>NC_064251.1:9818681-12218681 GCF_003254725.2 Canis lupus dingo
TTGCTACTGTGATTCAGTTCTCTCCCCTAAACACTAAATATTCCTGACTGTTCTCACATAGTTTGGTGACACGGAGCTAAAAGAAACACTATTCTTCTTTTGTAATTAACATGGAGTGGTAGGGACCATACATTATTCTCTTATCACCCAGTGAGTAAATGATACTGGGCCCTTCCGTGGACCCTGTTTATCCACCTGCAGCAGAAGCTCAAACTGAAATAGCAATTTGGCCCTCACAGTCTCTTCTCTGTTAACTTGACCAATGTCCTGTTTTGTATTTGCTGCAAGCCACACCCGAGACTTCAGAATGCACTTAAAAATAAAAAATAAACACTTGCCACATCCTTATTCAGCAATTTAGAAATCCTCTAATTATTAATATTATTTTTCCTATAGAGGGATATTGGCTTCATACAGTGAGCACTAATCTTTGTTTTAGAAAAAAATGCAAGTCTTAGCATTTCTTTAATCTATGTCTTTTAAGGGTAAGCTGTTGAAACTTAGAAAGGAGAGAAAAAAAAAAAAAAGGACTGTATCCAGCGATTATTTGGAAAAAAAAAAGAATGACCTCAAAAATTTGAACTTAGATGCATGAAAGGAAATACATCATATATATTTTTTTCCTATGGGTGATGACAGGGCTTAAGATGCAAAATGCTATGCTTGCCTGGAAAAGCTACCTATTTTAAAAAAAATTAGAGTTTAAATGATCTCCTGGGTACTACTATGTTACTCAGGACTGTCGACACAGAGAAATGAGGCATTCCAGTTACTGAAATGTTGAGAAATGGCCCAAACACTGCCAAGTGCATGTCCCCTACCGTGAGCCATTTCTACTTTCCCTGGACACTAGCCCAATTATGGAGTGATAGTCATTCCAATGCCAAATATGGAGACTCAGGATGCCAGGCCAGAAATGTCCCTTGATGTTTTCCCCTGTACTCATTCAAGAGAATGAACATATAATTGTTAACTGTGATAAGATAATACTTCGCTCACTCTTGTAAAAGTGTCTAAAAAAGTCTTCAGATTTTCCAGCAAACATTTGGATAGTGATATGTAGTATATGGTGTGTGCCAAACTCAAAGTTACAAAGCCTTATTCTTGGCAACAACTACAAACAATTTCCATTTTACTATGAAAACTAAAAGAACACACAAAGTTACAGTCTTCTTCTCTGGGGTATTTCCAACGTGTTATCCTAGAGTAAGTATGTTCTTCTTTTGAATCATTTTTCCACCAGAATCACAAGTAATGTAAAAGGACAATTAAAATGATTATTCTAGAACATAAAACCCTCACAAAAGAATATTAAAATGTTACTTATTTTCTTTTGGCTGATTATAAAAAATCATTTAGAATGGTACATTTAGAAAGTAAAGTAAAAATATGATAAAATGTCACCCGTAGTTCCTATATCCAGAATATCAGTGCTCGCTTCGGCAGCACATATACAGAATATCAAGTAATGTCATTGTTTTTGTGCATGTATTTCCGGATAGATATGTATGCACATGTATTTTGTGTCTATGCTTTTGCATGTTTATTTTATCATGATTTGTGATCGTACTGTGTAAGTTACTATTTAAGTTTTCCCTTATCATGAACATTTTTAAGGTATCTGAAATCATGAGTGCAGATAAATTTTACAAAATGCTTTGGTCAGAAAATATTTATGTGTCATCATAAGCAATGGCTACCATAAGCAATATAATTGTAGAGTGACATATCTGGAATGGTTTTTAAAAGTCTTTAAATCTTAAAACAATCTATCCATAAAGGAATATTGGATTTACTCTATAGAAGTTTGGACCTTCATTTACCTGCTTTTGTAAGAGAAATGCCATAGGCTCGGACTATCATAATTTTTTTTCTTATGCTGTAATCTGGTTTCCATTTTGACTTATTTTTCCTCTTTGAAAGAAGTGGCAACCTGGTTTTCTTGAGTATTCCATTGAGTCACTTGAGTATTTCTTGAGTATTCCATTGAGTCACTTCATGTATTTTTTTGGTACAATTTATGTTCCCTGTTTAGAACTGTGTTACACAGGATAAATATTTTGAATAAAAATATACTATGTACATCAGTTTATATATTCCTATTGATTTTATTTTTGAAATGAATTTTAAGTTCACTTATGAATCAGGTGTCACTTCAGGTATTAAATTCCTTTGTCCAAAGTGTGGCCACCGCCTTGGCTATGCTAGGAATGTAATCCTCTCTGGACTAGATAGTTTCTATTTGTTCCTCCAGATTCACTCTGCCCTTCCTTTTTTCCTGTGCTCTGTCTTAGGAAGCTGGTCTTTTGGGGTTCAGACACTGGGAAGTTTGTGTCGAAGTCAGGCGGTGGGAGAAAAGTGAGGCCAGATGCCTCATCCACAGGCTCCCTCACTGTGGGGGTCCCTCACTCTCTCTCTCCTCTACTTGTGACATCTTATCTGCTTTGTCCAAATCCCTGTCTTCTGGTCTGCCCAGAAGCTGGCTCTGTTCTTCTGTGTTTTATTTGGTAGAGAGGAGTAGACTTAGAGTCACAAGATTTAGGGGAAAAAAAAAAAAAAGCAAGAGAACATGGCCTATTTATACTAAAACATTTATAACATTTATTTGTTATTTACTTGAAATATAAATTTAATGGAGCACCTTATATTTTATCTGCTGATCCTAGGAGTGATATAATCATTTTGCTGCCCTCTCATGCCGTTTATCTTTGTCCTTTCCTTACCAGACCCCCACATGGGTCCTTTGTCAACCAGATGTTCTCAGGTTTTCCTTGTTTGATTATTCCATTTGTTTCCTATTAGGAACCTCACTGACACACTGTCTCATCAACTTTTCCATCATCAAGCTAAGTTTAAGATAAACCAATTTTAGGTGTCTTTACTTGGTGTATCTTGATTTGTACCTGTGTTAAAAGGAAAGGATGTCTGTCCCATCTCAATGTAAAAACAAATAGTCATGAGCTCTTTTAGGTTATAGAATGCAATACATTATGTCAAAAATGACAGAGAAAATAGCATCTATAGTGACCCTATGTCAGAAATCCCAACTATGCCGGGTTAGATCTGGAGTATATATGACCCAACTTAATTATTCATACAGTTCTCTTTCCATCCAGGTTAGATCTAATGTATTACAGGATCAGCCCAAACATCATGGTGAAAAGCTAAGGAAAGTATACATTGTGTTCTTGGCATATTCACTATATAACTGTGTGTCCTTCAGAAAGGTAGCTAGCTTCCAGGGGCACCTGGGTGGCTCAGTTGGTTGAGCCTCCAACTCTTGATTTCAAATCAGGTCATGGTCTTGGGGTCATGAGACTGAGCTCAGCATTTGGCTCCACATTCAGTTGGGAGTCTGCTTGAGATTCAATCTCTCCCTCTCCCTCTGCTCCTCCCTCCACTTTCTCTCTAATATAAATAAACAAATCTTTAAAAAAAAAAAAAAAAAAGCAAGGTAGCTAGTTTCCAGAGTTCATAATTTACCTATGAGTAATGTAATTATAATAGTGTGAATGCCTTAGATATTCTTTTTTTTTTTTTTTCAAAGTAAAGGATATTTTTACTATCAAAATCTTTGGGTTCTGTTTCCTCATCTTTATTTTTTTTTTTTGTTTCCTCATCTTTAAAACAAAGAGAAGGAAATGATTTGGTATGGGCAGAGCACACAGAGGATGTTCTAGTTGTTCGTAGCCATTGCACACATAAAATAATGTGTTACTTGATTACCAAATCTGAGTGTGAGATGCTACTTTGACTAGATTTAGGAGTAAAATAGCCATATGATTTATTATCCAAAGCAGGCAATTAAAAAAAAAAACCCACCCTGCTTTATTATTATACAATTTACTTATACTCAAGTGCACCCATTTTAAGTGTATCCAATGAGTTTTGACAAATACACACACTTATGCAATCACCACCCCTATCAAGATATAGAATATCTCCATCATTCCAAATGGTTCCCTTATGTCTCTTTGCACAGTTTCTACCCACAATTAGCCCAAGGCAATTCTAGGCTATTTTCTGTCATTGTTGATTAGCTTTGCAAAGGACTTGTGAAATACAGTTTATTTTATAAATAGTCCCAGATGGACCTCTAGTCAAGAAAGAATTTCAGTTACAATAAGAAGTCACTCTGGAAATTAAATCATAAATGTAAAGAGGAACATCAAATTCCTTTTTTGTCCTTCCCAACTTCAGAGATTAGCCATTGCAGAAAATTGCCATTTTATGAATAAGGGACAAAAATGTACATTTTTACTTTTTTTTGTTACTTTTTAACATTTTTTTGCATATTACATTTTTATATTTTTGCTATTGTCATACTTGTAGCTTCATTTAATAATTAATGGTGACCCAATGCATTATTCTAATACTCTACAGAGAACATATGCTCTTTGTTTCTTCTCAGTAAGTTGGATTTTGAAATTTGATTTAGTAATTTTAATTATTATATTAGGCAATGGTAGGAAGGCATGTTTTGCTTCTGGCTTGTTTAAGTCGAGAGAATTTATTTTATCTTCAGCCTATACATTCCTCAGCCTACAGACACACACACACACACACACACACACACACACATATACACAATTCCCTAAAATAGGAAGCAAACCCTTCATCAGTGAAAAAAAGTTTGTTAGTTTATAGTGCAGGAAAAGGGAAAATAGGAATCCTATTTACATTTTGATTAGAGAATTGTTTTTTGGGGTAGGGGTGGCCCGTTCTTTGTAATTCAGCATGTTTACCAGCAGGCCTGACCTCTACCCACTAGATGTCAGTAGTAAACCCCCTCCAGCCAGGCTAATCAAAACTCTCCAGACCTTGCCAAACGTACCCTGAGGGGCAAAATCACCCTTTGGAGAATCACTTTTGGGAGTATTGGGATGTATAACATTTTTTACTCTCCTATTAAGATAGCAATCAACTAGAAGTTGACCTATAAGATTCTCCTGCGGCTTAAATCATTGTTTGGCATTAATATTGCTACATATTAATGTTATGCATTGACATTTTTGCCCACTAACATTACGCCCATAAAAACGACGTCAATATGTACTGTGGGATGATAGGTAAAGCAGGAATCATGGCATTTATTATTTTTTTAAATTAATTAATTTTTTTTAATTAGGGCAGGATGCAATGGACAGATTTACAATTAATTAGGAAAAACTTCCAAGGGGTGGAAGATTTCTTTCTTTCTTTTTTTTTTTTTTGAAGCAATAACATGCAATAAAACTATCATAGGTTACATTAAATTTTAATTTGTATGTAAATTAGCTAGTTTGCCTGAAACATCGAAATCATTAATCCACTGTTGTTCTTCCTCAGTAGAGGAGCAGTGAGAGCGGATTTCCCCAATTGGCTCGCTTTGTACAAAGGTAACAGATCCAAGATCTGCAGTGCAAAGAATTTGGAGAAACAAACAAGTGAGCAAGCCATCAAAATGTGAGAAGTAGGAAAAGCCCTCATTTGGATCACGAAAGCATGTATCAGCCGTTTATATTTAGTAAATTGTTCAGAACACAGCTCGTGGCTTCCTATCAGTACGAATTAGAGATAACCTTTCACTATAATAAAAAAAAAAACAATTAGATTGTTGCACTCGCTGAAATGCACACATGTGACTAAGATGAGTTCCCAGGTTAATTCCTCTAATTCATCTCTCTTTCTCCATGGACTCTCAGAATCCAGATTATTTAACCCTGAGAGGAAGTATGTCAAGACGGTTCTCACCCTTGTGCTTGAGAACTAACGTATTCTGAGATCCCACAGAGGACAGTTTCCTTGTGATTTACCAAGTGAATGAGCAGCGTGGCTGAGAAAAGTACTTTACCCTTCTACTTGGATGGCCACACGTCTTGGCCCTCAGCTCTTTGCAATTTATTTAGAATTTACTTATAACCTGTGTTCCTGCAATAGTGGCCATCTCTACATACATGGAGAGGAGAGGTATCCACAGCATGGATTTACCAGAGCAGCTTTTTAAATGAGTTCCCAATTTAAGTCTCCATCATCTTCCTAACCTGCCATTTGTGAATGAGTTCAATTTCCTAACTTTATTTTTCTTTAAAATAGTATTCTGATAGTATTCTATTTATAAAAATAATTTTAAGAGCATTTCAAACTTCCACCTCCAGCCACACACACACACACACACACACACACACACACACACTTCAGAATTCAGTTCAATAGCCTGTTTTCCTTGCTCAATGCTTTTTCTTATTTATACTACTTTTCAGTATTAAATTCATAAAGTATAGAAGGTATGCCTTAATAGATCTATTAATTATTCACTCTTTTATGAGCAATTAAGAGCATTGGTTTTGCTCTTAAAAGTATGTACCCCTACATATAATGCATTTATATCAAATATCCTGAGACAGATTTTCCACAGATTACAAACTCATTTTGCATATCTCAATTTATAAACTTTGTTAAAAGATACCTTTCTCTTAAAATATGGAATTTTTATAGTAATTTTCATTTTTTGCTACTACTGTTGACACTGGGGTCTCCCAGCTTATAGTTAGGTGCAGAATGCCTCTAGATAAACATCTAGCTTTAATAAGCCCAGGTGGGGAAAAATGGTTATTTCAAATTATCTTAATCGCATCTTCCTTGAGCAGACTTACAAAGGGACTTCTGTTGCAGCCTAAAAAGCCAGTTAAGAATGTGTGTGTGTGAGAGAGAGAGTGTGTGTGTTTGTGTGTGTGCGTATGTGTGTGTATGGGGAAGGTCAGAGGTTGGGCAACAAGGAGAAATTTGTGTCAGGTTATGAGTATGTAAATTCAACACATTTTCAATAGTTTTTTAGAGAGTTGTCCCCATAAAGGATATTCTGGGAGATTTGGTGTGCTGTGCATTCAATACATTGTAGCGTCTTACTCTCAGGAGCTATGTAGATTCACACAATTGAAAAAGAATACTTCTAAAATCAAGGGTATTCAAGTAGTTGGAAGACCCTAGTTGTTGAAAGGAGCATACCAGTGTAACTGTGAACTCTCCACTGGAGGGGAATAAACTTTTCATTACTAAGTAATTCCAAAGATGAATATTCCCTCTTCTTTTTGACATGCTTTTCTTTCTTTCTTTCTTTCTTTCTTTCTTTCTTTCTTTCTTTCTTTCTTTCTTTCTTTTCTTTTCTTTCTTTTCTTTTCTTTTCTCTTTTTTCTGTTTTCTTTTAGTATCAGTTTGGGACTTTTGATGCTTTAACCTTACAAAACTCCTTGAGTCTCCAAGCCCAGTGGGTTCCTCTTTCCATGTCATGCAGCAGTTATTTTTGTTTTTTCTTTTGGTGATGCCACATATTCACTTTAGGCTCTCATAGTTCCCTTCAGTGCTCCATCAACAGTCCCCATCTCCTTTCCTTCAGTCTCTTCCTTATCAAATTAACTAAATCTGCAACAAGCTAAGTCTTTTGAATGTGACACTTTAATTCTGGTTTTAAAACTCAGTTTCTTAAAAAAAAAAAAAAAAAAAAACTCAGTTTCTTTCATTTCCTCAAGGGTAAACCCTTAAATTCTTAGCATGCTATTCAGACCTTCTACTGTCCAACAATCCATCTTCCCTTTTAGTCTTTTGTTTTGTTTTGTTTTTCATCTTTCTTTTTAATCTTGTCTGCTCTTTGCTGCTAGCTAGTCAATCCAACAATCCCTGCATTATCTTACTTCCTTTCCTTTCTTCATACTTACCTCTCTTGCCTAAAATGCATTTGCTCCCATTTCAAACAATTCTTCTAGGCCCAGAGAAAAAGTCCCCTCTTCTATGCAGTTGTCTCAGTTCATTCATGATGAATGTAACCTCTCTCTCCTGTGAAACTACATGAGCCATTGTCCTCACCAATGGAACATACCTTGTCTTGTGGCACTGTATACATATATCTTCAATTATTATTTAACTAACCTATGTGGATAGCTTGTTTGCCCAATATGATGTCATGCTTTATTTTTTAGCTTAATTGTCCATTTATTTATTTTTTATTTATATTCAAGAAATGATAATGGATTATGAAGAAAAGAAGGATCTAATTAAAGGAGAGAAAAAGAAAATTAATCCTACAGATTTCATGTATGTTCAGTAGAATTAGGAGCTATTTAAGACCTAATCAAAAGAAGACTGGCTCTGTAAGACAAACATAAGTGTTTTTCAAAGCTTACTTGGGTGATGGCAAAGGACAGAAGATATTGTTATTGTAATATCTGTACTTTGAGGAATCATTCTATTAGTTTACCAAATTAGATAAATGAGAGATGAATTAGAAATTATAATAGACTAAAAATATCTACCAAAGAGGAACCATTCATTAATAAATGTTTATTTCTCCTTGTACCACTAAATGCCAAGCATGAATCCTATTATGATAAATCAAGTATGGGAAGAAGTAGCTGTTGCCTTGAACTTTGAGAAAAGTTTTGTTGAGGTCTTATGTGAGCCTTGAAGGATCACAGAGATTACAAATCATGGAGAAAGGGAGTCAGGAAGTTTTGGAAAGTGGCAGGCAAGAAGGGGAGAATAAAGCAACACAGAACTTCACAGGATTCTAAGAAAACTGCTCTAAGAAGATATTAAACTAGAATTTAGTACTTGGCTTATGTCATAACCTGTTCATGATAAGAGGAAATCTTTTTAAAATTAAATCTTCTAAGGATAGGCCTTGCAGATGTGGAAAAATGTTAACAAGATGATATTTTAAATTTCCTCTTGGTTAAACTTGCCTACTTGTAGCCAGTATTAAAGGAAGAGGAAAGAAAGAAAAGAAGAAAGAAAGAAAGAAAGAAGAAAGAAGAAGAAAGAAAGAAAGAAAGAAAGAAAGAAAGATCTCTTTCTCTCTAGATCTAGCCCATTGTTCTCTCTTCCAACAAGTGGTGACCCAGAAGTATAAAAAGCTACCCCCTAGTGTAACATGTTTTGCATCATTTTGGTACATATATAAAATGAAAAAGGAAGTCTGTGGCCTAGTGACTAATGTTTATACCAATATGGATTTTATGATACCACATGCATTAATGTTAAAATGACAATAGAACTCTACCCATATAAAGATTTCTACCCCAGTCTCCTGAAACAGACAGAAATTTGTCCCAATTCAATGGACTTTGTTATTAAGACATTACATTTTTGAATTAGATGTTTATATTAATAACTGGGAAATTGAATTCAAAATAAATCACTTTTGAAATAGAAAAACATTTTAACAAGGACCTATATTAGTTTCCACTACATAATGTCATCTACAAACAGTGGAAAATAGGTTGCCGGACTTGAATTTAAATTAACTCTTTTTATATGCAAGTAACTAGTCAAGAGAGACCAATGCCATACAGGCCAGGAGTTAAAACAAGGGAAATTATTCTTCTGGAAAATTTAACACCTGGGAAATAGATCCTATTAAATAAAAGACATTTTATAGGAGAAATAAAAGCCTAACCAACGTTGTGATGATTCCGATTGGAGAAAGGATAATATGTTGTCTTTCTACACATTCTGAGAGCAAGAAATTTCAGAGAATATTGGTTGAGAGGGAAAAAACTCGGAACTTTTCACACTAAGTAGACACAAACCAGATTAATGTTAAAATATTTCCCCAAAGCAGTTTGTGATTTGTATGCCAATTAAACTGTGGCTTTTTCAAGATACCCTACTCACATATATTGTTAAAAAATTTTACCCTTAAATGAGTAAAAAAGATTCAAGAATTATTCAATAATCACTATCTGCAATGTGTCAATAAAAACTGTAGTATGTTCTTTAGAATTTCTATTTCTCAGAATTGTCATCACATTGTTACATTTCATTTTCATTTCTAAAATTAGGTATAGTTAGGTTAAAGTAGTTATTATATTCTATAGTTACCTGTATGAGACAGGAATTTGGGGGTATAACCATTCAAATCAATTTTTGTTCATTTAAGTATCAGAAAAGAAGCTTATTAATAGTGAGCAATGTCTCTAGAAATCAGGGTTAGAAAGTAGGTAACAACTGGAATGAAGAAATGGAGACTTTAAGGAGCCCAGGTTGAGATGTTTGTAATCTCTCTGGACATATCCGTCATACCTTTTCATGGAATGGCATTATTTGCCAATAGTGAATTCAGGTGAAATGATTGTGCTAACCTCGGAAACTTTCTCTCTCTCAAGCTGATGAGAACCACTTAGCCATTCTGTCCAGCTTTTAGGGGAGAGGATCTTATTGGTCCCATTCCTTTCAAGTGCTACCCTTGTTCAATCAACTATGTTCAATTTTGGCTGCCGGAGACACATTCCATTGGGTGTTGTGGGCAAGAGAAAAAAGTCATTTTGAGCTAAGCAAACATCACCTCTGGGTATCAAGCTGAAAAAAAAATAGTAAGATTCAAGCATTTGCATGATTAAGATCCCCATAGTCAGTGGTAGAGTTAATTTTAATCTAATTAACCTTTCTCACATAACTTCAGCTGCAAGATCTCTATCGATGAAAGAAATATTCAAGATTGTACCTGACTTAGGATCAGTTATCATTCCTATTTTCTTTTGTCCAAAGGGTTGATATTTTAATACTATAAGTGTTGACTTATTATGTGAGGTGTTTTAGTGGCTTTTTCCCCCCTCCTTGTCTTACTCCTTTTTGTGTATGTGTATATGCTCTGTGGTTGTGGAAGAGGGACATGGTAGTACTGGCAGAGATTTATCACTGAAATTATATTTACCATGGCATTACTAACAGATGACCAGGTAGGGGTGTTATTACCACTATGTAATTCAATTTCCTTTTAATTTTAATATGAATCTGGACTTTGTATCCTCAAAATGGTATTTCAAAACATGTTTGTATAGCTCACTACTTATAAAAAAAGAAAACTCTTTGGCAGCACAATTTACGTTTCCAAATCCTAAAGATGTGATCCTGAAGCTCCCTCCTGAAGACAAGATTTTCAGAAGGATTTTAGAGTATTTAGTAAATCCTCTCTGCTTTCTCAAATGAAGCATGATTCCATATTTCTTATAGCAATTCTGCTTCTATGTAAAGTGCAGTTCTAAGAATGAAAACATAGGAACAGGGATTAAGTACAGTTTTTAAATCTCCAGATCATGAAAGATAATTGTGAAAGATTATTCTGTCCATTAGCAAGTACTTCTGAAATGACACAGCAGACAGGAGATAATTCATTTGGAAAGTCATTCATTTATCCTTTCCCCTTAGGTCACAAGGTGTTTAAATAATTTTGTAGAGGAAGTAGGAAACAGCTGTGGTAAAATTGTGGATTTTATGTCTTTCACTCTTGGGTGTGTAGCTGCCAAAATTAAACCATTAATAAGATGGAGACTAGATGAGGTTGAAATGTACAAACCTGAGCCCCTTCTTTGGGTGAGGCCTATAATGTGCTACTTTTCTATTCCATTGTTCCCACAGAACACTGAAGGTACATGAGTTAAGGATTTTTTTTTTTTTTTTTTTTTTTTTTTTTTAGCTTAACTCTTTGCTGGAGTCACAATGGAGCTAAGCAAATAGAAGAATTCTGAACAGGGTCTGGCCAGTAGTTTATGTTCCCCATGCCTCTTCTCACCACCAGATGTAAATTGAACACTTGAAGATATTTTCAAAGCTTTTAGGTAGATGGGATATAATAATTTAGTGCACTGAAAGAAGAGATTGTTCTAAATAAAGAAATAAATCTTAAGGTACTCTAGGGCTTAAGAACAGGACTAAAGAGATCCTATTCTGGAATGTTCTCAAATCATATTCTTAAATGTCCCGATCTAGAAATTGATATAAATATAGATATAATATAGATTCACAAATATAAGATGAATTAGTGGGGAAGTTCATGGTACAATAAACTGATTATTAATGTGAGGCCATAACCAAATGAGGTCCCAATCTCAAAAGAGATTAGTCTAGCTGCCTGGAAACTTTAAATCGTATCTCTGAAAATAACATCCAACACCTAATGGAACAAATATACCAGAGAACCTTAGGTATAATCAGGCAGACAGCAAATAGCAGGATTTATTTTATAAAATATTTAAAGACATCATAGATAAAATTCAGACCAATGTAAGAGGATTGCAGAGTCATAGCATTTTATCAGCAATAGGAAACTTCGGGATTAAATAATCTCATTACTGAATAGAAGGGAAGCAAAATTCAGAGAAGTTGATTTACTTAACCAAGATCATACAATGAGGGCAGGACAGAGAAAACTTTGTGTTCCATTTCCACTTCAATTCCAGTGTTGTTTCTACAAAGCCAGGTTGATCTTTGATGTCTGATACTCTCTCCTATGAGAGAGGTAATAATTCAAGGGGAAAATAAATCATGTCTCTTACTATTAAGAGTTAATAGTCATGGAGAAAAGCAGATTCATTTTTCAAAATTACGGTATAGGTTTGTCAAACTCACAATGTATTTAGGCATACACATAAAATGAAATGTATATAAGCAAGATGCAGGAAAATGGATATATTCTCTGAATGAGACTATAACCTTTGTTATTACAAAGGTTTTTTCTTTGCTTCACTTCCTAGTCGTGACCAGTACTTAGAATTGAAATACTAGTCTAGTAACTAGTTGTGGTTGAGTGAATTTGTTCAGAGAAGAAACACTGAGAGTGCTGTAATGATATTAATGCTATATGTAATGATATTATAACTGACCAAGAGAAAGATTGGGGGGAAAAAAAGGGAAGTTCCACTAGAATCAGTTGGTTTGGAATTTATCCCACAAAAACTAACATGCATTTTATCCCCTTCATTCCTTCTTCCTTGTAACACTTAGAAAATACTGCAAAAAATATATATACAATGGTTATCTAAAGCAAGACACTGGGAATATAGCCTAAGAAAACTACCAAAAGTACATTTGCAAACATAAATCAACATAAGGCTTGTAAAAACACAAGAATAGGGCTGCATTCTTGGGCATCAAACCAGAGGGGTGTTGGTTGCTTCAGAAACCATTTCTCCATTGTGTCTCTTGAATTACCAATAATTCTAGCTATGTACTCTTTAAACATCAATAACCAAATACACGATCTAATGCAGTTTTTAAACACCAAACATAAAATCAGGCAGTTACACATAGCATATGCTTATGGAAAGCAAAGAGAAGGGGTATAATAAAGAAAACGAGCATTCATGAAGTACACATTATAGCCAAGGCATTTTGTCTTTACAAAAACCCAGCTAAGATTCCTGTTTTACACAGGAGGCTCAAAGAGTTTGAGTGTTTTTTTCCAGAGTACATATAGTAGGAAGTTATAATTCCAAGATTCAAAGCAAGGTTCATTTGAGTTGAAAGGGCAAGATCTTTTTGCTGAAGTGTTGTGAAGTGATACATTTTCTGGATCACTGATCTCTCTCTCTCTCTTTTTCTCTCTGTCTCTCTCTCATCCTCTGTGTGTGTCTCTTTTTGCACAGGCTTGGAATGGTAAAGGGATATGTTGAAAAGGAGTTATATACTCTAGATAAATTTATAGTTAATAAAATCTCCTTCCCAGCATAATGGGATTAGGAAGCCAACTATCTTCTAACCGAAAGGAACCATAAAACTGGGCAAAACTGTCAAACACAATCATTTCAGATTGCTAAAAATCTAGAAATCACCCAACATCGAACATCAGTGTAAACAGCATCTATTCATGAATACTATGAAACTTTGGGTAAGAACAGCATGAGCCTATGGTGTTCTTGCCTAGGATGGATCCCATGACCTCACTGGCTCTGCCCATGATAATTCAGCCAGGGAGAGGCAGGCTGTCACTGTCACTGCTAGTAAGATTACACAGAATTTAGAACACTATTATTAAAGTGTTGTGATGATTAATTTCATGGGTCAGCTTGAGTGGGTCACAGGATGTCCAGATATTTGGTTAAATATTATTTCTGGGTGTGTCTGTGAGAATGTTTCAGGCAGATATTAGTATCTGGACCCATAGAGTAAGTACAGCAGATTGTCCTCCCCAAGTAGGGAATCTGCCAACCTGTTGAAAGCCTAAATAAAATGGAGGAAGACAGAAGAAGAGAGAATTCTCTTTCTCTGACTTACTGCTTGAGCTGGAGGTTGGCTTTTTGCTATCAGACTAGAAGTTACATCATGGACACTCCTGGTTCTCAAGGCTTTGGACTCAGATTAGAACTAACCACTGGCTTTCCTGGGTCTCAGATGCCTTGCAGATACCTGATTATGGACTTCCTAGTTTCCATAAACACATGATTAAATGTAAATATGCAAAAATACACATGTATTTTCATATATATGTGTGTATGTGTGTTTGTAGGTGTATTTGATTTGTTCTGTTTCTCTGGAGAACCCTAACTAATACAAGGGCAATCCTGATGCAAGTGAAAAGAGAGGCTAGGAGCTCTATTTGCTTAAATTTGCATAGCTAGTGATTAAACAAGAGTTCCAGTAAATGAGCACACATAGGGGGTTTGATAAGCTTTCTACACATCTGGGATTGGCCAGAAGCAATGTGGGTATACAGCAGAGATCACAACGGATTTAAGCTGCTTGTACATCTCTGGCCTTTGGTGCCAGGGCACACGCTCAAAGGAGACACAAGAAAGTTCTATGGATAGTAAAAAAAAAAAAAAAGAAAGAAAAAGAAAAAAAAAGAAAGAAAAAAGGATAAATCTAAAGCAGCCTGTTTGAATCTGTTCCTTAACTTGCATACAGATTGTCAGCAGAGAGTAGAAAGACTCATAAGTTTGAGGTGTTTGAAAATAATCTTTAATCCTGTACTGAACAGTAAGCTATTCCTAGGAAATACACATAGGAAAGCAAACTTGAAAATAAAAATAAAATAACAAAAACAACTCAGCAGAAACATCCAAAGCCACACATTTAGAGGGAGACATACATCACAGATTTAATGAAGAAAAACAAAACAAAGCAACAACAATAACAACAACAACAAAACAAAAGCCAAAACAATTCTCAGGAGAAAAAAAGCCAATATTGTCTGAAATATGCAATATTCCACAGAAAAATATGTGAAGCAATAGGAAAATGTGCCTCAAACTCAGAAAAAAGAGGGGTAATCAATAGAAACTGTGTGTGTATGTCCCCCCAGCCCTGGTTTTAGATTCAAAGGAATCCAAATAGCTAAAGAATGCCATACTGAAAGAGTAAAAGGAAAGTATGATGACAATGATTCAATGAACAGAAACTTGTATTAACTCGTATTAAGGAGATGGCAGTTGTAGAAAAAAAAATGAGGATTTGGGATTTGGAAAGTAAAATAATTAAAATGAAAAGTTCACTTGACAGTTACAACAGAAGAGTCATATGGGCAGGAAAAAGAAAATAAAAAAGAATCGATGAAGTTGAAGATAGATCAATGGGAAAATTAACAAAACTTCAGAGATCTCTGAAACACTACCAAGCATACATGTGTGTGTAATGAGTGTGCCACAAGGAGAGAAGAGAGTGAAAGGGGGGAACTAGTGGAAGAAATAATGGCCAAAAACGTCGCAAATTTAATGAAAGCCAATAATCTGTAGATCCAAGAAGCTCCGTATACCCAAACGTCTTTTTCTTTCATTCTTGAATTTTAAATTCCAAATAGTAAAATAAGCCATTCAGGCATATACGTCAGGGTTGTAATTGCTTTTAAAAATATGTATGTAGAAAAAAATACGTATGTAGATATATTGAATTGGATACTTAAAGTGAAAGAAGCAGGATCATGGTACATGCACTTGACTGTTTTCACTGGACATCACCGCCAGCTCCTTCTCAGGTTTTCCTGTAAGTGCAGAGAAGGAACTGAGAGCTACAGTTTCCAGAATGTGCTCATGTATCTGATTCAGGGTTAACAAGTAAGAAAGGCAGGTATTGGAGTCCAACTGGGAAGTCTGGACAGAAGGATGAATGGCCTTGACAGGATGTCTGAAGCAGAATGTGTGTTCACTGAACTTTTGATAATTATCCACATAGGAACTTCAGACTGATATAAATCATTAGGAGACTCCCAGGGGTTCTTATTCTTCTTTTAATCTCAGGGATTCTTGAGATTTGGAGACACTGTAAGCAAGATCCTGAGAATCCGTTCTAGTGCTGAAGCTCCCACTTGGGAGCTGGTTTCCCTGACCTTCACTTCCCTACTAGCCCTTCACTATAAACCTCTAATCCCAAATATTAAAACCATTCATAATTTGAGAAAAATGTAATGATGCTTCAGTATTAACATGATGCTGAATTTTACATTCTGTGATTCTAGTTTCTTAAATATCTTTGCCACCATTAGGAGAATAACCACTACCATACCCCCCAAATAACTGGTCTGATTCTTCTAGCTAGCTGTGTAAATTTTGGTCAGAGGGGGTTTTATTTTTTTAATTCTTTATTTAAATTTCAGTTAGTTAACATCTAGTGTATTATCAGTTTCAGGGGTAGAATTTAGTAATTCATCAGTTTCATACAACACCCAGTGCACATTACTTTGAGTGCCCTCTTTCATGCTCATCACCCAGTTACCCCATCACTCCACCTACTTCCCCTCCAGCAACCCTCAGTTTGTTTCTTATGGTTTGCCTCCCTCTCCCTTTCCATTTTCATCTTATTTTGTTTTTCCTTCCTTCCCTTCTCCTATGTTCATCTGTTTTGTTTCTTAAATTCTATATATGAGTGAGATCATATCATATTTGTCTTTCTCTGACTGACTTATTTCACTTAACATAATACCCTCTAGTTCTGTCCACATCATTGCAAATGGCAAGGTTTGATGACTGCCAACGGCAAGATTTCATTCTTTTTGATGGCTGAATAATATTCCCTAAGAAGTATATACCACATCTTCTAATCCATTCATCTGTTGATGGACATCTGGACTCTTTCTGTAGTTTGACTACTGTGGATATTGCTGCTGTAAAGATTGGGGTGCATGTGCCCCCTCAAATCACTATGTTTGTATCCTTTGGATAAATACCTAGTAGTGCAATTGCTGGGTCGCAGGGTAGCTCTATGTTGAACTTTTTGAGGAATCTCTATTCTGCTCTCCAGAGTGGTTGCATCAGCTTGCATTCCCACCCAACAGTGTGAGAGAGTTCGTCTTTCTCTGCATCCTCACCAACATCTGTTGTTTCCTACATTATTAATTTCAGCCATTTGGTCAGAGGAGTTTTAAGAAACACTTGAATTGACCCAGAGTTGTTAATTTTCAACATGGCTGGGCTAGATATCAGCAGTAGAAAATGCGAAAATTCCAGTTCCACAGATGGGACAGGTCTTACCACAAAACCTAGAGTGAACATTCAAGTTTGCTTTCTGGAATATTTAAAAATACTTTTGAATCTCTAATGTTCCAATCTACAATCTCTTTTTCACTGCTAACTCTTTATTAGAATGCAAATGAGGAAAAGGCGGAAAATAACCACATCTGTGCCAGAGAGATGGATAAACGATAGCCAGAATAAAGCCTCCAAAATGCACAGAGCACATTGCCTAGTTCCCTTAAGAGAAATGCCGCTATTGTATTTTGTTGTTTAATAGTTTTGAATTAATAATGATTTATAATGATTCCTTCATCGTTAAAGCTAGTCCTTTATTTTTTCAACACAATATGGCACAGATTGAGGAAATAAAAGAGATTTTTAATGGACTCAAGGACAATGCCGAAGGATAAATGTGTTTAAAGCACTTGGATTTAGAGAAACTGGTCGTTTTCTTTTAAGAGCTATATTGACAGAGAAGCCAACATTCTCCTGTACTGCTACCTTCTATGAGCATATTTTGAAAGTGATTTCCCCCTCTTTTTAAATAGGATTTATTATTATTATTTTTTTTTGGTGCAGCTTTAGGTTCACAGCAGAATTAAATGAAAAGTATCATGAATTCCTACATAATGTGCCACAGCATCCTTTACTATCTACAACCCACCCCACTACCCAGAATAGAACCTATATTCCTATATCTTTATCAGTCGAAGTCCATAGTTTATATTAAGGTTCACTCTTGGTATGGTACATTTTATGGGTTTTACTTTTTAGCAAATGTAAATGTCACATATCCACCATTATTGCATCATACAGAATAGCTTCACTGTCCTAAAAATCCTCTGTGCTTATTCTCATCATCCCTCCAATCCTCAGCCTTCCCCTGTAACCACTGATCTTTTTACTGTCTCCCTAGTTTTGCCTCCTCCAGGATGTCATAGTTGGAGTCGTACAGTATGTAGCCTCCATATTCCATACAAATGACTGATTGTCTTCTTTTACTGAGAAATGTGGACTTAAGATTCCTCTGTGTCTTTTAATGGCTCCATAGCTCTTCTGTTTTGTTTTGCTGTTGTTTTTAAATGCCAAATAATATTCCATTGTTCGGATAGATCAAAGTTTATTTATTCATTCACCTCCTGAAGGACATCGTGGTTGCTTCCACGTTTTGGCAATTAAGAATAAATCTGCTATAAACAAACCATCTGTGTGCAGTTTTGTGTGGATGTAAGTTTTCAACTCCTTTGGATAAACACCAAGCCACATGATTGCTTGATTATTTGCTATGAAGATGTTTAATTTTGTAAAAGACCATCTTTCAAAGTGGCTCACCTGCTGCTCTATAGCCTCACAGGTGTTTAGTGTTGTTAGTGTTTTGGATTCTGGCCATTCTAATAGGTGTGTGTATCTCACAGTTTTTTTTTTTTTTTAAGATTTTATTTATTCATGATACACAGAGAGAGAGAGAAAGGCAGAGATGCAGGCAGAGGAAGAAGCATGCTCCATGCAGGGAGCCTGATGTGGGACTTGATCCCGGGTCTCCAGGATCACGCCCTGGGCTGAAGGTGGTGCTAAACCGCTGAGCCACCCAGGGATCCCTCACAGTTGTTTTGATTTATCTTTCCCTAATGACATATGATGTGGAGGATCTTTTCATATGCATATTTTCCATGTGTATAACTTCTTTACTGAGGTGGCTATTCAGATCTTTTGCCCTTTCTTTGAGTTATTTTATTTTTGTTTTAAGAATTACTTTTATATTTCGGAGTGAATGCTTTTGACATAACTCTCAAGGATGTGGTCTGGGGCATAAGGAAATGCAGAAGGGTCACTGATAATGATTTTGGTGAGGGGTCTCCCCACAAATACCAATACACGAGACATTAATTCCTTCCAGGGAGAAGAGTACCACTGCCATGCTAATGACATTGGCTTTTCCAAATGAAATATTATTGGAATAGGAGAAGTTGAGAAATAATCATTACTTAGGTTTAAACACACATGAAGCATGAAAAATGAATTCTAAAAGCTGCCAAAGTCTGCCACTTTTCTATTTTTTTAGCAGAGAATATGTTCAATTATAGAATTATACTGTTCTCAATCATAGTTATATATAACTAATAGATGATCATAGATAAGTAGGTAGAGTATTATAGGAAATGCATTCCTTCCCCCAGGAATCCAGAAAGCCAAGTTACGGTGGTTTGGTTATTTGGAATTTAAAACCAGTTTGCTGGGATCCCTGGGTGGCGCAGCGGTTTGGCGCCTGCCTTTGGCCCAGGGCTCGATCCTGGAGACCCGAGATCGAATCCCACGTCGGGCTCCTGGTGCATGGAGCCTGCTTCTCCCTTCTCCCTCTGCCTGTCTCTGCCCCCCCCCCCTCTCTCTCTCTCTGTGACTATCATAAATAAATAAAAATTAAAAAAAAAATAAAACCAGTTTGCTTTGTATCCTTGGTGATAGATGACTGAAAACCTTCAAATTCTAAAATGTTTACATGAAGAACAGGAGCTTCAACCTAAAAAAAAAAAAAAAAAAAAAAAAACTAGTCCACAAATGATTTAACAAAACAATAATGATAAGCATAACAATGGCTGTTCTGAATTAGTCTGCAATTCACTTAAGGTGTCAGCATCTTATCTTCCCAATCATAAATAGCTCATCCTGCAGGAAAGTAATATTAAGTTAATACCAGTTTAAAACAAGAAAGGGAAATACAAGAGAATCTACCTAAATTCTTTCAAAAAAAAAAAAACAAAAAAAAGCTTGAAAAATATACTACAAAGATATCAGAAACTAGCTGGCATTTTGACCACTTCACCCAGAAATAGCATGGCCATGTATTTTAGAGGTTCTTTTAGAAACATATTTGTACAGCCATGAAAAATGCAGATTTTGGGATGGGGGTGGGTGGGGGTGGGGTGGGCAATAACTTCATTCTTCTTCTTTTCCTAAAGTTCCTGATTTGAAAACGCTACAGAAAGTTAATTTTTTCTTCTTTTGCCTCTAGTTACCACCATTATTATGCTATTTGCTGTTACTTCTATAACTTTTCTTTTACCTATAAACAAGGTTATGATAATTCACCATTAGCATGATAGTGTCACTTTGGATGTGGCCATAAAGACAGGCTTTCTCAGGAGCACCTGGCTGGCTCAGTCAGTTAAGCGTCTGACTTAGGCTCAGATTATGATCCCAGGGTCCTGGGATAGAGTCCCACATCAGGCTCCCTGCTGAGCAGGAAGTCTGCTTCTCCCTTTCTTTCTCCCCCTGCTCATACCCTCTCTCTCTTTGAGACAAATCAAATCTTTAAACAACAACACCACTGAGGCTTTCTGTAGGCATAGCTGAGATACAGAAAGAAGCATGTGGCTGCTCAAGACACTTACAAATCTTTATTTATTAAGACTTAAAAGGAAAAGAAAAATCTCACACCATAGAATTTTGATAAGTATAGAATTATGTCCTAAAATTCTCAAGGCTGAGCTGAAAATCTTGCTTCCTCAATGTATTTTTTTCTTTTCTTTCTTTCTTTCTTTCTTTCTTTCTTTCTTTCTTTCTTTCTTTCTTTCTTTCTTTCTTTCTTTTTTTCTTTCTTTTTCTTCTTCTTTCTTTCTTTCTTTCTTCTTTCTTTCTTTCTTTTTCTTCTTTCTTTCTTTCTTTCTTTCTTTCTTTCTTTCTTTCTTTCTTTCTTCTTTTTCTTTCTTTCTTCTTTCTCTTTCCTTTTTGTTTTTTTTTGGTTTGGATGGTGGACTTGGAGAGGTGGAGAGAACATGAAGCAAGTCATTTAAACTAACCTTCAGTTTCTGCTATTGTAGAACAGAGCTAATAAAACTCCCTCCACACAAACTTGTTGTGAGAGCCAGTAAACCAATAGTCATGAACACAATGTCTAATCCAAGAAAAAATGCCATTTGTGTTACTCATCGTGACATGCAGTTGGAAAACAGAGAGAACCAACACTCTGTACCTCGCTGACCATGCTCTTCTTGAACAGCTCCAAGGCTATCAGGCAAGTCCAAGGCAATATTTTTAAGCATAATAGGTTCCCTAGTTGGTATTCAGCAGACACTTTCCCAATGTTTGGTCACTACTGATGTACATGAAGGGGCAGGTATGCCCTCTGCATTTCTGCAGGTCTCTCTGTCTGCTGACAGCGACATGCACACATCTGGTTGCTTCCTGTTCATTTCACAGATTCATCTGTATTTGTGCCTTAGAATATGCCTTCAAACGTGAAAGTCCTACGAGACTCTATCTCTCTTCCCTCATTCATAAAGTTCATTATGTGGTATTTGCCAATGTGTAACCCACCCACCCCCAATCCCCATCTTGGTGTTTCCTCAATCAGAGAGGATGCCTTTACTTTTCATCCAAATTCACCTCTAATTTGCTTTGAATGTCAATTATAAGAACCCCTGCAAAATGTTTTATTTTTCAGAATTCTTTTTTTTTTTATTAATAAAATCTGTTCCTGCGTATCCATTAAAAATGAACAGAAGAAGGTTTTGGAAACATTTAAGTTGATTACAACATCTTTTACAAAGTACATAAAATTGTTTAAGTGTCCCTAATAATATGTATGAAACAATTGATTCCCCTCACCCCCCACTCCAATCTAGCTAGCTGATCTCCTTAGTCAACTGCCAATAGATTTCATTTTGGTAGCAGCAGAAAGGAACACATAGTTCTAATTATTTAACAATTACTTGAGTGAAGAGTTTATTTTTATGCTACAGGAAGCCAAGCATATCTATGAATATTGAGCACAGATACTCTTAAAATATTTTTCAAACATGCAAACTGTTCCCATTTTATGGATATTTGGCTGATATTTTTACTTAAGACATGGGTCCTCCTACTCAAGGGAAATGATGGAGACACAGCCATGACAGGGGGGTGTTATATGATTTTTGTCCCATTTAGTGCCTGTGGCTCTCCGTCATGCCACTTGGAAGAATGAGGAGGTAGATCAAATGAAGAGTGGTGGGCAGCAAAGCAAAGTTTATTAAGCAAGAGTACAGAGTTACTGGAGAGGCAACCCAACCTAAGTGGGTTGCCCCCAGAGTTTCTAAGTATTGGGATTTTTATGAACTCTTTGCAGAACTATCTTAAGCTATCAGGGTGTGCTGAGTTGTGCCAATCAGGGCTTTGGTCATATAACTTATTAGGTTAATGCCCACATGCTGATGGTGTTCTTTTGCTGACATCTGGGGTTGTAGGTTTTAACTGCCTCTTGCCTATGATATTGACAAATGCTTTGCGGTTGTCTTATTTTAGGACATTTTTCAGAAGTCATTTATGCAAAGGCTGCAAAGCAGAGTATCAGTGCTGTTTTATCTTAGCTGTCCTGACTCCATATTTTCTTGTTGGGGATCCTGGCCCCAACTCCCTAACTGTCCAATTAACTCCTAACAAGAGGACCAGCTTGGATGGTGACCCATGGAGCACTGCATTTGCACTGAGGACTGGAGAGCCTTCTTTAGCATAATATATTTCCTTAGTTTTCTTTGGTGAAGGGAGATAGACCAGTAACAATTGAGATTGAATATCCTATCACTCATTCAAGGTGAATTTTAGCTTTATTTAGAACCTTTTTTTAAAACATTTTATTTATTTTGAGCGAGAGAGAGCAAGCACACAGGGGCGGGGCACAGGGAGAAGGAGAGGGAATCTCAAGCAGATTCCATGCTGAGCTTGAATCCCTACGCGGGGACCCATCTCACAACCCTGAGATCATGACCTGAGCCGAAATCAAGAGTCAGATGCTTAACTGGCTGAGCGACCGAGGAACCCCCTAGATCCTTTCTTATTCATGTGTGGCAGTGGTGAATTCAATTCAGTATATATAGAAACTTAGGAATTGCAAAGCATCCTTACATACCAGCCTCTAATTCCAATCAATAAGCTATGAACGATTCTGTTGTGTGAAAATACACTTGTCTCTCAGAAGTCACTCCAGATTGGAGGGATACTAGTAGATGCTGATCAAATTAAGATGGAAAGAATGATGGTTAATGCTTTGAAATCTCCAGACAGATTCAGAGTGGTCTACAGTCAGATCAGTAAAGAACTAAAGTAGTAGTAGACTTGCTAGAACTTGCTGAAGAGATGAATTTCTCTGATAATCCCAAGAGTTGTCATTTTATCGGTAGACTATACATTCAAAATATTTCAGTATAAACAATGATATGTGTACGTATACCAGTTAACTGCAATGTATTCTTTAGGGGTCTTAATTGTCATTTGAGGAATACTAATAATATATCCTGGGTGATACAAATGATCTTCAAAGGAAATATTTATAATATTTGATCTCACTTTACATGATAATTTTAGATCAAATGCACTGTATTTTCATATAGTACCTTTTAATACATTGCTATCACAAATATATATTACATATAATTATATGTAATATATATTACATATAATTATATATGTATATATTACATATAATTTATTTCATATAATATATACATACATCAATACTTTGTTGCCTCCAACTTCTGAATATTTACTTACATATTTATGTAACTATAAGTTATATTATTTTTCTACTTGGTTGATTGATTGATTGATTGATTTGTATTTGTTTAATGTCAGGTAGCTGTTTTGGTTTATTCTGTGTCACCCATAATCCCTACTTAGGTTTCAATATCTGATCTTGCCTTAGAATGTGAAGCACTTTCTTGATTACTACCTTGAAGAGCTCCCACTTAGTTTTTACTTTTTCTTTTTCTTTTTCTTTTTCTTTTTTTCTTTATTTTTATTTTTATTTTTATTTTTATTATTTATTTTTATTTTTATTTTTTTGTTAAAGTGTCCAGTTGGGAACCCTGATATCACTCTTTTATAATTATTACTGGTATAAGAAGAAGCATAGCCTAATGGATACAAATGTAGACTCCAGAGTTAGTCTAACACAGTCTGAATCATGATTTCAATAATTTATTGGCTATGTGACCTTGGGGATGTTATTTAACTTCCCTGCCTAGCATTATTTTACACCTGTAAAACTGAATACTAATAGTACCCTGTTCTTGGGAATTACACGAGATCCTAAATACCTGAAACACACAGTATAAATGTATAGTAAGTGCTCAAAATTTATCATCATTGGCAATAGTCATTTTAAAAGCATAGCCTTATTTTTTTTCTCTTTATAGTTGGTAGTAATATTGTATTTCTTGCTAAGTAATATGTTAAGAGTTTTACTTAAATTCTAACTCAGTCTTCTTGGAAACTCTGAAGAATGTACTATAATTGTCAACATTTTGAGAGAGAGAGTTTGATACATGATGTGCCCAAGGTAATATGGAGAGTAAGTGGCTGAAGGGAAATGGGGATCCTTTCTTTATCAAAACAAAGCTAGAAAAATCACACAAAATGTAGATGTTGAAGGGCAAAGGTTATTAACTCTGAAATATAAAAAGAAAAAAAAACAGAATCAAAACATGTTAGAAAAAAATGGAGTAATTATTAAATTATGCAAAACTCTGGGAAGCTAATAATAAATTTTGTTTCTTATTTCTTTCTCATAGCTTACGTTAGTATAAATTAAGAAATAGTTTGGTGCCATCATGGGTATAAATATCTGATTTGTGGCCTGTAATTCACTGTTGTATCAGTTGTATTCTTGACTAGTTCATACCATACAATTTTGTCAGAAATAACCATAAAAGTGTACGATGTACTTGTTTACCTCCTGGCTAATACAGAACTAATAGTACCAAGCAAATCAAGTCTTTAAAAGCGCTGGAACCGCATAATGTTTAAGAGATTGGTTGGGTGATTGGAAATTGTATAATACCTCTAAATATCTTTCATAGGAATCTAACCAACTTTTGAATCTTGGAATTAAAAACTCTTCAGTAGACTTAAAGAATGGGAGATCTGTTATCTGCATAAGAAATCCCAGGAACATAAAGGTTAGTAGGTTGTGAAGGAGAATGATGAAGCTGGGTGTGACATAAAGTTCTGCATGCTAGAGATAATCCACAGAGCTCACAGATAAGCTTCCAGACCCTGATTGATTATTCTTTAGAAAGTGAACATTTTGACAGTTTCCAAGTAGGTAAATCAGAGATTCTGCAGTTATCCTGTGCTTATAAACAACGAGGGAAAATTGATCTGGACATTTAGTGCCCTTAGAATATATTCTTTATCATCAAAGTTAAGACGTGCTGCAGAATTCCAAAAACAATTATTTTAACTCCCTAACTTATCCTGCTGGGATACTAAAAAACAAACAAACAAAAAAGCGCTCTGAAAAACAAAACAAACAAAAAGTGCCTTAAGTGGCATGTGTGAAGTGGTTCTCTATCCACCTAGACACAACTTGTTTTATATAATTCCCTGTGTCCTCTCTGCTCTTCAATCTCTTGAAAAGCAGTAAAAGATCTCAATCCTTTGCCCAAAAAAAACTTTCCCATCCTTAATGTCCCCCCCTTTTTTTTTCTTAATGTCCCCTTGACAGTGATATTGAGGTTCAACTGTGAGGGAGTGTTCCTAGTCTATCTTTAATTGTCTAGAATTACTGTGCTCATTTATGTGAAGTCCTGGAGTAGACTTTGAACAGAGCTCACAGAACATCTTGTTCTGTCTAAAAGACTTCAATTAAATGCTGGCAATGTCAGAGCAATCACCTGGTTCCCTTCGGCATGGAAGTACACATGGCTGTGTGGCTGGGCCAGCTGTTTGCTGGTACATAATGCTGTGCTTGCAACAATACAATTCCCAGGGTTCTAAGGATTGATTTAATACAAGACTGCTTTCATGAATTTGTCAAAAGATGAACATCTCAAATTTTCTGTTATTTTAGGAATATCCAAAATTTAGTCTTAATAGGGGGAAAATTAAGTTCAATAAACTCAATTAAATTCAGCATAGGTCTTGAGGTATAAGCCTATCTAATATAATATTGGGAGAAAGAGAGAAAGTGTTTGGGAGTCAAATAAAATTGATTACAATATGGACTCCAGCAGGTTGACCTCGTTTACCAGGGATTGAGTGTCTTGGCAAAGACCTAAGCAAAGCAGGTCAAGCTGTTGACTCTATTTCTACCACTTCCTTGGGCAAATCATTTCACCCCTCTAGTTGCAACTAGGACCTCATTTATTATATATATTATATATATGAAGATAAGGTATGTTTTCCCTAAGGCAATTCTGAGGATTTTATGGGATCACATAGCTATTTATTAAGTGCGATGTGCCCGATCTTGTAGTAAGTATATCATGTACCTGATTTTATCGAATCCTTGATGTTCAATAAAGTGGCTAAGAGTACTCTCTCTGCCTGAATTTGAGTTGTGGCTATATGACCTTTAATCTCTGAAACAAGTTTCTCAGCTTTAATATGGTAATAGTTTCAACTTCCAAGAGGTACCATTAGGACAATGTCTAGAACAGAGTAAGCAGATATGGCCTCTACTTTTATAGCCCTTGCTTTTTCATGGCGATAGGGGGAATAAACCAGAAAAATTTTTTAAAAGACCACTAAATAGGTGGTTTTGGAATTCACAAGTACCTTGATAATAGGGTGTTTTGTAATAGAAAACTATTTCTAAAGATGGGGCCAGGTCTAGTTTATAGGGAGTTATGCAGAGAGAGTCTATCTGGGGAAATAATATTTGGACTGAACTTGAAAATGAGGAAGGAACCAGCCATGGGAAGAGCCACCAGATCATTCCTGATGGGAGAAATGGCAAGTGCAAAAGGCCTAAAGAAAGAATAATTTTACTGGTGCAGAGGAATGGAAAGGAGGTTGGTAAGGTTGATCAAAGAAGGGGATGTCATGGCACCTAGGGTTGTATGGTTTGGCAAACAAAAGGAGCACTGGTATTTAATGATACAAACCAAAAGCAACATGAATTCTCTTCTGATCTCTCCCAGGCAGTGAAAAGACTTTCATAAAATCTCTGTAGCCAAGTGTTAGCAAAATCTACTAGAAAATGACCCAGAACATATCTTCAGAAATCATTATCTGAGCATTTGGGGGAGGAGAGTGGATGGAGTGAGTGGTGAGGGTCCAGGAGTTCTGAGAACCCTCTCCTCTCCCTCATTTAATACATTTCTCCCTTATACTATCCAGCAAAATAAGCACTAACTACTTTTGAAGGAATAAAAATAAACTATTTTTTTTGTTTTACTTTCTGAGAAATGTTTCTGATTTTATAAACTGTAGAGTTTAGTGTTTCAAGATCCATTTTTTTCTGAAAGAAAATGCCATCCTATTGCTGTTCTGTCTTGCTGGAGGAAAAACAAATCAATTTTCAACAAAAAAGAAGCAATGTGAGCTTTTTTATTATGCATATGTGTCTTCTTGGGGCTAATCGGAAATAATTATCCCTCTCTTCAGAAATCCACATCAGCCAAATATTATGACAACCTGATATTCTACTATTAGTAATTGCCTTAGGCTAACACCAGATTCTCCACGAAAGTGTGCTACTATGAAGATAACACCTAAATTCCATTTTCAGTTTTTATTTTAGTGAGTTAGTCTCTGATGACAATATAACAATGGATAATAAGTTCCAAAGAAGTTGAGGAAATATAAGAAGCATCTTAGATAGTTTAGAGGAAGAGTTGCATGAAACACGCTTCAGGAAGTAAAGGTAGAGAGTGAAGTTAGATGTTGCTTAAAATGAGGACAGTATATGGGCGATTAGAGGAAAACTGAGCAATTGTTATTATTTAATTATTCTTGTGAGATATTGTATTGGCCAAAGGTTCTCCAAGGCCCCTGCCAAATGTAGAGCTTCTGATGCTGTGATTATGTAAATTATACATCTGCATTTCCCAAAATCTTCACTAGGCTTTACCAATGATGCTCCTGTCCTGCAGGAACCATTAGCAATAGACATGATCCCGCCATATGCAAATCACATCCAAAACTGCAGACAATAGTTTTATTTTATTTTATTTTATTTGACAATAGTTTTAAATATACGATTATATACATATCCTCAATATCCATCATTCTAACACCTGTTTTGACTCTTCCATGTTGTTTTAAAATTTTTATCCAAATTTTGAATACCAAGTTTTTAGTTAGCCATAGATCTGAGAAATCATAGTATAGATTCATTCTTCAAGGTTCTAAATTTTGATCTAATTTTAGAGTTACGGAAAAGTTACAAAAGTAACACAAAGATCCCCTTAACACACTCAGCATCCCCCAACATTAGCATCTTATAAGACGTACTAAAATGATCAAACTAGGAATTAACATTAGCAAAATACTATAACTATAGACCTTATTTGCATTTTGCCAGTTCTTCTACATATATCCTGTTTATATTGCAGAATCTGATTAAGGATCTCATATCATACTTAGTTTTTATATCTGTTGAGTTGCCTCCAATCTGTAACAATGCCTCAATCTTTCCCTGTCTTCTAGATTTTGACAATTTTGATGACTACCGGTCGGCTGTTTTGTAGAAAGTCAATTTACGGTTGTCCATACTTTTCTTTCTTCCTTAGACTGAAGCTCTATATTTTGGGCAAAAACATCATAGAAGTAACGTTGTGTTCTCTTCAGTGCATCTTATCATGGCACTCATGATACTGTGTGTTACTACTTGATCTCTTGATTTAGGTGAATTTATACACTGCAAAATTATCATTTTTCCTTGTGTATCCAGGAGAATGTAATAAATATCCTGAGGAAGATACTTTGAGGCTGTGTGAATATAGTATTCTTCTCAAAATTACATAATTTTAATAATTTTAGTGTTCATTGGTAGATGTTGCCTGCAACAACTATTACCGTGATGTTTACCTGCAGGTGATATTCCGTTCCCTTCTTTTTTCCTAATTGTATTGATAGAAATTTAATGGGGGCACCTGGGTGGTTCAGTGGTTAAGCCTCTGGCTCTTGATTTTGGCTCAGGTCATGATCTCAGGGTTATGAGATTGAGCCCAGCATAGAGCTTCATGCTCACATGGAGCTGGCTTGAGGATTCTTTCTCTCTCTCTCTCTCTCTCTCTGTCTACTACCATCCGCCTCTCCCCCTGCTTCTGCTCTATAACTAATTAAAAAAAATAGAAATCCTATGTAAGAAGGAACTGTCCCTTCTGAGACATTCATTTTTCATTCAATTGCTCAGTTTTGTGTGGGCTCATGGATGATTATTTTGTTCCATGAGTGATAGTCCAATGCAATTATTATCATTATTTTGCTCAGATTATTCTATATTTGGCCATTAGGACCCCCTTCAGTTTGGATGCTGTGACCTTTCACTATGCTTCATCCTTTTCTGAACACACTCTTATTTTTGGTATTACAAACACTCCAGGCTCATTGTGCATTTTCTCTGCCCTAGACCTGCAATTGACCACTTCCTCAAGGAAGCCTGGTTCCTCTGATTGGAAAATGATGTTTAGGAACCAATGTCTGGGTGCTAGTGGTGCTCATCATTATCAGGGTTTCACTGCTCTCAGGCCCTTCTAGAAGACAGAGCTGGGAAATGTATGCCATATGCTAATGTCGACATATACACAAATCTGTGTCTGTGTGTACGTGAGCATGTGATTTCATAGTGATAACTCTGGTTCCAATCCAGTGCCACAGAGTTCATTTTAGCCTTCCTCTTTCATTATTCGTAACTTCTTCCTCCACCAGTGACACATTCAGCTCTCATTACATTTAAAAAGGCTTTTGTTCCTTCAGTATGATACTCACATAAAATTTTTGTTATGTTATGATACTCACAAAGGTGAGAGATAAATTTACTAAATGGAATTAGTATTTATGTATAATTATTTTGATTTATTTTATTTATTTATTTGATAGAGTGAGCAAGAATGGGGGGAGGAGCAGAAGGAGAGGGAGAGAGAGAATCTCAAGCACACTCCAAGCTCAGCACCAAACCCAATACAGGACATGATCCCATGACCCTGAGATCATGACCTGAGCCAAAACCAGGGATTGGATGCTCAACCAACTGAGCTATCTAGGAGCCCTCAGTTTTTTTCATCTTTAGAGTAGAGGATTCAGTCAACAAATTGTTTCCTAAAGTTATTTATGTTACTTATTTCCTTCCCACTCCTCCAATATGGTTTTATAATTTATTTATAATACAGTTAGGTTCATTTGATATAATTTTATTACATTTTGAGGTTTTCCTAGTACATTCTGGTTGATTTTAATATTGCATTAGTTAGGGACGGTGGTTAATTACAATGGCTCTAAAAATCAGAGCTACACAAAAGGATACACACAATGTCATAGCATTTCTGCTCACTCTTACAACCCCATTCCTGTTTACTCCTTCTTTCTACTTCTTTCAACCATCCCTCTGTAAGTGACCCATCTTCTTTAGTCCCTGATCTTTTCTTTATGTTTTACAAATAAAAATATACACGTCTAGTTTCTTATTTCCCTTATTACATGAAGACTAGCATATTCTAGGTCATCTTTTGAATATATTTTTTTCTTACCATTATATCATTCCACAGAGATCTTATCCATTTTTAACAGCTGCTTAGCTCTCCATTAGGTGGATGCACCATAATTTATTTAACCACCTTCCTAAGTATGGCCATTTAGGTTTGTGAGTTATTTCCAATTACAAACAGTGCCAGAAGGAAGAGCCTTGGACATATGTACTTTCATACTATCGTACATGTATTTTCAGGGTGGGTTCCTAGAAGTGAGATTGTTACGTCAAAAGACAAGTGAAAATATAGTTTTGTTGGGTGATGCTGTTTTTTTTTTTTTCAGAATGTGCAAAGTTGCACTCTTGCCAGCAATGCATGGCAATGCCAATTTTCCCGAGCTTCTCCAATGCAATACATCACGATTTATTTTTTATGGTTAGTCCATTAGGTAAAAAATAGTAGCTCAGTGTTTTACATTTTATTTCTTTAATTATAAGTATTTTTCAAATGTTAGATGCTCATTTTTACCTTATATTATGAATTCCTTGTTAATAATTTTTCCTGTTTCCAACAAGTCATTTTCCCAGAAATATTTGGTTTCAATATTTAAAAATATGCAAAATATGCAAATATTTCAGTGATACATGTTATAAATATTTTCTCCTTATCAATTTTTTAATGACTTTATGGTGGTTTTGTCATGCAAAATTTTTGTTTTCATGAAAATTTGTTAGTTTTTATTTTATTGCCTATTGATTATGAATTGTAGAAAGCTTCTATTATCAAAGTCAAAAAGGAATTCATCCATGTTTTCTTCTATTATTTGCATAGTTTATTTCTATTTTCTTTTTTTTTTAATACTCACATTTATATCCCCAGTCCAGTTGGGCTTTACTCTTATGTATGGCATGAGGTATGAATACAATTTTATTGATTTTATTCAAATGGTTACTTCATTGTTCTAGGACCATTTATTAAAGAGACCATCTTTCCTAAACAACAGTGGAAAGGATAACCTTGGACATATGTAGTTTCATACTATTGTACATGTATCTTCAGGGTAAGTTCATAGAAGTAAGATTTTGTGTCAAAAGGCAAGTGTAAATATATTTTTGTTAGGTGATGCTAAATTTTCTTTCAGAAGGTGCAAAATTGGATTCTTGACAGCAATTCACGGCAATGCCAATTTCCCCAAGCTTTTCCAATATAATACATTGTGATTGTGTTTTTTTTAAGGTTAGTCCATTTAGGGAATTCTGACATTCTTGTAATATCTGATCTTCCTATCTAAGAACAGAAAGTACTTTTCCGTTTATTTTAGTCTACTTTTATGTCTCTCAATAGGGTTTAAAATTTTTCCTCATATAGTCTTGTATATTTTTTACATTTATTCTAAGGATTTAATCTTCATTGATTCAATTTCATTTTATGATCTTTAAAATGTATAAGCATTTGCCATATTATCACAGGTATACATAATAATTAAGCAGTCATGCAATATTTCACTGGAATTATGTGGTTTTAATGTGAGAAATTTCACTTCCTCTATTCTTATTGCATATCAAAATGCAATAAGTCACTTCATATATTTCTTACTTTGGGATGATTTCCTACAAATGTGTTGTTTCTCTAAATGTAGCTCAAAATGTATTTCTCAAATGGTTTAATCAATTTATAGTGTCAACAGCATTAAATAACTTTGCTAGCTTTATCACATCCTTTTTTAACATTGATTGAGGATGAATTTTAAATGTGTTTTTTTAAGAGGGGTGAAATGTCATTTCCTTTTAATTTTGAATGGTTTTAATATTTTAAATTGTTTATCTTATTTATGAATTTTACTTGTTCTAGTTTGAATTATTAACAGCCTAGTTTTCATAAATGTTTTATTGTAGTCAGTATAATTTTGAAGGTCTAGCAAATATATTCAATTTACCCAATATTTTTGTGCTAAAAATTTTATATTCTCCCAGATATATCCAAGCAGTACCTTCATTTAACATGTGTGCTCTTAGATGTGTGATTTATATTTATATTTTAAATATGTGGTTCTAGTTTCAAACTAAAATATAGCCTCTATTCTTAACCCTTCTTGACTGCAAATGTCGAGCCTTGTCTTTGGGTTTCGCCTTTCCATTTCCTACTGTATTCTCTTGTGCATATAAATGACCTGGAGAACTTGTTAACATGAATTATTTCAGTTTATTCTGAATTTGGGTTCCTTCCTCAGCTAACTGCCAATGTATTGGAGATAAACAGTTTTCAATAATTTATTATCCTGTGCAAAATCTAAACCACAGCTAAAGTGTAAACACCTTGAATATACACTCGCCCATTACATGCCCATCTATTCAACATCATCAAGGTCAAGTTTTGAAATGTGCTATTTCTTTGACTCCTGGGCATTCCATGCCAACTGTTCCACACTCTGTCTGTTCCTTAGCTCAGTGGTCCTCCAGCCTATCAGAATAAACTGTATATCTTTAAAATTGAGTTAATGCAGTTTTTATCTCTTTGAGCTGAACTTTGCCTAAAACCTTCCCAATGCACACTCTTAACAGGAGGAATGATCTGTTCCTGAAGATAAGGGTATTTCTGAACTGAATAATATGTATTTTTCATTCCAAAGGATGGAAAATGTCATCTCTTCAAACTGACATTTCCCAGTCAACCACACTGGTAAGCCAAGATTTTTCTGTCGTACACAAAGATGAAGATACTCTGTTCTATTCCCCAGCATGGAGGAGAGATCGAGAGTTGTACATATTTGCTAGAAGATGTGTGTCTGTATGTGTGTGTGTGAGAGAGAGAGGGGAGTGAGAGAAGGGGGGAGGGAAAGAGCAAGCGCTCACAGGAAAATTCAATTCACACAGAAGGAACAATAGTTGGAAATGGCCACATACACAATAACATGCAGTCACCCACCAATGTCCTTAATGAACACTTTCCCATGCATTTTACCAATGAAGGCTGAGAGTTTTAAGCTACGTGCACAATAAATGAACATAATTATGTAAGCATTGGAGACTTTATTACTGGGTTCTATGCATTATCAGTGATGTGTCACCAGATGGCCTGTATTATCAATGCTAGACTGTCTTTTATGTAGGTCTTTACTGTTTGGGAGTGGGTTTCACATAATTAACTTCACTTCATCTTAATGAAACTACTTAGTCACTCTATAAACTTGATTTTTCAGGGAAAGTTATTCATTCATTCACTCATTTATATATCTATGGAAACATTTGCTCATTTAATAATGACATGCATTCACTCATTCTTTTGTGATTTCATTTATTTGCATTATGCCTTGTCTACAACTGATTTAAGAGAGTTGGAAATATGGATTATGTAGACTGTTGCTTTTAAACTTTAATGTACATATGAGTAACCTGGAGAAACTTCCTAAATACACATTATGTTTAAAGAACTCCGAGTAGGGGCTGAGATTTGGCATTTGTAACAAGCTCCCAGATGCTGCCAATGTTACTGGTCCACCAAGCACATTTTGAGTAGCAAGACCTCGATGGCCCTCTCTCTTCCTGAGGAGACATCAGTAAGGGAAAAGAACACATACTGGACATTAATCAATTAAGAGTAGCTTCCCAAGCTCACACTTGTGTCTGAGGGAGTATGTCTTGGGACACTCTCAGTGTTTAATGCTCTTACACAGGATGAGCAATGTTTCTGTATAATAAGAACTTGATATCTAATTCTATTTTCAAGAAGAAAGTATCCTTTCCCAACTAAATATGTTACACTCATGCAGCTCGTCTTTAGGATGTAGATGAGCAAGGATCCGACAGAGAGACCACAATCCTGCAATGCTCATCTGCTGTATTGATCTCAGAGATCAGAGATCAGAGATAATTAGGCAAAGAGCACATCTGTGATCACTGAGAATGATTCTGAGGCCAGAAACAGTGCTTCCCAAAGCAACTTGTATGTTCCAGAGCCACTCCATTTCTCATGAGGTTAAGGATTAAAGAGGGAAACTAATTCTGAAGTCATCTCAATGTACCTGCCATTTGTTTTCAATAAATGTGTGCAGTTTTCATCATAGCAGATGGTTCAGTGAACTTCAGTGAATTTCAAGCAATCTATTATTTAACCTTCCTTAAATCTTATTTTTGTTTCTTCATAAAACTCTAGTTTAAAGAAAACCTCTAGGTATCTATATCTATATACCTTTATTTGGGGAGTCATACCCTACGTGAGTTTAGAGTGAAACTCAAGCTCAGCATTTGAGAAACTATACACTGTAGTCCAAATATGATCAGCCACCTATTTTTATAAATAAAGTTTTATTGTAAAACAGATACATTCATCCATTAATATATTGTCTATTGCTGCTTTCACACTACAGTGGCAGATCTGAGTGCAACTGAGATCATGTGGTCTGAAAAGTTGAAAATATTTACAATCTAGCTTTTATAGGAAAAAGTTGCTGCTCTTGGTTAGTAGAATTGTAAAAATCTAAATACCTCCTTTAAAAAATTCCATATGATCAGGGCAATTATTGCATGGTTTTGTGATACATTAACAATATCTGTGGAAACATGCACACACCTCAGGGGGACAAAGAGAAAATTAGATATGAATTTCTAATAAATAAGAATTGTATGGATCTTTCTCTCTTTGTATAAATAAGAGATTTCCTCCCAAGGACTCATTTAAAGCATAAAAGATGGGACACAGAGGGCATATAAAAAGCCCCCGACACTGAAAACAGTAAATAAATTATTGCAATACAAACAGTGTTGCCTGAATATTGATTATCATGTAGTTTCAGCAATTAAATACAAGAATGAAGGTACAGATGCAACAGATGTAGAACCCTGGGATAAAATTTAAGCTTAATAAATTTAATACAGGAAATAAGGCAAAATTCTTCATGCCCTCTTACCGACTCCTCTTCCCCTTTCCCACCTTCCTATCACCTAAAAAGTGATCTTGACTCATGTTTTTAAGGTGTCTGGGAACAAATACAGGAAGGGTAATAACAACAAACAACAGGAGAACAAGAAACATAATTGAGGTGCACTAACCTAATTGGAACATGAATGAGGATTGTGTCCTTTCTGTTATGTGATTGTTCGTGTCCTTCAGAGTATCCTGAAAACATAACCAGGGAAACTCCATGCCAAAGAAGGCAGAGTCCCATGAGGTCAGAAAGAAACAATATTGCCTTGCAAAGATTAATTAAAAAAAAAAAAAGGACCAAGAAATGAGGAATACAATATGATCAAGAAATAAGAATTTCATAGGTCTCTGGTCATTGTCAAGTTCTGGTTGGAGGTGCATTCAGTGCTACATCAGTCTTCAGCTCATCCATGTAGTTATGTCATAGCACAGACTGGATCTGATCTGTGATGTTTAAGTAACTAAAAACATCAGTTGACTACGTCAATAGTTTCTCTGTTCCAGAGTTGTCTATGATTTTTCTCTTCCCCTCCTAATGTCAATATTTTTGAGGTCATTAAATCCAGTAATAACTCTGTGTATGAGGTTTTAGAACACCTTTCAGGGCATCTTTTGGACCGCTTGAATCCAAAAGTAGTCAGTAGTCAGGTATAAAGACCAGTATTGCCCTGTGCTGTGCAAAGGTGAAGCAGGGGTTTGAATGCCATAGACATCTGATTTTCTAATCTGCTGAGAACAGTTTGCCCATCGTCCATCGCCTTCTGATGAGAATGAGCCACAATAATGATTAATCAAGGCCCTCATCAGGCACAGTCTTCTCAAACCCTAGCCAAATGAAAAAGCAAACTTCTTCAACTTTGCCTAATTTCAAAGTCATAGCAAGAAATACATCTAAATCCTCAGAGCAAGCACTGAGTGGAATCAGTAATGCCCCTGACTATACTCCATCTACCTGGCATCTACCCAGTGTCCACTTGACTAAGTGATCCCTGTCAGCCCACAAGCTTCCTCATTCCCAGCTTGCTGGCTCAGGCTAAGAGGCGAATATTCTTGCCTGGTTTTCTTGAAACTATTTGGATCTCTCCTGGCATTATAGCAATGTTGTGATGTCATGCTTGCCTGCCAACTCTTCTGAGTAGCTGGATTCTGGTCATTGTGCTTCCAACATTAGCTTTTCTTCTGTGAATTACTCAATTATCAAGAAAGATATACCTAAAGAAACCCTTCTCCTCCAGGGTCCTGCTATTTTTCACATCCTGGATTTACCCCTTTGTTAGGAAGATTGGCCCAATTCAATCCCAGTTCTATCATTGTCTCAAAATCTGTGCATTGGATTCTCTTCTCATTGCTATAAAGGGGAGTCCTACTGGATTATCAGTTCTTTTAGCTCCTACTTGACCAATTAAGCTATCTTATCATTCTGACAACTTAATCTGTGTTCCCAGAGTCCCCTAACTTGTAAGTTAAGCTGTGTTATGGACAGCAAGATGTGGAAATGAAGTGAAGAATCTTACCCCAAAGAATCCCTGTCCATGAAAATTCTTAGTTTTGAGCCACAGAATTTGACCATGGCTAGCTTAAGAAAAAAACGAATGAAAGACTTGAACACAAGATCTGAAGCAATAAAACTCCTAGAAGAAAACATAGGGGATAAGCTCCTTAATATTGGTCTTGGAAACACATTATTTTTTTAATATTTTTTTGAAATACATTATTTTTAACTTAACACCAAAAACAAAGGCAACAAAAGCAAACTAAACAAGTGGGACTACATTTTACTAAAAAGCTTTTGCAAAAGAAACCATCAACAAAATGAAAAGGCAACATATGGAGTGGGAAAAAATATGTACAAACCATGTATCTCATAAGGGGTTAGTATATAAAATACACAAGATGGTTTCACAACACAACAGCAAAAAAAAAAAAAAAAAATATATATATATATATATATATATATATATATACCAATTAAGAATGGGCAGAGGACTTCAATAGACATTTTCCCAAAGACAACATACAAGTGGCCAACAGCCAACATCAAAATGTGCTCAACATCACTCATCATTAGGGAAATGCAAATCAAAACCACAAAATCACTGGAAAAGGACAAGAGATAAGCATTGGTAAGGATGTGGGGGAAAGGAATACTTTATACTGTTGGTTGTGAACTGGTACAGTCATTATGAAAAGACAATATGGAGGTTCCCCAATAAGTGTAAGCTAGAACTACTGTGGGACCTATCAATCTAATCTGTGGTGTTCCAAAGGGAACACAATCATTATCTCAAAGAGAACTGTAATCTTATGTTCATAGCATTCTTCACAGTAGCCAAGGTATTATGGGAACAACCTAAGTGTCCATTGGTGGATGAAGGGATAAAGAAAATGTGGTATAGTATATACAATGGAACATTATTCAGCCTTAAAATAGAAAGAAGTCCTGTCACTTATGACAACAAAGATGAATTCAGTAGCAATTGTGCTAAGTTAAAAAACCAGAAAAACACAAATACCGCATGGTGGTATCTTAAAAAAAAAGTCAAACTTGTAAAAAGAGTAGAAAAGTGGTTGCTAGGGGCTGGGGTAAAGTGAGAATACCTAGAGGTTGACAAAAGGGTATAAAATTTCAGTTATAAGGTGCCTACGACCTGAGGATCTGATAGAACATGGTGTTTATAGTTGAAATTTGCTGAGTGTAAAACTTAAATATTTTCAACAACAAAAAAAGGTAAATATGTGAGGTGAGAAATGACACAAAATAGAGAGGTAATGTGCTATAGTGAAATGGTTTGAGATGGGTTTTTCTTTCTACTAGTTTTTCATCACCAATTCTTCTTTCTTTTTTTTTTTTTCATCACCAATTCTTCTGAGGAGTAATCATCTATTGTATACTGGAAAGTGATCTTCAGATTTGAAGTGTGGGGACCTGAATTCAAGTCCGATTTTATGTGATTATAGGTTCTATCTCTAGTTGTTAGATTTATCCGTGGTATCTGTGAAAGTGTGAGCAGACCTGGTGCTTGCTGACTCCTTTCTGACTTCATTTCTGTGTTAGTATGATTATAGCCATATCATTTCTGAAAGAGGGATAAAACTGTTAGAAGTTTTTATTGAAGAGTTTCCTTGCTGTATCTTCTGCATGCCAAAGAAGAGAAGTTTAAAAAGTACCCAGTGCCTGACTTTCAGTTGAGAAACACACAGAAGAGGGTTAACACATATTCTTACTTCTCTTCCCTCTCAACTTCTGTCTCCTTGTCCTTCCCTTCTCATTAACTGAAAGATCACAAAGATCAAGATCTATTGCTTCTCTCTCCATTGAGAGAAATAACCAGTACTGATGCTCAGTTCCACCTCTGGAAACTCTTGAGTTAATTGATGTAGCATACAGCTTCGACATCACAATCTTTAAGGTTCCCTATGTGATTCTAATCCACATCCAGGGTTGAAAATCCGTATCTGAGAAATGGTCCCTAGGCTGGACAGACAATCAGCAATATTATCCGGAAAGATTCAGGTTTAGAAAGAAAAGGTACAGATTCCTAGAGGCTCTTGTGATATCTACTTGTTCAGACTCTCTCAAGGCGATGTCAGGCATTTTTAAATGTAAAGATTATAGAAACATTTGATATTGTCCCATGTTTAAATACCTTAAAAACCTTTAAAAATCTTTTTTTAACCTTTAAAAATCTTAAAGGAAATAGAATATGTACCAATAATTACTCCTCTTCGCTCTTTCCATGTATCTCCTGCATTAAACAATAATTTGGTTCATGCACTGACGGATAAAACAAAACAACTTGGAGAAGTTGGCTCAAGACTTTAAAATATTAAATTCTCTGATCTGGTTATGAAGGAATATCAGGTTCTTCTAGTAGAACTACCTGTCAGCCTAGGCAGACTGAGTTATTTCCATGAAGCAAAGGAGAAGGGTAAGCTCATTTTATTTGAATGTAGCCTTCAGGAGGAGTGTAAGACAGTATCGGAGAAATTGAGAAGAACCGATAGAAGGGCTTTCTGGAATATATGGGTTAATCTTCCAGGAGAAGGCAAAATGTATCCTACTGAGTTAATTATCTTAAAACATACTGGATTTTCAGTGTGTTGAGAAAAAAAAAAAACCTTCATATTGTGGGTACCTCTCATATATTTTAAATTTAATCATAGGGCTTTACTCCACTTGCAAAAGGATGCTGTAGGAGGAGGACAAGGCAAATGACTCTCCATTCACTTCTCTCATTACCAACTTCCTTTCAACTCACACCACGTATATAACTACCAAGGAGAGAACAAAGCAACTTGAGATAAACACTGCTCTTTTGCATTTGGAAAGAGCAGGCACCAGATCTTACTCACTTCTGGATATTAAGCACCTAGAAAAATACTAGAGCATCATAGATATAACAAAGGACTATTTAATGAATGGCTATAGGGAGGAAGAAGTCCATGTAGAGGACAAGATGCATTTTTTTAAATTTATTTTTTATTGGTGTTCAATTTACCAACATACAGAATAACCCCCAGTGCCCGTCACCCATTCACTCCCACCCCCCACCCTCCTCCCCTTCTACCACCCCTAGTTTGTTTCCCAGAGTTAGGAGTCTTGATATTCTGTCTCCCTTTCTGATATTTCCCACACATTTCTTCTCCCTTCCCTTATATTCCCTTTCACTATTGTTTATATTCCCCAAATAAATGAGAACATATAATGTTTGTCCTTCTCCGATTGACTTACTTCACTCAGCATAATACCCTCCAGGTCCATCCACGTTGAAGCAAATGGTGGGTATTTGTCATTTCTAATGGCTGAGGAATATTCCATTGTATACATAAACCACATCTTTATCCACTCATCTTTCGATGGACACCGAGGCTCCTTCCACAGTTTGGCTATTGTGGACATTGTTGCTATAAACATCGGGGTGCAGGTGTCCCGGCGTTTCACTGCATCTGTATCTTTGAGGTAAATCCCCAACAGTGCAATTGCTGGGTCGTAGGGCAGGTCTATTTTTAACTCTTTGAGGAACCTCCACACGGTTTTCCAGAGTGGCTGCACCAGTTCACATTCCCACCAACAGTGTAAGAGGGTTCCCTTTTCTCCGCATCCTCTCCAACATTTGTGGTTTCCTGCCTTGCTAATTTTCCCCATTCTCACTGGTGTGAGGTGGGATCTCATTGTGGTTTTGATTTGTATTTCCCTGATGACAAGTGATGCAGAGCATTTTCTCAGGTGCATGTTGGCCAAGTCTATGTCTTCCTCTGTGAGATTTCTCTTCATGTCTTTTGCCCATTTCATGATTGGATTGTTTGTTTCTTTAATAAGTTCTTTATAGATCTTGGAAACTAGCCCTTTATCTGATATGTCATTTGCAAATATCTTCTCCCATTCTGTAGGTTGTCTTTTAGTTTTGTCGAGTGTATCCTTTGCTGTGCAAAAGCTTCTTATCTTGATGAAGTCCCAATAGTTCATTTTTGCTTTTGTTTCTTTTGCCTTCATGGATGTATCTTGCAAGAAGTTACTGTGGCCGAGTTCAAAAAGGGTGTTGCCTGTGTTCTCCTCTAGGATTTTGATGGACTCTTGTCTCACATTTAGATCTTTCATCCATTTTTAGAATGCCAAAATTCTGGAAGAGGCTTAAGGACTAAGTCATGAGGACTCCTCTGTCCAAACTTCAGGTTTCTTAACAAGTTCCAGGCATGTGTTCCACTGTCCTTTGAGGAACATAAGCCTCAGGTTAGATTATATAGATACAGCAATACGGTCTTCCTCTCTGGCATTCCCTGGAGATCCTCCCCAAATCATTTCCATTTCTCCCTCCTCATATCTTTGCAGATAAAAATATCAACTCAAGATTTAGTGTGAAGAATTCTGCAGAGCACTTATCTGATTGAATAATACAGAGTTTACAATTATTTTCATTAGGTTTTCCTAATTGGGTGGTTACAGCTCCCTTGCCTTCAAACTGGAACAGTAGCTCTTTCCTATTTGGGTCTTGAATCATAATGAAGAAACTGGCCCATTTTCAGAATTTCAGTGCCTTAGTTATTTATGGCTGCCCATAAACCCATTCTTCTTCCACCTCCCTGGACAGCAATCATGAGGCTCAGATGCCAAGCTGGGAAATGTATTTTTCCAGGAGCAGCTGGCTTCTTGGCCAGCACTTCTGGCAATGGTGTGGTCCCCTTTGAAGTTGTCTAGTGCTCTGACTTGTGTTTTTAAGATGCGTGATGAACTGTTTGGGCTGCTTTATCGTCCGACATGCTATTTTCCTTTTGACTCACCTTTTAAATAACAAGGAATTTTTATCCATTTAATCCGCATGGAAAAAAAAGCTACTAAAGCAGAGTATAACTTAAAAAAAAAAAAAAGCCCAAATATGGAATTTCCACAAAGTTAAATCTTGTTGCTGGAAGCAACATGAGAGGTCATCTAGTCCAACTTCCTACAAAATGCAGGAATTTCCTCCAAAATGATCCTCAGCAGAAGTCAACATCTGCTGAAAAGCTTTTGGTGACAGGGCGATTACTACTTCTTGAATTGGGCCACTCTATCACTGGATTGCTCTAGTTGTTTCAAAGTGCTTCCTAAGACGGAGATGAAATCTGCCTTCCCGAGGGTCTTAATAGTGGTCACAGTCCCACCTGTGGAACAGCACAGACCAAATCTGACGCCTCTTCAACACAGCAGCCTGTCAAAAGTGCTTCCCTTTTTCATCTTCCCAGGGATGACTTCTCCAGTTGCTTCAAGCCTTGCCACCCTCTAGTCAGAAAAGCCTGTCTGTGTACATCTTAAAAGATGTCTTCATCTTTCAGAATGGCTCACTGGGGTTTACTACAGTTCATTCCTGGAACATAATTCTATCAACACTCTTCTCACTTAAACTTTTTTTTTTTTTACAGCTTCACCACATTGTTGGCTGACAGTTGACCAGGAACTGCAGTCATTTCTGCATATCCTTGACACTCGAATAGCTTCTCAGTGCCCTCAAGACAGGTACTCTAATACTTCGCAATTGTGTTTGGGAAAACTGAAGGTCAGAGAGATGAAGTCTGCTCAATGCCACACAGCTAGTTCTTTCTGATTGCAAAGCCCTGAGTAAACCACCTGTCTCCCTTGAAATAAATGCCAACCAACTCTGTAGAATAAGTTTCCATCAAACCAGGCTTTCTTTCATTTTTTTTTTGTAACAACTCTCGTCACCATCCCCACGACTTATTTATAGTTGGAGGTTTGTACCTTCTGACTCCCTTCATCCATTTCACCCACCCCCAACCCCTCCATCTCTGGCAACTGCCCATCTGTTCTTGGTACCTATGAGCTTGGTTATCTTTTAGATTCCACACGTGAGATCATATAGTATTTGTCGTTCTCTGGCTTATTTCACTTACCATAGTGCCCTCGAGTTCCATCCATGTCACAAATTGTAGCATTTCGTTATTTTTAATGGCTGAATAGTATTCCACTGTGTGTGTGTGTGTGTGTGTGTGTGTGTGTGTGTGTGTACCACTTTAAAAAAATCCATTCATCCATCAATGGACACATCTTATTTCCATGTCTTGGCTATTATAAATAACATTTAATGAACATAGAAGTGCATACATCTTTTCAAATTAGTGTTTTCATTTTCTTCGTATACCCAGAAGTAGAATCACCAGATCATATAGTTCTATTTTTATTTTTTTGAGGAATCTCCTTATTGCTTTCTATAATGGCTGTACCAATTTACATTCCTATCAACACAAGGATTCTCTTTACTCCACATCCTTGCCAACACTTGGTATCTCTTGGCTTTTTGCTAATATCCATTCTAACAGGTGTGAAGTGATACCTCATTTTCATTTACATGTCCTACATGATTAGTGATGTTGGCCATCCATAGGTCTTCTTTGGATAAATGTCTATTCAAATCTTTTGCTCAGTTTTTAATCAGATTTTTTCTATTAGGTTGTGAGTTCTTCATATAGTTTTGATATTAACCATATGTCTTATCATATCTATGATTTGCAAATAGTTTCTCCTATTCAGTAGGTTGGCTTTTCATTTTACGGATGATTTCCTTTATTGTGCAGAAGGTTTTTAGTTTGGTGTATTTCTTTTTATTGTTTGTTTTCATTTTTGATAGGAAAATCATATATAATTTTATCCCAATAATCAACTTTTAAATACAATTAACACATTTAGTTATTACAGCAACTCTGTGGGGGTTGAAAACTGAAGCTCAGAGTTGCCCAGTCACACTGTTTAGCAACTGGACCACCTCTGAATCTGTTTCAATTGACCATTTTACTTTTTCATTAAGAATCACTGCTGCTGCTTTAAATATAGACACTACTTTTTAGTGCTTTCTGGATATTGTAGGTGATACAGTATAGATGCTCTGTATTGCACCATCTTTCTATAAATATCATTTTGTTCTGACAGGCAGATAAATTGTTGATGTCTTGGTTTTAGATTTTAATAAGGATGCTACATTTTGGCTTATTTTTTTTTAATCTAGAAAATTGTCCCTTCTCCTAAGCATGTGGTTTTTCTGGGTCTTCAACTAAATTTCCAGGGGAGGTTCACCAATATGTCTCTACCATGGCAATGACCGAACTCCATTTCTCACAGACTCTGTAGCTGTGAAGTCTCTGCCCTGCCCTCTGTCCTCCCACACTTATCCTCTGGGGACCTGCTGATTATCACCCTGAGCAGGTACATATTTGTAGCTGATTAAGTACATGAGGTGAATTTTTACAGCATGTTGGAATCTCTTCTCTGCCACTCCAACCTGTTCAGTAGTCTGCTGCTCCCCAAGCCCTAACCTTTGCCTTCAATATCTATTTCCTTTGTTCAGAAATAAATCTGGTTTCTCCTTGTGAATTACAAAGTGCCTTCAAAGAGAAATGAAGCATGAATATGGGAATCACTTGATCTCTGCCTTCTTCCAAGAATCAAGCATCATTTCTCATTAGCAAGGGCCAATAACACCTGTTGTGTTAGTTTATCTCTTTTCCAGCTTCACTTTTTCTGTCTCCTTCACTCCTGGGTCAGGAGCTATCTGTGTGGAAGCCTTTGTCACAGGCTCTGCTTTTGAGGAACCTCAAAATGTTCCTAGTTCTATCTTCAGTCCTCAATCTCCCTTTATTATAAGTATCTGCATATAAGATTGCAGGATGCTCTACCAAAAGCAAGACATACTACCTATGGGATTTCTCTGCTATAGCAACCTGAAAAGAGTAACTAGGAAAAAAATTAATGAATCTATTATAAAGTTATAATTTATGCATTATTTCATTACATGTATGTTTATTGAGTTGATTACAGTGTTATGTACTAAAGAAATGAACAGGGCAGCCTGGGTGGCTCAGCGGTTTAGCGCCTCCTTCAGCCCAAGGCTTGATCCTGGAATTCTGGGATCAAGTCCCACGTCAGGCTCCGTTCATGGAGCCTGCTTCTCCCTCTGCCTATGTCTCTGCCTCTCTCTTTCTGTGTCTCTCATGAATAAATAAATAAAATCTTAAAAAAAATAAAGAAATGAACACAATGTAATGCCTACATTCAAATATCTTATTGCATATGGGGAGAAACATGTACTTTATACAAAGAGGTACAATAAAATACTGTATGCAACACCATGGAATTTTGTGCAAGTGTAGTAGGTACCGATTGAGGAGAGTTTCATAAAATAAGGGCACTGAAGTAAAATTTTAAAAGATGAGTAGGCATGCGCCATGCAGTCAATGGGAGAAAAGTATCCCACACGAAAGAAATTGTTTGAGCCAAGGCATGGAGACACCCATAGCATATTTACTCAGGGAGCATGCCTCACTTGTAAGCAGAGAGGTTGAGAGGTAAAGCTGGCGAAGGAGATAGAAGCCTAGACACGGATGAACCTCTCTCTCAAAGACGTCTGGAAACTCTTTAGAATAGTGATTTAAAATCTTTTTATCATTATTCCAGTTCTCTTTGAGGAAAATATTTTATATTGTGCTTCAACACACATACACAAACTCCTACTCACAAAATAAGCTTTACAAAATAGCACTTACTACATAATGCATTCTTAAATTTTAATTTCAATTCTATTTTACTCTAATTTACATCAAAAATAAATTGAGAGCTGCCAAAATGATTTCATAACCAGCTCCTGTAAAAGTGCTTCTGTAGACAATTACAACCATCCTATTTGTCACTTATCCAATTGGCAAATATCAAAAGGTTTGATAACATTTTGTAGTTAGGGTAGAAAAACAGGCTTTTGCAAATAGAAGTGTGAAGGATGCAAAATGTACTATTGTTACAGAGCAGACTTTGATAAAACTTAATAAAACTACATATGCACTTATCATTTGACAAAGAAATCCAAATTATAGGTATTTATCCCAAATATATGGTGACAAAAATATGAACTAATGTATACAGGGAAATTTGTTGTGACAGTCTTTGTGATATGGGACAGGTTGAATAAATTATGGTACGCATATCATGGAACTAAATACTGTTTATGTGTAAAAAAAGAAATAAATACTTCTCTGGCATAATCTCCAAGCTATAAACTTAAAAGACAGAAAACCAGGTAAACAAAATGTATACTGTGTGATACTATTTACCTAAGAAGGGAAGGAAGGATAAAAGCATATCTGTATATAAATAATCATGGTAAAAATCATGGTTAGATTTCTCTAAATTATTTTGTCTTTATATTATTTGTCTTGATTTTGGAAATTACATAAATATTTGATATAACTAAAAATTATAGTAAAAATTCATAAGAATGAAAGGAAAAACGAAATCAGAATTTTCTCTATTTTGAGTTGGAGACATAAATACTCAGTGAAGAATTATTCCAAATGACTTAAAACACAGTACCCTGGACATTCTAAGTGGATTGGAAAAAAATCTGAAAATAATACTTATTTTCAGTAATTTCATTTATAAAACAGCATTAACATTTTAAAACATATGAATATATAAGTATTATAATGATTATGCTATCATACATTAATAAGTGATTATTTTAATTTTATCGGGAAGCAAAATTTTGGCATATGACAAAAAAATATTAAACTCCAAAATCATAGGATATAAGTAAAAAGTCTGTGTCTCGATTTTCACAATTTACTTTTTATTAAGAAACCATCCATCTTTTTGGCAAATTGAACACCAATAAAAAATAAATTCATAAAAAAAAAGAAAGAAACCATTGTCTTTAAGATTTCCACTTGTTACCATAGAGTAGTAGATAATATTCTTTAATTTCCTTCATTTCTGTGACTATATACCATGGAAACATACACTATTCCTGCCACTGCTAGCTGCTCCATGACTGTACCAAACACATTTCCACCTGAGGAATGGGAAGCTTACATAATAATAAGAAAATCTTTAAAGTGCAACAACAAAAAGGGGTTTACTTTTGTTTGTTTTATGTGAGAGGAAAAATACAATGCATAGAGAAGAAATCCAGGTGGCCCAACCTATAAATAACAGGAGATCCAGAAAGAGAATAGTGAAAACACAGAACAGAATATTATCAAAGCAACAATATATAGAAACTAACAGAAGTTAGTTAAAGATAGGAATTTTCAAGCAGAAAGTTCCCTTTGTCTACCCCATTGTTATTTCAGAACTCAAAGAATAAAGAGAAGGCCCTCCAAACTTCCACAGAGAAGAGAGAGGAAAAAGTTGCCTACAAAGAAATTGAAATCAGATTTCTTGCTAAACGACAAAACTGTTGCCTCAATATTTCCATGATATACAGTTCTTTACTATAAATTTTAATCTCCAGCTAAATAACCAATCAATCATAAGGTCAGAGTAAAATCACTCTCAGACATCCAAGAACTCAGAAAGTGCACTTTTTATACTTATCCAGGAAGCAATAAATTCTACCCCATTGGGTAATTATAGAAGGTCCAGAAATTAAATGAAAATATGCCATCTATCTATATGAAAACTGATCAGCTATTATACTACTATCCCTTCCCCTCAGATGTGTCGAATTCCTCTCTTTTCCTTTCATTTTTATTTTATTTGAGGGATTATTGAAGGCTCTTGGGATGAGAGAGGGAAGAAATCATGAAGAAGAGGGGTGTGAGATACAGCACACTCCACTACAAAAACTTAAGAAGGTAAAGTCTGATAGTGTCAAAGGAAGTCAGACAATCGAAACAGAATACTGAAAATAAAATGCATAAGAGAATTCAATATGAAGTTACAAGGATAATATGTTGATAATGAAATTCAACCAATCAAGTGATCACTGCCATTAAGATATTAAGAATGATAAAAGAGATGTTCATTAGTATTATAATCATTTAAACACAAAATTTTTAAAACCTGGGAGATTATAGAAATGTATAAAACTTGAATATTTATAAGACCAAATCTCAGGATGCCTGGGTGGCTCAGTGGTTGAGCACCTGCCTTCAGCTCAGGGCGTTATCCTGGAGTCCCAGAATCAAGTCCCACATAGGGCTCCCTGCATGGAGCCTGCTTCTCCCTCTGCCTGTGTCTCTGCCTTTCTGTCTCTGTATCTTTCATGAATAAATAAATAAAATCTTTAAACATTAAAAAAAAATAAAACACCAAATCTCAAAGTTTTTTTAAAAAATAAATCTATATTTTTAACATTGGGGACATCTTAGAAAAACTAGCAACTTTTATGCTGAAAAAATGTTTATCTGAAATTATCAAACCCTTGCATTTTACTTCCATTTTTGTTCCTTCTATTAAATTCCTATTCTATTAAATAAAACTAAATTTATTTTATTTTATTAACAGTTTATTTTATTGTTAAAAATAGCAAAAACAGAGGTGCCTGGGTAGCTCAGTCAGTTCACCATCAACTCTTGATTTCGACTCGGGTCATGATCTCAGGGTCATTAGATCCGTGCTGGGCGTGGAATCTGCTTGATTCTCTTTCCTCCCTCTGCCTCTCTTCCCCCACTTACACATGCATTCTCTATAAATAAATAAATAAATAAATAAATAAAATTAAAAAAATAACAAGTACAGATTGTTGGGCACAGTCTTCCTTCTTCCCCCTTCCTCCTTCCTTATTGCAGATTCCTGACTTTGTTCACCTCCTTTGGGAGGGCATATTATTATTGTTCTGGGGCTATTGGGCTTTTTTCCCCCCCTGCTCCATGGTAAACCTTGTTTGATACAAGTCCATCATGGTGGTCTCATCTTCCTTGCCAACTGATAAGATAGATGCAATTCTGGAAAATTCTGCTGGGAACCTCTGGGAAAGTTTTCTTCACATTTGAAAAGAATAAAAGCTGAGAAACTCTATTTTTTGTGTTTAGAATTTGCAACTCATTCTTAACTCAGCTTTGACACCTTCTAACATCTTGGGTAAGTTGGGACTGTTTAACTTCCTTATACTTTAGTTTCCTTTATGTGTAAGCTGGGGGTAACAATAGGTAAAACCTACCTCATGAGGTTGCAATGAGCATTAAGAATAAGAACACTTAGAACCATGCCTGACAGATACCGAGCCCACTGTGTTTGCTGGTATTACTATTAGCGTTACTATTTGAACTAAAATTACTTGAACTGAACCTGATCAGCTATTATTACTATGTCCTCATCTCAGGTGTTATAAGTTCCTCTCTGTACCTTCCATTTTATTTATTTTTTCCTTTGCTTAAAGTGCCAAAAATAAAATCCAGGTTCAGCTGCTCTGCCTTCCATCTGTCACCTGTGAGGCAGACACCAGCTTCTTCAAACTGTGAGCCTCTTCCTACCTCGTTCTTATTTCCTATTCATTGCTTTTAAAGTCCTATCACTCTCTTAAATAACTTTTTGGATCTTTTTGGACTTTTCTCTAACTGGATTCCACCTCCACCCTTTCAATTTATCTTTTTTTTTTTTTTTTTCGTGTATAGGATCAGCCTGTGCTTGGCATGTCCACTGAAAAGTTTTTCAGAATTTATCTACCAGCTATGATGACTAATCCTTCTGTCCCTAATTTTTTCTCATTGGAATTGTGATTTCAAAATCAGAATTTTTTTTCAAAGAATCTCTCTGACATGGGATCATACTTATTTTTTCTCTATGAATATTTTGAAATCTGCTTTCCCAAAGCCAAGGTCATATCCAAATCTGCCAACAAATATAATTATAATGATTATAGAAAAAGCAGATGTCTGAGAAAATAGAAACAGTTTCAGGGAGCTATCAGTTTGCCTACCAAGATGGTAAGGGAGGAATATGCCTGCCAGTTTAATCCTGTTGGCAGGCAAAAGTTAAAAGATAAATGAGTATTAATCTATTGACCTGTTTGGCTTTAAAAAGAAATCCTAAATGGGTGAGACACTCTAGTTATTCTTTGTTTCAACAAACTCCTTTAGCAACCAAAGTTAGGAGGTCTGTTGCAATAATAGCAGGGTTCTCTCTATTCACAAGTGAATGGAGAGGATACTCACCTGATTTACTATAGGTCAGGCACTATACTGAATGCCTTAGATCAATAACTCATCTAAATCATTTTACAGGGGACACTGATAGTAGTTGACAAACGGATTCAAGGGCACAAGATTAGTGAATTTGGATCTATGGGATTTGAACTCATTAAATGTTTAATCCAACATCTGTGTTCCTTGCCTCATGTGTTTTATAAAATGCTCATCTTAGACACATTCTCAAAATGAAATTTTTTCTGAGATTGATGGAAGGGCCAAAGATTCTGTACATCCTATGTTGTCAATTTTTCATTTTCTATTTCTGACACCAAGTTTGAATTTTCCAGCATGGCTTGGTCCAATTGTGAGCGTGCTGTATACACCATTTCCTGCTCACTAAATTTATATATGCAGATTGAGATGTCTCCTGTCCACCACCAGCAATTAAGAAGGATAATGTGTGATATTTCCATTCATGTAACTTGACTTCCTGACTTTGAAATCATGCTTTTTCCTGATTATCTTAAGAATAAATTGATTTTATCTGGACACATCATTCACAGGGGTGATTACCACACTATCACAAAGCTGTCATCTGCATGTTTTCATTTCCTAAGGGTTATACAGTAAGTGCAAAATAATAAAACATCAAGTCAATGAATACTATATAAATAAGTCACATGCCTTTGAAAAAGTACAAGAATTAAAATTATATGAACTACTTATGCATTTTGATTATGGTGTATTTGTACAATATCCTCATGTATAAGTATATACAACCATTTTAGATTGATATAAGGGGGGAAACTAGCATTTAGAAGCTTTTAAAAACACCCAGTACTTCTGTTCATTTTCTACCTTAGACATCCACGGCCAGAAAAGTAAAGCCCTGGAACTGCTATTACTTGTCTAGAATCTCAATGCCAATTGTCAATTGGAAGTAAGAAAGGTGTTAGTACCCGGGTCATAGGAACACAGTTGACATTCCTATATTAAGAAAGCAGTTTTCTTTTCCCTGTATTTAGGCTTCTTACATTTACCAGAGTATAATTATATAAGTCAAATCATCGTTGTGTAGCACACTATACTCTAGCTGGATTATGTTATGTATTTGTTGTCAAAGAGAGAAAGAAACAGGATAGAGAAAGAAGAAAATAGCATAGCTAATTTTGAAATAGTGATGCTGCCCTTTGGGCAAACCAAAACAATCTTTATAATTCCATTTGTCCTGAAATCTGGTTTTAACTGAGTGGTATCTGTCTCTGCTAGACAATTTGTTGAATTATTTCTCAGCTACCTTCTCCTGAGTACTACAGTAATCACAAATAACCGATAACTTGTCTCATACTTGGAGTGATCGCAGAATTTATCATCTGAAGGGGACACTTTTGAGTGCAAACAAGGGGGTGCTATTGTCAACTACATCAGGACAACAGGCTTAAGGGGAGAACACCAAGCACACTGTCTCACCCCAGTCCTATTAGAGCTTGGTTAGGGTACAGCTCATCTGGCAACATAAACCTGCAAGAATTAGTTCATATTCCCCCTCATGTCTGCAAATATACATGTGTTGTAGTGTCTGTGGGGGTGTCTTGATATGTTTGTAATGAACTGATGTCATATATCCACAGCATATAAAAATAGATAAACAGCCACATAAAAATACAATGCATAGGTAATTTTTTCCTAAGCCTTAATTTAGCTAGTGGGCTGGAAAATGTCAGCAAGCAGGGGGTTAAAGGACAGCTGATCCCTCATGGAAACTTTGTAAAACATTCTATTTATAAACAATTCTATTTGGATATCACATTTTCTATAATGCTATTGGCTTGTTTTATTTTTATACCTTAGAAAGTTTCCATGAAAGGGGATGAGCTCAGGGATCATTTTCTTTTACAGCTTATACCTATTTCTGCTGGAGGTTTAAGGGTTGTAAGGACTTGGATGTAAATTCTACAAAAGAGAAACAAACTCTCGAGGAGGAATACCAAGGACCATGTCGAAGTCATGTACCTGTGTTATCATTTTGACTGTACGGTGTATCATAGCAGGGACATTAGAAATCTTTGAAATGTGATATTAGAAATACATTAAGGAGAGCTTCTGATTAAGCTTCAGATAAAAAGTATACTTCTTAGTCTTTGTGAAGAAGTCAGCCCAAAAGAACAGAACAAGATGAAATGTAACCTACTGGTTAGGGGAAGAATGTTGGGGTCTCAGGAAACTGCTAGAGCTGTTTGTTTGTTTAGGCTAGACAAATACTGTGATCTCTTAGAAATACCTATTATCAGCATTCTTTAAAAGGGCCTCTGGAAATTTGGCAACTTATAACTGGAAAGCCACCCCTATGTGATTATAACATTCTAATTCTTGAACAGATCCTGGTGGGTTAGAACTTTATATGAGGAAGCCTGTATTTTGTTGCTTTGAGAAACTGGGGGGTGGGGTGGGTAGGATAGAATCACCCAGCTTTTGGAGTGTCTCTTCATTTCTTTCCTCCATACAGACCGTCCATAGAGTCTATTGTACCTTTGGATCTGTGTTCTCATTTTCCACTGTACTTCGTATTTTTAGTATGTTACATTATCTTCACAATCTGGGCCCAGATCTTCCTCATCTTATTTCTATTGCTTCTATTCATACACCTAACATTATAGATAAAGTTAGACTTACCTTAATTCATAGATGTTACTGTATCTCTAGGTCTTTGTTCAACCATTCTTTCTACCCGAAAATCTTTATCTCTTCAGATTCTGCTTTTATCTTCATGTCAGGATTCCTGGAATTTGTTACACGTTCCCCCTTCACAGTCACAGTAGTTGTGCTTTCTCTGGGCCCATCTTCATGATAGATGGGTTAAGGAACCCCAGGGACATTAATGGGAGGAAGGGAATTATGACATTGATACTGACAACAAAGATCAGGATTCATTTCCTAAAAATGTGAATAAATCATGTGGAAGGTAGGTGTCAACTGATTCCACTTGAAACTAGAGAAAATGATTATTAGAAAAGCATGATAAACATGGAGGCCTGATGAGATAGATCTGATATACAAAAAATCACCCTTCTTAAGGGAAAGGGTGAAAAGAGGTGGAACAGAACCAAAATCAAGATGTAAAAGAAATGTTTCCCCAATTTAAAAGCCAGATAATACTAAGGACTTATCATGTTGAAAGAGAACAATGCCTTCCCTCTCTTTCTCTCTCCAAACACACACACATACCCACACACACACATACATGGTGGAGATGGGCTGGGGGACAAGAGAGAAAAGAAGAAAGACTGTTTTGGAGAATATTACACCAAAATGTGAAACAATAGCAACAACAACACTATTTTTATACTGGTGATACTGCTTGGTCATCTTCTCTTTATGTACCTATATTTGTTTTTGTTTTTGTTTTACCTGTACTAACTTCATTAATAAAATTCAAAGGCTGCTTTAGATTTTCCAGACAGTGCATCAATCAGTATTTACTGTAAAGATACTTCATCCCAAGTCTGATTTTCTCTTCAGTGCTGCTCTTTGTCAAAGCCTCTACAATCCAAATAAATATCAGTCACAAGACTTTGCTTTGTATTCCTGTGTGGTCACATTTGGAAGGAAGTCCTTTGGTCCAAACTCAGACCCCTTTTTTGAGGGAGTTTTAAATGTCAACACTTTTTATATAGTTTCTTGATGTGAGTTAATTTTTATTCTTTAACAAGAGTCATTCTTTGGATATAGATTCTGTTCAAGATGAATTATCTTGCTGCCAATGCTGTTATTCTGTATGACTACAGTATTCTCCCTTGAGAAAGCCTTATTGTTTGACACATTGTTCTTTTTATTTTAGGTAGATTTCCCTTTGCTGGGATCCCAAGGGCTCAATTTAGAGTTTGTAGGAATTGAATGAAAATTATTTGCCAAATAGGTAAAAGAAAATACATGGAAAATAAATGTGTTACTTCCTGTCATAAAAAGTGTTGGTGCCTTCATATACTCTCAGAATTTACCCTTATTGACCAAAGGCCATTTACTGTAATTCCCTGTGAATCATCACCTGAGGTTTTATTTCTGGAACAGGAAACATGATTGGCCTAACCTAAGTTGACATGATATATCATCAGGGATTGGGTGTATTGGGGAAGGAGGAAGTTGATAAAAAAAATTTTTTTGAGTACCATCAACACACAATGTTATATTAGTTTCAGGTGTACAACTTACTGATTTGAAAAGCTTATACATTATGCTATGTTCATCATAAGTGTGGTTACCATCTGTCCCTTTACATCACTACTACAAGAATTTAATGAGATAAGAGATCATGGCAAAGCAGGTGGGGTCAGAAAGTGAGAGATGTGGAGAGCGAGGAGGACCCCAAGGGTGGGATGAGATATCAGAGATTAAGAATCTATAGGTAGAGTAGTTTTATATTATAACAAATATCTAAGGTGTAGCCATAAGAGTGGGTAATTGCTTTTTAACACTTATTCAGTTTCTTTAATTCCCTATCTATAATAACTTAAAGATAAAGTTTAATTGTAAATATGGAATTAAAGGAAGTCTCTGGCCAAGGAAGTATTGAAAAGTCAGTTATATGAAATGTCCCAGGATGTTAAAATTGGTTTGGCAAAGTTATAAATTATCGCAACCTATCAACAGACAATGGCATGATTCATCATTTAAGAAATTATACATTCATCAAGAAACTATCATTGATCGATCTTAGGAAACTCACCAATCTTAGAAAACTCCAATTTAATTCAAGTTCGATGGACAAAGCATTGTATTTAGGACCAGGAAACCTAGACTTCATTGCTCCAACTCAATTGCAGATATCAGAAAATCAAGCAAACTTGATATTCTGATAAAATATTATGGCTAGTGGCACCTAGAACTCTGTGCAAAAATGCCTTTACTTCCTATATAAAACTCAAATTCTCATTCAATTGGAAATCCTTTGAAGATAGGGATCATGTTTTATGCATCTTGATGATGCCCCCTGCCCTGAGCACTGCACCTGACCCATGGTGGGTGCTCATATATGTTTGTTAAATCAGTTGAAGATCATCAAATCAAGTTTCACACAAGGTCATGGGCTTGAATCCAGATGCAGACACTGCAATGTAAACCTCGTGGGATACTGTCAAAACATAGCTCTCATACTTTGGCATAAGGATTCTTTGGAAAAATGACTTTCTCCATGACCTCATGCCTTGTTTGTAGAAAGGGGAAAACCAGGTGTCCTGACTTTTGTTCCATTGTCTCCAAGAGAAGTATATCACATACATTTCTCAGACAATGACTTGAAAAGTGGCTGCCAAAATCCAGTTCTGGGATAACATCTTGGTTCTGAGATGTAAGCACTGAGATGAGATGCACAGATAAGCCAAAATGGCAAATTTATATCCTCTCTTTCTAATCATCCATTAGGATGGCTATCAAGCAGAAAAAAATCACAAATCAATGATTTTATGTCATGTGTGTCAAAAAACTAAGAATCACGCAACCCTCTCTACCTAAAAGAATAGTAGTGGAATATTGAGTAGCTATGGCTTTAACATTTGCATTGCACATAATAAGTAGTATAAGTGAACCAGTTATTTCTAATGATGAATGTTTAGGTTTTCCACATTTTAATATAAACACTCTTAAGATATAAATAGCTTTACAAATTAAAAAGAAAAAAACGAAAGCATTAATGCTAGAGAAATATTGCCATAAAACTCTATGCACCAATGTGAACATTTGTTCTGATGGGTCTGTAGACAATACTCTAAAAGTATAAATGTGGGTCAAGGAATATTCACATTTTAACTGCTCTTTAGAAAAATTCTTCTAGAAGAGCTTGTATTCTCATTCCCTCACTGTATCCTTTTATTTTTGTCAATTTGATAGACTAATTATTCTTTCTTTGATTGGTTTCACTTGGTTTTATTTGGTTACCACCAAGGATGATCATCTTTTCTTTGGGTTCTTGTACAGGTCTCTGCTCAGATATCACCTCCACAGAGTGGCCTTCCCTGCATTTTCATCTAGAGCAGCCTCTAATGTCATTTTTTTCATTGGTTGAATTGCATGTCCATGTTTAGTTCCCTCAAGCATTTATCATGACTACCATTTGAAGAGGATTTAATCGTTATGCCATGTTACCTTCAATCATGATAGGCTCACATCATAGGACAGAAAGTCTTATGTGCTTCTCAGTGTATCACTTCATATCATCCACATCACAGATCTATAGATCTATCTATATACTATTTATTTTATTTTATTTATTTATGCATGAGAGACAGGGAGAGAGAGAGAGAGAGGCAGAGACAAAGGCAGAGGGAGAAGCAGGCTCCATGCAGGGAGCCCGACATGCGTCTCCATCCCGGGACTCCAGGATCACGCCCTGGGTTGAAGGCAGCACTAAACCGCTGAGCCACTGGGGCTGCCCTAGGATGAATACTATTATGTCCATTTCACAGATGAAGAAACTGAGGCTCCAAGATATTAATTAGGTGACTTGCCAAAGATCACAGGGCCATAATACAGTGCACATGCAATTTTAACCTGGAGCTTAGAGAATTTGCCCAAAGGGACACATAGCTAATAAGTTGAAAAGCTGCAGTTCAAACTCCAGTATGGGTTCTTAAGCTCCAGTTTAACCCACTCACTGACTAATCACTACAATTTGCATACAGCTGTCTCTTTGTAGTATCTCTACTAGGTTTCAGAAGCATGTTGTAATGGCCACTTCCAGATTTTTTTCTTCTCACTTTAAACTACAAGGTTCTACTCAATTAGGGCCTAATAACAGACTAGGAAAAGGAGTAAATACAAATGCTTTACTTAGCTCAATATTTTCACAAGTAAAGAGTGGAAAAGAGTCATTAGTTTATTCCATCAAGCATACCCTATTGTAAATGATGGATGCGTTGCATTTGAAGTTATAAGGAAATTTTCAAATGGCGATACTCAACAGGTCCTACATATGGCTTTCTCTTTATTTTTCTGCTTTCTCTTTCACCAACTGCTTCACTTCATTCAAAAGAAGCCTGGGAAAAGTTAGGGTTTTTTTTTTTTATTATTATTAAAAACCTATTAATCATGGAGTTAACCTTAGGGGTTAAAATAGAGTATTTTGACATGATTTTTTTTCCTAAGCAGGGGGAAGGCCACAGGAGCCAGTAAGGCTCGAGTTCCAAACACAAAGAGTATAAATAAAATCAAACATTATCTTCCACATCAAATTTCCATAAATCTTTTCTCAAATCATGCTACCACATTTCTTCTACTTTTCAATTTTTTTTTGCCTCTTTCTGCTTAAAACAGTGCCTATAATTTGCCTCAGTTACTGACTGACCATAGTTTCTACGTACAAAGAAAATCCTATGTGTATGGTCTTTCCAATTTTGTGACTTATTGCCTGGTCACGTCTCTGCCCTCTGACATCTATAAGAAGTCTTTACATTTAAATCTTACCATCATTCCCCAGTTGTGGTCTCTTGTATCATCTCAGGCTCACATGGGAAATCAGTTGGAAAAAGAAACTTCTCTACACTTTAATTGGTCATGTCACTTTTCAAAGCTTCTTTTGGACACTACCTTGAAGGACTGAAGTAATGTGACAATTCAGAAGTCTGGAAATCTCACATAGGATATTCAGTACTTACGGTGTTAAAAATCCTTATCTTGGGGAGTATAGAGGTTCCTGACCCAGGGATGAAGGATTCTGGTATCTTGTACATTCCTTTAGATTGCCTTTTTCAACCCACCTGGGCCACGAAGAAAGAACAGTATCCCCTAACCTATCCCTTCTTTGTTCTAGAGTTGAGTGTACATTGAAATCTTTACAACTATTGGGAAATATTTAAACTCTCCACTGAAAATACTATGTAGGGATGCCTGGGTGGCTCAGCGGTTTGGCACCTGCCTTCAGCCCAGGGCATGATCCTGGAGACCTGGGATCGAGTCCCGCGTCGGGCTCACTGCATGGAGCTTTCTTCTCTCTCTCTGCCTCTCTCTCTGTGTCTCTCATGAATAAATAAATAAAATCTAAAAAAAAAATACTATGTAATTATATACTTTATAACAGGGACTTCCCAGGTGAATGGATGAAGGGGATTTGCATTGTAAATCCTGGAAACTGAGTGGAACAGACCGGTTAAACCACCCAGAACCAAACCGTGGATATTTCTCCAGCTTTTTCAGTGGGACTGCTCTAGTCTTGATATAGCACAAAGTGCTCCAAATCCCCAAAGATTATCTAAAATAAACAGTAAATATTCTCCATGAGTAATTTCCATGGATCAGTTCTCTGGATCATATGCTTTTCAGAAATGTCATTTGATCTAGTTTATAGTTTAACTTATCCATCCCAGGAGAAACAGGGTTTCTACTAAGCCTTCAAAATAATGCTTTTTGCTCCACAGATTCTAGATTCAAAACAGTGCAGCCATACAGGAGTTTAAATAAATCAATGCCCTACAACGGACAGTGTCCAAACTGTGATGATTATAGAAGTTTATCTCAAATAAATGTCTCATAACCCTTATATACAGTTTAGCTCAGTTCTAGTGGGAACTGTGACATGGAATCCTGATGGATACTAAGTAGATTAGTAGATTAGATGGTATCTATTTGCTCATCTTTCTACAGTTTAGGGAAATACTGTGCAAAATTCATTCCTAAGAATGTAATGATTGTGTCGCATTCCACCCCCCTACCCTTTGCCTGTAACTCCAGAGAGCACCACCTCATTCCTAACCCTTTGCCACCTTTCAGTGGACTCAAGACTATCACTACCTCCTATGTAGAACTTCATTCTGAGTATCCAGGGTATTGTTTGCTTTATCTATATACGAATATCTAGTTATCCGCAGCAGCACTGCTTACCTTCCAAAGCACCTACCTTTCTTCCTCTGATTTGTAGTATTCTATGCTGACCTCTTCAATCCCACATCCAATGTCCCGGACTCATCTTGAGGTATATCAACAACTGGAACCCCCTTTCTTCCTTCTCTGGGTCGGCCTTTTGGAAAGATAATTCTGTAAACCTCATAGCATGTTAAGTAATAGCCAAGCACACAGAGAAGGAACTGACTCTGAGAAAAAGTCAATGAAAATAGTAGGCTATACAGTCTAGGATCAAGAAAATGAGATTGCCATCTCTCTTGCCTCCATTCAATGCCTGGTTTTGCGTCTTCCTGGCTATGTGATCTTGAGCATGTAATTCATTCTCTCTAGAATTCAGCTTATTCATGCCTACAATGAGGGTAGCTATAGAAACTATCTTATAGATTAATGGAGCTAAAGGAAATCCTTGTGAAGTATTTAGCAGTTTCTGGCACATAGTACACCCTTATTGTTTTTATTAATAACGGTAGTATTTGCAATGCATGGAAATTTGGGGAAACGGCACATTTATCCTTGCCAGCATCTTCAATTTTAAATCTGTTAAGTATCTCTCTGTACCAGTTACTTGTAATATAAATAATAAAGAGAAAATAGATTTGGCTCCTGTGGGTTTTTTTTTTTTTTCTGTAGAAATTTTCTTGCGAGGGCAGAAGAGAAACTGATATTAATTCAAGGTTTCTTTTTTTGTGCCACCCGTCCTTAAGCTGCCAAATTCAGAGCAAGCAACACGGAACATGTAGAATGTGTTTGAATATTAAATTGATTTACTAGCAATAAATTCATGACCTGAGCTCCTCAGGGATCTTGGGATTTCAACAAATGCAACTAAGAAAAAGAACAAGTTGACATTTAAAAAAGCGTTTATGCTTGCTAGTCTTCAGCAATATTTTGAACCACACTACATCTCTAGCATTGCCTGCAGTAACCAAATGCAATATATATAAGTATTTAGGCTATTTATGTAGTAGGCAAATTAACCACTGCCCAGTTAATTTGTTCTTTGAGGTGGAACGGACAGGAGAACAAGCTGGTGTGAAGCTTGTGGTGCTTTCTTAGGGATACTATCATTAAAATGTGATAATAAATACTACCCCTATTTGATGGCTATTTTAATTTATAATTCTATAATTGTTAACTGCAGCGCTAATTTGGGCTTTCCTATGCCTAGATGCTACATATTCTTGTTAATACCACCCCCTCCTCTGCTAAACAACACATATTCTCCAAAACAATATTTATAGGGGCACCTGGGTGGCTCAGTGGGTTGAGTGTCTGCCTTCAGCTTAGGTCATGACCCCGGGGTCCTAGGATAGAGTCCCACATTGTGTTCCCCACAGGGAGCCTGCTTCTCCCTCTGCCTATGTCTCTGCCTCTCTCTGTATTTGTCATGAATAAATAAAGAATTAAAAAAAAACAATATCTATGAATGCTGTGACCTAAAAGAAAATGTAGAAGGAAGTGAAGATAAAATTTCACCCAGTTAAATCAAGAGGTATTATGATAATAATATTTTAGGTTGTACAGAACTGAAATGGACTCTATTAAAATAGTGCTGGTCTACACCATACAAGGAGACAATCTTTTTTTGTCTTTAATTATCTCAGAATCCTTATCTGTTTTTCATGGAGATAGGCATTTACATAAGCATTATCCCCCCTCTCCCCCCAAAAAAACCCTAAAATGTTATCAGTTTATAGCTGGGCACTACTTCTTTGTCCTTTGGAGATGTGAACGCTTTTTAGGACCTATTAATTACCTTTGTCCACAACCCTCTTGGTGTAATGGACCTTTTCTACTCTGTTATGTGTCAGTTTTTTTTTTTCTTCAAGTTTCATCCATATATTTGATCTTTAAAGTATAAATCCAAACTACCTGTTGCCTATTTTCAGGACTATTAGAATTGGGTCGTTAAAATTTCTAGAAAATGCCTCTAATTGTCAAGTTAATCATTGAAAACAACATAATTGTCATGTTTAGGGGAGAAAAAGGAAGTCGTTTGCCCTTGTCACATAGAGACCTTACAATGACCCCAGTGTCCATTCCCAAATAACACCAATACCTCAGGTTAATTGAGGAGGCCTCTGAGTGAAGATTATGAGGTCACAGCCCTGGTTGCTTCCTGTTTGTAAATACACAGAATAGACTCTAATTAGACTCAAGAGGAAATGTTGCCCAGGGAATGTATTTGGAAGACATGGAGGTGCTTAAACTATTCAAGTCTGTGCAGAAAGAGGTTGGCATTGTTATGTGATATGCCTATTTTTATTTCCTTCCAAAGCTTTACCAAATAAATGTAACCCTAATAAAGAAGATAGACAGAAGGGTGATTTCAGCTACATGTCTCAGGTATAAATGAGATGAATTGCTGTAGCGTAGTGCACCTGTTTCCCTCTGCGTGATAAACAAACTGCTGAGTGTTATTAAAGTGCATTCACTTTAATTGTAATTGAGTGAACATGATCGGGTATGGTATTTGCCTTTGTATAAAATTTTCCCCTTGTAATGATACTTAATCATTCTGGCATATAACATTTCAGGGGACATTAAATTACCATGCTGGAAGGTTGACAATGATCCCTAAGCAAAAACCAGAAAATATTCTTCAAGCTACTGGATTTTTAAAATTCTGCTAATTAAAGAGAATTACAATCATCTTCTGCTATAAAGCATAAAACCCAGTAAAGTTGAGTGAGTTAAACTTCTCCTGTAATTATACATACTTCAAAGACTAATACCTCCCTGGTAATAAGTGGTTTTGTGACTCCAGGATACATGCTTCAAGGTATAGAAAAGGAATGAATACATTTTCATTCCATGTGGCATTATTAAGTATGAGATTAAAAAATAAAATGTTTCACATGGCCAAATTGCATTGCACAGATGCAGTTAGAAATCCTCTGACAACTGTTGCTTGCCCACTACATATTAGCATACTGCTTTATTACACGTATGTATATGATATACAGAAGAGAAAAAACACACATTTATATATATATACACATTTATATATGCATTCATGTGTGTGTGTGTGTGTGTGTATGAGTTCTACTTAGAACTCATCATTAAGGGACGCCTGGGTGGCTAAGTGGTTGAGTGGCTGCCTTCGGCTCAGGTCATGATCCTGGGGTCCTGGGATCGAGTCCTGCGTCAGGATCCCTATAGGGAGCCTGCTTCTCTCTCTGCCTATGTTTCTGCCTCTGTGTCTCTCATGAATATACAAATAAAATCTTAAAAAAAAAAAAAAAAGAACTCATCATTAAAGCTCAACAATTGTTTGGTTTTCCAGATACTTGGAAAGTGTTGAATTTTTTTAAGTGATCTGTTTAAAGTATTTTTGATCTCTCCAAAACATCAATAGCAAAATTATAAGTTTAATCTCATGTACTTGGATCTTGCTAATTAAAAAAATAAAAATTCAGAAAGGCTAGGCTAAATTTGCCTTTGTGCATACGTGGAGATGATAGTTTTCAGTGGCAGGCAGGATGAAGACGGCAGGGAGACATTTGATCTCCATCACAAAGGTTTCTTAGCTTTTAAAGTTTGAGTTAATAACATGCAATGACATGTTCACAATGAATATAGCCTTAAAATTATTCTTATCCAAAGCAGGTCTAGCAGATAACGCTTTTGGCAATGACTGTATTTAACTTTGTAGAGTTAGAAATTACTGCGTAGTTTGAAAATGAGAGAAATATAAAAATATTTTAAACATATGGACATCGGTAATTCAAGCAGGATATCTATCTCAAATATCACTTTAAATTAATTAGATGTAAAATTTATTTTATTTCTTTTAAAGATTTTATTTATTGATTCATGAGAGACACAGAGAGAGAGAGAGAAAATGAGGGAGAGACACAGGCAGAGGGTGAAGCAAGCTCCATGCAGGGAGCCCGACATGGGTCTCCATCCCGGGTCTCCAGGATCACGATCTGGGCTGAAGGCGGCACTAAACCCCTGAGCCACATGGGCTGCCCTAGGTGTAAAATTTAATTTCGTGGTTCAGTCTATAACCTATCTCTACACAGGAGATTGTAATGATTAGGACCACACCTACTGCCAGACAAAATCAGATGACCTGAATTCAAATCCTACCTCTGACACTGGCTAGCAATTTAACACCAAGGATGTTACCTTTTCTGTTTGGATCTCACTTTCTCAATCTATAAAGATAATTATAATACCTAATCCAAACCCTATCATGAAGATCACTTGACTTAATAGGGGACAGCCTTAGAGCAGTAACTGAAATATAAGAATGCCTGTGTTTGCTATTGTTGTTAACTATTAGGATAAAGTATTAGGGGGGAAGAGAATACAAGAGAGCAAGAGGGAGGGAAGATGGGAAGGAGGAAGAGAAGGAAAGACAAAATAGCATTACTTTGGTCTTGATATTAGTAAAAGCCTAAGGGAGGACTCATGCCAAGATCGATATCCTTTGTTGGAATCAGTCTCAATTTTCCATTTTATTTTGCATTTAGAGACTATGTCCAGGTTTCCATCAGGTGTCTTAAGTGTCCAAGGAAAGCAAATTAAAAGAGTCTGCTGGATTCTGTTTTTCAATGGAGTGCGTTTATTAAATCAGAGCAATGGTTCATGACACTAATCATGCTGTCATATATAAATGGATTACAGCTCTGATCAACCATCAGAAAATATATCTAATTTAAGGGGAGTGTTTATGTACACGTGTGGGGTGTGTGGGTTACTCCATCTATGCCCTCTCCCTTGGATTCTCTCTTTGGAAAACAAAGATTGCATCTGAGAAACATCCAGCAGGGGTGAGAGGTACACCTGGATTGAACCTGCAACCCTATACTCAGCGTATATTTTCCTATTCAACTAAGCTAGATGGCCAAAAGCAATAGAATAGTAATCTGATTTGCTACAATTTATTGTACGTCTTCTGCCATTAAACCACGTCAGTAAAAACATGTAACGATCAATGGCTAATCTCAAAATATAAACCAAATTCTGTAATAATACGCTTACTATTAATCTTCCCATTAATAGATCACATGGCATTCATGTAGTCAGTAAAACGTTATTACAAGAATGTAAGTTATTGCATAATTTGGGGCATTCTGTGATCATAATCCTACTGCATGGCAACAGAGAGGCAGATACCCAGAGAAATTAAGTGGAAACTCTGAATATAAGCATGGATTTCTGCTTATTCTTGCATAGAAATCATGTCCACTGTTAAAGTTTAAATGCTAACACCTCCAGATAAAAATATGGGTAGGGGTTGCTTTAGTCTTAATATTTACAAAAACAAACAAACAAAAACAAAACAAAACAAAACAAAACAAAAATAAACCTCCAAGAGGGTGAAATATTCTTCATGCTCCAACACCAAAAATTTTAACTAGAAGCTACATGTAAAGAAATAGAGACAAATATAATTTTTTTAAATAAAGAAAAATTAGTCAGTAGGAACTGTCCTTTTCTGATATCTTTATTTCAACGTTTCTTTCTCTTCTACTATGCCCCCTCTTATGTTCATTAGAAAAAAATTCTTCACCTCCCTTGTAGATAAATGAATCTTAATAAATAACATAAATTTATATCATCTCTTCAATATTTAAAACATATGAATATTATCCATCTAACTTTTTTCCTACTATTCTTCACCCAAGTGTGGCTCTGATACCAGATCTTTTATAAAAGTTCTGAGGCATTCAGATGTAAAAGAAGAAAACCCACTCCCCTAGCAATGTAACTTGTAACTAACAAAATTTATAATCAATCTGATTATTTGCTTCTTTATTTCCCTGTGATGGAAACTAATTACCAAAAACCTTTGGCTTTACTGCTTCTAAGTGATTTTTCTTTTTCTTCTTCTTTATTGCCAATACAGAATCATCAACAACTGAACATTTCGGAGTGTGTAAAATGGCTCAAAACTCATCTATCCAAGAAGTTTACGTATGCCCATAAAACCTACCTTTAATCTAGGCTTATTTAAGTTTCTGATAATACAAGTAGACTTACAAAGAAAATAGGCAAGGGCAACATGCCATTTTGATTGCAGAAATTAGAAAATTTTAGTAAGAATCCATTCTCCAGTCTCTGCAAAGGTCCGTATCTTAGAGAATTTGAAGGGCAAAACCACAATCACTTGGCCAAGAAAAGAAGTCAGACTACTATTTCATTATCACTAAATAACATCAACGGCATTAAAAAGTGTTGCCTGAATAAGCTCCTAGACTAGGTATTAGGTTCAGCATGACCTAAATGTTCTGTAAACTTCCCATAACCATAAGAGAGCTGTGTAGATATTATTTAAGTCTTGTATTTTTCCACAAGTTCTTTTCCCCTCAATTTTTATTCTTAGAAGATGAATATTAAGGAGGGAGCCTGTTGTGATGGGCACCAGGTGTTATAAGTGATGAATCACTAAATTCTACTCCTGAAACCATTATTACACTATCTGTTAACTAGAATTTAAATAAAAATTTGCTACAAGGGGCACCTGGATGGCTCTGTGGTTGAGCATCTGCCTTGGCTCAGGTCGTGACCCTGGGGTCCTGGGATCGAGTCCTGCATCAGGCTCCCCATGGAATGCCTGCTTCTCCCTCTACCTACCTGTCTCTGCCTCTCTGTGTGTGTCTCTTATGACTAAATAAATAAAATCTAAAAAAAAAATTTTGAAACAAAAAAGGAGAAATAAGTGAATATAAAAATTGACTTTTTACAAAATTGGCTTGGAATTAAAAAAAAAAGAGTTTGAGATAGATGGAAGGTTGAGAGTAATTGTTAACACCAGTAGTAGCACCCTTCAGGGAAAATACATGACATGGTTGACAAAGAACATTAACGAACCCCCGCCCAAACACCAGACATAGCTAGCAGATTTATTTTACTGTGCTCTGCTCTTAGAGTATTAGTTGCTTACTGTTTCAAGTCACCTCTGAGTTGTTATTATCAAGCTCTCTAAAGAATGAATAATAGCTCTCTATCTAATATTTTCCCATTGGGGTAATGAGGAGTTTACTCCCAGCTCATAGATCCTGCTAGATGATGGCTTTCTTGGATATCAGGTTACATTTTGCATAATTGGGTAACAAGCTACTTCTCAAGGCATTAAATCAATTCATTCTGTTTTACTTAGAGCCTGAGTCACCATGTACCCTATTGACTCATCCTCTACCAAGGGTTCTGCTTAAAGAAATGGATAGTGGCCAAAAGAACATATTTCCCAGAAAAGGATCAGGGCAGATCATGTGACTCTAGGTTTAATAATTATTGACTTCAGAACAAAAAGCTGTATTTTGTTTTGTTTTTATGATGTGGATTTTTAAAAGAATGGGTCAAATTTTGGGTCTTAACCTTTGGGTTAAGGGTAAACAAGGGCTTGGCCTTGCAAAGTTACCCAGAGTGAACCATGAATAGTTAATATTTCTCCAACAGGCATTGTTTAGACTCTACTAAACCATGTCAAAATTGGGCACAGTTGACATGAGTAGATGGATGGGCAAGCCATCAAGCTTAAAAAAAAGGCTAGTGAGGATGGATTTCTGGATTTGTGATGGACATTTAGCTTCTGATTTTTGAGGACAGCTTCCCAGGAAATTATATTAAATGCAGCTGGAACCAGTAAAACATTTTTTCCTTTCAAATGAGGCAGAACGAAAGCAATGTACAAAAACTTGTCTGGGACAGCCTGGGTGGCTCAGGGGTTAAAGCACCCAGGGTGTGATCCTGGAGTCCCTGGATCGAGTCCCACGTCGGGCTCCCTGCATGGAGCCTGCTTCTCCCTCTGCCTGTGTCTCTGCCTCTCTCTCTCTATGTCTCTCATGAATAAATAAACAAAATCTTTAAAAAATAAATAAACAAACAAAAACAAAAACTTGTCTGCATGCACGTTGGTAGCACCTGAAGAACCTTGCGGAATGCTAATACCTGAGTCCCACCCCCAGAGGTTCTGTTGCAGTTTGCCCAGAGCACAATGTGGACATCAGGAGGTTTAAAATCTTTCCCAGGTGATTTTAATAAGCAGCCATGGATAGGAACTTCTGACCTAAAGTAAGGTGGGAATAGATAAAATATGGTGAGTAGAGAGAAAATAGGTTGTGGGACTCCTGGATTTAAGGAAAACATTTTTAATAATAGTAAAGAAAAAGCGAAACAACCAGGAAACCAGTCTCACATCCTGTCCCACCATGTCTTGAAAAAATACCAGTGTTGAAAAAATGAATGGATTGCAACGTCCTACTCTGCATCAGTGACTCTCGCAAACAGAATATTGATTGGAAACAAACTACAGGAGAAAACATTTAACATGATACATGCTAAACAAAAAATGCAAAACACCTATTTTAGGGACACATACATTTATTTGCAGGCTAAAAGGAAAGCAAGAGACCAATGAATACAAAATTCCAGGGTAGCAGTTACCTTTCAGAGAAGGATACTCAAGAACTTCAAAGCTCTTGGTCATATTCTCTTTCTTCTGCTGAGCGGTAGGTATAATTTTTTATAAAGGAAATTCCTCTAGAAAAAAAAAAAACCCTGCTATAATTCCTTTGTGATCACTTTAATTTACTTCACCTTAAAAGCCTGATGACTCACTCAAAGTAGGAGTTAACAGAATGAAGGTGTGTTAATGCAGTGAGAGGTGTGACTGTAAACAAGGGGAAGAATTTCAAGATGTTATAAAAGGTGAGGGAATATAAATTAAAAAACAGCTCTCAGGGCAGCCCGGGTGGCTCAGTGGTTTAGTGCTGCCTTCAGCCCAGGGCGTGATCCTGGGGATCCAGGATCGAGTCCTGCGTGGTGCTCCCCGCATGGAGCCTGCTTCTCCCTCTGCCTGTGTCTCTGGGTTTCTCATGAATAAATAAATAAAATTTAAAAAAAACAAAACAGCTCTCAGGAATGCTTACTCTCCTCATAAATTATTAGGTGGGGGTGGAGATAGAAAAACATAGAGAAAAAGGGATGCAGAGAGAGATTGGTTTTCCCTCCTTCAGGTTGAAAATGAAAATAATCACCTATTATATGTTAATTAACTGAATGTAAATAAAATAATTTTTTTTTCTAAAGAAAAAGACATTTTTTCAGCTCCTGGATGATTGTATGTAGTCTTTGGGCTTTGTAGGTGAGGGTTTGAAAGCAGGGGTCTTAGGTCTTCTTGTATTGAAAAAGACGATAGTAATAGAAGAACATGCAAAGAACTTAGGTGGCTGACACAGATAAATATGCTTATGGCTGGCAATTATCCCTTTTGGTTTGAGCATTCAGGTGTCACTGGGCTCCTTAGCTTCCTGCTCTTTTATCCTTGGTTTCTCCCAGGCCTACCTGAATGCAAAACTGAGAACCTCTTAGTTTTGCTGTGGACCTTTAATTGAATATGTTTTATGAGCAACCGGAAGAGGATTTTCCATTGCATCCCTGAGAGCAAAAGCTTAAGTAAACATTCTTAATAACCTAATGCTGCCCCACTGAGCCTCTTCAGTGATTCTGCTCTGGTGGGCTTGCCCCAAATCTCTCTAGCTTTTCTAGTATGCAGAATAGGTCTTCCGTTACACAGGATAATTCATGCTCTTCCAATGTCTACCCCAAAATGTGCAGAGAAAATTAAATCAGTGCTTTCTACAAAGTGGCTATTCAGTGCCCTTGGGCTAGCAGCTTGGGCATCATCTGGGTGCTTTATCGACCCCAGGACTCTGAGCTGTACCACAGCCATACTGGACCAAATGTATGTTTTAACAAACCCCTGGGGGTTGCCTACGCATGAAGCAAGACTCTGCCCCAGAGAATATGGCAACCACGCAAACAGAGGGAAGATCATCACTCTCCTTTGACTATTTCTCAGCTGTTTTTTTTTTCACTTTAATATGCAATTGCAGTCTTAGTCATAGCTCTAGACAACTTATCAAAACACATTTTCTAAACAAACATAATATTCTTCCCGAGAGGAATTCTGAAAAATAGATTTCTATCTGACATTTATCATCATCATTTGGAGCCTGTTGTAGAACCTTAAGTACTGAATAAAATAATTACTGGCCATTAATTTTTCTTCTTCCTCTATCTTGCTCACTGACCCTGTGTTAGGATCCCAGCAAAGCTAGGAGGACAATCTTTACATTTAGAAGAAGTTCAGGCTAGATTCAATTTTTTTCCCTGATCAAAGCTATGAGACAGCTTGGTTTGAAAATCCTAATGGAAGGGGCTAAAGTTTGACCTGCTTATAGTATAAATATATTATAGGTAGAGAAAGAATGTGGAAAATTCTATCTGTAATACCCTTAGTATAGAGAATCCTGTTCAGAATGACTGCAAAACAGTCATCATTTTTCAAGAATAGGGGATTTTGAAGATTCTAAGTCAATAAATATCACCATATCATATCCGATGGGAGTTTTATCTCTGATTACCCTTACCCTTTGGCTATCTGTCATCTGCCTTATTTCTTCTTCTCTCTTCTCGTTGTTAGCAACAATAAAGATTACCTATGCCTAACCAAGATCCAGTAAGGCATTTATCATTGTGCTATCTCAGATATTAAATGAAAAAGAAATTTCAGGGTCGATTCAAGAACCATAAACATAGTTCACATTTGTAAAAAAAAAAAAAAGGGGGGGGTATCTACTTTCCTTCTGTTTTATCTAAGTTCTTGAGATATTTCTTGCCTTCCATTGATTCTGAAAAGTATAAGGTAGTAAACGTTTCTACAGAGACCCAAATTCTTTAAGGGCATCCTTGTTCTTGTGATGATTGCTTTTGTGATGATTACTTAACCCTGATTGTATCAAGATTGGATTTCGCTTCTATATATTAAATTTTGAAACCAGGTTATTCTTATGTAAAACCCTTTCTTAAAGAGATCATCCAATACGCTGTTCTATCACTTTTCACATTGAGAACATGACCCTGAGGCCCCAGAAAGTTATTTTAAGTTTTGCAGAAGGACTTGTTTCTTTCCTCCTAGTCATACAAAACAAAGAGCTTGTTGTTTTTTTTTTTGTTTTTTTTTTTACTTTTTCCAAAACACAGAAGCTTATTGAATATCTACTATGCACCTGACCCTATACGTTAACTATAAAGGTAAACTTTTGCACCTTTCCCATCCAGTCCGATTCACTGCTCGCTGACACTTCTGTGTGGCTTGAAGGTTTTCACCTTGCACTAGAGCTATTTTAATCTCTGGATGTTCTTTTTTTCCACTGAGCAAGACCATGACAGGCTGGTGGGAGGTGTGTAAGGAAGGGGATGAGGAGGTTATGTTGGCAGCTTGCAAAGCCATTGGTATCCTGGGACTTAACATCTCCTAAATAAAGTGGGCCTTCAGCTCAAGCCTTATTTAAAAAGGAAAAAAAAAATTCTTCTGCAGATGAAACAGATGCCAGATGGAAACTACTCTGCTGACTTGCTCCAAACAGGCCTGCAGCTGTTACTTCTTCCATAACTTTTTCCAGTGAAATTTTTAGGCTTCACCTGTTGATGGACACAACAGGATTTTTCTTCCTTCCCCCACCCTAGCCTCATCCTCTCCCCAACTTCCCCTTAAAAGGAGAGCAGCCTGAACACTTAGAAAGCACAGGCCTGGGTGAGAGCTCATTATATCTATTAGATATGGACAGCGGACACTGCCTATGGGGTGGGAAGGTTGTGGTTACTTTCAGCTCTTGGTCCTTTGGACCTACTCCTTGTCCTAGAGGGACAAGGCAAGCAGCAGAAAGGTAGATCCCCTGCCTCTACTGTTTCTCTGTATTGTTCTTGAACAACCATTATTCAGAACTAAGCTGAGGCTTGCCCAGGAGCTGGGTAATAACCACCACTTGGCTATAACAGAAATACGGAATCTCAGATTAAAACAGACCAGTGAAACACAAAGTTATAAATCATATCCCAGGTATAAAGGGTAGATTCTCTCTTCAACTGAAATGGACTATAAGAGCCAAAGAAGGTAAGGAGAAGATTTTCAGCCAGAGGAGGGAGCACTTTCTTGCTGGCTGGCTTACACAGATGGTTGCTTGCTTTTCTGTAAGGTAATTAGGTCTATTGACACACAGGATTTGACATTCAAAAATGATCTCCTAATAGAGCTCCCAACATCTGCTATCAAAGAAGCATAAGATGGCACTGAAAGGTTAAGAACTGAGAGATAACACATTGAAAACTAGCAATATAAGAAAGTTAATTAAAACTCAATCAAGTATTGGGCACAAGCTATATAACGTTTTACATGTTCTACATGCAGCCTATAATTCTCTAGTTTTTCATGATAAATTCTACCTAGGTTTCTCTGGTTAACTAACTTTGTTTGAATTGAAGTGGATTTTTTTTTTAACTGTGTGATGCTTCCCAAATCTGCAAGCCCTGCCCCCTAGTCCTCTTCCCTGGGTAGAGGATCTCACCTGCTACTACCCAAACTAGAAGTCTTAAGATGGAAATCTTTCATCTCTGCTCCATCTACTATGTAAACTTGATTACATTGGATCTGCCCTATGCCATCATCATTCCTTTCTTCCCCTTGGCAAATGGAAGAGCTGAGTTCACTATGCCTGATATCCTGTTCACCTCTAACATCCCAGGTAACTTTACTTTGCCAATTTTCTCTACTCTCAGTTGTATGAATAACTTCCTGGGTCAACTGATTTGCTTTTACAGTTGATCAGTTTTCTGTTATTAATACCTACAACAAAAACCTTCAGCCTGTCATCACCTTCTAGCTACCCACATGATTTCTTTTTGGCATTTGGGATTGGGATCTTAACCAATGTGTGTATTTGTGTCTTTCTTGATATTTATTTATGTATTTTTTACAAGGGAAATTTATATACCTTGGCCGCTCTCCACTTTTTACTAAGAGCTCCCCACGAAGAAAGGATGAGTTTAGAAGAAGCAACTTCTATTATGCTAGATCATTATTAAATAGAGGAATATAAACTACCTTCACAGAGAAAACACATAGCAGGAAGACATGCTTTCAGGGCCCAGAATATTCAAAAGGTGAGGACAGCCAATGTTTTACAATGCTCATGCCAGGAATATTGGTCCTCAACAGGCTCTAGGGATGAAAGCTGCAGATACATCCCCAGCTGCCTGGCTTTAGGAATCCATGAGGGTAATTGTTCTTTAGCCAAATGAGGGATACAGTGAGAAAAAGCCTTTCCTCCAATTTGCTTTGAGGTATGTTTCATGGGCTTGAATATACACAGACAAATGTGGAACACCAGATAATGTGACACAGATCTAAAAATGCCTGCTCCTGGGAGGAAACAAATCCTGGGTCCCCAGAGAGACAACACACACTGCAGCACCAGGGCACCAGAAAGAGAGCTTAGAAGCAAAGTGGAAAAAGGTAACTTCAGTATAAAACTGTCACCTGCCAACCAGCTTTGTAGCCTTGAGTGAGTTTCTTAAACAATCTGCACTTCAATGTTCATATTCGTAAGACAGGGTTGATAATCAGAGTAGTACTGTGATAATTAATTTTATATGTTAAGCTCACTTGGCTAAGGGATGCCCAGATAGCTGGAAAACATTTCTGGGTATGTCAGTGAGAGTATTTCCAGAACTGATTAGCCTTCGAATTAGTAAATTGAATAAGGCAGATGGCCTTCCCCAATGTAGGTGGGCATCATCATCCCTCAAGGGGTTGAACAGGAAAGAAAAAAAAAAAAAAAAAAAGAAGAAAGGCGAATTCTCTATCTTCTTGAGCTGGAACCCCCTTTTCTGCTGTCCTCAGACCTTGGGCCTTTAGACTTTGAGAAGAGGACTTACACCAGCAACCCCCTTCTTATCCCCCACCCCTGCCCCCAGTTCTTAGGCTGAATTATACCACTGGCTTTCCTAGTTCTCTAGCTTGCAGATTGCCTATCTTGGGTCTTCTCAGCCTTCATAATTTCATGGCCCAATTCCTATAATGAATCTTCTCTCATCTATGTCTGTATATCCTATTGGTTCTATTTCTTTGGAGAGCCTGGACTAACACAACCACCTTCCTTAAAGGGCCATTAGCAGACATATACAAGATATTTAGTGTCTGCCACCTGTTAAATCTGAGCTATATTATTTTACATAACTGCTCCTCTAGGCAAGGAAATAGTATGCATCGACTAATTTTTATCACCCTTTCCCACACACATATTATATATAGTGTCATAATTAACAGAAGAATGGGAGATTTCTCCCAGCAGGGTTTAATTTCAACTCTGAAAATGAGACAACTGTCACCATCAGGCTGCATCTTGGTACATCCTGGACAACCAGAAATTTTTTCTATGTACCTCAAGCTCTAGAGTCTCTTCTTTGGCATTGGATGACAGGAGTCTGATGAAATACCATTTTGGTATATCATTGCACTGACTGCTCTGAGGCTGCAGGTGAGGTTGTTTTCTACATTTTATGAGATTGCAGTTGGTGCCCTGGAAACTCCTCTGTGAACTCAGAGCATTATTAAAGTAAACCAGCATCTGAAGCACTGAAAAGAAAGAATGGTACCCACCTGAGGTGGAGAGGCCTCTACTTTATCCTCCTAACAAAGTAAACCTTTGGCTGATTGAGCATAAGATTATTTTTAATTTTAGATTAGTTTATTTGGACATTGACCTATGAGTTACAGACTTTACATGCTATTTGAGCTTTTTTGTCTCCTTATGAACTTTGGTATAAATTGGAGATCATACTGAAATTTCAGAAATCTCTATGTGTTTGTATGATAGTGTGCATTCATGTTCTGCCATTTAATCTTATTCCCTATAATCTCTCTTGACCTCTAGACAATATGTCTGCACATGATTTGGAATGGGGAAGAAATTATAAAATACTCCTAGAAATCAATAAAGACAAGACCAAGAAGGCAAGAGCAAAATGGGTAAGAGCCTGGAATAGGCACTTCACCAAAGAGGATGTTAAATGGTGATCGCACATATGAAGGTATGTTTAATTTCATTAGCCATGAGGGATATAGAAATTGATGTCCAAAGGAGATACCACTGCATGCCCACTGGAATGTGTAAAATTAAAAAAAAAAAGATTCAATACCCACTATTGGTTATGATTTTGAACAGCTGGCAGGAATCATACACTGCTTTAAGCATACGAATTGGTGAAACCACACTGAAAAACTCTTTGGTAGTAAGCATCTCATGAGCATACCATATGATCCAGTGATTTCACCACAGACACATAAAACACAAATACAAACACATGTTCCCCGATCTACAGGAACAGGAACTTTATAGGTAATGCAATGGCACTAAATTCCTATCTTTCAATGATTACTCTGAATGTAAGTTCTTCAATCAAAAGACATAGGGTATCAAAGTGGATTTAAAAACCAGACCCATCAATATGCTGCTTATAAGGGACTCATTTTAGACCCAAAGTCACCTCCAGATTGAAAGTGAGGGGGTGGAGAGCCATTTATCATGCTAATGGACATCAAAGGAAAGCTAGAGGGGCTTTCTTTCAGAAAAACTTTCAGAAAAACATACTTCTATCAGAAAAACTAGATTTTAAAACAAAGACTGAAATAAGAGATGAAGAAAGAAAATATAATAAAGGGGTCTATCCAATAAGATCTAACAATTGTAAATACTTATGCCCTTAACTTGGAAGCAACCAAGTGTGTGTGTGTGTGTATGTGTGTGTGTGTGTGTATACATATATATATAAATAACAAACTTAAACTCAATGGTAATGAAACAATAATAGTTGGGGACTTTAATACCCTATTTACAACAATGGACAGATAATCTAAGCAGATCAACAAGGCAACAAGGGCTTTTACTGATACACTGGACCAGAAGGACTTCACAGATATATTCAGACCATCTCATTCTAAAGCAGCAGAATACATACCCTTTTCCAGTGCAAATGAAATATTTTCCAGAATAGGTCACATACTGGGTCACTAATCAGGACTCCACCGGTACAAAAAGATTGAGATCATACTATGCATATTTTCAGACCACAATGCTATGAATCTTGAAGTCAACCACAAGAAAAATTTTGGAAGGACCATAAATACATGGAAGCAAAAGAACATCCTACAGAAGACTGAATGGGTCAATCAGGAAATTAAAAAAAAAAAAAGAATTTAAAAAATACATGGAAACAACAACAACAAAAATGCAAGCACAAGAGTCCAATACCTTTGGGATGCAGCAAAGGCAGGCCTAAGAGTGTATCAGAATACAAGCCTTCCTTAAGAAGCAAAAGTAGTCTCAAATATACAACCTAACCTCACACCTAAAGGAGCTGGAAAAAGAACAGCAAATAAAGCCTAAACCCAGCAGGAGAAAAGAAATAGTAAAGATTAGAGCAGAAATCAATGATATAGAAAAAAAAAAAAAAAGACAGAACAGGTCAACAAAACTAGGAACTGGGTCTCTGAAAGAATTAATAAGATTAGTAAAACCCTAGCCAGACTTATCAAAAAGAAGAGAGAAAGAACCCAAATAAATAAAGCATGAATGAAAGAGATCACAACCAACATTGCAGAAATACAATTATAAGAGAATATTATGAGCAATCATATTCCAAAAAACTAGGCAATGTGGAAGAAATGGATAAATTCCTGGAAGCCTATAAACTACCAAAAGTGAAACAGGAAGAAATAGAAAGTCTGAACAGACCCATAACCAGAAAAGAAATTGAATCCATAATCAAAAATCTTCCAAAAACCAAGAGTCCAGAGCCAGATGGCTTCCCAGGGGAACTCTACCAAACATTTAAAGAAGAATTGATACCTATGCTTCTGAAACTGTTCCAAAAAATATAAATGGAAGGAAAATTTCTAAATGCATTCTATGAGGCCAGCATTACCCTGATCTTAAAACCAAACACCCCACTACAAAGGAGAATTACAGACCAATATTGCTGATGAACATGGATGCAAAAGTTCTCCACAAAATACTAGCCAATAGTATTTACTGGATCCAATAGTATATTAAAAGGATTATTTACCAGGACCAAGTGGGATTTATTCCTGGGCTGCCAGTATGGTTCAACATCTGCAAATCAATCAACATGATACACCACATTAATAAAAGAAAGGATAAGAACCATATGATCCTTTCAATAGACACAGAAAAAGCATTTGACAAAACAGAACATTCTTTCTTCATAAAAATTCTCAACAAAGTAGGGATAGAGGGAACACACATCAACATCATAAAGGCTGCATATGAAAGAGCCACAGCTAACATCATCCTTAATGGGGAAAAACTGAGAGCCTTTCCCCTAAGGTCAGGAACACAGCAGGGATGTCCACTCTCACCACTGTTGTTCAACATAGTACTGGAAGTCCTAGCTTCAGTAATCAGACAACAAAAAGAAATAAAATGCATCCAAATCATCAAAGAAGTCGAACTTTAACTCTGCAGACAATAGGATACTCTATGTAGAAAACTTAAAAGACTCCACCAAAAAAATTGCCAGAACTGGTACAGGAATTCAGTAAAATCACAGGATATAAAATCAATGCACAGAAGTCTGTTGCATTTCTATACACTAGCAATGAAGCAGAAGACAAATCAAGGAACTGTCCCCATTTACAACTGCACTAAAAACCGTAAGATACCCAGGAATAAACCTTACCAAAGAGTCAAAAGATCTGTACTCTGAAAACTATAGAACACTTATGAAAGAAATTGAAGAAGACACAAAGAAATGGAAAAACATTCCACGATCATGGGTTGGAAGAACAAATATTATTAAAATGTCTAAACTGCCCAAAGCAATCTACACATTCAATGCAATCCCTATCAAAATAACACCAGCATTTTTACAGAGCTGGAACAAACAATTCTAAAATTTGTAGGGAACCAGAAAGGACCCTGAATAGCCAAAGGAATGTTGAAAAAGAAAAACAAAGCTGGAGGTGCCACCATTCCAGACTTCAAGCTGTATTCTGAAGCTGTAATCATCAAGACAGTATGGTACTGGCAAAAAAAACAGACCCATAGATCAATGGAACAGAATACAGAACCCAGAAATGGACCCTCAAGTATATGGTCAACTCATCTTCAACAAAGCAGGAAAAAATATCCAAGGGAAAAAAGTCTTTTCAACAAATAGTGTTGGGAAAATTAGATAGACATGTGCAAAAGAATGAAACTGGATCAGCTTCTTGCACTATACACAAAAATAAATTTAAAAATGGATGAAAGACCTAAATGTAAGACAGGAATCCATTAAAATCCTAGAGGAGAACACAGGCAACAACCTCTTTGACTTTGGCCACAGCAGCTTCTTACTAGACACGTCCCTAGAGGCAAGGGAAACAAAAGCAAACATGAACTATTGGGACTTCATCAAGATAAAAAGCTTTTGCACAGCAAAGGAAACAATCAACAAAACTAAAAAGTGACCTATGGAATGGGAGAAGATATTTGCAAATGACATATGAGATAAAGGGCTACTATCCAAAAGTTATAAATAACTTATCAAACTCAACACCTCAAAAAACAAAAAATCCATTCAACAAATGGGCAGAAGACATGTCCATTTCTCCAAAGACGATAAATGGCTACCATATGAAAAAAATGTTCAACATCACTCATCATCAGGGAGATACAAATCAAAACCACAATGAGATGCCATCTCACACTGGTCAGAATGGCTAAAATTAAACCACTCCGGAAACAACAGATGTTGATGAGGATGGAGAGAATGATGAATGAACCCTTTTACACTGTTAGTGGAAATGCCAACTGGTGCAGCAACTCTGGAAAACAATATGGAGGTTCCTCAAAAAGTTAAAAATAGAACTACTGTATGACCCAGGATTTGCACTCCTAGGTATTTATACAAAGGATACAAAAATAGTGATTCAAAGGGGCACAAGCACCCCAATGTTTATAGCAGCAATGTCCACAATAACTGAATATGGAAAGATCCCAGATGTCCACTGATGGGTGAATAAAGAAGTGGTGCCTATACACAGTGGAATATTACTCAGCCATCAAAAAGAATGAAATCTTGCCATTTGTAACAACATGGATGAAGCTAGAGGATATTATGCTAAGAGAAATAAGTCAGAGAATGATGAATAACATATGGTTTCACTCATATGTGGAATTTAAGAAAAAAACAGATGAATATAGGGGAAGGGAAGGACAAATAAGATAAAAACAGAGAGGCAAACCTTAAGAGACTCTTCACTGTAGGGAACAAACTGATGGTTGTTAGAGGGGAGGAGAAAGGGGAGTGGAGTAATTGGATGATGGGCATTTAAGAGGGCACTTGACATAATGAGCCCTGATGTGAGCTCATATGAGCTCATATAACACGGGGTGTTATATGCAACAGATGAATCACTAAATTCTACCCCTGAAACTAGTAATACACTACATGTTAAGTAACTTGAATTTAAATAAAATAAAATAAAAATAAAATAAAAAACAGAAAAAGCCCACATGTCCCCCAAAAGACACGTACAAGAATTTTTCATAGCAGCACTATTTGCAATAGTTCCAAACTAGAAACGACAAATTACTTTTTACAGTTATGACCAGGCTGGATCTTCAAAGGACGAACCAAAGTGGCTTTCACTTTAAAAATTTTCAGAGTAGGGATGCCTGGGTAGTTCAGGGGTTGAGTGTCTGCCTTTGGCCCAGGGCATGATCCTGGAGTCCCTGGATCGAGTCCCACATTGGGCTCCCTGCATGCAGCCTGCTTCTCTCTCTAACTATGTTTCTGCCTCTCTCTGTGTGTCTCTCATGAATAAATAAAATCTTTTTTAAAAATTTAAAAATACATAAATAAAAATTCTCAGAGCAGCTCCACTGAGTCTCTCTAAAAAGTCTTGTAAAAAGAGGACAACTAGAAAAAAGAGAGAGAGAGAAATTGAGAGCGAACAACCAGCATTGTGACTCTCCTGCCCTGATGAATAACCACATCACCAATGAAGTAGCATTGCCCAAATCATCAAACCAGGATCTGATCAAGACTATAAACCCAACCACCAATGTTTGGGAAATGCAAAGGGACATGCAAAATCAGGACTGTGGAGAAGTATAGGGTCCAAAGATCTGATTTCTTTAGCAATAAATTGTAAGGTAATAAGGGAGAAGGAAAGCTTGTCTTTTAATAATTCATTAAGCTACACAGTTGTTCTGTGTGGTTTTCTGTGTCAGTGTTATATTTCACAGTAAAAACTCTATCAAGCTCTGTCACTGTGCTTGCTGCAGAGAAGCAAACATGAATATGCCAAGATTCTTTTCCTCAAAGGGAATTAAAAATGTAGTCCTTGTGTGTACCATAGTGTTGTAAGCTCTATAAAGGAAATAGTTCTGGAAACGAGAGGAAGGATCTCATTACTTAGAGACACAGATAGAAGATAGATCATCATTATCCATTGTCACCCATTGTCTTAGCTTGGACTACAATAATAAAATAGCATTGACTGGGTGGCTAATTAACAGAGATTTGTTTTCTTATAGTTCTGGAGGCCAGAAGTCTGAGATTAGGGTACTAGCATGGTTGGGTCTGATGAGAGCTCTCTTTCTAGCTTGCAGAAAACTATATTTTGTGTGTGTGTCTTCACAAGGCAGAGAGAGAGAGAGAGAGAGACCGACCTGGTGTCTCTTCTTAAAGGAGCACTAATCCCATCATGAGGTCCCCACCACCATGATTTCATCTTATCCTAACTATCCCAAAGGTGTCATCTTCACACAGCATTACATTGTAGATTAGGGCTTCAGCATATGAATTTGAATTTTTAGCACCTGGTTATAGAGGTTTGGGGGAAACTGAGGGATATCTATTAGCATATAGTCCCAATTCCTTGGGACACGTGCACCCCTTACCCACCTAAGATCTTATAGGCAAAGATGATAGCTACCCTGTAGGGAGAACCGATGTGCCTTTAAAATTCTATCACACTTAGGGAAAAGAAAACTTACATGTCTAGCGAACCCAATTGCAGTTAGTCATAATCCCTGACTGTGGTCAGTATGCTTGTGTCTAGCAATTCCCCTCTTACCTCTCTTGTTTTTCTTAACTGCTTACTTTTAATTTTCTGTGGGTTTAGTGCAAGGACTTTGTTACCTCTATTTTAGACATTTTTTTTCTCTTTCTCGGCAAAATTTTGGTAACGTGACCTTTAGGTCAGTAAGCTTTTCTATTACATTTTCAATGCCAGTGTTCTCATTACCCCATTCTTGTGAGTCGTTTAGGTTCTGAAGTTTCTCTAACATGTATCTTCAATTAGTACCATGTCAGAATTAGAAACAAATGAAATGAGAATTTCAAAATTGAGTTCAAAAGAGACTATTCTCCACTCTAGGCCTCAAGGAAGACTTTACCTACTGACTAAACTCTCCAAATGGTCATAGTGAAGATTAATGCAGTGAGACATATTCAAGGAGACTCAGTAATTGGTCTGTAATGAGAAAAGGAAATCTACCAAAGTCCCATAGCTGCCTATGTTCCTTCACTTAGGATATGCCTGAGAAACAAGTGTGGCCCATATTTCCATCTCTGGGGCTATCTAAATCCTACTGATATCATAATGGAAAACAAACTTTTAAACACACACACGGGCTCTGTTCTTAAAAACATGCCATCATATGAGCATTGCAGAGTAATAAATGAACAATTACAATACAGCATAATATAAGCTATTTTAGAAATGAATCTTGTGCTGTGGAAACCCACTGAATAGGACATGTTCACACAAGGTTTGCAAGGCACGGAACACATAAGCATGGTGTGGGATACAGAAAACCAGGACACGATCACTTCCCCCCTTAAGCTTATAAATGTGGGAGAGAAGACAAAGTCAGGAAGTGGTAAATAACAATTCTGGACAGTACAAGATGAAGTGTAAAATGAGTGGCCAGACCCTTTAAATGTAATAGGAATTAAGAGAAAGGAGAGCCCTGGACTATTGTAAAGATTTAAGACAGGAAGTAGAACTTAAGAAATTTGGGATTGAGTCAGTGGGCAACAGATGAAGACAATAAGGCCAATGGCTATGTATAGAATTATGAGGTCTCAGTTCCTGGCCACTGAGACAAATAGAGTTGTTTTTATTTATAGTTATTTTGATTTCATGCCTTTAAAACCATAAATAGCACTACTAGCTTGACTAGCATGAGGTAAGTTCTAGGTATCAGTTAATGGACACAATATTTACAAGGACAGAATTCATCTTACAGAGATGGCATGCCATGTGTGCATAATAGCCTTAATGTGTTTAGGAAAATATTATTGGATTAAAAACCAGACATTTTTAATTTAATAGAGCTACATACAAAGAGTCATAAATGACTCACCCAATTGCCTCTTCATGGTTCAATGTTTATTTAACACCAATATAAAAATAGTAAAAATATCATGCATAGAATTTAACCTAAGTGCTTTACAGATGGGCATTAGAACCAGTTTTAAAGATGACATGAGGAGATACCAACTTCAAGATACTAAACACTTTGGAGAAAATCAAAGTAGGACAAGAGAAAGGAATCATGATAAGAATGCAAGCAATTAAATAGTGTAGTACCCAATTGGGCATATGGGCTTAAATACGCTGCAGGTCCCTCTCCATCTGGACTTTAATAAGCTTTGAGTTATTGCCAATAAAATACCAAGGAGGCCTCTTCCGGCATTCATGGGCATCTGTCCACATGGTTCAAACAGGCAGCTGATGGGTTACAGTTGCTGTTGAGGGCATAATCGAGAAGGAGGCCAGCATTTCAAAGTGGGCCAACATTTCACAAGCTACCTCTAGCCAGAGTTCTTTGTGGGGCGCTAGCCTCCATGAAAATTATTTGCTTCAGTATCACTTGAAATAATTTTAAAGAACTATGAATTCTCTCCCCCATTTTTAAGTAGATGTGTTGATACATGTAAGTTTTCATCAAAATCTTAAGGAGTGGGATAGAATATATTTTTGGTATATTGTAAATATTAATTGTTTAACACCCTAACCCCACTCTTTTCGTTTTGTCTACAGAATCTAAATTCCAAGGTGATTTGATATACATCATTATCTATTTAAGGAATACATGAACCAGCTTTTAATCCTCAAAAATACGATAGGATTTCTCATATTTATATTTCCATTCTATTTCTCCAATTTTATCTAAAGTGCAATCATTTTTTTTTTAAATTTCTGTCATTCTGGAAAGTATGTGTTATGAGTCATCTGGTGATTTAAATTTGATTTCCATGACTAGGCCTTATTATATTTTTTAATTCGTGAATTATCAATATTTTAACTATTAAAATTATTTTGACATATTTTATAAAAGTCACAGACGTGGTATTTTAATAGGACAGTTTTTATATTGACTCTATTTTGATACCCCACTCCCATCAAGACCCTTACCTTTTAAGCTTTTTATGGTTTTTTTTTTAGCTTTTTATGTTAATGTACGGTTATGTTAACATATGGTTAGCATCAATAAAAACTTACCAATTAGACTCTCAGACCATCTCTAAACCTTACTTCATCCCTCATTTATGATATTCAAGAATAACCCCCAAGTGACTATCATAGATGGAATGAAGATAGTGGTTTCATACATTATTTGTTAAAAAGAAGATTTAGGGGCTCCTAGGTGGCTCAGTCGATTAGCCATCTGCCTTAGCACAGGTCATGATCTCAGGATCCTGGGATCAAGCCCTGTGTCAGGCTCCCTACTCAGTGGAGGGTCTACTTCTCTCTCTCCCTCTTCCTCTGCCCCTTCCTCCACCCCCTCCCACACCTTGCTCATGCTCTCTCTCCTGTCTCTCAAATAAATAATATCTTTAAAAAAAAGATTTAAATCATATGTTTGGGGTTTTATTTTTTATTTTTATTTTTATTTTTTTTATTTATTTATGATAGTCACACAGAGAGAGAGAGAGAGAGAGAGAGAGGCAGAGACACAGGCAGAGGGAGAAGCAGGCTCCATGCACCGGGAGCCCGACGTGGGATTCGATCCCGGATCTCCAGGATCGCGCCCTGGGCCAAAGGCAGGCGCTAAACCGCGGCGCCACCCAGGGATCCCTATGTTTGGGGTTTTAGAAAAAGATATGAAAATGTAAAAGGCTCAACATCCAATGACATGTTTTGTCATAATGTCCTTTGAAATCTATGCAAAGCAGACATTTTGTCTGAATATAGAACATTAAATCTCATTTATCTGATTTTTTTAATTAAACAATGATTCAAATTCAGTAGACTTTGGTTTTGATTCTAGTTTTGTCACTAAATAACTTGTTTGGGCTTCAGGTTTATTCATCTGTAGAATGAAGCACTGAAAGTGCTAACACTGCTGATAAGCAGATAATCATCAGTTCTACTCACGTAAACCTAAGGTCATATGCACTAATTTTAGCATGCACTGAGGTTCTTTTTCTTTTTTCCTTTTTTTAAAATTTATTTATGATAGTCACAGAGAGAGAGAGAGAGAAAGAGGCAGAGACATAGGCGGAGGCAGAAGCAGGCTCCATGCACCAGGAGCTGGATGTGGGATTCTATTCCAGGTCTGCAGGATTGTGCCCTGGGCCAAAGGCAGGCGCTAAACTGCTGTGCCACCCAGGGATCCCTCAGCCTATCCTTCTTTTTTTATTTATTTATTTAATTATTTTTTATTTATTTATTTATTTTTTATTGGTGTTCAATTTACTAACATACAGAATAACACCCAGTGCCCGTCACCCATTCACTCCCACCCCCCGCCCTCCTCCCCTTCTACCACCCCTAGTTCGTTTCCCAGAGTTAGCAGTCTTTACGTTCTGTCTCCCTTTCTGATATTTCCCACACATTTCTTCTCCCTTCCCTTATTTTCCCTTTCACTATTATTTATATTCCCCAAATGAATGAGAACATATAATGTTTGTCCTTCTCCGACTGACTTACTTCACTCAGCATAATACCCTCCAGTTCCATCCACGTTGAAGCAAATGGTGGGTATTTGTCATTTCTAATAGCTGAGTAATATTCCATTGTATACATAAACCACATCTTCTTTATCCATTCATCTTTCGTTGGACACCGAGGCTCCTTCCACAGTTTGGCTATCGAGGCCATTGCTGCTAGAAACATCGGGGTGCAGGTGTCCCGGCGTTTCATTGCATTTGTATCTTTGGGGTAAATCCCCAACAGTGCAATTGCTGGGTCGTAGGGCAGGTATATTTTTAACTGTTTGAGGAACCTCCACACAGTTTTCCAGAGTGGCTGCACCAGTTCACATTCCCACCAACAGTGTAAGAGGGTTCCCTTTTCTCCGCATCCTCTCCAATATTTGTTGTTTCCTGCCTTGTTAATTTTCCCCATTCTCACTGGTGTGAGGTGGTATCTCATTGTAGTTTTGATTTGTATTTCCCTGATGGCAAGTGATGCAGAGCATTTTCTCATGTGCATGTTGGCCATGTCTATGTCTTCCTCTGTGAGATTTCTGTTCATGTCTTTTGCCCATTTCATGATTGGATTGTTTGTTTCTTTGGTGTTGAGTTTAATAAGTTCTTTATAGATCTTGGAAACTAGCCCTTTATCTGATATGTCATTTGCAAATATCTTCTCCCATTCTGTAGGTTGTCTTTGAGTTTTGTTGACTGTATCCTTTGCTGTGCAAAAGCTTCTTATCTTGATGAAGTCCCAATAGTTCATTTTTGCTTTTGTTTCTTTTGCCTTCGTGGATGTATCTTGCAAGAAGTTACTATGGCCGAGTTCAAAAAGGGTGTTGCCCGTGTTCTTCTCTAGGATTTTGATGGAATCTTGTCTCACATTTAGATCTTTCATCCATTTTGAGTTTATCTTTGTGTATGGTGAAAGAGAGTGGTCTAGTTTCATTCTTCTGCATGTGGATGTCCAATTTTCCCAGCACCATTTGTTGAAGAGACTGTCTTTCTTCCAATGGATAGTCTTTCCTCCTTTATCGAATATTAGTTGCCCATAAAGTTCAGGGTCCACTTCTGGGTTCTCTATTCTGTTCCACTGATCTATGTGTCTGTTTTTGTGCCAGTACCACACTGTCTTGATGACCACAGCTTTGTAGTACAACCTGAAATCTGGCATTGTGATGCCCCCAGATATGGTTTTCTTTTTTAAAATTCCCCTGGCTATTCGGGGTCTTTTCTGATTCCACACAAATCTTAAAATAATTTGTTCTAACTCTCTGAAGAAAGTCCATGGTATTTTGATAGGGATTGCATTAAACGTGTCTATTGCCCTGGGTAACATTGACATTTTCACAATATTAATTCTGCCAATCCATGAGCATGGAATATTTTTCCATCTCTTTGTGTCTTCCTCAATTTCTTTCAGAAGTGTTCTATAGTTTTGAGGGTATAGATCCTTTACATCTTTGGTTAGGTTTATTCCTAGGTATCTTATGCTTTTGGGTGCAATTGTAAATGGGATTGACTCCTTAATTTCTCTTTCTTCAGTCTCATTGTTAGTGTATAGAAATGCCACTGACTTCTGGGCATTGATTTTGTATCCTGCCACGCTACCGAATTGCTGTATGAGTTCTAGCAATCTTGGGGTGGAGACTTTTGGGTTTTCTATGTAGAGTATCATGTCATCGGCGAAGAGGGAGAGTTTGACTTCTTCTTTGCCAATTTGAATGCCTTTAATGTCTTTTTGTTGTCTGATTGCTGAGGCTAGGACTTCCAGTACTATGTTGAACAGCAGTGGTGAGAGTGGACATCCCTGTCTTGTTCCTGATCTTAGGGGAAAGGCTCCTAGTGCTTCCCCATTGAGAATGATATTTGCTGTGGGCTTTTCATAGATGGCTTTTAAGATGTCGAGGAATGTTCCCTCTATCCCTACACTCTGAAGAGTTTTGATCAGGAATGGATGCTGTATTTTGTCAAATGCTTTCTCTGCAACCAATGAGAGGATCATATGGTTCTTGGTTTTTCTCTTGCTGATATGATGAATCACATTGATTGTTTTACGGGTGTTGAACCAGCCTTGTGTCCCAGGGATAAATCCTACTTGGTCATGGTGAATAATTTTCTTAATGTACTGTTGGATCCTATTGGCCAGTATCTTGTTGAGAATTTTTGCATCCATGTTCATCAGGGATATTGGTCTGTAATTCTCCTTTTTGGTGGGGTCTTTGTCTGGCTTTGGAATTAAGGTGATGCTGGCTTCATAGAACGAATTTGGAAGTACTCCATCTCTTTCTATCTTTCCAAACAGCTTTAGGAGAATAGGTATGGTTTCTTCTTTAAACGTTTGATAAAATTCCCCTGGGAAGCCATCTGGCCCTGGACTCTTGTGTCTTGGGAGGTTTTTGATGACTGCTTCAATTTCCTCCCTGGTTATTGGCCTGTTCAGGTTTTCTATTTCTTCCTGTTCCAGTTTTGGTAGTTTGTGGCTTTCCAGGAATGCGTCCATTTCTTCTAGATTGCCTAATTTATTGGCGTATAGCTATTCATAATATGTTTTTAAAATCGTTTGTATTTCCTTGGTGTTGGTAGTGATCTCTCCTTTCTCATTCATTATTTTATTAATTTGAGTCTTCTCTCTCTTCTTTTTAATAAGGCTGGCTAATGGTTTATCTATCTTATTAATTCTTTCAAAGAACCAACTCCTGGTTCTGTTGATCTGTTCCACAGTTCTTCTGGTCTCGATTTCGTTGAGTTCTGCTCGAATCTTTATTAACTCCCTTCTTCTCTTGGGTGTAGGATCTATTTGCTGTTTTTTCTCTCGCTCCTTTATGTGTAAGGTTAGCTTTTGTATTTGAGTTCTTTCCAGTTTTTGAATGGATGCTTGTATTGCGATGTATTTCCCCCTTAGGACTGCTTTTGCTGCATCCCAAAGATTTTGAACGGTTGTATCTTCATTCTCATTAGTTTCCATGAATCTTTTTAATTCTTCCTTAATTTCCTGGTTGACCCTTTTATCTTTTAGCAGGATGGTCCTTAACCTCCACGTGTTTGAGGTCCTTCCAAACTTCTTGTTGTGATTTAGTTCTAATTTCAAGGCATTATGGTCCGAGAATATGCAGGGGACAATCCCAATCTTTTGGTATCGGTTCAGACCCGATTTGTGACCCAATATGTGGTCTATTCTGGAGAAAGTTCCATGTGCGCTTGAGAAGAATGTGTATTCAGCTGAGTTTGGATGTAAAGTTCTGTAGATATCTGTGAAATCCATCTGGTCCAGTGTATCATTTAAAGCTCTCGTTTCTTTGGAGATGTTGTGCTTAGAAGACCTATCGAGTATAGAAAGAGCTAGATTGAAGTCACCAAGTATAAGTGTATTATTATCTAAGTATTTCTTCACTTTGGTTAATAATTGATTGATATATTTGGCAGCTCCCACATTCGGAGCATATATATTGAGGATTGTTAAGTCCTCTTGTTGAATAGATCCTTTAAGTATGATATAGTGTCCCTCTTCATCTCTCACTACAGTCTTTGGGGTAAATTTTAGTTTATCTGATATAAGGATGGCTACCCCTGCTTTCTTTTGAGGACCATTCGAATGGTAAATGGTTCTCCAACCTTTTATTTTCAGGCTGTAGGTGTCCTTCTGTCTAAAATGAGTCTCTTGTAGACAGCAAATAGATGGGTCCTGCTTTTTTATCCAGTCTGAAACCCTGCGCCTTTTGATGGGGTCAGTAAGCCCGTTCACATTCAGAGTTACTATTGAGAGATATGAGTTTAGTGTCATCATGATATCTATTCAGTCTTTGTTTTTGTGGACTGTTCCACTGAACTTCTTCTTAAAGGGGAATTTTAAGAGTCCCCCTTAAAATTTCTTGCAGAGCTGGTTTGGAGGTCACATATTCTTTTAGTTGCTGCCTGTCTTGGAAGCTCTTTATCTCTCCTTCCATTTTGAATGAGAGCCTTGCTGGATAAAGTATTCTTGGTTGCATGTTCTTCTCATTTAGGACCCTGAATATATCCTGCCAGCCCTTTCTGGCCTGCCAGGTCTCTGTGGAGAGGTCTGCTGTTACCCTAATACTCCTCCCCATAAAAGTCAGGGATTTCTTGTCTCTTGCTGCTTTAAGGATCTTCTCCTTATCTTTGGAATTTGCAGGCTTCACAATTAAATGTCGAGGTGTTGAACGCTTTTTATTGATTTTAGGGGGGGATCTCTCTATTTCCTGGATCTGAATGCCTGTTTCCCTTCCCAGATTAGGAAAGTTTTCAGCTAGAATTTGTTCAAATACATATTCTGGCCCTCTGTCCCTTTCGGCACCCTCGGGAACCCCAATTAAACGTAGGTTTTTCTTCCTCAGGCTGTCGTTTATTTCCCTTAATCTATCTTCATGGTCTTTTAATTGTTTGTCTCTTTTTTCCTCAGTTTCCCTCTTTGCTATCAACTTGTCTTCTAGGTCACTCACTCGTTCTTCCACCTCGTTAACCCTCGTCGTTAGGACTTCTAGTTTGGATTGCATCTCATTCAATTGATTTTTAATTTCTGCCTGATTAGCTCTAAATTCTGCAGTCATGAAGTCTCTTGAGTCCTTTATACTTTTTTCTAGAGCCACCAGTAGCTGTATAATAGTGCTTCTGAATTGGCTTTCTGACATTGAATTGTAATCCAGATTTTGTAACTCTGTGGGAGAGAGGACTGTTTCTGATTCTTTCTTTTGAAGTGAGGTTTTCCTTCTAGTCATTTTGCTCAGTGCAGAGTGGCCAAAAGCAAGTTGTATTGGGAAAAAGAGAAAAAGAGAGGAGAAAAAGAAGGAAAGAAAAGAGAAAGAGAAAAAAAAGGTAAGAAAAAAAAACGAAAAAAAAAAAGAAGAAAAAGAGAAAGAAAAAGAAAGGGTGGGGGAAGGAAACAAATCAAAAAGCAAAACAAAACAAAACAAACAAACAAAAAAAAGAACCACGGGGGAGTATCTTCTGATTCTGTGTACTTTAAGTCCCTTGGCTTCTCCTGGAAGTTGTCCGTCTAGCTGGTGTTCTGGGGGAGGGGCCTGTTGTGCTGGTTTTCAGGTGTTAGCAGTTGGGGGAGCTGCTGTGCCCCTGCCTGGTGCAGGGCTCGGTGGGGGTTGTTTACCCCGTGAGGCCGCAGGAGGAACAGCCCCAGTGGCGGGGCAGCTCTGGAAACCTGGATTCAGCTCCGGCAGGAACTCCGTCTGCAGGGCCTGGAGGCTCCGGGCGGGGCCGCTGATCTGCTCAGCTGGGGCAGGAGCGTCCTCGCTGTCCTGGGCCCTCCCGGCCTCTGCCTGTCCCGGGGGAGGCGGGATCCTGGGCTGTGTCCCGGCGCCCTGTGCTCCGGAGCCTGCGCTGGCGGATTCGCGCTCCTGGGCCGCGCAACCCCCTCCGCGGAGCCGCCGCCCGAGCCCCTCCGAGCTGCTCCTGGAACCGCGCAGCCCCCTCCGCACGGAGCCTCTTCCTCTGCCCGAGCCCCTCCGAGCTGCTCCCGGGGCCGCGCAGCCCCCTCCGCGGAGCCGCCCCCGAGCCCCTCCGAGCTGCTCTGGGTCCGGCCGTGCGCGCTGCAGCCCTTAGGGAGCTCGGCGCACTCTCCTGGGCGCGCAGTTGCTGTTACTGTCCCGGGGAGCCCGAGGGCATCCCCGCCCTCCTGGGTCCTGCTCCAACTCCCCGCGAGCCCCTTTCCCCCGGGAAGGTCGGTGCAGCTCCTGCGTCTCCGGGACGGGGCTCTCCTGTCCTGGGGACACTCGCCCCGGCCTCAGCCCGGCTCCTCCTGGGCCCCTCCCCCTTGGAGGCCTTTGTTTCTTTACTTCTTTTTCCCCGTCTTCCTACCTTGATAGAAGCGCGAACTCTTCTCACTGTAGCATTCCAGCTGGTCTCTCTTTAAATCTCAGGCCGAATTCATAGATTTTCAGGATAATTTGAAGGTTTTCTAGGTAGTTTGGTGGAGACAGGTGATTTGGAGACCCTGCTCTTCCGCCGTCTTGCTCCTCCCCCTCAGCCTATCCTTCTAATCAACATTCAATACTTGTATAATTTAAGCCCCATCTGGCATATTTTATTAATACATCGCATGTTCTATCACATTTTACAAATATAGTATTTATAATAACTCCAGTTATTTGCCAATAGGATGTTTTTTGGATTAATCGGTAATACTTCTGGAACTCCCAATATATAAACATACTGAAATTGTTCTTTTTTAAAAAAGATTTTATGTATTTAAGAGAGAGCATGAAGGAGGGAAGGGGAAGAGGGAAAAGGAGAAGCAGACCCCCCACTGAGCAGAGAGCCCAATGCAGGGCTCCACCCTAGGCCCCTAAGATCATGACCTGAGCTGAAGGCAGACACTTCACTGACTGAACCACCCAGATGTCCCTATGTTGAAATCTTTCTAAAGGAGACCAGTTGGACCAGAAATTATCAAATGGAAAATAATGGGGGGAAAAAAACCCAACTAGCAATGGCTTAAAGAAAAGGTGATATAGGGGAGACCTAAAGGTAATCTTAGAATATTTGATAGGCTAACATCTGCAAAAGGGAGTGTAGTCAGCATCGAGGCAAAGGCAAATGAGAACTTCAATTCCTGTAAGGTAAGCATGGCCTATAATTGTCCTGTATGAGATTTACAGCATACAATGCTGTATATTTAGGAGGAAAACTGGGATTGCCTCAAAATAAGTGCTTTGGGCCTACTACCCTACCAGTTTACTCACATAGCCTGCAATCTGTCCATTATCACCGTAATGAGGTATCTCAATTGCCTGTATAAATCCAGGTTCTGGATTAGCGCAACCCAAAGAATTCAGGAACTTTTTAGAGATGGATTAAAATAATCACATTTTTGTGGGAAAAAAAAGTACAGGTGTAAGTGAAACAATAAGTATCCATAAAAAAATAAGCAACTGGAAAATCATGGACATTAAAATGGCAGTCATTAAACAAAAGACACAGTAGAAAGGTGTACTCGGAAATAGTACCTTTTCAAAGAGAATCTGAGAATGAAAGAATGATACAAAGAATGTTCACCCACAATGGAGGACAGAGATAAAGAAATTTTATTTGAATATAGATTTTTTTTTCCAAATAATCAAGACATGAACAGAGAATCCTACATAGATACACAGGCTTTCATAAAAAGGGAATGGAGAACATGGTAGAAAAACAAAACTCACAAAACTCAGATAATTGCTAGAAATTTCCAATGGGATTGATATTATAAAATAGGGCATTGTGGGGACTGCAGCACTATCTAAAGGCATATAAATTCATTATTTTTTTTTAAAGCCGAGTAAAACCAAACAAAACAGGAATACTGGAAAACTCTAGCCAATAGAGTACCACTTTCCAAAACTTGCAGCAAATATCCTTCTAAGGAATTAAAATGGAAAAGAAACCATACAAGCCCTATAAAAACTTACCATGATTTGTGTAGTTGTAGTTCAAGTGATTCAAACTTGATTTATTCTAAATGTTAGTGTCTTGTTAGAATCACACATATATCCAGCTATTGATAGAGAGCCTTGTTAATGATTGCACAGGATTACCTGGTTCATTTGGAAACATGGGATCCATTCCAACCATCACAGAGTTTGTGTTTTCAGCAGCGATGAACTAAATGTATCAAAAATGCTCAGGAGTCTGGGATTGCTGATTTGTCAGCAAGGAAGTCCACACAAAATTAGATCTATTTTTTTCAACTTTTTCTCTACCCCTCCTCCATTACATAATAGAGAACTTTGAAAAGCTACTGGTCATGAACTCTGGGTAATAAAAGAACACTAAATTTGTGTTCAACTCTCTTCATTGATGAATATAATTTATGGTTTGTGTCACCATCACCAAAAAGATTGAGATTTATAGAATGCAATTTACATTGTATTGGTTCTATTTTCCTTTAGTTTATTTTTTCTCATAAAAAGGAGTAAAACCAGTGAAAAGGGAGAGTTTTACTAGGAAATTTGGGTCAACCTCAAATCCCTAAATGACCTTCTAAACCAAAAGTACATTTTTGAACTACTCATATGTGGGATTCCAGATTAAGTGAATTCCACACCATAGCTAAGGAACTGATTATTTTATATATACACAAAATTGTTGATTAGTGATGTATTTTGTAACTTTTTTCTTTTATCAGTAATTTGCTTTTGTTTTCATAGATCTACAGAAAAGATGACAAGCTATAGTTTCAGCTCAGGTTCAACAAATTATCAATTTTTTTAAGAGTGAGAGACTTCCACTAAAATCAAAATGTTTGCAATGATAACCTACAGGTTTTTTTTTTTTTTTTAAGATTTATCTATTTTAAAGAGAATGAACACAGAGGTGAAGGGCAGAGGGAGATGGAGAGAGAAAATTTAGGAGAGTCCCTGCTGAACAAGGAGCCCTATAAGGCATTCAATCCCAGGACCCTGAGATCATGACCAGAGCTGAAACCAGGAGTTGGACACATAACCAACTGCACCACCCAAGTGCCCTGATAACCTACAGTTTTAAAGAGTGAAATATAAGTGTCAGAACTCATTTTAAGTAATTTCGAAGATTTCTCTTTGAGAGGACTAGAGAAAAATGGAACGCTTATGCCAACTTTTGTAGTTTTTATCCTAAGGAAGAGAGACACTGAACATTGCAAGACATAGTTTTTGAGTTGTAACTAAATATACAAATTTTGAGTAAGTTCTAAATTTGAAGAACACAATTCTAGTTACAAAAAAGGAACAAAACAACCAAACAAAAACAAACAGCTCTGCAATGGAGAAATCTTCCCATGAGTGCTTGATGGATCTATTTTCCTTCTCCAATAGGATCACTCCTAACTTTCTAACTAGAAGAATTTAGGCTCTGAGCAATTACCACTAGAGATCATTGTCTACAGGCCCTACCACGCCTTATACCTCTTTAAGAGCATTACTCATTGAACTGAATTAGGAACATGATTGAGATGGAAACTCATTTCATAGCTGCCATATTTCTAATATTGCAAGAAGTCTTAATAAGATTTATATCTGAAGGATAAAGCATATTTGTCAGATAAATCTGCATGTACATGCTCATAAAGAGCGCCCACACCTCACTGGAGGCATAGTAGGTGTGTAAGAAAGCATGGAGGAACATGGGCATGTGTATTGGTATGCACATCTTCTTGTCTTTTTAAAAAATTAATTTTCTTCCTAAGGATCAAGCAGAACCACCCTTAGATCTGGGCTGATGTGGCCCTTGCTGGCCTCGTGCTTCAAACGGTTCTGCATAGCACGAGGACAATGAATGATTGACTAGAGAGCACAATTGCACCTCACTCAGAAGTGAGCACTCACAGGCACAGCGTTTTCTGAACACCTGTGCTCATGACTAACCCCTTTCAGGCTCAGAAAACACATCTTCACATCTCTCATACTCTATTCTTGTATCAAAAGTCCACTGAGACCAAATGTATTGATCTTTGGGTTTGGGTCCCTGCCAACATAAGAGGCAGACACTGTTTCAGAGTAGGGAGAGGGCTTGAATGCTCGAAATGCTTCACACACACAAAAAAGACAAATTAACCACCTCATCAAATTTCCCTTTTGAGATAGCATGAGAGCATTACATTATTGGTTAAAGTGTTTTTTTTTTTTCTCTCAGTAATGCTGAGATACTATTTTCTGGCTTCTCATGTTGTAATTCACAAGCCTGGAGATATTCATCACAGTTGCATAAATCTTAAAGTTATTACTTTTAAACTTCCAAATATCTACATCTTAGACATAATTGTGAAACTTGAAAGCTCCATTATCAGGTAGGCGTTGAATGCTAAATCCCTAGTTTTATTTTATAAATTTAACATAATTTAAATTTTCAAAATACAAATTTCAATTTCATCTCTGTTTAAGGAATTCTGCTTGAAGTTGTGATATTTACTACTTATAAATTAGCTTTTGAATATCTAAGAGAAATAATTTATGAATGTGTTACAAATTAATTTTACTTATAATAGATTTAGATTTCACTAATATAAGGTTATTAACTAAAATAGTTGTTGAATAATTAAAAGTAGATTAAGACATAATTTTAAATGCTTTCACTACATTTATATTTAAAATGTTAAATCTTATCTATCAATAGTATACCAATTAGGTGAAAATATTGATTACATAAACGTCACTGATCCTACTAGAATGAAAGCAATAAACATAAATGTTATTAAAATATACAATCATTTATGAATTGTGTATATCTATTTCATTACTCATCCAAAGATTGCTGGCTTATGAACAGAACACCAGGCATGCAGAGTAATAAGTAAATTCACTCATCTTTGGTATTTTGCCAGCTTTCGGTCACATAAAAGCTAAGCCTTTGAACATATCTTTCAATTTTATAATTATGAAGATATATTTGCCAAGAAGAGAGAATAGAACAGATTTTATTTAACAGTCTGTTAGCTTGATATGTAACTTTTAAATATTTGACATATGGTATGTGAGTCTCTCTTTTTACTCTTGCTTCAGGTGCTGCAAATGTTCCAAGTGAGCTTGGTATCAAAGACATACTCTAAAGAGTAGGTCTAAGGATGCAAGCCTACAAACGTATAAGCCAGTACTCTAACTATGTCATGTGGCCAGGCAATTGGAGGACAGGATAGCCTTTTCACAAAATCATTAAATATTAATATGTTATATATTTTATTTTATGCCAGTTTTTTTAATTGAAATTCAATTAGCCGACATATAGGACATCATTAGTTTCAGATGTAGTGTTCAAAAATTTATCAGTTGCATATAACACCCAGTGCTCATCACATCACATGCCCTCCTTAATATGCATCACCCAATTACCTCATCCCCCACCTTCCCTTCAGCAACCGTCAATTTGTTTTCTACAGTCAAGCATCTCTCATGTTTTGTCTCCCTCTTTCCGTTCCATTTTCCCTCCCCTCCCCTATGATCCTCTGTGCTGTTTCTTATATTCCACATGAGTGGAACCATATGATAAATATCTTTCCCTGATTTATTTCTCTCAGCACAATACCCTCCCTCCAGTTCTATCCATGTCGATGTAAAGGGTAAGGATTCATCCTTTCTGATGGCTGAGTAATATTCCATAGTACTACATCTTCTTTATCCATCTGTCAATGGACATTTCAGCTCTTTCTGTAGTTTGGCTATTGTGGACATTGCTGCTGTAAACACTGGGGTGCAGGTGCCCCTTCAGATCACTACACTTGTACCTTTGGGGTAAATACCTAGTAGTGCAATTACTTAGTCATAGGGCAGCTCTATTTTTCACTTCTTGAGGAACCTAGAGTGGCTATACCAGTTTGCCTTCCCACCAACAGTGTAAGAGGGTTCCTCTTTCTCCATATCTTTGCCAATATCTGTTACCTCCTGCCTTGTTAATTTTAGCCATTCTGACAGGTGTGAGGTGATACCTCATTGTGGTTTTTTTATATAAATTTATTTTTTATTTGTGTTCAATTTGCCAACATATAGAAAAACACCCAGTGCTCATCCCGTCCGTGCCCACCTCAGTGCCCATCACTCAGTCACCCGCAACCCCCGCCCACCTCCCCTTCCACCACCCCTAGTTCGTTTCCCAGAGTTAGGAGTCTTTCATGTTCTATCATTGTGGTTTTGATTTGTATTTCCCTGATGCTGAGTGATGTTGTGCTTATGCTGCTTTAGTTTTTGACAAATCAGACCAATTCTTATAGAATACAGAAGTAGAAGCCGGTTCTACATTTTAGGAAAAACAAAATCCCAATATTCTGTTTGAGATATTGTTTGCTGTTCCAGACCTACTATTTACCCTCGTCCAGCTTGCTATATGCACTAGGGGGGCAGACCCATGTAGACTAGTGATGGATTCTGTTGACATCTAGCTTCTGGTTGGGTTTGACGACATAGGACATAACAGGGAAGGGGGAGTGTGGTCCGCTTCTCTGGCATGTTCCCATAGGCCGGCAGCATCTAACTACTGAAGCTCGCAGCTTCTTTAAGGAGCCCCACTTTATTCCTCTTGAGTCAGAATCTGGTCATGGCTCCATCGCCTCCCCCTTTTATGTTCAGGTAACATACTTATGGATCCCTAGCATCCTCAGTGTATGGCAGTACTCCTTGTTACTTTTTCTAAACCTGACCCCTACCTTTGCAAATAGCTCCCCTCCTCCATTTTTAAATTCTATCTGTCCAATCTGGATGTGCCACCTTTCTCCCATTAGCACTGTGATTACTATTCAGTTGACCCTTGATCAACATGGGTTGAGCTCTGGTAGGTCTACTTATATGGGTTTTCTGATAAATACAGTTCTATTCATGTATTTTCTCTTCCTTATGATTTTCTTAACATTTTATTCTAGCTTCCTTTAAGAATACAGTATAGAATACATACACAAAGTATGTCTTAATTGATTTTTAGGTTACTGGGAAGGCTTCTTGTCAACAGGAGGCTACTCGTACTTAAGTTTGAGGTGTGGGGAGAAAAAGTATACTTGAATTTTTTACTGTACCAGGGTTCGGTGCCCCTGATCCCCAAGTTGTTCAAGGGTCAGTTGTACTTTCTACTGGCATATGTGTGACTTGGATCATCATCCTTCAGTTTTTAAAACATAGTCCCTGTTCCAAGTCCTAGGTCACAAATACTCTACAGAAATTTAGTTTAAGAACAAGAGAACAAATACTCTATTGACAGTATGTGCAACTTCAATACCATTCCAGCTATTTCTCTTGGGGGAGTACCTCTAGCACTGAACACAGTGTTTGTTCATTATAGGCACTTCAATAATTATTGAATATCTAATCAGTAGTAAAGGATAAGATATGACCTCTCAGAGGCAATGGTAAAAGTTGCTTCCTTTCTTGAGCTCATTTCCTTCATATATCTGAGTGTCTCTTTGTCACCCTTTGTACTTGCATGAACATGGCTGATTACAGTTATGGTGTCTAAAATGGAAAACTGGTATGGAAAACCGATGGGAAATAAAATTAGAAGGGGATTTTAAATTATTTTTCAAACAATACAATATCACAACATTTGTGAAATCCTCTGTCTTTGAGAGGCTAGTGCTTGAATATTGCCTGACTTTCATGCCATGAGAGTTTTTGAATGGTGTGCAAGTCATATATTCCCTGGTCTTAATATCACTTCATTATAAATTAAGATGAGGACAGTTCCTTTAGAGGAAAATTGATCTGGTATCTACTGCTCTTCTCCTATTGATCTTTTTCCCCCTGTTGCCTTTTCATTTTTCTTGTTTAATAGCACTTCATATTTTAATGAGGCAATTATGTCATTCATATAAAATTTATATTTTCCTCGGTGATAATCCTGTGCAATCACATTTTCCAATGAAGTTACACATTGTCTCTTATACTTCTGAAAAATATTTTACCAGTAGTTTTGCCACCATTCTTGTTCCTAAATTTTTTTTGGTATACCTAAAAGTGAAAAACAAAGGGATTTTCTTAGGAATTCCATTTTTGTATGACCTACACCACTAATTTCTCATTTTATAAGTTTCTTCCTCCATATCTCTTACTCTTTTTTGTTTTTTAAAAAAGATTTTATTTGTCAGAGCAAGAGAGCATGAGAGGGGGAGCAGAAGAGGGAGAGGGAAAAGCAAACTCCTCTGCTAAGCAGGGAGCTGGACACTGAGTGGGGCTCAATTTCAGGACCCCAGGATCATGACCTGAGTCAAAGGCCAATGCTTGACAGACAGAGCCACATCCAGGCACCCTATCCCTTACCTTTTTATTCATATTTTCTTTTTAATCCTCAGATAAATGCTTAATTTTTATTTTGTAATTAATAGTGGAAATGGCTTAATGCTATGAATTTTAATGTTGGTTGCAGCCCACACTGTTCAAAGTGTTCTAACTGCTGCTCATCACTAGAATAGACTGCAATTGCAGCTTTAACTTCTCAGTGATCTGAGAGTCATTTACAAGTATTTTCTAATTTCTACAAGCTTAGGAAGAAGTTGTAATCTATTTATTATTAATGTTCAGCTGTATTACATTTAATTAGATAACACTGATTCCATGTTTGCTTTATAGAATATATTGCCATTTCTTTGGACATTTAATATGTTCTCTCAATAAAATCCTATGGATTTGATAACATTGACAGATGTATAATTGAACTTTTAAGATTATTCAGATACACATACACACATACATGTGTGCATAATCCATTTATATATTTCATACACTTCATCTGTTCCTTGTGATTATAGAGATTTAGGTCCCATTTTATTGATGGCTGAAAACTCAGGGTCATTCCCAGCATTCACAGAGGCAAGGTAGTCAATCCATTCAATGAGCAATAAGGACAGAGAGGCCATCAGGTTACCGGACTCATGGGCATCTATGGTGAAAACTAACAGAATGTAGTATTCCAGAGTAAGATAGACAGACATCAAATTATATTACTTGCCTTATATGGCCAGAAAAAAATCAAGAACTGATAAAGTCATTGTAACATTTCTAGATCCAAGTCAGTTCACAGGAATTGAATTCACTGCTTAAAGTTTTCCTTCAAGGAGACCAGATTTCTTAAAGCATGATAGATGCAAGTTTTGACATGAGCTTAGTAGGAGACTCAATACTCCATCATAGTCTTTGGTCAGAGTGAAGGTTTATGGGCTCCAGAAAAAAAAAAAATCTGTTCTTGGTCCATGTGATGGTGATTCAAATATGTCAGAAAATTCATCCTGTGATTACTCCCCCTGTCCTCAAGTGCATATTTAGGTTGGATCTACCTAGGAGCTGATAGAACCCTCAACTTGTAGAATAAGAGCCTTCAAGTGTAGTCCCTGAAACTTTTTCTCCTTTAGCCAAGATACGAAGTTGAATGCAGTATTAGCAATACTCCCCAAGGACTTAAATGATACTGGTGATCCCTATTAGATCCTTGTTCACCTCAGTAGTATAACCCCTATGGAAATCAAATACATAGGATTATAATGGACATATATGAATTTAACCAAATGGAAGACTCAGTTATAGTTATGGGGTGGGATGAGTTATCTTCACTGGAACAGATGAATACTTGGCATCCAGCTATTGGTATAGTAAATGTGAATTTTTAAAAATATCCTATTGACTGTTCTGTGATAAGTGATCTCGGTCATCTTGACATTCTGCAGAACACCACAATAGCCAATTGTAGTGTTAATGGCATACTAGCTGAAGCTGGTTAACATGAAGTGGTTAAATGGTCCTGGCAAAACACAAGCCCCAAATGATAGGTGGTAGATGCACAAATATTTAGGGAACTGCCTCATCAGGCCAATTGTCTGAATCATGCCTGAATATTACCTTTTTCCCTTTCATGTAAATAACAAGTTGTTGTACCTTGTACCCCTGCCATTAAAACATATGTACCTAAACATGCAACATATCACAAATATGTACTTACATATACTTGCACATTTATACACACAGTAAAAGCAGTATTGAGCAGACGTTAAACTTGTTGATCCAATGGGAGTATTACCTTTATTTGGCAAACATATTGAATATTCTGTTTCAGGTACAGAAACAGGTTTTGGTAGTAGATGTTAAGGGTGAAAAAATTAACATATAAATTACTCTGTTTCCTCAAATATTTCATTTATTTAATATAAAATTACCTAGTTTGATTAATCTGTATTTTAGAATTTGAATGATCAACATCCATCAACTCCCCCAACTATTCCCACCCATACTCCTGCCTTTAAACATACAAATGGCTCCTTATTTGTAATTTCTTTGTTCTTATGATGAAGTTCTTTGGAAAACGGATCATCTTATGTATGGAACTATTGCTCTTGACAAATCTAGATCCATTCACAGTTATCCTTTCCAGTGAAACACTGTATTTTGCCCTAATTTTTTTACAATCTATTTAAAACCATTCAATAAAAATGTTCTAAAATCTTGACTTGTTTTTAAGAGTTTTCTAATTTAGCTAAATGACCAAAGCTGTCCCTTATAACACTAATGAATTTTATTTGCTCAAAGTATGTCCAAACTGGTGAGAATTTTGTCAGAGGTTTTCCAGTACAGAGAAATTGGTTCCAGAGCTCCTTAATGAGGTGTAAACTTTTTATGTACGTAGAGCATTGTTGTTCCGATCTTTATCCTGTTTAAGTCACACTTAGAAAACTCAGCTCCTAATTTCCTCCCTTCAAAAGGAATTGTTGTTGTTGTTTCAATTTTTAGCTAATTTCCTTTATTTATACTGCTTTTGTCATGCGTCGATAATGTTGACCAACTTCAGATATTTACAGATTCGAAACAGCTGCAAACATATAATTAGATCTTATCAACTTTGGCCATATGTTTGTGAACAAAACTCTCTTCCCCTCTTGTCACCAAAGAGCTAAAAACACTTAGGAATTTGGCAAGTTTACAAACTTCTGTATTCTTACTCTTTCTACTAGGATCCTAGATCTTAATGAGCTTCCTAAACTTAATCTCCGTGAAGTATAAGTCTAGGAACTGTATTTTCAGAACTAGTTACCTAACTAGCTAAACCTTGTACACCTGGTGGCTTCCTCCACATTAAACACCCTACCTAACCCTACCGTATTCCAGGGAGGCTGGTCTGATAGTAATTTATAAGAAGATCACCCACAGACATCCATGACTCACTTCACAGGAAAAGGGTCTCCTTTCTGAACACAAAATGAATATATTGGAGATTCCTCCTTTCCATTCTTGTCTGTCGTATCAGGCTTTTAAAATTTAGCATTGATGCTCTTCAGTTAGAATATCATAGATCACTTTCCCTTTAATGTTGTAAATACATGCAGCATATTTCAGCAGAACAGATTTTTATGAGACTTAGCTACTTAATAAATTCCATTTTATTAGGGAAACTGCCATTTTCCTACCTACACCTCCTACTAGCAGATAACAACTCTGATTTTAATCAGGTCGCTTCTTCTGGTTAAGTTTGTACTAACTGGTGTGAATCATTACTTTGCTGAGATTTCATTCCTTTTTTCCTGCTTAACAATCATCCCTTTAGCAAAACTGAGTCAGTTATGAGCTACATTTGGAAGCAGGGTAGAGATGCTTGATCCTTGATTTCTCTAACTCTATAAAATCTGTACCAAATGAAACCACAGAAGTAATAGAAATCAAGGGAAAGATTATATAAAGAAGTACAGGGAAGCAATTTCAGAAACAAAGAGTTCAATCTAAACTCAAATTAAAAATTTTCCAAGTCAAAATTCTGCAATAAAATAACCCAGAATAAATGCGTTGGATTGTGTCAGCTGAAATTGCTCTTTTCAATAAAAAAAAAAAAAAAATGGCATGTGATTTTGACCTGCATAATAAATCTTGCAGGAAGATGACAGATGTTAAAGTTAATAAAATGTTTGTTGGGAGGAACTAAAAAAGAAATGGAAGGAAAGCACGGAGAAGTACTTTAGCAAAGCTTATCTATATAATTCAGAAATCATGTTTATATCAAATTTCATGCCTGATTCCAGACAGATCACAGAGCCATGGCTATTGAAGAGTGTCAATAAGTGTTTGTAGTAAGACAATCCTCATACTATTAGTCAGACATCAATGAAGTAAACAAAAATCTTATAGCTCATTTTACCTTTAAGCATGAATAAATTCATATTGTCTTTCTTTCTTCCTGGGGGAGTGGGTGGGACGGAGGATGGGGAGCAGAGCAGAGACACTAGGTGGAGGCATACTTGAACAAAGCTGAATTTAGCTTATATTTTAATTCACTTGTGTGGGTGCTCTTCTTCCGAGAAGATAGAATCCAAACATCTCCTGGGAAAATTTAGCCATAATGAAAGCAAAGCAAGGTCTAGAACCACTAGAGCAATTAAGTACCTCAACTGCTCATTTTTCAAATCAAATACCCTAATGTAAAAAGGTTCATCTAATAGTTTTCTTTTTATGTACTTCTCTCTTTTCCATCACAATCGCTAAGTCAGCTGTTTTTGATTAGATCCTCTACTTCCTTCAGGACTTAACTGATAAAGCTATCTTTAGAGAAAGACTCGAAGTTTGACATGTTTCTCTCTGACATTTTCTTTACAAATAATATAATGACACTTCTTGATTCTTCCTAAGCAATTTCAATACTTGTGACAGAAAACTCTTGGCAAATACAGAATAGGCCACAATTTAAAGGCAAATAGAAAACTTAAAAAAGTCTGCAGCAAGGGAGAATCAGAGGCTGATGTTTTTATATTAAACAAAGAGTTTGTATGCTTTGGGTTGCCTAACAATCAGTAAAAGGATGAAGGATAGACTACACATGTGTTGGGAGATTGCTGGTTCTCAGAAATATCTGGTTCCTCTCTCTCTGTGCTCTTATGTCTGAGTGGAGTGATTCAACCAGTTTTGACCAGTGAACTGTAAGAGGAAGAGAAGCATGTTCTTTGCAGGCTGAGGCAGTGAAAATCTGGATGGGACCTATTCTGCTGACATACTAACCCTTGGAAGTCGGGGTTCCAGATATTACATAAAGGCAAGCAAGGTAGACTTGCAAGGGGAACAGCATGTCCTGTGCCAATCTTAGAAGAAAGTGCCCAGGAGAGCTGTTGAATCCAAAATGGCTTTACACTGATATTTTGGGGTTAGTACATTTTCACAGCATGACCCAATCCCTCATGACTTATTCAAAACACAAATATAAAATTATAATTAAATTCAGAAATATAATTAGTAAACAGTTATTCAATATGACCTGTTAAAAAGAAATGTGCAAATTATAAGCCATTTTAATTATTTAACACCTTTTTGAAAAAATCTATAATATGCATATCTAACTAGGTATAGTAAAATAGGCCCTCATATATTGCTCCCAAAAATATAAAGGAATTATTTTTGGAATTTTTTATTAAGAGCATTCATAGTTTTGATCTAGTATGTCAATGGAGATTAAGACAAAAAATCAAAAGCTAGAGCGAAAACTTTGTACAAACTATTTCACATCATAGTCGAAAAAGGAAACCATCTTAAAGGTGAAGTAATGAAGGATTTCAATAAACAATAAGTCAATTGTGAATAATATTAATCAGCCATTTAAATGGTGTTTCTTAAAGTCCTAGAATGTAAGAAAAAAAATTTAACTTATAATTCCTCATTTATTTTTAAGTAATAGTAAGTGAAGGGTTGTATTCCGGAAAAGTGTATTTATGTAAAACTAATCAAATTTCTCTAAACAGGAAAGAGGAGAAAAAAATAAAGATAGGCACTGGAAAGAGGGTGCTGGATAACCTGAGTATTGCCTTGGTTGGGAAGTGGTGAAGGGAGAGAAGAAATTCTGAATGGCAAAGATAAGATTGAGGAGATTAATGTGGGGGAAGATTTGAAGCATTTCAAACGTGTAGTACAATGGAAGTCCTTGCCTCCACCTGTCATTAAAATAGTCTATCTTGTTTTCTTTTATGTAATTAGATTATTTGAGGCAAAGTGTGGAGAGAGATGCCGAAGTTTATGTCAGGTAATATAGATGTGAAGACAGCATACACAGAATCTGATTAGTGCAATGGAATATAAAATTGAAAAAAAAAAAAGTCAGTCAGCATAAACCACATAAACCCAAGTAACACAATAAAGAGAAACTATTTGGATACTAAAGACTGGAGTGAAATATACCACCAAAAATATAAATATATCCCAATCTCCTCTTGGAGAACTAAATTGTTTCAGTGGGGACATCAAATGTAGGGCTGGGATCCAGCTACTGGATGCAATCCTACCAAAAGAAGTATAAACCCAGGTGACCTGGGGAAGAAGACAAACAAAAATCCACAAAGGAAGCTAAGAATTGAGAATCAAACAGTTCTAATTCTATGGTCAAATCCAAAGAGCAACCGGAACCACTCAAAGTGGGTTAGAAACTGTCCTGGAACTGAATCTACTCAGCTAGGGCAGCTCACACTCAAGCAAGGACCTTCTGGATTGACTGTTTCAAATGTCAGCAGGTGCTCCATTGGATGAAAGATACAAGGGTTATATGTATTGCTTGTTTTGGTGGGAGGCTATGTTTGTTTTCCTTGGTATGTACTTTTTTATATTTTTAGAATATTCTCTATAATAAAATATAGCATTTTATAATGGACTATAATTCCAATAATCAGGATTGGGTGAGCAGATATAAGAATAAAGAAAACAATGAATTTCAGGAGAGAACGCTGAATTCATAGCAATAAAAATATGTTCACCTTCCCCAGTCTCCCCCATTTAAGAACTCGTTCCTCAAATATTCCAGCTTGAAATCCAAGATGATCCTATTTAACCTTTGCTTTGAAAAGGTTTATAGCCCTCTTATTTTCAAAAGCAATCAAAAGCAATTTTAAATGACAGGCAATAAAACATATTTAAAGCAGGGCACTTAAAATAAACAGTCTTTGGTTGAGCTCAGAAACCATTAACAAATGGATGGGTATAAAGATTTGTGTGTCTTCCCAGGTCACCCCAAATCTCCTTTTTCTCTGTTAATTTCCCTTTTTCATGAGAGGTGACCCCTCACGGATGTTGCTTTATTTCACGACCTGGCCATAACTGAATGGACCACAGGCAACTTCTTGATCCAAACTAAGTCAGTCCACATCTCTGCATAGAATTTGGAGTTGGGACTGAGAGGATGTCCACTAGCTTAGAATTATCCCAAGTAAAGAGCAAGAAGGAGAGAAAAGTCAAAGGGCATGGATACGGTAGGGAGTGAAGACAGAAAGCAGCTCAGGAGAAGCAGCAGGTTCCAGAAACATTGAACAGAACCTTGAGACATTTCTAGTATATGCCCTTTGCTGAGACCCAATACTATCACTAATTCTGAGGTATTTGATAAACCCTTTCATATGTTCTTGCTCAAGAGGACTCAAGTTATTTTATGTTAATTGCTGCCAAAAATCTCTAAATCATGCAGAGATAGTGAGAGAATTATATAAGTAACCAGCATTGACCCTTGAACAACACAGCTTTGAACTGAACAGGTCCATTTATATGTGGATTTTTTTCTAAATATAGCACAGTGCTATAGATGTATTTTCTCTTCCTTATGATTTTCTTAATAACATTTGCTTTTCTCTAGCTTGCCTTATTGTAATTGTTCCGTATATTAATACATAGAATATACAAAATATGTGTGGATTGTTTCTGTTATCAGGTAAGCCATCCAGTCAATAGTAAGCTATTAGGAGTTAAGTTTTGGGGGAGTCAAAAGTCATGCACAGATTTTTGGCAGCACAGGAATCAGCACCCCTAAGCCCTGCATTGTTCAGTGGTCAACTGTAGAGAGTAAAGATTCTAACTTGATACTGACTTAACTGGCAGCCTTTACACAAGAGAGAAAAATAGACTCAATAGTACTTTTAACCTCATACAAGGTACTGTACAAATTAAATTTAATAAATATGGAGACAAACCAAAAAGAAATATTAAATCATAGAATAAATTTATGGTTTGTGATCACTGTATTTATTAGTTAATAAAAGAAATTTGCAATGTGAATTTTCATTAATGAAATATTGGGCTTAAGAAATCATTTAAATATGTGCAAAACAAATCAAAAAGCCTTCAATGACACTCAGTGTGTATTTTTAGAGCTTGTTTCTGTCTCTTATAGAATTTATATGTATTGCTTTCCTTATAACAGTGAGCATCCAAACTGTAATTTTCCTAAAGCACTAAACATTTTCAAAAATCAAAACCAGATTTAATTATGTTTATTATACTGAAATTATTGAGGTAAGATCATTTATAAATAACTTAAAATATCTGACAGGAAGGAAGCAGAATTATTTCTTCTTAATTCTTGCTAAGTACAAAGTTCCATTTCCTTCCAGTTATTTTACAACTGGAAGTCTGTAACTCTTATTCTCCTTTATCTGTTTTGCCTTCCCTCCATCCCAGCACCACCCCTCTGGCAACCACCAGTTTGTTCTACTTAGTCTGGGGTTTTTTGTTGAATTAACACATATCATGTGGCTATATGTATTACAAACTGTATTCTTACAATAAAGCTAGCTCGTGGAAAGAAAGTGGTAAGAAAATACATTCACAATACTGTACCAAAAAAAATCAGCATATAATGGAATGCGTTCACATTGGTGTTGTTAAAAGGTTCACTGTCTTTAAATTTGAATTAAATCTGGTAAATTCCCATTTCCCTTTGGTTCCATCAGGCAGAGAAAGAAGATGTTTCAGGAAAAGTAGAGAATTTGACATTTTTAGAAAGAACAAAAATGTGACAATGACACTCAAGTAAGATTTTGGTCCTGGGATCATGCAAATACTTCTTTTTGGAAATTGCATACTATGCAACAAATAGAGTTTCAAATCAGAGAGGACCTTGCTTCAGAAGTACTTGGCACTTGAGCACCTTTTAGCTTATTCGTTCTAATGCGTTAATACATTTTTCTCATTTACACGGGTGCTGGAAATGCTTTTCATTTGTCTTATAAACTTAGCCTCTTGTTCCTTTATAGGTCACCATTTGCTGGCCCTGCTCCTTTAATTTTCTGTTTTGTTTTTAGAATTACTCCCTCTCTTTATACTTGTATAAAGCCCTCTACAAATCAGTGTACTTGGTACACAACTTCCTGGATTCAACAATTTGCTCCTAACAATGTGGTTCATTTTGAGCATATTATTTAACTTGCCTCTGTTTATTCAAGTGGAAAATGGGGAGACTAATCAAACTTTTCCATGAGCTGTTAGAGTAAAAGGAGACACTACAGTACGTAACAATGTCCGGGAAAAGAGAGTACATAAATATCAAACTGCATGTGCTTGTTGCATTTAGCTATTAACAGGAATACACTATTATCAGGAATAGTTAGTATTAGCTGTGATCAACATGGTATGAATTAATCAGTGACAAAGCTGAAAATATGGAGAAATTAAGAAAAGTTTAAAAGGGGAGTATTTACAGAGATATAGGAGGTTAAGGGAAACTCACAGGGATGGTGACGTACCCTAGGGCTAACTATAGCATAAACTTGTTATAAAACTTGGCAGAGAGACTACCAAAGGAAGTAGCGGCTGATCTCTCTGAGCACAGGTTAATGCCCTCATGGGCTGAACCCACCTGAAAGTCAGACTATTAAGGACATAAGTTGATGAGGGCTACAAAAGTCATCTTCTCAAAGCACCAAGCATGTGTACAGTGGGGAGTCCTGGATCTTGAGGTACCAAAAAAAGCCATCTGCCCTCTACTTGATTTGCCTTCAACATCCAGCCCTCATCCTCTTCCTGAAGAAAAACATGGGGCCCCAACCAAAGGTATCCACAGACCCCTTCAGCATCATTATGAGCAATGGTCATTTGGATATAATACCACTTAAAATCTCAAACTTTAGTCCCTACCAGTTTTGTTCACCTAAAGTACCAGAGATAAGAGAGAAATGAAACAAATATAGACTATTGCTATAGTTCTCACCTCTGCAGCTGGCTGTGGGGTTTCCATGGACCATCCCATCAAGAGTTCCCAGCAACTCAATTTCCCCAGATTCAGCCTGAAATTTTCCCATTTCATTCTGCCATCAAAAGTATTTGCCTGGGCACCTGATTGGCTGGGTAGGTAGACTATGCAATTCTTAATCTCAGAGTCATGAGTTCAAGTCCTATAATGGGCATAGAGCTTACTTAAAGAAAAAAAGAATAAAAACGGCAAAGTAAATCTTTTTGAAGGAAGTATTTGTCACGTAATGTGATCAATTTATGATAATGGGGTTCTATAATTATTGTACAAAGGTTAAATCCTTAGACTCACCAGATCTACCCTATAATTATTGTACAAAGGTTAAATCCCTAGACTCACCAGATCTATCCAAACATATCAACATTGAATATGTAAGATGACGATTATATCAAGAGACATTGCATTAACCAGAAGCAATGAGTTTTGAGGTGGTGATTTTTAGTGCTGTACAAGTCCAGAAGTTATTTAAGGACAAAAATTGTTTCTGATGTTTCCCAAATTAGACCTTAGGCAGCCAACTGTGCTTTCTGTTTAAGAGAAGCTGTTGAGAAACTCTCAAAGATATACCAACTTCTAATTTTATCTTGGAAAGGTAGCAGATTTGGTGTTGTCTATGTAAATAATTCACCATCACATATCTCCATCATCAACTAGTGTATGCTCTGTAACAGAGATTGAAAACTCCTTAAAAGTATGTTTTTCTGTTGTGTTCGAAACCATCATTCCCATCTTTTACAGTGCCCAGCACACAAGAGGCCCTTAGTAAATATTTGGTGAAAATAGAGACAGGGTAAGCAAACAAAAATGACAAAAGAAAGCGAGGGTCCATAATAGGAAGTGACTAGCAAGGCATCCAAATTTCACACTGACTCAAAGTGTTGAAACACAAATTCTTTTTATTTGTGAACCAAATAAAATGCATCCGTGCATCAAATCTATTTACAGAAATGTGACTACCGCAGTATGACCAATATCCTCACATGGAGTAACCATTGGGCAACTTACATGACCAATCAAACTTCAGTTCCCCCATCTGTAAATTGAGAAGATATAGTGCTTACATGACAAGGTTATTGATGGTGTTAAGTGAGATCTACCTCCTAGTAATTAGCATTTAATAATGGTAAGTCAGAACATTAAAACTACTATTACTGATAATAGCTAATGTTTACTGGCTATTCACTGTGTTCGAGTCACTGTTCTATTATACATATATCAACTTAAACTGAACGAACAGTATGTGGTCCCAGGTTAAGAACTAAGACTCCTTACTACTGTACTCAGTAAATAAAAATTAGTCCCTGGCCTAGAACTTCTTCCTCCAAAACCATTCTAGGTGACATTGACATCTCATAAGAGCCTGTCTGGCTGGGGTATGGGGAAGTTGCTCCTGGATTTTTCCTGAAAATTCTCTTAGTTTGGGAATTACATTTTATTGATTGTCATCTGTGGTAGCAACTTAAGAAAATTCCTTGACCTCCTCTCTGGCCTTCAAGTCAACCACAAAATCTTCAAGTGGAAGAGAAAGGGAAAGAAATGGAGAGGTGTCAGAGGGAAGGAGGAATCAGGTTGTCTTCTTAAGTAGTATCTCCCCAGTGAGTCTTGCAAACTGGTAGGATGCTTCCTCTTCTCTCTGGGGCTGATTGCTGAACCAGCTGGGTTCCCTTATTCTAGAATATGTCATGGAGCTTTAGGTTTGACACCATGGTTGCTTTTTGTTTTTCTGATGAGGACACTTAAATATTGGGGGATTTTTTATGTGAGACAATTAGGAGCCTAGAACACCATTAGCTGGACAGAGGAGTAAAGCCCTTTCCTGGCAGAAATGTAGGCTGCAGAAGATGTTTATTGCCAGCCTCTGACTAATGAGATGCTTCAGGCAGCTTTGCCCTGCAATTGAGATGGAGTGCACACGCAGCCCAATTAGAAGCAAATGACTGCAGTCTTTAGTGGAAGTGATGAACTGGAATTCCAAGACATAAACAGAAATAGAGGATGGATTCTAATGTTTTGAAAGGAATTTTTATCATGGTATTATAATTTTCAAAGCAAAAATGTCAATAAAAAGTCTGAATATTAGCTTCAGGAATTTTAAATCTATTTATGGCAAAAATAATTAGTTGAAATATCAAGTTATCTCAAGTTTCAAAAGTTTCCTTAAACTATAAACCAAATCTTCTCCTAAAACTGCATCATAGAAATAATTTGTAATAGATGTGAATTTTAGACATTAATTTTAAAAAAATCAATGGGAAGTCAAGAAACCCAACTACAGGTTCTTAACCATATGTGAGAGAACCCTAAAACCTCCCACAAAACTGGTGTGAGGATTCCAGTGAGACAGTGAAAATAACTACCAAATATTTATTGAGCACGCTCTGTGTTAGTGTTTCAAGCACTTGGGATAGATCTGTGAACTCATGTGTTCCCTGTCCTTGATGGAGTCAGATTTCTGGTGGGAGCTGGAAGGTAGTTACAAAACAAATAGATAAGTAGATTATTTAGCACGTTAGAGGGTGGCAAGTAAAGACTGAGCAGGATAAGCGGTCATGGGGAATGTCTGAGATAGGTTGAAGAGGGGAGTTTTTGTTTTTTAATTGCCACAGACCCTTCTGAAAGGTGACAGTTGATCCAAACAGATTTAGCAAGATCAGAGAGTTAGCAATGAAGATATCTGGGGGAAGAGCATTCTGGGTGAAGAAAGCAACCAGGACTTAGGATCTAAGTTCCACACATACTCTGGTTGTTTCTGGAACAGCATGGAGGCCAAGGTATTTGGAACCAAGGGAGAAAGAAGCAGGAGGAGACAGAGTCAAAGAACAAACAGAGAGTCAGATCCTACAGACTTCAAAGGCCATCGAAAGGACTTTGATTTTACTCTGAGTGAAAGAGGAAACAATCACAAGGTTTTAGCGGAGCAAAGGCATGATCTGAGTTAGGATTTTTAAAAGATCCCTCTCGTTATTATCTTGAGAAAAGACAGGACAGGCTGGGCAGAAGCAGGGGACATGTTGAAAACTACTGTAGTAACTCAAGAAAGAGATGATGGGGTCCAGTCCAAGGTGGGGATATACAGAAAACTGAAACTAAAGATCCTGGCCTGAAATTCACACTCCCTAAGTATCAGCTCTTATTATCATTTTAAGGAAGTGGGTGATAAGATGACATCTCCCACTACTTATCTTTCCCGGAAAGGCCGGTACAGTTTGTGAATAATACGAAGACATTCATTTACTGGACCACAAAATTCCTCTTCCCCTCTGAGATTTAGTTTAGTTCAATCCTGAATCTAATCAAAGTAAATGGTGTTTAGATTTTTTCCCCCCTCTAACAACTTTATGATCACTAGTTTTTATGACTCTCTCATAAATCTGCCAATCTAGGAGTCTGTTTTATATGGTATTTTGGCTCTAGACCATTGAAAATAATGGTTTAACTCCCATCCATATTTTTGGCATCAACTACATTATTTCTGTATCTGTTTCCATCCTTTCCTATACACAATTTGCTTTTTCGTCATTCTTTTTTCGACTATAGGTTTAAATTATTTTAATTAATTCATCACTCGAGTATCTTTTAAAGTGGCAAAAATATATGGGGGCAGATGTGGTCTCTAAACCCATTTAGCCCTAACTTTGGGCACAGATAAGGTAAAACTAGTAAGTAGTTAATGCCAACTAACACATGTTAAAATGTGACGTTAAGGAAGATTTTGAAAAATTGAAATGCATGCACCATTTTATACAAATATGTTTAACAGATGTATGAAGCAAAACTAATTATTAAAATTTCCTTTCTGGGAAAAGTTACTTGTGGCCAAGTTTAAAAGGCAAGGACTTTGTCTTGGGCAGGTATTAGCAGCTTAATAAATCTGAATAAATTATATACACATCTTTGAATTTAATGCATTTTCCAGAGGACCAAAAAAGATGTAATTCCATCTCCTAAATTCAAACTCATTCATTCATTCAGTCATTCGCCCAACAACTAGTATTTATTGAATACTTATTATGTTTCCAGTACTCTGGCAGCACTGACAATAAAACTAAACAAGCCTGCAAATGATTCCTGCTTTCATGGAGCTTCTAGTCTAAAGGAGGTATCTGGGTGGACATTAACAAATTCACACTAATGAGCAGGTCATGACAAGTGGAGGAAACGTGTTCTGATTAAAAGAATAAATCGCTATTCTGTAAGGATGAGCTTCATAGATCAAGCAAATCTTTTGTCTGTTCTTATCAAATAGGGCTTGTTCATTAATCTTTCTGCTCCCATGGTGCTTTCAAGGAACATAAAAGAAAGCAGTTTGACTTGGAGACTTCCAACAAAAATCTTTAAGAAGCTAAAAATGAGGAATACATTAAAAATCTCCTTGGAAGTCCTATAGTTATTCAGGATATCAATGATTTCCCAAGTAGGAGACACTACTTCTGTGAATGGCATTTTTCTACTAATGCCCTGACAAGAGCTAACTCTGCCTTAACATCTATTCTATTTGTGGGTTGCCCCATACCATTCTGTACATTTTCTTCATCATTTGCTAAGCTTTCGCCAGCAGAAACCTGTGAGAATCCCTCAGATTTCTGTTATTTTTCTCCCAATAGACAAAATACGCACGGAAGTTAAAATGTGCTTACATCTGCCCAAAATAGACTTGGCAAATCCAGTGTCCTTGTGTCTGAGTTCCTACTATACTAGCTATATGACGAGTGATATGCTAAAGACTAAGGGCACAGCATAAATGAGGAAGAGGAATTGGTGGCTCAGAGAAAGTCACTTCCCTAGGGGACTCCCAGCTAGGAAGCAGCAGATCAGAAGTTCAAATCTAAGCGTTGTGACTCCAAAGCTCATGGGTATTCCACAGTTAGCCTGAGATCTTTGTAACAAAAAGTACCACTTTTTTTTTCTTTCCAGATTTTAAATATCTGTAGGAACACTTACTCTGATTCAAAAAGCCACACAAACAAGAAACATAGGACATACACCCTAAAGGACAAAATCCCTTTTGTCCTAAAGAGGAACATGCTGACAAGTGATAGAAACTGGTCTCAAAAATCCTTCTGTAACAGCTGTTACAGATGCAGTGGTTCAGCATCTGCCTTTGGCTCAGGTCATGATCCTGGGGTCCCAGGATCGAGTCCCACATGAGGCTCCCTGCGTGGAGCCTGCCTCTCCCTCTGCCTGTGTCTCTACCTCTCTGTGTCTCTCATGAATAAATAAATAAAATCTTTTAAAAAAATCCTTCTGCTCCCATGGTGCTTTCAATGAACATAAAAGAAAGCAGTTTGACTCAGAAGGACTTCAAACAAAAATCAGAAAACTACCCAACATCTTGCCAATGTCTGCCAATTTCTCAATTCTGTTCATCCATGCCTTATTTTCTTTGCTCTGGAAAGTAAGCTTTTTCTTTAGTACTCCCATGATGAAATAGGGCCACCGTACCGCTGCTTCTGAGTTTGCAAATTCTTTTTTCTAGTAACCATCACAGACCAACTAGTGTAGCTCATCACAATTTCAAAATTACATGGGAAGCAATCTGATTATCCTAGTCTTGGCCAAGGGTCAAATTCAATCCGGGCATCTGTGGCCAGGGAGGGGAAAACATAGTAGGTCATGACTAATAGGACCCAATTTCTATAGGGGCCAAGGAGCAAAGAAGGAAAAAAAAAAAGAGAGAAGAAATGGACAGGGGCTCCAGTACATGGCCACACGTAGTGTAGCTTAAAAGCTTTAAAATATATGAAAATGAAAATGAGAGAGTAGCATGTAATTAATCTGAGCTCTCAATTAAATTTGAGGCAAGCATTCCTGGGTGAAGTAGGTCAAAGAGAATGAAAGTGAAAATTTGATTTGAGAGAGAAGTCAGGTCAAGATGTTGTCATCAAAGTTTCCAATGGAAGAAGAATGTGCATAACAAGATGCAATGAATGTTCCTGGTGTAGGGAGGAAGAGAAAGCTTAGTACATTAGTAAGGATTAAAAAAAAAAAGTTCATTATAAAAATAATGCCAGATAGATTTTCAAGGCAAAATTATGGCCAATATTAAAAGCCCAAGGGAAAACTTAAAGTCTTAAAGTTAAGAAATGGACATTGTTGTAAGTTTTCAACTGGAATTATACAATGCAAATGGAATTTTTAAGAAAGATAAATCTGGGAAAAGCATCCCACTAGTGTAGGTAATCTCGTAACACTGGAGTCTACAGGGCGCAAAATTTCAGTATTGGAAACATTAGGGCAAGGGAAAAAAAAAGTCATCGGAAACTATGTGTAACACAAGCTTGAAATGAAGGTCTGTTTGTCAGGGTCAGGATACATTTAAGTGACCATATCATTAAATGGTAAATTGATAACTGAGTTTAGACACAGATTGTGGAAAAATAAATGAGGGAACAAGGAGATCATTGGAATTTTCAAACTTTTTTTTTTTTTAAGTCATGGGGTTTTGTTTTGTTTTTTTAAAAGGCAGAACCTCTGTGTAATATACCTCCATAAGCCAAAAGGTCTATCAAGTTTACCTGGGATTTGGTGGGTATATAATTATGAGCTAGTTTGTATATAATTAAGAGAATTGGTTTATCAGCTGTTTAGTCTCAGAAACACACATTTTAAGATACCGAAATTCTTAGGTTCTCTTCCTTGAGGTTAAATATTTTCTGCTTATTTGCTCTTAACCCAAAACCTCCCACTAAACACTCCAAGTATTCTGAGATGGAGATATATACATGTCATTTGTGCAATATACTGTGTTGCTGTCATTTATATCCTGTTCTAGTTTGGGCAAATCCTTTGTCCAGGACCTTTTTTGCAGAGAAACAACTCTTTCACTTTAAATGATACCTGGAATGTGCCTCTCCAAAGAAAACCTGTATTACCCTCTCCAATGAAGTCATTATTTTCCCCATCTCCTGGGGAGAGAAAAGGTCTGCTCAGGCCTTATTCCTACTTATAATTATTTCAGTGCTCTAACCCAATCATCTTTCCTCTTGTGAAGTCTACAGCAGCTGTTAAAATAGTCTTTAACCATTTGATTATTATGAAGCACCAGGCCCCAAGATACATTTCCACCTTCTTTCATTATTTCAGCAATTAACTCATATTTTTCTTCTATGCCAAGTCCCTTATGATTATCTGCAGTAACTTTGAGGGTTACAGGCCATGACCTGTACCTGAGATACACAGCTCCCTAACTCAGTCTTGAAACCCTTGGTTCTACTCTAGTTATATAGTACAATAGTTAATAGTATAGACAGTAATATCAGACGTCCTGGTTTAAAATCTTGTTTTTTTTTTATCACTTAAGCTATTGATATAAAATGAACCATACTTTCTAATGCATATACTTGGATGAATTTGGACATTTGCAAAGACCTGTGATACCATCACAAAAGTCAAGGTCATAGACATATCCAATACCTCCCAGAGTTTCCTGGTATCCATATGTGTGCACGTGTGTGTGTGAGTGTGAGTGCGTGATGAACACTTATTGGAGAAGTACATCTTTTAAATAGGGATATTAGTATGGAACTAAGTAAGTTATTATAGCAGTTCTCAAAGTTTGGTTTGCAGACTCCTGGGCATTTCTAAGACTCTTTCATGAGGTCCAAGAGACTCAAATATTTTCATGACACCACTAAGATGTTATTTGTTTTCCACCCATGGTGGAAAAATCAAGGGGGGGTAAAGCTGCTGATGCCTCTGCCTAATTTGTACTGAGGAACTCAACTGTACTTGGAGCCATTATATTTTCACGACCGTACATGCACATGCATTAAAAAAATGACAGTTTATGAGAGTTTCACTTAGGAACATCCTGGAGGAAGCAGTAAAATTTGTTAATTTTATTAAATTCTCAGCAGTCAACATACGTATTTTTAATTATTTTGTGTAATGGAACAGGAAACCATCCTAAAACACTTCAGTGGTCTACCAAAGCACTGTTGTCTTATGCTTATGCAATTGTTTGAGTGATGAGCTGAACTAACTTCTTTTCTCAGGGAACACTATTTTTACTTGAAAGAACAATTGACAGACAACTATGGTTATTCAGACTTTGGTATTTGGATTTTTTTTTTTTTTTTTTTTTTGAAAATGAACAAAGTAAGCCTGTCAGCTTAAGGAATTAAATTGGCAGTATTTGCTGCCAGTGGTAAAATTTGAGCTTTCATGAGAAAACTGGAATTTTGGAAACCTTATATTGGCCACTGTGAGTTTGCAGCTTAACAATAGTTAAGACGCTTATGGATTTTGATGACATTAACAATGCTTTTATGTTATGAAATAAAATGTGTCAATATTTAGAAGGCCTGTGTAATGCTGTGAACCAATATTTTCCAAATGATCAAGCAAGATGCTAGAAAACTATGCAAAAGTAAAAGATACATTTGAGGGGCAGGATAGACAATGGATTTTAACATTACAGAACATAAAATGTTCATTGACAGGGTTTCAGCCTTTATGTTATAAATAACTTTTGAGAAATTACGACTTGCTAAATACTGGTATGAGATCAAATCATATTCCTAATTATCTCAAAGGGCTATTAAAATTATTCTCCCCTTTCTGATCACATAGTGTGATTTTCTTCATATATTTTTACCCAAATATATCACAACAGATTGACCATAGAAGTAGTATAAGAATACAGATGTTTTCAATTAAGTCAAACATTACAGAGATTTGTGGGGGGGTGGGAGGTAAAACAATGCTTCTCTTTTCACTGTTTGGAAAATACAGGTTTTCATAAAAACGTTATATTCACATAAAATGAGTTTTCATTGTACTGGTTTTTTACAATATTTTGATCATTTAGGAAGTATGGAGAAAGGGTCAATAATTATAAGGACAGTGAAATTTGTTGTATGTTGCTAAATCCTATTAAGGCATTGAGGGGAAAAAATGTCAAGCTCAGGTTAGCCAATTACCAACTTACAGCCTGGTATGAAAGTCAAAAAACCTCTATATCAGTATTAAAAGAAGCCGTCCTTTTTGTAGCTGAGAAGCAGATGAAGCCAAAGGCTGGATCAAGGATTTATTTAAGAGAAAGAAAAATTGAAACATGCTCTAGCCAGGCTAACCAAGTTTCCCACAGCAAAGAAACAGGATCCTGAAATTTGGGATGGGCTACCTAGGTAGATGCCCTCAATCACATTGCATGCCAGCATCTGAATCCCAGATCCTCAGGGACTGCTGGCTCCCTTCCTTTTGCTAAAGACGACCATCCACTCACCTGAAGCTGAAGCAGAGACCTCATGCCTTGAATGTCAATGCCTGCTCACCTCAAGATTTACCCACACTCCCTCTCCTCTGGTAACAGGACCTGTCTAGTTAGGGCCAAACATAGGCATGGCCTGATTGGAAAATGTAGGTCCTGCTAAGCAAGGAGGGGATTACACAAACTGAGCTTCACTGTCTACTAATACCTACAGCTCAAAATGGGAGAACAGGTCTGGAAGCTAACCCAAGCATGCCCCATAGAAGAAGAAAGGTACAATATAAAACTGATTGGGAGAGAGTTTGTGGATAGGATGTACTCCCACGATTCAGGATCTAATGCCTTGGCAAGGGCCTTGGAAACCAGTGTAGCTAGTTTTGATAGACAGCTGAGAAAGCCCCCTGGAAGCTCAGCAATGCATTGGAGGGAAGAAAGGACTCAGAAAAATGGGCATACTAAATCAGATCCATTCTATGAGGCAGAGAATCCTAACTGTGTTCATCAGGAGAACTCAGAGGGCAGTCTTCACATATGTCTGGGTATGAGCATTAAGATGTAGTATTATTCTGGATAATGGGTATGCTGTTGTTGGGAAAAAATGCTTTCAAAACATTGATTTTTAAATATAATTAATATGGAAAATACGTAAATAACCAAAAATATATAAGAGGTTTAAAATAATATTTATGATACAAGGAAAACAACTGGTATTATTTCAGGTTGCCTCCGTTAATTTTTACCTCTGCAAATTTTATACAATTGGATACTGTAATTACAGATTTACACTCTGCTTTTACTATAATAACATAGATATTATTGTATAACATAATCTTAATAGCCACCATTACAAGAACAATATTACATTATTTAGGCTACGTGGTTTATTTAATCATTGTAGTTTTTTCTTTACCTACACTGAACATTTCTTTTACTATGCCATTGGGTATATTTATATGCTTTTTGCTGTAAGAGTGCCTATTTTTTTTTGTCTTTTAAGATTTTATTTATTTATTCATGAGAGACATAGAGAGAGGAAGAGATATAGGCAGAGGGAGAAGCAGGCTCCTTGGGGAGCCCAATGTGGGACTTGATCCCTGGGCCCTGGGATCTCACCCTGAGCTGAAGGCAGATACTCAACCACTGAGCTACCCAGGCATCCCAAGAGTGCCTATTTTGTATCTCATCATACACTCATGAATAGTTGTTAATAATTTTTATCTTTCTAGATTTTTACTAATTTGAGAGTAGAGTTGTGATGTTTTATTAGCTAAATGCCATTTATTAAATACCTTCCTAAAACTCATTTTTACAGTGATTAGATCTCTCTACAGAGAATGAATCTCTTACGACCTTCATCTTATTATCCACTGAATGTTTCTATTCATTGTTTGTATGAGCTCCACATTTATTGTGAAAATTTCTTATTGCCCTATATATAACAAAAAATTTTTCATTTATTTGCCATTTCAGATGATTCATTCTTTTAGCATACAAATTCATCTTTGTTGTGGTACTTTGATAGACATTTAGAATTTAAGAAATAATTATTTAAGTTCAGAGATCTTATCCATCATTTTAACTTTATCTCAGTGTATGATAAAATATCTCCACTTATTTTTGTCCCTCCCAATGAATTTTCCTAGAATGCTATGTAAAATCTTTGTCTCTTTAGATACCTGAGATTTCCTTTATCATATATACTCTTCCACATTATGACATTGATTTAAAACAGATACTCATTCTTGCATACTAATTTTCCATGGTGCTCTTTTGAACAGCTGAGTTTTTCTTGACACAAAGTCATTGAAGATGGAGACTACTACTTAGCTATATTTATAGCAGTTGCTGCTACAACACTAACATTCCTCAGGGTCTTTAACAGTTCACATGTTTCACATAGTTTTCCTTGGGCACTACACCTTTTTTTGAGTAAAACTATTATTCACACTAATGCCATTCTTTTAAACATTCAGGATTCACAACTCTTATGTGCCTTTGTGCTTTTCCTTTGTCCAGACTCAATGTTATGCTTGCTTTTCAATATAAAAGACATTGCCCTTTAGCATGTGTATTCAGATAGCAAAATTATTCTTATTCAGAGATCAAAGTCAGGTAGAATGGGATGATTTGCATCAACAAAACCCTTCCACTGATGACCACTACAAAAACTATACAATATTTAACAACAACAGAAAATCTTTAAGGTTTCAAGGAGAAAAAAAAAAAAAATCAGAAAGAACCTGAAGATTCAAGATGCTGTGAGAGAACATGCACCGAAGTGAATCAGAAATTCTTGGCCACTTTTCTATCTCAGGCTTATCCATACACAGCTGAGGGGCAAAGAGAAAAACCAAGAGTGACTTAGAACTTTTACTAGTATTAAAATAAAAGCCAAAGACTGGAACTCAGAACTACCAAGGCAGCAAGGACTTGAGAAGGCAGAGAAAGGGCACATAGAGATCAGAATTTCACATTATGCATCAATATTCTCCGTAGACATTTGCTAATACAAAAGGTGTGCAGGGAAAGAGCCTGAGAAATCAAGCATAAAATGGCAGGCTCAGCTATATAGCAGCAAGCTATTAGCATTCTCATGGCATAAAGAGATAACAATTTGGGTTTAGACCAGGCTTTATCAGAGACCCCTCAAGGTCTGCACAACAGGAGAATGAATGCTCTGGAAATAGACCAACTCAGTTCTCATGAATGCTACATCTTAGGCTCCAATGAGAAAATTAAATATTTTCTGTAGAAAGATAATATCTAGCCACCTGGGTAGATCAGTTGCTTAAGTGCCCGACTCTTGATTTCAGCACAGGTCATGATCTCGAGGTGGTGGGGTTGAGCCCCATGTCCAGCTCTGTGCTCAGCCTGGAGTCTGCTTCAGATTCTCTTTCCCTCCACCTCTACCCCATCCCTTCTGCTTGTATATTCTATCTCAATAAACAAATAAATGAATGAAATCTTTTTTAAAAAGTATCTTCCAAAGCCTCAATAATTGTTCATATACAATAGCCAATATCCAATAAAAAAAGTCAAGAGATATGCCATAAAATAGGATCATAAAATAAAATCTCAGAAAATAGATATAGATTTGGAGGTGATCCATCATTGGGGTTTTCAGATAGAAAATTAATGATAATATATTCAGAAAACTAGACAATTTCAAAAAAGAGATGGAACTTATTTGAAAAATCAAATGGAAGGCCCTGACCTGAAGAAGAAAAAAAAATGAAAGTGAAATTAAGAACTCAACAGATTTTAGATAAGATAGAACAGGAGAGAGGAGGATTCAATTATAAGGTATGTAAAACATCAGACTAAAACCCAGAAAGACATACTGAAAAGGAGATAGAAGATCCAAGGAACATGGTAGAAAGTACTAAAATATATGTAATTTGATTCCATGAATAACAAGGTCAGAAGCAATATTTGAAGGAATATTGATCAACGCTTTTCCAAAAATGATTAGTACACACAGATTCAAACATTTAACAAACCCCAAACAAGAAAAAACATTTACAGTTCTATCAGTTTTTTTAATCATAAAAACTGCTGAAAAAAATTTGAAGACAAAACTTTAAAATCACCTAGAGACCTGGACAAAATACCCTTCAGCAAAAATACATTAATTTGATATCTTACTTTTCAATGGAAAAGATAGTATTCAAAAGACCCTTTCCAGAAAAGTTAACCTCTAATTCTGTGTTGAGCAAACTTTTTCAAAAAGGAAGGTGAAGTAAATACATTTTCAACAAATACCAAGATAACTTACCATCAACATTAAAGTAAATATTAGGGACATTCTTATGTTCTTTGAAAGAACATAATCTAGCTGGAAACAGTAAACAGAGCAAAAGAGTAATTACATGAATAAGTCTAAATACTTTAGCAATGCCATTTAGGAGTTCAAATATACTTGAAATAAAAACATGACAGAGTATAAGAAAAAACGGAAGTGGGGGAGCAAATGGAGTTAGTATTCTGGAGTCCTTGCTTTATGCACTTAGAAAAGCACTTACTCATAGTTAGAGAGGCATGTTGCACTCTGAATGTTAGTAGATTAATAACATATTGTACAAGTAATAAGCTAATAGAGAACAAAAAAAAGTATTTGATCATTCCAAAGAAAAAGAGAAAACATGGTAAATATACAAATTAGCAATAAAATAGCAAAGATATAAAATACTCCAACTAGAAATGTATTGAAAATACCTTATCACAATGGATATGAAAAATCTATGATAAAGTGGTATAAACAATGTTGAGAAAAGATGTCTCACCCAAAATATTTCATCTGAAGATTTTTTTTAAAGACAAGCAAAATTAATTTATGAGCTACAAATTAATATAGTGGCTATCTATGGGTAGAAGAAATTATAGAAAGGCAATCAGAGAGAATTTCCAGGCTTAACATTTTGATCCAGGTCATGGTTTCATGGCTTCATCTTGTAAAATTTCATTAAACTGCCTACTTGTGATTTGTACGATTTTCTGAAATTGTAGTTGATACTACAATTGGAAAATAAGACTTTACTTAAAAAAACAATTGGTGGTGAATCTCAACGTATTTCACATCCCGTCAAGTATTGCTCAAAATACTGAGAACCGGTATTGTCAATAGTACCTGTTGGCAGTATAACCTGCTTTTTTTTTTTTTTCCTGCTTATTTATTTCTCACCTGTAAAAAGTCTGTGAAATGATTTACTTCTACTGCACCAGTCCTTCCTTAACTCTCTTTAATTTTTAAAAGTATCATAGCTAAAGGAAAACATACTCTCATGAATTTTAAAAGCTGGGGGGAGGAGCAAGATGGCAGAAGAGCAGGGTCCCCAAATCACCTGTCTCCACCAAATTACCTAGAAAACCTTCCAATCATCCTGAAAACCTATGAATTCGGCCTGAGAATTAAAGAGAGACCAGCTGGAATGCTACAGTGAGAAGAGTTCGCGCTTCTATCAAGGTAGGAAGACGGGGAAAAAGAAGTAAAGAAACAAAGGCCTCCAAGGGGGAGGGGCCCCGCGAGGAGCCGGGCTGAGGCCGGGGCGAGTGTCCCCAGGACAGGAGAGCCCCGTCCCGGAGGAGCAGGAGCTGCACCGACCTTCCCGGGGGAAAGGGGCTCGCGGGGAGGTGGAGCAGGACCCAGGAGGGCGGGGATGCCCTCGGGTTCCCTGGGGCAGTAACAGCAACTGCGCGCCCAGGAGAGTGCGCCGAGCTCCCTAAGGGCTGCAGCGCAGGCGGCGGGACCCGGAGCAGCTCGGGGGGGCTCGGGCAGAGGAAGAGGCTCCGCGCAGAGGGGGCTGCGCGGTTCCGGGAGCAGCTCGGGGGGCTCGGGCGGCGGCTCCGCGGAGGGGGCTGCGCGGCCCGGGAGCGCGAATCCACCAGCGCAGGCTCCGGAGCACAGGGCGCCGGGACACAGCCCAGGATCCAGCCTCCCCCGGGACAGGCAGAGGCCGGGAGGGCCCAGAACAGCGAGGACGCTCCTGCCCCAGCTGAGCAGATCAGCGGCCCCGCCCGGAGCCTCCAGGCCCTGCAGACGGAGTTCCTGCCGGAGCTGAATCCAGGTTTCCAGAGCTGCTCCGCCACTGGGGCTGTTCCTCCTGCGGCCTCACGGGGTAAACAACCCCCACTGAGCCCTGCACCAGGCAGGGGCACAGCAGCTCCCCCAACTGCTAACACCTGAAAATCAGCACAGCAGGCCCCTCCCCCAGAAGATCAGCTAGACGGACAACTTCCAGGAGAAGCCAAGGACTTAAAAAACACAGAATCAGAAGATACTTCCCTGTGGTTCTTTTTTTTTTTTTTTTTTTTTTTTTTGCTTTTTGATTTGTTTCCTTCCCCCACCCCCTTTTTTTCTCCTTTCTTTTTCTTTCTCTTTTTCTTTTTTTTTTTTTTGCGTTTTTTTTTTCTTTTTCTTCCCTTTTTTTTTTCTCTTTCTCTTTTCTTTCCTTCTTTCTCTCCTCTCTTTTTCTCTTTTTCCCAATACAATTTGCTTTTGGCCACTCTGCACTGAGCAAAATGACTAGAAGGAAAACCTCACCTCAAAAGAAAGAATCAGAAACAGTCCTCTCTCCCACAGAGTTACAAAATCTGGATTACAATTCAATGTCAGAAAGCCAATTCAGAAGCACTATTATACAGCTACTGGTGGCTCTAGAAAAAAGTATAAAGGACTCAAGAGACTTCATGACTGCAGAATTTAGAGCTAATCAGGCAGAAATTAAAAATCAATTGAATGAGATGCAATCCAAACTAGAAGTCCTAACGACGAGGGTTAACGAGGTGGAAGAACGAGTGAGTGACCTAGAAGACAAGTTGATAGCAAAGAGGGAAACTGAGGAAAAAAGAGACAAACAATTAAAAGACCATGAAGATAGATTAAGGGAAATAAACGACAGCCTGAGGAAGAAAAACCTACGTTTAATTGGGGTTCCCGAGGGTGCCGAAAGGGACAGAGGGCCAGAATATGTATTTGAACAAATTCTAGCTGAAAACTTTCCTAATCTGGGAAGGGAAACAGGCATTCAGATCCAGGAAATAGAGAGATCCCCCCCTAAAATCAATAAAAACTGTTCAACACCTCGACATTTAATTGTGAAGCTTGCAAATTCCAAAGATAAGGAGAAGATCCTTAAAGCAGCAAGAGACAAGAAATCCCTGACTTTTATGGGGAGGAGTATTAGGGTAACAGCAGACCTCTCCACAGAGACCTGGCAGGCCAGAAAGGGCTGGCAGGATATATTCAGGGTCCTAAATGAGAAGAACATGCAACCAAGAATACTTCATCCAGCAAGGCTCTCATTCAAAATGGAAGGAGAGATAAAGAGCTTCCAAGACAGGCAGCAACTAAAAGAATATGTGACCTCCAAACCAGCTCTGCAAGAAATTTTAAGGGGGACTCTTAAAATTCCCCTTTAAGAAGAAGTTCAGTGGAACGGTCCACAAAAACAAAGACTGAATAGATATCATGATGACACTAAACTCATATCTCTCAATAGTAACTCTGAATGTGAACGGGCTTACTGACCCCATCAAAAGGCGCAGGGTTTCAGACTGGATAAAAAAGCAGGACCCATCTATTTGCTGTCTACAAGGGACTCATTTTAGACAGAAGGACACCTACAGCCTGAAAATAAAAGGTTGGAGAACCATTTACCATTCGAATGGTCCTCAAAAGAAAGCAGGGGTAGCCATCCTTATATCAGATAAACTAAAATTTACCCCAAAGACTGTAGTGAGAGATGAAGAGGGACACTATATCATACTTAAAGGATCTATTCAACAAGAGGACTTAACAATCCTCAATATATATGCCCCGAATGTGGGAGCTGCCAAATATATAAATCAATTATTAACCAAAGTGAAGAAATACTTAGATAATAATACACTTATACTTGGTGACTTCAATCTAGCTCTTTCTATACTCGATAGGACTTCTAAGCACAACATCTCCAAAGAAACGAGAGCTTTAAATGATACACTGGACCAGATGGATTTCACAGATATCTACAGAACTTTACATCCAAACTCAACTGAATACACATTCTTCTCAAGCGCACATGGAACTTTCTCCAGAATAGACCACATATTGGGTCACAAATCGGGTCTGAACCGATACCAAAAGATTGGGATTGTCCCCTGCATATTCTCGGACCATAATGCCTTGAAATTAGAACTAAATCACAACAAGAAGTTTGGAAGGACCTCAAACACATGGAGGTTAAGGACCATCCTGCTAAAAGATAAAAGGGTCAACCAGGAAATTAAGGAAGAATTAAAAAGATTCATGGAAACTAATGAGAATGAAGATACAACCGTTCAAAATCTTTGGGATGCAGCAAAAGCAGTCCTAAGGGGGAAATACATCGCAATACAAGCATCCATTCAAAAACTGGAAAGAACTCAAATACAAAAGCTCACCTTACACATAAAGGAGCGAGAGAAAAAACAGCAAATAGATCCTACACCCAAGAGAAGAAGGGAGTTAATAAAGATTCGAGCAGAACTTGGGATCCCTGGGTGGCACAGTGGTTTGGCGCCTGCCTTTGGCCCAGGGTGCGATCCTGGAGACCCGGGATCGAATCCCACATCGGGCTCCCGGTGCATGGAGCCTGCTTCTCCCTCTGCCTGTGTCTCTGCCTCTCTCTCTTTCTCTCTGTGTGACTATCATAAAAAAAAAACAAAAAAAAAAGTCAATAAAGATTCGAGCAGAACTCAACGAAATCGAGACCAGAAGAACTGTGGAACAGATCAACAGAACCAGGAGTTGGTTCTTTGAAAGAATTAATAAGATAGATAAACCATTAGCCAGCCTTATTAAAAAGAAGAGAGAGAAGACTCAAATTAATAAAATCATGAATGAGAAAGGAGAGATCACTACCAACACCAAGGAAATACAAACGATTTTAAAAACATATTATGAACAGCTATACGCCAATAAATTAGGCGTATTTCTAGAAGAAATGGACACATTCCTGGAAAGCCACAAACTACCAAAACTGGAACAGGAAGAAATAGAAAACCTGAACAGGCCAATAACCAGGGAGGAAATTGAAGCAGTCATCAAAAACCTCCCAAGACACAAGAGTCCAGGGCCAGATGGCTTCCCAGGGGAATTTTATCAAACGTTTAAAGAAGAAACCATACCTATTCTCCTAAAGCTGTTTGGAAAGATAGAAAGAGATGGAGTACTTCCAAATTCGTTCTATGAAGCCAGCATCACCTTAATTCCAAAGCCAGACAAAGACCCCGCCAAAAAGGAGAATTACAGACCAATATCCCTGATGAACATGGATGCAAAAATTCTCAACAAGATACTGGCCAATAGGATCCAATAGTACATTAAGAAAATTATTCACCATGACCAAGTAGGATTTATCCCTGGGACACAAGGCTGGTTCAACACCCGTAAAACAATCAATGTGATTCATCATATCAGCAAGAGAAAAACCAAGAACCATATGATCCTCTCATTGGATGCAGAGAAAGCATTTGACAAAATACAGCATCCATTCCTGATCAAAACTCTTCAGCGTGTAGGGATAGAGGGAACATTCCTCGACATCTTAAAAGCCATCTTTGAAAAGCCCACAGCAAATATCATTCTCAATGGGGAAGCACTTGGAGCCTTTCCCCTAAGATCAGGAACAAGACAGGGATGTCCACTCTCACCACTGCTGTTCAACATAGTACTGGAAGTCCTAGCCTCAGCAATCAGACAACAAAAAGACATTAAAGGCATTCAAATTGGCAAAGAAGAAGTCAAACTCTCCCTCTTCGCTGATGACATGATACTCTACATAGAAAACCCAAAAGTCTCCACCCCAAGATTGCTAGAACTCATACAGCAATTCGGTAGCGTGGCAGGATACAAAATCAATGCCCAGAAGTCAGTGGCATTTCTATACACTAACAATGAGACTGAAGAAAGAGAAATTAAGGAGTCAATCCCATTTACAATTGCACCCAAAAGCATAAGATACCTAGGAATAAACCTAACCAAAGACGTAAAGGATCTATACCCTCAAAACTATAGAACACTTCTGAAAGAAATTGAGGAGGACACAAAGAGATGGAAAAATAATCCATGCTCATGGATTGGCAGAATTAATATTGTGAAAATGTCAATGTTACCCAGGGCAATATACACGTTTAATGCAATCCCTATCAAAATACCATGGACTTTCTTCAGAGAGTTAGAACAAATTATTTTAAGATTTGTGTGGAATCAGAAAAGACCCCGAATAGCCAGGGGAATTTTAAAAAAGAAAACCATATCTGGGGGCATCACAATGCCAGATTTCAGGTTGTACTACAAAGCTGTGGTCATCAAGACAGTGTGGTACTGGCACAAAAACAGACACATAGATCAGTGGAACAGAATAGAGAATCCAGAAGTGGACCCTGAATTTATGGGCAACTAATATTCGATAAAGGAGGAAAGACTATCCATTGGAAGAAAGACAGTCTCTTCAATAAATGGTGCTGGGAAAATTGGACATCCACATGCAGAAGAATGAAACTAGACCACTCTCTTTCACCATACACAAAGATAAACTCAAAATGGATGAAAGATCTAAATGTGAGACAAGATTCCATCAAAATCCTAGAGAAGAACACAGGCAACACCCTTTTTGAACTCGGCCATAGTAACTTCTTGCAAGATACATCCACGAAGGCAAAAGAAACAAAAGCAAAAATGAACTATTGGGACTTCATCAAGATAAGAAGCTTTTGCACAGCAAAGGATACAGTCAACAAAACTCAAAGACAACCTACAGAATGGGAGAAGATATTTGCAAATGACATATCAGATAAAGGGCTAGTTTCCAAGATCTATAAAGAACTTATTAAACTCAACACCAAAGAAACAAACAATCCAATCATGAAATGGGCAAAAGACATGAACAGAAATCTCACAGAGGAAGACATAGACATGGCCAACATGCATATGAGAAAATGCTCTGCATCACTTGCCATCAGGGAAATACAAATCAAAACTACAATGAGATACCACCTCACACCAGTGAGAATGGGGAAAATTAACAAGGCAGGAAACAACAAATGTTGGAGAGGATGCGGAGAAAAGGGAACCCTCTTACACTGTTGGTGGGAATGTGAACTGGTGCAGCCACTCTGGAAAACTGTGTGGAGGTTCCTCAAATAGTTAAAAATAGACCTGCCCTACGACCCAGCAATTGCACTGTTGGGGATTTACCCCAAAGATACAAATGCAATGAAACGCCGGGACACCTGCACCCCGATGTTTCTAGCAGCAATGGCCACGATAGCCAAACTGTGGAAGGAGCCTCGGTGTCCAACGAAAGATGAATGGATAAAGAAGATGTTGTTTATGTATACAATGGAATATTACTCAGCTATTAGAAATGACAAATACCCACCATTTGCTTCAACGTGGATGGAACTGGAGGGTATTATGCTGAGTGAAGTAAGCCAGTCGGAGAAGGACAAACATTATATGTTCTCATTCATTTGGGGAATATAAATAATAGTGAAAGGGAATATAAGGGAAGGGGGAAGAAATGTGTGAGAAATATCAGAAAGGGAGACAGAACGTAAAGACTGCTAACTCTGGGAAACGAACTAGGGGTGGTGGAAGGGGAGGAGGGCGGGGGGTGGGAGTGAATGGGTGACGGGCACTGGGGGTTATTCTGTATGTTAGCAAATTGAACACCAATAAAAAATAAATTAAAAAAAAAAAAAGCCTGCCAGGATTTTGATAAGGTTAGCATTGAATCTCTAGATCAATTTAGGGAGAATTGCCACATAAGTGATAGTGAATCTTCTAATCCAGTACCTCTCCATTTATTTAGATTTTCTTTAATTTCTCTCAGAAATGTTTTGTAGTTTTTATTGTTCAAGTTTTACATTTTTTGTTAAGTTTGTCCTAAGTATTTTATTAATTTCCATGCTCTTGTGAATGGAATTATTTTCTTAATGTCACTTTCAGATTACTCTGCTGTCATATAAGATGTACTGTTGATTTTGTATATCAATATTATATCTTGCAACCTTGCCAAACAATTAATTAGTGTAATTTTTAAATAGATTACTTAGAATTTTTATATATGGGATCATGTCATCAGTGAATAAAAAGTTTTACTTCTCAAAAAAAAAAAAAAAGAATTTTTAAAGCTGGTAATTGTTTGGTTTATTTGATAAGCCAGGACACATAGACTTTTCACAGTATATAATAATCATGGACACAGAGATGGTGATCATTATTCTTTATTAATGACATTTATGGAACATTTTATTTATACTAAGCAATGTTGTAGTCCCATACATTATCTTAGCCTTACAACAATCCTAGAATATATGAATTTGCTTCAAAGGTACCAGTAGACTTGCTCTTGCTGGTTTTACATTGATTCGATATACTTAGGACACTTAATTTTTTTAAACATCTATGACAAAATAAATGTGTTTACATGTATAGCAATGATTTTACAGTTATGAAAATTATGTTCACAAATTTCTTTTTATTTCTTGGTAACCATTTATCTTATTCCACAGTATCCCTAAAAATGGTTTATTCTGGGGGTCTCTGCTTGGCTCAGTTGGTTAGGTGTCTGCCTTTGGCTTCAGTCATGATTGGGGTCTTGGGATCGAGCCCCACATAGGGCTTCCTGCTCAGTGGGGAGCCTGCTTCTCCCTCTCTTTCTGCTGCTTTCTGCTTGTTCTCTCTCTCTCTCTTTCAGTGTGCCAAATCAATCAATCAATCAATCAATCAACCAACCAATCCTTAAAAAATGGTTTGTTCTGAATACAAGAGTTTGCTCACTGGCTTTCCTCTTATTTGCCCATCTATTTCTTCTTGGGGGTTTTATTTTCCTTTTTGTTTCAAAACCAGAGGAGGCATTTGTATATTGTAGGAATTTCACATTATATCTATAAATTATAATATGGTGATATTTTAAATTACATTAAATTTTTCAGCTGGTAATGGTTTTCTTTTAAAGGATCTGTTGCTGAGGAGAAAATCTGCTGCCTAACCAAACTATCCATAGTGATCTCAATTTCATAATAACCTTTGCTCAAATAAAATATTTGCTCTCTGAAAGTACTAAGGAATAAACAAGCGCTTTTTATCAAGACATTAAACTTAGTATAATTAGATATTTATGGTTTCGTGGCATTGGGGACAGATGGGAGAACAGCCATTAGTGATAATGGCTATGGACTTGCTAATCATTACCTTCTTCATCTTTCTCTTGCCATCACTAATGGGAATTTCCCAATGGTGACCCTTTGTAGTTTTGCCTTTAGTGTTTTCTTGATTTGCTTTTTACCCCTCGATAAATTTTTAAAATATTTTTACCAGACCCCTGTTCACTCTTAGCTGCCCTTCAATCCCTCCCTTGTCCCATTTTCTATGTCATTTGTTAATTGACTTAAAAATAATCTGATTTTGTCATGATGGACTGAGTTCTGGAAACAAAGCCCTGCACGTGGTTGTCAGCTCTCTCCATAATGACTGACCACATCTCATGAATGGATCACTTAATGGTTGTTAAGGAAACCAGAATTACTACCTCATAACCAAAGACTTACTTGTACATTACAGCTCTGTTTTCATTTCACTCTGTTAGGAGGTGGAGGACAAGGGCATGGGTGAACTTGGAAAACATTTAATTATTCCAGGAAAGACATTCATGTATGTGCCAATAGATTACAACTTGATTATTTCAGGAGAGTCAAGGTTGACTTCAGATCTATAGGACAACCAAGTGACTTGATTCTTTGGATTAGCTGATTAGATCCATGTTGTGACAATGCACACATACACTCACTCAAATGTCACTTAGAGAATCAGTATTGAAAAAATAAGAAACATAGAAAGATCTTCATTTGTGGACACTTTATGATCCAAAGATGTGTCTGCCTTAGTCAAAATTAAGTGATGGGTTATAAATTCAATAACATCATTGACGATAGCTAATATTTACCAAGTGCTTCCTGGTCACCAGGCACTATGTACGCTAAATCTTTGATATGCTTTATATAATTTAATCTTCATAAGAAAACCCCTGAAGTTTATAATTTCTGCTATTATTTCCCCCCATTTTCTAGAAGATGCAACAAAGCTGTAAAAAGACAGCTTTGGAAAATGTCTTGCTCCAGGACACTCAACTGGTAAAAATCAGAGACAAGTACAGACTTAAGATATGCTTGACTCCAAAATCCAAACTTGGATTCTTCCTCTTGTCTGAGACTCTGAACATCCTTCTCAACTTCTACCCAGTTACTGATTGCCAAAACAGAGAATTGTGCTGTGATCATTTGGAAAGCCCATTTGAATTTTTCTTAATCGTATATTTAAAGTGGAAACTGGCAGCTTGGTTCTCTGTTTTGTTTTGTTTTGTTTTTCCAGCTGTGTAAGGATTCTTGGGTCCAGGCCCAGAATTGGCAAAGTTGGGTTTAAGTTTGCAGGGTTAGGGTTTGGAGGGAAAATATAGGAAGGTTTTGCTCGAAGAGAAAGTTGGTGTTTGAGGGTCTGGGATCTAAGCTAAATGAGGAAAGTAAGGTGGATGGGGCAATAGAGAAATAGTGAAAGGTCATGGATCACGTACATAGATGGCAAAGACACCAAGAATGTTGGCAGGCATAATAAAAGAGAGAACAATAGTTGGCCAGATGATAAAATTTTTCAGTGAGGAAGGGGGAGTGACTGGGAGGTCCGTAGGAACTGCCACAAGAAGCATTGCAGGTGTCAACATCTGATGACTTCGTAGGGTATTTCCGGAAGGAGTGAAGAGAAATAGTAGGGAAACAGCTGTTGTGAGCAGCAAGGCAAACACCAAAATCATCTTAAGTTATAATTGTATGTGATGAGTGAATGGTACAACAGTCACCACTTGAAAGGAATATAAGGGAAATCATTTCTTCAGGGGTCACCAGTTTCTGTCTGAGGACTGATTCTCAAAGTATGTTCCCCAAACCAGAAACATCAGCACCACCTAGGAACTTGATGGAAATGCAAATTCTGGGTCCCAACCACAGACTTAATGGATCAGAGATTGGAGAGTAGAGCCCCTCGATCCATGCTTTAACAAATATTCTAGATGATTCTGGGAAACTTAGGTTAAGGGTCGCATTAAAACAGAAACATAAGAGAAATGTTCAGTGAAAAGACTAACATACAGGAGTTTAACCAAAGGCAACAGAAATTTCTAGAGGTCAGAGTGAAGGGTAATGGAATGAAGGAAGATTGAGGCATATACATATCCAGTTCATGATGGATATCTGAGGGACCCAGTTATCTGCTGCCTGTTGGGATGGATGCCATTCATCCCGAGGGACTCTTGGAGGAAAGACAGGAAATCAATCATAATTAGAGTTTTAGGAGAAACAAGAACCCATCTCATAAGGATGATGTGACACAAGAAGCCATCTTATATGGATAGTGTGCCTCTTAAATCTGATGTCTTTTGGGACTCCTGACTAGGTTCAGAAGTAGAAGCAGAGGACTGCATAGTAAAATAAAGAAAACACTACTGTGAAAACCAGGACTTCATTGTTCAACGACCTCTTTTGCATTATACTGATCTACTCATTTACATAACCCCTTAGTTAGAAGCTGCAGAATAATATGGCTACATTGCCCTAACATTCACAAAATATGCTACAAAACTGATTTAAGGATTTACCTTAAACTTTGGGCACTGGAATAGAATTAATCAGGTGTCTTCTAAAAAGGCAGAATAAAGATTTTTTTTTTTAAGATTTTACTTATTTATTCATGAGAAACACAGACAGAGAGAGAGGCAGAGACATAGGTAGAGGGAGAAACAGGCTCCCTGTGGGGAACCCAATGAGGGACTTGATCCCAGGACCCCAGAATCACACCCTGAGTGGAAGGCAGATGCTCAACCACTGAGCCACCCAGGTGTCACCAGAAGAAAGAATTAAAAAAAAAAAAAAATCAAACTGAGAAATCCCAGCCTCTAATCAAAACAGAATATATCAATATTAATAAAAATATGACATACAGGGGCACCTAGGTGGCTCAGTTGGTTAAGCATCTGACTTTGGATCAGGCAATGATGTCAGGGTCCTAGGATTGAGCTCCGAGTCAGGCTCCCTGCTCAGTGAGGGGCCTGCTTGAGATTCTTTCTCTGCCCCTTTCCCTTCTCATGCTCTCTCTTTCAAATAAGTAGACACATTCTTTAAAAAAAACATATAGCTGATCCTGTAACTTAACTTTCCTAGTTACTGATCTCTTATATCTGAGTAAAATTGTCATTTCTTTGGAAACAGTGAACATATCCAAAGAACACTTAATGACCCAAGAAGGCCATGACCCTGTATCCTATCCTTCACTCCTCACTGCCAAAATACTGATTTATAAAAGAGTTGGTGTTAGTCATTGACGTCCCAGGTATCTTGCCTTTGTGTACCATGTGGATTCCAAGTCAAACAGTTCCATCTTAGCCAATAGTAGTTTGCTTTCCTAGAAGGACCTTGCTTTAAGACACATATTCAGAGAAAGACAGTTTTCTTTAAATATCTTTAGAGAGCAAAACACATCGTATATAAGAGAAATGAATTGTGAAAAATAACAGTTGTTTAAGACAGAACAAATGCCAGGTCATGGACAACATTTTAATCAATAAAAGCTAAGGATACTGTTTATATACTCCTGGTTTCCAACCATACTGACCATATGCTCTCGTAGCTAATGTGCTCTCAAACCATCCCTCACAACCAAGTTTTCACAGCCCACAGCTTTTTCTATCATGTCTTCTCCTAGATCACCTGGTAAGAGGGTATGTGCCTACAGGTGCAAACAAAGTAGACAAGTAGACAAAGTAGGCTGAATCCTTGTCCTCTTTGGTTTTCCATGTGCACATGCCTGTTCATACACATTCATGCATGCATGCACACATGTGTGTGCATGCACGCACACACAACACACACACTAGATTTACCATGAGTGCAAAACTTCTTAGTGACTTAAGCTGGCTACCTAAGCACAGAAGGCAATTTCTCCTAACACATATGATTTTACAAAAGGATGAAATATACTTGAACAGCAGGGATCAGGTGATCGTAGGAAAGCTAATATGAAATTATGATTTCTCACAGGCTCACAGTTTTTAAAATTTCATTTCTGTTCATTTATTTCTCTTTTAGAAACTGAACTATGCATTTCCTCAGTAAATTTTACGTTTATTTTTTCCAAAGGATTATTTCCATTTAGCAACTGTCTTTGTTTTGTTTTGTTTTTGTAAAGGGAAAAACAAGGCCCAAAGAGCTTCTTAACTTGGTCAAAGTCGCACAGCTAATTACAAGCAGTGAAAGGATGCAGACCAACTCTACTGGACTGCAGTACCCTTTCCACACAACATCAGCCTATCCTAAAATGCAGGTGCCCCAGAGAAGAATCATTGTCATCATTATGGGTGAAGTTTTTTGAGAACTTTCTTTTTTGGTTTTAAATGCCTTCCATACACTAACTCACTTATACTCTATCACAACCCAAATCAAATAGTAGACCCGCCTTATAGGTGATAAACGTGAAGCATGGAGAAAACAATGTGTCCCAAGACCACATACTTGGAGGGTAGCTGAGATGAGTAAAATGTAGACAGCTCACATTGGAATAGGTGGTTTAGTTGTTCCTAGTTAAGAACAAAGACTCTGAATCCATGCCACTTAGGTTCCAATCAAGGCTCTACCACATACTGCTGAGTGACCACAGGACTACCTAATTAACCACTCTTGTACTCAGTTTTGTCATCTCTAAAACATGCAGAATAACAGTGTCCACTTCAATAGTGTAGCTGTGAATTTAATATGAAAAATGTTTAGAACAGTGGTCAGTTCCCAAGGGCTGTATATGGGTTAGTTGTTGGTGTTGTGGCTATTGTTATCCTAAGGACCAGTATGTTTTACCTGCAACCATTGTGGGCCCTAAAAACAAGAGGATAAAATTCTTTAGAATTGTTCTACACACAAAGACCTCTCAATTATACTCAGAGCTATCCCAGCCAACTTGTCCTCTCTTTGGTCTTCTAAGAAGTATAAGGTTTTATTCTTTTAAAAGAACAACTTATTTGGAGAAATGCCAGGTACTCTTTTCTAAACCTCACTCCTTGTTTACGGAGTTCTTTTATGCCAGGTTTTCTCGACCTCATTTCTACAGACCTGTCCAGCCAGATCATTCTTTGTTATAGGGAGCTGTCCTGTGTATTATAGGATGCTTAGCAGCATCCCTGGACTCTACCCCCTCAAAAACAGTAGTACCGTCCCCTCACCAGTCATTACAACCAAAAGTGCCTTTAGACATGATAAATGCCTCCCTCCACACCAAAAAGGAAGTCCTTTCCTTGCTTATAATCCCTTAGGTGGATTCAGTAGATTTGGAAGAGTCATCCATGGAAACTAAGTTGAGAACATGTCTAACTTACCCTTATTGACCCTATGTGTCAATAGGGTCTAGCCTTGGACTAGCATCCAGTAAAAACTCAGTAAGTATTAGTTGAATTTTAAATATTGGAATTGCATTAATTATATGTCAAAATAAAAGCGTGGCCGATCTGATATTGAAATGGAAAGAGCATATTCATGTGCCATACCCAACTTTCTGATCAAAGGTCAGATAAAACACCAATTCCTGTTTGCAATAGAAGACAGACCTTTTAAGTAGCTTTGGTTACCTATCAGAATTACCATCCACCCATCCCAGAATTGTGGGAGGCATACCCATGGTTTTATTCCTAAACCATCATACCACTTCCATGATTGGGAGTAGAAAAGCAGTTGTCCGTTTGAACAGGTGTCAGTACTTCTGGACACAATAGCTGAAGAAGGGGAGGGAGGGAAGGTGGTTTTAACTATTTGCCACAGAAATTTGCATTTCTAGAGACCTGAGCTTAGAACAGTAACTGGTTCTCTAAACCTAATGAGGGGCTGTTCTTCTTTTCTTTTTTTCCTAACAGTTGCTAATTTTAGAGCTAATTGGTAATACAGAAATAAATGGTGAGAGATGACTGGTATATACATTGCAATACCATCGTACTTTACAATTATGGACATTCTTCCCCGATTCTTGGAGTGGTTGGTTGAATGAATCATCACCCAGAATTGAGCCAAACACTCCTTCCTCTCTTGCTCAAGAATTTTAGGATACTTTGAACGAGTCAGAAGGCAACTGAGTACATGATCAATTTTTAAAGGGACAAGGGGAGGAGAGGGAGAAGTGTCGGATTTGTTATCATGAGTCACACTTGATGTGAGCTCTGCTCTTTTTCAGCGGTTAAGAAATTAGAACAGATTTTTTTTTCTTTTTTTAAGAAGACAGGCTGAAACATTTGCTGCTTTTGAGAAGCGATTTAGTACTGTCAAGCTCATGACATGTCAGGATTCAGTAAAGGCATTTTGTTTTTATAATACAAAGATCAGAGAGTCGAGCAGATTTTGGCGGAATAATAACAGGAAGAGTCCCTGTCTCTAGAAAGTGATCTGCCAAACTTCGAAGCAATTTACATAAACATTGTAATCGGCCCATGCAAAAGAAGTTCCGCCCTTCACAAAGCTAGTTATTACAGGACTTGCCCAATCATAATGTTTTGAGGAAAACAGAACTGGAGCTGAGTAGGGTAGATAAGTGATGATCTGAGATATGAAAGCCTATTCTAGAAAAGCCTTTGAATTTGGTTTTCTTTGATTACAGAAGAGAAAAAAAAAATCATACTTTCAATTTCTATCAAGGATTCAGTGTGTTGAAAAATTAAAACACTTAGTAAAATGTGTGACTCATCTAGTGCTGGAACTCAAAAAGAATTACAGAAATGGCTCATAAAAGAATATATATTGAATAAGAGCACACAAAAATCCATAGAACTTACATTTTGAATTTTGATTAGAAACTAAATCCCTTAAGCAGATAACTTCTTGTTACCTAAATATTAACCATGGTATGCCCAAACTTCTACCATCTTGTAGGCAAAGGAAATTGTTTATCTACAAAATTAAATGTTAAAAAAAAAACACATTTTTCTAGGGTTTTCGACTTCCAAACATATTTGAATCCATTTGAAAATTCAAAGTAGATTAGCACACTGTCACTGGTGCTTCAGTGTTAGGGAGAGAAATTAAAACAGTGTTGGAAAAGACCGGCCAGAGGGAAGATCATTCTTTGGCACCTTATTGCTTTCTCTTTCTATGCACCAGATTCCACCCCCACGTCACAAGACGGCTGCTATCTTTCTGCTTTTCTACCCTGGTCCCAAGGAACCCACTAGTGTGGCTCCCCATTCCAAACTGCCCTTTCAAAACAGCAATCTTTGTTCAAGATCCATCCCTCCTCCTCTTCATTCCCTCGATTATATACTCTTTTACTATGACCCAGTCTCCCAAGGCAATGCTAGAGAAGTTGACAGAAGTAATTCTAACTGGTGTATCATTTCCTAGGCCTATAAATAAATAACAAGGATTTAAGTACAACTAAAAACTGAGGGAGTTGTCTTTTTGACTGATATTTATTCTTTCCCGGAGGCCCCTGGAAACCAGTACCTTAAATTTTATCTATACAACCTAGTGAATAAGAGCCTGTTTCGGTATAAATCCCAGTTTTATCTGTATTAGCTTTTAGACACATTATTGGGGAGGGGGTTTCTCTGTGGGCCTCAATTTTCTCAGCAGTGAAATAAGATGACCATGAAAAAAATGGCCTTCCTATAAGTTTTTGGGGACATATTCATGTAAGATATAACGGCAAGCGACTATAATATACACTAAACAATATACATAATAATTCAACATGATATACACAAAACACCATTTATAATCTGAAGAACTAAGTCATTAGTGGTAAGTGCCAGCCTCTAGGACAGACAAATCAGATATTTTCACAAAGAGGTTTCGTAGTGTCTTCCATCTGATAACGTAGTTCTAATCCTCAGCTCTATTTTAGTTGGCCCCAGCTGTAACCTTCAGAAATGTATAATAGAAACTGTGGTAAAGTGGATTTATTGTTTTAATAAATAGTCATACCAGGCTTTGGTGACTATAATTGCGTCATATAAGATTATATGGATGGGGGCACCTGGGTTGCTCAGTTGGTTACGGGTCTGCCTTTGACTCAGGTCATGGTCCTGGGGTCCTGGGTCAAGCCCTGGTGTCGGGCTCCCTGTTCAGTGGGGAGCCTACTTTTCTCTCTCTCCCTCTGTCTCCCCCCCCCCCCTTCATGCTCACATCCTCTCAAATAAAATATTTAAGGAAAGATCTGAATGGATGTTTACAGTCATGGTAAAGACAGATACTAAAAGACATTACTTTTGTCTTATATTTTTAGATTCAGTCATTATATATGGAGTGGGCATATGAAACTAAAAGACAGATCTAAGTGCAAATGATTCTCGTCAACATCTATGGGCTCAAAGTTGTGTTTTGTATAAAAAATGAGGAGATACAGCAATAAATGGTATATCTATGTTTGACAGTTATGAGCTATATGAAATTAATCAACTAATTTCCTTTCCTCCATTGGAATACAGAAAGAAAAAATATCCTTTGCTAGACATTTTAAAAAATATGTACATATTCCACATATTCCAATGCCTCGTTTTGTGAAGTGCTAATGAGAAAAAAAAGCAGTCAGAAATTTTGAAATAACATTAAGATTCTCTAGTGTGCATTCCCAGAGCAAACATTAGCAGATAACCAGACCCGTGTGTCCTCTCATGGAGCAACTTCTATTTAAATTTGCATTTAAATATGTCTATTCTTATCAGTTGGCTAGACCTTCAATGGTCTGTGTCACAAGGTGGGTTCTCCAGAAGATGCTAAAGATAGAGTTTAGGATGAATGATGTTTAATTAGGATCAACCCCTTCGAAATGAAGGGGCAGGAGGCAAGACTGGGCAGAGGGAGAAATCAGCCCAGATGTTAACAACATAAAGCTTCACCTGGAGTTTAGGAGTGACTATCACTGGTCACCCCAGCAGTGAGGGTCACTGAGTAAGTGACATTCAGGCGTTGCCTGACCATGGGCAGAACAGCCTTCTGCAGCTAAGGAAGACACTGAAGGAGTTAATGGGCCTTTGCGGATTATGTTCTTTTCAGCAGGTCTTTCCTTCAGGAATCTTCTGGATGGTACAACACTGTGCTTACCACAGACTATTAATTACTCATTTGATTTAAAAATCCTTATTATCACAGAAATTTAGCAAACATTTGCTAAAACCTTTTTCACATTAAGCATGCAAAGAATTAAACAGAAGGAGGCTGTGAGGAGTTAATATATCCAGAATTGGAGCATTTGTATCTAAACAAAATTTGCTAGTTTCAACAATAGTCCATAGTGTTCTCCTAATCATTGTTAAAAGAAATATTTCTAAAAATAACTTCCTATTAGGAAGTTCCGTGGCTAATCTTTTAGAAGTTAAGAATGAAGAGGGAGGAAATACCTCAACTCCTCTACTTGGAAGATGCATGAAACAATTATTCAGTTCTATCTTCAGCAATCTGTAATTCTCGGGATAAAGCCAGGTCATATTCTTTCTGGGTTACCTCTGTTCCTGCTTAGATAATCTAAATTGTGTTTTGGCTTATCTGATTGTTTCACTGAAATAGTCTGTGCTCCAATTTCTTCATGCATATAAAAATCCAAAATAATATGCTTTTAGTTGCACACAAATATAATAGATTCCCGGATAAGAAGAGATACCAGAGTAATTAACACTAGCTGCTACAATATAGAATAATTCAGCGGAAAGTGCAGTCAGCATTTAGCAGCTGGGCTTACACCAATAACCTAAGAATTCTGGCTTTTCTCCCCTCATGATTTGACACCCCCCCCCCCACTCTGTTTTTATCTCATTACCTTCCAGTCTGCTTGGAGTCCTTTACAGTTCCCTGTAATCAGCCAGCCAACTGGCAAATAGAACAAGCAAAATCAAGTATGGCTAGATCTGGACATGGTATATATCACTTTGTCCCTAGTCTCAAAGCTACCACAAGAGAGCCTGAAAAAGGTAGTCTTCTAGTGTGTCTAGAAAAATAGAATAGGATTGATAAACATCTACTAGTCTTTGCCACAGAGGACTATGTGTATAGTAATCCTATGTCTTTAAGGATGCTAAATTATTTCAAAATCTTATAATTTGAACGAGACTGTCAGAGGGAAATTGGATTGATCCAAAAGAGAATTTGGTGTCATGAAAACGTATATAAATGTTACAGTATATATTATTGTACTGTATATTTCTAATGGAATTCTCTAAATTTAGGATTGATGCTTATTTCAAAAAGTGAATCTTATGACTTGGAAATGACACAGACTCCATCAGTCACGTAGCTGTTGGTCGCCATGTGGAAGCATCCTAACACCTTCTTCTTGGTGTATTTCAGATTAGAAAAGATTTGTGCTTAAGAATAGAAAAGATCCTTACTTCAGTCACTATATTCTTGACAAAATGGAATATATATATATACATATACATCTTTCTTTATTATACCATTTAATGTCAATTCTCTGGGCTGCAAGCTCAATGAAATGTGGAATCACATCTACTTCACAACTTCACACGCTACCATATACCCTGAGAAAGTGATATATTAAAGCAGGCCTCCTACTGGCTTGCCAGAACTAATTTTGCCCATTTGGTTTCTTTCTTTTTCTATTTTTTCTTTTCAAGATTTTATTTAAATTCTAGTTAGTTAACATATAGTGTAGTATTAGTTTCAGGGGTATTATTTATTGATTCATCACTTGCATATAATATCCAGTGCACATTACAACAAGTGCCCTCCTTAACGCTCATCACCCATTTACCTCATCCCCTACCCACTTCCTCTCTGGCAACCCTCAATTTGTTACCTATTGTTAAGAGTCTCTCATGGTTTGACCCCTCTGTTTTTATCTTATTTTTCCTTCCCTTCCCCTCTGTTCATCTGTTCTCTTTGTCCATTTGGTTTCAATCCTACATTCAGTGCTCTTATGTAAGTAGCTTAAAATTGGCCATACTGGGAGTATTTACACTGCAAAATTCACCCAGCATTACAAATGAAGGCCTCTTCCATCTTCCAAGAGGCAATTTCCCAGCACACCATGAACAGTTTACTACATATTTGGCAGCAGTCTAATTGTATCAAGAGAGACTGGGTTATGCTGTGGTTATAAACCTCCTCCAAATCTTAGTGTATTAACAAAACCAAAATGTATTTCTAGCTCACATGACATATACTACATAAGATGGCTTCTTTCGCTATGGTCTGTTCTAGTGACACTTGGGTTGGCAGAGTCCTCATCTTGATTGGGCTTTTGTAATCACTGCCACAGTGAGAAAGGAGGCTTCTGAAACCTCTACCAAGAATTGAATCATGTTACTTCTTTTATACTTAATTGGCCAAAGCACATCACTGACCATACCTAACCTCAAAAGAGAACAAGAAAATGAAATCTTATCATGTTCCTTCAAAAAAGGTTGAATGTTGGAGGAGGTCACTGAGAGGACATGACTGCTGGTTGACCCAGGAGCTGGGCCTGAGCAATCAGCAGTTCCTCATCCCCTCCCCTGTTCTTAGAATTTATGCTCTACCTACCGTTTCCACAGTGGGAGCTGTTCCAAGAACAGTCCTGAGAGTAAGGTGTTGTTGAGACCATCTGGACTGAACATGACTGAGCCCAGTTAAACCTTCTACATAAACTTTTAAGACTTGGTGGGTGGGTGCAGAGGTCTGCTTGTCTTGTGGCCACCCAAGACAAGACTCGCATATAAGTCACATTTCTTTTTAAACCTGCCACCTGCCCATGTGGAGTGGCAGTCTCTTTCTTCAGTCTCTCCCTGTCCTCTGTGTACACGGCCAATTTGTGAGTCAATGGTGAACTGGAATTATTACTAATTATTATTAAATATTACTGACAATTGCAGTAGAGTTTGATAAATAAGAGCATAGCCTTTAATCAGTGTGTTAGGGTTCTTCAGAAAAACAAATGAAACAAAATACATACATACACACAGATTATTATTTTTTTTTTATAGGAAGTGGCTCGCTGGGTTATGAGGCCAAGAAGTCACACCAACTGCTGGAAAATCTGGAAAGTCAGTGGTATGATTCAGTCCTTATGAGGGCCTAAGAACCAAGGGGGCCAGTTGTATAAATCCTAGTCTGAGACCCAGAGGGCCTTGTTGGTGTAAGCTCTGGAGTCTATAAAGTCCTGAGAATCAGAAGCTCCAAGGTAGGATGCCAAGGGAAGAGGAACATCCCAGTTCAAGAAGAGAAAGTAAAAATTTACCCTTCTTTTACCCTGTTTGTCCTTTTCAGGCCTCAATGAATTGGATGATGCCCACCTGCACTGATGAGGGCAAATCTTTACCTGGTCTACTTATTCAATTGCTAATCTCTTCTGACAACACTCTTACAGACACACTTAGAAATAATGTTCACCAGCTCTCTGGGCATCCACTAGCCCAGTCAAGCTGACCCTGAAAAAATGACCCATCACAATCAGATAAACCTAGAGTCATCAAATGACAAGTTTGCCTCTTACTTATGTGACTTCGGTCAATTTAGTTAAGTTCACTATGTTTCTTTATCCCCTGAGCTCTAAAATGCATTATAATAAACTTAACTGATAGTATGTGTTATCAGGCTTCTCAATCTTCTGTGCTTTGGAACATTGGAGAATTGGATTGGTATATGAATGCTATTGGTGCATAAATAGTATATAAATTGGTATTTAGGGATGCCTGGGTGGCTCAGTGGTTGAGTGCCTTTGGCTCAAGTCGTGATCCTGGGGTCCTGGAGTTGAGTTCTGCATGGGGCTCCCCACAGAGATCCTGCTTCTCCTTCTGCCTAGGTTTCTGTCTGTCTCTCTGTCTCTCATGAATAAAATCTTAAAAATAAATTGGTATTTATACCACACACATTATGGAAAAGATGCTGCTCCCTGAGGTCAAAGGCAAGCTATCTGACCATTTGGGTTTCCCAGGGGCCAGAAAACATTAATATCTAGGCATGCTTGTACCCATTCTAGGCCATGAATGTGCCAAGTGCACAGAAAACTCCATGAAGCTTAGTTTCTACTACTACTGTTTTATTATCTGCTCAATTCATAGTAAATGAACATATGGATGTAAGTCACAACAAAACTGAGAGTGGTACTATCATTCACCTTTGACAGTTGAATAAATTGAAAGGTCACGAGGTTTAGCCATTACTCAAGTCCCTAATGTGGGACAGGCATTCCCAGGAGTTGGATCCAGGAACCATGACTTGAGGCCCAGTGTCCTCTGATTTTGCTTTATTTTGTTGCAACACGGACTAACAAAGAGGGAATCCAGTGATCTTTGCCTAAGAATTCAATTTTCTGTTTTATCACTTGTCTCCTGTAAATAAGTGTTCTGGTGTTCTTATAAGACATTTGAGTTTATTTCTGTCTTAACATAATTTTCAGAAGAACCCTAAAGTGTAAAAGGAAGGCAACCCCTACATTTGGTCTGAAAACATATGGGAAAATGCCTTTTTCCCTTTCAATCAGATTTTAAAGAGATAAGTTTAGCTCAGGATGGGCCAGGATTTTAGAAAAGTTTAAACTCAGTTCAAGAAAACACTGCATGATCTTGACTGAGCCCCTGTCACTACACTTGAATTACTTAGCACCTTCACTTGCCAATCACAAAAATCAATACAGCAGGGTTTTTTTTAATTTCCTTCAACTCTACAGGACATATGCATTATTGGGGATTTTTTAAAAAGTTGTCCTAAAAGGAAGGAAATAACCCATAAGAAAGTTATCACCATTATCCTAGTTAAAAGAAGGGGCAGATTTATTAGATGGCTATTTTTAACAAAACCCCAGTGGTTTCAATAACCTATAAGCTCAGCAACCGGGAAGTGATCTCACCGGTTGCCTGAGTGAGAATGAATTATGTTTGTTATCCCAAGAGGACTTGTATATTTTCCAGTGCAAGGAGACATTATTTCTTTCTTTTTTCCTAAGAAAGAAATGGAAAGAAAAGTATTTTAATATCATTCTACTGGGTGAACTTGATTGGAGCCAAGATTAAACCTGTCCTTACGTCCGTTAGAATAATTGTGAGCTGACTCCCTTTCTTCCCTTTACCTTACTACAGCCCCCAAACCTCAAGGGTAACAGGAAATATGGACTAAAACAAAGTTTATCTTCAAAGCTTTTAGCATCATATCTGCACCCTGGGAAAGGAAGCATTTGATAAAGGAATTAGAACAGAAATCGTAATGAATTGGGTGGGAGAAGGGAAGTTTTAATTCTCCCCGGCTACTCTGAACTATGCAAACTTGGTTTCATTTGTGGCATCACCTCAGAGGTGTGAGAATAGAACTCAGCCTTACTTTTCCCATAAAAAAAAAAAAAAAGTGCAGGGGTTTATTAAACAGAACTTGGATTGCTTGTAAGAGGTCACTCAGTAAAACTGATTTAGATCTTCTTCCTGTGTTTTTAAGTTTCCAGACCTAGATTTTTATTGCCATCGAGCTTATTAACACAGTAACATCAGATGCATGAAATACAGGGTTTCAACACCTCCATAAACGAGTCAAACACATTGAAATACATGCCAATGACATTGACCACAGAACTCAGTATATAGGAGAGGAGTAATTTTGCTCCTATAGAGGAAATTCTTTCAGTATCATGTTGACCTTAAGAAGTATATGAAATAGGGGTCTTTTCAGGGTAGCCATGTGTGTATTCAAAATGATCAACCCATTTACAGGCTTTAAAGCTACTTCCATTTTCACAAATTACGGATTTTGTTTTTTGGATTTCTGTACCAGGGATGCTCCTGTTTCTTATTGAAAGTGGGAGTTGGCTTGAGTATTTCCTTTCGCCAGTGCTGGTATCACAGAGCAGAGTGAGTAAAATGTATCTCAGGTGACCTGCCAAGAGTCTACACAGATAAATTCATCTCACAGTGACCTAGACAAACCTCTAGAGTCTGTCCCTGCGGAGAAGAGAGAATCAGGGTTCTACAAGAGAAGTTTCAGGACCTAATGCAACAACACAACTCAATGGCAGGTGGTAGAAAGATACTCAGAATCCTGTTCTGCCAATGGCCAGATAGGACTGATGAGAAAGCAAGTCTTGCAGAGCTTCCATTTCCTTATCCATAAAATGGAATAATACCTCCTAGTACATTTGGGAGCATTAACTGGACTTCCAAAGCCCTTAGTACAGTGCCTGATAGAGTGGCCCTGGTAGGCAGATTAATGTCCTCCCAAGGATGTCCACATCCTAATCCCTGGAACCCATTCCTATGTCCCTATGCATGGCCAAGGTGAATTAAAGTTGGAGACGGAATTAGAGTTACTAATTAAATGAATATAAGAGAAGGGCATTATCATGGGTCATTCAGATCTCAGATGGAATCATGAGATCCTTAAATGTAGAAGAAGGGAGCAGAAAAGTCCATGTCAGAAGGAGACAGTATGAAAAAGCCTTGATCCACTATTACAGACTTTGAGGTCTGAAGGGAACCAAACCATGAGCCTAGGAAAGCAGAAGCTGGAAAAAATAAAGAAACCATTCTCCCCACAGGCCTCCAGAAGGAGCTCAGTGCTGCTTGATGCAGTGTTTTTGCCCAGTAAAACTGATTTCAAGGCTTCTCATCTCCAAAACTATGCTTTAAACCATCCAGTTTATGGCACTTTGTTATTGCAGCAATCGAAAACTAATATTGTGACTAACCAGGCAAAGGGATTTCTAACTGTGAAGTAAGTTCTATGTAAGAAACATCTGTGGTATCTGATGTGACTCCTTGTGAGTAGATTTTCCTTGGCAGATTGGACAGAAGATTTCAGAAAATCAAATTTAAAATTGAGAGTTTAAGAAATTAAGTAGCTGGGGAAGGTATATGCCATGTCAGATCCCACCAGGGCTCTCCAAACTCATGGGCATTTGATGCAAGTTCCACTTCCTAAGACAATAAATTAATCAGCTAAAAGCTTCCATTTGTTAGCCACTTAAATGTGCCCAGTCTTTTATAGATCTTATTAATTTTTCTAACATCCTTAGGAGTTGGACATAACTTATTTTACAGGTTGAATTTGAAGTAACTTGTCAAAAGCATACAAAAAATAAGGAACAAACCCAAGATTCAGGCTTGTCCTTCATCTGAAATCTCGTGTTATTCTGATTTTATAATTATATGATTCTCAAAGTTATAGTATCCATTCATGTCAATCAACAAGTATTGATAACATGGTTACTATATGCCAGGCACCATGCTGGATGATGTAGTTATAATGATAAGCTAGAGGGGTGGGTGTCCTGGATTCACAAATAAGCAGCATTATAAAGTGTGAGGGGTGCAACATTGGAGGGGAATTACAAAGCTATGGAGCCACAATAGAATGGTCTGACCTACTAAAGAGTGACAGATGCTCTGAGGTCAAGTGCAGAACGTGGAAAATGGGTAGCAGACAGTCCAGAGCACAGCCTGATAAGTGGTTGAGAATATATGGAATGTAGGCCTGACAAGAAATGAGACTGAAGTCATGAAAGGTGGGAATCAGAATGGAGTCCTGTGCTCGTCTTATCCTAAGGGCAATGGAAGTGTAAATAGGGAATGACACTCAGATTTGTGTTCTTGGTGGATTATTCCGACTGTGGTGGGGATGACTGGTATGGGGGTGATACAGGTAGTCATGTAGGTGTCACAGAGGAAGCACCTCAAGGGAATTACAATGGGGGTAGAAAGAAAGGGCCACATTCAAGAGAAGCTTGGAAAGCAGAATTAGCAGAACTACATTAAAAGGGGGGGAGGAACCTGTTAAAAGGAGTCAAAAGCATTATGCTCAGGTTTCAGGTGAGGTCAGTTTGTACCCAGCAGTGAACAGGAACAGTTTTGGAGGGGACTAATAATTTTTTTGGGAGCAAGTGGTAGTGAAGATACCCGTAACACTTGGAATGAGAACCATCTTCTTGTAGCCAGCCAAATATACAGGATTTGCTCTCAAAAATAATAAGAGTTGGATAGGGAGAGTTGGTTCTTACTTATAGAGATAGTAATTAAGTCCATGGAGGATAATACAATCAAAAAAATAAAATCAAGGAACAAATTAATCCAAGGACAGAGCCCTGAGGGTCAACAACATTAAGAAAGGAGCAGAGAGGGCAGCCTGGGTGGCTGAGCAGTTTAGTGTCGCCTTCCACCCAGGGAGTGATCCTGGAGACCTGGGATCGAGTCCCACATCGGGCTCCCTGCATGGAGCCTGCTTCTCCCTCTCTGCCTGTGTCTCTGCCTCTCTCTCCCTGTCGCTCAGGAATAAATAAAATCTAAAAAAAAAAAAAAAAAAAAAAAAGAAAAGAAAGAAAAGAAAGAAAGAAAGAAAGAAAGAAAGAAAGAAAGAAAGAAAGAAAGAAAGAAACAGAGAAAAAGGACCCTGTGGGGGTAAATGAAGTAGGAAGAGAAGAAAATAAAGAGGCCAGAGGAAGAATGTGTGTCAAGAACCAGGAAATCAGCATTGGGTAGAGCTTGAATTCAGGGAGAATGGGTGAGTATTCACCATGATTATTTATGTCCGGAGTGTTCACACTTCCTGCCCCCTCTGCCTGGAATGTTCTTTCTGTATCCACGCATCTTCCTCCTCTCAACCTCCTCAAAACTCCCAGTCATCCTTTAGACGTACCTGAAAATTTACTTCCTCTGACGTCCGTAAGGACTTCCTGCTACGTGTTTGGTAGCACCCTGTTCTTTTTTCTTCCAAGAGCCATCAGAGTTGTGGTAGGTTAAAAGTAACTAAATAAATAAATGTGTGGTTAATGCATTTCTTACTGCTCCATCTTCCGTGCCCTCCCTGCAATGCCTGGCACACAGCAGAAACTAATAAATGGGGTTTGGAGGGGAATAACCAGTAAGTGCTCCATATATAGGTGTCATTCTGAGTCAGTATAGACATTAGCTACATAGGCTAATGTAGCTTGTTACCTGGATTCTAATCTCTGCTGAGCCAGTTCCTAACTATAGGATTTTGAGTGATCACTGAATCCTGTCATTCTGCAGACTAAATAAACATAAAATCTTAGATTCTGAGTTGTGAGTTCTCCCCTATAGTTTTTTTTGTGTTTTTTTTTAAGATTTTATTTAATTTATGAGAGACACAGAAAGAGAGGCAGAGACATAGGCAGAAGGAGGAGCAGGCTCCCTGTGGGGAGCCCGATGTGGGACTCGACCCCAGGGCCCCAGGATCATGACCTGAGCCGAAGGCAGATGCTCAACCACTGAGCCACCCAGGTGCCCCGCCTCTACAATATTTTGATTGTTTACAATTTCACTGTAAAGTGTTGATGAGTAAATGAGTCCCATGAACAGACACCAGCGATGCTGATCTTTGCCCTCCTCTTCCCTCTTCGCAGAGTTAAGGTGAAGTCTACATGAGATAATCACTTACGCTTTCATGTACATTAAAAACAAAACAAAGCTCAACTATGGCTGAGTGATCCATCACTACCGGCACCCAAAACCACCTGTCATCTCCCTGTGTTTACTCTTGGTTTAGTGTTAATGACAGCTTCACACTCTTGTTTAAATAGCCATCCTCAGGCTTGCAGCAGAGCAAGTGGAATCAGTAACTGCTTAATTATATACGTATAATAAGGCTTGGCAGTGTCAAAATTATGCACCATGATAAAATAGTGGGGAGAGTGAGGCCTCCTGGGTAGATCTCAGGGTCGTGAGTTCAAGCCTCATGTTGGGCATAGAGCTAGAGCTTAAAGAAAAAAATAAAGTTTTTGTTCTTAAATAAAAAATTTTTTTTTAAAGTTAAACTTTTATTTTTAAGGCAGAATCAACAATTACCTATTTTTGCTGGCTTCGAGCGCCATGCTGTGTCTGAAGAATGGTGGATGGAGGCCCTGACTTTAGGCATCTGGGAACTCTGTTTTGGACCATGGTTCAATTATTTGCTATGATCTAAAGACTCCCAGGATGCTCTGCTTGTTCATTACACACAATAGCATACTGCTGGCGATGATCCTAGCTCGGGATAAATATGCAATTCAAGTCATTCATCTAAGCGAGGGTCGCTCACTCTATAGGCAACTAATTATGTTTAATTGTGTACTCCCTTTGTGCAACAGCATGAATCAGTGAAATATGGACAGCAGGAAGAAATAAAATCTGTGACAACGACTAATTTTATCAACTCACTCCTAAGTGGCAGGCCCTAATCAATGCATCTGTCTGCCTCGTGTATACACACGCAGCCAGGAGGGCTCCTCTGCCATCATCTCTGCCCAGGGAAAAGAGAAATAGTAAACAATATGCTACAACTTGAAGCCTTCTACACAGGGTGGGCAATGTTTAGCTGTAAAGTGCTAGATTATGGATATTTTAGGCCATGTATATTCTCAGTGATAACTACCCACCTCTGCCATTGTAGTGCAAAAGCAGCCACAGAGCACATCTATACAAATGACCGGAGCTTTCATCCAACAAAACTTTATTTGCAGAAACAGGTGGCAAGCCAGATTTGGCCCATGCACTGTGGTTTGCCAATCCCTGATCTGTGTACTCATGGTACTCTTGTGAATGTGAGCATTTTATATAGAATATAATCCATGTGACTGTGGCATCCATGGATATAGAATGCTTCCAGATAGAATATTTTCAAGTGGACCTGAGTGTTTTCAAATAAGCCAAGAGCACGCCCAATTTCAGCAAAATTGTATTTCTTAGCCAACTTCTCTTACTCAGAAGTGGCCCTTCTTTATCTACACTTGGGTCCTGATTTTAATTTTAAAATTTGCTACAGAGTGGCAAATTGAATTCGGTTAACTTGTGTAAAAAGGTAAGATTTTTTTTTTCAAAGATGCCCATTATCAACTGAATAGTATTTCACTATAGATGATTAACCAAACGAAAATCTCTATACCTATTTGCCTTCTCTTTTAACAGTTTGCCTTCTAAGGAATAAGTAGCTTGTCAATTAGTTTGGAAGATTTAAATCCAAAGTGTCACTTAATATCTCTAACAATGGGGAAAAAAAAATCTCTAACAATGATAACAGCATCTCACTTCTCGGAGATCAGGAAAACATCGTTGCCATGTTAGCCACATGGGAGGGATAGACAAAGGATTCACCTCCCGCTGTCTTCCTCTGTTAGAAATCTCCTTCTTGTAAAGTTATTTAATTATCATCACCGAAGGGAAATTACTTTATGATTTAGTGTTTCTAACCCGAAGCACTAGAAACTCTGTGGACACGAACTAGCTCGTTCAACCTGTTACAGGAAGTACTGTGGTATTTCAGTGGGGACATAGATGAAAAATAGACTTGCCTTTCTGTTTTCTTGTGCTTTAATCTTGTTGCTTTTGTTGCTCTAGGCTTTGAGCGAACAACTGGAAACTTTAAAAAGATAACCACAGGAAGGGATAGGAAAAGTTAAACAGAAAAAAAACAAACAAAAGCACCGAAAGAAGACATGGTCTACCTACTGCCCCAAGTCGTAGGACATATTAATAGGATCTTTGCCACAATTATTGCTAACATGACTAAAACCTGAATGTTTCTATTGCAAGAAGTTACCCTTTTCCAGGAAATTGGAGAAAGACTAATAGGGAGGCTAATTCTTTTCTTTGTACACAGGTCAGGCATGACTGGGCACAGCCGCAAGCTAACTCTTTTTCATCATTGGTTCAGGAAATCTAGTGCATCATCTTCTTCTGCTTGAGCTATAACCTGATACAGGTGAGTGGCAATGCGGGTTCTCTGACGCTGCCTTGTTTCAGACAATCTCCTCACCCTGATTAGGAGCTCTGGGTCCCTTTAAACTCCAAGCAGTCTGAAGTAGGAAGTGTCTCTGCTGTGTTCTAAACTCCTAGGTGTATGTAATAAAATATGCCAGTAATTGTTTTACCACCTTCTGGAAGAGCTGCGGCTTTTTAACCTGTATCAGAAACCCAACTCCAGGCTGATCCTGCTTACCTTTCAGGCTGTTGATAGAAGAAGGCCCCCTTACAGAGTACAGAATCACACGAAAAGATGCTCATTTTTCAGGCAAACAAATATCTGAAAGTAATCAAGTTACTTAAAATTTACTTAAGGGCAGGAAAAAAAAGTGAACTATCTTAAAGTAGAGGCCTTCCCCTCCTTTTTCTTTGTAAACTCTTTCCTGGTTAATGGTGAGAACATGAGCTCCCTTGAAGAAAGACTTTGGTTAGTTCCAGGGACCTCACCTCCTCTTGGCACACGCCCCTCAGAATGCAGGTCACCTTCCTCTACGAAATATTTTTGCTGCTATTGTAACTGAATTCATACTACCTTTGTGCTTTGGGTGATGAGGTATCTATTAGAGGCTGACATGTTTCTGTTTGGGTTTTCACATCCAACAGTGGCCATGAAAATGAATGGAATCGTTGAAAATTTTCAACTACCATCAGTTGCCATGTTGGCATGAAATAAAGGCATTGGCATCACAGGCAACAAGCAAGAAATTATAGAACAGGAGAAAGTGCTGGAAGAGGCTTGATCTTGGATTTTTTTTTTTTTTAATCAAAGCTCTCTGTTCATCTAATGCCATTATGGTATTCAGCAATTTCAGCAAACACAGATTTCATTTCATTGCATCCTGTTGTACCTTGATCGTTTAACCCTCAAAAACTCTATATGACTGGCATGAGATGCAAATGGTCTTCCTCTAACAGATCCAGTGTTCTCCAGCTGGGGAAACTCACATAGATAGCAGGTGTTTTTGCTCCTGACTGGGCAATCTGGGTAACAGTAAGAAAAGCGGAAGTCTCGAGGGCAATTCTTAAGTAGAGAAAGAGGCAGATCGTTCTCTGTATTTTCCAGCAGACTGGATCGTGTCACATTCTAACATCAATGGCTGGGACTAGATGCAAAATGAAATATATAAAACTGCAAAGATATATGTCCCATTCTCATCCTTTAGCTGTAGCACAAGAAGTACCTTGCTTAAAAATCACTTACTCGTTTATTTCCCTTTTTAGACTAAGGCCACCTATGCCCCTAGTGGGGTCTCCTTTATAATAAGGCACTGGGGTGCTGCATTTGCATTGCCTCCACCTGCCCCCTGTCTTGCTTCTGACTGCAGATTCAGACATTAACTCCCAGCAGAGGGAAGATTTGGCTTATGTCAGATTCTTTATTATTGCGTCTCTGGCATATGCACGGACGTTTTTTTAAAAGCAAGTGATTGTTGATTATACAACAGTAGCCTGGCTGTTCTTTGTAATAAAGAGACCTACAATTGAACCCCAAGCAGTAAGTGAGCAGGAATAGCTGTCTGCACGGCTTCCTGATCAGACTTTGATGTGTTGAATCTACACATCTGAGAGTTAGCACTGCTCTCTGACTAGGTGGGAGGATATGTTTAAATGAATCAATATTTTTCTTGGACGAGAGCCGCTCTATATGATCCCACCCTTCGCCAGATAGTCACAGATGTCACTAATATCTTCTTTCTTTCCTGCGATTACTAATATTCAGATTTTAGGGCCCACTCAAGTCATTTTAGATGATGCATACCGAAATGGCTTACCTTCTTCACACTAATCGGTAAGAAATAGTGTTTATATGTAATAGGTCCCATTGGTTTTAATGCAAATAGAAGTGAATTTAATATCCCTAGTGGATCAGCCACTGAGTTTGAAGAATAAAGTATAATCTGATTTAAAGCTACTAGGGAAAAATTTCTCTATAAAAATCAGTTAAAATCAGACTGTGTTTATACTAAGGCAGAGTTGTGTTAATAATCGTCAATCAACATTAAAATGGGAGTAAGAATTTGACATTGACCCTTAATATTGTTTCCTCCTTCTGCCTCAGGTAGACCTTTCTCTCCCAGAAATACACAAACATCCAGACACACATGCACAAAGAACCACACACACACACATTTTTTCTGCTCTTACATGGTTTTACATAGATTCAAACCTACTGATTATTCACACTAACAAGGTTCTGTGCAGGGAGGAAATGCTATAGAATAATTAGATAATAGGTTGATTAACCTGACCCTCCCCCCCCCCCGCCCTTGGCTCCGCTCCACATCTAGCACCTAATCATTGATCTATTTCAGTGAAATGCAACTAAGGACCTAGTATTCAAAGAATATCTATTCTTTGTTGTGGCACATATTCCAAAAAGCTAAATTCAGAGATCACATATTTGCAGTTTTGGGGAATTATTGCAGTAGTTTCCGAAATGCAGACTTATGGCCATTCTTTCCCCATCCTCCTCAAATGTATTAACTGCCCTGCTATGGGATTCTGGTTTACAAATCCCTTCTGACTTTTAATTACTTTCAGTATAAAGCACCAAATCCTGAAATATGAAGCCTAAGGAATCTTGCAAACTGATTCTGCTATAGATCTTCCGGCTCAGACCTTGCCACAAAATCTACACAATCCTACTATCTTGTGTCTTTTATAGCCCAGTAATGTCAAGTAATTTGCAACAATGCAAGCATGATATTTATAACCTCATGCAATATTAATTGTGCATCTCCTGTGTACCTTGCATTGTGGCAAACATGGGCTAAACAAGAAAATGAGAAGGGATACATGGTTTTTTTAATGATTGGCATGGTGTCTCTATGTTTATATGGGGACATTTTGACATGGCCCAAACATAAGTTATTGGATTCTTAATTTTCCAAAGTTTTACAGAGAATTTGTATAGGAGAGATTCTCTCACCATATCTCTCAGCTTTATCTCTCAGCTTTTTATCACTGATCTCACTACCATCCCAAGGTTGGGGAGAAAGAGTTAGCAAGAGTAGGAGAGGCTCATAAATGATATGCAAAGTGAAATAGGACATTAGGCCCCTTTGGATTCTTCTGACAGGTTTATCTTTGTTCCTTTTGGAAAAGAAATCTCTTAATTTGAAAGGCTGACTGTTCATCTTCCAAGAATCTTACGTATCTGGGATCATCTGCATCTCAAGTTCCTTAGGTTTTTCCTTAAAAGTTACAGACTGTAGGGTGAAGGCTATTTGGTCTACAATAGGATTTATTATTGTTAGGTCTACACAGGGCAATATTACTAAGTCCTCTCAGATTTCAGTATTACACATACATTATATTTAACATCATTAAAGTCTGATGTGATACACTTTGGGAAAAGAATTGAAACATTAGATGTTGACTCGGTTTGAAGAGGATTTTGAAAAATAAATTTATTGCCTTTAATTTACAAAAGTAATATATTTTAGTAAAAACTCAGTACAGAACAAAAAAGAATTGAAAATCATATGAGAAAAAAAAAGAAAATCATATGAGAATGAAATGGATAGTGAAAAATAATTTTTGTGTAGTTCACTTTATAATGAAAAGGAGTTTTATACATTAAAGGGGACATTATGAGGACCCCTAGGAGTACAAGGAGTCATGTCGAACCGTAATCATGTTTTCACCTCTAAGTCTTCTATGGGAAGGGGGTTGCCAAAGAGCTCTGAGAATTGCTTAATTGCTCTTTGTAGGGGAGAAGAGGGGAGATGGGTGCACGGTGGAAATGAAAGACTCTTAAATTGCAACTTGTAGACTATTTAGAAATTTACCTATAGTTTGAGAAGCAGGAAGGACTACACAAAGTCAGTTTGGGAAGCAGGAAGGACTACACAAAGTTAGTTTGCTTGCATGAAGTCTCATATATGAAAGAGTTGTATTATAATGGAAAAAGAGTGGTTTACTGTAAATTGAACACTGAGCCCTGAACCCCATCAAGGTCCAGTTGGGCTTTCTGGCAGACCCAATTTATAATTGTTCTGGGTTTCAATGGAATCAAATGAAAATAGGAGAATAAATCTTGAAGGGCTCAACTATATCATCAAAAACTGTTTATATGTAAAATCTCCCTTTAGTAGCCTGAAAAATAGCTCCTTCAAAGATGTTCACACCCTAATCCCAGGAACCTGTTAATATATGACCTGATCTGATGGGTAAAAGAGACTTTGCAGGGGCGAATTAATTCTGGATACTGAGTGCTTGAGATTATCCTGGAATATCTGGGTAGGCCCAGTGTAATCATAAGAGTCCTTATAAGGAGGCAGCAAGAAGGTCAAAAGCAGAGAGGAGATCTGAAGATGGAAGCACAGGTTGGTCAGAAGAACGTTGAAGAGATGAGAAGGGGCACATATCAGGGAATGTAGGTGGCAACTGGAAGCTAGGTAAGACAAGGAAACAGATTCTCTCCTCGTGTCCCTGGAAGAAATGCAGTTTTGTTATGTTTGATTTTAGCCCAAAAGATCCATTTTCCAGACTTCTAACCTTCAGAACTGCAAGATAATAAGTATATTGTTTTAAGCCACTTGGTTTCTGGTAATCTGTGATAACAGCAATAGGAAACAAATATACTCACCTCCATTCTCATCCCCCCCACCACCATTTTTGTTTAATTGTTTTTGCCATTGAAGTTTCTCTTCTGGCAAATTAATTTAAGAGACTAGGAAATACGAGTGTAATGCTTATTGGTAGATTTCCCCTTGGGTTTTCACTTTGGGGAGTGAGCTACATCTTTTAGAAAAATACCCCCCAAGAGGTTATAATGATCAAGAAGATCTTTGCAAAGGGTAAAGGGCTGAGCTAGAAATCCGAGGGAAGCAGCCTTTACTAGTGAAATTAGGATAGGTGACACAGATGTGAAGAACCTGTTGTGATAAAATAGGTAGATATTGTCAAGACAAAGAGCAATAAAGGCATGCACAAACTAGTAGCTCTTTCCTAACCCCTCATGTTCAAGTCCCTTGAGGGAAGGGGAAAGAGGAGAATTGTCTGTGTGTAGTCTCTCTGGAGATTAATGGCTCCTACATTTTAATTCTTTGCTAGTTGTTGATATATTTTTCAAGAGGACAGGGAGTCAATAATCCTAGAGAAAATAATTTATAAAGATATATTAAGAGTATTCATCTCAAATGAAGAGAAAAATAAATCTAGTTATCATGTTCACAAGAACATTGCATTGAAAATTACTAAGCATATCACTACCAAAGTACCAGAAGGTTGTAGAGTTATAGCTTAATCAAACATTAAACTTCTTTACTCAATCCAGAGTACTCCATGCATTGTTTTAGTGAGCTCTTTCAAGTACCCTTGCCAGTGGTATAGTTTGTTCAGCTGAAATAAGTCAGTTTGGACAGGTAACCAAAAGCTCTAGAATGATTGGATGTTTCTATGAGAGTAGAGCAATCCAGCATTCTTTGAGCTGGTCATGGTGCTTGAATTGTGCCTCCCAGATCATAGGTGCAGCCATGACTATTTTATAAAAGGCTAAAAGTCCTCCGGATTTTTTAGTTTTCTGGAACTTTCTGCACTGGCTTCAAAATCCACTCTTATAAACCCACCCTTTCCCCCTCAGGTTGCAATTCAATTTGTTTTAGCCAACCATGTGTTTCAGATGCCTTTCTGGCATTTCACTCATTCCTCCTCCCTAGAGGATTTAGATTTACCCTGCCCTTCAGTTCACCCACACACTTGGGCTATAAATTAACTTGCCCTTTGTTCCATATTTCTTAGCCATGATCAGCTGACCAAATGTACGCTCATCCTAGCTCTAGGAACATGAGGCAGGGCCAAACCTTCAGCCCACCATTGCTAGAGGGAAGAGATTAGACTTCAGTTACACAATTATCTTTAGTCAAAATTTGATGCTGTCTACTGGTGATGGAGGAGAAAGATGAAGGATTTCTCTCAAAATTCAGTGTATTAGATGAGAAGTGTTCTTAGGCTCTGGGTACTTGGAAAGAAAAGAAACCTGGGTAGGGTAGGATTCAAGGAGACTAACCTGGGTCTAAAGCAGGACCCCACAAGAATTGCCAGAATCTTCAATGTAAGACATGGCTAAACGAGGAAGTTGAAGATCTCTGGCCACTACAGGTTGATCTATGAAGTCATACCTGCTTAGGGCGGATATTAAAAACATGATTGCAGTCTGTAGCTTAGAGCCAAAGTCAGAGAGGTAGAGCGTCTCACAGCTCAATCATCAGGTGTCATTAGTAAGGTCCAAAAATAGCCCCAGGGGGTACCAGGCAGAGATATAAAGGCAGAAATCTAGTCAGATCACCAATCTACTACGTCAGATGATGGCTTGGCTGTGATGCAATGGGCATGAAGATGCTCACAGCCTATGTTGGGATGTCCTAAAATCTAGGAATAGAACTCTAAATCCCTCTAACTGGTAAGATGAAGTTGTTGACTTACTCCTGTGATGACCCACAGGTCGGCAATTGCAAGAGCCATAACCTACAGACAGCAGCAGTCATTTCAGTTTATTAGATACATATTCAACAGTTTTAGTTACAGTCTAGCAGAACACACAAATAAAGGACCTGTGATCTAAGCTGAATGACTAAAGGCTAGTGAGGGAGGGAAACTAGACTAATTGGGACACACCATAAACTTTGTGACCAGGATTGGAGTGGTCCAAGAGTTAAGGCTGAGAATTCTGTGCGTCTCTGAGTTTGGTGTAATGTCTAATAAAGGTTGCATATTCCATGGACCTTCCAACAGAACCTAAAAAGAAGCCCTAGAATAACCTTCCTCTAAGGTAGAGCTAGTGAAGGCCCAGGGGAAGAGAAGATAGGCTCCTGGGGGAAGATACTCTGAAGCCAATAATAAATGCACTATAATTAATAAGCTATGATACTGAGCTGATAGGGCTTTGCTTGCAACAGGTAGAGTCTGGATTTATCTTTCTCAGGAGGTGCTTTGTTTTAAGATATTAGGATGGAGATGAAGAAAGAGGAGGAAGAGAGGTAAGAAGGAGGAGAGGATGATCCAGGTTTATAGGTTTGTGTTGTTGAAGATCAGGAGCATAGAGAGTTGAACGATGGTAATGTTCAATGGCTGGCTTAGGAATCTACATGGAGGAAAGACCTAGATAGCTACTGGAATCCGAGCTGAGTGCCAGGTTGCTCAGAATATGGTACTAGACAGCCTGGATCACAGCCTCTTGGGCATAAAGTCCCAGACACCTGCCGTTTATTAAGCACTCTAAGGCTGTCTCCTGTACAATGAAATTTCAGGACCATTGGAGCACTGAAAAGGTGTGGCCAAATGAATGGAGTGCTTGGGGCTGGCAATTAAGAGAGCAGGGAACTGGGGAGGAGAGATATTTGAAACTGGCACATGCTGTATGCTAAAAAACACTGTTTAGTAAATAAAAATCCTGAATAATTGAATATTAATTTAACTTCTATGGGTGACATAATCTACGGCTTAAGTAGAACGCTGTATTATAAAGCACAGCTAATTTAAAAGTCAGAAGTCCTAGATTCAAGTCACGGTTTCACATTTATTGGCTCTGTGGTCTTGGCAAGTCACCTGGTGCATATCCAAAAGTTAAGAATCAAATGAACTCCTATATTCAAGGGTTTTGTGGGCCACCGAAAGTATACTCATAAAATGATCATGATTACTTTCCCTGTACTATCCTATTTCTAGTAACAGTTTATTTTTTTAGTATCGCAGATACAGTTCTACAGAAATACATTTCCCCCGAAGTACACGTAACAGGAGAAATTTCATGTGATAGAAAGCACTGCAAATTCCACATGCAAGTATCTTCTTATCTTTGTGTCTCTACAGACTTAAGGCAAAGGCTAGACCAGAGGGTGACGGGAGAAATTCCAGTGCATTACGCGTTACCCATTTTAAAGTGTGATGTAGGACATTCCCCTTTTCAGCAGCTCAGATAGGCAACCCTCATGACTTCTAAAACACTATCCAAGAGTCGATGGGCTGGGTGGCCGACGATCCCTCTAAATAATTGAGTGCCTGTGGTATAGCTCCAGAAGGCATGATTACGTTCTCCAGAAGAGCACTGATTTGCCAGGTCTTATTACACCCCTAGGAGTTATTCAATTCACTTAACAAGATTCCCTTTATGGAAAAGCAAAGAACATTCTAGTCATTTTTCAGTAGATACTTGTTCAAATGCCATCCCTGGCAGCTGCTACAAGTTGGGATCGTATGTGCAATCTCAGGTTTTTGGAAGTCACTTAGCACCATAGCTAATATTTGAGTCATGGACATTTTGAGGAAGACCTCCAACCCACTGCTATACATCCTCCCCACCACTGCCCTCTGATAGATTGGGGTTTACTCACTTGTAACTTTGCCAAATTCTTTTCAGTTTACTTGAACAAAAGACAAAAGAGAGAAGCCCGTAAGTCGATAGCACAGAGGAAAGAGTTGAGAAGCTGCTATCAGAGAGAGCACATCTTTGGATAAATCAAAATAATAACACTAACATTGATAACATTTAAGTTTTATGTGCTTCTATTAACAGAATCTGAATGATTGTATGCATTGTTTCATTTATGTATTACAGTAATCTTCCAAGTTAAAAAATGAAATAAAAACCAGTACGGAAAGGTACAGAGACTTGTTCAAGATCCAATATCAGTAAGAGGCAGGATTTCAACTCAGAAAGTTGAGTCCAGATGAAGCATTTAGCCATTGCATATACTGCTTACTGCTAACTGCTTGGAACTACTTAGAATTTCTCCAAAAGCTGAATGTTACTTCTCTCTGTTGGTACAATTTGGCAGTGGGGCATCTGGTTCTCAGGGAGATGATTAGTGTGGCTAATCCAAAAATTAAATTGCGGGCTTTCCAGGCAAAGTAATGATCTATGGTATGAAATAGTGCTTTCTGGAAGTGTGTGTGAGCTGAAGCTCTAATTTTCCTGGCCTGGTGAGAGACCTAAAGAGTAAAGAAACAATTTCAGTTATAGGAGTAAAACACTGTTAACCACTAAGAAAATACTGTTGAAAATTATGTTTACCCAAGGAAAACATATCAAAGAGACGATAGATTGATGGACTTGTATAATCTCATTTGATTGCAGTGGTATAATTAAACCATCCTATCTAGAATGGGAGGGGAAAGCATCTTGAGTCTTAATGCATAATCAGAGTTATGAGGTTGAAAAGAACTCCACCTTTAGGCTACTGGTATTTGGGGATGTCATTCTAGTCTTTGGAGAAGTCCGTTTTATCCAGTTAGGGCCTTATGCAGCTGCATTACTGAAAGCTTTCCTCACTGCAAGCACTGTGCTAAATACTTTACCTGCATTACCTTTTTTTGACCTCACACAAAACTGCTGGGCCCATTTCACAGATTAGGAAATGGAACAGATATGTCTACTGATTTGTCCAACTTCACATTCCTAATAAATGGCAGAGCCAGGGTGGAAATCCGGGCCGCCTGACAGCTATGTATTTGCACTTCATGAGTATGCCACGATGCCTCCACTCACACTGTAAGGTAGAGATGTTGATTGGAGTCCAAAGACCTAGACTTTGGTCATCTGCCACCCACCATTCAGGAAATGCCATACAAGTTACTCACCTCCCACGTTGAGATGCACACAACAACTGCACTACTTCTCCCACTGCTTGTTTTCCTATGAAAAAGTTTCCTACGTGAAGGGTCTGATTAATAAGGCCTTTAAAAAATACTTTCAACTTAAACTGAATGAAATTATTTTGGTCTTCCTCAAACATGATCAAATTTGAATTGCATTTTGTGGAAAAGGGTAGGACTTGGATAAAGATGTGTGAGGAAAAACATTTCAGGGAAGATGAATTACATGAGCAAAAAATACAGAATTTTGTAGCCCCTCCCCAAATATATTGAATAAGGGTAGAGTAGAGTTCAAGGTGTACATCTGATAAAGGACAGGCAAGATTCGGATTTATCATGAAAACACCGAAGATATTGTCACACAGGGGTTGTGACCCATGTAATTGCCTATTTTTTTTTTTTTTTTTTGGTAGTAATGCCTAGGATAAGGTGAGTGGGGAAAGAAGAAAGCCAAACGGACCAATCATCATACTGCTGCTGCTGCTCTAGTTGAGCTCTAAAGTTGTAGGTTAGAGACTTGCAAGGAAAGATACTAGGCAGATGTGGGAGAGAACAGGGGATTCTGGAAGCAAGACAGCTGTCCTTGGGGGGAGAAAGGAAGGGATTAAAAATGTGAGGATTTTGAGCCTGGATACCTGGGAAAAAGAAGCCAAATGGGGAAATCTAGCATAGAAATCTCCAAGAGGAAGAAAGATTATGGAAATTTGCTGTGGGAATCTATTGTAAAGGCCGTAGATGGACAGTTGAATACAGAGAAGAAAAGTGGTAGAGAGATGTCAGGTCCCAGAGAAAACAAACAGGAAGCCATCTAGTATCCGCACTCTGGACAGTTGGAGCCGTGAAAGCAGCCAAGCTTCCAAGCCAGCCAAAGGAATAACAGGAGAGGTGTGCAGCTCAGTGTATCTCTGTATTTGGAGGATTGGAGAAGGAACAATTGGAGACAGGCAGTTAACAATTAAAAAGATAAACCCTCAGGGCACTGGGGTGGCTCAGTGGTTGAGTGTCTGCCTCTGGGCTCAGGTCATGATCCCAGGGTCCCGGAATCGAGTCCCACATTGGGCTCCTTGCAGAGAAGCCTGCTTTTCCCTCTGCTTAAGTCTCTCTTTCTCTGTACCTCTCATGAATAAATAAATAAAAATCTTTTTAAGATTAATAAGGCCTTAAAAAATCTTTTTAAGATTTTTATTTATTTTTTCATGAGAGACTGAGAGAGAGAGAGAGAGAGGCAGAGACACAGGCAGAGGGAGAAGCAGGCTCTATGCAGGAAGCCCGACGTGGGACTCGATCCTGGGTCTCCAGAATCACACCCTGGGCTGAAGGCGACGCTAAACTGCTGAGCCACCCAGGCTGCCCAATAAATAAAAATCTTAAAAAAAGATAGATCTCATTATAAAGATCCAGGAGTCTGAAACTGTATAATGATACACACGAACACAGGTACATATGTATATAGGTGTGTAGTGTGTGTGTACATGTCTAACCAAGGTCCAAAGTGAAGGATTCAAAGAAAAGCATGACCAAATACCAACTAGACTTGTACTTTATGGCCTTTGTTAATACCCTTTCATTCTTCTTAAAGTCTAAACAGGCTTCCTTTCTATAGTTGGAGAGATTGTTAGAAATGTCTTCCATACCCAAAAGCACTTGTTTTTCCTGATGAATAATTTTCCTTTATACCTACCTTGGCACCATTTGTTATATAACTTCCCTCATCATCAACTCATTTTGCTTCCAAAAACATATTCTCAAGTGCCTGGTTACGTCATAAATACTCTCTATGGATGCTGCTCAACATTTAGTTCTGTGCAGAATTGCTGAGCTGTAATGCGCTACCCACTCTAATATTTCTAATGCCTCCTGGAGTCGTCCCAGCATTAACCATTTATAAAATTCCAACTGCTACTCAATATGTAGAAATGCAATTGCATTTCACTGCTTGCCAAAACAACAGGCCTTTCTGAGATCATTTTTCTTTTTTTGGTTTCCGGGAGAATACAATATTGAAATCCGTGATCAGTAGCCAAGTGCAGGCTGGTGGTAGTTGTTTTTTCCTAAATGATTTTATTATATTGAGGATTTGCCTCAGGACAGAACGTTCTACAGAAACTAATAGGTGAATAAGCACATTCATATATGGTGACCCCTTACCCCATTCTACCTCCCAGGCTTTATGTAAGGTTTACTACTACTTACTGAGAGAATTTTAAATTTCGTTGTAAAGGCAAATGGTGGATGTAGTTTGCATTTGGAGGATGCAAAATGATGCTTTGGTAGTAGGACAAAGCCATCTTTTTTAAATTTAAACTGGGACCAAAGGTAGATAATACCATTGTGAGACATGGTCTGCTAGTTCTCTTGGAGTGATAAAGGCTATTGTAATGAAGCAGACCGTTTGTACATGATGTAGTAAGTGGGGTGCAGCACGCTGTGGAGACTTCGAGTTATAGAGTCAGTCAGCTGAATGTCAGAATTCCTCACTAGCTTTGAGTGAAATAGTTCTACTTTTACTTGGGGATTCTAACATTCATTTGTACCACAAGAAAGGGCTTTCAAGAATAATGTTTTTATGAGGTCTGCAACAGAAGAAAGGTTTCTTTGAAGTCAAAGTCGTTGGGGTGCCTGGGGGGCTCAGTGGTTGAGCATCTGCCTTTGGCTCAGATCGTGATCCTGAGGTCCTGAGATCAAGTCCCACATTAGGCTCCTTGTGGGGAGCTTGCTTCTCCCTCCGCCTATGTCTCTGCCTCTCTCTGTGTATCTCTCATGAAAAAACAAAATCTTAAAAAAAAAAAAAAAAGTCAAAGTTGTCAGATACCACAGAGTCATTATAAACATTGGACAAACAAGCAAAACTAAATAATATTGTGCTGGGGTGAGAGGGAAGGAGCAATTGATTAGGATTAGATTCTAGAGCCAAAGATGTAACCTTGTCATTTCATTTTTTTCCTGTGATTGCCATTATTAGTCAACTGATATACACATATTTTAGTTTTAGGATGTCAACCATAGCACTCATTACTAGGGATACAAAATACTCTGACATGCTTCATGCTTCATGTAGGTGAGAAGGGATAAAGGAAGACTTCCTTGTAGAAGAACTTGAGTGGAGTTTCAATAATTAGACAATTTCCCAGTAAGAAATGAAAGAAAATTCCAGTGAAAAAAAATGTGCAAATGTTAGAAATTGCTTTTTTAAAAATTTGCTTTACTTAGAAAAACAGGATAGATGTAGGAAGAATTATGAGCGAATATCATCAGAGAAAGCTAAGAGGGGAGGTTCTAATATTTTAATAGATTATACAGGTTAAAAAAAAGTAATCACCCCACTCATAAAGTTATGTAAACATGAAGGACATTTAAATACTGTTTCCTGGAGAACAAATGTCTGTCGTGCAAAGGGCACTTTGTCTCCTTTGCCATTGCTGGAATGCGTGATTTTAATAAATGCTGTTAGGACAAACTTTATTTCTAAGCCAACAAACTTAACCTTGAAGCTCAGCTTCAAGATCAGGACACCTGTTACTTAGATCATTCCAAGCATGGTCAGTCAAGTTCATGGCATTTGCCTAAGGAAGAATCTGTATCAGAGGGAATCTCTTAGATCAGTCTTCCAATTAAAAATAAATCCTTTATAAATTTGACTACTTACGATACAAGATTAGGACTACAAAGACCCTCTTGAACGAATGACTCAGCAATCTGTCAGGTGTCTTCTCCATCATTTGTCTTGCTTTGAGAAACCGGGGGTGGCTCAGGTTGGGGCTACAGAAAAATAGTAAGAGGCACCCACCTTGTTCCTCCCTACCTTCCAGAATCTTTTTTTTTTTTTTTTTTTTTTTTTTTTCCAGAATCTTGATAAGGAGGCAAGACACAGACAACTGGGGGGAAAAAAACTGTATATAGTTGAGGCATGTGTATGTATAATTACCATCCTAAACTGATTTTGTCAAAGACCTAGGCAGGCAGAATGAGGACTCCTCAAAATTGTCCACATTCTAACATGGCAAAAAGAGACTTTTCAAGTGTGATCTAGGTGACCAATCTCGAGATGGGGAGATTATCCTGGATTAGCCTGGTGGTTTCAATCTAATCACAACTTCTTAAAATTGGAAGAAGTAGGCAGAAAGTAGAGTCTAAAGAGAGCAACATAGAAAGGCTAGAAGTGTTCCAGAAGACCACTGGTGTACTGACATGTCGAGGCCATGCATAAGGGCCCGAGAGAGCCCTCTAGGAACTCAGGGCCACCTCCAGCCAGTGCCAGGAAGGAAATGGACCTAATGCCACAACTTCATGGAAACGAATCCTGCCCACACCTGAATGAGCAAGGAAAGGATTTCTATGCAAAGGAAAGAAAAGCCCCGCTGATACCTTGATCTGAGCCACAAGAGACCCATATCAGACTCCTAGTTGACAAGACCATAAAATAATAGTTATATAGTTATGTTGCTTGAAGCCACAAAGCTTGTGACCGTTTGTCGTAGCAGCCTAGAGTACTGATGTACCACCAAGATGAGTGGCAAAAATTACTTAATTCTTCTCTTGGCATTTGGGAAAAGAGAGGGATGGATGTAATTTCTTGGAAGATCTTCATGGTTATGAAATTTGAGCTGGTTTTGTAGGCCGGCGGGGTTTAAGAAGGCATAACATTTCCCCCTCCAGGGAAAGTTCAGAGAGCAGACCTCAGGGCCTCGTAGGAAAGCAGACGGCTTCTGCAGGGAAGGAGGTAGAAGTCTAGATTAGGAATGTGTTCCTGAGGACTTTGCCTGCAGGAGGTGAAATCTGAACTTTCAGAGGAAATTTTTATTTCAGCCCACCCATACAGAGCAGCTACATGGGTCCCTCCATTACCCCTGTCCTCCTGCCTGTCTTCAGCAACACTGAGGGACTCAAACACAAAAATAAAAATGCACATTTATGGGGTGCCTGGGCGGCCTCATCGGTTAAGCATCTCACTTTTGATTTAAGCTCAGATCATAACCTCGGGGTTGTGAGATCGAGCCCCCTGTGGTGCTCTGTGCTCAGAATCAGCTTGAGATTCTCACCCTTTCCTCCTCCCCCTGCTTGTTCTGTCTCCCTCTCTCAAATAAATCCTTTTTAAAAATTCACATTATTGATTACCAAACACCATGCACTGTACTATGAGCTTATTCGTGTTATTTACTTTAATCCTCACAACAAACCTTTTCTACAAGAGTACACGGAGGCTTAGAGAGATTTAATGAACCTACACCAGGACACAGCACTAACTAGGGGCAAATCCAGGCTGTAAAACCTAGAGCTCAAAGTCTTAGCCATTTTACGTAGTGCCACCCCTGACAATCAGACCTGCAGTTTGTTTTAACTGCCTGCAGAATATTTTATTCATGTGTACTTTATTATGCATCTATAGGCACAGATTATGCATGCTAACCGATGTGTCATTCACCATTTTAAAAAGGAAACAAAAACAGATCTAGTTATTCAATCAGGTGAGAGGTCTACAATGACCACAGCATGATTCATCCAAGAATTGTTTACATATTATAGCCAAAAACTCCAGCTGGCTACAAAAAAAAAAAAAAAAAAAAAAGGATTCAGTGATCAAATACAAACCTCAACTAAGATGCATCTGAGTCTACAAGAATCCCTGGCATTTGTGCAACTATCAAGAGTGCCATGCCCACAATTTTGTCGGTAGTGATGAGCAGCTGGGACTCTAGCAATTGAATAGGTTACTAGAACTGCTTTTGTGTTATTCTGTTGAAATGCCCTTCCTTTGCTCCCATAATTCTTCAAATATCGTCAGCACCAGAGGGAAACCGGACATCTGAAAAGGACCTAATTAACATGGAGCACAATTCAAGGAATGAATGGATGAGCGAGTGAATAGTGTTGCCCAGATCCAAAATACAGCATCTCGGGGTTGGCTAGCGCTCTCAAAAAAAGCAGTCGTGACTTTGTCCTGCTACTACACACAGTCTGTGCTGCTTTGTTGAAATCCAAAATATAAGGTTGATCTTTCAAACTTTTACCTTCCTTTAAGACTTAAGAAAGCATGAATTCCTTGGAGAATGCATCAATGCATCTAAATAAAACCCATCTATTTTTATTTAAAGGCTGAAATTATGACACATGCTAGAGGAATTGAATGTAATTAACAGATCACCGGCTTTGAAATAATTTTTAATGGTAATAATTGGCAGAAAATAGGATGTGGCTAATAATGTTCTGTTGATGGTACAGAAGAGTTTTCACAAGTAATTGCTTATCCACTTGAAAGCCAACATTCTTCCAGGAGAATAAATTTCTGTTATTTTTGTTTATTTGGATTAGATTTAAAAAATGGCTTTTGGTTAGGTAATAGAAGTACATATAAGAAATTTCAACAGATCAAGTTCTTACCTCAACCATGTTACTTGTTTGGTTCCCCCCCCCCCTTTGGAGGCAATCACAGTTTCTTTTGTATCCTTTAATATACCTATATATCTATATGTCTACCCATAGGTATACCTAATCATACACAGAGTTTATTACTATTAAAAAAAATCATCACTGGAATTTGGCTAAAAATCTAGTTTTCCCCAGGTAAATAGAAGGAAAACATTTAAACTACTTAAATTGTTTTTATTTTTTATTTTTTTTAAGATTTTTTTTTTTTTTTTTAATTAGAGACCAAGAGAGAGAGAGGCAGAGACACAGGCAGAGGGATAAGCAGACTCCATGCACCGGGAGCCCGACGTGGGACTCGATCCTGGGTCTCCAGGATCACACCCTGGGCCAAAGGCAGCGGTAAACCGCTGAGCCACCCGGGCTGCCCAAAACTACTTAAATTGTTTTTAAAAGATGTGGCTATGAATAAAAACAAGTGCAGCTTATAGAATATGTATTATTATTTAATCTCATTAGCTGGGAAGGACAGCAAGATGGAAGTTAAAGCAGAGGCTCAGGGAACAGATCTCGACTTTTAGTTGTGTCATGACTCCATGACAGGTTGCTTCACCTGTAAAATGGGGATACAGACAGTATTAACTTTAGGATTACTGAAAGAATCTAGCTAACATGTTTAGCACGGTGCTTGGCACTTATTAGGAACTCAAACTTTAGAGGTAAGAAAGAAAAACCGATCAGGAAAAAGGAAGACGGCAAGTGTGTGTGTGTTTGTGTGTGTGTCTGTATGTGTCTGTGTCTGTGTGTTTTAAGCCCAGAGTGCTTCAGGAAAAAAAAAAATCTGTCGTTATAATTATCTTGGGCATTGCTTTCAGAAAAATGATATTTTTAAGCTTAGGAAATATAGCATTGGAAAGCTCATTTACAAATTTGGAACTTGAGATTTAACACTTCATTTAAATACATTTCTCTTTTTTGCTCCCAGCAGTGTATTAAAGTAATGGATGAAACCATAACAGGTTTCAAATGACAAAAGACTTAGAATCCAAGTGATTGGTCAATAAACCATCACTTTCCCATGGTTTCCCATGGTTTCCATTTGCCCTCATAGATGGCTCCGGGCTATTAGAGGTCTTCTTTCTTTTGGGATTCCATATACTTCTTTTGCTTCCTTACTTCTTTGACATTCATTACCTGTCTTTGGGCTCTCACACTTGACAATAGGCAGATTTTTTTTTATTTTATTTATTCATGAAAGAGACATAGGCAGAAGAAGAAGCAGGCTCCCTGTGCAGAACCTGATGCAGAATTTGGTCCCAGGATCTCCAGATCACAATCTGAGCCAAAGGCAGACACTCAACCACTGAGCCACCCAGGTGCCACAGGTATTATTCTTTTAGAAGACTCAGGCTTCTCCTTCTAAGCCACAACCCACCAACATAAGAAATTTTAAAAGGCCCAGAAAGAAATCTTCAACTAGAGCAAGTGGACACACAAGTACATATCTCTGCCATGTTTGTCATCACTACCATGAGCAATGCCTTAACTCCTTTGGTAATACCAAACATACCACTGGAAGGAAAAGGTTGGGAAGTGCTGACAGAGAGGTGGGAGAAACTTAACCTTTTGGCAAACAGCAGATAGATGTGAAAATAGAACCGAGCAGATATATCCAGTTCCTCATCATCTCTCCTCAAAGGACCTCACTAAAGTCAATATCACCTTGGCTCCCATGACGACGATAAATAGGTATCAAATATGCTTTTGCTCCGAAGACCTCTGGGCATTGGTACAAAATACAAATGCAAAACTTGGGCTGAATTAATCTCCTGATGTACCACTTAACAAAAAAGCCACAGAATGCAGGTTTGCCGGGCCAAGCTGCTAGGCCTGCCTCTCTGCAAGGCTGTCAGCACCCTCTAAAAAAGAAGGTTGATAAAATTAAGCAGGCAGTTTCTGTTGGCATTTTCACACGGTATGAAACACATGTTATGTTTAGAATGCAAACATGACTGCAGGGTTATAGGATCTTTGGGGGATGTATGCCAATTAAGAGATTTCTGATCACAGGATTACGGTCTCAAAGTTTAAAACTTGGTTGAGCCTACAGCAAGTAAATCAAGGCCCTTCCCTGAAGGGAAGATTAGACAAACGTCTAGCAACTTGGAGCCACTAAGTCAGTCCATCTACAAAAATCAGTACTTATTCTTGCAACCTCAAAGTCTACACGTTCCCAGGCCCTGGCTCAACACAGAATGGATTCCTTCTGTTTGACAGGGGTGTTATCTGCTGTGGAAGGGGAAAAGAGACTAGAGCAGGTGTTACTTTTGGGGTCCCTTTTGCCTTTACCAAGTTTAATGGTACCAAAGTGGAAAAGATTCAGCTTGAGACAAAAATCTCAAATTATACATGTATGTGAGTTACGTGCAGTAAAATCTGATGGTCTGTATTGGTGGGTCTTGTTTTCCTCTGAAAAATGGGGATAATAGGAAGGGTTCTGGTGAGCACATTTGAGAGTGAAAGAAAATCCTAGTCATAAAGTAAAGTTGGCAGCCTAAGAATGGAGGTCTACTCTATACTCCATATATATTAACAATTCTTTCTGTCTTGATTTCATATAGACTGATTTATTCTACATTCCTATAGAATGTTTATTGTATGTATTCTGTGTTCTATATGGTAAAATTACTCCTCTGGAAGGCGGAAAGTCTGTGGAAGGAAAAGAATAGATTACCTCTGCAAAAGAAGTAGGAGGGCAACGGAGAGATATTAAAGTCCAATTTTCTATATTTCCTCCAGGTCTCTGAATGTCAGCACTTTCCCTCTAGCAGGAAATAAGCCCAAGGGGTAAAGAAATGGAAATATGTTCATATTTGTGTTACATAGAGCTAAGAGTAGAAAGAGCTTAAAGCCACTGGTAACTCACAGTTCTTGGAGAGGAGACTCCTCCAGCCAATGAAGTTTAAATCAAATATTTCCAGCTCCTCTTTTGCTGTTTTAGGTACTAATCCCAAGTCTCAAAATAATATTCTGACTCTCTCCCAGCATGGCCCTCTGATAGCGAAAGGTCACATAAAGGGAACAGATATGGGAGCCAGAGTCCTTGGGGGTGAGCCTAGCTGTGTAGCCACCGGCATGTGACACTAAACCCTCCCATCCACAGCTTGTCACTGAGCTTGGGGTTCCAGCTCACGTGTAGCTTTCACATCCAGGTACTTGGCTACATAAGTGGAAAAAAATCTTTTGCTTTTGTTTATCCCCCCAAAAAAACTTTTATGTTCACAAATGTCATATTAAGTAGCTAATAAAGGACCGAAAATCGACCTAAAAATGTCTGAACTATATTCTCAGACTACTTGGGTTTTTACTTTCTTAAAGAATTATGAAGCATCAAGCTCTAGCCCCCCACCCCCCTTATCCAAGTAATTTATTCAGAAAACCACAAAGTGACAAGTGTTGGTCTTCCATAAAGCTCTCCTCATTTTTGTATTAAAAAAAAATAAAGTAAGATGCACAAATTGTGGTTGTTGGGAGAAGTTTACTGTGGGTGTGTTTTACCTGAACTTGCCTTTCAATGGCATGGCTTTTGAGGTCTCTCTTCATAGGTTCAAGAGAAATTGCATCTAAGGGGATGACTTGTGAGGGGTCATTCCTCTCAAGTCAGCCATGCCTTCTCTGTTCATCTTGTCTGCTCCCTTCTCTTGCTTTCTCTTTAAACTTCACATGACTGAAATTGAATGAATCAACTTGCCCTGAAAGCCCATTCCCTAGTTCCCAGTGGGACTATTCAAGTTTTATTACTTTTAAAGATTCACCCAGGCTTTCACTAACATGAAAAGTAGATCACCTCCGAGTGTCAGCTTTCAGGTTTAAAAGATTTAGACTCCAAAGCAGAAACTTGCTTCTAGTGCTCCACTTGAAAGGCCACAAAGCCCCATTGGATGTATGTTTAACAGTTTTTATTCTCCCGTGAAAAATGAGGATGTTTATATCTCTGCTGAAATCATAAAAGACCCAGGTAGAAAATTTTCCATTGTAAGTCTCTGTTCCTGTCATGTCATTTTAGGTAGAAATAAATGAGCAGGATCTGATCACAGGCTTACAAATGTGAAATAACTCCTGAGTGATGTCAAACATCACAGCCGTCCCACCTTCTGTGTGCAGAACATGTCTCATGAGACAACCCCTTCCCCCAACACTTCCCCCATCACATCGTTCTTCCCTTTGTGTCTCTGGGGCTGCTTTGCAAGAAGACTGATACATAGAGAACAGGCATCTGTGATACTCGGCTTCAGAAAGTTCCGGGCTGGGCTGGAGGTGGAGAAGGTGAATCAGTGCCAAAGCACAGCTCAGCTGCCAGATGTCCAATACTGACAGCTGCCGCCTGGGGTTTGCCTTGCAAGGGCTGCTGTCTAATTTCAACAGTAGACACAACAGGGAGAGAGAGAGAGGTTAATGTTCCTAAACCTGCCTTCATAAACTCTTGTCTTTGCCTTTCCATCCCTCAATGATGCTGAGTCTCTAACAGGGAGTCAAACAGTTGTAAATGACCCAATTACCATCTTGCCTGGTATTCTAATACACAGTTGGTATTAAAAAGGTCATTGAATGCAGAGGGACGGACCCCACCCAATTATTGTGAGAACAAGGCCTGACATCCGTGGTCAGTAGGTAAGACCCTATCTGGGGAAGAAAAAAAAAAAAAGCCCATATTTGTGGGGAATTACTCAGGATTTCAAATTGAAAAAGGACTTCCCTGATGATAGAGGATGTAAAAACCAAGTGCAAGTGTGTTTGGTTTCAAGATGTTCTTGAAATAATTTCAATTATTTCAGTTGAATATTTCAATATAACTGACCCCAAAATTTGTACCAATCTTTTACATATAAATGCTGTCTATCTTCTATGAGCTCTCATTAGTGCTGAGTAGTGGGTCTTTATCTCCTATTAAATTCCTCTAGGGAATTCCCCACGATTAATCATAAGCACATTCAATTCTCTTTAATTTCCTAGAATTGGTTCACCTTCTCTCACTTTTAACAAATCTTTGGTTTTTAACTGATGTGACCTGGATTGATCTCAGTAATCTATTGTTACATAACAACCACCCCCCAAATTTAGTGTTTTAAAACAACCACCATCTAAATTGGCTCAGGTTTCTATGTTTTGGTTTGCCATGGCTCCAAAGCTTTTTTTCTTCTCCCTGGATGGACAGGTAGGCTTGGTCAGGTGGACCCAATCTGGGCTGGAAGATTCAAAATCTTCCTTCACATGCCTGCTTCCTCAGCTAGGAAACTAAGGTCTGTCTCTTCTCATGGTCCTTCATCTTTTAAGTCCTCCTTTCCCCCATTGACTTTCATCCTTCAGAAGGTCATGCTCTCCATCTGCTCTCTCCAGCAGGGTAGCCAAACCCAGTTATGGTGGATCGAGACCCTAAGCAAGCAAAGGCAGAGTCTGCCAAGCTTCTTAAACCCAAGGCCCAGAAGTGGTGTGTCTAACTCCTAATTTCTAACAATCAAAGCAATCCTCAGGCCAGAGAATGCTCACGGGAAGAGGAAATACTCTCCATTTCTTGGTAGATGAGCAACATCCATGTATTAGAATGAAATTACTGGCAGCCATCTTTGCAGACAATTGACCACACCTATCATATCATACATCTGTGTAAACACAGAAAGGAAGAAATACATGTAGGAATTTAGTATATATTAAATTGTAGGAGCCAAATACTTGGGGAAACTGATGTATTTAATAAATTGTTTTGAAGTCTTTGTTTAACTGTTAGGAAAAAGAAATCCAGCTACACTAAAGAACACCATGTGATGAATAAAAAATTGAACTGTAATATTTATTTCTCAGAATGTGGAAGAGACATTAAAAATTAAACACACACACAACAAAGTCATAAAGGTAAACTGACAGGTTTGACAGATCTCACCAAATATAAACTTTAGAAGGGAATATCAAAACCTTGTGCTCTGCCTCTGCTTAAGGGACTACAAAGAAGAATATTGTTCCCACTCTCAAACTGAAGGGAGGGGAGCCAGATAATTTATAAAGTCATAACCGTTCTTGACCTTATCAGAGAACAGAGGCTGCACAATAACCAGTGAACTGAATTCCAAAGGATAATAGCTTCTCTAAGGAGAGAGTGAAGAACAGTTTCACCTGGGGCAGCAGACGATGGCCAGAAGCCTCAGGTCAATTACTTCATTGAATAAATCATCAATGTTTGTAGATGTATAAATCATCTATGTTGTATCAATCATCTATAATTACAGGTAAGAAGAAACAGGCAAAATTTCAGCAAATACCTAAAAGCCAGTTATGGGTTAATATGTCACCTTAAAATACCCAGGAGCCCTAGACCTGAGGAGAATCCACTGTCACATGCAGCCTTTTTTTTTTTTTTTTTTTTGGGATTTTATTTATTTATTCATGAGAGACACACAGAGAGAGGCAGAGACAAAGGCAGAGGGAGAAGCAGGCTCCATGCAGGGAGCCCCATGTGGGACTCTATCCTGGGTCTCCAGGATCACGCCCTGGGCTGAAGGCGGTGCTAAACCACTGAGCCACCTGGGCTGCCCTCAGCCTCTCTTTCATGGACCTCTACTGGTATTCACGAGAAACCCAGGGGATAAGGCAAGTGACCCGAGAGTCTCCTTCAGCATGAAGCCATATCCACTTTCTTGGAAACTTCTCTTCTCCAAAGCAAAGGTCCTAAGTCACTGGGGCTGGGGCAGGCAACCTTTCTCTCTCAAAGGTTCCAACAAAGATTCACTGCCTCAGAGAGGAAACAAAGCAAAGGGCATCAGCTACTAAAGTTCAAAGCAAACGTATACCTCTACTGAGTGAGGAGTAAAAGTAAGAGGTCTGCTCCTGAGGTAGGGGCAACATTGTCCACAGTTGCGGGAAGGGTACTACCATTTCTACCCCCAGTCTCAGGCAATGGCATAGTGCTGCTGAGGAAAAATAGAAGCAAAACTCCCTCCATTTCTGGAGGAGAGAGTGAGACAGGAAAATCCCTCCTACCCAAGAACCTTCCCCTCCACAGATACAAGGTGAAGCTTGCATGTCGTAGTGGATGAGCAGGAATGCTCGCAAAACCCTATCCCCAAATGGCAGGCACATGCTCTGAGGCAGGCACAGGGGAACAGAGAACTTGGGCCCACCACAAGTCTTGCACCAAGTAGCGAACAATAGCAGTTTATCACCGGGAAAGGGACAAGAGAACTGTCACCTGATGAAGCCATGCAGGACCTGCTGCAAGCTTAGGCTGGATCAGGAGTCCTGAGAAAACCATCCAGCACTGCAGGATCCACACAGGGCACTAGGCTGAGGCCACCTACCGTGGAAGGAATTTAAAGTCTGCATGCACTTAAGGCAGCTAACAGCAGCAAAGCCCAATCGATTACCAACTGCATTGACTCAACTGCCCTTGCTAATCCCCTGCCAGAGAAACAGGTGTGCTTGTTTTAGGCCATACATACTAGTTACCTCAGTCTGTGGTTACATAAGCAATGACCACTATTCAAACATGAATTGTAAGAAAAGAGAGGTGGGGGGGAGAGAGATAAGGAAGAAGAAACGAAGGAATGAAGGAAGGGATAAAGCAGAACCAAATCCAGACATTAGACTAATGTGAGAAATCCCAGACAGGGAATTTTGAAAACTATGATTTAATACGTTAAAGTATCTAATGGAAAAGATAGACAACATGTTTGGGCAGATGAGAAAGTATAAAAAGAATCAAATGGGAATGCTGGAAGCGTAGGAGATAAACAACATAATATTGGAAATGAAAACTTCCATGAGCTTCTCAGCAGATGTGATGCTAAAGATAAAAGATTCAATGGGAGTGCCTGGGTGGTGCAGTCTGTTAAGCATCTGACTCTTGATTTCTGCTCAGGTCATGATCTCAGGGTTGTGAGATCGAGCCCCATTTCAGGCCTGAGCCAGGCTCTGAGCATAGCAAGAATTCTGCTAAAGTTTCTCTTTCCCTCTTCCTCCACCCTTCCCATGCTCGCTCTCTCTTACTCTCAAATAAATATTTTTTTTTAATAAAAGAGTACACTTATCATGATGAATACTGAGTAACATATAGAATAGTTGATTCTCTCGCGCTCTTTCTCTGCCTCTCCCTCGCCCCAGCTTGTGCTCTCTCACTCTCAGATAAATAAAATATTTTTTTAAAAAAACGAGAAGATTTGAACAACACTACAAATGACCTCAACCTAATAACCATTTAAAGAACATAGCATCCAACAATAGCATAATGCAAATTATAATTTAAGAATATATTATCCACAGAGGTAAAACTCATTTTGTGCCAGAAAACAAATATCAAAACCTTTAAAACAATTGAAATCATGCAAAATATGTCCTCTAAACTACATAGGAATTAAACTAAAAATAAGTAAGAGAAAGATAAATTACCTATGAGTCAAAGAAATCACAGGGAAAATTAGGAAACTGAATTGAATTGAATGAAAATGAAAATACAGTTTATTAACATTTGTGGGATGCAATTAAAGCAGTGCTTTAGAGGATATTTATAGCAGTAAATGTTTATAGAAAATGAAAAAGATTCAAAACAATGGTCCAGGTTTCCCCTTAGAAACTTGAAAAAGAGAGAGCAAATTAAACCCAAAGTAAGCAGAAGAAATCAATAATAAAAATAAGAGATAGATTTAAAAAAAATAAAGGGAATTAATAGTACACTTATCATCATGGGAACTCCTGGGTGAGACAGTTGGTTAACCACCCAACACTTGGTTTCAGCTCAGGTCATGATCTCAGGGTCTTGAGATCAAGTTCTGAGTTGGGCTCCAAACTCAGCAAGGATTCTGCTCATGTTTCTCTTTCCCTCTTTCTCCACCCCTCCCCATGATTGTGATCTCTCTCTCTCTCTCTCAAATAAATAAATAAATAAATAAATAAATAAATAAATAAATCTTTTTTTAAAAAAAAATTACACTTTTCATGATATATACTGAGTAATACGTAGAATTGTTGAATTATTATATTGTACACCTGAAACTAATATAACACTGTATCTCAATTATACTTCAATAAAGGAAATTTCTAAATAAAATTAAAAAATTAAAAAGTGCAAAAATCAAAGTAAAGAAAAATAGATAAGCAATCAAAAACTCAATGAAACTAAGAACTGTTTTAAGAGATCAAAGCAAATACTGTTCAAAAAATGTAGAAATAAGGTATAACTTACCAATATTAGAGCCAAAAAAAATTTGCTTATCACTACATGCTCTATAGACTTTAAAAAGTTAAGGAGATAAGAAGGTCTATGTTAAGAACTTTGATAACCTATCTGAAATGGACTTTTTTTTAAAGACCCCGCTACCAAAGCTTATTCAAGAAGAACTAGATCAATATCCAGTAAGGAAATTCATTTCATAACTTAAAATATTCCCCCACAGAAAACTCTAGGCCCAAATGGCTCCCTCAGCAAATTTTATCAAACAATAAAAATCAACAGTAATAATACCAATCATACAGAAAATAAAAGAGAGAACCCTTCTCATCTCATTTTATGAAGCTAACAGTTTTCCATTAACAAAACCAATTAAAGATATTACAAAAAAACAAAACAAAACAGAAAGCCCAAAGCAGTATCTTCTATTAAGATAAAGATATAAATCCTTTACAAAATATGAGCAAACTGAATCCCTCAATAACAAAAAACAGATAACAAAATAGAACATATTAGGGTTGATCTTAGGAATGCAAAGTTGGTTCAATATTAACAAAACCAATGTCCTAGGCTATTTAAACAAAGTAAATATTTATTACACAACACACATTTATAAATGCAGAAAAAACATTCAATAAAATTGTGTACTTATTATAAAATTCTCAACAAATTAGAAATAGACAAAAATTCCTCAACTTGATAAAGGACATTTACAAAAAACCTACAGAAAGCATGACACTTTAATGGAGAATGACTAAATATATCCCTCCCAAGATGAAAACAATATTGTCTATTTGAAATTGTACTGATGGTTTTACCACTTTAATAAAATGAGGAAAACAGAAGTACATAGATTGGAAAAGAAGATATAAAATGAAATTTTCTTTACAGAATACATGGTAATTTGCATAAAAAACCCCAGAGAATTTACCAAAGAGTTACCAGGACTAAGTTTAGCAATGTTGGAGGATGAAGGCTAATAAAATGCATTTCTCTATATAACAATGAGCAATTAGAAATTAAAATGAGGGGCACCTGGGTGCCTCAGTGATTGAGTGTTTGCCTTTGACTCAGGTCCCCAGCTCAGGCTGGAGTCCTGGAATCAAGTCCCATATCAGGCTCCCCAGAGGGAGCCTGCTTCTCCCTCTGCCTATGTCTTGACCTCTCTTCTCTCTGTGTATCTCTCATGAATAAATAAATAAAATATTTTTAAAAAAAGAAATGAAAATAGTATCAAAAACTACAGTAACATTAAAAAGAAATGTGTGGGTGGGGATGGGCTAGATGGGTGATGGGGCATCAAAAAAGGTACTTGTTGGGATGAGCACTGGGTGTTATATAAGTGACGAGTCATTAACTCTAGTGAAAGAAACAAAAAATCAAGAAATGCTTAGAAATAGTTTTGAAAGAAGTTGTGCAATACTTGTATGCTCAAAACCATAAAATATTAATGTGAGAAGGCAAATTTCAAAAATTAATGACACAGGTGGAAAATATACTTATTGATCAGAGAGAGGACCTGATATCAAAGCTATCATTTCTCCTCCAAATCAGTCTGCACGTTGAAAACAATACATATAAAAATCCTTCCATATTTTTTTGTAGATACTGAAAACTGATAAAAAATGTACACAGGAATGCAAAAGGCCTAGAATAAAGCAACTTGAAGAATAAAAACAAAGTTGGAGAACACACATCCCATATTTAACTTTACTATGAAATTCATAATTTAGGCTTTGTGGTATTAACAATGTAACATATATATAGATGGATGAAACAAAATGTTTATTTTGTTAGTTATATTTAGATAAATTTCATTCCCATTTCTTTGAAAAATAATTCACTTCTGGTTCAACCTTAATCTCAATGCTCTCTATTCTGTTACTCAGCAGATTTACCCAATTGACTTCTGAATCCCTGGGAGCTTCTCTCCCCTCTGCACAAAAATGGCAGCTCTTTCACGGGTTCTCTGGAACTTTCTTTTAGCTTAAACCAATGACAGCATTCTCTCTAAACTGATTTTCCCTATCTGGGAAAGTAAATAGACTTTACCACTTCTTCTGTTTAGAAACTTTCTTCCTTTTAGCTTCTAATACCACATTTTTAAGTTTCTCTTCTTGTTTCCCCCCTTCCCCTTTGGGAACCACCAGATTAGAAGGAAAGTAGAAAAAAATGGACAGAAAATAATTTTTATCTTCCTAGTAATTTTGTTCTCTCTCTAGAGTGGAATTTGGGTTCATTTAGAAATAATTTTTATTATTTTTGTACTCAATTTATGTGAACAAACAAAACCAGGGTTTTTGTTTTGTTTTGTTTTTCAGCTTATCTATTTCTCTTCTTGCCTTTTCCTTTCCTATCTCATGTGGTGATTCTTCTTTCTCCAAGCTCTTTCCCAAAGATGCTTAAGCCTCTGCTTATCTTTCTCAAAGTTCTTTCTGTGGGACACCTGGGTGCCTCAGTGGTTGAACATCTGCCTTTGGCTCAGGTCGTGATCCCAGGGTCCTGGGATCGAGTCCTGCATCAGGCTCCCCTCAGGCAGCCCGCTTTTCCCTCTGCCTGTGTCTCTGCCTCTCCTTGTGTGTCTCTCATGAATAAATAAATAAAATCTTTTTAAAAATTGTTAAAAGTTCTTTCTTTCTATTAGGCTTCTGGATCTTTAGTCCTTACTCCTGTGTCAATGGCTCTCAGAGCCCCACTTCCAGCCTCAGCTTCTTTTGCAAAATTCATCCTCTATTTTCACCCCTTCAGTGTCTGTAAAATGTCTTCCTGCAGATACCCCATCCTCTCTTTCTGTGCTTCAGATAAGCACATCAACTTTATCTGACAGACAATCACACACTTAATTCAGCTGTAGCTCTCACTCTTAACTCTCTTGTTATCTGGGCTAATGAGGCCACAGTTCCCTCAGCTTCAAAAATTGCAGACGGACCTCCACCCATTTCTAATCAATCACCAATTCCTATTGATCCTTCTTGAACATTTCTCACCTTTATTTTTTTCCTTTTCCAATCAAGCCTCCAACTCTGTCATTTTCCTGCTCAGAGAACTCCAACTGCAAAGGTTTCAAATTATTCCCCCTCATTGTGTGTCTCCAAATATGACACTACTCAGAACCCAAAAATTTTATATTCTGTCCTCACTGTGTGTCCATATTTATTTCCTAACCATTGTCAAGTAAAAATCTTTTTTTAAAAGGATGTATTTATTTATTTATTTATTTATTTATTTATTTATTTATTTATGATAGACATAGAGAGAGAGAGAGGCAGAGACACAGGCAGAGGGAGCAGGCTCCATGCAAGGATCCCAACGTGGGACTCGATCCCGGGACTCCAGGATCGCGCCCTGGGCCAAAGGCAGGCGCTAAACCACTGAGCCACCCAGGGATCCCCCAAGTAAAAATCTTTACTCTTGTTCTTCTATCCATACTTATTTAACTCAAGAACACTTTCTCTAAAATACTGTGTTAGACATTGACAATAAAAGAGAAACTTAGAGCACTTAAAAGTCTCTAAAGAAAGAGGCAGATTTGAAAACAAATAACTATAATGAAATGTAGTAGGTGATTTTTAAAAATGTCAACTGAATAAATCCTTGAGCAAAAAAACAAGGAGTAATCATATCTTTTTAGAGGTAGGGAAATATACAAATAGGAAATGACATCTAAGAGTAGATGATAAAGAAATGTTGTGAGCAAAGGCTTGGGGGCATGACTCTCCATGGTGTATCTGGGACAGAGAGAGTCCAGTGTATTTACAGTGCCTTCTTTCACACCTGCTAAACACATATTACCTGTCCTCCAAGGCCCACCTACATGTCTCTTTCATGCCCTAATTGTAATTCCTGTTGATTTCTACCTTTATAAAAACTCTTATGCATGGCTAATTTCACTTCTATTTTTTTCAAGGATTTGGTTATTTTGATTTAACATAACCTGTGCTATAGCAGTAGTGGGTATTGTTGGGTATTCCCTAACAGATTATGAGAATATGAAGGTCAAGAATAATGATTTACAGTTCTCCTCCTCCCACCCCCCTTCTTTCTTCTCATCTCCCTTCCTTCTCCTCCTCCCTCTGCCTCATTGCCATGTACATGAAAATTCCCTAAAAATTATTTTAAATAGTTTCTGTACCTAGAGAATGGGGGTTACTTAGATGTTATCCATACTAGTGGCTCTCAACCATGGTTCCTTATTAGTGTCACTTGGATAGCTTTTCTTTTTTTAATATTTTATTTATTTGAGAGAGAGAGAGAATGAGAGCACAAGCAGAGTGAGGAGCAGAGGGAGAGGGAGAAGCAAACACCTCACTGGGCAGGGAACACAATGTGGGGCTCCATCCCAGGACCCTCGGGTCATGACCTGAGCTGAAGGCAGATGCTTAACCAACTGAGCCACCCGGGTGCCCCACTTGGATAGCTTTTAATAAATCCAAATATCTCTAATGTCTGGACTTCACCTAATATCCAATTAAATCTAAAATCTTGGGAGAGAACTTGATCCCTGATGTTTATGTAGCTCTATATTTGTGACATCTGTGTGGTCTATACCTACAATAATATATGAGTCTGATGGGAATTGAATTGGGCTAGTTGAAAAATACTGATGTCCTTTTTTAGGGGGGGGGGGAAGGATGAGAAACTTAAAACCCAGAGACGTAAGGTAGTTGATCCAGGTCACCCAATTTGAGATAAAGCTGTGAATGAAGCCCGATCTTCTGATTCTTGGTCATAACTTTCTATTTATTCCCTACCCTCTCTGAAGAACAAACTCTGTCCTCTTTTTGAATGTGATGGTCAGATTATCCTCATTTCTGTGATCCTCAGAGACATGATACCTACCAGTAGGAAGATAACTGTGTGTGACATTCTTTAGGTGTCGAGTGGTCTCCTTCCTGACTTGCCAGGCTGTCTTTACCAAAGCAAATTCTGGGTGTGTGAAAAACTCAGATCTGAAGAACTGCTAAAGTCACTCCTGCTTTAAAAGGAAAGGAACAAAGGCATAAATCTATGAGGAAAACTCTGATGGAAGAGAGTCTGTCTTAAATGTTATGAATGTAACTCCAAAATCGCACTGGGAAGCTAAGAACGACTGAAACCACTCCAACATGTCACATGGCTCTGTGCTGGCCAAGCCAAAGCAACAAGGGTGCCCTTCACATGACACTTGAGTGACTTTGATAAACTAGAGCAGGTGGGAGCAATGTGAGCAGATGGAAATAAGGCCTTGGGACTGAGGTGTGTTGTTTTGTTTTCTACATTTTTCTGTTTGTCCTCATGAAGTATCTTGAATGCAGGACACCTCATGTTGTCTCCTTATTTCTTAATCATGAGAAGTGGGACATTCGGGACTTTATCTTCCTAGATCTTATTGTAAACTACCTGACTTTCTTTTCCTTTTATCCCCTTTGATGCATTGTCTAATACATCTCAATTCCCAAGGACTTTTTTTTTTTCCTTGTGAAATTATTTATTTATTTTTCCGGACAGCTCATTGCCTAATGCCTCAAAAGTCTGCAATTTCTCAACACTATTTCCTCTTTGGTCCACAGTGGTTCAGATTTGTTTCTTTTAAGTTCTCCCTTTACAAGAAAAAACTAGAAATAGTAAAACACCCTAGGGTATTTTTTTAAACTAAAGTAAATATGCCCTGGGGAAAGTAGGTATTGATCTGTTGTCTTCTTTATACGTGTTGCAATTTCACAGACACTGAACATGAACACCAGTAAGGTTTTGGCTGTTTGCTCTAAAGGAGAGATGAAAAGGAGTAAGTTATTGAAAAGGTACATGCATGAGATTTCTCTAAGTTTTGGTTTTGGACAAAACTTTGGTTTTTCACTATAATATGAATGTATTTATAGGCCTGTGCTATAAGATACAGCTTCAAATAAAATACTGAAGACAACTTCTGAACACTTGACTCATGAGTAGCCACAAAGCTATCATACCATCCACACCAATCCCCTCTTGAGTAACAGGCGAAGTGTATAACCTGAGAAAATTCTACAAAACTCAGTGTGTAGGAACAAAGACTTATGATATATTTAGGAGCAGGAGCATTAATCAGTTAAGTACTGCAGGTTCAAATCCCTGCTGAGATAGATGTTGAATCGAATTTACACCAGGTAAAGAACAAAGTCTCAAAAGAGTGTCCAGTTGAGCTAACTTCCTCAGACATTGTCAACAACTGGAAACACATTTGCCTACAGAAAATCCAATGCCTTCTTTTCTCAGTCGGAAATTTTCTATGGCAGAACTTCATTGCCCCCAGTATTTTCCCATTGTGGTTTTAAAATCCACAATAAAAGAGCTAGTTTTATCTCACTCTCTGCTTGTATGTGAATTCATTTTGTGTTTGTCAGACTTTAGGCTTTGAGTTTTCAAGTTTCTTATGTTCAGAAACTCTGAAAAATAAATGTATTTGTTATTCCTATGGAATTATTAACAGTTGTCATCACACTATTCAGTGAAGTGTTCCGGTTCTATAGATAGACAGCTCTCGGTTCAAATATATACTGAGTTACCTAAAAGTCTTGAGGAATTACCATATCCTAAGTGTAAGTTTCCTTCTCCATGTGATCGGACTGCTTACAGTGCTAAAATCTTGCCATTATTATGAAAATTACCTGAAATCACCAATTTAAATGATTAATAACTAAAGTGGTAAGCATTCAGTTGATTGCAGCTAATTTTAGTTAATTAATAAAATGTAGCATGACTAGATGATCATTGGATCAACCTTACAATATAAGTATCTCTTTATTCCTAACCATTTTTGAAATAATACAATAAACCTGATTTCCCTGATGTTAATATACCATATAAAGATAAATATTGAAAGCAGAAATATCATCCTGACTTTACATAAGGACGTTAAGCTATAAGCAATCAATAGGTATGTGAGGTACTTTTACAGCTACCAGTCCTGGATTTTTATAGATATAATCTGAAACTACAAGCTATTGATTTAAGCAAAACACACTCAATATAATCTCCCTTTATAGCCTTGGTCTAAATCACAACACTTTGCTGTAGATTTACGACTTCTGAATAACTCCACTGAAAGAAGTGATTAGTTTCTTGGTGTCTCTGTGGAGTGAAGTAATTAGTTTTGTTCAACAGCACAGTCTTCCTGGCATCATCCAGTAAAAGCTGTATTGTGACTTGGAGAAAATCTTTATGCACAAATACTGCCCTTCACTTTTTTGTGACATGAAGTTGGAAGATACAGCGGACATTAGACACAACAGAATCAAAATCCCAAATAATCTCATCAGACTGGAATGGTGACATTCAAGAAACCAAATGTAAAATCCAACATTCTGATTTTAAAATACTCACTGCCCAGACATGGGATGTTAGGAATACTATGGCTATCCACAAGGATAATGCAGCCCTTTTCTGCCCAAACTGTACATCGTTTCCCCTCTTTCCACCTGGCTTCATGCTAGAACACCTCCATCTAAATAAATAAATGAATATTAATAGGGAAATAACTATGTGGTGGAAGTAAGCCAGGATGCAAAGAGTAGACAAAAAGCAAAGAACTATTTTGACTCTTCTATTCTCTACCTTCTGTTAATGACATCAGCAATGACACACATCCTCATCATCATTTCTCTTGGTTCCATCTGCCCAAATTTTAATTTCAGGTCCCATCCTCATTCTCTGGGGGCTCCTATTGTCTAAATTATTCTGCTTCCACTGCCTTCCCTCTAAAAGCTCTTTCTTGTACCTTATTCTTCTAAAATGCAAACGGGATCCTAGCACTTTTCTGCTTAAAATCCTTCCATAAGTTTTTACAACCTAGACAATTAAATCAGAACACTTTTGCTTAACACAGAAAGTCCCCTTTAACTTCCTTTACAGCCATTTATCCCCACACTCAGTTATGTTGCACCATATACATATTTCCCACCATATTCCAAGCTTTCGCAAGTCAGTAACTTTTGCATACTCCTATCTTTGTTTAGCATTACCTTCATTTCTTTTTCTTTGTTTTTAATTTTTCATGATTCAAATCTTTTTTTTTTAAGATTTTATTTATTTATTCATGAGAGACACAGAGACAGAGGCAGAGAAATTGGCAGAAGGAAAAGTAGGCTCCCTGTGGAGAGCCTGATGTGGAACTCAATCCCAGGACCCTGGGATCATGTCTTGAGCCAAGGTCAGACACTCAATCCCTTAGCCACCCAGATGCCCTTCATGATTCAGATGTAGGGGCTGAAATCAAATCTAAACAGGAAAATTAGCTAATCTATTCTCCATTTCCTTTGCAATTTTATATTCTTTGTTTTATAAGTATTAATTTATATGCATCTTTAAAATGGTGAACATTTTAAAGTTTTATATCACACTGGGGTATCCCCAGTTTTTATGGAGTAACTGACACATTGGAGATATCTAGTAAAGATTTGAAAAATTAATGCAGTAATTGACAGGATGAATATGTCTGATAATGTAGATAAAATGATTCCTCAAGCTGGATTGCGACATTGGAAGTTGTCATTGATCAGATAATTTCCACACTATAATCCTACAGAGTGATTACATTCATTTTGAGTAAACAAAACTCAGATACAATTTGGTAAAGAATTGCTTGTGACCAGGTGCTTAATACACTTTTCTCTTGGCATCCAATTTTTCCCAAAATTCTACAATGAAAAGCATGCATTTAACTCCCACATTGGAAAGGCTTGACCTAGTTTTAAGGAAATCCTAGAAAAATCCACAGTCATTAATTCTACAGCTGATGTTTCAGAGGGAGAAGTTGATCAATATGTGTATATACTGTCATGAAACTGCAGGCCTGTTTCCAAGAGAGAAATGTAAATGGCCACAATTTCACCCACAACTTATTCCCATTCTTGATCAAATAATTCCTAGGGAAATACTATTTTTAATTGAACAAGTGATTCATGTCTCTAGAGTACAGAACATGCATTCCACAGAGTGCAAATAACCAGCTGGTGATAGCTCTGAAAGTATGCTGGTTAGAAGCTCTCTAGTCCTGAAATGACATTACCTTTATTCAACTGTTCTGAAGCAAATTTCTAGAAAACTCTCTGAAAGGTACATGAATTGATTTGCTGTCAGAAAAATTCCTTCTTTGGGGCCTTATCATTTTAATCCTCTAAATGGCAATCTCCCAAGAAATAGATTGTCTCACCAACGCAGCAAAACCATTGGATTGGTTGGTTTCCAAGGATACCGAAGGGAAAGTTGACTCGTTTTAAAATGAAGCCTTTACCTAAAAATAATAGAAGATGATAGAGATAAGGAAGTTACCAATTAATTGCATTACCACAGCAGCCCATTTAAGAAGTGAGGCTGTCAGATTATAAATTGTCAAAGGTCTTGATACTTCACAATAGTAAGTTTGAATATCAACTTACTCTGTATCTGGTTCTATGATACTATCAGGAAGCTCCTCTTTGAAAACCCCTAAATAGGGTTAACTTGTTAGGAAGGAAGGATTTTTAAACAGGAGCAATAAAATTGTGAGACTAACTTATTGCAAATTCTACTCGTACTCCCACTGAGTTGTGTTTTTGCCTACTTGAACCCTGCCCGACCGTGGATCCTAGTGCAGAACTGTCTGAACCACACTCCGAGGGAAGACTTGCAAAAAATAATTGAATAATAAACTTTGTGCCCAGGCCAATTGGGTAAATTGCCTTTGTGCTTTTCCATGACTTGCTTTTGCCAGACGGAATACTTGGCACTCAAGACGGTGGCATTGGACCAGATTTTGGAGCAATGGGATTTTTGAAAATGATTTATTTTTTCCCTCTCCACAGACAGTTACTCTGGCACAGATGGTTTCTCTGAATGATGAGCCCAGAGTCTTTTCCATCATATTTCGCCATTGTAAATGTGTAAGAAAGTTCAGAATGAAGACCAAAGTTTGGCACCTAACACGCGTAAAACCAAGGTCTTCGGAGATGGCTCTGTGACTGTCATAAGCTGAAATACTTCTTTTCCTTCCCCTTCAGTTCCTACTATGAAATTCCATCTTCAACAAATAATGTTAATGGGGGAAAATCAGCAGAGAAGAATGGAAAGTTATAGCTGTCTTTCTCTAGACTAATATGCAAACTTAAATTGTGTTATGTGAAAGCTTAGTACTTACTGTTAGCTTTCCCAAAGCAATTAAGACCTAATAATGCTATATTAATATGCAAGGAGGAATTAGGGTAAAGGAAGTTCTTGAATTAAAAACTCAGCCATGATAGGGAAGCAAGCAAGATCTTAAGAGCTGCCCAATGTCTATGAAAAGAGACCTGCCTTTGGAAAACAAACAATATTTCTTGAGAAACAATTACATGCTGTAAATGTAAATCTCTTAGAAAACCCCTAAGACTCTGTGAATCCACACCCCCATTTTACAGACAGGTAAAATGAGAATTACAAAGATTAAGTAACTTGCCCAAAAGTGATCCACTTATTTGCAGGAGAGACAAAAGATGAACCACAAGTTTCTTTACTCCAGATCTTCTCTCCACTTAAATCATATGTGGGATACAGCGATTCATGGTATTTTGGTGAGGAACAAAGGCGGTAGTGATGCATTCCTTGACAGCACTAACAAAGTAGAATTTATAGAATGATATGCCCGGCATAGGGGACTCCCTCAGGGAGCTATGCTAATGGAGAAAATGTCAATGATAACTACAGGATGTGATGACACCACATGAAGCCAGAATTTGAGCCCATCACAGAAAAGTGGAGCACAAGGAGCACAATCTAATTACATTGAGCAGATGTGGCAAGAAAGCATGAGCATAACAACTAATTATGATTACTCATTTTACTTCTCCCTGTCATGATTGTGACAGTTACAAATAACTTTACAATATGGAATCTTTAAAAGAATATAAATGCATTAATAATGTACTGTTGTATGTTGTGTGCTTAGAGTAAAGTGAGACTCAGAAAACATTCTATTGCAAAAAAATAAATGACATTATTAGAAAATGTGTGTGTGTGGGTGTGTGTGTTTGTGTACTGTCTTGCACAAGCCACATCAAATAAAAATTGTACCAGGAACTGGCATATCTCAGGGAGTTTGATAGTCTTGACTCAATTCTGTGATTTTTGAAAAGTCACTTCTCTTTGTTGGAAGTTTCTTCATGATCATGCTGAAGCAATGGCGTCACATGTAAATTTCCTCATTTGTAAGCTGGGAGTACACAGAGGATTCTGATAAATAAATGAGATAATGCACTTAGTACAGTCTCTGTGTTATAAAGTCAAATTAATATTCACTTCTATTATTTTTATTACAATTCAATGAGCCAGTTGAACTAGATGTACCCTCAGGCTCTTTCTAGCCCCTATAATCTTATTCATTTATATTATGGTCCCTTGATCCATTTTTAAAGAAAAATTTATATATTTCTTCTATACTATTCATATGAGCAGAGCCTTATGTCTTGTCATTAATTACACTCCCTCCCACCCTGGGCATGGAACATTATATGCTTTTTGTTCATTTATTTACTGAGAAGTTTGCAAAATATATTAAAATTCACATCTGCTTTGAATCAGGGAGTCATCAAATACAATAAGGATGGAAGGAAATAACATAAAGCAACCTAAAATCTCAAAACAATTATTTGCCATTCTCTATCAAATTTGGGACAGATATTTCTTTCCAAAATTTGTTATGTATGTAATCCAATGTATACAAAAATATTCAAATTACATTTATAAAATTGCTTGTTTTATCAAGATAACCATTGCTTTATTAATTTAGCTTAAAACATAGTTCAACAGTAGTAAATAAGGTGTAAATGTGAACTCCAATTATGGTATTTTAAAATATCATTGAGTTCACAGTAAAGTATGTAGTAGAACAAAGGATAACAGACTGGAAAAGAAAAAAGTTAATGTCTCTTATCTCTCCACAGAACAACTTAAAATCAAATCTATGTAAAAAAGTAAATTATATATTTTACAATAAAAACTAGATAGAAAGAGAATTGAATATTTTTTAAAGACATAGAAGGTAAATAGGTTTCTAAATGGATAAGTGAAGAAATAAAAAAAAGAAAAATATATTTCAATAGGTTGTAATGTAAAAATGTAAACTTTATGCAGGTTAAAATTATAACAAAATGTAAAGGTGAAGGGCAGAGTAGAAACTGTTTTTACAAAATAGGATGAGAAAAGAGCTAAAAAACCTTATTAAAAATAGAATATTTGTTAGGGAAAACAATTCACTGAAAGATAGATGGGCAAAAATTTGAAAAGAAATTTACAAAAGAAGACCTACAACTAGTAAATAAATATGATAAAAATGTTCAGTATGAATACAAGCAGAATCAAACATCAGACTTTTTTGTTCTGTTTTGTCTTTAAGTGTCATAACCTACTGTTGGTGCTTGAAATTACTAACGGGATTGGCAAGTAAGTAGCAAAATAGATCAAAGACATTAGGGTGCTCTTCCTTTTGACCAGATAATTGCAGTTCTATAAATATGCCTTAAGAAAATGGTCTGAAATACAAATGCCTTATGTGCAAAAATGTTGTTACTTTTGATAAGAAATAAAAATGTCCCCTAGTACAGTACTGATGATGAAATGTTACGTAGCCTTTAAAAATAATGGTAATAGGGACACCTGGGTGGCTCAGTGGTTGAGCATTTGCCATCAGTTCACGGTGTGATCCCGGGACCCAGGATTGAGTCCCACATCGGGCTCCTTGCACGGAGCCTACTTCTCCCTCTGCCTGTGTCTCTGCCTTTCTCTGTGTCTTTCATGAATAAATAAATAAAATCTTTTTAAAAATTAAAATAAAATAAATTAAATTAAAAATAATGGTAGTAAAGGTTATGTGAGAACCAGAAATAATATGCATGATATATTAAATAAAAATATGGAAAGCTGGAACAACTAAACATCCACATGCAAAAAAATAAATCTATACCTAAACTGTATACTCTCCATAAACAGTTAACTCCAAATGGGTCATGGACCTACATTTAGGTCACAGATCTAAAATTCAAAACTATGAAACACTTAGAATATGATATAGGAAAAAAAATCTAGATGTTCTTGGGTTTGGCAATATCTTTTTGATACAACACCAAAAAACACAATCCATGAAAAAAAGAATTAAGAGTGGGATTCTATGAAATTGCAATCTTCTGCTCTGCAAAAAAAAAAAAACATTGTCAAGGAATTGAAAAGACCAACCACAGAGTGAGGGAAAATACTGGCTAAAGACATACCTGATTAAGATCTGTTACCAAAATACACGAAGAATTTTAAAAAATCAACAATAAGAAACAACCCAAATAAAACTGGCTAAAGATCTCAAGAAACCTCACCAGGGTAGACATAAGATGGCAAATAAGTGTATGAAATGATGCTCCACATCCTATGTCACCAGGAAATTCAAATTAAAACACTGAGATACCACTACATAACTGTAATAATGACCAAAATCTAAAACACTGACAACATCAAATGCTGGTGAGGATGTGGATCAAGAGGAACTCTCATTCATTACTGGTGAGGCTGCAAAATGGTACAATTACTTTGAAATACAGTGTGGCAGTTTCTGAAAAAGATAAAAAACAAAACAAAAACTAAATGTACTTTACCATGCAATCTGGCAATTGCACTCCTTGGTATTAACCCAAAGATGTCAAAAATTTATGTCCACCCAAAAACTTGCCAATGGATGCTGGTAACAGCTTTGTTCGTAATTGCCGAAACTTGGAAACAATCTAGAAGTTCTTCAATAGGTGAACGGATAAACAAACTGTGGTACATCCAGACTATGTATCCAGTAATGGAATATTATTTAGTACTAAAAAAAGTAATCTGTCAAGCCATGAAAAGACTCAGAAAGGGAGGAATCCTAAATACATATTACTAAATGAAAGAAGCCAATCTGGGAAAAGTATGTACTGTGTGATTCCAACTATATAACAGTCTAGGAAAAACCAATCCTTGGAGATGGTAAAAATATCAGGTGAAGGGGCAGGGATCAAGAGGTGCAGCACAGACAATTTTCAGGACAATGAAACTATTCAATATGATTGATTATATGATGAATGTACGTTACACATTTGTCCAAACCCACAGAAAATGCAACACCAAGAGTAATCCTAATGTAAACTATGGACACTGGGTGTTCATGGTGTATCAGTGTAGATTGAACAATTGTAACATATGTACCACTCTGGTGAGGAATGTTGATAATATGGGAGTTTATGCACATGTGGGAGTAGGGGGTTTATTGGAAATCTTTGTACCTTTTGCTCAATATTGCTATAAACCTAAAATTGCTTTTAAAAGATGAAGATTGAAGGACATCTGGGTGGCTCAGTGGTTAAGTGTCTCCCTTTAGCTCAGGGCATGATCCCAGGGTCCTGGGATTGAGTCCCACGTTGGGCTCCCCCGCCCCAGGGAGCCTGCTTCTCCCTCTGCCTGCGTCTCTTCCTCTCTCTCTCTGTGTCTGTCATGAACAAATAAATAAAATTCTTAAAAAAATAAATAAAATAAAAGATAAGGATTGGGGCACCGGGGTGGCTCAGTCAGTTAAGTGTCCACCTTCAGTTCACATCATGATCCCAGGACCGTGGAATCAAGGCTGCGTAGGGATCCCTACACAGGGGATCCTGCTCGGTGGGGAGTCTGCTTCTCCCTCTCCCTCTGTGTCTCCCCTGTTGCTTGTGCTCTCTCAAATAAATAAATTAAATATTTTAAAAGAAAGATAAGGATTGTATACATAATACATATAGCTAACTTGCATGCATCTTATATTTAGGACTATTTAAAATGCATACTAAAAATATTAGAAGGACGATATATAAAATCTATTATGTTAGAATCCTGTGACTGTGTATTTTTAATTTTCTTCAATTTCATTAATATTGCTGTAATATATCATCTGCTTAAAATAAATGAACAAACAAACAAATCACTAAAACTACACTAAGGTGAAAATACATGTGTCCTAAATTTCAAATATTTGGGCAGCTTCAAAAGAAGCAAAACTAAATATTCAGTTGATGTACCCCTAACTTATCATGTGTTTTCTCTTCACCGACGTTGTGCAGTATTCCCTATAGAAGTTGGGAATATTTTTCCCTTCCCAACCCCATCAGTCGCCAAAGCCTTGCTTACCTCATGAGGCTTTTGTGAAAATCACCCATTCAGCTTCTGTCCACAGCCCCTTTATGTGGGGGTCTGACATAACTCAGAGTAGGGAACTAATGTCTAAGAGACGTACATGGATGATGGGCTACCAGCCCTGCTTCTCTCTTAGCTGCCAGAACAAAAACCTCCTTTCTTCTCCAGATAAAAACACTCATTCAAGAAATGTTTGGTAGTCCCACTCATTGCTTTATCATTAAAAGTACCTGCTAACAGAGTACCAACCCCCTTGGTTTGTCAGGGACTATTTAAAAAACTGGGACCAGTTGTAGGCAAATTGAGGCAAATAAGTCACCCTACCTTCTAGGTACCAAGCACTATTTTAGGAATTTACATGTACTGTATTATTTAGTCTCCCACATTGGAATCCCAGTGTAGATTCCAGCTGACATCCTCAATACATATGGGGTCCAAGTTAATGGGTATTCACAACGTGGAAGATCTTGAGGTTATGTCCCTACTAGGGAGCTGAGTCCGGTGAAACTGATGCATGACCCTTCCTTCTTTCCTTCTTCTTCCTTTCCTTCCTTTCTTCCTTTAATAATGAAAATTAACTGGGCATTTTTTTTATGTGGCTCACACTATGTTATGCAAATTTTGTGACTAGGTATATGCCTTTTATTGAGTTATTTTTTTCTAACCATAAGACAATTTCATGCTTATTATAGAAAAATTAAGATACAGTAAAGCACAAGGAAGAAAATGGAAGACACAACAAGCTCTCTCAGAGACACTGTGCCCAAGCTTGGCTGGTCCTCACTCTCTAGGTCTTGGGTAGGTCATTGCTCCCTAGAAGAAGCCCAAGAGGAGCCCTCACAATGATGTATTCCATCATTTTATCTTATTTGCATGGTCCCCCAAAATTATTCTAACTGGGAATTGCTTTTCTGTATATTTAATTATTCACTTCTTGATCACTTTCCTGGACCATGAACAAGTACAGTCCATGAGATCAAAGATCTCATTTGTCTTATTTATTGCTGACACCCAGAGCCCAAGCCTGTACTTTGAATGAAGAGATGCACCCACAACCCCTCCAGGCTGCAATAATCAGTGTCAACAGTCTGGTGATGCATCACTTCATGCAAACACTTCTACACCTTCCACAGAGTGATGATCATCATGTTTTTGTTATCTTACATCTTTCTGTTTTCATTTACCATCGTACGCATTGTTATTATGTGAGGTTATCAAATGTCAACATTGTTTTAATGGTTATCATATGCCACCTTATGACTATATCATCGTCCATAAACAAGTACCCACCTTTTAGATTTCTAGATTCTTTTTAATCTTTTGTTATTGAGATTATTTGTATGTTTTTTCAACAAATACTAGCCGAGCATGCCTGCTCTGGCAGCACTGTGCTTGGCACTTAGATATGGCAATAAGAAAGATACACCTGGTCCTATATTCATGGAATTTAGAATATATGGAAAAGACAGAGTCTCAATATTTGTCTGTACATGTTTGGAGGAGAATAAGGACAATATGAGGGATATATAAACATAGTAGAGGGGGAGTGGGTTGTGGAGTAAACCTAACTTCTCTTCTTCCCTTCTTCCATGTGAATAGAAGGAAGGTAGTCCTGCAAAGGGATATTTAAACTTAGTAAGAAGTGAAGATATATAGGATTTAGCTGGGGGGAGAAAAGGGTTGAGATAGAATACTTTTGCTGAAGGGAAGGTCCTGAGGCAGCCCAGAGTACCCTGAATGTGATTAATTAAAGGCTGACCCATGTAATAGATAAAAGGAGAATGATTAATATCATTGTATATAAACCTTCGCTCTAATATTCAATTATGCATTTAGAATAGATCGCTTGAAGTGAAATAATTGGAGCAAAACTATGGACTTTCCAAAATTTTCCTAATAAAACCCAACTACTTTTCAGAAACTTTATGCCAATTTATGTTTCTATAAAATGTATATGTCATTGTCTCCTTCATTTTATCTTCTGGAATTTCAAATATTTCATTTTTTAAATGAATTGTTGAATGTGTTAGTCACTAGAGTAAAAAATAACAATATCCTCTAAGATTTAGCACAAGAGGTATGTCTAAATCTTTTCCGATTGCCTCTTACTCAGCTAAAATAATTTTTATAGTGTACTTCCCTGATTACCATATTCATTTTATCCCATATTGCTATGCAGTCTTAATTCTGATGCTTTGCCATTCTCTTTATGGTGCTTAATCTGCTTGTCTTTTTACCCAATTAGACTAAAAGCTTCATAAGGCCAGTTCAGTACAATTCAATTCAACTAATAGTTACTGCATTCTTACTTTGTCAAAGGGGTGGTGCAAAGCACTGAGTAGGAGAAAAACCAAAATGCACAATCTTTGTTCTCAGACAAAGGTAAAACTTGCACCATCAGCCATGACAAAAGGCAAATCTGTCACTTACTCCTTTCTACAATAAGTAATGGACAATTACTGAAGGGTAATAAACAAGAAAATGAAATTTCAAAATAACGTATAGCAACTCAGGAGAGGGAGAATTTAATAATGGTCAGGGAGACTAGAGAAATACTTAAGAATCTGATGATCCAAGCTAAGGGTTGATGAATTAGTAGAAAAGTTGAACACAGGTGGAGAGAGAGTGTCATTAACCTAGGAAACGGAGGTCACAGGCACAAAAAAATGTAACATGCCCATTGTGGCTGAATTAGAGAGTTTCTTGAGATTGTAGGCCAAGCAATTACAGAAAGTCCCAAATGGCATGCTGTATTAGGACTTTATTTTATGATTAATGATTTCTTCTTAAAAGTTTTGCAAAAGGTAGGGAGATGATCCTCCATTAACAAAAAGTCCATGGCAATTTTGTGGTTGCTACGATATTCACTGGCAAAAATATTTCAAAGCCTACAGCTGAAGTGCCATTTCCACACATCATTTCCAAACACAGGTTATCTTTGTTTGGGGCAAATAATGATATAATAAACACTAAACACCCTCACACCCTACCCCAGATCAATCTAACAATGCTTCTAATGAAATGGAGGTGTGTTATCTTCACTAGGGATGATTCCCATTAAGGGTGAATCGCTCCCTGTCAGCAGGTGGGCAAACCAAGTGATAAGAGAGGTGATGATTCATCTAATTTTGAACTCACCCACTGTTTGATGGCAGCATTCACAAAAGAGTGAGGCAATTGGATTGCTAACCCAGACATCTGCTACATTGACAGCTCTCTATTATTCCAAATATAGGACAGTGTGATCTGACAACTATACATGCGGACTGGGAAAGGAGCAAGTGATAAAATGAATATGATTACCTGAATGTATGTTTTCACAGAGGATCAGTCAATCATTCAGACATTTGTTCAACAAATATTTAAGAAACTTCTATACAATAAATGTTTTGCAAGACACTGATGAGTGTATGATGATCATTCTATAAATCTTACCCTCTGGAATTTTATAAACTAATACAGTAAAAATGTCTTTGTAGAAAGCAACGTGCTTTGGTTGAACTGATTCACATGAACTTGATATTTCAGTCTTCAGTCTTATTTTGTCCACGAAATAGTCATACACACACATGCACAGGCATACACACACACACACACACCCCACCCCCATTTTCCCTAGTCTAATTGTCCATTTGGCCCTAGAGAGTGGAAAAACTAATTGACTTTTCCTATGCCTCTCTGAACACACAGGGTTGATCTGGGTTGCAGCTGTGGTTTAATTTGTGAATGTGCAATTGAAAATAAAACACTTATTGGATTACAGCCCCCGACCAACTCTTTGGCAAACTGACAGCTTTGGCCAAAAATATGAGGGTCATATAGTAATTAGAGAAATGATTACAACTTCCAAAGGAATATCCTGGTCATATCAGTGGGGGGATTTTGCTGTGGTTTGTTTTAACTACATCCCCAACCTCTTTTCAGGATGAAGTCAACATAATAGTCTTCTGGATTCTGCTTCCTCTGACACATTCATTTTCTCTACCTCTGTATGAGAGGCTCTCACCAAGCCTTCGTTTATATAAGGGGAGGAAAAAAGGTAAACTATAAAGAATACTTCCTTTCCTTACCTATATTTGATAAATACTAGTCTTTGCCTTGTGATTCATCACACTAGGGAGATAGTCAATTACAAACATCCACATACCCTGATGTCAAATTCACCTCTCGAACTTTAGGAATTTGTGTCTCCAAAGGGACCCATAGGTTATGGGGGAAAGGACACAATCTGATATGATCTCCTAGGTACTGAGCATCTTTTCACTAGGCTGAGAGTCATTTGATATCTTCCTTCTCTCCTTCTTTCCTTCCATCCTCCCTCCCTCCCTCCCTCCCTTACTCCTTCTCTCCCTCCCTCCCTCCCTCCTTTCCTCCCTCCCTCCCTCCCTTCTTCCTTTCCTTCCTTCCTTCCATGTTTTTTCCTCATCACTAGCTGATGCTATTCCTGCAGCATCATTACGACTAGGGTTGAATCTGCACATCAAGCAGCATTAGAATCACAGGTGCCTCCTCGCTTTGGATGAGTGCCCCTCTCATCACACCACATAATATCTGTCACTCCAAGCTCTGTCTGCCGCTCTCACCCCTAAATGACAGAGCAGCAGCAGCAAAGCCGTCACTCAGATTGGTGTCCTCGCTCCAAACTTCCATTTATCAAATTATTGTCACAGAAAGCTTAGAAAAACACAAGGGAAGATCTTTCAAGTAGGGGTGAGTAGACTCTGAAGTCAACTTTCACATATGTGGCATCTCTGTCCTTGCACGCATCTTCACAAAAGAGGATCTGGGATATTTTTGCACTGCCTATTTCACAAAAGGATTTCAAATGACTTACCATAAAGGATGCAGAGATACCTCAAAACACGTATTGCCTGCTTTGCCCAGTTTCTGTAATTTATATAATTTAAACATGTATGTATTTTAACTCAGTACAAAGAGATCAAATACAACTTATACGATGTTCTCCTATCTCTATGCTAACTGAAATCGAAGCACCATTCTGACAAGAACAGTGACAGACAGAGATGCTGCCTAAATTGGAGAGGGAAAAATACAAAGTGTGTTCATGTCGCAAATTGTGTTTATGCTGCTACAAAAAATGAATACATTATCATGCTTTTCACAAACAAGTGTTCCTAGAAATCAGAGAGGGATGGGTTTGTTAAGGACGTTTTGGGTGGTGCATCTGTTTTTTATTTGGTTAGCAGAAGTCTACTGAGAAGAGAGAGGCAGGGGTTGCAGGGATAGAGAAATGAAATAGGGATGAGAGAAAATTAATTTGAAGGTCAAATGACATATCCCAGTTACCCTGACACTTATTTTAGTTGCTGATTCATGCTCAATAGTTGACTGTTCTCCCACACAACAGTGAGAAATTGGAATGGAATAACTCCACAAGCTGGCAGAGAGAAAGAGGGTTAATAAGCAGAAAACTTAAGGAAATCGACATAGATCTCATATTGTACAGTCAATAGAGTTCATCTGGAGCAATTGTCTTACCTTCTTTTTTTTTTCCTTCCTCATTTTTTTTTGTTTGTTTGTTTAGGGTTGTTTTTTTTTTTTTTTTTTTTTTTTTTTTTTTTTAGTTCAGAGTATTTCTTGTTGAGATATTCAAAGGGAAAAACATACTATTTCATTAATTCTCATTTTTAAATATCAATATTGGCAGGAACTATCCCTGCTGCTATATCTTGTTAAATGAGATAAATGGGGAAGATACTTCATTCAGTGTCTTTCTGTAACCCAGTGAGCTCTAATGACAAAAGAAGCAAATCCAATCATATAGTTTCCAACACTGGGTATAGCGCTGTGGTATTTGGGGAAGGGGTAGAATGAATGGGGGAGGGAGGTTACTCTCTGATCTTATGGACCTAAAAAACTAGCATTTTTTGGAATGAGCTTCTAATAAAAGTTTCAAATACTATAAAATGCAAATTATTGAATTAAGAAGAAACATACAAAACTTGAGGAGCAATAAATCAACTAAACTAAACTAAGTCATTCTGACCTAGATGCAAGTAGAGATCATGGAGATAAGATCTTGTTCTAGAAGAATAAATACATTTTTGAACTGATGCAAGAATCAAGTTTAATTCATTCAATAACTTACTGGGATTGCTGCTATTGTCATCATTGTGAAGCCAGATCTTTAATATCTTTTACAAAGACTGAAGAAAGAGAGTATGGATCAGCCAATGGTGGAAAAATAGATGATAAGCTAGACAGAGTGAGAGGAGAATTCAGGATTCTTGTATCTCTAGGCAAAGATTTTTCTTCTAGATTTGGGTTAACCAAGTTGGGTAAGATAATCAAATGGTAAATCAGTTGCTTTTAGTTCCCTTTTCCCAAAGCTCTTGTTTAGAAATTTAAGCACTTGCTGTATAATGATTTTGTTGTTGTTGTTCCTCTATTTTCCACATCCACACTAGATTGTGAACTAGTTGGTGTTAAATAGCACATCTTGTTTCTCCCTTACTCTCCATATTCTAGCAACATGCCTGGTTTTCAGTAAGTGCTCGATTTAGGGGATGAATTAAATAAAGGCTGAGTAATGAGGTCAACTTACTTCTGAGATGAATTTAGATGGATGAGTGGCAACATTTGAAAAAATGCAGTGATAACAAAATAAATCAGAGTTACAAACAATATTCCAATGAGAGCAATTTGCTTCCATTTTTGTGGGCTCTTAAATATCCAATACGGGGATCTGTGGGGTACCAGACTATAATATCACAACTTCCCATGTTAAATATCATCTCAGGATTTTTCATACACATGGTAGCCTTAACTTATCAAGGTACTATCACAGCGACTACACTTCCTGAATTTGGCCACACTTCCATTGTCACTGTTTTACAAATGAAAAATGAAAGGACCACATCTCTAAAAACCCCAGATCCTTCCTAGATGTACTCTTTCAAAATTTTACAATAACTTTGAGGAAGTTATTAGTAATTCTGCTTTATAGATAAACAGCTAAATCTCAGATTATAAACTATGTCCAAAGTATACACATGGTAAGTGGTAAAGCTGGGATTTGAGTCTATGTGTGTGAGTTTTTTTGATTGAGGTTTTTTGTGTGTGTGTGTTTCTTGTCCATGTTATCACATGTAGCTCTCTTCATTTTAACATATGTACAGGACCACATTGTAGAAACATACAGATACATGTTTTCTTGTATACACGCTTAATATTTTTCATGTATACCTAGGAAGGATTTGCACACTTTCAACTTCATGATGAAATTAATTTCCAAGATGGTGACACAAATGTCGCCCTCTTTTTAGCAGTGTCATAAAAGTTTCCATTGTTCTCTATCTTCACCCAATATGTGGAATTGGCAGATGTTAATTTTTTACTAATCTGGTGGCTGGTTATTTTAATTTGAGAATCTCTTTGTGTTTTCACATTATGTTTGCACTCTTTCACATCATCTCCCATGGAAGAAATGATGTGCTGAAAGTCCACCAGTGGCCAGGCCCTATTCCTAATGCCAAGCACCAGAATGCCCCATCCTATGGTTAACCCCATGAGCATGCCTGCTCCCCAGTTAGAGAAGAGTATGAACACTGCAGTGGTCACAGACTGGACAGGTGACATGAGGTGTGATCAGTGTGATCAATATTCTTTTCATGCTCCTGTCCCTGCAGGGCGGTGCTTCACTCAGACCTCAGCCAGATCCCAGGAAACTTGGTGTTTTCACTGGAGGATGCTTGCATATTGCTATTGCTGCCATTTCCTTGTCTGAGTTTATGAGAATTTTCAACACAACAAAGGCCAGAGTTCCTGTCCACAAAATAGATTACAATCTATCAGTGTGAGAAGGACAATGCAGCTGGTGCGGCAGAAACTCAGTCCTTGTTCATAAACACTTTTTGGCCTTTAGAAAGCTTGTGACCGACAACAGGGCATGTTTATACAGCTCCTTCCAAAAATAAAATCGATGAAAAAAATCAGTAAAGTCATAATGTCACAATTTCCCAAACTCAAAAACGTAGTGATATTTTTGTTTTTCGATTTGGAAAAGTTCCCCATTGAGAAATAAGGCCTGAAACACTGAAGAAAAGAATGGATTCTAAAATACAGCAAAACCTGTGAACCACAGAAAGGGACAAGGTCTCCTCCAGAAACAGAGAAGCTAGAGATGATTTCTCAGAGATGATTGATATAATTCTGGATCCTTTTATTCCATAAAGTCCAGGTGCTTGATTGTACAAGCACATGAAGAAACCCAACATTAAATCTTAGTCCTCCTAATATTGATCTGCAAACACATAATTGACTTGTTTATATGCACTTGCTTGAGAAAGGATGCCATTGATTCAAACCAGTTGAGCTTATTAGCCCTGTTGACTCATTGGTCAATAAACTGGCTTACTCTCTCCATCCTAGGAAGAAACAGAGTTCAGTGTTTTGTTTTGTTTTTTTTAAAGTCAATAGCTTCCAATGCCCCTGAAACCAAACTATTCAGTTCAGCTTTCTGTTTTGAACTTTGCTCATTCTTATTTTGATCTTTCATCATACAGGAAATAGAGTTATATTATAATATTTAAAATACAGAAATAAGGAAAACAAAACAAAAATATTTAATTTGGTGTGGATCTTTTAAAACTGTTTTCTATATATTTAGCTAGAAGTGCTGTACATGGTTTATATTTTTAATATCTTAACCTATGTGACATAATATATTATTTAATAACTTGCTTTCATGTTCTTAATAACTTGTCTTAGAAACATTTAGTTATTTTAAATGGTTTTATGATAATCCACTGTGTGGGTATACTCTGGTTTATTTTACTATTCATTTTACTATTTTTCTCATAACCGACATTTAGATTGTGGCTAATTTTTGCAACTATGCTAATAATGCTGCAGTAAATATCCTAGTGCTTTCTTGTGGATGCTTCTTTCTGTCAGAAATTCCCAGATAATCTGACTATTCAAGTACAACTGTATAACTAATGCATTATGAATTTAAACTGAAGGGCAGGGAAGAGTGGTTATATATAATAATTATTGCTAATTTTTGTTGAGTACTAACTGTTTACCAGCTGCTACTTTAACTTCCTTATGTGCATTAACTAAATGACCTTTAAAATGGCCCTATAAGGTAGCCCTACTATTGTAAGCCTTATTTTACATATGGGGAAACTGAGGCATGGACTAATTTAATTACATTGCTAAAAGTCATAAATCTAGGAAATGGAAGAACAGATTTGAATCCATATATATTCCTGGAGCCTGCATCTTTAACTATTATGCTGCATTGCCTCCCAATGTGACTATACAAGGAATTAATAAAGGAGTTTATAAAAGTTCTTGGGTAATTTCAGTGTCCAGTTATTTTTGGATGGGGTGAGGGTGTGTGGGATTTATGTGGTGACATGTGAAGTGTATAAGAAGTGTAAATTAGAAAGGGACATGAAGGCTCAGTCATCCCAGATGAAGGAGATTTATAGAGAGTAACTAAGGAAATAAAAATCTTAAAAATATTCACATGGATTCCAATTGCACAGTTTTATTCTTTACACATGTGTCCCTGGAAGGTACTTTACCAATATTACATTTAAAGGATGTTGAGAATCTGGAATGCAACCAGGAGAGAGGAAAAACTGCCTAAAATGACAGAAAGTAAGACCTAGGGGGAAAAAAAGCCAAAGAGAACTGTTCAGTGGATATCAATTATTAGCTGAGTACCCAGTCCGGCCCTCTGTGCTGTGGCAAAAATGAAGATGAAATTCTTGAGACACCGTCCCTCTGAGATTCTGCTTGTTTTGTAATAATGGAGATGAGACCCAGGGAGAGATACTTGTGGTATGATACAGGGGTCATATAGACAAAAGGAATGAATGACACAAAACATTTATGGAATACCCTCTCTGTTCTAGATACTGTCCAAAGACTCATCTTATTTAATTCCCACAGAGGCCATTGTCATGGATAAGGAAAGAGATGCTATTAGTTATTAAATAGTGTGCTAAGACATAGGGCTGGTAACTTTGATTCAAACCCCAAATCTGCCTCACTCCAAAGTTCAGATGTTCCTTAGCCCCTCCCCTACTTCTTTGGAAAAAAAGGAAAACTGGAAAACAATTACTCCTTTCAAATAAATGAAGAGTTCCTATAAGAGGTCTGTAGCATGGACGATTAAACTAAGAAGATGTCAAATGAATATCCTGAAGATCCTTGTGTTAGATGAAAAATGCTCTATAAAAAGAAGGCTCATTCTAAGAAAGTGTAGGTAGGGCTAATATGTGTGTATTTTCTCCAGAAGACTCATATATCTTGTTAAAACATTGACATGCATCCAAATTGTTTCATACAGAGCTACTGTCCGAGGCCCCTAACTGCCTCCCCACACCACAACTTACCCCCATCTCCCTCCCCATTATCCAGCAACACATGGTAATGGGATGTGGAACAACATTGGTCTTCCTTCTTCACAGCCACTGCTGTCCATCCTGATTGGTTGATGCCCATGCCATACCTCTTGTTCTCATTTGAATACAAGCCCTAAATATAACTATCTGACCTTAGATGCTCAGGCAGACAACTGTGTCATGTTCTCTCTCTGTGTTTCTTTCACCTCCCATAGACATTAGTTAATGTACTCAGTAGGGGATTTATAAATCTGAATTTCCATCAGGTGCTGAACTAAAGCCAGAAAAGTTGTTTTTAAAAAAATGGGGATTTGCATCATCCTTTTGGTCTCCTTTTCATTGTTATTAGCATCCCGAAAGAATAGTCAGTAAGTAGATTTTAATCTTAGGAATCCTAATGTTCACCATCATAGTGTTGTAGATCACAGGGATCTGCTTAGCCTGAAAGATTCTATTCTGGCTTAAATCTTGAACAATTACAACTGTAACTTGAAATGAATGCTATATACTCAAACTGATACAAAAAGCAGTAAGTAGAAACATGCCAACAAACACAGATGAGCATCTTAATGCACACACACTGAGTACCCAATACCAGTAATTAGGTTTTCCAATCTTAATTTCTTTTAATCTAGCAATAAGGGAAACAGGGAGAGTGGCATTGACCTCTGGGTTTTTCAATAAATATTCAACTAATGATGATTTCCTCATTAAACCACACCCCATATAGGAGGATAGGAAGAAGAAATGATTAGTCTAAGTAGGTGGCATGACCAGAAGCAGCCAGTATAATCCCATAGGGGTTAATTTGTTCATCTGTCTTTCCTCTAAGGCCAGGAATCTTTTTTGAAACTCATAAAAGATAAATATTCCCAAAGAGATTGTGCAGGAGAACGGCAAGTTGGAGCAGTGCAGCAAACATTTTCACCACCTTGCAGCTAGGACTTCTGGAGACTCAAGGAAATCTATTGCTATGTGTTCACGCGATCAATGCAAACACAGCACAGGGTTAGGATACCTGCATGTTTGTTAAGGTTCAGAAAATCCAGAGGAAATCAATGCCTATGAACTGAGGCTTTAGGCAAACTTGCTCTCTTTCTTACACAGGGAAAAACAAGAGTTCCAAATTTCAAGTGCTTTCCTGTGCCCACATCACTATTTACTTCAAATAATTTTCAGACGTAAATCTTAACTTGCTCTTATGATACCATTTTCAATGGGTCCCTCATATTATCTTTCCCTTGGCCTCCATCTCTGCCCCATTCCCCTTTGCAAGACTGAAGTAAAGAACTAAATTAGGGATCCCTGGGTGGCGCAGCGGTTTGGCGCCTGCCTTTGGCCCAGGGCGTGATCCTGGAGACCCGGGATCGGATCCCACATCGGGCTCCGGGTGCATGGAGCCTGCTTCTCCCTCTGCCTGTGTCTCTGCCTCTCTCTCTCTCTGTCTGACTATCATGAATAAATAAACAAAATTAAAAAAAAAAAAAAGAACTAAATTAATTTATCCAAGTGAAAAGATAAGTGCATAAAACAGAAATCTGAAGGCCTGCTCTGATCTCACCAGCACAGTACATATTTTTCCATCTCTTACCCAGCATGGAACTTTCACTTCCGACTTTTGATTCTCTGTGTCTTTGCCCAATGTGGTGTCATTGGACTATCATTTTGATGTGGCTCATATCTTCTGCTTCCTTAAGCTGTTTAGTGCTCCTTTCTATGGTACCAGAGCTAATCCATTATCCCCTGACAGCCTCACAGACACATGCACACAGAACTCTCTTTCTCACAGTTCTAGCTCTGCTGACAGCACGTGGTCAAGAATTGTTTCAAATGAAAATGGGATTAAAAACTCCCAATAGTTACTGTTCTTGATTTTAACCTTGAATCCAAATTTTACACTAACTGGATGACCTTGTCAAGTTAAAGAACCTATTTCTTTATTTGCAACAGAATGAAATAGCTATTTTTCAGGTTATGAGGTTATTCTAGGCATAAAGTCCAATGAAAAATACGTGGTAAAACTCAGTGACAACATCTAGTATTATTGTTATTGTCCTAAAAAAAAAAAAAACAACAACAACAAGAAAAACAACCATAAACATCAATCATTGATATTCCACTTCCCACATAACTTCTCAGTAAAGAAAGAGACAAAGAATTCAGATGTCAAGGTACAAAGTAATGCAGATACCAACCCTTCCATTTTTGAGATGAGCAAATTGAGGCTCTCAACAAAATAGTGATCCTGATTTCTTTATGCTCTCAGCTATCATGCAGCCAAAATTATCCACCATATCCTAACCACCATTGAGTGATCTGTATGAAATATTACATACTGAAGAGATATGCTTGACTGTTTATGAAATGTCTGTGTCATATTTCTCATAGCCACCCAGTCCTGGCTGGTATGAGCTCAAAGAAATCATATTAATTTTCAAAGCTCATATTAATTTTAACTAGAATGAGCTATATTTCAATAAGGAAAGTCAAGATCTGAAGGGGAAAACACATATTACAAATCTGAGTTTTTAAATTTTAAATTATTTGGAATTAAAATTTTAAATTATGTATTGTTTTGTATAGTATGGACAAGTTTTCTTCTCAGTGAGAAATCTATATAGGTCAATTGTAGAATCTCAAATATTTTCCAAACTCATTCAGTGACTACCAGTTACCATATGACTTAGTTATCAGTAGCAAGAAAAGTTGTTTCTTTGGAACACACTCATATTCATACCCACTTATGTGCACTCCCACAAACCCTACACCAATGCACTCACACATGAGTACATACACTCATGCATACTTATGTGTTGATTATCCAAGAGCTACTAGAAAACGTGAACCAAAACTATGATCGTGTTTAGCATGAATATAAAACAGCTTAGTTTCCATTTTCACCTAAGTTAATGCTGTGCTTGGCCTTGGCTTCGTACTTGACCTTTTCACCGGATTCTCCCTAGATGTTGCTTTTCTGGGGCACCCAGGTGGCTCAGTGGTTGAGCATCTGCCTTTGGCTCAGATTGTGATCCCAGAGTCCTGGGATCAAGTCCCGCATGGGGCTCCCCAGAGGGAGCCTGCCTTTCCCTCTGCCTATGTCTCTGCCTCTCTCTCTGTGTCACTCATAAATAAATAAATAAAATCTTAAAAAAGAAAAAAAAAAAGAAGTTGCTTTTCTGTTTTGTTATACATGATTTTGTAAAATTTTTAAGTCCTGTAGAATAAGAGAGAGAATGAATGAAGACCAAGAGTGAAATCAAAGTTTTAGCACACGCAGCTGGTCAGAAGGCACTTAACTCTCTTATTCTGGAGAAACCCCTTAGTCGGGAGTCACAGGTAGCATAGACAGCACTGCCTGTCTTTGCTAATTTAAAGTTAAGGGTTTCCCATTTCCAGTGTTTTTCCTTTCCAACTGCCTACTTGTTTGGAGAATCACTTCCTTTGTTCACCAAATTGCCTTTCAAAATGGTTATAACCTAGAGAATGAAAGTTTAAAACAGCTCCTTGCAGACACATTGTAATGAAACACTTTAATTTGGGGAAAAATACTATGTTTGAAGAGGAAAATGCATATCCAGAAGTCAGCAGCCCAGATCTAATGGCCTACTTGCCTCTGTATGGGCTACGACTACACCCAGTAAAACTTACCAACTAACTCTCTCTCCCGGGAGCAGCCTAACAGAACAGGACCCAGGCCTGTTTCCTGCCACTGATGTTGCACCTTAAGAGACCTGCCCTCGGAATCCCTATTTCACTGTTAATAAGACAAATCAAGACCAGTATATAGGACACCTTGGGCTTGCAGAACACTGTTTACCCTCCCTCTCCACTACCAGCATATTCCTGTCTGCCTTAAAGAAGCCAGGCAAAGAAACCCCATTCCTCTGCACTTGGAACACACCTCTTTTCCTGGGCCAGTGGAAAAGGGAAGCAGCACTAATCCTGTCTTTAATATTGGGAGTCTCTTGTCTCTGTATAAAGGCCTGTCATGTAGAATTAAAGAAACCTAATGGATCCACTTTTAGAATCTGAAAATAAGATCAAAAACCAAAACCAAACAGACAAAAAAAAAAATCCGTTAGTCTTTGATCCAATTAGCACATCCACTAACCACCTAAGCAAACTACATCAACTCACCAGGACATTCTAGATTGTTGTTTCTAAGATGAGTGATCCTCTGGTTAAGCTCTCTTAAGTTCCTTCCAGGTCTATTTAAGAATCTGTAATTTTATCCCAGTATCCTGCTTTTAAGCCAGGGCTTTAACTCATGGATAAAGACAAAAATAATTTCTGTAGACAGCATGCCATGTGCAACCCTCATCTCAGCAAAGACAAGGGATCTTCCCATTTGAAGCTAAGTGTCATTTGCTAATGTCTCAATATACATTCACTGTGGGAGGGATTTAAAATAAACTTTGGGAGTGGCTCCCTGATTCTGCTTACTTCTGGGTGAGAGTCTGGACTCTTTGAGATTTGTCCATTCTCTTTTCAGACACGGCTAGAGCACAAATCTGCAAATAACCAAATAAATGAAGTGGTGGCCTCTAGAGAGTTCTTCCATCACTGTGACTCATTTTTGGCTAATATTGCTTTCTTTTTTTCCCCTTACTATTGGAAAATAAAACATTGCCACTGTTTCACTTAAACATAATTGCTATAAAGGAAGATCATGCATATGTATGATGTGCTCTGAGAGGAGGCATCAGAGTCTGTTTGACAGCTATTCTATTTTGCCTTTTTAAAGATTTATTTATTTGAGAGAGAGACAGAGAGAGAGAGAGAGGGAGGGAGGGAGGGAGGGAGGGAGTTAGGGAGGGAGCAGGAGTAGGGAGAGAGGCAGATAGAGGGAGAGGGGGAGAGTGAGAATTTCTGCTTGAGCTCCTATGTGGGGCTCAATCTCAGGACCCTGAGATCATGACCTGAGCTGAAATCAAGAGTTAGTTGTCTAACATATTGAGCCATCCAGGCACCCCTGTTTGACAACTAATTTAAATATTTTATTCTTGGGGGTGGGAGTTCAAGATCTGCCTCTTATTGATGGGTACCCAGAGTAGAAGGCAATATAGATGGTTATTCACAAATAAGCGAGGAGCATACCTATTGATGAACACTGAGAAAGCACTGACTGAGCCTTAGGTGAGTTAAAAATGGGAAGACTGCTTAGGGCCGGGGCGGGGGGGGGGGTGGTTATTCTTATAGTAGAAGGGCAGCAGCTCCATTCTTACAGCTGGAAGGAGACTAGAAACAAGACCGTTCCTTTACCCAAGGTCCTTGATTAAAGGCTCTCTGCTTCTTTACCAACCCCCCCCCTTCCTTTTGTTTATGTGAGACAAAGTCTGAGGCTAAAGATGTGATATGAGACTCAGACAGAAACATGAAAGCAATACTTTATAGAGACAGTATTTACTCAGTGGCTGGTGAGATTTTTTCCAAGTTTAATAGATCTTTTTATGCGTATTAGAACAAGTTTCACATTTCTAAAAGGCTGTAGCTTTTGAGCATTAGAGTGGCACTGCCCTTTCAAGGCTGTTCATCTCATGCCAGCCCGTACTTGTCTCTTGCTCCAGCTGATTAACTGGCCAGCAGAGTGGAACATACTGGGAGAAAACATGGCTGAGAATCCAAATTCTGGGGCACAAGGAGTACAGCTAGTCCATGTGGCCTGCTCATAGGTGTGTCTATCACTTCATTCCCAAACCTCACCATAACCCTTAAGGGAACAAGGAGAGAATGCTCTGTACCTCTGGGAACAAATACAGTAAAATAGAAATCAGTCAGTCCCCACCCTGGCAACCTGACCCTAATGACACAGATTTTACATGAAATTTATTATTCCCCTCAGCTTCAGGAACAACAGATAAAGTGGTAAGTCCATTCTTTTATAGAGCACAGGGCCCAACAAGTGTCTGCTACAGGGCACCACGGATTCTTTGGTTCCTCCCCTCTGTATTCCCTTACCTCTTTGAATCTCACAGCGTCTTGTATTTCTTACACGCAAATTTTTTAATAAATGTGAATTAAATTTTGAAAATACTAATCACAAAATTCACTGGGATTGTCACATCCCAAACACCAGGAGTTCATGATTTTGAGCAAGGGTTTAGAAATTACAACCCATAGGCCACCTCTGGTCCACTTGCTGTTTTTGTATGTCTCATGAGCAAAGAATGTGTTTACTTTTTGAAATAATTCTTAGGGGCACCTAGGTGGTTCAATCGATTTGGTGGCTGATTCTTGACGTTGGCTTAGGTCATTGATCTCAGGGCCTTGGGATGGAGCCGCATGTCTGGCTTGACACTCAGTGGAGAGTCTGCAGGGGGGATTCTCTTCCTCCCTCTCCCTCTGCCCCTCCCCCAACTCACATGTGCTCTCTCATAAATAAATAAATAAATAAATAAATAAATAAATAAATAATAAATAATCTTTCTTAAAAGTAAAATGATTTTTAAAAGTTAAAAGAGAATATTTATTAATATGTAAAAATCACGTGAAATTCAAGTATCATTGTATATAGATGCATTGTTTATCAGTACAGTGTCCTGTTTGTTTGTTCATAGATTGTGGCTGTTTTTCTGCTGCATTAGCAGACTTGAGTAGCAGCAACGGGAACCCAAATACCTACATGTGAGTATTTTACTGAAATATTTACTACCTCACCTTTTACAGAACAGGTATGCCAGTGACTGATCTAGATTTTCACCTTTATTTAACCACCTAAGTTTGATATCTCTCAAAAACAAGGGAGTCCAGAACCTGTAAGATTCATAGAATTTAAAGTCATGACTTGCCTCAACTGTAAGACTCTTCTGTATTTCTCAGGTATATCTAGCTGAGCTTTGCCTTTGGAAATGTGCTATGCCAGAGGAGATGTAAGAGTTCAGGACATATATTACCATCTTCAGATGACCAGAATCAGGTAGAAAATGGATAATATGTATACTCTGAAGTCAGAATGTCTTTGCTTTGAAAAATCTGAGTGAAGTCTTCCTCAGTTGAAGGCAATAAAGGTAGGGACATGCATATCTACCCTTATGGTATATTCATCCTCCTGAAAAAGTTGTACTTAAAATCATTTTTAGTGAGTTGAATTGCTTCTATACAGGGAAGAATCTATGTCTTTAGCTCCCCCCCCTTCTTTTAAAGATTTATTTATTTGAGAGAGAGAGGTGAAATAACATGGGTAGGAGGAGCAGAGGGAGAAAGGAACTTAAGCAGACTCCACACAGAGCACAGAGCCAGACACGGTGCTTGATCTCATGAACCCTAAATCATGACCTGAGCCAAAACCAAGGGTTGGATGCTTAGCCAACTGAGCCACCCAGGCACCCTTTCCTATATATATATAGGAAAAAAATATATATATAATATATAATATATTATATATATTATATACAGTATTAGTTATTTTATGTTGCATTGCAGATCATCACAAACGTAGCAACTTGAAACAACATACATTTATTACGTCACTACTTCTGTGGATCAGGAGTTCCTGCAGAGCTTAGTTGGGTTTTCTGCTTCAGGATCTCAGAAGCTGCAATCAAAGTGCCGGCCAAAGCTGTAGTCTTATCTCAAGGTTCAACTGGGGAAGGATCCACTTCTATGTACATATGATTGCTGGCACAGTTAAGTGCCTTGGGGCCTGTTAGACTGGGGCCTTGGTTTCCTGTAGACTACTGGCCAGAAGCTACAATCACTTCCTTGTTATATGGTCCTTTGTGTAGAGAAGCTGACAACAAGGCTGGCAGTGGGGAGGGTCTTCCAACAAGATGGGTTATTATCTCCTGTAATGTAATTAGGGAAGTGACATCTCATCACTCTTTCCATGTTCCGTTAGTTCATGCAGTCACAGCTTTGGCCATATTTCAAGGGAAAGCGATACACAAGGATTCAGACCCTGGGAGTTGCAATAACCAGGGGCCATCTCAGCCACTCTCTTAAACATATAATCATATTCTTGCTCCGGCAGACTGACTGGGAATGTCCTCAAGGAGAGCTATGCAAATGTGAGACTTATAAGCAAAGGCCCAAAGAGACCTATTAATTTCCATGTCCTCTTTGTTTGATAAAAATCTTTTTCAATTTTTAATGATTAAATATAAAAACTTTTCTTATAGTGTTAAAGTTTGCCTAGCTGACCCAAATCTGTCCTCCTTAACTTTTCTCATCTCACCACTGTGCATCCATCTATTCCAGAACTTACACAGATTGACAACCCGCTGTAGGGCACCTCTGGCTCCCTCACCATATTCTGAGTTCCTTGATGATGGCAACCCTACCTGGCACAAAACAGACTCTCAGAAAAGGTTTCCTGAATGTGTAAATGAATGAACAGATAAATTATTCAAACATTGCGTGCCTTTTCCCTTTTGATTCAACCCTTACAATAACCTAGTATGGTACAAATAGTAATTCCTTTATATATTTATCTTATATATTCTTCATATAAATTGATGCATTTTTTTTCCCCAAATACTGCATACTTAAAAAACATAGAGCTTACATAGGTTTCTCAAGGCCAGAATTCAAAACCAATGTTTTTGGTTTGAATTCTTTTCTTCTCCTAGAGCTGCAACCTGATTTTTGACCTCGTCTTTGAAATGTTGACCAACTGACCTTAATTCTAAGGACAATGTATGTCAAAGCATACGTTCCCCCTCTAAAGTGTGGTATAAAGAAGTAGGCTGGGCCACAGGGCATCTGGCCAAAGAGTTCTTTGATGGAGGTGGGGGGTGGGAAGGGTGGAAGCACTTATGGTTTTTTTTAGTCAGAATCCAGAATGTTCTGAAATGTACTAAAAATAAATTTATTTAGGCAGCCCCTTTGCTGGGATAAGGAATGCTGATTTTTTAAAAGAACTTGGGAGAGAATGTTTTGGTGAACTTGTATACGGTACCATAAATATTTTTACTAAAATTATAGAATTGTCTGTTTCCTTTCAAATTGCATCAGGACCCAGGCAAGAGCGATGAGTTTTTAATGTGGAAATTTCGTGCACACGTTTCGGCTTCTTCCTTTTCTTCTTCGACTTTGCCAAGTCTCATTTTATGTTTAGTAAAGATTGATTTATTAGTGCTTTTTTGGCCTACCTGATGTGTTATGCAATTCCTCAGCAAACGTGGGGACACAACCATCGGTTTGCAAACTTGTTTAGTTGTAGCCAAAAAGAGGTTTATTAGATTCAGTCTGATTTATTTACTATGCTGAATGGTTTTTGCGTAGCCTACAGCCTGAAGCCTGATCTTCTCTTTGCCCTCATTTTATCTTTGAAATTAAGGGAGAGAGAGAGAAAGAAAGAGAGAGAGAGAGAGAGAGAGAGAGAAAAGAAGGAAAGAAAAGAAAAAAAAGAAAAGAAAAGAAAAGAAAAGAAAAGAAAAGAAAAAGAATTAATGAGATAGAGTGAAATGTGTTTTGTTCCTTGGGGTAAAGAATAAAGTTTCTTTGATCTGCTGCCGTTTGGAAACTAGAAGATGATAGAAGTTACATAGGATGGCCGGAGAGAAAGGAAGCTGTTGAAGCCTGATTTTTTTCCCCCAATAAAATATCAGTGAGGCAGGAAAAGAGAACCCAATAGGATAATCTGAGAAAGTGAATATGCTCCTCTTGGTGACTGTAAATGGCAGAGGAAGGTGTTGAGAGGCGCTGCTGCTTTTAAGTGGAAGGCGCGGTGACCAGGGTCACTGTGCCTGGCCGCCACACTGTGGTTTACCCTCTGTGGAGAGACTTCAGATGTGGTTTCGATCCCATTGAGTATAATTGACATGAATGCCTGTTGGGTGAACGTCCCAGTAATATATCCAGCTTCTCCTTCTCTCTGGGCATTGCCAAGAATAGGCTCCAGTTCAGCACAGAATGAGTTTGCTCCAAGTTCTCATCAAACATAATTTCCACTTGTTTTCAAACTGATAAATCCTGAAAGGAGCATGTGCTGTTCACTTTGGTTTCCTGAGATGACTGTTCAGCTGCACATGTCTTTTGCATCTGCACAACTCGAGCTGTATTTATAATCCAATGTATCATCTCATGTTCAATAGCACATGTTGAGTGAGTCAGGAACCTCCTCACATTGCCGGGGAAGAAGGAATTTTAAGTTGTCGATCCATAAAAATGGGTGAGGCCCCCTTTTTTTGGGCTGTTGTGCACTGAATTATGTGCCCTCTCCCAGCCCCAATTCATATCATGAAGTTCCACCCTCAATATGTCTGCATGTGACTGTGTTTGGCAATAGGATATTTAAAGAAATAATTAAGGTTAAATAAGATCATTAGGGTGGGTGCTAATCAGATACGGCTGCTGTCCTTATAAGAAGAAGGGATTACAGAAACACAGACCGAGGGAGGACCATGTGAGGGCACAGAGAGAAGGTGGCCATCTACAAGCCAGTGAGATGGGCCATGGAGGAAAGCAACCCTCTAACACCTTGGTCTCAGACTTCCAGGCTCCAGAACTGTGGGAAAAGGAATTTCTGTTCTTTAAGCCACTCAGTCTGTAATAATTTGCTATGGAAACACAAGCAAACTAATAAAGGGAGTTAGTCTTCTAGTGAAGTTGCCCTCTTCAGGCAAAATTACTTCTTCTGGATGGGTTTTAAAATAAACCTCTTTGAGATGTGGCATGTGGGATCATTTTCCTACAGCATGGTTCATTTGTGTGAGTGATTTGACATGTTAACTCATGTGGTTGCCCTTGACTCTGTTGCTTACCAGGACTGTGTACCGACTCCTCTATGAACATAAGAAAGCATTGATAAAAGTTCTAGAGGACAACGTTCTTTGAAGAGATTATATTGATGAAGATAAGAACAATGGGAGTATAAAAGAACCATTGTCCTAGTACCTGCATGGATAAGCTTAAATCATGTTACCTAAAAGCCTTTTCTCATAAATGAAGATGGCTACTTAATATAGAGTAGAAAAAGCATTAAGTAGATATATGTGAAATCTCTTTAAGATTATGAAGATTATGAAGTGCTACACAGAGGGAAATTTGATCTTTAGAATAACCTTGGGACATAATGGGGTTAGTATTATCATTGCCATTTTTCATCTAACAAGACAAAGACTCAAAAGAACATAAGAGATTTGTAAATAAAGTTATTTGAACCTCAAATTCAGGTATTCTGATTTAAAGGTTACCCATTTTTCTATCTACACTGACCCTGTAGCTTGTTCATTCAACAAGGAAATGAATGAAAAGCACATAGTGTGTATCTGTCCCTTAGAAAATGATCTCAGGTTAGATGAGATCAATATTGTTATTAAGCAAAAACCTCAATTAAGAAGCCAGATACAAAAAAAAAAAAAAAAAAGAAGAAGAAGAAGAAGCCAGATACATGAAAAGGATTGATCAGTTTTGGTTCACTCATCACTTGATGAGGCATCTTAATTCAAATATTTCTTTTGAAAAAAACAAACAAAAACAAAAAAAAAACAAATATAATCGCATGCTCGATTAAAAAAAAAATTTGAAAACACATTACTCTTCTTTATTAAGTATAGCATAATATTAAGTATAGCATAATATACATTACATATATTTATTATATTTATTAGTGATAATAAATTTCATTTTTAAATTTACGTAATAAGATAGACTATTGTGGAAAAGTGTGAGATGGCTAGAACCTATTCTGACCTAGATTTCTACCTGCATTAAGCCACTTTGATTTAAGAAAATTAGCAAATGCTATTCAGGCATTTGTAGTCAATAAAGTTTAAGATTAACTTTCCTATTTAATGGGACTGCATTGAGAACTTATTATGTGCCTGGCCCTATCATAGGCAACAGAAAACTGTATAACAAGAATAATATTTGAGGAAGTTGAATGTGGAGCAGTAAGAAATATGCATGGAAGGATGAGATAAGAAGAATTCATTAGGAGGCCTTGTGTAATTCAGGTTTGATATGAGTGTGATCATAATAACATTTTTCTGACTTCTGAAGAAAGTTTCTTATAGGCAGCATAGAATCGCATCATATTTGCAAGCCCATTCTAACAGGTTCTGTCTTTCAAATGCTGTATTTAGACATTTACATTTAATGCAATTGTTGATATGCTTAGAGTTAAGTCTACCATCTTAAATTCTTTTTTTTTCTTTCTTCCTTCCGTTTCCCTCCCTCCCTGTTTGCCCTTTCTTTCTTTCCATTAGCTTATTTGAATCCTCCCCATTTTTTGTATTCCATTTTAATGTATCTATCGAGATTTTGATTTTACCTTTCTGTGGGGTTATTTTAGTGATTATTCTAGGGATTACAGTATACCTACTTAACTTTTGTCCCTATACTTATAATCAAAATTCTACCATTTCAAGTTGAATATGGAAACCTTATTATCCTAAAGGTTTTCTGCCATAGTTGTCAAATATTGCCTCCACATACTTCAAAAGCCCCAATTTTGTTTTCAACTATTAAATCTATTTTTAAACCTCAAGAAGGTAAGAGTGCCTTTATTTCACCTTCATTATTATAGGATATTTTTTTGCTGAATAAAGATTCAGGGTTGAAAATATTTTTCTTTCATCATTTAAAAATGTTACACTATTTCTTTTTGCTCATTGTGCTATCTGATGAGAAATCTGCAGGAATTCAATCATTGCTCCTCATAGATAATGCATTGTTTTTCTCTAAATTCTTTCAAGATTTTGTTTTTGCCTTTTGTCTTCAGTACCTTAATTATGATGAATATGGACATGAGTTTCTGTCTTTAAACTTATCCTTTTGGGGTCAACTCAGCTTCTTGAAACCATGAGCTTGTTCTTGCCAAATTGGGAAGTTTTTGGCTATTATTTCTTTAAATATATTTTTTCTGGCATAGCCTTCTTTCTTATCTCTTTCTGATAAGCTGATGACATGAATATTAGACTCTTTGTTATTGTCCTACATTTTCTCAATCCTTTTTCTCTCTGATGTTAAGATGGGATATTTCTTATTGGTTTATTTTCAAATTCATTGACTCTTCCCTCTATCATTTCCAAACTACCCTTGAGCCCTTCCACTGAGTTGTGTTGTGTTGTTTTGTTTAAATTTCAGTTACTGTGACTTTTCTAGTTTTAAAATTTCCACTTGGTTCTTCTTTATATCTTCTATTCCTTCACTAAGACTTCATATTTCTTCTCGTTTCAGAGTGCTTGTGGTTGCTTATTAGAACATTTATTTATACTACTGGTTTAAAATATTTGTCAGGTAATTCCAGTGTCTGTTATCTTAATTATCTGCATCTGTCAGTGATCTTTTCCCATGTGATGTGAGATTTTCCTAATTGGAGTATGCTGAGTTATTTTGGATTATGTACTATTAATTTTGAATAGTATATAATGAGACCCTGTATCTTTTTCCAGTTCTATGGAAAATGTTGATATTTTTGTTTTAGTAGGAAATTAACCTCGTTAGATTCAAGCTGAAACTTCTAACCCACCTTTTATATCAAGGCTGTGGTTCCAAAGTGAATTTGGTTTTCAAAGTCTTTAGAATGCTATTTGGATATGTCCCATGTGTGTTGTGGCCTGCTGTTGGTTCAGTTCTCAGAGTGCCCTATGACTAGAATAAGTTCTATGAAAACAGTCATGGTTATCCCAAACAGTTCACAAACAGTTTTATGGGGTCACTTTCCTGACCTTTAACCTATCTGTGATCTCTAACTCTCATCCTCTCTACTTTATTTTTGTTTATTGCCTCCATCCTCTTGGGATCACAGAGTACTAATCAAAGAGAAAAATTCCCTTCTCCTAGAATTTTCGTTCTTGCTGACCTTCACTGTTATGAAGATATCGAATTGCTTCAGGGCTGAAATGTAAAAGAATGAAGAAAAGCAGAAATAAAAACAGAGAGCGATTTCTGCATTCTCTCATAGTCAGTTCTCCTTCCTGGAGGCAGACCTGGCGGATGTCTACTCTAGCTTCTCTGTCTGTTCCAATGCCTACTCTGGTTTTCATGCTCAATTTCATTCAGATTGGAGGATTGTAAGAAAAACGTTTGTAACTTCACTATGGGCTCAATGGTACATTGAACTCTTGTCTCCCCTTCCCCAATTTATCTTCTACTGACTTTTCGTAGTTTTCAGAGAGCTGCTCCATACAATTTGTTCAAGGTTTGTGTCTACAGTAAATGTAAAAAACAGAGTACTATGTCCTTACTCCATCTTACCTGGAACCAGAAACTTTGTAGGGACTCAAGTGGATTTCTAATTATTTTGTGTTTGGAGGTGACTGATTTAATATTAAATTAAGTCTGTGCAATGGAGCAGCTTCGTTTATACTAGTCACATAAATATTAGTGATCATGGCATATGTCACATGGTTATGAGATATAAAATATAGCAGACATCATCAATGCTATACCCATATGACTTCAGCATTTACCTTCCTATCACTGTAAACACCTGAGATTTTCTGCCCAAAGGTTAGATTCAGCTTGCACACAAGGCAAGCTGAGACCCCGGAAGAATAAATGTCTCCAGAATGAGACTTCCAACAATGACAAAAGGTTTTGGACAAATACCCACAGCACCCTTTTTCCTTAGGTGGCCAGTTCTGAGATTAGATCCTAAACCAGTCTCCTAGAGTTCTCCAGCAGGACTGAACTCACCTGCCTATAGTAATAACAAGCTTAATAACATATCCTTTGCTGGTTTTCTTTCTTTCTCACTCTCTCCCCTACTAGTGTTTCCTAGGAACACTTCCCAAACAAAACACTTAAAAAATATATTTTATTTATTTATTTATTCATGAGAGACACAGAGAGAGGCAGAGACATAAAGCAGAGAGAGAAGCAGGCTCCCCTGCAGGGAGCCTGATGCAAGGCTCAATCTCAGGACCCCAGGTTCACAACCTGAGGCCTCAACCACTGAGTCACCCAGGTACCCCACAAACAAAAGACTTTTACCCCAAACCTTGTCTTTGAAAACTTGACTCCCAGAAGATCCAAACTATGACTAACTTGAATAAGCTTTTTTTTTAAAGAAAAATTTCTGTATAAATTCAAACAATTTTGTTACAATATCATGAGTAGGTAAAATAAATGGATTGTCTTTAAGGAACAAGGGAAAATTCTTACTTTATAGATATTAAGAAGTTTCAGTGACAATGGGGATTTTATAGATAGTTAAAATATTAAATAATTTTTCTCTTATCAGAAATAAATGAATAAATCCTGATATATTGATATCCTAATACATATCCTGGTGTATGTCAACATACCAATACATTGGTTAAAAATTATCATAGATGTATTAGTAGTGAAACTCTCATTTGGCACAAAAGAATCCCAAATTTGATTCTAGACTAATGGTAACTTGGTTACAAAGTAGCATTGTGTGATGAGGCATCTGAAGATTTAGAAGTCTTGGGCATGTTTAGTTGTCTGTCTCTGGGCATATTTTTCATTTCTCTTGTATTCATTTTATTCGTTTGTAAATTCAGGGTGTTGGAGCAGCCTGGGTAGCCCAGCAGTTTAGCACCGCCTTCAGCCCAAGGTATGATCCTGGAGACACTGGATTGAGTCCCATGTCGGGCTCTCTGCATGGAGCCTGCTTCTCCCTCTGCCTGTGTCTCTGCCTCTCTGTTTCTCTCTCTGTCTCTCAGTCTCTCTCTCTCTCTGTGCTGTCATGAATAAATAAATAAAATCTTAAAAAAATTCAGGGTGTTGGACTTAAAATTTTGTAGTGTTTGACTCATGGATTTCTAATGGGTTTATGCTTGGATTTCTAAATTTGCTGGAATTATTGGATATATCAATCTCTGTTACTACCAACAATTAACAAGCTCTAGGGTTACTATGTACCTTACCATTCTGTTATTCCGTGAGGCTCTCTGAGATGAAGAAATTATTTTGCAAAGTTATCCAAAAACAAGTCTGAGGGCAGAATATTATTGATAAAAGTGCATTTAAAGAAGAAGATTGTAGAAATGAGACCAAGTCAAAGAGAATGTAGGAAGACCAAAAAACAAAAAACAAAAACACAACATACAAAGGTTGTAAAATATCTTCTTATGCCCATTCCCTTTGGTTTATTTAAGGTGATTTTGCAGAAAGAGCCTATAAAGTATGTGACAGTTTATAAATGACTCAGCCACAGGCAATTTCCAGAGATAATTTATTTATTTTTTTTTGCTAATGAGTGAATAGTGAGTAAAGCCGCTGAAGTATCACATCTGTTAAATATTCTAGGTGTAAGAGCAGAAAAGAACAGTGAATATAATGTGGGAGTTGCTGAGCAAAGGGGACAAATAGTGCAATGACTCAAGAAGGAACAGGTGCACCAAGTTTGAGAGAGCAAGAAGGCCAGTATGATTTGTCAAGTGGACAACATGAAAATTCATAGAATATGGGGTCAGAGGGGAGGTAGGAGCTGGATCATGACGAAGGGCCTTGTAATTCAAGGTTTTATTCTAGTTCCCACTGGAGAACATTAGAAGTATTTCAGGCAAGGATGGAAATGATGAGATATTTAAAAGCTCATTCTGAATACTGTATAAGCAAAAATGAATTGGGGATCTACTCTGTGTAAGACATTGTCTTAGCTTCAGAGAGGAGTTAAGAGGTTCACAGTTGAAGAGACAAGGCAGAGGTGTGATAATACAATTATAATTTAGGATAAGAACTTTCTAAAGCATGTAAATAATTACCCTTAAAATAAATCCCTCCTTCAATGATTTATGTGTGTGTCACCCATGTCCCTCACACCAGAATCATCTTTATTTTAAATACTTCACACCACACTATATGACAATAGAATCTTGATTGGGATTTAGGGAGGAAATGAAAACACAAAACAATAAGCAAGCAAGGTCTCACATTCATTCATTCCTTTTTCTTCCCTCTGAAGCATGAGCATGGAAATTTAAGAGTTCACTACATCCTAGCTGGAATAGTCGAATTGGTGTAAGTAATAATAATAGTCATCACCCCTTGTTCATTTGTATTGCACTGTTTATATAATGCTGTTATACTTATCCTTTTTAGTAATCCTTTTTCTTTTCAATACTGTATGATGGAGAAATAGAAGCAGACATTTTTACCTTCTCTACTTCGCTAATGAAAATACAGACACTAAATGGAAACTTTTTTTTTTTAAGATTTATTTTTTTATTTGAGAGAGAGCACGAGCAATGGGAGGGAGAGAGGAGGAGAGAGTGAGTGAATCTCAAGCCAACTCCCTGCTGCATACAGAGCCTGATACAGGGCTGCATCTCCAGATTCATTAGATCATGACCTGAGCTGAAATCAAGAGGCGAATACTCAACTGACTGAGCCACTCAGGCACCCCAAAAGTAAACTTTTTAAAAGACAACCCAGGGTAAGAAATGAATTTTGCTTTGTAACATGGTAGGCACATATATAGCTATATATTGTACAGTACATATGAAACAAAATTTCATGGGACAGTACTTATCCTTACAAAGCACCCTCCTATTCTGTATCTATTGCAGGTTATAGTATTCTATTCCATTTGTAAAATGCTGATCACAACTAACTAAATTGTTAGGTTGCATCCCACAGTTTGAAAAACTTCAGATCAAATGTTTGCTCAAGATCATGAAGCTAGTAAATTGTGTGTCTGTGGTTTAAATTTGTGTCTCTGCATTCCTTATCTGATGCTTTTTCCATATAACTAACATATCTAGTTCTTCATTTTATCCACTCCAATCCAACCAGCAGACTTTGGCCATGTTTATATTCCTTTTTTTTTTTTTTTTTTAAGTATTTTATTTTATTTTATAGGCACACAGTGAGAGAGAGAGAGAGAGGCAGAGACACAGGCAGAGGGAGAAGCAGGCTCCATGCACCGGGAGCCCAATGTGGGATTGGATCCCAGGTCTCCAGGATCACGCCCTGGGCCAAAGGCAGGCGCCAAACCGCTGCGCCACCCAGGGATCCCCATGTTTATATTCCTAAGATACAACTAATCACTTCAATTCTTTTCCTAAAAAAAAAAGAAGGCTTTAATGGACCCTCCCCCCACCTGTTGGATGCAGATATACAGACCCTTGTTTTAATCTTTAATAACAGATCTGTATTTAGAAGTGGAAGAGAAATCTGTGTCAGGACCCCTGGGTGGCTCTGTTGGTTAAGCGTCTGCCTTTGGCTCAGGTCATGATCCCAGGGTCCTGGGATCAAGTTTCACATTGGGCTCTTTGCTTGGCAGGGGGCCTGCTTCCTTGGCCTGCCCCTACTCTCCCTACTTGTGCTATATCTGTGTGTGTGTGTCAGATAAATAAATAAAATCTTGAGAAAAAGAAAATCTATGTCTATAGATTTCTAGCAGGTTTGTGGAAGTGCTTCCTGACAATCAGTGACCCTTCCCCCCTGAATTTTATGCCTGCTCCCAGATCTCCTTCATGCCTATTTGATGCATTATGTACAACATGGTTTTTTGCCATTCCCTGAAGTCATCAAACATACCACCATAGACTAGTAATTATTTACCTTTTGGATTTGTCTGTGAAGTAGAAGTTAGTTGCTTTGGTTTAAACTTACAATTGATATATTTCAGAACATGAAATTACATGACATAAGTGATGGTAGCAGGAAAGTATGAATACATAAGCAAGGTCATTGAATGAGGGGAAGTTTATCAAGGTAAAAGGAATAGTTTTCTCTTTACATGCTTGATTGTTCCAGAACATGAAAAATGATAGTAAGGGACAAAGTATGAATGGATATAGAAAGTTGGAAAAAGTTTGCAAAAAGGAAATTCTTATTTGTTTTGGTTTATAATACCTGCAAATCCTGAGTCTGAAAAGAAAGAACAAAAATGTGTTAAGGGGCGCATGGGTGGCTCCATTGATTTATGCATCCAACTCTCGGTTTCCACTCTGGTCTACTTTGAGATTCTCTCTTTCTCACTCTCTGAAATAAATAAATAAATAAATAAATAAATAAATTAATTAATTAATAATAAATCTTTGTTAGATATGTTTTAACATTTTGCCAAAATTGGCTCTGTTTAATGGGTTTATTTAAAGGAGGGGAAAAAAGCTGGTGAACTCTTTACTGCCAAATAAGTATATTAAAGCACAATTCAAACCATTTTACTCGGTTAAAATGATAAATTGTTCTTGGAGCTCTTAACAAGGGGGTGTAATAAGTTGGGTTTACTTCTCTAGTTTTATTAAGAAATAATTGACCTTCATCACTGCATAAATGCCTTAAACATGCAGCGTGATAGTTTGATTTACATATATTGTGAAATGATTACCACAATAGGTTCAGCCAACATCCATCTTCTCTACCTCCTTGTGATAAGAACTCTTAGGATTTACTCTCTCTGTCTTTTTTAAGGTTTTATTTATTTATTTATTTATTTATTTATTTATTTATTTAAGAGAGAGGGGAGGCGAAGGGAGGGGCAGAGAGAGAGTGAGAAAGAGAGAGAATATCAGCATACTCCAGACTGAGCATAAAGCCTGACACTGGGCTTTATCTCATGACCTTGAAATCATAACCTGAGCCAAAATCAAGAGTCGGATGCTGTATCCCACCCAGGTGCCCCAGGTTGTACTCTCTTCACACATTTCCTACATAGCAGCGCTAGCTGTAGTCAACATTTTGTACATTACATCCCTAGTACTTATCTATCTTACAACTACAGGTTTGCACCTTTTGACTACCTTCCTCCAGTAGTCCTCCCTTTACCCTCTGCCTTTGGTTATAAGTCTTTTTTCTATACTTATTTTTTGTTTGTTTGTTTGTTTAGATTCCATGTATGAGGTCATACGGTATTTGTCTTTCTCTGACTTATCTCACTTAGCATAATGCCTTCGAGGTTCATCCATATGGTCACAAATGGTAGGATTTCCTTGGTTTTTTAGGGCTGAATAATATTCCAATGTGTATATTTCTCTACAACTTCTTTATCCATTCGTCTATCAATGGACACTTCAGTTGTTTCCATGTCTTGGCTATTATAAATAATGTTGCCATGAATATGGGCGTTCAAATAGGTATCCATTCCATTTTTGAGAATAGTGTTTTTGTTTCCTTTGCATATATTCCCAGAAATGGAGTTTCTGGATCTGTGTTTTACTCTATTTTAAATTTTTTGAGGATCCTCCAAACTGTTTTTCATTGTGGCTGTACCAATTTACAATTTCACCAACAGTGCACAAGGATTTCCTTTCCTCTACTCCCACGCCAGCATTTGTTATCTCCTATCTTCTTGATGATAGCCTTTCTATCAGGCATGAAGTGGTATCTCATTGTAGTTTTAATTTGTATTTTCATAATGACTGGTGATGCTGAGCATCTTTCTATGTACCTGTCTGATTTTTCACATGCCTCTTTGAAGAAATGTCTATTCAGGTCTTTTGCCCATTTTTTTCTTTTAAAGTAGGTTATTTGGGAGGTTTTGTTTGTTTGCTTTTTGCTATCGAGTTGTTGGTGTTCTTTATATATTTTGGAGTTCTTATCAGATTTATGGTTTGAAAATATTTTTTCCCATTTCATTATTTCACTTTGTTACTAGTCTCTCTTGTTCTACAGAAGCTTTTTAGTTTGATGTAGTCCCACCTGTGTATTTTTGTATTTTGTTTGCCTCTGTTTTAGGTGTCATATCCAAAAAATCATTACCAAGATCCATGTCAAGGAACTTTGTACCTATGTTTTCTTCTAGGAGTTTTATGGTGTCAGGTCTTACACTTAAGTCTTTGATCCATTTTGAGGTGGTTTTTTTTTTTTTTTTGATAGTTTTTTTATTGTCTGTGTAATCTGCCCAGATAACAAAGATTCCATATCTTACCATAATTACCTGTGATTTGTGTTTACTTTATCATGATTTTAATTATTTTCTAAAACATTCCTACTTGTAGTAAAGTTCTTTACAATCATTTTCTAACTATGTTAATTTTAAAATAGTTTAATGTCATTTTACTTTGATTAAATAAATAACCAATTACTTTTTCTCAGCCCCCCCTCCCTCATAAGCTTAGTTATAGTCAGGTGACAAAATCTCCTATGTTAACACATTTAATTTTGTCTTCCCAAGATCAGACCCTGAAATTAAGGTTCAAACTCAGGACATCTTTTACAACCTAAAACCCTTTAGGATTTCTTAGCCCCCCCTCCTCCCCCCCAGAAAATCACAGTGATTTTTTTTTCCTTCATCTTGTGAAAAGATAGATACTAGAAATATGATTGTCTCATATGTGCCATGCTTCTTAATGAACTCAATACCTTCATGAAAGCTACATAGGAAGAACTGTCAGATCAGAAGGGATGTTTCAGCCATTTCCAGATTAAGCTAATGTAACTAAAATACAATTATTCTGTATGTGTATAGATATATATATAGAATTATATATGAGTTAGGGACAAATGGGGTGGGGCTAGGCAGGGCTAGATAGGGGGCCACGGAATCAGGCTCACAAAAATCCCCAAAATGCTGAGGTATAAGGAAACCAGAGATAAGGGAACAAGCCAGATCACCCTGCCCTAAGGTGTGGGCAGGGAGGGTGTCTTGTTATAACAGCTACTTGTAACCAACAAAAAAAATCATCAGACTCTAAAAAGGAAGTAAGCCATTAAAGATGTTATCACTAGTCCTTACTCAGTGGTGATATCAATGGATATGTTAAAAGGATTTAGGTCCCCTGAGTAGGCTCTCAATAAAAGACCAACCCTACAAGCCTCTGTGGCAACCCTGTCAAGACCCCTCTCACTCCAGAGAGCTTTCTCTGTGTCTTTACTTAATAAACTTCTATCCTTTTACTCCCCTGCATCTGTGAGATTTATTTTTTGACTCCGTGAGGCAAGAACCAAGCTCTCCCATATTATATATACATACATATGTATATATATATATGTAAATATATATCCATCTATTTATCATTATATATATATAGTATGTATTATGGTAAAGCCCTAGATATTATTAATGCTTTCTCTGTTCATAATAAATATTCTTTTTTAAAAGTTTAAATTTAGAGATGCCTGGGTGGCTCAGCGGTTTAGCGCCTGCCTTCGGCCCAGGGCTTGATTCTGGAGTCCCAGGATCCAGTTCCGCATCGGGCTCCCTGCATGGAGCCTGCTTCTCCCTCTGCTGTGTCTCTGCCTCTCTCTGTGTCTCTCATGAATAAATAAATAAAATCTTAAAAAAAAAGTTTAAATTTAACTACATATATAACTATATATATAACTATATACATATATATATATGCATGTAGTTAACATATAGTGTAATATCAATTTCAGGTGTACAATTTAGTGATTCAACACTTCCATACATTACCTGGTGCTCATCACAAGTGCACTCCTTAATTATCATCACCTGTTTAACCCATCCCCCCACCCACCTCCCCTCTGATTACCATCGTTTTATTCTGTATAGTTAAGAGTTTGCTTCTTGGTTTGCCCTTCTCTTTCTCTTTTTCCCCCATGCTTTGTTTTGTTTCTTAAATTCCCATATTCTGTTTGTAATATATTCTTATCCTCAAGGAAAATACTAATTACTCTCCATGAAATGTTTTGTAACATACTCCAGTAGAATTTTACCTCCACTTTTATATTTTTGGTTATTGTAATAAATTAGCCACAGCCTCTCATATCACTATCAAATTAGTTTTTGTTTTCCTGTGGTGCTTGCCTGAAGTCTCTACTATAAATTACAGAAACTTGTATCTTCAAAAGAAGAATCTCAGTGTCTTGTAAAGAGATTATTTGAATTTATTATATGTCCAAAAATAGGCTCTGGGTACAGGTTTCTTAGCTAACATTGCTTAGACAATTTTCAGAAAGCTTCAGCAGTCTGACTCAGGATTTCCAGTGTTCATTTTAGTCCAGAAGCAGACATACTTCATGAAAGCAGACCATTCACTCTCAATATCCAGCACATGAATATATTACATAGAACATAATGAGCTAATAAGAAAAGCTTACTTGTTTATATGTAATATAGTTTAGCACTATTTTTTAATATTCATGGATGAAGGAGAGGTCTTTTCTCCTTCTTTGTATCACCCTTTGGATATCAGTTTAGTAGGCATTTGAAAACTGAAATAAAACATTTTTAAGTGGTGTTACATCTCACTGTCTCTCATAATTCAGGAACGAATACTTTTACTGAGCTTCATAAAAAGCTGTCCTCATTTATACCAGGTCACAACTTGACAAATGAATTGTGCAACCAGAATCACACAGGAGTGCCATGTTTGAGAATGAGTCTCATTTAATCAGGTCTGACAAGCCCAGTATTTAGAAACAAGGATTGACTTTATATGTGGAACCAATGCCTATAAAATTTTTCCAAGAACAGGGACCTGGACTTGGCTCACAGGTAGGAAAGGAGCCACTTCCTGGAAGGTCAGGAACTTTAGAAGAATTTGCAAACTGTAAGAAGAGAGGAATCCACCCAAATTCATAAGTACTGTGAGTGAAATTTGGTGGAGCAAATGCCTTGGGCTAGGTTTCCTAGCCTCCAGATAGAGAAGTAAATGAGACAGGCTTAAAAGTCTAATTGAGATTCCTTGAGAAATTTTCCAAACAAAGCAAATTCTTCGGCAATTGTGTTTACTCAATACTATAAGTTTCTAGATATTCGTTATAAATTCATGGAGAGTTATACAGTTAGTTTATACTCTTGCTACAGGCCAAATGTAGCAAAACTAGCCTTTCTTGGTCAGAAGAATAAGCTTCAAAGATTATTTATGATCCCAGGAGCTGGGTGGGCAAGGGGGAATGCTAGAAAAATAATCCAAATAGTCAAAAAATAATGTAAAACTTAAAAATAGGCAAAAGAGATTACTGGGAATTCTTTCAGAGAAATGCTAGGCTTAATTTTCTATTGTCTGCTTATTTTGTACAGGCCGAGATGAAGGTGTAGATTTTTGTCCAGTAACGATCCAAATGACTTCTGACCACTGAAGTGGTAATCCCCAAAAGTATAGTTCCTTGTATGGCATTAACCAGTTTTGTCCCTGATTCAACAATCTTATCTAACTTTCTTTTATTAATTTTTATATACCTATGTGTGTACAAGTGCATAGGAACACATGTGTCTGTACTTTAAATCAGTCACAACATCCCATTTGTGCTACCCATTAGTTAATGATGAATAAGTTAGGGTTTTTTTGTTTTGTTTTGTTTTTTTATTTTTTATTTTTTTAGTTTTATTTGTGTGTTCATGAGAGACACACAGAGAAAGAGGCCCTGCAGGGACCCTGATGTGGGACTTGATCCCAGGACCCCAGGATCATGACCTGAGCCAAAGGCAGACACTCAACCACTGAACCACCCAGGTGCCCCTAAGTTAGTTAATAATGAGTTACTGTTAAATAAAATGCTTGACATGTATTTATATTTGGCCTTTGTTTAGTGAATGAAGAATGCATGTCTATAGAATTAGCTTACTTCTTTACATATAAGGTTGCTTTCTGGTCTCTATAGCATAAAATCTTTATGTCAGAGATGAAGGAGTAGAGATAGTATAGTTTACTAGTACCAGGAAACAAGTAACAGAAGAACAAACTAGAGACAGTAACTAGAATTCAATACAGATGGAGGATTTTTTGTTTGTTTCTTAAAAAGAAAGATGTGTGGATTGATATGCTGGTGGCTAGGTAGAAAGACCAAATGAGGATTTGGAGATACAAGAATTAGAGAAAGAAATTGTTGTAGACATGAATAGAAATGGAATAGAACAAAAAAACTTCGGTAGAAACTTTGACTAGAAGGCTGAAGCTGTATGGAAGTAGTGTACAGAGTACTAGTGGGTAAGTAAAAGGAATTATGAAGGGTAATAATACAAAGAGAATGAAATGTGGCAATCAGCATGATGGTAGATTTTCTCCAGTTGCCCAATACTGTTCAAATAGAAAAACAATAAAAACAAGGATTAGGTTTGTGGGTTTTTTTTTTTTTTCACATTGATAAATTGGAAAAATATACAGAGGTCCTGGGACCAGCAGTCACATGAATTTAAAGACCATATGTAGTAAGAATGAGAGAATTCAAAGTTGGAGAGCTATGATATGAAATATTAGAATAAAAAGTAAGAATATGACAAATGTACAAGTCAATCATGGGAGTGAAGAGGTTGTTGAAAGAGCAAAGATGAAGTAAATGTTCAAAATTTAAGGAAATACAAAGCCTTTAGGTTTACTATGACATTTACATTGATATAGGCATCACCTACTCAAAGTTGGGAGTATAGGATCTACTAAAATTTAGATGACTAGAAGTCATCCATGAAAATAAAGTGAATGATTTTATTAGTAAAGAACTTGATAAATGTTCATAAAGAAAATTGGAGAGAAATATAGATGAATAATTTAGTCCATAAAGGAAAAGAAGGCTTTTGTTTTGTTTTGTTTTCGAGGATAGAAAGTCTCTGGATAAGAGAAAACTTACCCTAACTTTGAACTATGTGTATCCCATTCTGTGTGAATAAACAAGAACCAAATACAAGGTGGGACTTCCTAAAAAGTGGGATCCACAGGAGGGATCCAGGTTTCAATTAGGTTCAAAAGAGGATGGAGCAGATTGTAAAGGAGTAGATATTATGAAGTAGTTTGTTTATAAATGAAACAAGGACTTTAGAATTTAGGAGGTCCTACAAATGACATGGTTTTAAATCCTTAGTCTTCATTTGCCAGCCAGTGAAAATTACTTTACCCTTGAGCCTTGTTTATCTATTCACACACATACACACACACACACACACACACACTCACAAAGGTGATAATAACATTCACCTCATGTAAAATACTTACCCAGCACTTGACATGTGATTAGTGCTCTGTAATTGTTAGGTAGTATTTATACCAAGCAAAGGAGAGCCATAAAGGGCCATCTAGCCAATGAGAAACAGAGCCAAAGGAAAATAAAAAAGAGAACGCATTCCTGCATTCCCTAAAACTAAGAGAAGGGAAAACAAATGGTTAACTAATAGTGATCACAGTCCAGCAAAAGAGTCTCCCTCAGTTGACAATGTTTTAGTGATTTACAAGGAAAAAAGTATTCTTATCAATAACCTAACTAAGGAAGCTCCCAACTTTCTTAATGTTAATACATTGCTAGAGGTAAAAACAATCTTAACTTGACAATGGCAAGACCTCCAATACCTTGTAGGTCCTCTTTAGCATACAAAGTTCTTTTGAAAACCTTTCTTTTTCCTTTTCCCCAACTCCCAAGTAAATAATCAGAACCCCTCAGAACCCTGGGGCAACTATTTCTGCCCAAAGATCCTGTCCCCATGCTTTGATAAAACCACCATTTTGCATGAAGATGTCTCAAGAATTCTTTCTTGGCCATCAGCTCCAGACCTTATCTACATTCAAAACTACATCAATAGGATTTGGCAAATAGTTGTCATGGTTCCACATGGTTATGTGGAAGAGTGGAGATAAAGGAGGGTGTCCAGGCTTTAAGCCTCTGAGTTAGGGACAGATAGGGCTAGGTAGGGAAAGGTAAGGGAAAGGCCCCAGAGTCAGGTTCCCGTAAATCCCAAGAACATTGAGATGCAACAGAGATAAAGCAACAGAAACAGAGATAAGGAAGTAAATCTGGCCCCTTGGCTCCAAAATGCTAGGGAGTATCTTCCTTTGATGGCTATCAAGTCATCAACAAGACTTAAAATGGTCATATGTCATTCACTCAAAAACGGCACAAGAAATCTCAAGTTCATCAACTCCTTAGTCAGGTTTTCCATTAAAAAAAAAAAAAAAGCCCTCAGTGGCAACCCTGTTGGGACCTTTCTCACTTCTGAGAGCTTTATCTGTATCTTTGCTTAATAAACTTTACTCACTCTCTTTTTTCACTTTACTCTTTTTTCACTTTACTCACTCTCTTTTGTCTGCGAGATTCATTCTTAGACCCTGTGAGACAAGAACCAAGCTCTCCCTTATCACCTCCATGCCTAGAATGGTGATGCATTGACAAAAGAATAAATTTAAAAGGAAGCTCAATCTGGGAAGGAGGTGTGGAGATTCGAGGATTACTTCTGTTTCAAATATAGTGACTTGGTTATGTTAGTTGAACTTTCAAGAAAAGATATCCTATGGGCAGTTGATTCCAGAAGTTATCCAGTGGGCAGTTGGAAACATGAGACCAGAGATGAAGGGTTGAAACCGAGACTGGCTAAATGCTCATAAGTTCACTTACTCTTCCTATGTACACAGGAAGATTGTACTTCCCAGCAGTTTGTAGTCATGTGACTAGTTGGACAACAGAATGAGGGCAGGAATGAGGCACTCCATTTCCAGGTATGTCCTTAAAACTTGTGTATCATTCTACTTCTTTCTCTTTCCCTGCCTTGTGAATGACTGGAAGTGAAGTAAATTGAGATGGCTGAGATAAGTGTGCAAAGAACCCATATCCCTGAGTCACATTCAGGGACAGAGACACCTTCAGTATGGACTATGACGTAAGCAAGCAAACACACTCTTATTGCTTTAAGTCAATGGTATTTGAGGGTTTATTTCTACTTGCCCTAGAGTGACTAATAACATAGTCAAGATTGGACATCTACATAATCATTTTCTAGTCAATTACATAAAAATGTATGGGCTGACTACCTCTAAATTACTTGGGGCAGGGAAGATGCTTTTGAAGCTGCATATTCTGGGTCCTAAACTAACCTGCTGGGTGGTTTTTTCTGTTGTTGTTGTTGTTTTTTGTTTTGTTTTGTTTTGTTGTTTTGTTTTTTTTGTTTTTTTAGATTTTATTTATCCATAAGAGACCGAGAGAGAGAGAGGCAGAGACACAGGAAGAGGGAGAAGCAGGCTCTATGCAGGGAGCCCAATGTGGGACTCAGTCCCGGGTCTCCAGGACCACGCCCTGGACCCAAGGCGGCTCCAAACCGCTGATCGACCCAGGCTGCTCTGACCTGCTGGTTTTAGAAGCTCCAGTGAGGGTCTCTTGAAATTTTATTTTTAACAAGAAGCCTCTGTGACTCAGATGAACAAATGACTTATCTAGGAAGATAATGGAAGACATTAACTGGAGTAGATTATCAAGAGAAAGGGAGAGAGAAAGTGAGGTTGGAGATGGAAGTCAAGGGCCAAGATAATGAATTTGGAGGATACCTGCACCTATGTAATGGAAGGAGGAAAATAGCTAGAGATAATGAAAAAATATATATTATTATAGTGAAGAAGGTAATGAGTGTGGAGGCCAAGAAAAATTAAGGCCATTCCACCTAAAGTTTAGCATTAGCACTAGTACAGCCATCTTAGGCCCCTGTGAATTAGAGCTGAACTTTACCGGAAAAACTGCAGAATGTCGTAGGCAGGGAATCCCATATCAGAAAGACAACAGAGCCCACGCCCGTGGTAGAAAGTCCCATATTAGAATGAGAACAGAGCTCAATGCCCTTGAAAGCCCCATATCAGAATGTAAACAGAACTTGAGAAATTCCTCCACCCCTTCTGAAAATCCCCTAGACCAGCCTATAAAAAACCCAGCTGTAACCCACTTCGGGGTCCAAGTCCCTGCTCCGCTGTGTCGGGTTTACTTGGACCCAAGCTCAAGCTTGCTAATAAACCCTCGTGTGCTTGCATCGGTGTCGGCTCCTTGGTGGTTTCTCGGATTCGCAATCTGAGGCACAACACTGAGGAAAGTAGAAGACAGGAGAAGAGAGAATTTCAAGGACCCATAGGTAGTCCTCAATGTGAAACATTTTACAGCAGTGCTTCACAAACATTAATGTGTATATGAATCACCAGAGTATGTTGAAAACCACAGAGCCTAATTCAGTAGGTCTGAAGTGAGACCAGAGCAAGCTCCCAGGTGATATGGATGCTGCAGTTCCACAGACCACACCTCGAGCAGCCAGACTTTATAGAAATTGATAAAGCCCAACAAAGAATGAGCCATTGGATCTTCTAACTAGGATGTCAATGGTAACTTTTAACAAAGAGATCTTTAAGATGGTAAAAGAAGAAGCCAGATGGCATGCATTTAAAGAATGTGTAGGTTGTAATGAAATGGACACATTTATCTTAGACTATACTTTCTTTAAAAAAAAAAATGGAGGCTAATGAAGCAAAAAGAAGCACACAAGGGTAGGAAGTTTCTGAACAGGAAAATTAGTTAATATAATGTTGTGGGCTGAGACAAAGTAGTACTTGCTGATAAAAAGCAAATAGGATATACATTTACCATCAACTGCTTAGGAAGATAGAGATCCAATTTTGCTTTCCTTAATAAAGAATAAAATAAATTATACTTTCTCCCATATTATGAAGACCTTAAACTATTTAGCTATTATTATCTTATTTCTATTTTACATCTTTTTTTTTCCATTACTTAGTTGCATATTGCTTTATTTACCTATTAGATTATTTGTGTTTGTTGGTGTTTTATATGAGCATTGTCTAGAGTTACCCACATATTTACCAATTCCTTTCCCCACCATGGCTTCTTGATAATTTTTTATTTCCAGGTGGGTGCAATATCCTTCTTCCTGAGCAGTTTTGCTGCTCAAATGTGATGATTGGATCAACACTTGAGAGCTTAGTAGAAACATAGAACCTCAGAAACTAGACCAAATGAATCTGAATTTGCATGTTAACAAGATTCCTAGGTGACATTTGGCACATTAAGGTTTGAGAAGCTCTAAGTAGGACCTGAGATGTTACATTTCTGGCACCTTCCAGGTAATGATCATGCTGCTGACTCTGGTCCAAGAGATAGTTCGCAGCAAGACTTTAAGTTCATTTAGTACTATTTGCTGGTAATAAGTAATTTTAGGTTTTTTTTTTTTTTTTTTTTTTTTTTTTTTATGATAGTCACACAGAGAGAGAGAGAGGCAGAGACACAGGCAGAGGGAGAAGCAGGCTCCCTGCTTAGGAGCCCGATGTGGGACTCGAGCCCGGGTCTCCAGGATCGCGCCCTGGGCCAAAGGCAGGCGCTAAACCGCTGCGCCACCCAGGGATCCCTAATTTTAGGTTTTGATGTCTGAAAGTGTCTTTATTTTATGTCATCTTGGGGTTTTGGTTTTTTTTTGAAATATAAGTTATTTATTAATCAATCCACTTACAAAGCAGGTGGCTTAATGCAAGCTTATTGACATCTTCACATATGATCCATGGGAACATATCTTCCACATATAGACAGTGATGTTACTGACTGATCCATTTGCAATCTGGGGCATATTAAGCATATTTAGACAAATAAAATTAGGCTATCCTGTATATGAAAGTATCTTGATAATATGCATCCTGAAGTGGATTAAAACTTTCTCCAAAGGAGAAATGTTAGTATGTTAACTTAACTTTATATTCTATATTATGCAGTAAATCTTAACTATAGAAATTAAAAATTTTAAATCAGTGATCGACTCTTGGTAATGTATGAAGTGGGAGTCTAAAACCAGAGCAACAGTAGGTTGACAGTATAATTTGTGCCTCACAGTATCTGCAGATTTACTGTTTTCAAGTTGACACATAATCTGAGGTGTCAGAAAAAAGAGAGTGTTTTCTGATTCTGTTTTCTGATTTCACTTATTTCTGTTGAGAAATTTTCTATTCCTATAACTAGTTGGCCTTCCTTTGTAGGTGACCCATTGTTTGTTTGTTTTGTTTTATTTTTTACTCTTGATGTATTTAACATGTTCTCTTTCTCTTTGAAGTTGTGTAGTTTCTTTCCTAAGGTTTTGCGAATTTCTTAAAAAAAAAAAAAAACACTGCTTCAAATATATATTTGAGTCTGTAATCTGAGGGCTTGAGTCTTCAAACAATTCTGAAAAGATTTTAGTTATTTTCTCTGTGAATATTTCTTACCCCATGCTTTCCCTATTCTCTCTTTCTGGGGTACCTTTTAAACATTTGATGTAATGTCTTCATGCTCCTTAAACTTTCTTTCTTATTTTATGGATTTTTCCTCTTTGTATTGCATTCTGAATAATTTCTAGATACATACCTTCCAGTTCACTAATGGTCTCTTCAACTGTGCTTTATCTTCTGTTTAACTTTTACACTGAGTTTAATTCCAATGCTTATCTAACTATGGCTTCCATTGTTATACATCTACCTGGGTCTTTTTTTTTTTTTTTTTCAATACTATAACATTGCTTCATATATTCAGGCCCATTTTTAATTAAATTATTCTAAATGCATTTACTTATAAGTCTGCCTCCAAAAAGTCCTCTACTGAATATTTTTGAAAGCCTAACATGTTATTTGTTCAGGATCTTGCTTATGGAGGCTAGTTTCCTTGAGTAATACTTCTCAAATTTTAATATATATTTGAATCATATGCACATATTATCAAATCACATGTTTTGACTCCATTGATCTAGGGAAAGGCCTGAGATTCTTCATTTTTAATAATCTCCCAAGATATTTTGCTGCTCTTGGTCCACATGCCAGTCTTTACACAGGAAGTCTTAAGCATATTTGATTATTTTATCTTACTAAGTCTAAGGGGGATTTATGTGGAGAAATTTTATGTGACCTGGTTTGAAAGTCCCTCTGAAAATTGTTCGTTTTGACTTCTGTCAGGGACATTAAACTGGGTCTATTATGTGTGTATGCATGTACACATGCTGATTTTTTTGTGACCTGTGATCTTCAGGACTGTTCAAGTAGGATGCATTGGCATACCAAATCTTCGTTAAGCCTGTACTATTGTTATAAGCCCTCAGAAGAGAATTTTCTCCCTCCCTTCCTCTCTAATCCAGAGCCAAAACAAACAAGCAAACAAACAAACAAAAAACAAGATTCCATGTCACATCTCTTGGCTGATAGGCAGATATTTTCTGTTGTGCTCCTCCATAAATGTGTAATCTTTCAAAAATCTGGATTTCATTTGAAGATGTCAAGTCCTACTTCCCACCTCATATAGTTCCAAGACCTTCTCTCTCTTCCACTTTATTCATAAAATTCAAGTTCTCAGGACAGTTAGACAGTAAGTGGCTACTTGTGCTTCCAGCTTTCTCTTCATTTTCTGACCTTAGGGAATGTTTCTTATATTTGCCCTAGTATTTCTAGGTGTTTCATATTGGAGCTTATTTCAAGATATCTAGTGTGTGCTGTTTTGGAATATAAATCTGTTAAACATTTACAAAGATTTCTAAACAGAATGGTTAGAATGGTGCCTAATATTAATAGCTAAAATACTAAAAATCTAGAAAGTCTCAATTCTAAAAGACTCCCAAATCAGTGAAGTTTTATTTTATTTAAGATTTTTGTCAACGAAACTTCACCGTTATTACACTGAACTTTTCCCTTTTTAACCAGTTGTGTTGGCGTAGTATAGACACAGCCTGAATCATCATGAAGGATGGAAATTGGGTTTTAATCTATAAAAAGCTTAAAAAAAATGAGATGTGATGCCATGGAGACCGATGATTTTTTTTTTCCTGTCTCCTAGGGGAAGATTCAGAACCAAAGTGATGAACAAATTTAATTTCAGATTACTAAACCAAAGTACAGGTATGTCAAGTGTGAGCGTTTGCAAATGTGTCTGGCTCTGATAAGTAAGACACTCAGAGAGATCATTTTACCAGTGCTTTATTCCCATTTCAAGATAATAAACTGGCTAGGAAAACAATTGTGTAGGCACTTTCTATCTCTCAGACGCCTTATTTCTTTAAATTGTTCTACAAAATATAAAACCCAATTTAAGTAGCAAAGTGGCCCCCTGAACTTGAAATACCCTGAGCAATCATGAATGTGGAATATGCTGGGATTTAAGGACCATCAAAAGTAAAAATAATGCATCCAAATGGTCTAGAAGCTTGGAAGAATGAAGAGGCTCTAGAAATTCAGGCCTCAGACTTTTTCCAGGATGTCCACTGTTGTGTCAAAAGAGGCCTTAGACCCAGGGAAAATTCAAGCAATCTTTGGTAACAAAACAGAATCAAGAGGTAGGGGAAGCTATTCTCTAATAGACAGGGGACATACTAATAGTAGGCCAAACTCTAAGTGATAATTTTAAGTATAGCAAGAGTAATATAGTCCCAGATAATTGTTTATTCATGCCTGAACTCCAGATGAGTTGGAGATACAGAGATAATATAGCACAGTAGTTAAATACACAGACTTTAAAGGCAGTGTAACTGGCTTCAAATTCCACCTTATGTGGAATGTGATCTTGCACAACTAATTTTCTGTGCTAAGCCTTGGTTTCTTATCTGTACAAGAAAGGTAATAAACCTTATAAGATTATTGAAATCATTATGTCACAATCATAATACAAAGTGCTTGGCACAGGACTTGGCATCTAGTTTGTGCTAAAAGATGATGATGATGGTAATGTTGATGGTCGTATGGTGGTGGCATTGGGGTTTACCTAGGGTCTGGACAAGAAAGCTGGGGATTGGCTACTGCTTGTGCATTTGATTGTTTATCCAGTTGTTTATCCACTCATCAGACATTTAATACACACCAGATGCAGTTCTAGGTATCTAGAACTTGGGAGTGTTAACCAGAAAACAGAGACTAATACATACTTTTGTAGACTGGCCAACAGAGTGAAGTAGAAAGACAACAAATGAGAGGCTCATCATCATCATAACCCACTAAATCCACCAGCAGTAAGGCCACTTCTAGATAGCACCACATGCTTAGATTGAATCCACTGATCATTTCCTCACTTGTCACTACTCACTTAAACATGAAGCTGGCAATGGTGGTAACAATTTATGGCAATAAGTATTACTGAAATATGATAGACTGCAGTTAATACTAAATTACCTACTCTTCTGCCAGGAGCTTGACTCTTTCTGATATTCTGGTACAAAACAGAGTGCTTGGAGTCCAATGCTTACATCTAAGTATTGATTTGACCACATCATAGTTGTAGAAACTTTAGCATGTGAACTTTCCCTCTGATCTTCAGTGTCTTCATTATATTCAGATTGTAAAGTTAAATGAGTTCATGGGAACACAAACAGCATAGTATAGTAGATAATAGTGGGTGTGTTGGGTATTTCCAGCTCCTCTCTCAACCGTGTTTCACCCAAGCCATATAGAGACCGCATCAAAGGGCTCCATTACCTCTTATTTCTTTCTGGTTGAATTTGTCTAAGACGAGGTTCTGGGTGGGGTTGGGGGGGAGATAGCAAAGTCCTTAGCCCTTCATATATCCTGCATGAACTTTTCCTGTAACAAAGTTCATAACTACCATCAGAGGTCTTCTTGGCATAGTTGGCTTTCTAATTTCTGGCAGTTACTATCTTGCCCCCACCCCTAACGTGGCAATCTGTCCCTAGCCCTAGACATTAAAAGTAATAACCCCTTTATGAAAACTTACTCACAACTTCCCAATTTGTTTGTGCCTCTTGTTTCCTGCCAGGATCTTGATCTGTTCCTGGGCTCTGCTGTTTCAGTCTGGATTCAAATCTGCCCCCGTCTCTTCATAGCCATATGAACTTTGGAAAATTAATTGACCTCTCTAGCCTCAGTCTCCAGGTCTCTTGCTTTGGGGTCCAGATTGTTGTAGAGACTGTGTGGAGCATAATCAGCATTTCGACATGAAAATGATCAATAAGTATAAAATATTTTGTCAAATCTCTTTATTATACACATGGAAGATTAGTTAATGCCAATGGTTTTATAAGTTAATGACAACAACCTAGCTTGGAGCCCCATTTGTTGTTGTGGAAGAGTTAGGAAAGCACAATTTTGCACAAGAAAATAATATCACCCTTTAAAATAAATTACAATTGTCATGGGATTTGTGGATAGGCAGCCTCCAAGATGACCTCCAGCAATTCCCATCTGCTAGTGTTTATGCTTTTATAGTTTCCTCTCCTGTTGAACAAGGCTTGCCTGTGAAATCAATAGGACACTGCAGAAATGATAGTGTGTGGATTCTGAGTCTGGGTCATCAAAGACATTGTGGCTTCTTGGATCACTCATTCTGGGGAATGTCAGCTGTCATGTCATGAGGATACACAAACATCCCTGTGAAGAAATCCATGTGGCAAGAAGTGACACCTCCTGCCAAAAGCCAGAACAAGCCAGCCAACATACAAGTGAGCTCTCCCCAAAGTGAATACTTCGGCCTCCGGCAAGCCTTCTGATGATTACAGATACTGTAACATCTTGACACCACTTCATGAAAGACCCTAAGCCAGAATCACCCAGCCAAGCCATTCCTAGGTTCCTGACCTGCTGGAACCATGTGAGAGGGTAAATGTTTATTGGTATTTTTAAACCACTATGTTTTGAGGTAATTTGTTACACAGCAACAGATGGCTGATTCATTTTCCTGTTTCCCAACATATCTATTCAATACTCAGGAATCTGTGCCTTAAAGAAGCTAAGCCCTGAACTTCTTGATAAGAATTAATTTAAATGTTTGAATCTCATGGGAGTCCATATGCTTCAATCTACCATCCTAATGAGAAAAAAGCAGCATTGTTTTTCATTCTGACTTCTGAATGATAGACCACTTCATCCTGGGCTGAATTGAGTCTAGCTCTAAACAGAAAACAGCTTCTGTTATCAACTTGGAGAGCTCATTGTAGAATGTAATCGGTCTTGGACGTAGGAAAGCTACTTGATGAGTTTAATACTGCTCTTACCTTTGCTTCTGTTCCCTGCACGCACTTTATTGCACCAAATAATCATCTTCATTAATGTGTAAACTTTTCAATAACGTATCCTTCTAATCTTGTCACACTCTTTCTTATACGCAGTTTGGACAAAGCCTATTTAATCGGCCTCTTTAATTTATCCTTTAATCTTCATTCATAAATTGGTTGCCTGCTCTTCTTCCCTGGTTATTCCAGTTCTTTGAACTCATTCCAATTGTATCAGGAAAAAAGGAGTTCCCTACCAAGCAATGTGGTTTGACCAGAACACTATCTCAGCCATGCACTGAATATCAGCTGGTAATACCATTCATTCATTCGTCCAGGCAAGGTAACTCTTAAGAATGGGAAATACTGGGTTTTCTTTGTTTGTTTGTTTGTTTGTTTCTTCTTCTTTCTTTCTTTTTTAAAATCTATCACCTGGGCATCCTGGGTGGCTCAGCAGTTTAGTGCTGCCTTCAGCCCAGGGTGTGATCCTGGAGACCTGGGATCGAGTCTCACGTCAGGCTCCCTGCATGGAGCCTGCTTCTCCCTCTGCCTGTGTCTCTGCCTCTCTCTCTCTCTCTCCCTCTGTGTGTTGCTCATGAATAAATAAATAAAATCTTAAAAAAAATAAATCTATCACCTGCTATTGAACGTGTCCCAGTAAAGCATGCTGAAGTCACCAAATATTTAAGATAATGAGCCTAGAACTCAAGATTGCCATTTTGGATCAGTGAAAAATGTAAAGTAAAAAGTAAAGATTAACCAGTTCCCTATGATATCTTTTAATTTTTCAACACCTGCCTTATAGTTTTTTTTCCAAACATTGAATTCAATGCTATTTTCCTCCCCCCCCCAAAATCTTTCTGATGTTATTGTTAAAAATTCCAAGTGCTTAGCCCATACCTACATACATTGTCTTTGCACTGTTCCATAAATATATATTTTTCAGATCTTTTACTTGATTTGGCTTGGTTCGGAATATTATGGCTGCATGGCAAAGTGATTTAGAATTCAGGAGCCTTAAGCTTTAATATTGTCATTCCCACCAATGAGCTCTTATCATGTGGGATATCATTTACCTTCTGTCTTTCAACAAATCATAAGCAAAATGACAATACCATTAACTCTCCCTTTCTCAAGGAATTGTCAGATAACCTAAGATCTCTTATCTATAAGTACTTTAAATATAATAGCTTCAGAGTTTTCAAAGTCTTGAAAAAGCCTACGATGCTGAAATAAAAATCCAGTTACATACACAGGCTACTTACCTTACAAAAGAGATAAATGAGATTAGAAACATAGCAGGAGAAAATAAAGATTAGCACACATGTTCAAGTATGTTACCTCCCATGTTTTAACAGCAAATGTTTATGTTAGGCTTCAAGACTAAAGTGTCCAAATTCATATCCTTTTTCACAATCAAGAATATGATTTCTTTTTTTTTTTTTTTTAAGAATAGGATTTCAAATAAAAAGAGGAACCCCATGTCCAAGGGTTAGAAAAAATATGTTTCTGTGTGGTGGGGATTCCACTTCAAAGTCCTAGATCTGCATCAACAATCTTCAGAACGTTGTTCTTCAATTTGAAAATCCTTCCTGACAAGTGGTAGGCAGGTCACTTTTGCATGCTAAGCTGACTCGGTGGTTTCACGATGATCCTTGATGCATGCAGACAGCAAATGAGACGCCTGCCATTCAGAGAGGGCTCACAAGTCTTCTACAGAAATATGTTGGCTTCTCTGGGCTCATTGTCTTCTTTAAGAGATGAGAGTCATGCTATAGGCAAGATAGATTTTTGAACTGATAATCAGATGACCATGCATAGACTTTAACATCATGCCTGGGAGAAAGTAAGGTTTTGATACATAATGATAATAATTTAATTATAATCAATTTTTTCATCCTTTCTATAAAATATTGAAAACTGTTAATTCATGAGAAGTATCATTTCTAATAGGACTAACATGATCCTCCCCATGATATAATCCCTGAAATTGTCCTTTTAAACGACAACCATCTACTTCTTTTGTTCACCCCGGTGCAAAGAAGGAACATGACTTTCATACTCATGGACTCTTATCTTTATACATTATTTTTTAAAACTCCTATGTTCACGTTAGCTTCTCAAAGGATAAGCATAAGTCGGAAACATAAGGGAATAAGTAGACAAAACAAAAGGAAGAGGAAAACAAAAAAGCCTGAAATGTAGGTAGATCTGGACTGAAGAGGAGAAGATAAAATGAAACCAGATGGAGATTTATACCTTTTTTCTCAGTGTCTCTGAACTGAGCAGATAATCAGAAACATTTCCTCAATGTTGGTTTTCTAATCTCCTCTGTCACCTTCCACCAAAATATTAGGCCAGACAGAGGCGTTTTTGCACTCCTCATCTTCTATCACCTTTTGCTTTAGAGAAACATGCACTTTCATGAGCAAGCTCTAAAATGATCACTGAAAGAAGCTGAGTAAATATTTTCAAGATAAGCCTGGAGGTCTTACTGTCTCTAAATCATCAACAGGCAAAGAGAGAGAGAGAGATAGGGAGAGGCAGTTTCCTATTCAAACATGTTGCTTAAGAGCTAATGGGAGTATTATTATGATTGATAGACCAGAATCTTTGTCTTCAGGAACACTTAATGGGATAGGAACTGACCAATATTTACATTGGAGATGAAGCCACATTTTATTTCATCTGGGGTCAAATATTACCGAATGAGAAATACATTCCTCAGATGGATGCAGCCTTCACTTCACCCCAATCTGTGTGTCTGAGAGTCCCATGAAATCTCACAACCAATCTCCATTTGTAATACTCTGAAGGTTCACGTTTCAGCAATGAACGAGGATCACGAGGCTGCTTCAGTTGTAGGGCAGGTGGGTAACAAACCGTAAGGGTGAGTAAAGCATATAAGTCAAACTTTGAAAACTATGAATGCTAGCAACAGCTTCTCTATGGCATGAGTGCACAATGCCTATAAAGTAAAATGGTCACCACACAAATCACAATGGGGGGCCAAATAATTTTTTATTTTTATTTTTTTAAAGATTTTATTTATTTATTCATGAGAGACACAGAGAGAGAGAAAGGCAGAGACACAGACAGAGGAAGCAGCAGGCTCCATGCAGGGAGCCTGACGTGAGACTCGATCCCAGGTCTCCAGGATCAGGCCCCAAGCTGAAGGCAGCGCTAAACCGCTGGGCCACCGGGGGTACCCCTGGGGGGCCAAATAGATCAGATGTATGGAAATAACAGCAATGTGGTTCTGCCATTAATGATGGTGACTGAGGGGGGAAAAAGTGTTAATTATACAATTATTCCAGTCAATAACCAGATGATTTTCTAATTCTAGTTTGATATTCTGATATTTAGAACAGGGATTTTTTAGATTCATGACTCTGTGAGTGCATTCTTTTCCTTTCTGGTTTGTGACACTTCATTAAAGTGAAGAGAACCAGGCAACCCTTGATATTAAATAGAAAGAGCATTCCAATGAGAACGTTGGAAGACCTCTTGAGGTCAAATCCATGCTTTTGGCTTGATAACCAACTGCCCTAAGTCAAAGAGAATGGCAGCTAGCTCAGGACTAATGATGCTCCTACACTGACTCGGGTTGAAGACTGGCATCCAGCTGTTGCCTATATTCTTCCTTAAATTCCTTGTTTCCCATTCTTCTTTACAATTACTCCATGCAGGATTTTACCTTTCTAATTCTACCAAAGCTACTCATAGCATAATCACCAGCGACATCTGTTCTACAAGCTGTGGACAATTATTTTGCCCCAGTTGACCACTTCCTTCTCCTGGGTTTTCAGAACATTATATTCACCTAGCTCTTCTCCTATTTTTCTAGGATTTCCCAGTGTCTTTGCTTATTCCTCTTCATCTTCTCAGCTTCTAAATATAGGCATGTTTAAGGGTCCAGTTTTGGGACCTCTTTTCATCTAAAACTCCCGCAGAAATGTTGCTGTTGCTTAAATTTATATCCCAGCCAAGACTTTTCCCTGGGAATCTGGACTTGTACTTCCAACTACCTACCTGAAATCTCCCCTAGGGCACAGAATAGAAATCTCAAACTAAGAACGTCCAGTGTTCTAGCCAACACTGGACGTTCTATGTGCTAGCCAACATCTTTCCTACCCTAATAAATGACAATTCTTCTCCGTCTAGTTGCTCAGCCAAATATCTTGGGATCATCCTTGACTCTTCTCTTCCTCCTATATATTGCATCTAATAGCAAATCTTATTGGCTTTGACTACAAATTGTACACCAACTGTGACTGTTTCTTAACACCTCCACAGCAAGCACTGTGGCATCCACATAATCTTTCTGTTTTCTGCAAGAAACCCCTCTCTTCCAAATCTCCCCGCTTTGCCCCTATAGTTTTTTCCTAAATACAACAGCCAAGAACATCTTTGAAAAATGTATGAGATCATATTACTTTTCAGCGGAAAACTTCTGGTGCCTTCTCATATCACTGAATAAAAGCCAAAGTCCTATTGGGAGCTGCTCCTCTCTCTCATCTCTTCTTATTCTTGTTCATTCACAGCAGTGACACTAGTCTCCTGGTTCTTCCTTGAATATGCCAGGTATACTCATGCCTCAGGGCCTCTGCATTTGCTGTTTCTTCAGCTTGGAAATCTCTTTAAGGTATCTGCGTGGCTCATTCTCTCATTTCCTTCAAATCATTATTTAAGTGCCCCTTCTCAATGAGGCTTTTCCTGAGATGCCTGTTTAGAATTTTACCCCAAATCCCTACACTTGCAAACCTTATCCCCTTATTGATCTTTTTCCATAGTACAAATCTTGAACTTAAATGTGGTTTAAATTTACTTATTTGTAAATAAGTAAATAAATTTACTTATTTGTCTCGTGTATTATTTACCTCCTCCCACTAGGATCCATGCGTCATGAGGACACAGATTGCTGCCTGCTTTGCTCAGTATTTTATCCCCCAGTATGTAGAAAGTGCCCAGTGATATTTGCTAACTGGCTGAATAAAAGTGAAATTGAGGTTTTTGTTTGTCACTGTTTCCCTCCCAATCTCTTTCACAATCTAGTCCCTTTATTACAATATTTGGTGGCACATTTTCCTGTCTTAGGGCACCTGCTGCTCCCATGTTCAAGGCCAGACACTTCAACATCCTATACATCTTAACAGAAATCTCTACCTGTCATTCTTTACAACTGATCTCATGGTCCCACCCTTTTCCCTAAAGGCCATGAAATCAACCCATGTTCAGTTGTTAATTGAAGATAGATTGAATGTAGAGTCCTTCCTGTGGGAATTGACATTTTAAGAGTGATTCCTACGAGATTTAGTGTCTGTAATCCAAAGTATGTCTATAATTAGGGATGCAGTTTTACATGGGAATACAAGACAACAGATGTCAGAAGGGGTGCATTGTACAGTCCTCCTTCAGATCACTTGTATTGTTATCACAAAAACTGAAAGACTTAAACGGGGTTTTATGGTGAAATCTCAACTTTTAGTACAGGCTAGCCAAATGCCTTATCCAGATGATACCTTTCCAAAAATTAATCATGAAATGGGCAAAAGACATGAACAGAAATCTCACAGAGGAAGACATAGACATGGCCAACATGCATATGAGAAAATGCTCTGCATCACTTGCCATCAGGGAAATACAAATCAAAACTACAATGAGATACCACCTCACACCAGTGAGAATGGGGAAAATTAACAAGGCAGGAAACAACAAATGTTGGAGAGGATGCGGAGAAAAGGGAACCCTCTTACACTGTTGGTGGGAATGTGAACTGGTGCAGCCACTCTGGAAAACTGTGTGGAGGTTCCTCAAACAGTTAAAAATATACCTGCCCTACGACCCAGCAATTGCACTGTTGGGGATTTACCCCAAAGATACAAATGCAATGAAACGCCGGGACACCTGCACCCCGATGTTTCTAGCAGCAATGGCCACTATAGCCAAACTGTGGAAGGAGCCTCGGTGTCCAACGAAAGATGAATGGATAAAGAAGATGTGGTTTATGTATACAATGGAATATTACTCAGCTATTAGAAATGACAAATACCCACCATTTGCTTCAACGTGGATGGAACTGGAGGGTATTATGCTGAGTGAAGTAAGTCAGTCGGAGAAGGACAAACATTATATGTTCTCATTCATTTGGGGAATATAAATAATAGTGAAAGGGAAAATAAGGGAAGGGAGAAGAAATGTGTGGGAAATATCAGAAAGGGAGACAGAACGTAAAGACTGCTAACTCTGGGAAACGAACTAGGGGTGGTAGAAGGGGAGGAGGGCGGGGGGTGGGAGTGAATGGGTGACGGGCACTGGGTGTTATTCTGTATGTTAGTAAATTGAACACCAATAAAAAAAAAAAAAAAAATTAATCAGTTTTCTACCTTTTCTGCTCCAGTGCAGGCAGTGGTATTTAACCATCTCCTGATGGTTTATGCATCATAATGCTTCTGGATGCTGAGTGGTTTATGCGTCATAATGCTTCTGGATTCAGTGTTCTACACAGATTCCCACTGGTCGAGCAATATCCATAATGCAAACTTGAACGGGCCCTTTAACAGATGAGGAGGCTCATTTTCCCATTTTATCTGCAGCAGAGGCGATTTATATATTAAACAGAAGGATCTTATCACTCACAAGACTGATAAATCCCTTTAGGTCCATAAAGTTCCAGAAGGACTTTCCATTAGGATTAGAGCTGAAGCTTTTCATACATGGAATTTGCTTTAAAGAAGTTGCCTAACCCTAAGCTGAAAATATTTTGAACAAGCAGGAATGGAGTAAGATCTGACCTTTTTTCCCAATGTCAAACTCAATCTCCATAGCCTTTTTCAGCTCACAGGCTAGTCTGACCCTTTCCAGCCTAGTGGTCATGATGCTCACTCACCCTGAGGCCTATACACTGGGCCGTGTGCCCTACAGGGCAAGTCATCATGTGCTTGCAGCTCTTTTGAGTAGAGGCTCTTAACTACACACTCTGCAACACCATAGGGTCTGAATCAGGCTTACCATTCTCCTAAGACCTCAAGGCCACTTCTTTTCCCCTATATAAATCATTATTTCTTCAGGACACAGCCAGTCACCTAGAGGATGCTCTATTGCCTCTTCATGACATTTTCTATCTATTCACTTGTTACTTCATGCATTAACTCTGTAGTCTTGCTTTTCCATTCCCTGAGCCTTCATGATCCTATGAAACTGGAATATTCATTCACACAGGTAGCTTGTTCAACATTAGTCTCCCAGTGCTCTGACCTTCTTAACATTCTAATAATTTCCACCTTCTTAAAAGACTCCTGTTCATCACAGTATTCTGAAGAGTTTCTCCCGAAACAACTCTATTAACTCTGATCCTTTAGACTTGAATATATTCTTCCTATCAACTCTCAGTTTTCATTCATGAATTCATTCAACAAATATTTACTAAATATCAACTATATAACCCATGGATATAAAACAATGAACCAAAGCCAAATGCTTCCCATCTTCATGGAACATGTTTTCTAGTGGAAGAAGACAGAGCCACCTGAAATGATAATAATAATATTAAATATCTTTGTAAAGTGGTATAATTATAAACTGAAATAAATAAGAAGAGAATAAAATGTAGACCTTACAGCAGGGAACCGAAATACAGCTTGGAATATAGGGAGAGACTTCGTAGATAAAGTCACTGTTGAATTGATCACAGGATGACTAGGACTTAACCAGACAAAAGTTATCTGGCTGGGGGAGAGGCTAACTTCTCTCAAAGAATAGTGTTTACAAAGCCTCAATTATCTGGAACATCATGGTCACCGAGGAGGTGAAGAAAAACTGGAAATTGTGCATTAACACATGAGGCTTCCTCTGTCACTCCTCATGCCTTGTGTAGACATGTTTCCATAGGTTATCACTTTCCTTCAACCTAATGAACTTCACTTAACATTTCTTGTGATGCAGTTTGGCTGGCAATGAATTCTATCGCCTTTCCTTTCTAGAAAGTCTTTATGTTAAAGAATGTTATTTTACAAAATATAGGACTCCAGGCCAACAGATTTTTGTGTTCTTATTGTTCCTCTAACTCTTCAAAGATGACAGTGTTGGTCTCCTAGGTTTCAGTACTTCTGCTAAGAAGTCAACAGACTTTCTTGCCTCCTGTGTATAATGAACCCTTGTCCCATACTTTCAAGGTTTTATTTCTCACTTTTTTTTTTTTTTTTTTTTTTTTAGCAGCTTATGTTGTGTCTTGCCATGATTTGTTTTCCATTTACTTTTCCTGGGTTTTACTGAGCTTCCTGAATCTGTTAGTTTATATATTTCAGCAAATTTAGAAAAATTTTCATTTTTGTCTCTAAAGATACTAAGCTCCTTTTTCTGGTGCTCCGATTACACAGACACATGATTGTTTGAGTCCCATAGGTCATTGAGCCATAAACCAGGGCAGGTTTTTACCTCTTTTTCCCCCCTCTCTTTCTGCTTCATTTTGGATAAATTTTATTGCTCTCACATTTATGGATTCTTTTTAAGTCATAGAACTTTTATTATGCAAAAGCTAAACAAAACACAAAAACAAAGCAATACTTTGCTGTACCTCTGGAATCTTAAAATCAAGTCACTCATTCTATCACGTTTACTCCAACTCTACATATTATCCTTTAGTGTTAATCTTTTTCTGACATTTACATCCATATGTACTGGGTGTAAATCCTACTCTATATATTAGGGAGTATTATAAAAATCATAGTTCTTCTGTTTTATTTTGTCTCTTTTTTTTTTCAGTTTTTCCCTTATATTTCCATCATCTAATATTTACAAAATAAAGAAGAGAAAAAGAAAAAATCACAATCTGACTACCCAGAGACTACTCACTTAGAACATTAAAAATATATATATGTAACATAAAACTTACCATTTTAGCCATGTCTAAGTGTAAACTCCTATGGCATGAAGTACATTTACATTGTTTTGCAACCATTACCACCATCCATCTTTGGAACATCCTCAACTCAAAGTCTGTATCCATTCCATATGAACTCCTCATTGCTTCCTCCCCTAGCCTTTGGCAACCATCATTCTGCTTTCTGTCCCTACCGATTTGAGTAGTCTAGATACCTCATATAAGTGGAATCATATAAGGGCACCTGGGTGGCTCAGTGGTTGAGTGTCTGCCTTTGGCTCAGGGCATGATCCTGGGGTCCCGGGATTAATGAATAAATATTTATTTATTCATGAGAGACACAGAGAGAGGCAGAGACACAGGCAGAGGGAAAGGTAGGTTCTCTATAGGAAGCCTGATGCAGGACTTGATCCCAGGATCCCGGGATCATGCCCTGAACCGAAGGCAGATGCTCAACCCCTGAGCCACCCAGTCATCCTGGAATTTCTGTACTTGTTAAGGCTGAACAATACTAATTGGGTTTATATGCCATCTTTTGTTTATCCATTTACCCATCAATAGACACTTGGGTTGCTTCCACTCTTTGGCTACCATGAATAATGAATGCTTCTATGAACATGAGTGTACAAATATCTGACTCCCTACTTTCATTTCTTTTGGGTAAATGCCTAAAAGTGGAATGCCAGATCACATGATAATTTTATGTTTCATTTTTTTGAGGAATCAAGGACACCGATCTTTAATTTTGCAGTGTCTAACCAGCTAAACAATATATTGAGTTTTTTTTCATTCCAGTATTATATTTTATACTTCTATAATTTCCATGTTTCTTTTTTTATAATCTTAATTTTGCTATAGAGACCTTAGTTTTTTTCTTCATTGTCTTCATATTTTCTTTTAGCTTCTTTAGTATGTGTATAATTGTTCTTTTAAAGGTCTTTCTAATTCCATTGTCTTATTTCTGAGTCCATAGTTATTGATTTTTATTTTCCTTAGGGTCACATTTATCTGCTCTTTTGCAGGCCTACTTACTTCTATTATGATGGCCCTTGCCATGGCTTTCTTTTTTATTACCTGACCTTGAGTTTCTTGAACTTCTTGGATCTGTTAGTTTATAAACTGGGGCAAATTTGGAAACATTTTTATCATTAATGTAAAGTGGACATACGGATATCAAGTTCTTGAGCATTTGGATTTTGTTCCCTCTTTGTTGAGTTTTGTTCTGGTGAGGAGTTTATTTTCATATTGGTTTGATAATTTTAAGATGTGTTTTCAGACTTTGTTAAGGTATATCTAGCTATGTCCTTCTCCTGTGTGTAGACTCAAATCTACTGAATGTTAATGCTGTTCAACAAGATTTCTTCACCCTAGATGGTAGGAAATTAAGGTTTCTCAGCCTTGCCCAAGCTCCGATCACTGCCTAGCTCATAGTTCCACAATAACTTGTCTTTACTCAGGAGTTGTTCTTTGCCAAGGCTCATGGAATATCGTTGCACACACATACAGTTTAGTGTTCAGCAAATCCTCAGTGGGATCCCTATGCAGATTTTAGGAGCTCCTTCCCTGCATAGATCTTCCTGTCCAATGCTGTGCTCCAAAAATTCCAGCTGTACAACAGTAGCCCTGAATTCCATCTCTCTCTTCAAATCAGCCAGCCCATTGTTTTCTGGGGAGGCTTCTGTCCTGCACCACACTGCAGAAAATGCCACTACGCAGAAAGCTGAGCAATCATCGTGCTCACCTCATCGTTTCCCTTCTTCTGGGATTACAGAACTGCACTACATGATCCAACATTGAAAAACAGTAATTTCATATATTTTGTCTGGTTTTATGGTTGTTTATAATGGGAGGATTAATGCAGTCCAGTTACTCCATCATGGCCAGAAGCTGGAACCTCTCCTTTATTTTTTCATCCTTGGTTTCTGTTGTCAGCTTTATAATTCCACCCTCTTCTCAAATGTTCTTCAGGGTGTTATCTTTGGCCTTCTCCTCATTTGATTCACTCTCTAGGATGATCTCATCTGCTCCGTGGCTTCAATTATCATTAATATGTTAAGGACCCCTTAAATCTATATCTTCTGCCAAGCTTCTTTTCCTTATGTTTTTGAATATTATATCCAATTGCCTATTGGAGTTTACCAAGTAGAAGGACTAAGACATCGCCAAGTCACTGTCCAAAACTAAATTCCTCATCTCTCTCCAAAATGGCCTTTCTTCCCATATTGCCTATTGCATGAATAAAGACACGCCATTCACCAGGCATTCAAACCAGAAATCTGGGGTTTATCCCAGCTGCCTACTTCTCTCTAGTCCTTTATATCCAATCAGTTACCAAGTCGCAGAGATGTTACTTCTCAAATGTTTCTCAAAGCCATTTTCTTCCCTCTAGCTTCATTGTACTCTCTTAACCCAGATTCTCCTAATGTCTTCCATACATCGCAGCAAAATTCTCCTAAGAGCTAATTCTTATACAACATTCACTATGCCAGGCACTGTTCTAAGCACTTTTGTGTACATTAATTCCGAATCCTTATAAGAGCTGTATAAAATACTATTTTTATTACTGAAGAAAAAAATGGGATATGGAGAGAACTTCCCCAAGGGTTACACTTCTATCAAGTGGTAGAACTGGGATTTAAATATAGGCAGTGTTGAGGCTTCTGGGTGGCTCAGTTGGCTAAGTATGAGACTCTTATTTTGGCTCAGGTCATGATTTCAGAATCATGTGTGAGCTGCATGCTTAGCCTGGAGTTTGCTTTTCTCCCTCTCCCTCTGTCCCTCTCCATCCCCCCCTTTCTTTCAAATAAATAAATAAATCCTTAAATATAGGCAATCTACCCCCAGTGTCTTTGGTTTAACCTTTGGTCTACACTGCTTCTCACACTGATTTCTTATCTCCAAATCTAAAATATATCAGAAATCCACATTGACTTTTTTCAAATGGGAATTTGATCATTTCTCTCCCTCCCCATTAAAATCCTTCAGTATATATCACTTAAGGTACAATCCATACACTAAATTCTCTATGTGTTCTACTCTAATCTAAGAACAGAAGGTCTTCACTTTCTGTGCATTTTCTTTCCTATAGTTAGTTAACCTTCTTTCATTATAAAGTCTTCTTTTGGGATAAATATTTCCTCACATCATTTCCCTTACCTACATCTAAGTGTCAAGCTCACACTTCATGTTCCCTTAACACTGTGGTTTTCTTGATATTTTACTATTTATCTCACTATTTAAGTCACCTGCTAGACTTAAATCTCTAGAAGGGCAGGGACAAGGTCTTTCTCCTGCTGTGTTCTGTTCTCAACGCAAGCAAAGCACCTGACATAGTCTGAGTGTCCATTACATATTTGAATGGAAGACTGAGTGAACAGAAAAATACATAAAACCAGCTGCATTCATCTAACTCAAACTTCTATAATGACTTTAATGTTGCCACTAAGAAAAGCACGAAGCACTAGAAACTGTAAGAGGAGACTGCTTTCAATGAAAAGAATGAATCATCCACAGTTGAATTGCTTTTAGATTTCAAAATGCCAGCCTCCTGACCTTCAGTATATTTGAATGGCATTATGTCATTAATTCTTCACAGAAAAGCATTTGTAGTGACAGCAAACTTAGAAGTAACAATTAGGTTTTCTAGTAGCAAATCATCTTTAAACATGGAGGATCAGAGGAGATGACAGAGGTGGTTTGAAACCCAAAGGCTACATGGTGATTTCTCTGTTTACAGAGAGATTTGGGAAGCCACCACTGAAGTATTTCTAGTAACGTGTACATTATCTTCATCTATCTCAAAAAGGTTTCAAAACCCTAGTGTAGAATCCTAAGTCATGATCTAACTCTCCAGCCTCAGATAAAAGTTAAGTCACTATGATTTAGTTATACAACTTCTCTCTTCTGTGTGACACCCCACCCACACTCCTCCATCCTACCACTTCAGCCCTGTGAGTGTAGCATCTCCCTCTGTCCTTATCTCTGTATCTAGGAAAGCTCAAACTCATCTGGCTAAAAAACTCATAAAGGTTTAAAATAAACTTTTTTTTTGTTCTAAGAATATGAAAGATCCAGGACTGTAAATTCTATCCAGACATATTGTTTTTATAAGGGAAATTCAACCAGCAGGTAACAAAAATAACTTTGCCTCTGTTTACCTCTCCTGAATACCTACACTTCTTTCCCACATTGCCTTTGGTTTTGGTGAGGAAACATGGAAGAACAAAAATATCTGTTAGGGGGTCTGGGTGGCTCAGTCAGTTAAGTGTCTGCCTTCAGCTCAGGTCATGATGCTAGGGTCGCCCTCGTAGTCATCAGGCTCCCTGCCGAGCAGGGCATCTGCTTCTCCCCCTGCCCTTCCTCCTGTTTACTTCCCCCCCCCTTTCTCTTAAACAAATAAATTAAAACTTTTTTTTTTTTATAAAAAGGTATCTCCTAGGAAACTGATGAATCATCTTTCTTTTTTTCTCCCCAGTGGTATCTATTCCCAACAATTTCCTACCATTTATAATAATTTGTTATTAATATGAATCTTGTGATCTTCAGGCACCAACTGCATAGGGAGGTAAATAGATTAGGTTTCTGAAATTCTATAGTTCAGCATAATTTATTGACAAAGCTTGTTTCCCCTGAAAATCTTGGTCATCTCTACACTGTCTCCACTACCTGGTCACAAAGAAGTTGTCCTTTGCTCTCTCAAGCATTGGCTTTTAGTCTTTTCCCACCTTTTATGGACACAGTGAAATATTGCCATGAACAGACTTCTTGGCAATGTGCCTAACTTCTTATACTTTCTCCTCCCTTTCTAAGAATGTTTGTGATAATGAGATGATTACAGGTATGAAACTTCAAATAATAGTAATAAACCTTGTCCAACAAAGAAGAATAAAGGGTGACATTTTACTATCCCTTTATGTTAGGATTCCATACAGTTTTTATTACTTTAAAGCTGATATCTCCACCATTGCAGTGAAAATATTTTGGGGCCTTTTGAGTTTATAGAGATCCTAATGAATAAATACAAGTATGTAAAAATATGCCCTTGTTTTTGACACTGGATGAATAGTTATTTTACAAGATGAGTAGGTAGGTCTCCTGTGTTGTGTTTTTTTTTCCCATATAATTATTATCTCAGAGAATATACTTACTAGCTTTGATAAAGATACAGTTGTCCTATCAGAGCCTTTTCACTCTTTATTTGTCTTGCTAAAGGAAATCTCCCTTATAGCAATGGAAACTGGGTTCTTGTTTAAAAAACTGCCCAGGATTCTCTCTCCTCTGCTCCAAGGAGATAGAACTAGCTCTTATCTAGAACTTGTTTTTCAGTACATTTATATTTTATTTTCAGAGCTGCTGTAAGCAAGCAAGTCAGAGCTACTTTTGGTCAGCAGTTCTAAAACCAAACAGATCCCAGCTTCCATAATTCATACATACAATATTATATTTTAAATAATTGTATATGTGTGTATCTTAAACAGGAGTTTTTGCTTAGAATCAAAAGTGTCTCCATGAGAAACTGAACGCTCATGGAGCATTTTTTTGTGTGACTCTGAGATCATTTCTTATATTCCATCTCATGCAGTGTCTGTTCTATAGAGTGAGGGGGCTGGACTCCTACCTCCCTTCATTTCCCAAGTTCTTTTATACACAACCCTTCATACACAACCCTTGTAAAATGTTGGCATATGATATGTTGAAGGCACAGGTATCATGTGATATGCCCAAAGTATATAACACAGAAATATAATATGTCTTAAGTCATACTCAGTATGTTGCATTAAATCCTTAAAACAAAGTTTATCTAGACTCACCTTACTCCTTCTATTTGAACCCATAATTATAGGATTCTAAGCTGTGGAGTTAACTTACTCCCAGCCCTCATTTTGGTCACAAGGTGAAACCTAATCCTCTCAAACTGTGGAATACTAAAAATCACACTAAGGCAGAAAAATGCCAAAACAAACATGTTTTTAACAGATTCAGGGAAAGCAGAAATAAAGTGGTGTTTTCCCCAGGAAATTGTCTGCACTGTCCAAAGCCAGTTCCAGCAGGTTTTTCTGGCCTGGCCTTTTGACCATCAGAATGGAACCACTTTACTCAAAAGAGAATTCCAAAGTGGCTGGGAGTGGGGAGACAGGCAGCGCTTCTCAAAGTCCTGCTTGCTGAGGTTTCAAGGCTTTTCCCCTCCAAGGAGTCTCTTCTACGATGTCTCCTAGTTGACTTGGCCGACTTAAAATCTGTTGTTTTAACAACCACATCTCTTCTCCCCAGGGTCAAGTGCCTGGCTGGAATAAGAGAATACCTACGTAATCGATTGTATTCCCTGGTTCATTTCTGCATGGGGTTGGGAAGTGAGCTAAAAGTGATTTGGTGCCTAAATCTCCATGGGTGCTTATATAGGAGGTTATCATTCACGCAATGAACAAACCTCAACCAGAAGATCTTTTTCCATGTGCTTGTGTGGTTATGGAACATGGAAGTTCTTCCATGAAAGACACATATATTTGGGGAGATATTTTATAAGAAAAATACATTTGAAGAGAAACATAAAGATAAAAATGCAATTATATAAGAAAGGTCAACAACGAACTCCTGGGCCTGCATAAGCTTTATTTATTCTGTAGGTAATCCAGAGTATATTTTAAAATGCTGCTTTGCCTCTATCTGCTGCCCTGATCATCGGAGACCTTATTCCTCCACTCTCCACTCCACCCAGTGTCTCCTATCCTAGCATAGGGCTGCTGCGTGCGGGGCTAATCTATTTTAACATTAACATAACTTGGAAGGTAAATCTACGGCCCCCCAAAATACATTTTGTAAGCAAGAGCAACTCCAGAATTGACTCCTGTTTGGCATTTTCTCCATCAATATTCCTCCCTATCCATGTAGGTAAATGACAATGGATATACACAAGCGTGCATGTGTACTTTTTTGCGTGCATGAGGATGGATCTCATCATTCAAGAGCACAGCATGGGAAAGTACACATTTAGTTCTAGAGGAAACATTTAAAGCTATACATGAAAAACGGACGTGGTAAATCAGTCCCCCAAGGGAATTTACCTTTTTCCCAACTGTTCCACATAAAAGATGTCCCAAAGATATTCAGAGAATTGAGTGAGTGAATGATTATTCCAACTAATGGTTGGATGAAAGATTCATAGCAGCTGACAATAGCTTGTTTTGGAGTTCACCTTGCAGAGCGTGTCTGCCTAGGTAGGAATCCTTTTGCTAGGAATGCTAGTATCCCAAAAAGAGAACTAGGAGATACAATTTATGGGCAATTTGATTTCTTCTTACAGTTTGGGATACACTCCCTTGTACTCATGCTCTCTCTCTCTCTCTCTCTCTCTCAAATAAATAAATAAGATTAAAAAAAAAAAGACATCATTCCACTCTGAGTTGGTTAGCTAAGCCACATGGGAGCCTGAAGTTTTCAATCTTAAAATTCTAGAACACTAATGGTAAAATCCTTAGAAAATATACATGGACACCATGAATGAGACATGATTGTGAGCACAGAAGCCTGTGGCTCTGCTTTTTTTTTTTTTTTTTTTTTTAATTTTGCTGCCTGCTCTTCTGCAATATCAACTGTATAAATCAACACATGTTGTACTTGCCAAATAGGAAGTTATCGAGACAGAAGCTGCCATTCCCGTTTGTTGCAGAATATCCCATTCAGTCCCAGGTCCCCCAAACTGGCCAGACAGGCTTTTTCCTGGCAGGCTAACAGAACTGTCAGTAGCCCTTTCCCTCCTGGCTCTCTCAGGACCTCCACTCCCAGGAAGGAAACAACCACATTTTTGCAAAAGATTAAGAAGCCCATTCTACTATGTAAAATATGTCTCTGTGCCACAGTCATCATTGTAATAGAAGCATATAACAAGAATAATCATCTTTTCTTTGTTTCATCGATGGAATTGATATTCTTTGATGAGTACAGGGAAGGCATTCCAGAAAAGAGAGTCAGGTGTCTAGGAGAGATTCCCTGGGGGGAGTGGGGAGTGTTTTACTTTAATTCTCTTCCAATTTTGGTAAGGAAATAAGCAATCATTGGCTTAAACATTACATGTTATGATGTTTTAATTTCATTGGTTTTTGATCAATAACGTTTGTTGCTGAGGACAGTGGTTGCTGGAAGGCAGACTCAGTTCTCTGTTCACAAGGACTGGTTGGATAGGGTCTCAGCCTTGATGAGGGTTGGTTCATTTTTTGCATCTTAAATTGCCTTCTTAAGACCTTAAAAAAATTGACTTAAGGGGACTGATGTTGTATCATCAGTAATCGAATGATTAAGATAAATGGTTAAAAATCTGAGAGTGTGGTTGATTGTTGCCCGTGCTGACATTGTATACAAGAAGGACCTGGACATAGTTTGTATATTTAAATGAAAAGGAGACCAAGGTTTCTCCAAAATAGAACCAAACTGAATTGCCCACAGCTCTGTTTTGATAACTAAATAACTGATGTTTTCTGTTATTAGTTTTGTCACATGCTTAATATTCCTGGTAAGTAGAGGGTGTTTTGGAAGCTCCTTTTAGATCAACGCAGTGGAGAGCTCTATCTCTCTTTCTGCTAATGAGCAGCCTCTAAAACTGTAGAGTGAGGAAAGATGGTAAATCCATGCATGGTATATATAATGTATACAACAGTATGGAAGATGGACTACATAAATTATTCAAGAGAAATGACCCTATTTTTCCACACAGGTCCATGTACTGGTGATTATACAGCTGATCTCTTCAAGTAATGTCATAATCAAGTGCTAATCTTTGCAGATAAATATGGTGCCACCAACCTCAGTGACAGAATGGCCACATGATGAACTAATCTCTGATTAAAGATTAACTTTAGGAGACAAATTCTTACCACCTAAACTGGACCCAACTTTACACAATGATAGGTCTTTTTGGAAAAATGTATTGTGGTTGATTAAACTTTATGCCCTTTGGAATTTTATAGAAAATAATTGGGACAGAGCAAAAGCATATTAATGGCTCAAAATAAAATTGTTTCATGTTTAAAAACAAAACCCAGAATAAGGCACTATCTATAAGCCTATCTCAAGTGGTAGAGTTTCATGTTTGGGAGGGGGTGTGAATAATACAATGATACTATTCCTGATTTTACATATTTATTCCTCAGCTTAAAAATATATGCATAAAAAGCATCCACTGTGGTGAGCATATTAAATAATTATAGTTGTTTCATCAGATAGTCAAAAGAACAGATTGTTCCCTTTTCTTCCTGGAGAGTTATGTGCCTTTATTCTTAGTGATTCTAAGAAGTTAGAAAAAAACGTGTCAAATCCAGTTTGAGGAAGGTAGATTTACTCAAACATAACAATTGCCTTTGAATTAGTTATCATTGGCTACTACAGGTTTAAGAAGGCCAGCCCTCAAAACCACTAGCAAGAGATCATTCTATTTAATCTAATTTATATTTAAGGCAAAGCAGGAAACCGCCGAGTTTTAAAAATGTAGGAGTCTTAACAATTTTACTAAGGCTGAGCTTCAACAATATATGATTGCATTGTCATCACAGTCAACACCAAAAGAAATTCAAAAGCCATTAATTTACTCCATGAGACTCTTCTGTGATCAATTGAGACCCAATTAGCAAGTGATATTGCACAAAACATTTACAAATAAACCTTGACTTGATTTTATAAGTTGTATTAACCAAATGTATTGTTGCTACATTGCTCAGGTACTTGAGTTTGAAAACCACCAGCAGAGAAAGAGAGAGAGATAGAGACAAAGAAGAGAGAGACAGGAGAGATAGGAGAGAGAGATATGAACACTATAGTTCCACACTGAGAATATGCACAGAGAGCATATGATAACTAATGATGGTTGGGGAAGTATTCATAGATTTGTGCCCCTCTTTGGTGAACCAGAGAAGAGAACAGTGACACTGTGTTATGTAAACTACAATGGCTTCAACAAGCAAGTCTACACAACTCATAAGAAGGGTTCTCAGATCCCTCCTCATTGCCAGAGGAGTGAAGCACAGCTATTTTCTGAAGTTAAAGATTTAGATCCACCATGAAAATACCTCATGAAGTAATTAAAGAATGATTTTTAGAGTCACCAGACTTAGGTTCAAATGTCAACCCTATGTATATTAAGTAGAGTGGTTTTGGTCAAGTCACCAAAGCTTCCTGATCTTCCATTTCTGTATTTGTTAAATGAGGATTGTCACCATTCCTGACTCACAGTGTTACAATGAGGATTGAATGAGATGTGTAAAGCACTGAGCATAGAATAATGTGTACTCAGTCATCTTTAGCTATTAGGTTCTTGCTCTCAAGATTCCTGGAATAGAATGTGGCTGTTTTTTCTGTTTTTTTTGTTTGTTTGTTTGTTTGTTTTAAAAAAAAAAAAAAAAAAAGAGGAAAGGTCTCATTCTGTGGAATGGAAAAAAAAATTGTGATTTTAGTTCATGATGACTCATTGACCACCTGGGAACCACTTACAATTTATCTGTATGTTGGAAATGAAAATCATGTCTGTCTTCTCAACAAAACAAATTGCAGTTGTGATGAGTTGGTGTGGAAGGAGAGACTGTGTCCTTGGGGTAGAGAGTCTTCACTCTGTTTAGGAAAGTCTGAGGAAGCAGATCCATTTAACAGTCTGTTTTATCACTTAAATGCCAGCTATAAAAATGAATATGTCAATCAAAATAAAAGCACTTAATGTGTGGGCCTTATCATCATCATTTTTTAAAAAATATTCATATAATGTGTTAGGGGTTATTACCATTGTAGTTGACTTGTGAACCAGAGAAAATCTCTCTGACTTAGTTAGGTTGACTTGCTTTTGTGATCCATTCTTTGTTTATTTATTAGTTTTTTAATTCTGCTTGGTTAAAAATGTAAGTGAATATAACTCAAAAAAAATCTGTGGACTTATGGTCATGTATATATCATTAAAATCATTTCCAAAGTGAGGTTTGAGAAACCTGATTTAAAAGAGATGATTGAGGTATCTCAAGGCCTGTCTTTGCATAGCAAGCCCCAAGTTTTATATTCAACTGTAGATGTATTTATTAAAGGGGGCTGCTGAAGTAATTTCTCTTCCCTTCTTCCTCCATTTCACCCTGACTCTCCACATTGTGAAATAAAGCATGCATTATACAAATGATCAGGTTACACTGAGGTTCCAAAGAAAGCTGCCTCAGCCAGCTATCTTTATGGGAAGTATAGAACCAAGATCCATGTGCAATTTTCTGTGAATGAAGATTCTCTGTAAATTGACATTTTGTCTTTAGACACAAGGCATTTCTGTATCATCAGGGTAATTTTGCTAAAGGAAAGAAAAACTGGTGAAGATTTTATTAGAAAATGTCAAGAGGATCATGGAAAGTGAAGAGAGCCAAGAGTAAACCCCAGGGAGCTCCTCTCTGAAGAAGCACGTCTATAGGAGAGGTTCATTTTGAAGTAAACAATCTGATGTATGGGATATCAAAATGGACAGAAATAAACCAGGGTATATTCGTGGAAAGATGTGGTACATTAAATGTATACAGCATCTCCCAAAATACATTGAAACTCTTATCTGGCATGAAGTTGAATCTGAGCTGGTTTGGCTGTGGCCTGTGTGCAGTAAACCCATGCTAAATTCAGTAAATCCTTCACAAAATAATTAGAGAAGGCACAGACCATTCTATTTAATTTTATCAATTTAGAATTTTGATCTACCTCATTATGAAATGCTGTTCAATGACATACTATAACCACGATCTTTTTTGCTTTTTTTTTTACTCTAGCTGAGAATTAAATATTTTCCAAATTATGTTTACAGGCACATAGAAAGTATATGATGGGAGATTCTGAAGATAGACATTTCTGTCACAGAAACACACAAGTAGCTCTACCATTAGATTTGGATGAGACTTGTTAGCCGCTGCCAACATCATACTTTAGAGGATCCTATTTTGTCTGTAGTCTAGATGCACCAGGGAGCAAGTACAGGGTAGGATCCCCCCTGGTAACTGTGCTTCTCTTCTAGCCTCTCTTCCAAATGTCCAGAACCATGGGATTTCCTGGCCAAATAGCCTTCTGAGGCCATTCCTCTTGAGGCCATGCCCCATAGGTATACCACAATGTCCAAGGAGTAGACAAAGACAACAACTATTTGGGAAGGAAAAAGATGTTGAGGAATGTGAAAGGATCTTACAACCTCATGAGTGAATATTTACATATGTGCCTGCAAGTCCCTTCATGGTTTTGGTCAGAATCAGGAGCACTTAGAGACATGAGGTATGGCTACTGGCACTTCTTCACTCTCATAGGCCAATGGGAACCTCAAAACCTCTGAAAATTCCAAACTCAAACTTGGATCTCCAAGACTTAAAGGAGCTGTATTTGTCAAGAGATTTGAGTAGAAAATATTTAATTTATTCATTTTTAGGTTGGTTTATAATTTAAATAGTAAGACATATGGTACGTGGCTCTCTATTTTAACTCTTGCCCTATATCCTACAAATGTTAAGTAACTGCCTTCTGCTTGTTTGTATTTGTCTTTGATCCAAGATAATTGGTCATTGGTGAATTCAGAGGAATGCTAGACCAACCTGAAGACCTAGAGGGATGAGGACAAGCCCCATGCCCAAGTTTCCTATCTATATCTCTCAAATAAAACACAAGAGAAAGAACAGCTTGTCCTTTAAGGATACTTCTAGTTACTGGGGCAGCAATATTGTCCAGTCCTGTGTCTCTAACTTAGTATGCTATATATTGTAAGAATATCTATTGATGACAGGAATCAAACAAATTTACGTGTTCCCAATGACATTTTTTCATCCATCCCTGAAAACCAGATAATGGCATTTTTGCTGGTGTAGTCTTCACCAATTTAGTGCCAATGGTCATGAAGGCTAGTTACTGGTGCAGGTAGCTGAAAATACCTTAAAGAATTTAGGGGATGTTTCCCCTGACTTTTCACACTATACCTAAACATCTCAAGGTGCATTTTATATTTGAGGTTAGACATTAACATGACATTCTCCTATAAGAGTCTGCCTGTGTGGCAATAATTATCCTTGAAGTCACCTTCTGAAATCAGCAATGGAGTCACGGTGTGCATTATAACAAAATCAATGAATGGTTTTTCCTTTGAGCACTTCATAGTGTCTTCATGTTTGCCTTGACTGAGAAAGATTTAACTGGCTAGCTCGCTTCTCCGGTGTGTTTTCAGCTTGTCAACGAAAAGGAGCAGCAGTGAACTTGCCTGAACGTCTATTAATATTTTCAAAACACAGGACCTCCGTTTTTGCTTTTTATCACATTGTCAATGCATAGTACGCTCCAGACAGATATTGTTTATGAGACATGTAACTTATCTTGCTGTTGTGCAGCCCCATAGAATAGCAAGCATTAATTTCATAGCATGATGAATAGAATCAATACTAGCAGTGGAAATCTTCCCATCATTTTGCTTATATTGGATTAAACAGATCAGTTAGTTGCTCATGTAATCACAATCCATGCATGTCCTGCCTCACAGAACTCTGAGATTGAATGACAGAGTGTAGCAAGGGAGCAAATGACTCTCCAGCAATCAAGATAATAATATTAACACCTCAGATTCATTTTTGCCTCAAGGAACAAAATCTGAATTTTGTGTTTATTGATTGTCAAACATGAGATTATTCTCTTCGCCTTTGCCAAAGTGGAGAGGAATTCTTATCTTGATTCCCCTCTTTGCTCCCAAAAGATAGCCTTTTTAAAATTCCAGTAGAATTAACACATAGTGTTATACAAGTTTCAGGTGTACAATATAGTGGTTCAGCAATTCTATATATTATTTAGTATTCATGGCGATAAGTGTACTCTTAATATCCTTTGCCTGTTTCACCCATTTCTCTATTCACCTCCGCTCTGGGAACCACCAGTGTGTTCTCTACATTGAAGAGCTTGGTTTTTTTGTTTGTCTCTTTTTTTTTCTTTATTTCTTAAATTCCACATATGAGTAATATTATATACTATTTGTCTTTTTCTGACTTATTTCACTGGGCATTATACCCTCTAGATCCATCCACGTGGTTGCAAATAGAAAGATTTTATTATTTTTACAAATGAATAATATTCTGATATATATGTGTATATACATATATGAATGTACATATATATACATATGTGATATTTGTATCATATCTTCTTTAATATAACTGAGTTTTGATAAATAGAGGTTCTGCTAAAATTCAGTCCCATATGTGAGATGAATTAGAAAATTCTTCTCTCATAAATCTTAAGGGGAATCACTGAAATATTTAAGGACTTTAAAAAAAAATAAGCAAAGGATAGACTAATACATTTTACTTTTTTTCTGTCTCAACTAGCCTAACTTTCAGCTCTGTAAGGAAAATATTTGCTTATTTCTTGTTTGAAACTTCGGAAAAATGCTTGCTAAGTGTTTGTTGAATACATCTTTAATTGTTGACTAAATCAATAGAAGCTGATCATCAATACCGGGTGTTGGCAAACATTTTCCTTAGAGGAGCCTGGGTGGCTCAGTCTGTTAAGCCTCAGACTCTTGGTTCCAGCTCAGGTCATGATCTCACAGTCATGGGATCAAGCCCCACATCAGGGTCTGTGGTCAGTGCAGGGTCTACTGCAGATTCCTTCCTCCACTCTCTCTCTCAAATAAATAAATAAAATATTAAAACAAAAACATTTTCCTTAAAGGGCCAGATAGTAAGTATCTTAGAGTTCGTGGGCCACATATGGTCTCTGTCACAACTATTGACTTCTATAATACTAGCTCGAAAGCACCATCATTCACACATAAACAATATGTAAACAAATATAGCTGTGCTTCAATAAAAGGTTTGTTTACATAAACAGGCTATCTGGCCTACAGACCATAGTTTGCAGACCCCTGATCTACACATACATAGAAACAGAAGGATGGATACTTATGGGTCCGTGGCAATCTCATGCTCATAAATTTGATCAAGCAGTTCTTACTTTTTTGTTTTAAACATTTTATTTAATGGGATCCCTGGGTGGCGCAGCGGTTTGGCGCCTGCCTTTGGCCCAGGGCGCAATCCTGGAGACCCGGGATCGAATCCCACGTCGGGCTTCCGGTGCATGGAGCCTGCTTCTCCCTCTGCCTGTGTCTCTGCCTCTCTCTCTGTGTGTGACTATCATAAATAAATAAATAAATAAATAAATAAATAAATAAATAAATATTAAAAAAAACTTAAAATTAAAAAAAATAAAGATTTTATTTATTTATTCATGAGAGACACAGAAAGAGAGGCATAGAGATAAGCAGAGGGAGAAGCAGGCTCCATGCAGGGAGCCCGTTGTGGGACTCCATCCTGGAACTCCAGGATCATGCCCTGAGCCGAAGTCAGACGCTTAACCAGTGAACCCCAGGCGTCCCTGATCAAGCAGTTTTTAGAATAGTATCCTGAAAAGCATATATCATCCTCAGTATTGGCCACTTAAGGAAATTCCTTTTAAGGAAAGAGACATGTTTTCCAATGGTTATATCTAAAATATATAGCCTATAAGGATAACTACTATCCAGAAAAGAACACATTTTTTTCAATAAAATGTTCATTATAATACATGTTTACCCAATTCTAGGTTCTGTGCTAAGAGCTCTTCAGGTTTTGTTGTGTTGAAAGAAAACAAGAATACCATTGAGTTAGTTTATTGGTTAATACTGTACCCTGATACCAGGGAATCCCCTAATAAACATCTGTGATTGATTTGATACTTTACTATCACTTTCCAAAGGAATTCCATCTGAAAATGGACAAAGTTGGAGGTGAAAATAAGAAGCCATGTTTTATAGTATCATTGTATCCGTTTGCTAGCATAATGAAAAGTGGAAGTTAAAGACAAAGTGAAATTTCTGGTCTGGATATTTATTGTCATACAAAGAATCTTTTACTCAATTATTTATCAAGAAGACAGAAAGGAAGAAAAGATGGAAGGAAGGAAGGAAGGAAGGAAGGAAGGAAGGAAGGAAAGAAGGAAGGAAGTCCTATCAATATAATCAGCTTTTTTGGTAAATTTCCTGGAGCTATATTTGTACTGGTGAGTCAGGAGATAAAGACGATATAGATAAACAGTTGTTCATATTCAAACCATTTTTTAAAAGTGATATTACAAAAGAAAATGTGTTGATGTAGTCAATTAGTTGTTTTCATCCAAATGCCACAGTGGAGTAACTTTTTCATATATGATATTAATATCATCAATGTAACTTGATTCATGGTAATAGAATATTACATGAAGCAACATAGAAGGGATGCTGGCATGAAGAGGATGTTTTATTTAGAAAAGAAGAAGAAGAAAGAAACACTGTCATTCTGAAGTAAGAAGAAACTGTTCAACAATATTGAGGAAATAACCTCACACATATTTTTCAGTGGTTTAATACATCAGAAGAGCACTAGGAATTGCGGAAAGATCAAGTAAACTGAATAGTAGAACAAGTATGCAAGTTTCCCTGTAAATCACATGTTTACTTAGAGCAATTAACATTTGAAATGGTTTATGATCTCTAGGATTTAAGAGATCTGTTTGCACGAGTGTCATTCAGATTACATCTATTTGCTAATGAAACATAAAGAGGTTTTCATACGGAAATTTGTTTTATCCCTTTATGAACCTCAAAGGGAGAACATGAGTACAAAATTCCATTTTCTTTCTTAGATACCTACTCACAAACAGGCTTCTTTACCTTCAGATATGAGTAGCATTGCTAACCAGTTTGAAAGTAACTGGAGGCCAAAGAACATTTTAGTGCTGTCTGCTTAAGAAATGAAATTCCGGGGCACCTGAATGGCTCAGTTGGTTAAGCAACTGCTCTTGATTTCAGCTCAGGTCATGATCTCAGGGTCATGAGACAGAGCCCCCACATAGGGCCCTACACTGGGTGTGGAGCCTGCTTGAGATTCTCTCTCTTCCTCTGTCCCGTACCTGTGCTCACATGCTCTCATTCTCTCAAAAGAAAGGGAAAGAAAGAAGAAAGAAAGAAAGAAAGAAAGAAAGAAAGAAAGAAAGAAAGAAAGAAAGAAGAAAGAAAGAAAGAAAGAAAGAAAGAAAGAAAGAAAGAAAGAAAGAAAGGAAGAAAGAAAGAAGAAAGGAAGAAAGGAAGGAAATGAAATTCTTCAGTTGAGAGGATGTGTGTCAATGAAGAAGGTCTAAGAGGTAATCAATCAACTGGCAGTGGCATTGGCCTCACAGTAGAATCACAAATCCCAGTTAATTACACCATCTTCTCTTCCAGAGCAAAACTTGAATCTGTGTAATTTAGAAAACGGATGCTTATCTCAATAAAATGTTTCCATATTATTATCATATGCCTCTCAAGTGTGCTTCATATAACTGTAGTAAATATCTTCCTAGTCTGAGAAAGAGACCTATCTTGAACCAAAGAAATAGGTTCCACCTACCTCCCCATGTCACATCGCAGTATATCTTATAAAACTAAGACATGGATCTTAGGTTAGGTTAGAATTTAAAAAGAAAATTCTATCAATTCTTCTTGAATATTGGGAACTCAGCTATCATTCCTCATTAATTTACTGGTTTTAGTAAATCCCGTAAAGTAATTTGAATCTCAGATATTCACTGATATGTTCTTAGTCAGTTACCATAATTAATTCAGGAATTTATTTATGTCGGCCAAGTCAATAGGAAAGTTTAGGGAGCTGCATGTGCTACTTTACCACTTCACAGTTCTTGAAATAATGTTGCATTTCAAGTGTCTTCATCAGAGTGAAAAAGGAAGATGCATTGACAGAGACAAATTGAAAGGGAGAGAGAAAAAAAGAGAGAGAATGAGAAAGAGACAGAGGGAATTTAAGTGGCCAATCCAAAGCTCTTTTCTTTTCTTTTCTTTTTTTTTTTCTCAGCTGGACTCTGAAATATTCACAAATTGTCCTATTCCATTCTTCACCTGAACTTCAAAGGTTGACCTTACAGATGTGGAGGAATTAGAGACCATCAGGAATCAAGGAATAAGTGTGGGTGATGTACACACACTTAAATAGAACATGTCACGATAGGGAGAAAATAAAGAGCTGTCTTATAGGCATTTCTATTTTAAAATAATGCCTCACTGCACCATATGATGAAAGATCTTCAGAGCACATAAAGTTAGTCATAATGGAAACTCCTTAATTGAATGGCATGGAAAAAGGCCTCAGGGATTGCCAGAGAAGAGACAGGGTAATCACATGCTATCAGAACTGCATCACTGTCAACTCTAAAATCCAGGAGTCGGAGCTGACTTTAACTCTCATAAGCCACGCTTGAAAACATACTCAAGAATTAGCACAAATCATCTTATTGAAATATAAATGTACCACTCACAGAAGTAATCACGTGCACCATAGTTACAAGACAAAGGGGTTTTTTGTTTCTTATTTCTTTTAAGTAGTCAGTCCATTTGGGAGTGGGGGGTGGGTATTGACATGAAATCCATGCAAAACTAACACATGCAAATGTATTTTGTAGAATCCACGCAGATGTAAAAAACAGTCCTGATAGAGTAATGGGAATGTCAGATTTTTGAATTCACAGCCATCTGAGATCCAGAAGTTTAAATACTTTCTAAATAGTTAATTGCAATCATCTTTGTCATATCTGCAAGTTCTGAGAGCCTGTTGGAATAGAACTCTGTCCTAGCCACAGACACATTCAAGTGATGAGTCCCACCCCAAAGTTTCATGCTCTAGTATATGCTAATATATATATATGCTAATATATATAATATATGTATATATAGTATATGCTAATATATATAATATATGTATATATATAGTATATGCTAATATTATATATATATATATATATATATATAATACACACCCTAGCACATAAAGAGAATAGAGCATTCTAATTTGTATATCTGGAGATATATATATATGATACATGATGAGAAGCTACTGCATCCTTAGAAAACTTGACATTACATAACACCTATTATATTTATTATTTCAATAATGAAATGTTGCAATATATTGAATCACCCTGCTAACAAGGAGAGCCCTATATACTGAGTCCTGAGCACAATTTAAAGCAGAGATTGGGTCCACCATGTCACTGCACTGATCCTCATGCCTCTTTATTTCATATAAATAGAACAGAGTAACATAAAATATGAGCAGCTGCTCTTCATTGTCACTATGACAAGAAAGATTTTTAAAGAGCAAATTCTAAAGACAAGCAAAGGTTTTGTGTATTGTTTCCACAATGATGATGGAGTCTTCCAAGGTCTGTTGGTTTTTAAGGTGTGTTCCATGTACCGCAAGTGCGAAGCAATGTCTGAAATGAATGTGTGTGTGTATGTGTGTGTGTATTGGGTCAGGGGTGGGTTTGTAATAATTTGAAGGCATTGGAAGAAGGCTTTCAAAACTGTCCACCCAGGAACTGTGACCTTTGTGTTTGCTTGGTCATAAAATACAAAACCAATAAATGCTCATCTAACATTTCACCAGCTGTTTGAATCTCACTGCATTCTTACTATCACAATGGCTTTTAGCATCTGCTGAAGAGATTACTATATATTTATCTAGATGATTCCATGGCTAATTCAGTAATAGATGATTCACTACCATTCAATGCAGGAAAAGTACTTAGGAGTTTGGTGTGTGGAGTGAGATATACCCCTGCAATGCAGCTTATCCCTGCATTCAGGCTTGTCTCATGGAAGACACTGAAAAAGTTGTTGCTTTTGGTTTTGTTTTGACATTGAACAAGTTTTAATATCACAGTGTACTATCTGTAAAGTTGGGTTAGCAAAAATTGCTAGTTCATGATGGGATCATGAGGATTCGATGTGATAATGCATATAATGTATTTGATGATGATCGATACACGTAACCTGTCTTTGTTGTTTATGGTACCATCACGATCATTTTCATTACCACTCAATGCAAATAATTTCATTTCTGTACATCTCTGACTGCCAATCAATTTTCTTATATTGAAATCTGATTCCTTGAGATTTCGTCCCAAATTCTAATTTGGTCCCTCATGGTATACATATATATACATGCTCACAGCCAATTCTTAACATGGTTAAGCTCAGTTATTAACATTTCCACAGTACAGCTTCTGTTTCTGCTCTGCTCCCAGCCAACTCTCAAACAAATGTGGAGAGTGACAGAAAAGGAGACAGAATAGAGGAGAGAGAAGGAGGGCTTCTCTTCTATTACTCTGTTATACTGGCTAAGCATGTCCATGTTCTTCAAATATTCTTCAAGTGGCATGACACTTACCTTACTCTGTTCACTCTTATCTGATGGAGCTGTATTTTTCTGCATCTCATTAAGAGAGAGTTGTCCTGTATGGAAACAGTATTTCCAGATATTCTGAAGTGTTTAAAAAATAATTAGGGAGGGAGGCAAAGAGTCTAATGAAAAAACAATCCATTCTAAACCCTGGTCATTGTTATCCTATCCATGGAAGTGTTTCTTTTCCACCTTTCTATGTGTGTGTGTTTAACTTAAATTATTAAACTTATTTGCTATGAAAATTTAATGGGAACTTATGCCAGAGTTTGTTTATTTGTTCATGGGGGAATTATTTTTAATGCTAGAGTTCTCAAGGTGGACAAGTGTTGAAAATGCATATGTAGATAAGCAAATGAGTAATGTGGATGAATCTGCTGAAAGCTGACTTTGGCTGATAGACATGTGCATTTGTTTAAAATAAAGACAAATAGCAAAGTTCCCAGATAATTTGTTGTTTCAATTCAGTGGTCAAGAACATTCTAAGAATGATATGAAGGAAAATTAAAGGATTTTAAGTTTCTGTTACTTAAGGCAGCAAACTTTTTTATGTCAGAAGTTTTAAATGATTAGAACACAGAACATTTTAGAGATGTGGAAATTCAGTGATATGGAACAATCAAGACTCTCATAGACAAGATAAATTGCATAATATAATACTTCCTGAGTGGTTTTACACTCAACAGTTATTGCTCTGTTAAAAAGCAAGGTTTAAAAATACTGTTTATGATATAGTATAATTTTGTTTAAAATTGTTGTTAATAATTATATTATAAATATATATGTGTATAAATATATGCTTGTGTGTTAAAAATTAAAGAAGCGTACCAAACTGTTAACTACAGTTATCACTGAGAAGCTGTTTATAGAAGGCTTTTACATTCCATGCTATGCTTTTCTGTAATTTTTGAATAGTAAGTATATAATGAATGTATTGCTTTTGAAATGATTACTTTATAATCAGAAGGGGAAAAAAGAGCTAAAACATGAAATGCATGATTAGTCTAGAATTGTAAAAAATGATTCTTTTTTTCTTTTAACTTAGCATTTATCAAAGGAATAGTAGCCTAAATGCTGAAATATATTATTACCTACAGGCCAAATCTATTAACCGTTAAACTATTTATATTCATCCAAAGTGGTTGACTGTGAAGTGGTGGCATGCCATCAGAAAAGAAACATACCCCAAAAGATTGTGGTTTACATGCAGTTTACACATTTTGGAACCTGTCTAACCATCTCAAAGCCAAATGGTCCAGGAAATAAAAAGTCACCCCAAGCTATGGACTTTCAACTGTTGAGCTCTGCCCCAGGAAATATCCCAGGCAACCGAAAGATATAAGGACACCTAGTCTCCAAGCAACTTGAGTTCCATTTAGCATGTAGTTTCATAAAGCTTAATGAGAATTGGCTATCTCCTCCACTTTGGGAGACACTAGGTTCATGGAGAACAGGGTGTTCTGGTTTTGCACTATGTGAATGAAGAAGTCATAAAGCTGTGTGACTCTGAGCAGCTGCCTGAATCAAGCATTGCAGTTCAAAGGAACCTTTTGGTTAGTACACCCTATGGCTGTGTGGTTAAATGAATGAGGAGACTGATAACCTACCAACTATTTTGAAACAGTTTCATTAGTCTGAAATTCTACTGATGCACATGCCCTAAAGACTGTCATCCATTTGAAGGATATGGTATAGTGCTAAAGTTGGCAAGATCTCAACTCAGGAGCTAAACTGTCCAGGTACATATCCTGGCCCGTGTATGACATTGAGCAAGTTATTCAAATTCTCTGGATCTAAGTTTTATCATCTATCAATGGGAATAGTAACAGTAGCTGTTTCAGGAGTTGTTATGCAGATTAATGAGCTAATATTTATAAACACCACAGAGCTGGGATTATAATAAGAATGGTATCAGTGTTTGTTAACAACAACAAAAATACCCATCCTAACTATTCTACACATTGCTCTGGACCCTGACAATTAGATCCATCCCTCAATTTTCAAATCAGGCCATCTAAAAAATTCAGATGAAGACCTGTAGGCATACAAATGAGGACACAATTAAGCCCTGCTTAGAGAAGAAAGGAAAATCACCTCAGTAAAGATATGACTGGGTTTCACAGCATGAGTGGGAGATTATTTGGCCCAGAAAAGTAAAGGAGGGGCATTTCAGCCAGAACAATAACCATATATATTAACACATATAAACAACATATACATGCAGGGACATGTAAAATCACCCACTATGCTTCGACAGAAATCTCTGGAGCATAGACAAAATGGAGGTGATTAAAGCTTCTAACTTCATGATAACTTCAATGATACCTGTTGCAATTTATGATGAGGTAATACACAGCCATGGAAGATTTTCTTAAGTGGAAGGACAGAAGAAGATTTACATTAAAGAGAAATAATTCTGACAGCCACACACACACACACACACACACCCCACACACATGTTAGAAAAGAAAATGTACTAGTTGATGTGGATAAGAGGCAGGACGTGCACAGTTCTGGTGAGATGTGAGAGCCTGGACTAAGATAGAGACAGAGGGAGTGAATGCCATCACATGATCCTTGAGATAATTTGGAGGTGGAGCTGATAAAACTTGGTGAATGACAGTCTGGAAGAAAGGGAAGCATCAGAAATAATATTTTGTTTTCTAGCTCAGGCAATTAGGAATTGAGTGATTTCATTAGGGAGCAGGGTAGCAGTTGATCTGGGGTTGCCTAGACAACCTTATCTCCTGGAGAAGATGAACAGAAAGAGAGAAAGGTCATTTTAAACTCAAGAGAAAGGTCAAGTGAGGAAACATAGATTCAGGAGTCATTGTACACATGGTTGATGGAAACCACAAGAAGGAATGAAATGAATCAGGGGAAAATGGGTGGAATGAGAAGAAACATGAGAGGACTTCAAGGAAAAACATCTAAGGAGTGGGCAAAAGTTGCTAAGGCAAACTAAAAGAAAAGTTTCAGGCTAGCAGGAGAATCAGAATAAAGACAGTGTTCCTGTTTGTTTATTTTTGCATTCATTCAATCCATTTATTCATTCATTCAATAAATATTTATTGAGCACCCATTGTGTCCCAAGACATGGGAATGCTGAGAAGGGAGACCCTGTGTGAGAGAAATAGACCAACTTCTTGTTATCATGGAGTTTGAAGTCTGTTACAAAAGACCATGTAAGACTATCACCAAAAAAGTCAGACAAATTTCATTTTTTTCTAAGAAGGGAAAATATCAGTGGTATGAAAACACAGATGGGAGGATCAGAGAAGTCCTCCAGAAGATTGAATGGAGATGAGTAGGGGTCCTCCAGGTTGGGTTGCTGGGGGTGGTGGCATGTTCCAGACAGGGTACATAATGTGTGTGAGGCTCTACACTCCTTCCTCTGACTATGAAGGAAATGGAAAACATGCATAAGTTGCCCCCATTTGTCATGTCTTTCTCTAATTTCTGGGTTGTATGTAACTACAGGTCTATATTTTAGTTCCTGACAATACATTCTGTGCTATGAAGAGGAAAACACATCAGATGGGTCATTATAAAGAGTAGGATCTAGTTTTCGTGCAGGTTGTCCCTACATCTCACATCATAAATTCTGAAGGAAGGCCTTTGAAATCGGTATTTTCCATACCAAAGCTGGGGGCTAGAATCCTGTGTCTAGAGTCAAGAGTAGCCACCTTCCTCAGGGCAGAAAGACAGGCTCATCTGCTGTGAGGTCATCAAAATTCAGACCCTCACCCGGTGTAGTCACTAGAGATCACAGCCTCCACCTGATGAGTTTGTCACACAGGTCTTCAGGAAGAGGCAGCCATCCACGCTGCGATCTGCGATCGCTTTGCACTCAGGTTGACAGTAAAGAGATTCTTTCCACTAAGTGTGTAATTATGTGCCCCTCAAAATCAGGGTGATTTTCCACCTCATAGAGATTCTTTGCTTTGCAAGAGAAAGGAATAAACAACCTGTCCTTTCCAATGGGATGAATAAAGTCTTGAAATATAGAATTGCACAAATAAAAGTAGAGATAACATATAACTAAAGGCCCCTTTCTCGAACACTAGCATGATGGTCATCCAAATCCTTTACAGATGCTAATGACCGATCTTGTCAATATCAGGCTTTGGAAAGTCTAAGAAATCTTGTTCTGAAAAAGAATTCAGAAAGGGATGCCCGGGTGCCTCAGTGGTTGAGCGTCTGCCTTTGGCTCAAGGCGTGATCCCGGAGTCCCAGGATTGAGTCCTACATCGGGCTCCCCGCAGGGAAACCTGCCTCTCCCTCTGCCTATGTCTCTGTCTCTCTCTTTGGGTCTCTCATGAATAAATAAATAAAATCTTAAAAAAGAAAAAGAATTCAAAGATTGCAGAAGAACAAACATTAAAGATGAAAAGTAAAACAAATGAATACTATCTTGGAGAATGAAATCACAGGTATATAATTAGCATTGACAGAGGCTGGCTAAATTCATTTCCACAAACCGCCTCAATCCTCCACCTTTTAGTCAGATTTTCTATCAAAACAGCAATCTGTCTTTAAGGTAATATTCATACTTTCAGGTGGCACTTTTCTAAAAACGGACTGTAGATTAACTCCTTTTCCACCAAACAAAAACACATTTTGCTCAATGGCTGCAACTCTTCAAAATGTGTCCCACGTTTATAACTTCCTCCTCTTACACTGTGTTTTGTCTTCCTCTTGTTACACATCACATATTACTCTGTGCTTCTGATGGTTGAATAACAGTCCACAGCTCTGAGAAATAATTCGGTGTTTTGATTATGAAATGAAGGGCTGCAGACAGAGAGAGTAAATGTTAATTGCATGTCACCGCTTACACCCTCTGTCTTTGTTTTGTTCTGATAATGTTAACTTGTTCATCATTATCAAATCTGGCAAATACACACAATTTTCGTGGTGAGCATAAATTTTTTTCATAAGCTCCCCATCCAGAATGAGCACCATAAATATTAGGTACAATTTTGGAAGAATTTCATACACACATACACACACATACATGTACACACAGAGATATACTGTGTTTGTTATTTTAATTATAGCATAACTCAGATCCGTGGTTTTTTTTCTGCTTACGTGAAGAATTGTGAGGACATTTGAATTGTGGTTATCCACCAGACTTAGGGTTGAAGATTGGTGAAATCCTTCCCTAAATATAGTTGTTTTGTAAGAGGAAAAGCAAGATGGCTAGAATAGGTATCTGCATTGTAGCTCTGCCCTATTACTCTTCTTGGAAGACAGTCCCTATGTTTTTGAATGGTAAGAGAGTCCATGAGGACCAGATCAACTGGAGATACTGATGCTCTCAAAGGAAGAACAGTGACTTGAATGATGGGGTGTTAGCTCATAACAGTGTATCTACCCAACCCCTTTTCCCAAAGCGAAAAATCCCACATTTATGATCCTATCTACTTAGACATACAGGTTTTTTTAAATTGTATGTGATTTATTACAAAAATCTAATTCAGTCAAACCATTTGTAAAAGTGTAGATGCAGCTAATGTCTTTTTCTACCAACTATTGAAAGACAAAACCTTTCCAGGATCTTAGGCATTAGAGTTTGAGATTTCCAAAAGATACAGAAAAAAAAAAAAAAATCAAATCATGCCCCTGCCTCAAAAGCTACAGAAATTAGAAGGCAAGCATAATGGGCCTGAATAGGAGAGCCACTTAAGGAAGACAAGAGAAAAGCAGCAAATTAAGATAATTGATATGCTAGTCATTTTAATTCACAGGATCTGCATATGGGTTGGGTTGAGCACAAAGGGAAAAAGTGATTACAGTTGACCCCTGAAAAACAGGGCTAAGGGTGCCAATCCCCCCCAATACACTCAAAAATTCATACATTAACTTTTGACTGCCCAAAACTTAATTACTAATAGCCCACTATTGACTTAAAGCCTTACCAATAACGTAGTTGCTTAACACATATGTATGTTATATGTGTTATGCACTGTGTACTTACAATAAAGTAAGCTAGAGAAAAGAAAATGTTTTTAAGAAAATCTTAACAAAGAGAAAATATTTTTACAGTATTCTGTATTTATCGAAAAAAATCCACGTATAAGTGGACCCACACAGTTTGAACCTGTGTGGCTCAAGGGTCAAGGGTCAACTGGATTCTGTTTTTAGCTGACAATGCTTGACTCCTAGAAAATGGCACTTTCTTTTTCTTTTATGTTCTCTCCTGCACAGGTAACATAGGATGTTAACAAGTTAATTTTTTTTTTTTTCAGTAAATAGATATCTATGCTCAGAGTTCAAGGAGGGTCTGTTTGCTACCAAATTAGATACTGCGATGATCCTGATTACTTCTTTAGGTTATCAGATAAATAATATGCATGGCCTGAGGGAAAGAGTTGATACTCTAATATATATGTGTTCATGTAAATAGATATTGTCTTTTATTGAACATCTCAGAAATAGGTCATGTGAGCCACATGGTTGTGCCCAGACACTAGCCATGTGCTGAGAGGTGTGAGTAGGACAGAGGAGGGTGTGGTAGGACACAGACGTTCTCAGTTACCCTTTGGGGGGATATTCCAAGGTTCTTCTAATACCCGTTCCCTCTTAACATCTCTTCACTAAGTTAAGTAAAAAGCATGCATAGGTTTGTTTTCCCCATAGTAGAGCACATGAGACAACAGGGGGAAGTTTGGGGTGGAAACTGTTAAATTTGTGCAACAGGATTAGAAATTTCACAATAAGACATATATTTTCATGAACCTTTAAGTACTTCTTGTTTCCAGTAAGGCTAGAGCTGTTCTTTCTTGCTACATTTTGACACTTCCAGTATGACATGAAACCAGGAAGTGTAATGGAATCTGAAAGCACAGTAAAATACAAAGACTCTCACAAATAGAATAAAACTTTTGGTTACTTACACGACTTCTTCCAGGGAACTAGGTGGGTATTTGAGAGAGTTTTGACTTGATGTGATCCATGAACTCAATATCTGCCTTAGAATACAAGTATTAAAATGCTGTGAGGGGTGCCTCACAGTTGGCTCACTTGGTTAAGCATCTGCCTTCGGCTCAGGTCATGATTCCAGGGTCCTGGGATGGAGCCTCACATAGGGATCCTTGGTCAGTTGGGAGCCTGCTTCTCCCTCTCCCTCTGCTGTTCCCCCTGACTGTGCTCTCTAGCTCTCTCTCTGTCAAATAAATAAATAAATAAATAAATAAATAAATAAATAAAATCTTTAAAAAAAAATACTATGACACCCACAGAATATATAATACCCAGAGTGACCCTAATATAAACAATGAATTTTGAGAGATTATAATGTAGCAGCTCCATCAATTCTAACAAATGTACCACTCTGGTGGTGGTGGGGTGTTATAATGTCCATGTGTGAGGGTGGGGCATGTATGAGAAATGTTTGTACCTACCTCTCAATTTTGCTGTGAACTTAAAACTGCTCTTAAAAAAAAAGTTAAAATACTATGATGTATCTTTCCATCTGTGAAGGAAAATTTGACTTTGGTGGAGATACATTTATATTCAATTTAGAGAAATTTCCTCCTGGGAGAAATAAAGCACCTAATAATATAGATACTGCTGGAAATGCACACAAGCTATTTTATTTTCATCTTTCACAAACTCATAATGCGAAGATGCATGTTAGCTAAAGTACCTATGATCTAAGGACATTTGTTTTGACTGCTGGATCCACACACATAGAATAACACACAAGCTACTCAATTGCTATAATAGTTACTCTGACAATAAGCAAGAATTTGGTCCATGTCCAGATTTTTCTTCCTCCCTCCCAATTTATAACTTACAGTCCCAGTAAAATATTCCTCAAAAAACTGCACTCTTTTTTTTTCCTTTGATGTTGCAATTTTGGCTGGGAAGAATTAGGCACTGACATTCATGATAACCCAAATCTCCTTGGCCAGGGACCCAGGAAGGACATTAAAGAAAGGCTCAAAAGTACTTCACCTGAGCAATATAGCTCTTAAATAATATCCTCTTCTCACCAACGTGTTGCAATCTTTCATTTTCTCAGGATATAATTTCCTCCAGGTCTGCATGGAGTTGGAAAGACAAGTTGCCACCAAAAATAAGAGTTTGTGTTTCTATAGCATCTGTTTATGACAGTGTATATAAATAAGAAGAGGTTCCACCCCAGTATAGGACAAAGAAAAAAATACATATCTTTTTATGAGTTGGCTTTCTGAAAATGCAACTAAATGAAAGAATGTGGAGGTGGAACCCAATATAAATGCAATGTCAGAACAAAAAAGAACCACCTACAAAAATCTTTCTTTAAAAAGCATCCCTTCCTAAAGAAGATGCATTGCATGTAGGCTCATACACAGATTTACTACCTACCCAAAGTAGCCTTCTCACAATGGCTTCCTTGAGGGATCATCTTTAAACCTTGAGGTTAGGAAAAAAGCAAAACAAAACAGTAAGTTATGATTCTTGTTGCCATTCTAAATATTGAACAGAAGTTGGGTGTGGTGGGGACATGCAATTCTATTTCTAACCTTTTTGCAACATTTGAGGATCTAAATGGTGAGGTAGACAAGATTAATCCCTAAACCACTCAGCTGTCAGGAAGTGCATCAGCCATTCTATGCATTTATTTACATTAGCATCTTGAGATGGATATTGGTTTTGTTCTGCATGTATATATATATATATAATATTTATATTTGTTATATAGACATATGTGTATAAGCATATGTATATATAGTAATATCTTTAAATGCATGAAAATGCAAATTGGATGGGATTTTTTTTTTCATTTGCAGGTTCTGCAACACATTGCAGGAGTGTAACATCCCTGGCTCCTCAGTATTAAATATTAAAAATATGTTCCAGTTATTGTGAAAAACAAAAACACCCATATATATTCCCAAACACGGGAGAGTGATGCTGCCCTAGGTGAAAACTAGTCTATAAACAGAGGCTGAGAGGTAAGTCTCAGATTCTTCCCTTTTGAGGTCCAGGTCACCTCACCCCAGTTTCGATGGTGATAGCACTGTGTCTACGCCCAGGGCTCTTTGCAGGGAGTTTTTCCCGCCATCAGGGTTGGGCTTGGCAAGAAATCACTTTCAAACTTTTCCAACTAAGAATGTTTGCCTTAACCAGTGCCTGAAGCTGATCCACAGTCTTTGAATCTCTGACATTGACAAGCGGAAGTACAGAAAGTAAGAGAAAAAAAATCAACTGGATTTTGTTCAAACTGTAAAGAACACACGTGCTATACCTTCAATCTGACAGGTAACCCTTCCTCTTCAGGTACTATTTTAGATTTATGATTATTTCAAGCATTTCAGAAATGTTAGATTTTACTTTCTCTACTTAATAACTTTTAAGTATTTTAATGAGATGTAAAAAATGGTTCCAAAATGCTCTTGGAAAGGGGCATAGAAAATACGATGAAATTAGGGTCCTGTCTAAAACGAGGGACACTAGACCTGTACAATGTGCTAGGCACCACGCTGACTGTTTTGTAGAATTTTTTTTCCTTAGATTTCCTCAAACGAGTCCTACATGGTAGCTACTATTGTCACCATTTTGATACATGTCAAAACTGAGCCAAAAACTTTAAGAAAATCTAAAAAGTAATAATAAGACATAAATCACTTTTAGAATGCTTAAGTTTAATATTTTTTAATTAATTTATTTATTTGAGAGAGAGAGATTGGGGTGAGGGACAGAAGGAGAGAATCTCCAAGCAGACTCCCTGCTGAGCCCGGAGCCTGACTCGGGGCTTGATCCCATGACCCTGAAACCAGGACCTGAGCCGAGATCAAGTCGGTTGCTTAACCAACTGAGCCACCCAGGTGCTCCTGGAGTTGAAAATTTAAAGTGTTTCTAACCTTGATGGCAATACAAATATTTATCTTGACACCCATTAAAATGTAAATACATATTCTTCTATCTCATCCTCATGGAATCCAAAGATAGTCCCCTCGTTGATATTAACTTTGCTTCGGTTATTTTTAATGACTGCTCTAAGAGGTGTGAAAGAGAAATTCTATCTGTAGATTATTCCAGGACTTCTCAGGAGACCCAGACTCCTGCTGTGATGTCCTGTGAGTTAAAGATAGAACACAATGTTCTATTCGGGCCCAGATGTAAATCTACCCAGAGTATCCCATGGGCTCTACATGTTTGGTAGAAAACCAAAAAAGGAACAAAGGCTGCAGCTCTATGTGGCAAGAGCGTAAACATGGAAACAAGGAAAGACGGGTACCTACTACTTGTTGTCCATTCATCTGTTCAGCTCTCCCCTCTGTCTTCCGGATGCTCTGTAGCTGAAACAGAGACTCCTGCATTTTGGTTTTCCAAGTCAATGGTCATGGGTCAAACCTTTGATTTTGTCACCTTTGGGTGAAAAATTAGCTGCATTGCTCAAAAGCTAAAGATACAGTTTCTCCTAGGGGTCTTCTTCAGAGCCATCCAGGGTTCAGTAGGCTTCACAAATAGCCATCACCATTAATGTCGCAGCAGTGGTGAATTCCTCATTCCCTTGAGCAAGATATTTCTTTTCTGTTCTTTTTCTTGTTAATTCTGTTGTTTGGAGCGGGGTGTCTTTGGTGGAGGACTGCCAAGTGAAAGTGCTTTTTCCTGGGTCATCTCTTTTAGAAGTTCTGAGTTAGGCAGATTAAATGGGTATGGGATTAGTTTCTGCAGTTTAAAGTCACCCAGGGTAACCGGGGCTCAGACTGCTGCAGCAGCAAAATAAACGTGATGGCTTCAATGTCAATTCATTAATGACACTATGCCAAACTGTATACCGCAATGAGAATCATGAGTCTCAAGCAAAGGATGTTGAGGATTGGGTTCCTATATTTTCTACCACAGATGCAATAGGTCTAGATTAAAGAATAGATTCAGAAAGTCATTTGAACTAAAATTAAAACTGTAGACAAAAGAACAAATTGCACATTTCCTAGATACTGTGATCCATTCCGGTGATCAATATGGCAATTATTTTTAACTGTGTAAGCATTAACTTCATATGAACAGATATACTACTAGAACTGCCTCACATGGCAGTTCTCTTTGACCTCCACTTAGCCAGTGTTCGAGAGTTTCTTTTGCATGTGTCTCCGGATAGTGTGCCGTTTATTCATCCCTAGGGACTTTTAAAATTGACTTCTGACAGGTTTCCCTATACTCACTGTGCTTTTTTTTTTTTTTTTTTTTTTTTAATTTAAACACATGAATGGCGATTGTATAACTCATAAGGTGCCACCAGGGAATGTGGGGGCCAGAAAAAATGCATGGGTGGGAAGAGTTAACACAGGAGTTGGGTAATAGAGAGTTTTTTCTCACGGAAGCCTGCACTTTGCTGACAAAATGAAACAGGAAGATCAGTGTTTCACAGCACATTGAGAAAGAATAAATGTGGATCAATAGCAGTTCTGTACAGAGTAACATAGCAATTAGAATCGATCGGACTCAAAGAGACCCGGGTTCAAATCTTGACTCACCCTAGAACAATTTATTTGTGAGCAAGTTTCTCAAAATCTCTTCGATTATGCAAAAATGATAGTCATAATACCTAGCTGTCCCGGATTCAATGAGATCATACTGTGTGTCAAATGCTTCTAATAGTGTGTAGCAAAGTCACCTTTATTATTGTTGTCGGTATTATATTCTAAAAAGTTATTTGGTGAAAAACGACACAGGCAAAGACAGATCTCATGCCAATTACAAACCAACTCAGTGAAAATATTTTGTTTTTTTTTGTTTTGTTTTGTTTTACTTTGTTTAAATCTGTAACTACCTGAGCAGTAACCTAACATTTTTGGCATTGTGCATGGCATTATTTTTGTGGAAACAGTCTGAGAAATAAAGATGAAGCCATTTTTTTAAGTCCATAAAAGCAATAATGTCTGATTCTTTTTTCATGATCTTTCAAACTTCAAAATCACCTAAATACTAGCAGCTATGATAGCTTGACGCAGCACATAGGTAACTTCAAATCGCAATTTCCAGAGCACAGCTTTGTCTTTATTCCCGCACCATCATTCATTTACCATTTGTGAAGTCGTTTTTATAAAAAAGCTAAAATGATTCACTTCTCAGGGATTTTAGTACTTGACAAAAAGAAAATAGTCAGAACTTCCCAAAATTCAGAAACCTATTACTGACCACACTTTTCCAGGATCATGGCGACCCCTTTCAAAAGCGGTGCTTTTATAAAAGTTTTCACAAGTTTCAAAGGTTGTCCAGAATTATCCAGAACAATTTAAGCTTTCCTGTAATTCTTTAAGAGGAAGACCTAAAGTTAACAACAAGGTTGCCAAATAGCGGGTTGGTGGCCTTGAGGACTAATATTCCTTGCCACTAAAAATATTTGTCTTCGGTTACTTACACTAAATCATTGTCTGGTGACTAGAGGAGACAGAGGCTAGTTAGCAAACCCATATCTTTACCCTGAGACATCGTGAATGGCGACACAGCAGATAGTTTAGATTCATTTGGTGTAATTAGCAGAGGCACAGATATTGCATGTAAGGCATGGGCTAATGACCCAAAGGACTTTTTTTTTTTTTTTCCTCCCTATAGTTTCTGGATTAGTATAGGTAGTTTAGGAACTGCTTTAAAGTTCTTAGGGTAGATTGTTTACTAATCATGAAACCCTAAATGACGTAAAACTAAGGGTTTCCAAATCTATAGAATTAATAAATCCTGGCTCCATTGGCGGGTGAAAGAATATGTGACTCCACAAGTGGAACTCTTTCATCCAAGGTTGTCATAGGGAAGAATGTGACAGAGGGAACTGTTTAAGGTACAATGGAAAATAACGCAGCTGTGTGTCTGTGTGCAGGTGCATAAAGAGCTAAAAGTTAGACAACCCAGGTGGTACTCCCCAGCAGCAGTCAGACTAAAATGGTTTTTAGATAGTGATGGGCATTAGCACTCAACTCGATCCCAGTGATCGTTTTTGACAGGAATCCCGGAATGGGAAACACTTGCTATGAATCTGAGATATTATTAGTGCCATACTTTCCATTTCATCTCAGTAAAATTATGTCATTGTTGCTGAAGTTTACAGTCTGAAGATGGTATTTCCAAAAAACTGTTCCAGATTGGTAAACCAAGAAGGAAGAAAGATTGTGACTGAGTCAGTCTTATGTGGAATAAAGAAGAATTTCTAAAGGTATTTTCTCCTTCCCAGGCCCCTAAGGAACTCATCTGTCACAAATACTGTTCTGGAAGTCCCTTCCAGAGCCCCAGGGGAGCAGTTTGCCTGCCTGGAAGTTCAGATGATTAAATAAAACATGATTTTATCCATCTAAATCCTCTAAACAAGAAATCTCAATCCATTCCATAGCTTTTCAAGAATTCATATTTCCTAAGGCTTTTTTTTTTTTAAATCATCCCACTCTTTATTCTCTATGGTTCTTTATCTTCTTTAAACTCAGGATTTTCAAACAAACTTCAAATTAAAATAGCCAGAGAAGCAGGACTCATTGTATAGAATTGTGAAGTTAGTTAAGCTTTTCTTTTTTTCTCTTTCTTTTAAGTCACCTGCTATGGTACCTTCAGCTTTGAAAGCATTTGCCAAAACTATTATAGATCTTTGGGAATGTAGATATTATAGTTTGTACAGAAAAATGTAGAAGTGGCAAGAAGGAACTGACCAATTTGTCTGCCTAGCAATTGTTTCTTTGGTGGCATGTGGAAGGTGGTAGACTGGAAGACAGTACCTTCTCTTTGCCCCTTCCTAGTAGTAGGAAGATAGTCTTTCAGCAGGGTTCAAGGTATATCACCCTAGTTTATGTTTCTCTTCTTGGTGAGTTTGACTATTGGACATGGAGTAGCTCAAGGAGCTTATGTACTGAATCCCGCCCAGTCAATAAAATTCATGAAATACATGTACTCCTGCACCTAGTGGACAGCACACTAACACCACCAGTTAATAGAAAGCTCATAGGACAGAGAGAAAGAAATGGTGTAACTGACTACAGTTAGCTGCCTTGTATCATGTCTACTCTTTGAATCGTGAACTCAAATTGCATGGTAAAAATATGGTTGGGAGACATAGAACATATAGATTCTAGCATCTCATGATTTAATGGAACTGGGAGCATGAGGAAATCCCGAAGTGAAAGCAAATGTGCCTTGCATAAGTCAGAACGAATTAAACTGGCCATGCTTCCATCTAATGAATACATCAAAATGCCTGTTTCTGGCTGCTGTGTACATCAGCTGTGGGCAGTGATTAATTCCTGGCCTCCACTACTTCCACTCATGCCGTAAGAGGAGGAGGGATAGCATCTTTGCCCACTGCAAAGTAAGACATACATAACAAGGCTAACAAAGCACCGTGAGTCAAGTTGCAGCAGGAATGATGGCAAGTACATGGGAATGAGTCAATGCAGGATTAGAACAAAGAATGTAATTCATGGAAATGTACATGTTGGGATGTGCTGAACAGTCGACGTGAGTGGATTTGCAGCAGCATGTGAAGATGATTTACATAAATGTGAACTCATGCCCAGAAAACAAATGTGACTTGCAAATTTACAACCCTAAAATCATGGAAGATGGTACACAGAAGCAGGCACAATTTCTAGTAAACAGAAGCCATTACTTCCCTGGACTATTGTTAAGTGTTTAGTGAACTCCAGTCATACACTGCTAGGATGAGACTAGATGAACTGTCCTCTCTAGTGGAATTGCTGAAAAGCCAAGCCAGCCTGTGCCCCCTGACACCTAAGAGTAAAAATATTTCATTGTTGTGAATGAGGGTGATAACTTGATTCAACTCAACTGGAAGAGTTTAGGAATGTAGACAGAGGTGTTACTCTGATTCTATCTGCCTTCTTGCAGCCTGTTTGATATATCCACCTATAAATGTCTTGCTGGCACTTTAGACCCCGTGGGTATTCCCCGCCGGTCCAACCAGCCCTCCCTCATGACTCTTGTTTCCTAATTCAGCCACACTGTGTCCAATCCTTGATTCTTGCTACCATCTTTTCCCCTCCTGACATTTAAGCAGTTGCCAAATCATATACATTCTTCTTCTGCAATGTCTCTGGAATTGACCACTTCTCTTCCATCCTCAAGTTCAAGCACTTATTACCTATTATTAAAATATCCCCATTGGCTCTTAACCAGCTCCTATCTTCACCTCTTAATCTTCCTATGTATTTGACATTTCATCTTCCTAAAAGTCACTATAACTACCCCATTCTCTTACTCCAAAAACTTCAGTGGTCGCTCACAGCCTTTCATTTCATATAAAATCATTTAAAAACCTTAAGCTACTTTCCAATCTTATTCCCCATTAAGGTCTTAAAGAAGCTATGCCCTAGACCAGGGCTTCTCAATGTTGGCCCTATTGACATATTAGACTGGATAAATCTTTGTTGTGGGTCTCTCTTGTTCATGTAGGATGTTGAACAGCACTTCTGCCCTCCACCTACTAAGATGCCAGTTGCACTGTTCTCCCCCACCCCCCGCCAATTTTGACAACTAAAAATAACTCTAGACATTGTCAAAAGTTCCCGGGGAGCAAAATCACCGCCCTAGACAAAATGGGTCTCTTGTGGTTAGCAAGATATGCCTTAGGTTTCCCATGTCTGTATGTGTCCCCGCAGTGGGCCCTCTGCTTAGGATGTCTTTCCTACCATCCCTATTCAAATCATAACTATCATTTTCAGTTTATCCAAAAAAACTCTCTGTTACCAAAATCTCTCTGTTTTAACCAGGCTCCCTGAATTAAGGTATTTTCCTTTGCCTTCAGTTGAAAACAGCACTATATGTATTTCTTAAGCCATTTATCTTATTTTGACTGTTTTCCTTTAATTTGGCTGCTAACAACATATACACAGAAGCATATTTTTGCCCCTCTGGTTAAACATATAAATATTAATGGCATGAATTATGCAGGCTACTCTCTATTCTGTTGGAACTTTAATTCCCTAGTTGTTATTGGGGTTTTTTTGGTTTTGGTTTTGCTTCTAACAAATCTGCTGTATATTTTTTGTATGAAATTTTTACTAGCATATACTAAAAGCAACAATCTTTATGTAATTGTCTTAACATCACTGATAAATGCATGAATGTGATGTTCTCTCCTATTAAATGAAATAGAAAGTAAATCATAGTGTCTTTACAGAGAGAGAGAAAGAGAGAGATTTTTTTAAAAAAATGCAAAAACTAGAGTTAGCTGGACCTTAGAAGCCATCTGTCCTTCCTCTGTCCCTTTGCTTGAGGAAACTGGAATCTTGGGAGGGTAAATGTCCCAAAAGAGTAAAACTAGTCTATTACAGGCAAGATAAGTACTCAGAGCTCCATTCAGAATTTATTGCGCTAGACCCTTTGTACCTCATCTGGGGCCCTGGGGCCAGCATCTTGTGCGCCACTTCAGAACTTGTTAGAAATGCAAAGTCTGGGGTCCCACCTCAAGCCTACTGACTTAGAAACTCTGGGGTGAGGCCCATCTATGTTAGGTCTACTGCAAGCGTTCTCAAACTCTCATGCATCAGAATGACTCAGAAGATCTGTTTAAATACAAGTGGTCCTTTACCACACACAATGTTGGATGAAAGGTAAACCATTGCGGGTTCTCAAGACCAAACTGAAAGGCAGCTGTGCTCAATATCAAATTAACAACTTGACCTATTTCCTGGAATTTACAACTTAATCCAGATTCCTCTGTTGACATAGTAAAAATTTTATTCTACTTGAATCACTGTAACAATGTCTATTGCATCTTCATGAAGAGAGCATAATGAATTTGCATCAAAGCTAAAATATAATCCACGAAAATGCATTCAGTTCTGAGTTTTAGCATGTACAATAGGGTGCAGGAATTCCAAGCACAGGGATATGAAGGAAGGGAAGAGAGGCATGTTAAGGTTTTGTCTTACTGGAAAAATTGATATAAATGTGAACCAATCCTAGATTTTCGGAACGGCTTGTTTATTGAATATATAAGGACAACCACTAAAAGAGCTAGAATATATATTTATAAGTCAATAAAAGAAAAAGTTAAGACAAATACATCAATCTAAAGGGCAGGAAAGAAAGAAGGAGAAGGAAAATAGAAAACATGAGTACTCATAATAATGACAGATATTCTTCTCAAATTTGGTAAAAAAAATCAGACATATAAAAATACATAGAAAGATACACAGTGCAGGGAGGAAAAACATATCCTGGGTAAACAACAACAACAAAAAGTATGAAACAAAGAAAGAAAGGAAGGAAGGAAACCACACACTAAAAAACCTAAAACAGCATTGCCATAGTGTCTGACAAAAAAAATAATTCACGGCAAAAGAGAGGATTATTTTATTTGATAAAGCAACAATCCGCCAGTGAGGTTGAACAGTTATTAAGATGAATACACCTAACAATATATCACTGAGACATACAGGAAGCAAGTGCTGTTAGAAATACAAGTAGTGAGGAGCCTGGGTGGCTCAGTCAGTTAGGCGACCAACTCTTGGTTTCACCTCAGGTCATGATCTCATTGGGTCTTGAGAGTGAGCCCTAAGTTGGGCTCAGCGCTCAGCAAGGGAGCCTACTTGAAGATTCTCTCCCTCTGCTCCTCCCCCAGCTTGTGAGTGCAATTGTACATGCTCTCTCTCAAATAAATAAATAAATCTTAAAAAAAAAAGAAAATATAAGTAGAAGTAGACTATTCCAACATCATTCAAGAGACTTAAACACACTTAGTAGCCAAGAGATTATACAGATGAACATATTTAAAGGTATGGAATATTTGAATTATATAATACTTGGATTATAAAATGGTATCATTAACAGGCATATAAATGCATAGAATGTATACATAACAAAGTACAGATATACTTTCATTTCAAATAGTCATGGCATATGTACAAAAATTAATCATTATATTTGAAAGAAAATAATATATTACGTGTTTTCTGAGCATGGTTCAATAAAATTAGATATAAAAACCAAAAGGAAAGAGATGGCCTCCTCCCACAAGAATAAAACCATACAAAAAAATAAACAAATATCCAACTGAACATTTTAGAAGATCCTTTTTGATAATCTTTGAGCTATTACAAACTACTTAGAAATTTTTAAAAACATGAGAATGCTACATATCCAAAAGCCTATGGGTTTTGGCAAAAGTGGCACCCAGCTGATATTCTATAAATTAATGCATGTGTTAGAAAACAAAGGAAAAAGAGAATGAAAAAAATGAGCCATGTGTTCAACTCAACAATCTTGGGTAAGACCTAAAACGGTGATAATATATTTTCATTGGAAAGTTGTGGAAATTGTAAACAAATTGTAAAGCAAAAGGTGAAAATCACCCACAATCCCACTGTTATTACTCTTTCCTTTCTTGTAACTGTAATACATATAACAATAAATAACTCAGACCAACTGATCTGAATTATGGGATGTTTGCGCAGTTTCTGGGCTAGATTTCCCCTTTGATCTTACCAATATCACAAGAGAGTGTCCTTAACAGTGAGGATTCTGGGAGTAAATGGAGTAAGTGTAGTGTATTCAGTTTTATACGTGCATGTGCAAGTGGTGCGTGGGGATGGTGTGTGTGTGTGTGTGTGTGTGTGTGTGCATGTGGCAGGGTGTGAATGATGGGCAAAATGAGCTCCCTCTTAACTCTTTGTCAGGAATACTGCTTTCCTTTTAAAAGAATTTGTCAAAGGAAAATAAATGGTTCCTTTCAGCAGACTTCCCAGAAAGATTTCAGTGACATGAAAATTTAGTGATTTGGCTTGCAAAATGATTTGATGAAAGCAGTGAGAGAAAAAAAAAATCTGAAAGGAAGTGATAGGGAAAGAACCCTTTGGAATCCAATAAGGGGAAATCACTTCCGAGATGGTGACAGGAAGCTTTCTTATACAATCAACCCTGACAGAAACGTCACCAATCCTCTGTGAAAGAGCGAGGCCACTCTAGTTTGGCTCCAAGTTCCAGGAAGAGCCAACCCCTTGCACGTAGGAAGCAGTTGTGTTTTTGGCCAGTGAAGCCATTTTGCTCAGCAGAAGGCATCTGGGGCACCTAATGTGTTTCTTGTTTGGGCATTGACCCTACAAGGAGGTATGCCAGAGACTGCACTCTTCTCTCAGAAAGAACGAGAATAAGAAATAATGAGCATGTCCTAACAAGCTGTGAAATTCTATTCTTCTTGCCCCCTGAATAGAGTCCAATGCCCCAAGATAAAGGAAATCCACTCTGTAATCTGATAGGTTTGTGACTGAGCACTTTGCCAAGAACAACGCCTTTCCTTCACGTAGTGCCAGGGTCCAGGTGCATAAACTCCAACCTTACAAACTCCAGTGCAAAAAAAAAAAAAAAAAATTGCAAAACAGAAAAACAAAAAACCACCACCTTGGCATTTGGTACATATAATATAATATGACAGGTAATGCCATGGATTTTTCTCAGCAAGGGTGGAGAAGAGTATGCTTCCATCCCTTGCACAGATACCATATTGGAGGTCTTTTGATTTGATTGCTAAGGTCAGAGCACAAATAGAAGTCTAAAATTAGTTTACTGTGATTGTTGTTCTCATTCCCCCTCGTCCTGCTGCAAGCTCTTGGAAAAGAGCACCTTGGAATCTCCAACACACATCATAGTTCTAGGTGCTGGGTGCTTGGTGAATGTTTCCAAAATGAGAAAAAGTAATTTCCTTTTCCTTTTCTTTTCTTTTCTTTCTTCTTCCTTTTTTTTTCCTTTTTGGAGGGGGGAGGGAGATTGACATATGCTTTGAATTTGGGATAAAGATGATCTAGATTAGAAAATTTTAAAAAATGCAAATATAAAACGAACACATATAGAGTACTTCAAATCGTAAAGCACCCTTACAAAAATGATCTCTTTTTAAATCTCACAGAATTCGGTTTTTGCTCTTATTTTCTTTCTTTTTTTTTTTTTTTATTTTTTTTTTTTTTGCTCTTTTTTTTTTGCTCTTATTTTCCACTGAGTAAACCAGGCTCGAAAGTCAAACGTAACTGGACTCTAAAATCTAGAATTCTCAGACTTCTGTACCCAGAGGTACGTAATAACCACTTAGAGGTTCACTCAAACACAGCCTTAAAAATCCGCTTAGCTCCGAGTTCAGATGAATTGTTTCTGGTTTTCAGCTGCCATTGTTGGTGTTGGTTTGGTTTTGTTTTTGTTTTCCCCACATCAACCCACAGCTAGAATTCAACTCCTCTTTGAGTCTTTCCAAATAATTGAAAAATCCATTATTAAGCAATGTGGGCTTTGCAGAAAATCTCATATGAGAGGCTGAGTAGGGGTTTTCTGCACACACTCCACGGGAAAAAGCATCTAACTCATTTTGCAGGTCCTATTTCTGTGAAGATTTTTTCTCTTCCCCCCTCTCCACTAGGAGTACCCAGCCAGACTGGACTCTTTTTCTTCCCAAAGCCCATGAAAATGCTAAACAGCACAAATGGACCATGTGGTTCGCAAGACCCTCCTTGTTAGAAGCCGGCAACTCTGTTGGTTGCACAGATTTCTTTTTATCTTTTATAATAACTAAGATGGACAGAGTAATAACCTCTTCTGAGTAGTTCTTATATAGCGTTAGGTACAAAGGTCTGAAAATTCCAGGTTTGTTAATGTAAGCATCTCCCACCTTAGATTCTCAAGCCAGTTCTTCAGCCCCATATTTTTTTGTTTGTTTGTTTGTTTTGCAAGCATGTCGCTGGTTTCAGCAGGTGCTTGAGTGACATGGCGAGCCAGTTTTTACCTGCAGGCTGCTCTCTCTCCAAAATGGGGAAGTTCTTTCATATTTTTTTCATACAAAGGACTTATTTGCCTGGCAGAAAACCTTGGTGTCGGATCCACACACCATGTAAAATGGGGAGAGGGTATATACCTCATCCTCCAGATCAAAAGAACGTACGTACAGGCATATTCCCTGACAACGACTAAGGTTGTATTCTTGCATATCAGACACACCTTGTGCCTTTGCATTTTCCTTTTTAAGTAAATTCCATATCACACACAATTTCATGCAAATCACGAGCAGGAAATAGCAGCCTAAACACTTTTCAAATCATGCCAGCAGGTAGGTTCAGGATGGCCTTGTTTCCAGAACAGGAGAGAAGGGAGAAGAAAGAGGTAACTTTTTCTTCCAGCACATTTAATCCATCAGCCTATAAGAAGGGGTCGAGAACAGGGGCTGCCTCTGCAGTTCTGACCCTTTCTCCTGGGTGAATATTGCAATAGGACTAGAGTTAAGGTACTGTGTCTCCCTTCTCCACCTCTTCATTGTGAAAGGAGCTGTTTATTGCAAGTAGCAACAGGATAAAAAAAGTTTTTTTTTAAAAAAAAAAAGGAAGAAGAAGAAGAAGAAAAAGAAGAAGAATTTTGTTAGCTAGCTTCTTCCCTAATTGTTTTTTTGGCATTCTCCTGTCCACTTCTTTTTATTAACCTACAAAATGATCATAAACCGATAGAATGTTTTAGACCAGCAAATGCCTTAAGGCAGAGCAATTTTAGTAGGCCCTGGTGAGTCCAGGTGGCCTAATAGGAACAAACACACACTAGAACCGGACCCTCTTTTAAAAGACTTCGCATTCAGATGCCGGGTATGAGCTGGGAAAAGGTAGAAATTCAGAAGAAAGCCTCATTCCCCTTATCTTGGCAAATTTGGGCTCGCTTCAATTAAACCTTCAATGAAGACTCTGGTTTGAATAGTTCAAATGTCTCGAAATAGAAGGGAGGAGCAAGCTGTAGACTGAGGCCAAAGTACATACTGTATTTATAATCGAACACAGCTTTTTAAATAATTACATCCTTGTGCACTTTTTATTTTTGGTTCTTGAATAAGTCACTCAGATGAAATTAAAGAGTATGCAGGAGAAGGTGCTTCGGTGCTTCTTTCAGTTTCTATGGCAACCCTGGGGTATCTAATTCAGCTGCCTCATTGACTGAATGTGCCCAAGTGATGCAGGCTGCAACTTTTGGCTGATACTGGAAAAGGCAGGGAGGAGTGTTGTTAATCTTTTGGCCACCAAAGAGCTTATGAAAGGCCCGAAGAAAATCTCTGAATTGTTGATTTGACTTTCCCTCGTTTTCGTATGAATGGCTGCCATCTGAGACTGCGTTTTGCCAAGAGTATTTTGTCAGGGATATGTACACACTTGCCTCTGAAATTTCACTATTGGTAAATAATCAGCTGTTATGGGTCTGTGTCTAAATACCTAATGCAGCTATTTATATATTTTATTTTTTATTATTTATTTATTTATTATTTATTTATTTATATATTTTAAAAGAAACTCTTATATACTATTTAGTGGAATACTCTGTGGGATCAAAGAAAAAGTGGCTTATCTAGGACTTTAGATGTAGAAGCACATCAGCAAAAATTTGAAAAACAAAAGCCAAATAAAACTACGCAGTGTGAGAATTGGTTCGTTCCTTTGTTAACCAGGAGTGAACCAGGACACTTGCCCAAGGGATGTTCTTCTGCCCATGTGTCAGGCCTGGGAGGGTGCTAAGGTAGATGATTCCACAGACCTAATCTCAGCAGAGACTGGGGTCAGGTGGTCATTCAGCATGAAGTGAAAGAACAGCATCCTTGGCAGCAAAGTTTTTACAAAACCAACTTAAGCAATTAGCAATAAGGTGTTGTAAAAGTATTTGAATCTATGGCAACATCCTTGAAAAAATTAGTGAAGAAGATTCCTGCATGTGGAGGGCAAGCACTGTATCTTTGTGTAGCACCGAGTGCATCATCAGCACTACATAACTGGCAGCTATTGTTTTATACATACATTTCTTTTATCTAAAGCTCAGCTATTGGGGCAGCCCCGGTGGCTCAGCGATTTAGTGCTGCCTTCAGCCCAAGGTGTGATCCTGGAGACCTGGGATCGAGTCCCCCATCAGGCTCCCTGCATGGAGCCTGCTTCTCCCCTTGCCTGTGTCTCTGCCTCTCTCTCTCTCTCTCTCTCTGTGTCTCTCATGAATAAATAAAATCTTAAAAAAAAATCAGCTATTTGTCTCAGTTGCAAGGCAAAATGAATATACATTTGTACTGCTCATTTCCTAAACCATCATCTAATGAAGACAAAGTCCCTATAGAAAACTCTGAATAACCAGCACCGTATAATAATTCCTCCATAAATATTTGGTCAAGTTGAATAGGATTTTTTAGAAGCCAAACCCCTTAACAGCCTCAACCTCTCAGAAATTCGGGGGGGGGGGGAGTCTGAAAATGAGTACAGTCACCATAAAATCCCTCCATTCAAGCCAGACTTTTGTGTCTCATCTGTACCTTTCCTGATTTGCCTGGCATTCTGATATTAGTCATATAGTCCTTAGAATGGATTCTTTATTTCCTGGGCACAGCAGATGGGAAGCAAAGATCTAAATGATGCTAGGGGACTGTGGCAAAGGACGAAACAGCAGCTGATGACCTAATGGGTAAAATTCACAAGCACGTCCCACCAGGCAGAGGGACACCTATTAGCTTGTGTGACACAAGGAAACATTAAATAACACATACCACTTTTTTTAAATAAGCAGGGAATTGTGTAATATTTTAGAGAACCATTGCTCTCAAACAATGGATGCCCTGGAGGCAACAACTTTCAGTTATTTAGAAAAAACCACTTAGATGTAATTATTCATCATTATTATTCTTATTAGTTAATAACACTCCTGTGCTGATTTTTAAACTCCTCCCCTTCCACGTTCTTCTTAACCGTCTCTCTCCTTTCTTTCCCCAACACTCCTCTAGCTTCCAAACCAGGGGACTGACTCATCCCGGCTCGCCCAGAACGTTCCCAGTTTTAGCACTGTGAGCCCTGCATCGGGGGAAACCCCTCTGTCCCGGCCAAACCAGGACAGTTGGTCACCCTACTCCAGAAGCGGGCACTGTGAGAGTATTATTGCACTGGTGCTTTGCACGTATTACCTTGTACTCATGCAATTTTTAAAGTCGTGTTCACAATCCTCCTATAGTGGCTGAAATCATCAGGTTCCCTAGAGTCCTTGACCTGAACTCTTTTGAAAATTTAAAAAAAAAAAAAAAAAGGGCTCTGGCTTCTTGAAATATGCTGATCATGGACTTGGTTCTTCACTTAACGTGGGTAGAGCTAGCCTTCATTTATTTAGGTATTTGTTTATGAAATTTGGGAAGGAAAACTGATGGACTTAATCTGTTCTGCCAGTTTTAAGATGGAAACTTTGAGTGGGAAATTTGTTTTTGATTCTTCGCAGGTGTGATCTGGGTTGCTGCTTCAGAAGGCCAGTATCTGGAGGTTTTGTCCAACTGTGACTGAAAAGAAGCCTAAGCAGGACAATGAGATCCCACCTCTACTTTTTCTTTTTGCATATATATTTAATAACTTTTTTTTTAAAGTAAAGGTGAGGCCCATATAGCATTCAACTCACTGCCTGGAGGTACAATTATATATTTTGCTCAGTGGGACCAATCCCCAAGGAGATCCTGTTACACCTTTGGCTCCCTACAGTGGGAAGAGAGCTGAAGTGTATGACGTGGTAGGGGGCCTGTGACCTGGTTAGTAAAGGAGCTTTGTGGTTGCACCTGGAGACAGGACTAAGCAATTCTCAGCTAATTGAAATTAATCTGAAGTTTGAAATTTACCCAAATCCCACAATCAGTGCTTAAATTTGTCCAGTCTACCTTTTGTGAGTTGTTCCCTCTCTTTAAGAACTGGATGAGAAATGGAGGAGCAGGTTTTGAAGGAGGTCGAAATCCTGGCCTGATGTGTCCCGTGTGAAGAAAAAGAATGCATTTTCATCATGTAGGAAAATAAAAACTAAGAAGCCATGGGGTAAATGATGGGCTTTTACCAAGAATGCTTCTAAATGGAAAGCAGAGTATTGATAAAAAGCAAAGCCCAGGGGTGCCTGGGTGGCTCAGTTGGTTAAGCTTCTGCCTTTGGTTCCTGGGATTGAGCCCCACATCAGGCTTCCTGCTTAGCAAGGAGTCTGTTTCTCCTTCTCCATCTGCCACTCATGCTGCTTGTGCTCGCTCTCTCTCTCTCTCTCTCAAATAAATAAATAAAATCTTAAAAAAAGAATCACAACCCAGTGCTAACTGGCCTAATTTTAAATCTCAGTTCTAATCCCTGCTTGCTGTGTGTGCTTGCACAAGGCACTCAACCTCTCTGGTCCTGGTTCCCCATTTCTTAACTGAGGAGAATATCACTGCCTACTCCATTGAGTTGCTGTTAAGATTAAATTACCTAATTCATACGAGGAATCCAGAGCCATGCTGGAAACACGACAAGTGTCACAGGAGTTTTGTTAAAGAAAATGCATTAAGATGCAACCCATATTTCAGAATGCAGATTTTCTCAGTATTTCCAATCATGAAAAAAGTGAAGTTGTTCCAAATCTGCTAGAAGTGGCATTTTCTCTGAGATTGCATATCCCTAGTAACTCTGCTTCCTGAAACTATAGGTTAGTGGATTAAACTAAGTGTAGAGGCAGATAGATACATTTGAATTTGAATACCACGTCTGTGGTCCATTAGCTTTAAACCTGGCTTGTTTCTTCTATAACAGAGGTTGATAAATTATAGGCCATGGGCCCCATCTGGCCCATCACCTATAGTTATAAGTAAAATTGTTTGGTTTTTTAAAAGATTTTGTTTCTTTATTCATGAGAGACACACAGAGAGAGGCAGAGACATGGGCAGAGGGAGAAGTAGGTTCCCCATGGGGAACCTGATGTGGGACTCGATCCCAGGATCACGACCTGAGCCAAAGGCAGACGCTCAACCACTGAGCCACCCAGGTGCCCCGTTATAAGTAAAGTTTTATTGAAACACAGCCACACCATTTGTTTTCATATTATCAGTGATTGCTTTTGCACTACAAGGGCACAGTTGAGACAGACTCTCTGTTCTGCAGAGCCAAACATATTTACCATCTGACCCTCCACTTTTACCAATTCCCGACTCACAGTACAAGGAGAATAATATCCTAATCGCGTGGGGGTGGGTGGGTTGAGATAACATATCAGGCGGGACCCTATACAAGATTGGGCTCCGTAAAGGATGACTATTATCATTAAACAGAGACTCAAAATCTAAAGCTTATCATATGTCTTATGATCAGTTTTGTTTGCTTGCTTGTTTTCTACCCTCCGTCTACCTGCGCCACTCCATCCAAAAACAAAATATGAGCTTGACTTCCTCTAACTTGGATTAAGCTAATCTGCCACCACACCACACCTCCCTGTTCAGGCAATTTCTATGGCTTTATTCATCCCAACTCTCAGCACTTAGGTCCTGTTGTTTGGGAGCATTTGCTTCGCATCTCAGCGATGCTACAGTAACCATACAGGAAGCCCGCAGATTCTTGCACCACTTTGTCTTCAGTTTTTAATTTTTTATTTAGAAATAATAAAATAAGACATAATATATAAAAATATGTACAATCCATGGTTTGTGCAGTACAATAGGAAGACTTTTAGATACAAAAAGACGGCAAACGGGAAAATAATGACTATCACGATTGTCAAAGGCCGGGGTTGTTCAACTCGCCAGAGCCCAGAGCTGAAACCCAACGTAACTAGAAAAGAGATTCTAGTCAGGAGTGGGGAGGTGACTATGCAACACTTTTATTTTTCACCTTAACATTATTAGACAGAGCGAAGGAGAGCTCACTCTGCTCCTCAGAACAAGCTTTTTGCCTTTACTGAGTGGCTTATTATAAAACATGAGCTGACATTTGTCATTTGCAAAGGTAACATGATTTGGGGGACAGAGCTCATCAAATAGACAATATAGGGAAGAAAGGAAGTGAAAAGAAGAAATAATGCATTAATAGTTTTTTTCTTTTTTTAAAAAAAAAAGGTAAAACAGACTTTCTCCAGGAATTTGGAAATGGCTACAGTGCTATATTGACATCCTTACAATGTCTGATTCAAGTATACTCTTAGAGGGATAGAAAACTATTCCATTCTCAATAGTCAAAATAGAATTCACTTTGTCTATCTTTTATTTAAAAATAGGATAACCAGGAATCTATGCCTCCTCCCAAAAATATAATGCCCATCCAGATACGAGCAAAAATTCTTTAAAAGGGAGTAATTCTTAAGTAAATTCAACGGGGGTTTGCTTGCAATAGAGAAGCAACACATAGCTGGGGACAGACCCCAGATATTCACGGCGAGTCTCCTCGGACTTCATTCTAACGACGTATGTGCACTAATTAAAGAGACTCAGTCAATAAGGACAAATGTTTTGAAGGTAAAATGCAACAAAAAATGTTGTGCATTACCTGTGTCTTGGCTCTTGACAAAAAAAAAAAAAAAAAAAAATTGCCATTTAAAGCTTGTAATTGTTAAAATACTAACTAGAAAGAGCTTTCAAATGAACAGTCCATGCTGAAATAAATAACAGAACATAGCAATACGAACCTTATAAGGCTGGTAAATATTTGCTAAAACCATGCTAACCGGTAGCATAGAGGTACTAGCTCTCTGAAATTGCTGCACTGAAATTATACTTTCTATGGCAATTTTTTTTTCCTTTACAGACTTCTATTTACATTTGGCTTTAAATATGAAAATATCTGATAAACTTTATAAAATGTACACTTTAAAAACATAGCTTCTGCAAAATTTTCTTGGAAAAAAAAAAAACAGAAACAAAAACAAACCTGTGCACCAGAAATTTTAGATTTTTTTTCTGTTTTTCAGAAATAAGTTGAAAGATTTCCCTCCCTCATTCTTGCCCCCAGACCCACCCCCTTTCAAATATCTCAAGTCTTTTTAAGTGGCAGCACTGTGTGTTTGGGAGGAGCCCTCTCAGTGGTCACCCCATGCTCCACTGCATCTTCATTTAATTTACATATCACTGAATACTCTTTGGTTTGATTATTTTCCTTTGCAAAATATCGAAATAGCAGCAGCTGAAGCCCTCAGTAACCTCTCACCCTCAACAGCCAACTTGTTCTCTCTTCTGTCAATTCTTTTGTCCTATCAATCCCAATTCCTCCAACTCTCAAAACAACTTCCCAAACCTGCTTTTAAATTTGGATTTAAAATAGCATCCGCTTGCTTGACATCTCTGTCTTGGTTTCCATGAGAAGAACACCAGTTTTCAAACCCATCGACTCTGAAGGCTGAGAACAGCAGAAACTGTAATATTATTGCAGGCACGGCATTCAGAGATGGCTGTTCAAGAACCAGAGACCATCACACACATCAATTTACGAAATACAGGATTCCAGAACAAGCTGTTTTTTAATGGCATACAGGGTTATAATACCATAAGAGAGTTGATTTTGAGACTCCAATTAAAAAAGAAAAGTCAGCAACCCCCAGAATTCACACATAAGGAACTTTAAACCAAAAAAGAGCTCCATTATTGAGTTAGAGCAGGGTAAAAAAAAAAAAAAAAAAAAGTTTCAGTCAAGTCAGGCAGCCAGGCAGGAGAGACTTCTGGAAAACAATGTGTCCTTAGTAACCTGCTCTAGGGCTCTATAGGCGAGAAGGATCAGCTCAGATCCAATCCCAAATGTGCATACATAAAGGAGAAATAATCCTTTTAGATCATTATCTCTTCTACTTGTGGCTGTTATATCTTGTATGGCTCTGGTTGACCCCAGAATACTGCGACATTTTCATTCCTACCCTCTACCATTAAAAATAAATAAATAACTTTCCTCTCCCTCCCGAATACTTGAGCTGACGTGCTGTATCAAAGTGGCCGGTCCACACGGTCCACACCTCACCAGCTCCCCCTTGGGCATCTGCAGCCTCCCAGACACTATAGGACTCACTCCAGACACACTGATCGGAAGAACCAGCCTAGAGGCCAGGCGTGGCATCTTCTCAAAGGCGAAGTCGGCCTGGAAATGTCCTGACAGTTGGGCCAATGAATTCAGCTGCAAGGGTTTAAACTTCTCTATCTTTCACGTTGGATGGCTCAGCTTTTGGGGATGCCAACTAACTCCAACCTAGGTCTTATCTTAGGGAATAAATCCTGGAAGGCGCCCAAAGGGGAGAGCCAGAAAAATCTAAGAGCCCGTCACCATCTCTCACCTTATGCGTCGGCCTGGCCAGCCCAACCTCACAGGAAAGAAAGGATATTTTGATTGTGTGTGTGTGAATTTTCCTTCCCCTTTCTTCTTCCTCCCATCATACACTAGTTGCATGAAAGAGCAAAACTGAAAAAGCACGACACTTACTATACTCTGCGGAGGATATTCTATTTTCTGAATAAGGTGAAAAAAGGAGAGGGCAGTTCAAGGTCTTGCTGAGGTTCAAAGTTACTGTTTCTTGATTTCAAGGCAGCCGTGGGGCTTTCTATCCTTTTTAGTATAAGCTCCACTGTGCAAAAATGTGCATTATCTTTGGTATTTATTTTAGGTAGTCTAACTTAAAATTTGAGATAACCCATTAACATCATGGAAGAAAAAAAAAAAAAGAAAACCCAGAGGCTACCATTTGGCTAGTGTTACATAATGCCCTTATGTAACCAAAGAGAGAGAGAGAAAGAGAGAGAGAGAGAGAGAGAAAAAAAAAATCAATTCTAGCAAACAAATTACTGGCCTCAAAAAATCAGGCTCTCGTTTTGGCAGCTTAATAGCCAAATACTTGCCACTTTGAAGCACATATCATGAGCTTTCAACAAAGTTCAACACTGACTTTTAAATTACACGAAAGAAGAACTACACGGCAACAAAAATACAATTTGTGTTCATGTAGTTAGCAGCTTTTCAAAAAAAATTAAGGCAGAGTCTTGCCTTTGTTATGCCATTAAAAACATTCTTGTTCCCTAAGGAGAAGCATTCTGGATTCGTCAAATACCCAACCGAGGCTGGCCTGCGAGTTCAAGTTTTGTAAAACACACAAAACGAAACAGAAAAACCCCATAACTTATTCTATCACATGTATGTGCCATCGGGTCATGGGGTGGGGGAGGGGGGAGAGGAGGCGTGTTGAGTGCTCTAAGGTTAAATCTCCGAGCTTACAGTCCTTTCTTCGACGCCACCGTACTCGCCTCGGTCCCTTGTGGCCACGTGCCTTGACCCACCTCTTCACCAGTACCGTCGTCTGAATAACTGCTTGGGGCCTTTGACCAACAGACTGTTAGTTGAAAGTCAATATTCCAGAGGAGGAAGCAGTCAGATCTCCGACTCTCGCCTTAAGGGCCTGGGCTCTAGAGGTACGCTTGCCTGGTTGTGAAGGTCTAGGTCAGGGGGCGTGTCCGTACTCGTGCTTTCTGGAACTCCATTTTCACTGTCATCTTCCTCTTTGCTTGTGAGGGCAACTTCGTTTTCGTAGCAAAAGGAGTTAGCATTTGAGAGGATGTATTTCTTTTCGGCTAAGTCTCTGGCACTACAGAGGGGCGTGTTGGGCACTTCGTAGGTCTTGTGGAACCTTGAGTAGTCCACTTTGTAGTAGTGCTTCTCCTCGAAGAGGACAGGCTCGTAGCGGTGGCCCCAGAGGATCTCATTCGCCAGATAGGAGCTACGGCACTGGGTGGTCATGGCCGTGGCCTCCACCATGCCCTCCAGTATGACAACGATTTCAAAGTCTGCATTGTCGATGTCCTGTTTGCTCAAGTCATATAAAGGACTGTCTTCATCTATCTCGTGGACTATGGTGATGGGGGACACCAGAAATATCCGGTCAATCCCGCTGTCGAACCCAACGTTGATATCTATTTGATCCAGGGGGATGTACTCCCCCTCGGAAGTGATTCGGGATTTGAGCAGCTGGGCCCTCACGTGGGCCTCCACCAAGTGGCTCTTCCGAAGGTTGCCCACCCGCCACATCAAACACAGCTTGCCATCTCTCATGGCGATCACAGCGTTGTGACTGAAGACCAGAGTCTCGTTCCTCTTCTTTGGCTTGGCCATCTTCGCCATGACCGCGCCGATGATGAAGGCATCGATGATGCAGCCCACGATGGACTGGAAGACCACCATGAACACGGCAACTGGGCATTCGTCTGTGACACAGCGGAAGCCGTAGCCTATGGTCGTCTGGGTCTCGATGGAGAAGAGGAAGGCCGCCGTGAAGCTGTTGACCTCGGACACGCAAGCCTTGCTCTCTTTAGATGCATCCAGATCGCCATGGAGCAGAGCTATCAACCAAAACACACAGCCAAAGAACAGCCAGGAGAGCACGAACGCCAGGCAGAAGATGACCAGCATCCACCGCCAGCGAATGTCCACGCATGTGGTAAAGATGTCTGCGAGGTACCGCTGTCCCTTCTCCCCCACGTTGATGAACTGGACGTTGCAGTGGCCGTCCTTCTTCACGAAGCGGCTCCTGCACTGCTGTCGGGTGTGGACCTTACTCTTCCCGTTCCCAAAGCCGTTGGCAACCGCCATGGTGGCCAACTTCATCCCGTCCTCTTCGGAAGAGACGATGCTGTAGCGGTTGGTCCGCACACTGCCCATCGCTCCTGCTGTGGACGCCAGTGCTTCGGCTTTGGAAAACAGTCTGAGTTTTTGCAAGACCCTTTGGAGAAACAGTTTTGAATGCTCGGTGAGGACACACACGCCAAAGAAGAAGGAGAGACGGCGGGCCTCCAGGAGCCGGGGCTTCTACCAACGTCTGTCTCCGGACATGCAGAGCCACCTCAGTAACTCAGCTGACATCCAGGGGAGGACGTGACCTGGAAACAACGAGACAAGACGTTATTCATCCGAAAAGAAGGCATCGGCAAGGGGTTCTGCTCTCTCGGGGGACATTTCCTAGCGGACGTACACCCTGCGCTGAGTTAGAAGGTGTTCTTAGCTGCTTTGTCCCCTGAACTGTATCTTTTATTGTACTTAAAAGCATCAAGTCATCGAACGTGGAAGAGTTTGGGACAGTCTTTCAATCAAAATGTCAGGTTCTTTTCCCCCTGTTTTCTTTTTTCTTTTTTTTTTTTCCAGCAATCTAGGCGATTCTATTTTCCAGAGAAACCCCTCTTATCCTCTCTCGTGCCTACTCTGCTTGCTAGGGCCCCAGGTTGTCAAGCAGAAGGGAGACTGGCTGAGCAAGGCCAAGGTTTGTCACGAGGCTTTGGGAACTCAGACATGTCCAGAGGACCGACCGTTCGTATAAACGCAGAATATTAATATTAACTGAGCTGCAGGTGCATCGGGGGAGAATAGAGCGGAGCCCTCGAGGACACGGTGGAAATCAGAAGGCACAGACTATTTTGTTTAAACGATTAAACATTTTTTTTTAATCATTAAAAAAAAATAAAAAACCAACAACTGAGCAGACAGCCCTTAGAGTGATCTGAAATCGGTCCCAATTTCTGGAGACTGTTTGGGCTTGCTCCATCACTTCGCACGGTGCTAGCAGCCACTTTGCAGAAATGCCCGATAACATCTCTGTTACTGCAAGTGATTCTGACTTGAAGGCGTGGGTTTGCTCTGGGGGATAAAGAGCGAGTCTGTTGCCTAGCAATGAGTCCTGAAATTCTCCGGAGATGGGACTGCCATGTGTAATGACAGGCTAGGAAGTAAGCACCTTTGTGCCAAAGGACCAGGTCTTCAGCGAATTGAGATAAGGCAGGAACTCATTTCATGTGGGTCCAATTCCGTGTTTTCCCAAACAGAGACAACTTGGTAGGAGTAGATCACGACTGTCAGTCGGCTCACTTTCACTTCCAGTGCTGCTGTTTGCTCTAGGTTCCCATGGAGAAGGCACTCACCTTTACCTAACGTGAACCAATAATCGTTTTCAGTCTTCTCCTCTAGCCTCATCCTAACCCAGATAAAAACGATCTATCGCCTTGAACTTCCCATCTTCACTCCCAAGAAACTATTTTTTTTCCTTGACTAACAAAAGTGTCTAAGATAAAGTCCAAAGTGTCTCCTCTATCAAATAGAAATTAACAAAATGAACCCCGGCATAGAACTGAAAACCCAGAAGTGACTCTCCACTTGTCAAACAACCCAATCGATCTCCTGTAGGAAAGGAGGGGGGAGGGGGGCAATGGAAAACAGATGGGAAGGAGCAGAAAGTCACTGGAGCCCTGATTATGAGGACGCCACTTTTTCTTTCTCCACCCCTCCCCCCGCAACCGCATAGAGATTAAGTAGTTAACAGAACCAATTTCAGCCGAGCCACCTGCCAACAAATAAAGCTAGCCATTTATCTTGTTTTTGCGCACCCCCCCCCTTCAAGAGAGGCAAGGTGCATTGTCTTTGAAAATGCCTTGTTACAGTCTTTTCACTTCTCTCTCCTTATCCAAGTTATTATGCAAGAATGTGCCCCAACACATTTTTCCTGAGATTAGTCATCTGTGAAAATTGCAATGTGTGTTACATTTTGGCAGCTTTTGACACGTAAATGATGCCCGATTTGAAAGTGCCTTTGAATTACTTTATAAAAAGAAGTTACTGTGCCTTCCTAGTCTTCCACCTGCTTCAATGTTTTGTCTGCTTCCCTATGAAGTTTGTACTTGGACAAAAGAAATAAGACTCCTATTCCTCAGGGTTCTAGATCCTGGACATGGAAAGAATTTTTTCAACAGTGATTTCAGATTACTGGGCTCATATGATATTGCCAAGGATTTCTACGCAAGACCAGAGAGAGATAACAATGCAACATCAGATGCAGGTGTACTTTCCAAAAAAGGGGGGAGAAGAGGAGGCCTCATTTAAATAGTGCTTGAATCCTTGAGGTCTGGATGACTTCAGAATCGTATATTATAAGCTGACACCAAGAAATTCCCTTTTCATGATTCAAAACAATCCTTCCATCTGAGTTACCATTAGGGACCATGAGTAGACAGTTTCAAATTTCTTCTGACTTATTTCTGCACTCTTTCCAGATTAAAGCATAACAACCATATGAAATCTAAAGACTGAATTACGACCCTCCAAAAATCTTGACCCTAGGACATTAGTTCGAATTCCACAAAACACACAATACCAGCTTCCTACCAATAGCTTTCTGCATTTGGAACTTTGAAAGTAGCCTGTATTGAACGACTATTATTGTCTTATTTCCACTGTTAATGACAGAATTTGTTCCACATGCGCAGCATCATTTACAAATTTTACCATTCTGCTGGAAAGGGGGAAAAAAAGATTTTTCTGGCAAAATGGAAGCTTTTGTCACTTCAAATAGATATGCTCCAAAACAGATTTATGTGTGTATATGTGTGCACACACTGTATGTGTATTTTAGAGTTTTGGGGAGCTGATTACATAGCAAAAATCTGGAACCTGCCACAGTTCGCTCGGGTGATTGTCTCAACATTTCATTATGAAGAAGGCCCTCCTTACTGACCTGCTCACATGCCCAAGTGGCTTTAGGCAAGCAGAAAACTTCCTTGCCTGCTTTTCTCTCACTAAAAAACACCGATTGGTGAGCATCTGGAAAAAAAACTTCCATTAGGAATAGGGCTTTCATGCAACTTTATTTTAGGCATATATTCAAAATAATTTTTTCAGAGACATCTGATGAAGAATGATGAGAACACGAAGTGATCTGACTCCTTGATGGGTGCAGTTCAGGAGAATCCATATTTGATTTGAGGAACAATGTGTAAATTCCCCTCTCAGCCAAAATATTTAAGGGGCTGATGTCAATTTAATAGATACAAATAATCATTTTACCCAGGCTCTCACCAATGAGGTAGAAAGTATTTCTGGGAAATTGAGAGGCTACATGTGGTGCTGTTCATGTTAAGACTATTTATAGGCTGAGCCAAAATTAAGCATAAGCAATGGAAAAAAATAGTTCAGCCATTTCAATCTTAGGTAGATGTTAAAGAGAGAGAGTGCTATAGATAAAATTCAAGGTCAAGGAGATAACACGTATAAATGAGTGAAAAGAAGTCATTTTTACCATATAGGAAATATTCCCAATTTGGAGTATAAAAAAACTAGAAAAATATCATTATGACGAATAGATGAGAATAAATGTGCCTCATAATATGGTCATGGTGTGCAGTGAATAAGAAAGTTTCTAACTAAGGATAGCAAATGAGGATAGTAAAAGAAAGTGTGCTGGGCTGACAGAGAGGTCTGCTAATGAGTGTTCAGGGCAGTTATTCCCCAGCTGACGCCATATAGACCAGCCTGAGTATGCTCTGGGCACATGTTGCTATGTGAGCACAACTGCTAGCAAAGCAACCTCTTAGAAGCTCAGTAAACAGAAGGGAGGGGGGAGGGGAAGGAAGGGAAGGGGCAAAGGGATCCACATTTATCTATTTGAGCACTCTAGCATTTATACTCAACAGTGCATGTAGCATCACTCAGCATTGGCAAATGCTGAGAAATATATATATTTGGTGATAAAAAAAAAAAAAAAAGCCTGCAAAGGTCTATCTGTTCAGGTAATAATGTGGCCAATCTTCCATGCCACTGAAAAGTCATACAAGGACTCGCCAGCTACCCAGAGATTCTACAACTGGGGCTTCTGAAGAGAGTAGAAATACTGTATGTTCTTTAAAAAAGAAATAGAAAGAAAAAAAGAAAGAAAGAAAGAAAGAAAGAAAGAAAGAAAGAAAGAAAGAAAGAAAGAAAAAGGAAAAAGAGGCCCAATTCACAAGAGTTTAGTACTGATATACCTAGGCGATACCGATAACGTTAAAGAAAGTGCCATCAAAACAGGAGGGAGAGGGCTTAAAAGCAAAGTTAAATGACCTTGACCCCAACTTTGACCCCTCCCACCATCCCTGCAGTAACGTCCTCTTTACTCCTGAGCCTTGAGATTTTTCCAGCTACTGGCAAATATAAATAAAGCACTTGGGGGGGTGGGGGTGGGAGTGAGTTGGTAAAAGCTTAACAAGTGTACAGGTAAGATACAGCAGATCTAGGGCAGTGGTTAGTGAGAGGAGATCTAACAGCCTATTGATCACTAATGTGAAAAGAAAGCAAGGGGTAAAAGGCAATATGCATTCTTTGCATACCCAAAACACGTTTTCAATGCCTTGTTTCCTAACAGGTAAATTCTGAGTTTATGAAAATCCCCAGGATTCACAGCCGTATCCTAGCTACCATCCCACTGGGTAGGCTCATCCAGACACAGACATTAAACTGCCCATTTCCTATCTCGATTTTTTTTTTCAATTGTCATGACGAGTCTATGTTATGATGCAATCTTTGCAGAATCAAGTCTCTTTGACCTCTGTGCTTTCCTGAAACCACGCTGTCTTCAACTTAGGTATCAATACGATCATTACTACGAATAAGACGTTGCTTGGGAGAGAGTGACATAGGATGTGAAAGTTTTGCGGTCTTCGGGGCTCAAATCCAGCTCGGGCTCGCGCTCTCTTTCCCCAGCAAAGCAACTTTGAGACGCTCGCTCCGTTTGGAACTCGAGACGCTACACTTGAAGCAATGACAAAGGGGGGGGGGGGGGAAGAAGACGCCAAGGATCAAGACTAGTGCTGAGTCCCAAGTCTGCCAAAGGTTTGAGACCAATGCTCTTAGAAGCACTCCCCAACCCCCGCCTTTTTTTTTTTGGTCTTCCTTAGAGCGAGAATCGAACACAGGCTCCCTCGCCCCTTGTCTCCAAACTCAGTATCTCGCTGCAGCTGGTGGTGCACTGGAAGTTATGAGCACAAACAGATGCTGCAGAGAAAATCTGTTTCTATTGCTCAACTGTTCCAAGCATGTCTCAGTATTTTTAGCTCTGGGGATGTTCTTGGTGCGCGCACAAACTCTATAGGCATGATCTGGGACTCCGCGGCGTGACAGCTGGGCACCTCTGGAGCAGCGGGGCCGGGGAGGGGTGCGGCCCGCGGCCCGAGTCCACTCCCCGGGACACACAGGCAGCGGGAGACAAGGAGGGAAGAAAACACACAGCGGCCCTTACCTGTTGCTGGCGCAGGAGCATGGGGACATGAAGTGGAAGTGGGGGGGCACAGAGGCATGTAAGATCCGGCAGTTTGTGAAAGCGAGTGAGCCAAAGCAAACCAGAATCCCCAAGACCCAGCTTGCCGGCGCCGGGGAAGGCTGCGCGCTGGCCAGGGCTCCAGTGCGCTCTGCAATATCCTGGGCTCTTTTGAGATACCGGCCCGCCTGGCCCCGCCCCCCGGGCCCTGTCGGCCAATCGCAGCGCGCCTGGCCGCCCGGCCGGCCCCGGGACTCGCGGCGGGGAGGGGACCGCGCTACACCCGCGGCCCGCGGCGCTGCCAGCGAGGAGAACCTGCCGCCGCTGGCTGCCTCCCCCTCCGCCCGCCGAGCCGGGTCGCGGAGGAGGAGGAGGAGGTCGCGCCCCGGCTGGGACAGCAGCAGGTGGGGAGCTCCGCGGCTGCCCCTTTGCAGCCTGGCCTCGGGCAGAAAGCTTCCCCCTCCCCCCCAGAGCCCTACACTTCCCTCTTCCCTCTCCGCGGCGGGCGGCGGTGCTGTGCTGTGCGCGCTCCTGCGGGGGCCCCCGTCGACACGTTTGCAGGCGGGGAGGCTTGCATTGCAGCCCCGGCGCGTGTCCCTCTCCCCTCGCTCGCACCCAGAGCCCCGCGCCCTCCCCCTTCCCCGCAGAACCTGCGGTGCGCGGAGGAGCAGCGCGACCCCACTGCGGGAGGTGGGCGGGGCGGGGGCGGGGGTGGGGGGGGAAGGGACCGACCCGGGACCCGGGACCCGGGAGCGGCGCGCAGCCCCCGGCTGGATGCGGACGCGCACAACTGTTGCAGCCGCAGAGCCGCTTGGCGCTCTCGCCGGCTCGGGGCTGCTGGCGGAATCCCTTACGAAGCGCCTAGACTTCCCTGAAGGGTGAACGACTCGTTCCCCTTCTCGCACTGTCCGCCCTCAGTCTCTTGCTCCACCACCGCCCGGCAGCGCTCTCCTGATCTAAAACCAGAGCAATTAGAGTAATGAATTCTCTGGAACAGCAACTCCTACAGACACTCAGCTCTGCCCTCGCATCAGCGCCTCCCAGCCCTCATTCCCAGCAACCAGGCAAGAGCATGCAGACCCTTTTCTGAAAACCTATGTCGACTTCAGTGTTAACCGCGTCTGGAGCCTGCAACTTTGCGGATCGATGCGTGTGTGTCCGTGTGTGTCTGTCGTGTGCAAGTGCAGTGCGTGCATATACCTCTGAGCACGGTGGTGTCACAACCCAGCTTCTGCTCTGAAGGGACGCAGGGTGTTTAGGAGTCTTCCTTACGCAGAGTTGGAGATTCCTGTGTGTGTGTGTAATGCTTATTTCCCCCCAAGCGAGCAAATGCGTCTTTCCGTGCAGTTTGTGCAAACCTCTGAAAGGCGGCCTGGAGTCGCCAAGCTGCCTAGGCCGATCTGGCTCGTATTCGGGGCGGCACACACTGGGGGTGATGTGTGTGTGTGTGTGTGTGTGTGTGTGTGTGTGTGTGTAGGGGAGGTGAAACCGACAATTGAAGGAAGGTCTGCGCGGGTACCCACTTCCTAGCCCCATACCCTCACATGGCCCCTAGGAGGTGCTGGTGAGATGCGCTGGGTTTTGCAGATGCGTGCTTAACCCTGCCTCAGCGAGCGCGCTGAGCGAGAGCCTGAAATTAAGTGTTGAGCAAGTTGTGCATGCGGTGTGTCTGCTCGGGAGAGCCAGACGTATTGCTCTTCTGTTGCACTTGCTGAGATTATCCAGCACGCCGAGCCCTGTAGCCGTCTTGCCTTTTAAAACCCCGTATGTGGGAATAATGCCTCTCACACTTACAGGGGCCTGGGGAGGGGAGGGGAGGGGAGGGGAGGGGGTTGGGAGGAAGTCTGTCTTCTTTAATAGTTATTAAGGAATGTATTACTTTTGGACAACTTGAGTTGACTCTGCAAAATAGATGGATGGATGGATAGCAACCCAGGCTGTAGCCCAGACCTAAAAACGTGGAGACAGCCACGCTAATTCTATGTGGTCAAAGGAAGGAGAATGGGTAACATCTCACTCTGCCCCAGTGGGCTTCTTCTGAAATGTGTTTCTGCATGGATTTCTTCTCAGAAACAGGTGGGAGAGGTCCGTTTAATCCCTTAACACATATTGGGCCTAAATGGAAAGAGGAAATTCATCACTTTATGTTCTCTTCTTTTATGATGAATCAATCCGAGCATCTGTAGATGGCTAAGAATTTTCCAACCCATGTGAATTCAGAGAGGCGGCGTTCTTATTTCCAGGTAATGAGCTCTTTTTGAAAATCAGTCATCCAGAAAGGGCTGCCATTTCTCCGGAAGGTGGATTGAAATTGTTTTATTGTAATGTTTTGCTCTAAATAAGCCGAATGCGCCATAGGCCGAAATAGTTTCATATAATAGAAGAATCTTTAAATCTTTAAAGAAAAGAAAAGTTACAAGATGATGGTTGGTCGTGTAAATTTAGTTATGGCAGGGGGCAGATAAATATATATATCCTAATCTTTCTTATCAACATCCCTCCTACCCACCATGGGCTGATATGCAGCAATGCTTATTTCTTGAAGTAGAAAGTCAGAGCAATATTGGTTATTGCAATAAGCAGCTTCTCAGCCTGGATAGAAGTTTTGCCTTAATTACTTAGCTCAATTAGGAAACATGAAGGATTAGGTTTTGTAAGTAAATGAAACTTTGTAAATGCATGATAGCATCGATTAACTCCACTGCTTCATGTTATAAAGGGAAAAAAAATGAAATGTGCATTTTAATTAATAGGTGACTTTTCATTATGCCCCTATTAGGAAAATTCTAGTGTTCCAAAGCATTCAGTACTTTTGGGAGTGATGCATGATACAGATTTCTCTAGTCAGAATCTCTCTTTTTTGGCTGAATCAGTCCTTATTTAGCAAAAATCCCCATTAGTTTTGGACACCAATGCCGTTGGGTGTTGGGATCCATCTGTGGATTAAATTTTTCCAAGGAAATGACAGTCGTGCTCTTACTGGTTCACTCCACAGTAACCACCTATAACATTAGAGCCAAATATTAGTCACAATCTAGATCTGCAATCAGATTATGAATGGTTGTGTGACGCAGAAGGTGATTCCTCCACCAGCAGCACAAATCTTTCCTTTGCACTTATATAAATATCTCTAGCAATTAGATATATTTTCAGACTTCCATCAACCATATAGGCAGTCCGATTTTACAGTGATGAGAAATGAAAATCTCCTGTCATTTGCAACTGCTTGCTATTAAGAACCCCTTACTAATCTTCACAGTAATAATTAATAGCAATAAATAATAAATCAATGTCAGATGAATTTAAAGGGCAGGCAGGTTGAGTCTGCAATCTGCGGCAATGAGGACCAGCCATGGGCTATGGTATTTTAAGGCGCTGAACGTAATCTTACCAATGGGACAGCAGCCTTGGCAGTTTCACTTCCCGTACTGGTAAGATTTAATGTTCATATGAAATTTAATAAATGTATTTGTTGAGTAAATACTTTGTACCTGAACTGTTTGCTGGGTGATATGGGAGACTTAAGAGCCCTGGGTGAAACCATTCCTTCCCTCTGAGAATTCACAATCTCTCATTGAGAAGACAAGCAATGCACAAGTGAAATCAAATGGCCAAATGACAGCGTAAGGCAGCCTATGATTGAAGTGCTAAAATCGATCATGCAAGGGAAAAAAAAACATTCCTGGAGCGTTTCTGAGTTGTGAAACCAACTAGAATTTATGGGCAAGTTTAGAATGGAGGGTTTACTTACTATGGATGAAGCATTACCGTGTAGGGATAATGAGTTGTGTTAAGGATGCTAAGAGTGTGCCAGAAGACAGGATTGCCTCTTCATGCAGTTTATGTCCCAAAACACCTGTTAGGCTCCCAGATCTGTCTATATACATGTAATTGTGTGTATAAATTAGAAGCTGCTTCTAAGAATGCTACACGTCTCTGCCTACACAGACACCGTTTCTTCTAGAGCAGTGGGCTTTATTGGTCATTTGTTACCACTGTAACACACAGTGCAGTGATGATGCCTTATTTTTCTGGCATACCTGGGAATGCAGCATATCGCATAAGAGCTTTTTCTGACTAATTGGTATTTCTTTGTGGTGGGAATGATCTTCTCTAATATACTGTATGCATCCTCGAGCTCTATCCGATTGCCCCTGGAACACTCTGTATCTCTCTCAAGTATAGCATGTTTTGTTCCTCTCGTGCTATTACAGCTATGGCTCCCTATGTTTTTTGCACCGACCAATAGTGAGCTTTTCAGGATCCACTGCCATGTCTTTTATCTTTATACCTCCATTGCCTTGCACACAGCCAAAGAAATACATCAGTCTGAATAAATGTCAGTAAATGCAGGGTGGAATGAAAGCAACAGTATTTTTGAGTATACTACGACTTTTGCACGGTGACTCAGTATCATTATAATAAACACGAGCTATTTCATTTTTACCTGCAATAGAGGAGGACTGTCCGGGTACGCTAAGAGTAATGTCTTCAACATTAAATGACCAGAAACTAAGCTTATTTAAGTCGTCTGTTTGCTTTCTCTCTCTTCTTCACCAATGACAGCCTTCACTTCTCATTTTTGCTTCTGCCAAATATATCAGGCTGTCACCATGCTCTGTCTAATTTGTTGATTCTAATCTGCACTGTACTGAGAAATTATATAACCAAGGTTGCTTTAAAATATATGTGAAGTGAAAGCAAATATAATCTAAAGGGCTTAAGGTGGCTATATATTTTTGAAATAGTATGAGCAGATGCCAAATTTGGAGTTACCTTGCTTTTTGGCTAGTTTCCTTTTTTGGGTAAAAAAGCTTCAGGATATGGATTTCTGACATCTATTTTAGCTTCTCAGAGCATTTAAATGGTTTAGTCCTTGCATTTACTGTGCAATAAGTAGTTGAGGAAGACCTCTGGGTAAGGGAGGTAACTTTGTGTCTGCAAATATGCATATATTTATATGTACATGTACAACAAAATCATGCAGCCATTTATTCAGGAATCATCTAAGTACTTACTGTGTCCATTACTATGATCTTTGCTTTCTATCAAATATGTTAAAACCAACAGTAATAAGTGGGATCATTTGTTTTTTCATTCATACTTCCAGAGCAGCTGAATTATTATTTAGCAAATTACTCTTCTGTCATGCTCTGGAAGACCTTACGTATTTTGTGTGGGTGAGACAATTACATTCTGAAAATGCTTTATTCATCCAGACCCCCATTACCATGGCTCTTAACACGATGATGATGATGATGACCATTTCATCTGTGTTGTCTGTGGCACATTAGCTCCCTTAGACGTAATGAGCCTAAACTAAAGTCTCCGTTCATTCTCTGTTAAAGTGGATGGCAGCTGCTTAGGTCAGGTAACCCTGCCATAAGATGCCTGCAACTTGACTTTTTCCAGAACTAACAATAACAGAAAACAACTTCAGACAACCAAAGTTAGTCACTGCTGTAGGCATTTCAGGAATATGCCACAAGATACAAAGAATATAGAAAACATATTTTGAGTAATGTCAATGATATTGTCATGTTATTTTATTTTGTCATGTTACTTTTGAAAGAGAGGGTACATACCCTCATGTCCAGGGTTTGGAATATCGGCTTTAACAATTTGTGTGTGTGGTCTTTCAAGTGTTGAGTATGTGTATGTAGGTCTTTCTTTTTTTTTTATTGTCAAAGCAACTATGGAAAATGCATAAGATAAACATTAAAAAATGTAGGTGGATGTAGGAAAACACCGAAAATAAATCCATATCCCCACCATTGTGAATACTTTGGTGTATTTCTTCCCTTTTTCCTATCTTTTTGTTTCTCTTTTTTTATCTTTATATATTTTTTATACTTTTAGGATCAATTGTGACATACTTTTTGATACATGAGTACCATACCTTTTATATTTAAATATTTGTCATGCAATTAAAATTCATTTGAAGGCATATGTTTTCATGTTTATATGTATTTGTGAGCCAAACTTTGATGAATCATCACCTATTCTGATACCTTTCTATTCATTTTTGGTTTATATTTGTATAAAGATACATTAACTCCTTTTGTAGATTGTTTATCTTCATCTCCTACTGTTTTGTTAGGTTTCCAAATGTGGAATTACTAGGTCAAAGGGTGTGATCTCCTGAAACTTTTTTTTTTATTGCCTTCTTTCAAGTGAAATCCTGATGCACTGAATTTCAAGGATGTTCTAAGTTATGTGATCTTGACAGTGGTGACGGCATTGCACAGTGGGGAGAGTTTGGGCTTTGGGTCAGCCTGATATGTGTTTGTGACATTGATCCAGCTAGCTGTAAAAGTCTGTTATAGGGATTAGAAATAATACAATAAAAAAAATGCTTGCTACATAATGAACACTTAGGCGGTGGAATTATTTACACTAGCTCTTGCTGCTACTAATGATGATGAGGTTAATAAATAGAATAACTTAATTGGGGAAGTAAGATGTATTCAAGAGATATTTATATGTAATAAGCCTTTAAATAACATAGCAATCTGTTGCAGTGCCTGCTTAAGTGCGAAAATCATAAACGAAGAGGTAAGTATCTGAGGAGTTTGGGAACATTTTATAGCTGTGTCGAAGTATGGGTTGGTGTTAGAGGGAGAAAAGCAGAGTGGATTTTCCTGGTGATGGTCAGCATTTGAATACATTCATGAATAAAGAGATTTTAGGACTGAACATCAAATTTGGGCCAGATTTTAGACTCTTTAGACAAGCAGGAGGAGTGACACTCTATTCTTTAGAGAGGGGGCAATCTGCAGATGAGTGAATGCAGGGCTAAAAGATGTGAGCAGGACTGTTAGGACACTGATCTGATTGTCATTTCTCTCCGTTGCCTCTGGCTGGAGTCCTCCCATGTGATCTTGGCTTCTGGATTTCTCTTCATATGATTTCCCAAATCCCAATTTTAATTTATAAGGAAATAGAGAAATTCTGTCACAGGGAAGCTCCTCATGTGAGTGGAAGCTGTTGATACAGCCTCTAAGCCTGCTCATTCCTTCCTCTGCTTTCTGCAGAGTACAACTTTTCATGACATCGGTGCTCAGACAAATCTAGAAATCATAGAATAAGGCTGATAATTTTCACAGCCAGTGACTAATCCCCCCCCCCAAATTATTCCTACGCTGACTGTAATATATAAAATTTGGCCCAGCACTCCTCATACAAGACCTTACTTCCAAACGTTTGACTTAATTCTGAGGCTTCACTGTGAGAGACTCTCTTCCATTTTAAAAATAAATTTGGTCAGTATCGGAGGAGATGACTGATGGTTTCCTCCTTCATTGACTTGTGTTCTGCAGGTATAAGAACCTTCATTGGTCCTTGGTAAATTTATCTTTTCACATTCAAAGCCTTATGTATAAATTACAGACAACTTGTGTTATAACTATGCAGAAATAAAATGCTATACCTCATTGTCACCGATAACATTAATGACTCACGATAACAGGAAAAATAGCATTAATAACATTATATGATTATTAAAAAGAAAACCCAAGTTATGTTAGTACCCATTTTATAGGTGCTTACTTGGGTATTTTAATGTACTAATTGGGATCAAATCCAGATATTTCTTCTCCTCCACTTGGATCTGAGCTTCATCCAGTCCATTCTAAATGTTAAAGAAATTCAAAGGAATGATTACTGTAAAGAAGCATTTCAGAAAATTGTTTCTATGATTAGCAACAGAGAAACTCTGAATTTATTTCACAGACTTAAATTCTGTCACAGTGGTCACAGTGTTGCAGCTTCTGATCTTCTTGTCAGCAAAGAAGATCTCATTTTAAGACTTGTATTTATGCTAAATCTATCCCTTTATGTGGTTGGCATAACTGAATTGCCAAATTTTAGCAGGCCAGGAACTGATGCTATAAATAATGCCTTCTTGTCACCTCATTGTCATCTTCCTGCATGTAAACCGAAATACAAAGACCCCTTACTGTACCTGTGAAGTCAACTTGGAAAAAAAATCAACTAAGAGAGCTAGCTTTCCAACTAACTGATATTAAACCACTTATACGTGTTAACACATGCAGTAATGCTTTCCAAAAAGAAAAATCCTTGAAAACTAATGAGGTATTTCCCGCTTGGGCAAAGGTTAAAACCCAAAGCTATTGTTCTTAATGCCTATTATTTTTATATAAAAATATAGTGCCTCCTTAGTACTGGATTAAGAAAGAAGGGATGTACCTAATAAATTAGTTGGCACAAAGCAAACTCAAAGTGCATAAAAGTGAAAATGCACACGCACACAGAGCTCTATCTCTTGACCTCATGGTGTCATATCTGAAAACCTCACAAGACGTTGAAGATGGTTCAAGTTTGATTTGTAGTTACTTAGTTGTGACAAAAGAGCTGTAGTCAGCTTTGAGTCTCCAATTTCTCGGCAACTTGCGTTCACGATTCTGATTTTATGGTGTTTAAGAGTTCACTCATATTTTACAATTTGCAATTTAAAACATTATCTACTCACCCATTGCACACATATTTCTGATGCATTAAAATATGAAACTTTCAAATCAGATAGTGGTGACTCTGTCAGTATTTTCCAAAAATAGAATAATCTATAAAGCTCTGAGGCTACACCACTTTAATCTTTCTGCAAAATGCTAGCTAAGTACACATAACATAAGCAGTTCTTCCCTTGGAGTAGCACACGGTAAAAGTGTGATTTGTACATCCTGGCAGAGATTATCTGAACATCTACTTGGTCAAAGCATCATTTAGCACAAAAGACTTTGTCACCAGTGCCGTATCCATAATGTCAAAATCCAGGCAGTATAATGGAAACGTCTGCAAGTCTCCTTAATCCTGGGCTCACAATGAATCGGTGCTCTTCCCTAAGTGAATTAAGCACAGATATTAATTCACTCTTTTCTTTGTTCTATCTTCTTTCCTCATGCATTGCTCGCCTTGGTTCATTTTTCCTCTCCACGATCCACACGTTATTTCAAATCCTACAAGAAAAGGGGACTCAGACATAGCCAGTGATCCAGGCAGAGCACTTATAATTATATTATTAACATTATTCAGCATTTGATTCATCTTCGGAAATGCAGTTCAGGATCTGCATGATTCCAGCTCCACAGGCTCCATTACAAAAGCACAGCCTATCAAAGCAACTTGCCGGAAAAGCATCAAGCACACTTAATATAAAACCAACCCATACCCTGCAGGCAAAATAGTCCAGTCGGCATAAAATAAAAATAAAATATAAAAACCGTTTTTGAAATTGTTTTTTTTTTTTTTCCCACAAGCATTTCTCTGTAAATTGACTTGAAGGCCATGACACAAAGCCCAAAAATGAAAGAAAGAACAGGGGAAAAAAGGAACCCACCCCCCCCTTCCTGCCACAGACAGGTGTCCTGTTCTTTCTCCTGTCTCCTGAACCCTCTTCGGAGTCTCCACGGCAAGGAAGGCAGCCTGCCCTGCAGCCCTGTTGCAAGCAACATAGGGACTGGAGGTCTCTCCTACAAGCCCCCCCAACTCCACTGAAGACCCCCTCAGACCAAGAAGACTTTTTCTCACAGGAGAGTTTGAGAGAGTCTATGAGTTCATGCTCGAAGTGAATTTCCTAATTTCCTCTCTGGGCAAATACCAGGGTATTTATTTCTCTTACGTAATTTCCAGGGAGTCCGTTATGTGACCCGACTTCTATTCTGTTGGTCTACTGAGGGACCTTACCGTCAAACGGTCACCCTTGGTGAGAATGTACCCAAGAACTGATCTATCACTGCAAAGGAACTTAACAATTCCTGGAAGGAAAAGGGTTAAGAGCCAGTAAAAACAGCATAAACTTACACATGACCTAGTATGATTACACTTTTATTCTCTTCCTTGCAAGGAACAACAATGACAACATCCATAACTAATGCTTCTGGTCTGAAAAACCTTTTCAACAACTTTCTGGTTCGCAAGGATCTCTAGGCAGAGAGATGTACTTGCTGGTGATTTTTCTTTCAAGAGGATCTAAAAGGTTTATTACATCATGGAAAAATAATCTCAAGTATTGGGAGCAGGGAGCAGTCTTGGGTGATTGGTTTGTGATGGTCTGATTCTGGCTGACACGTTCTAGAATTAGGACTGTTTTGTCCTGATCTTAACCTAAGTGTGAGGAAGATGCATGGTTTCAACAGCCAAAGGACTTGGCTTCAGAAAGAATCCTGAGCAGAGAAAAGCCACAGCAGTGGCTTAAGTTTAAAAACAAAACAAACAAACAAAAAATGGTCCTGGAGAAAAACAGGGAGCATGCATTTGTTTTCTTTCCTTTAGAGATATCTGAGATCAAATGCTCCAAAGAGTGAATGAGCTACATGCTGCAGTCCTCTGGGTCCTCATCCTGCAGTGGAAGCTTCTCTACCTGAGCTCTCTATAGAGGGTCCAGGTGAGGGTGATTGAAAGTGGGCGGAACTAACCTGCACCACTCAGATCCCTAACTCAACCCCGCCCCTTCCCCATCCCAACAGGCTCCTCTCCTTTTTTCCCTTTCTCCAGGAATTTTCCATCAGCTGGAAGGCAGGGACATCAGTTGTCACACTGATGGGAGATGTTGCACTTTTGCACTTGGCCATGGCTGCATCTGGGTGGCCTTGTGTTTGCCTGTGGAGCCCCCGGATACTAGACGGGCCAGCAGCAGCTGCTTGGGACAGGTCCTCCCCATGTCACTCTGTTCTCTTCCTCCCCTCTCCTCCTCCTCCTTTGGGATTTGTACACAAATGTCTCGAGGAAAACCTTTATGATGCTTCTTGGCAATGGAACTCAAATATCTAGATGGGCACATATCTGGAAGAGGTGGTCTTGGGGAGTTTTCCATACAGTAAATTGTTAGAAGTACCTAATGAAGGGCTCAATTACAATGAAAAATGTAACAACCTGGGAAGAAAACAAATGAGACATTTTGAGATAGCGTTACTGGGAGATTTTTTCCCCCTAAATATCATTTTTTTCAAAAAACTTGATTCCTTGTGGAATTTTTTTAAAGATTTTATTCATTTATTTGACAGAGAGAGAGAGAGAGAGAGTGCGAGCAAGCAGAAGCAGGTGGAGCAATAAATAGAAGGAGAGGGAGAAGCAGGCTCCCTGCTGAGCAGAGAGCCCAATGCCATGAGGGTTGTGGGGCTCCATCCCAGGAACCTGGGATCATGACCTGAGCAGAAGGCAGATACTCAACTGACTGAGCCACCCAGGCTCCCCTCCTTGGGTAGAATTTTATTTTAAAATGCCCTTTATTTTGTTCATGAAAACAATACAGGATTGAGGATTTTGATGGGAGAGTATGTACATCAAGAAAACGAACCAGAGCAAAGATATATGATTGATACATCATATGCAAATGTCCCTCTATTACAAGACCCATGGAAAATGAAAACTTTTCTTCTGAAATCAGGGACTTCCTGAGATTTTAAATCAAGGAGGTCACCCTTTCCACTGACTGTTCTGGACCAGGGGATCTGCAAGCTGCAGCCCACAGGCCAAATCTGGCTCACCATCTATATAGCTCCTGAGCTAAGAATGATTTACATTTCTTAAATGTTGGGGAAAAAATAAAAAATAATAATATTTTGTCACACTTGAATATTTTATAAAATTCAGATTTCTATATTCATTAGTAAAGTTGCAGTTGGAACATAGCTATGCTCATTTGCTTACAGATTGTCTATGACTACTGCCTTTGTGCTATAACAGCAAAGTCGAGCAGAAGACACAGAGGCCATATGTGGCCCACAAACCTTAGAATACTGACTCTCTGGCCCCTTACAGAAAAAGTTTGCTGACCACTGATCCAAAATACTGCTATGGGCATTAGGCCAAGTGGAGTAAAAAGGGTGTAAAAGCCATTCCTCAGCTCTCCTACTAGCAGACTGAATACATTTAATTGTAGCATTTATTTAACTGTGGGTACCTCCTTGTTAAAAAGGAAAGAAAATGCTCATAGGTTTATTTTTAGGATTAGCTATATATGGATTATAAAATGTATATTCAAACAATAAGTGTTTTCTGTCTAAACTAATATTTAGTTTATTCGATATTTTGATCAGATTCACTTACTTGTCAAAATTAAGTGTCTTTCAAGTAGGCTCACAAAATAAAATTAAGGTTACTCTTAATATAAATCCTTAGGAGCACTTGGGTGGCTCAGTTGGTTAAGTGTCTGCCTTCAGCTCAGGTCATAATCTCCGGGTCCTGGGATCGAGTCCCGCACCAGGCTCCCTGCTCAGTGGGAAGTCTGATTCTCCCTCTGCCTCTGCCTCTCCCTCTAGACTCTCTTTCACTCTCAATGTCTCTCAAATAAATTTAAAAAATCTTTTAAAAAATAATATAAATAATTTAAAAATTAGTAAATGTCAAAATTGATTCTGTGGAGATTGATTTTTACAAATCCATAGATAGCCTGTTTTATGCTCACAGATACATAAGGGACCTGAGAGTCTGTGAAACTATCAGACAAGTATTTCACTTTGAGTTGCTTCAACTCAACAAATGTTGAATTTGATCTCATTAGCAATCATTAAGTGTTGCATATAAGAGTATTTAGTGATTGAAAAATATCTTAAAAATAAATAATAGAAGAAAATATATTATATTAGAAAAAAGAAATTGCATCCTGGAAAATGTTTAAGGACTCTGAATTTTGAATGCAGATTGTATCATATGATTCCATTTCTTTGAGAAAAGAAAATCTTTAAGTTTAAATCAGTTTCTGAATCTAAACCTCTTTCTATATTTGTCTTCAGCGCTAGGATTTGGATGTGGTAAAGAAGGCACTACACACCTCAAGTATGAACTTTAAGAATTGCAAAAATAAAAACAAAAAACCAGGAATCAAGATAAGTAATAGTTTAAATGCATATTTTTTTAAAAAATATGATATAATGCAAAATAATCCATGATAAACAAAATAGGCCAAAATTGTTATGCAATTCAGATTTGTTGGAGTTCCTGCAATAGAAAAATTCAGAATATCAATATATCAAAAAATATAGGCCTATTTCTCTTACATGTAAAAAGATGGGCTCTCTGCAGACCATATGCTGGGTGCCTCCCGATATAAAATTTAACAATGACCTAGTAGATGTGATTATAACTTATTTTTATTTTCTTGTAACTGTGTATTGGCATTTTCTCATTTTTATCCAAATACTTACTATTTCGTAATAAAGAAAAAAACCTAATACACCGTATAATTTTAAGACTAAAATGAAGATGCCATTCCTTTTTATTAGAAGTTTGTCTTCTTTGTTAAGACCAAGACAGCATTTTGATCTTTCATTTGCTGAGGTAACTACAAATAATACTGGTTAAATGCTCTTCCAGTTCACACAGACTTTGCAATCATATTTCTGTACTCATTAGGGAAAAAAATATTATATCTGTCTAGAAGCACAACTAAGTCATTTATATAATCTCTTGTTCTTTAGCTGTTAAATGAGTGAATGCAGAAATAGTTCTAAATCAATGTAAGTTCACTGGTGAGGCTAGGGGAAATTTCCTCCCTGGGTTTCACAAGAAAAAATAAAAACCAGAATGCACATTTTAAACATAATTCAACGTGCACCTTTTACCAACCCTGCCTCACAGAAGGCAAATACTGGTCAATTCCTTCAAGGAACAGAAGTACAACATCATCAAGACTTGTTTCCAGTATTTTGGGATGCAATTCTAAGAAATTAATTAATAATTAATTAATAGGAGTTTGGTCTTTTCTCCCTACACAAAACTAGTCACGACTGTAAGCCTCATTTAATCGTATTTTGTAAGAGTTACCTTGTTTGTTTATTGCAATATCAGAAACTCAATATTAAATAAATAGAGCTTTGGCCTTCTGCGTATTTGAATATTTCCTTTACAAGGGAGAGAGACGGGAACACATCCTATCATTAACTCTCCTGTCTCTGGTTTGTCATCACACTGTTAATAATATGAAATGCTAAACCCACAGACTGACCCCGAGAACCAGATTCTAATGTGAAAATCTTCCTTTAAAGTAGTGATTTCCAGTGAGCTTGTGCCTGATAGGTTTGTCACCTGACATTAATTTTTCGTAACCCAATTAAATAGTAGCATAACAGCTGTGCTTCCATAGAGAACAATTAGCCATTCAACATGTTGCATGGAGAAAAATTTCAGAATAGCCTACAGGAATCAATTAAAGAAAAACGCAACAGGGAGAAAAATCAAATGTGATCCCCATGGGATTTAAAAACTAATAAATTGTTGTATATCCTGAGAAATTGTAGGAAGAAAATTCATCAAACATCAAAAAGAAATAAAGCCAGCCCACTGATTTCAGAATCCTGAGTTTTCAGATGGAATTTTGCGTTTTCAGAATCTACTCTAGTGAGATGGTAATGATGATGCTAATTCTCTCAAACATTATAAGATTCCCTCAATCCTTTATATTTAGTTTAATTCTTTTTTATTTTTTAAAAAGGGATGTTAGTGATCTTTGGGGTTAAATATTATTCATCAAAAATCCATGGATAAAAATCAATCCGTGGATAAAAAATCTTATTTTATCCTGTTTTTATTGTATGAACTTGGAAGAGGGGGTTGAACAAGATTTTTCTTACGATTCTGTCCAAAGTTATTTTTCTGTGATCTCTTTGGCCAAAGTAAAATGGCAGAAATTTTACCTTATATTATTGGGCCTCTTAACTTCCTCTATGAGAAATAAAATTGTTATAATCTCTTTTTAAAACTTCCGCATGAATGTAAGTCCTCTGAGAGTCATATTTAATTTGAATGATTAAGATGTAAACACAGTTAAATATGAGTTATTACCTTAGTTCTCCGTTGGCCTGGGTGGTTTCAGTCCTGTGACATTCAATATGACATCAGTATATATTTCTTCTGTTTGTTTTTGCGTAGTTACTTTAATCTGTTGATCTCTGAAGGTTGATATAAAGGTGCTGTTACTATTATTACTATTTTGTCATCATTATCATTATAGTTTCCAGTTCAGAGAATGTTAAGCTAAAGACCAGCCCTTTCTTTCTTCATAGCCAATAATTGTGAGTTTAAAAACCATAATGTTTTGTATTTCCAACACAATGTTCTTACAGGATTATGGATTTCCTTCATATAGTCTCCCGGAAAAGCTAATTAGATGGCAGCTATCATTGCAAACACAAAAAAATAAGAAGATAGTGCATTTGTTGCTTTCAAGAGTGTTTCCTTAGTAGTTACTTGTAAATAAGCATTCTAACGAGCTTTTCTGACCCTCTCCCTTTTTTTTTTTTCTTAAGATTTGATTTATTTATGCATGAGAGACACAGAGAGAAAGTGGCAGAGACACAGGCAGACAGAGAAGCAGGCTCCACGCAGTGAGCCCGACGTGGGACTCGATCCCAGATCCCCAGGATCACGCCCTGGGCTGAAGGCGACGCTAAATCGCTGAGCCACCCGGGCTGCCCTTTGACCCTCTCTCTTATTTATATGTTATGATAGTCAACCAATCCACCGTAGCAACCCAATAAACAGCAACTTTAATATAAGCTAAATATAAGTACAACCCTCATCCAAATATTACAGTTGAATTTACAATGACAACCACAAAATATGCATCAGAGTTTTGTTTACATCATAAATGCCTCTTTTTCAATACCTTTAGGAGTATACATTGAACATTTTTCATTGATCAATACAAAAATCCATGCCCTGATATATGCCCAACATAGCTTTACAAATAGTTAATGTGTTCATTGAAAAGCCCATTGTTGGACTTGAATCCATCACCCTCCTTCTTTACATTTACAATGAAAAATCAACTTCTCTAGTTTTTATCTTCTATTGAATGATTGAAATTCACCTTATTAGATTTTAGCATCACTTAACTACATGCTCTGTAATAGCAAATTTTAAAAGCATGAAAAGTAAATTCAAAAATGAAATTTAGGGACACCTGGGTGGCTTAGTCAGTAAAGCCTCCAACTCTTATTTTCAGCTCAGATCATGATCTCAGAGTCATGAGATCGAGCCCCCCATCGTGGCTCCATGCTGAGTGTGGACCTGCTTAAGATTTTCTCTCTCTCCCATGCCCTCCCTGTCCCCTATATGCATGCACACTCTCTACCTCTCCCCTCTATAAAAAAATAAAAAATAAATAAAAAATCAAATTTAAAAGGACTTGGTTGTAAGAGCATGTCAAGCAATATCCCAAACCAAGGCAGCACCAAATCCCTCCTCCTCCTCAAAAAAAAAAAAAAAAAAAAGGAGTGGTTGTGGAAAAGGTTCATTGGAGAAGACATTCATAGCAATCCAGGGTACATACAAGGGGATGGGCTGACTTTAAGTGGAAAGACCAGTTTTGACATCATACGCAATACATGGGGGAAAAAAAAATCAAACCCATGGATGGAAAAAAATAAAAGTCAAACTACCATAAAGACAAACAAATGTTTGATTAAAAACTGTGTCCCTCAGTTGATTGCTCTTTAGCTCCAGCACCAATGCATAGCAGCCAGGTGGCCGCAGCTCTAGAAAAACCCCAGCTTCAAACAGACTCTGATTCTGCAGCTCGAGTACTCAACACAGCCTCTTTTACTACACTTTAATACCACATCCTAAAAAGCTTGTGAAATACTATACAGACCCATGGGCCAGGATGGAGTCCCAACACACTTTACACATTTGCTTTCGACAGTTGGTTGTAATCTAGGACCAAACACAGAGAGAGGGAGAGCTAGCACGTTGAGTCAGAGGCTTTTTTTTTTTTTTTTTTTTTTCCCTCTTCAGTATATTCACATGGTCAGATGTTCTTTCTGAACCAAAATGGTGATCCAGCCATTTCCTTCTAGATCTTCACAATTCGTGTTTCCATGACAGGTAAAATTAGTTATCCCTTTGATTAAACTGTGTGAGTGCATGTGCCACTTGCTCATTTCAAAAGCTGGGTTTTTGAGGTTGGACAGAGGGTTTTTGGGTGTATTTTTTTTTAATCTGGATTTTTTTTAAAAAATTGGTAAATTCTTGGTAAATTCAGTTTTATGGCAAATGTTATAACAGAGCCCCGCTGGCTGATGTGACTTTAAACATGGTCACAGGCCTCCGAGGGACTTTGGGAACACCTGACAACCCCATTAGATTTTCCTGGTCCATTCACACTCCTGGGCTCTGAGAGGAGTCCTGAGCCATTTCCAGCTCCACCCAAACCTCCAACATACGCTTCATTCTTGGCTGACTCCCTTGCTCCTCATCACACTGAGAGAAATGGCAGCAGAGAGAAGGATACCTCTTCACCCTTCAGGTTCCTGCACGCATCCACATGGTCATCCCCACCTGGGTATGCTGCCCTCCCTCTCGTGTCTGCTGGGGCTGGGGTGTCCCCCTCCCTCCACTTGTAGACTGGGCGCCATCCCTGCTCATCTATTCAAGGCCTCTTCTTTATTTATCCCCTGTCTCCTACATTGTCTATTTTTTCCTCTCTATGGGATCATTCCCATCTGCTCATAAACATGCTGAACTACCTCCCACTAACAAAAGAAAGAAAAATACAAAGAAGGAAATTTAAAAAAAAGGGGGGGGGGGAAGCTTCCCTTGACCCTATCCCTTTCTCCAGCTGTTAACTTCATTTATCTCCTCCCCTTTTTATCAAAACGTTTCAGAAGATGTTCCTGTCTTCTCAAACCAAATTCTCCATTGAATCCCCTTGAGTTGGCCACACCCCCCAGGCATTCTTACCACCCCCCCCCCATCAACTCTGTTTCCTCCCATTTGACCTCCAAGAAGTATTTGACAGTCAATCATTTGCTCACTTTTTTTACTTGGCTAAGTAACCACTCATCTCTCTTTTCTCCTCCCTCACAAGGCAGCTTCTTCTTGTCTCCCTTTAATGACTTCATGAGCTTCAACCCACCATACTGCAATGCCCCTGGCTCTTGGATCATACTGTCTCCTCCCCTACTGCCCCTCCCTGCTGCCCCCCACCCCCACCCCGCAATCCCACTCAGTTCTCTGAGCGACCGCTTGCAAACCTGTACTTTTATAGACCTATCTATGGAGAGGGCTTCCAACTTTCCATGCTCAGGTCTGACCTCCCCCAGCTCCAAACCCACATACACAACGCCCTACTGTTTTCTCTGCTTGGGTACATCCAATAGGCACTTGAGATGCATCGTGGTCAAAACTGAACTCTTAAGTTTTTGCTTCTCCCCCAGCTCTCAAACTTGTTTCTGCTTCAAGGCTTCTGCACTGGCTTGGAACTCTGTTTCCCCAGATAGCCACATGGTTTACTTTCTCTCTTCTAGATTTCTGGGCAATTGTTACCTCCACTGAGAGGCCTTCTTTGACTACTCTACCTAAAATGGCACCCATCCCTCTCTGCACAGGTATATTCCTTTACTTTTTTTTTTTTTCCATAGCAATTTATTGTGCCTGGCATTACATTATGTTTGGTTTGTTTGTCATTTGTTCATTTTACCTTTGTCTCTACTACTAGACTATAAGTTCCTAGAAATATCATTTTCTTTCTGTTTAGTTCATTTTACCTTCACAATATCTATGAGTGACCAGATATGAGGTAGGTGTTAATATATGAATATATGAATTAGTGAGTGTTAGAAAAATGAGGTATTGCAATGGAAGATTTTTATCTCACTGACTGTATTAATTCTAGCCCTGGCAAATAAATAGATGGATGATAGATGAATAGACAGATACTAGATAGGTAGGTAGATAGAAAGATAGATACTAGATAATGATAGATGATAGACAAGTAATGGTAGATAAATAATGATAGGTAGATAGATAGATAGATAGATAGATAGATAGATAGATAGATAATAACTGGGTGATAATAGCTAGGGGATAGATTAAAAATGATAGATAGATAAGAAATAAAGAAAGAGAGGCAAGGAGAGAAGGAAAAAGTAAAACGAGTCAAAAAATAAAGCCACGGTTTAGAATGAGGATTATTGTTCATAATAAGATAGAGATCATTTTGGGTTCTTCTACTTAATAACTGCATGAGTCTAGGCGGGGCATTTCCTGATTTAGCATTTTATTGATACAGTTGTGAGAAGAGGTACATGGGAGATATTTCTGTTTTAACATTCTATGAGCTACATCTCTAATTTACAGTGACATCATACCTCTAAGTGAGGCAGTATTGGAACACGATGACATGGACTTGAATATTAAGAATGGATACTTTTTTTTTCTGACAATAAAAATAGAGATGGGCTACCATGCACTGGCCATGTACTCTGTGCTAAGTATGGTCTTACGTGCTTTTGCATGCAATGAGTCATTCAGTTGTCACAACAGTTGTGGGAGGTAAGTACTTTTACCCCTATTTAACAGATAAGGAAGCAGAGTTTGAGTACTTTGTGCAAGGGCACACCGCTAGAAATCCACAGAGCTGGGACTCAAATCTAGGCCAGAAGACCTGGATTTCAGTCTAAATTAAATGAGAAAATGTAATAGAGAAAGAGAGGTGTGGAAAGACTACCATACAGAGAATGAGAATCAGAGATTGAAATAGGAAATTGATAGGTAAAAAGAAGACAGAGATATAAGAGACCAACAGTCAGATGAAGAGAAAATGAAGACCAGTGTGCTAGCCCAGTAATGCATCTGTGAGAATTTGTTAAACTGGTTCTGTCTCTGTCTCTCTCTTTCTCTCTCTCTCTCTCTCTCTCATTCTCTACACACCCACTACTTATAATGAGAGATTTTTGGAACTTCATTTTTTTCTAATAGTTTCATCCTTGATAAAAGCTGTAGCCTTGATCAAACAAGCAATGAGAATATAAATCAGTGGCCGTTACATTTCTGAATTTGGTACAAAATATATTATTTCGTCCCTAGTAGACAAGTACTCTGTGGGATGGTGGCCAATCCTGTCTTTCTCTGTTCTTCACATCTGGATGCTGACCTAGTGGGATTTAGAAATTAAAAAAAAAAAAAATCATTTAAACAAATATCACAATTCTTTGAAAAGCGTAAAACTTACGAAGTTGTAATATATTTACAAAGCAAATACTCACTATAAAAACTGTATTTTTTAAACTGTTCCTATATATGCATTAAAGTAGTTATTCTAATCTAGTATTGGTGATTGATACCTAAATTTTGATTGCTTTCTTTTACTATAAATAGATTGCTGAATTAATAATTAGATTCTCAATGGTCATGATCCAGACTTCCATGTCTATGTTTGCAAATCAAGAATGGCAACCTACATGAACTTCAACTTCATTTAAAAAAAAAAAAAAGATTTTACTCATTTATTCATGAGAGACACACAGAGAGAGGCAGAGACATAGGCAGAGAGAGAAGCAGGCTCCCTGTGGGAAACCTGATGGGGGACTCCATCCCTAGGGCAACTCCGGGATCACGACCTGAGTGAAAGGCAGATGTCTGCTCAACCACTGAGGCACCCAGGTGCCCCCATCTTCTTTTTTCTAAAGATTTTATTTATTCATTAGAGAGAGATAGAGCACAGGTAAGAGAGACCAAAAGAGAGAGAGCAGGCGAGTGAGTGAGCTGGGGAGGAACAGAAAGAGAGGGAGAACTAGGCTCCCCACTGAGCAAGGAACCCCACAGAGGGCTCAATCCCCCCTCCCCCGCACCCTGGGGATTATGACCTGAGCCAAAGGCAGATGCTTAACTGACTGAACCACCCAGGCACCCCTCATCCTCTAAATATGTAATTCACATTGAGGTAGCAGAGGGAAAATCTAGTACATGGAATCCATACCTACACCAATACCATTTGTTGCTTTTCACTGTATGCTAGTTTCTAATTTGAGTGGTGCCCATTATATTTTATTTACAGTCCTTGTTGGCAATGTGCTTCCCAACTTATTCTTCCAAATATCCTCCCATAGTAGTGGGGAGAGAATAAAAACTTAATCGATTTACTTCATGGAAAAAACATGTGTTCTCTTGTGACCACAAGGTGGCACAATGGTGACCAAGAATATTCAACATCCTAATAGAATTGCAATTACCAGAGGCTTTTACATAATTGTTATTATTAATACTATGTCTTATTATCAGTACGATATTTCAGAAGACCAACATACCATCTTAGCCTTCGGTGAAAAGATAAAGTGCTTTTATTTATTTTTTTTTATCATCTTCCATCTGCCTGCAAAATCATCAATATTTTGCTTTTTCCCAACCCCCAAATCCAGGAAGGACAAGTAGGTGTGTAGATCCTTCGTTTAATAATTATCCAAAATTTTAAGACAAAGAGTAATGACTTAAATAATAAGTTACATGTCTGGAGAAGGATAAACCAAATTTTATATTGTTTGATGTATATGATGTTCTCAATTTAGTTTTAGTCATTCTGTGACTATTTTAAAATTAATCTGTAATATAAGAATACAAAATTCAGGTTCATTATTTGGAATTTATGCTTTCTCTGGTCCTACACCAGACACGATATTGGGAAGAACACCCAGGAGATTCCAATGTGCCGTCCACTTAATTTTATGATTGTTTGATACTAAGAATAGACCATCTCTTCTCATGCTTGGGGTAATCACAGACCACTAGTGTATAGGAAACAAGGTGCAATCATAGACAGTTATAGTTATTGGGAGGATAAAAAAGAGCGGCCACTTTTGCCCAACTGGAAACATAACACAGGCCGACCAGATGCAGTTGTTTAGTTTTTCACTACATAAATCACCAATCTGAAGAAGCAACTCTTAGTAGTAATACAAAGGGTTAGTAGCATCCTTCACTGAAAATTTTTTCCTCAACTTCCATAGATCAAGTGTTCTGGCATTTCACAAATTTTAATAGCACATTTAATACCCTTTGTGAGTTGGTCATAAATTTAGGTGGCCCTCATGAGAATTCTAATGCTCTACTTTAGTTACCACATTTTTCATGTCACTATTTGCTTCCTGCCATTGTAATTATGAAGTAATAATTTATCTTTTTTTAAAAAACAATCAGACGTGTATCATTTTTAAATTCCTCAAATTTTGCTATTTACACTAGATCCTATTTCAGAAAAAGTAATGTCAGACCTGAGAACTAAGTTCAACAAATATTATTGTAGCTGAATTGACCATATATTATCACAGTAAGTAAAAAAGGCACATTACAGTTACACATTAAAGAAGAATTTTATTGGGGAGCCTGGGTGGCCCAGTCTGTTAAGTGTCTGACTCTTGATTTCGGCTCAGGTCATGATCTCAGGGTTGTGAGATCAAGCCCAGAGTCGGGCTCCATGCCCGGCATGGAGCCCACTTGAGATTCTCTCTCTCCCTCTTCCTCTGCCCCTACCAAAATAAGAATTTTAAAGAAACAGAAAATAACATGAAATAGACCTTTCTTATAAAATTCAGTTAGTACAGTAATCATGAGAATAGGGAAGACTGCAGTGAATTAGGTACACTAATAAAAAAAAAAAGCATAAAAAGCCAACAAGAAATGAAAAAGAATCAGGGTGAGAAGTAGAGGAAGAGAAAATCATCACATTTTGAGGTTACAAGGAATCATGGAGTAACATAAAGCAACATCCCTGCCGTAACGCTCAGAAACAGTGGACCAGGGAGGTTGAGTAATTCCCTGAAACGGCACAGCTAATTTGTGGCAGGGCTGGCATTAAAATCAAGTACTCCTGGGGTCAGGAAAAGAATACGTCTAGAAAGTTGACTTTAGACATCAAGATGAAAACCTAGCTAATTAGAAAAAAAAAATTGTGATAATACATGATTATCCCACAGCTGATAATGTTTTTGTTTTCAAATCTCTTTGAAAAATGCTACAATTGGAGTGCCTGGGTGGCTCAGTGGGTTCAACTTCCAACTCTTGATTTCTGCTCAGGTCACCATCTCAAGGTCGTGAGATCGAGCCTCACATCAGGCTCCATGCTAGGTGTGGAGCCTGCTTAAGATTCTCTCTCTATATATACCCCTCTCCACTCCCTGTCTCTGGAAAAAAGAAGAAAAAGAAAGAAAGAAGAAAGAAAGAAAGAAAGAAAGAAAGAAAGAAAGAAAGAAAGAAAGAAAGAAAGAAGAAAGAAAAAAGAAAAGAAAAGAAAAAAAGAAAGAAAGAAAGAGAAAGAAAGAAAGAAAGAAAAAGAAAGGAAGAAAGGAAGGGAGGAAGGAAGGAAGGAAGGAAGGAAGGAAGGAAGGAGGGAAGGAAGGAAGGATCTACTATTACTGATTTTTTGAAGGAAAACAGGGAATATTAGTTTTATTGAGCAGATCCCATGTACCTGATAGGTATATGCCTTTAAATACATACGTATGTAGGTACATGTGTGTGTGTGCCTGTGAGCATCCTGGTACACACTTCATGGCCCTCAAGATAGAGACTATTATCTGCATTTATACTCATGCAGGATCGAACTCAGTGACGACTACAAAATTGCCTTGTTCACATGGCTGGCAAGGGGCACGGCTGGAATTTGAACCTACTCCTGTCTGATTTCAAGTTCGCAATCATCCTACTACCGTCCATCGTTCATTAGAGAAAAAGGATCATTTTTCCTTCATCCCAGATGAGTTTGACACACTTCTCTTCTGGCACATGAAGCTTGGTTCCCAGTCTTCCGGGTGCTCCGCAGACCCACGGGGCCCACGCATCTTAGGCCAGCCAGGGTTTCCAGGTTCAGTTAGTGACAGCTCGACTGGGTTGGGATGGGTCATTTTTGGATAATGAGCCTGCTACTCCCAGAAGCCCTTTAATTTGCTGGAACAAGTTGAGAAGTTTGAATACAATGCATGATATTATGACATAGAGTGGTTCAATAGTTTCTTTTTTCTTTTCTTTTCTTTCTTTTTTTTTTTTTTTTTTTTTGGTTCAATAGCTTCTGAAGCTGCTTGCATGCAAAGCCCAGTTGGCAGTTTCCACAGGACAGCCTCCTGTATGATCTGCAGTCTGATTTTTTCCTTGGTTTGGTACTACTCACGAAGCCTTCTGTGTATAGGAGTAGAGCTGTATTTTTATTCTCATATTCTCAAAACACCATTTTACCGAATCCTGAATGCCTCACACAATGGAGAGGAAGTGTGGTTTACATAATCCAAAGTGGTTGGGGCAAAATAGTACACAAATCGTTTACATTTGGATGGGAAGAACTTCCATCCCTTCTACCAAATGTTCCTTTTAATTTCTTTTGTTTCTTTTTTCTTCTTTTTTTTTTGGGGGGGGGGGAGAAGGGGCTTAAGTCAACATCAAGTGCCAAGGAATGTGAATTCATCGACAAAACACTGTAAGAGATGAAGAGTTTGCCGCTGACCACGGCAGCCTGCACTTTATTAGCACTCGTGACGTGCCAGGTACTGTTGTGAGCATCTTACAAATGTCAGTGCACTTAATCCTTGCAGCAACAGGGAGGTGGGTTCTCTTGTTTTCCTGGCTCCATAGCTGAGAAAACTGGGGCCCAGAGAGCTGAGGTAAATTGTCCACAGTCACACAGCAAGAAAATAGTAGAAATTTTGCCTAAACCGAGGCAGTCTGGTTCTTAAGCCTGCGCTCTTCGTGACAGCTGAATGTGGCAAGAAACACTCTAGGGTTGGGGAACTGAGAATCAGAAATGTGGGGCTCCTGGGTGGCTCAGGCCATTAAGCATATGCCTTTGGCTCAGGTCATGATCTCAGGGTCCTGGGATTGAGGCCCATGTCAGGCTCCCTGCTCGGCAGGGAGTCTGCTTCTCCTTCTCGCCCCCCCCCCCCCCCCCGCTCGTGCTCTCTCTCTCTCTCTCTTTCAAATGAATAAATTCCAAGAAAAAAAATAAAAATGAAAAATGCTACCAAGGTTGCTCCAAGTAGCACAGTTGGTAAGATGAGCAACTGCTGTCAGCCCAGGTCTATGAAACTCTCTCAGGGTGACCCCCTTTCCTTGTAGGTCCTGCCTCAAAAACCACAGTGTCCATTTAATGGATGAAGGATCCCACTCCACATTGTGTTTATTCTCTAAACAACACCCTGCTAGCAGACTAAATGTTCTTGCTTCCAAGGCAAAAGGCCTGGTGACACTGGTGACAGTGGATTAGTGCCCAGGGGTATGCCCCACTGTGCATTAGCATTGCCCTGAAAAGGCGGGGTAGAGGGGCGGGAAGCCTTTTTTAATACAATCATTTTTGTTTGATTCTTGGAGAAGATTATCCTCACTCATCGTGGCTCTTACTGTGCTGTTTCCCACATTTTTTTTTTTCCCTTGCTCACTCTCCAGTCTAAATAATCAATGACCAATTAACAGTTCAGTTCAGAAGAAGCACTTCTAGAGAATAATGAATGGGCTTCTATCTGACCAAGGGCCTTGAAATGATCGCTTTTCCCATCTCATGATAACAGAATGAAAACAGGGTCAGAAGCGCTCATCGCCTGTTCAAAAGAGCCCTGGGCATCCATAGTTAGGTTTTCTTCCTTGGCCGCCTCTCCACGGCCGTGTCTCTGTGGGCAGGTAACCTCTCAAAAGTTGGAGATTTCCCATGCCCATGTGGCTCAGTGGTTGAGCATCTGCCTTTGGCTCAGGTCGTGATCTGAGGGCCCTGGGATCGAGTCCCGCATCAGGCTCCCCGCAGGGAGGCTCCTTCTCCCTTTGCCTACATCTCTGCCTCTCTCCCTCTGTGTCTCTCATGAATAAATAAAATCTTTTTTTAAAAATGAAATCAATAAAAATTTTAAAATGTTGGAGGTTTCCTCATACATAAAATAGAATCCGAGTTAAATGAACTGATACCTACCTCTCTGATGTCCGCAAAGTCTTTGGTTCTGGAACTGGCAGCTGGCAGAGGCTAGCTCTGTCCTTAACCTGTCCCCTGCTGCTGGCCTCCCTTCCCCACGCAAGCTGGTATCAGATGGGATCAACAAGTCCCAGAATAAATAATCGATCTCCAATGTGTGCTTCTAATTCAAACAAAGAGCCTTTACCCACAGTGCATGTGACTGAAGTATTTGATGTGGAACTTGTGATAACTTTCTGTAAAGGAGTTTTCACAGGGTCGAAACCTCTTGGGGATCTTTCTGTCTCAAGTTTAAGTTACTTAGATAGTGATTAAGGATGTTTTATAGGCCCTGGTGGCAAATGATAGCATAGAGACAAAGCGTCCCTTGGCCGTGTAACTTAGCAAGGCTTCGTCTGTTTGGGTTTTCATCCACTGGGCTTGCTGAAAACTTTAAGTGATTAACCTGTTTCTCTGCAGCCTGCAGAGGCTCCAAAGTTTGCATCAAGGGCCAGATCAGGTTGCCTTTTTAATTTAGAGGACCCTTCATCTCAATCCAGCTGCTTTTTTCTTGGGATGACAGATAGCCTCTAGATAGAGTATTCTTTTACTTTGCGGTATTTATAAAATAGCATAAATCAATGAGACCAAACAGCAAAAGGCAGTAGTTTATTTAAAGATTTTTTTTTTCCCTTGCTAGGTATTCAGCAACTAAGAATCTATTGAACTTCAGAACGTCCAGCCATGTCTACTTAAATATCCTGACTCTGTACAAAAGATCCCAAACCACAGGCGTGGCCGCTCCCAGGGAAGGGAACACAGGGATGACCTGATGGGACGGATGCTGCTTGCCCTCAGCCAAATGTCATAACCCAGCCACACAGTCATAGGAGGATTGTGTTAAGTTGTTTTAGAAAAGTAGGCTCTATGCAAGAACTTACGATTCTGCTGATCCTAAGGGTTTTTTTTCCACTCAAGAAAAGCTCCAAAGCAAGACAGACAGACCAATGATAGTGCCAGGCAACACTTGGATTTTGCCTTTTCAGGAAAATGGAGGCCTTGCTTGCTCTCTCTTGCCCACAGATTCATCTGAACTGAGTCTCAGTTACCAGCTTTCATTTGCAAAGAGCTCATATACCAGAGAACTTCTGCAGAGAATTTGCCAAGCACCTCCCTGTCTGTTTTGTGTGTGTGTGTCATCATCCCTCCTTGTATTCTGTATGTGGTGCCCAAAGTTTTTTTTTTCTTTTTCTTTTTCTTCTTTTTTTTTTTTTTTTCAGAATGTAGGTCACACTGCTTATTTAAAAATGAAAGTGAGAGAGACAGGGAGGCCACGCCAAATTTAGAATTGAGGGAGGGCTCTGTGATTTATAGGTACCAAGGGTGTATAGGGGTGGTTTCTGGGAGTCCACAGGTGACGCTTACCTTAAAAAATAAAAACAACAACAACAACAACAAATAAAATAAAATAAAAACAAACAAACAAAAAACATACAGAAGGGCTTATACACATGCTTACAGAACACTCAAAACAGAAGAATCAGTGTTTGCCATGGATGGAACTCATAGAATAATTTAAACCCAGTAGAATTTAGTGCCTCATTATTTAGGCCCAGAAAATGGACTTCACATGTATCCTGGCCAACTCAGAAGTAGTTCAATACAAATATCTAAAGCAAGGATCTAGATTTCTTGGTGTCTTTAGAGTCCACTTGAATAAATTGATGCAGTTTGGTCTCCCTGGGGATCTGAGCTGAGTATTAGCAGAGTTTTGCTTTTTTCCCAAGCTGGGCAGTGCAGGCTTGCCTGAGTCTGAGTTTCCATGGGTTTCAGCCGCTTGTCCTAGTGAAAGTCCTATTGATGTGATTCCAGGAGAGGGGGAGGAAGGAGATACAAGGCAGCCCCACAACAGTCCTGGTCCATTTTTCTTATCAAGGTCACTCAGCCACAGTGTCTCACAGGGATTTCCAGGCCCAAAGTAAGTCTCTTGTGTTTGTTTTACAAAATTGTGGCATTTCCTCAAGTCCCCAGAAAATATGTGCTTTCCACAGAGACCCACTCCATCAAATGTCAAGTACAAGTACGAGCTGGACTCATCAGCACATCCCTGTTTCCTTACTGGACTGTGTTTCCCGCTTGCTGTTCAGTTGACAAATCATTTATTTCACTCATGCAGAAGAAGTCCGGAGATAGGCCATCCAGGGCTGTCCTTTTTCCTACTTTTCTGACGTCCCTTGTAAGGGGTGTCCTTGATTCCCTCTCTCTCTGGATGGTTGCAGGACTTGCAGCTACAGAGAGTTTGAGATCTAGGGAGGAAGGTTGGATGCAGGGAGTCAAGGGGCGTATGCCAGCTGACTCAGACCCAGTGAGAGAGCTTTCTTAAAGGTCACAGCCAGAGAGCTCTGCTGTCATCTCCTGGGCCAGACCCATGCCACTAAAGTGTCCCCCCACCCCACCTGCCACCCCTACCTGAGAAGCTTCATTGTTATTTATTTATTTATTTATTTATTTATTTATTTATTTATTTTGGTCTTGCACATCGTTGTCCCAATTGGGAATCAGTTATTTAGGATGATGCAAAACACGAGATATTCGATGATATGGAAATTAAAAGCATCCACCCTACTGTTTTGCTGTGGGGACTCTGTGTGTGTGTGCAAAGCACCCAAGAGTGCTTGATGAACTAGTGGAAGCATTTCCTTCTCTCTCCTGGTGCTCCCTCCCTCTTTGAGGGCCCAGTCACAGGCAGAGCACACAGAAGAGAATACGTTGATGCCACAGTGCGTTTCCCTACCTAATTAAGTCCACTGAATAATTTCATCTGCAGAGAGGGAAATAGCTGCCATAAGAAAATAAATACTCGGCCTACTTCTCATCATGGACAGAGCATTCGAAACCAGAAATGCCGTGTTGCGTGGAGGCTTCTTGCAAAGCTCACAGAAACACAACTGTTAATTCAGATATAGCTGTTCTACAAGCTGCTAAAAACTCATAAAAATGCTTTGTAATTCTGCCTACGTTCTAATCCTGTGAGGCCGCAGTCTCATTTTTGCGGTCCTGTACCCAATGCTGACCACATCGACGGCTTATGCTAATCTGAGATAGAGGCCAATGCACACAATCTCTGCATCACTTTAAGATCTTTATTATTAATGACTCATCAAGGTGTCAAAGTGTGTTATAAATCTAAACAGAAAATCAGAGTTACATGTTACGTGGGAACTCGGGTTTTACATTCTACTCTGGGTCATAGGATTTGATGGTGGAAGCACATAGCACAGTGAAATGTCTTTATTGGATATTGACGCTTCTATTCTGATACTAACAAAACCAGAATTATGGATTAGCAGAGTCCAGGAAGCAAAGCAAAGTCAAATGAACCTAGATGTGTGTGAAACAAACTTAGAAAGTCAGGGGAAAGGCATGTAGGTCTGTTGTACTGGTGGCGGATTTCTACTTGGTAGACCGTGGTACTCTAATTTAGCTGAGTAATTGCTGTTACAGAATCCAAATCTACAACGCATGTGTAATTTTAAAAATGGGTTTTACATTTCTGAAGCAAGACAGAAAAAAATAAATGCATTCTTTAGATCTCTGACATTAAGCTTCAGGACAGTTTTACAGCCTGGGACCTGAACAAATCTCTTACCCATAAAACGAGAGGAATAAAAGATTTGCACACGTGCATTTTTTAAAAAGTAACTTCATTGCTCATAGTCAAAAGAAAAAAAAGAGAGAAAGGGAGGGGGGAAGGAAGGGTGGATGGAAAAAGAAAAACCCTTCACATACCTACATAGTCTACTTTGGTAATCGCAGACTCTATGATTCAGTTCAATTTGCTTGTGTGCTTTCATTTAAATGGAGAGGGGTGGGGGGAGCCTTTCCAGAAACAGCAAAAAACGATTTGTATGTACATATATTTAAATAAAATAAACAAAGGAAAAACTGCGGTGTATACTTATTGCCAGCTCAGCAACAATGTAAAAAAAAAAAAAAATGGGTATAGAAACATATAATTCTGAATGAAACTAAAAAGTAAGGAAACATATAATTCTGAATGAAGCTAATAACTGTTCAATTTATAAAGCTTAAAGTGCCTTTACTCATAGGGGATCTGGCTTAAAGTCATCACGATTAACATATTTTAACACAGAAATAGAACATACAAATATATCCCCTAAAATTTAAGCAATTCCATAACACTTAGTTTATCCGTTTAACAAATGTGCATAAGAATCACCTTAATTATATTTCACAGAATCTGCCATTTGAATGATTGTTCCAAGATCAATGGGAGAATTTCTTAAAATCTAGAATTCAAGTCATTGATGTCTTGTAAAGTGACCAAGACAGGAAACATACACAACTGCTTCTGGGCACAAATAAATGTCTTCCCTTTGCTGTTTCCCTCATTACTCTCCCCTCCTCAAAAAATAAAAAATAAAAAATAAAAAATAAAAAAATAGCCAGCAACAGCTGCCGTCTTTCAGGACACAGCACAGGTTTTTTCTCCAACCGTCTGAGAATGTTTACCACTGCCATCTATTCCCTCATTCTATCTCTGTGATCCTATTTCTTCATGTTGTCTTTGGAAAAGAAGGGAGGTGGGCATATAGGAAGCCCCCTTGCCGGAGAAATTAGAAATGTCATTGTTGCCTTATTTCTGCTCTTCCAGAAAAAGCCATCTGCTGCAGTCAACTAGGGCATTTAGGAGAGAAATATTATTCTGAATAATGTCAACTTTTCTTCTGCCTTTCGGCTCAGGAAAAAACTAAACAAAACATCACAACTTCTAGCACTCATCCATCATTACCTGCGCAAGTGGCAGGTGTCTACTTTTTACAGCCACTGCCTTTTTCTGCTGATATCAAGACACCATGAGGGGCAAACATCGAACCAGGCAGGTGATTTCAGTTAAATATCTCAATGTTACAATCTGCTGGATGCCTATCTGGCATATCTTGGTTAGATGACATGATGTTTTTCTAGGACGCTACCCTCAGCGTTGAAACATTTAAAAATCCGTTAACCATGCTGGCGGCCTGTCTTCCTATTTTTATGTATTCCAGTATCCTACCTTTATTCTCTGTTACTGCATATGACGCTTCCAATTGAAGATCCAAGCGTGTGATATAATAAAAAGAGATGAAATTTAAATTACTTGGGCTCTTAATAGCATCCTTAATACAAAATTTGCTAGCAAAAAAAAAAAAAAAAGCTTAAACAATTGGATACTATGTAATTTTTAGATAATCTTTTACCAGATTTAACCTGTTCTTCTTATCCTTTGTCACCATCGAACATAGCTGTAACATTCCTTAAAAGGCCTGTTTATGACTACTTGCCTTAGGGTGAAGAGTAACATGATGGAGTGGTAGCCCCTGTCATCACAACTTGAACTACATTTGGGATTCAACGGAGATTCTATTTAAAGTCAAGACAGCTTTCTGATAAGGGGCTTCCTTACACTCATCCGTGGCAGACGTGGGGGTCTCCTCGGGGTTTTCACAGCTGCTGACAATGGCAACCGCACTAAACGACCTTCTTCTGACCGTGGTGTCTGATGTGTCAGATCCTCGGACTGGGGGGGCTTTTTCCATGTTGTGGAGCTGCTGGTCTTTCCAGTCCAGTTGCTTGGCACTGCAAAAGGGAGCATAAACTTCAACGCTCCCCTCAAACTGTAAGCAGTTCACTTTGTAATACTTTCTCTTAACTTCCAGGACATCATTAAACCTATGGCCCCAGAGAATTTCTCGGGGAACATAGGAACTTCTGGACTGGTGGGAAGTCCCCGTGGAATCACCAGTATAGATAAATGTCACCAAAATCTCAAAGTTGTCTTTGGCCACTGCTTTTCGGTCAAGGGCATACAGAGGGCTCTCGTGGTCAATCTCATGAACGATAGTTACTGGTGTGACAAGGATGATCTGGTCATTGACCAACTTGAGGTCCTTAAATGCCATTGTCATCCGCCCTTCACTGTCTTCTGTGTAGCGGAGAAGTTGGGCTCTCACTGTGCCTTCCACCACATGGTTGGGTCGGAAATCACCAATGCGCCACATGAGGCAAAGCTTCCCATCTCTCATGCCTATGAGTGCAAAATAGCTAAACCGAATGGTTTGGGCTCTCTTTCGAGCAGTTGCCATTTTAGCCAAGGCAGCTCCAATGATGAAGGTGTTTATGATGCAGCTCAGGATGGACTGAAGGATCACCATGAGCACTGCCATGGAGCATTCTTCGGTGACACAGCGGTAACCATAACCTATGGTGGTCTGGGTCTCAAGGGAGAATAAGAACGCCCCCGTGAAGGAATGGACATTGTCAACACAAGGCGTGATGTCCGGATCATTTAACAGATCACCATGATGAAAGGCAATTAGCCAAAAGATAGAGCCAAATATCAACCAGGAGAGAATATAAGATAAAGAGAAAATCACAAACATATGGCGCCACTTGGTGTCTACAAGAGTAGTGAAAATGTCCACCACGTAGCTCCCCCATTCTCCAAAAATGTGCTTGAAGTACACATTGCAGCTACCATCTTTGTGGAGCAGACGTCTCCTGGCTCTTCTCTTCTCCGCTATGATGTGCTCTGGGGGGTAGCCCGGGTATTTGGGGTCCACATTTACGATCGGATAGCTGCTGCCGTAATAGCTCATTCTTTCCTCTGCCCTCCAGGCACCCAGGTGGATTTTGCAAGAGTAATAGTTCTGTCACTATTTGTTGCTTTAAGTTTTCAGTTAAAACCTGAAAAAAGAAAAAAAAAAAAAGAAAATTAAATAGGCTTCAGCTTTCGCTTTCGATTTCCATCCTTAGAGCAATTTGCCAAATTTGAAGCAATTTCATGCCATCTGAAATGGCGAAGACCTCATTTGAACGACAGAGACATTCAGTATTGATTACTCATTTCAGTTTAGAATTCAACTCAGTCATTATAGGAGCAAAATATGCAATTAGAGAAGATAACATTTTTATATATGCAAAAGGCTTGGGTAAACACTATGATTATCCTAAATGGAGCCTCACTACCTTTTCTGACCTGACATAAACAAAAGTCGTATTTTTACAGACTCTTCTGGCATGAGGGCTCCTAGAACACAAAGCAATCTATAACGTAAAACGGCAAAATAGAATTCAGATATTTGTCCAGCTGGGTAATAAGGCTTCTAACTGTTGAAGTCAGAGGGTTTTTCTAAGAAGGATGCTATGAAGCGTCGCTACCTTCATGCTACTTGTTAACTTACATCCTGGTTGTCGCAGACCCTCCCCTTCGGCGCCTGATGCCTCTCTCTCTTCCCTGGAGGTTTCTCTTCCTGTTGTACTTCCCAGGACAGAGCAGAACTGACTGCGACACTATTTCAGATTCAAGTCCTTTCCCCTAGCTCCTTTAGTTTTAAGAGGGAAAAAAAAAAAAAAAAATGTTCTTAACCCCAGAGGAGTTAAAACCACGCCCAGGTAAGCTTTCAATAAGGTATAAGATTGCTTTTGCTTTTGTCTCATGACATGCATCCTTTTTCTTTCTTTCTTTCTTCCTTTTTTTTTTTTTTTTTTTTTTGGACACTGCCATCTCTTCTCTTTCCCTCTGAATAGAAGCCGAAAATTTGCCAAAGTTCTAATCTTGTTTCCCTCTTAAAGGGAGCATACTGCAATTGGACCCTTCTCTCCAGCTCTGCAGCGTATCCCTGATGCTTTCACAGCCATCCGTAGGCAAAATCATTTTTCCCCCTCCAAATTCAATCTTTAAAAGATCAAGGTAGATCATAGAGTTCTTATTGCTTTTTACCATCCAGGGAATAGGCCAGTGGTTTTTCCCAGCTCAAGTCTGAAAGTAAGTTTTCAATATTCGATGTTAAAAGTGGTCCTTAGTTACTTCTATGCAACAAACAGAAAATAAATAAATAAATAAAAAACAACTCACTGAAGCCCAATTTAATGCTTTGATCATTTTTAGAATATGCTTTCCACAGAACCTGCCTGTGCTAGATGGGGGAAGAGGGGACGAGGGGGAGAAAAAAAGACTTCCCATTAGAGAATCCAGCCACGGCTGCATAGACATTGCAGTGAGAATAAATACGGTTGCTGACATTGAGACCCACCTCCCCTGAAACTGGACTGAGGAAATCAATCACAAAGCACTTATCCAACACCTTCCCCGAAAAAGGGAAGAAAGAGTTAATTTCCTTCCAGTCAAATAGGAATCATTTTTCTTCTTCTCCGGGGATCAGGCCCACTTGACAATAAACACTTTGTTTGGTGGACCACTGCAAGGATGAACTCTGCTTTCAGCCAAAAAATCCTGTAAGGCATGTAGGAGTTTCTCTCTGTCCATCCATATGCCCACCCGGCCACTCTGCTGGCTCATCCTCCAGGTCTGCTTTGAGCAGTTCCATCCCCTCCTTCATCTTCAACTGGGTTTTGCGGGGTGGTGGGGGGACGGTTGTATAATTTCAGGACGTGACCCAGGGCTGACAAAATGCTTACCGGAACACTGAATGTAAAATGTTCCCACAACTTTTGCCCACGACATATACCATTTCTTGGAGGTTCCTGTCTGATTTGTCATCGAACAACACTTGACAAAACACAAGAAGCTGCTCGAGGTCTCTGGGTCTTCATTCTCTCACCTGATCGCTGGAGGCATGAGAATGGGACCGATTATTAATCCAAGGCCCAGAGGATTTCAAATTAAAAAGTAGATTTAGAGAGAGAATTGTTTCCTTGTTAAAAGCTTCCAGCCTGGTTCCTTAAAGGGAACGGCACAGACTGGGAGCCTGAGGATAAGAAAGCATGGTTCATAAATCAAGAGCTACTGTGTGACTCTGCTCTTTTCTGCTGCCAAAAGAAAAAAGAAAGGTTTTTATTCGAAATGGCACGTGGTGTGAATTCCAGCAGTGCCAACAACTGTTATAAACAAGCCATTTTATTTTATTTTTTTAAGGCTTTTTTGTAAACAAGCCATTTAAAAAAAAACAAAAAAACAAAAACAACACCTTCCCCAGTAGGCTAATTGGAGAATGAATTTTCAACTAATGCAAGCTGTAAGTGAGCACATTTGAGAATGTGGAAAGTTCATTTCTGAATAGTGTTATAGTTTCAGGGATATAAGTCACGGCTGTGAGAATCCTGCCCGAACCCCACCAGGCCCTGTGTCCCCACCACAGGCCATCATGTTGAATTGATTATCCATTTCTATTTATGCCTGTCATTCAATTTCAATTCATCAATAAGCCTTCAGATTCTGTTCAGGTGCATACACTTTATCCATTCTTTCGTTCTCCAACCATGTAAATGATAAATTTTCTAAAAGATGATATTTTTTAAGCTAAATGCCAGATTGTAACCAAACTAGTCATATTGAGTGTTAACCACATCTCAGATTATTACTCAATGAGCAAATCATGTGATGGATGCTCTTTTGCCAAAATGACTAGACAAAATTTTTATTAACCTCTTGTTACATGCGTTGTGTTAATCTGAGCACTTTTCCCCTTTTTTGCCATTAAATAATGGAGGATGAGCCTTGCTGGCTGACTGGACATTCTGTGTGTAACATTGGTGTTTCTTAGGATTAAAACTGGGTTTTCAAAGTGCCTCCGTGCTTCATGATCACCTTGTTATCGTCCATTCCCTTATGAGAAAACATTTGCAATGTTTCTACTTCTATATATTTTTTTTGTGCATGTTGCTCTCCTTGCTCTCCAGAAACTGATGGTGGCTATTTCGTTAGCAGTAAAATTCCCTCTTTTATTAAAAATGGGAATTTGAGCACTGCACTGACAAGATTGTAGAATATCATGTGCCCAAGGAAATGTTGAATCTGCAGTCCCTCTTCTGTACCAGTTTCAAACTGTTTTGCCAGGTGGTTAATTAATGACAAAGACAGAAAAAGACTGCAATTTCTTTGTCATGACATGGAGTTCCGATATAGATGTGGCAAGAGTGAGAGGCAAGGCAGGGTCAGGATGGTGGGTCGTTTCCTAGGATGCCATCAAAGTCACTACAATGTACTCCCCCCACCCCACAGATATGGCCCAAAGAGAGCAAGTTAAAGGGATCAGCAAACTGGACCCTGACAGTGACTGTTCTCAGACCTTACTTGTTGTATTAAGTTTAGACATTTAAGGGAAAAAAAAAAAAGCTGTCTAATCCACTTTCACTAGTGAGACCTGCTTTCCTGCTTTTAGTACTCAGGGTTCTAGATCTTTGCATGAATTCAAGGAGAAACCTTTACTGATTTAGAGTATTTCGAATGGGCTATGCACATGGGCTGCACATAGGACACGAAATATGCTCAGCAAAACCAGTGAGCATCCCGCATACCTGTCCCCATTTCTCAGTACATAGAAGTACCTCAGTCAGACTCCCTCATCTTTTTTTTTTTTTAAGACTTTATTTATTCATGAGAGACAGAGAGAGAGAGAGAGAGAGAGGCAGAGACACAGGCAGAGAGAGAAGCAGGCTCCACATAGGGAGCCCAATGTGGGACTTGATCCCGGGTCTCCAGGATCATGCCCTAGGCCCAAGGCAGGCGCTAAACTGCTGAGCCACCCGGGGTGCCCAGACTCTCCCATCCTGAAGCAATCCCTCTGTCATTTTGCTTTATCCTCTCAAACTCGGCTATTTACTCTTATAGACATTTAGTTCTTTAAAAAAAAAAAAAAAAAAAAAAACAGTTCTTCGAACTTATACATTTCATTAGTGTGTTGAAGGGACAACAGAATGGTTACAACTTCATAATCTCATGTCACTTTAAAGGTAAAATTCGATCCTGTCTCCAGCATCTGCTTAATATAAATACATTAAGAGTAATACAAATTGTCTTTGTATAATTTGGGGCACACCACAAATAATGCTCTAAATATTTTTGGCAAAATTCAAGGATTAATGCCTGTGGCCTATGATATTAACAAGTACCTTCTTTAGCATGTACATGACTTACAGGAAGTCACTGAAAATCAAGTTACTTTCCTAGTGACTGTTAGATGAGATAAATTTTAGTGGACACATGAGAGCTGACAAGGCAGAGAGTAGAAAGGATGGCCTAGATTCTGTGTGTAGGTCATTGTCTTTGAGCACTGGCTTGGCTGCTGCTCAATGGTGTGTGGAGGGGCCAGAGTGGGGGGCGGGGGCAGGCAGGCTGTGAGGGAAGGTGCAGTCAGATGGCACTCGTGGGTGGGCCCTGGTTGCTACGGACGAAAGAAAGAGGGGTGTTAATGGGACAGAACAGAACCCAAACAAGTTAGGTTATTTTGCTTGAACTCTGTCCCACAACTTGTTGCCTTGGAATTATGGCTGAGCTGTGTCTCGTCTGGAATCCTCATTAGACATTCAGGCACAGTTAGGTGGAGCTCTTCATTCAACCACTGAACACCTGGTTCACTCAGAAACCACTAGATACTGCCCAGACTTCTCCAAAGTGTCCTTGTCTCTCAAATTGCAAACAGTTTCTCCTTTGTCGACATTCTATGGCGTTCTTGTGTTTCTTCTCAGCTGCTATCATCCCCAGAGCAGGTCTCCAGTGGAGTTGCAGCCCTTGACCTCTCCATTCTCTTTTCCTGCCCGACCCTAGCCTCCAACCCTGGTCCAACTTCTTGGTGACAAAGGACTTTACTTCTTTCCTGATAGAACTCTACAATTTCTCCTGAATCAATTTAAGAAACGTTTTGTGCTGGGCGCCTGGGTGGCTTAGTGGGTTAAGTGTCTGACTCTTGATTTCAGCTCAGGTTATGACCTCAGGGTTGTGAGATTGAGCCCCACTTTGGGCTCCAAGGTGGGTGTGGACTCTGCTTAAGATTTTTTTTCTCTCTCTCTTTCTCCCCCCTGCCCCTCCTCTTTCTCTCTCCCTAATTAAAAAAAATAGTTTTGTGCCAGTTTGTGGTAGGAAAAAAGGTTTTCTACTAGGCTATGTGCAAACAACTGAATGGAATCCAGAGCTGGGAGAAGCAGAGATCTGGGATTACAACATTGCTTAGTAACTTTATCTGGAGAGCCTCTTTCTAGCCCATTTTTTTCTTAAGTAATATCTGTATCCTAATCATAAGTCCTGCAGCATCCCAAATGATGCTGTGTTCTGGGATTATGTTTCCCCACTTTCTGGATATCAAGATCATACCAGAATAATAAGAATTATAATTCCAAATTAGCCTGCCTTAAAAACAAATTACCTTAATAAACAGTCTGAAATAAAATGGTGTTTTGTTTTGTTTTGTTTTTTGTTTTGGTGTTGCAGAGAAATCATGAATTGGGAGGCCGACTCCAGTTCCAGGTCTGTCTCCAAAGTCCTGAGTGGCTTAGGAACACAACTTTTCTCTGAACTCAGCGTCCTCATGCATGATACAGGGATAAGAACACCTGTGCTACTGGGTAACTGTGCGTCTGAGTGAGATAAGGAATGGGAAGCGTCTTTCACTGTGCCAAGCTTGTCATAATTATTCGATAATTGTTGCATGAATCTGAATCCTATGAGGGCTCAGTTTCCCCCTCTGTAAAATATCAGAGCACCTGCTTGAACCCTGCCAAAGAGCTTTCCACTTGCATGCCAGAAGTGTCAACAATGTGGCTCCCAGTAGATATTTCTATTCAAGTTCGGGGATGGCACCACTGATTTCTACCACTAAGCCACCTGGGCCAATCCTCTGTCTTTCCACTAGCTTCCCAAAGCTCCAGGGACCAGATCATTTTGGGTTCCTTTTCACAAGTGTCACCTAATGGGAAATACCCTATTCCTTCTCCTTGACACACACACTTGCACACCCCTACTCCCCCAACACACACACACACTCCCACTCCTATATACATGCACATACATGCTTTCAACTCAGTTTTAAAAATGTATTTCTTAAAAAAAAAAATTGTATTGGTATTTCCTCTGAGCATCCAAGCTAAAGGAAACAAGCCCGACAAGTTTGGCAAAGTTAATGGGTTAAAGAAATTCACAGGGTGGTTATCATACTTATTCTTTGTCTTAAGTGGAATGGGCACGTTTTACAAAGAGGGTTCTGAAGGCTTCTCTTGTTCTTATCGTAATAATCAGCCCATCCCTGTCTTGGTTGGACGCCAGCCTGAGTTGTTCAGAATTTACTTTGCACTCTATCTGGGTTGGTCCCAGAAGCTGGCTATCATGAGATCTTATGTCCTTTTAAAGACCACAGTTCAGGGACGCCTGGGTGCCTCAGTGGTTGAGCATCTGCCTTTGGCTCAGGTTGTGATCCCAGGGTCCTAGGATCGAGTCCTCCATTGGGCTTCCCTGCAGGGAGCCTGCTTCTCCCTCTGCCTGTGTCTCTGCCTCTCTCTCTGGGTCTCTTGTGAATACATAAATAAAATCTTAAAAAAAAAAAAAAAAGATGACAGTTCAATTTCCTTTTGATGTGGAAGGTTCCCCAGTGATCTCTAAACCTCTCCAATGAGAGTTTGTTGCTGACTGTTTTCATTGTTTTGTCTTTTTTCATTTTTCAAAAAATTGAGCTCCTCTTCTCTGCCAGACTCACCCACTTTTAGGAAATAGTAAGAGTCCCACCTCCGTGGAATGTGCATTTGAGGGCTGGCAAAAAGAAGCAGTAAGTTGGAGAATGGCCAGAGCAAGGAGAGCAAGGAGGGAGGGCGCATTTTGACCAGGGTGATTGGAGAGCGTTTGGTGAAGGACTTGACATCCAAGTGAGAGCATGCTCTTCACTGCTCCTGTCTGTGGCCTTTGGTAAAAATGTTCTCAACTCAGGCCTTGTTCTCTGCCCTATTTTGTTTGTTTGAGACACAGTCTCTATCTTGTTGTTAAGGTTCTTGCTATGTACAGGTGTAGTCTGGCTGCTGCACCTTTTGTTCTAAGCTAATGTTAAGGGCCCAGTTCTCACCAAAGCCTCTCATTACGGGAACTCATCTGCATTTAATCACTGAAATCAGGCTTTTCTGATCAGGTAAAAACCCGGTTTTACCTGGTCTACATAACAGCCTTCTCATTTCTTGTCACTCATCTAGAGCGATAGCTTTGACTGGAATGTAAATAACCCTTCTCTTGCGACCATGGGTCCCATCCAAGCTCCATATTATGGTGTTACATTAGCGTTGTTAAAGGACAAAAGTATGGGGATCAAAGACTTGGATTCTACACATGGATCTGCTGCATCTTACAAATAAATATCTTTCAGCTTCTTTTCATTTATTTAAAACATAGGGACAATGGCTGACTCTCTCAAAACATTTTCGAAGGAACTAATGGCATAATACAAAAGAGCACGATGGCTAGCATCTTGGAAGCTGTCTGTATTTACAGTCTCTGTTTAACCCTTAACTTGAATACATAGGTCTCCACTCCTTTTGTAATAGCTTATTCATACTGGGTCTTTATTTATCCTGGGAGAGACAGGTGTCTGAGCTACAGTCTGAAAAATGAATACAGGTTAATCAAACAAGAAGAAAGAGAAGAAGTGTTTCCCGGGCAGAGGAACAGCATTTGCAAAGACTCCATGACTCAAGGATGCCTAGGGCATGCATTCCAAAGAACTGAAGGCAGGGGGGTGGTAGTTGAGGCTGGAAAGAGAGAGAGAGAGAGAGAGAGAGAGAGAGAGAGAGAGAGCATAAGTGACCTAGTAGATAGAATTTAAGATTTGGGTCTTTTCCCTAAGAGCAATAAAAGCAATTGAAGTACCTTAACTAAGATCACAGCATAATGAAGTTTCCATTTTTAAAAAGACTTCTCTGGCCCTCCAGTGGAACACTGGTTGGAAAAATTAAAAAGCCGACGTGGGGAGTAAACCAAGAAGTCATTTCGATGATCAGGTAAGAGAGGATGGTGGCTAGGATTAGGATGACGCCTGTGGAAGTGGTTCCTGCCCCTTATCACAGGAATGTTTCTTCACCTGCACCTGAAAGAGAGTCACATGACCTTGGGGCGACCAATCAGAACTTCACAAACAAGACTTGGACTCTTGAGCCAGTGATGCGAGGATGCTGAAGCCTATTATTCCAGGCAACTACACAGCATCAAGAGGCCACTGGTGTGGCGGTGCATCTAAGTGTCTCCAGGGAAGGGAACGAGTCACAGCTCCTAGGGTGACGGTCCTCAAGATAAGATTTTCATTTTGTCCTGCCTCTTGCTTCTACTCATATCAGGTTTTTTCTTGTCAAACTCCCTCCGATGCTATAAGCTACCTGTTATCTTTCCAATAATATTTTCTTCTGCTTATGTTACCCAGGGATAGTTTTGATTGCTTGAAACAGAGAAAAATCAATTAAAATTCAGTTTCATTAACATTTTTAAACTGTCTCCCAGATGCAAGACTACGGACTAATCACTCTCCCTTACTCCCATCACATAAACCAGCAGCAAGTTCTGTGGGCTCACCTTCAAAGTAGATCTTAAAGCTAATCATGTCTCCTGATAGTCAAAGCCACCATGTCTTCAATGGACCAGTAAGAGAGCTTCTTTTTCTGCTCTTGTTTTTTTTCTTTTTCTTTTTCTTTCTTTTTCTTTTTTAAGATTATATTTATTTATTCATGAGAGACAGAGAGAGAGAAAGAAGCAGAGACATAGACAGAGGGAGAAGCAGGCTCCCTATGGGGAGCCCAATGTAGGACTCGATCCAAGGACCCTGGGATCATGACCTGAGCCAAAGGCAGACGCTCAAACACTAAGTCACCCAAGCATCCCTCTTTCTGCCCTTGTTGTAACTTCAACCTACTCTTTTAAAAATAAAATCAAAATGTGTCACTCCTCTGCATAAAACCCTCCAGCATCTTCCCATTGCAATTAGAGGAATTTGCATCATCTGCATTGTGTACAGAGCAGATACCTCTGACCTCTGTCTACCTCTAGAAATTACCTCCTATCATTCTCCTTCCCACTGTTCACTCTCTAGCATCACTGTATCTCCCTCTTGCACTAACATACAGGTCCAAAAATTATAGTCTAAGAGCCAGATCTGGCTCACTGGTCACTTTTGTAAAGTTTTGTTGGAACACAACATTCAGACTATTACTTGTAAAAAATTGCCTCCAGCAAACTTACAGTCACGCCACCACTGCAGACTTGAGTAGTTGCAACAGAAACAACTTGACTCACAAAGCCAGACTATTTATTATCTAACTCAGAAAACGTCTGCTAAATTCCACTTGAACACAGGGGATAGTCCTGCCTCAGGACCTTTGTACTTCCTTTTCTGCCTGTGTGACTTCTTATCATCTCTGATGTCACCTTCTCAGAGACCTCTCTCTGATGAAGATGTAAACTAAAATCTTCCCGTACATTATTATTTTCTGTATCATAAACATGATTTTCATTTCAAAACGCTTTCCACGGACTGATTGATTAGTTGTTTGTTGGCTGGGTTGCCCTATGGAATAGACTGTAAGTCTCATGACAAAAGATCCCCTTGCCTTTTTGGCCACTGTATCCCCAGCAGCTAGTGTAACATGTGGCATGCAGGTATTCACTAAGTATACAATGGAGGAACGAACTAATAAATCCTTCAGGAGACTTTAGTCCTAGTAAAAGAATCGGCATTCCTAGAAGTATTAAAACATCAATGCTGACAGTTCTGCAAACATCAGCTCTCAATTCCTTCCATTTATCTTGCCTCTCCTGTGTCCTGGCTGTCAGTTCAACATAGTTTAAAAAAAAAATCATACTGTACTTTAGGTTAGCAGCTTCCCTAGAACTGCAGATCACAGTATGATAATGCCCGCACCTATGTTGCAAAACTTTGGAAATTTGGAGTTGGGGAAAAAGAAAAAGAGCTTGGCACTAAGGAAGTATTTAGTAAAGTTTATTAAAGCAAAGTTTGAATGATTAGAATGTGTTTTCCCAACACTGATGCATGTTATTATATTGTCATTTTAAAGATATGTTCAAATATAATACATATCATACTACTTAATTTGGCCTGTTTCTGGAGTTAAGTTGGCATGATGTGACAACAGTCTTCGAGTTTGGTACAGCCTCTGAGCCAGCAACTCCACTGATGGCAAGTTATCCTAAAGAAATGATCATGGATGAGCAGAGCAACATGGCTAATTTGTACAACTATTTGTAGTAGCAGATTTTGGCCAAGGCCTAGCCATCTAATAAATGTGGGATTGTTTCATAGGTAATGGTACAATCATAACATTACTCGTTATTTTTAATGTAGCCGTTAAAAGTGATGGAGTAGAATGAGAAACAATACAAAACGTATCATCTGGTAGAAAAAAATAAAACAGGGCTTAAAAAAAAGGGCTGTAAAACAGCTTGTACAATATAATTTTTTTTTTATAACAGACAGAATGCTATACAACAAAATGTTAATTGTAACCCTCTCGGTTTGGTATGATTTTTTTTCTCTTCCTTTTTCTTTTAGCTGCTTATTTATGTTTTATAGTGAACATGCATGACTTTAGCAAAGAAAGAAAAACAGGTATTTTCAGTTGGTACTTTGAAGTGTACCAATTCTGAGGCTCCACAAAGGGAAACAAACCAATAGCAATCTAAAAGCATTTATTAGGGCCTTTAAAAGGCAACTATAAATAGCCCAGAGAGGCAGACAGTCCTACAGACGTTTAAAGTCAGACATTGATGCTGTAATTTTTGCTGGAACAATTCACAGAAACAAATATAGTGACATTTAATTCATCTAAGTAAAACCAGATCTCATTTGAAACAAGAGGGGCGGGGGAGGGGAGGGAGTGGGGTGGAGAAGGAGTAAGGTCAGATTTGGCCACTGGAGACCAATTGCAGAAATCATGAAAGCAGTTGGTAACAAATCAGGGATACCTAAAGCAGAGTTAAAATTAAACAGGCATCAAATGCAATCCTCCCTTTCAGTGCCCCCTTTTCTCCCTTCCCCATTCCAAAACATATTAAACTGTTAATACCTTCATTTCTTGGCTGGGTATACCAAAGTCTGTTTTAGGCATCTTTCTTTTATCTTAATATTTTCAATAACTTTGGAAAGAAAATGTTAAAAGTTGTGCTATTTTGCAACTTTACTACTTTGAGGCCTATATTGTTAGATTTTAAGACCCAAGGAAATGGTCCTTTGAAATGAGTGAATTTGAGAAGGGCAGTCAGATGTTTATGATGTAGATTTGCCTAAATAGGTGGCCATAGCCAGTTCTTAATGATTCATTTTCATGAACTCCAAAAGCTTATTAAGATACCTCGCCAAGCAGCACAGCATAGCAGCGTTTCTTAACGTTTAGTCTACCACCAACCTGCTTGCGAAATCCTAAGGGAGCACGTTACACCTGCAGATCCTTGGGCTTCACCTCAATCATTCTGACCTCCTTCTCCCTGCCCCAACCCTAGTTGATTCTTCTATGTCCTTGAGATAGAGATCTACTATCTTAGAGTTTCAAGAATTGAGACAGTTTTGACAGACATGAGATTGAGTTCAGATGTCTGCTTCATTGTTAGTGAGACTACACATTTGTGCATAAGTTACACAAGCTCTTTGAGGCATGATTTGCCCATCTGAAAAATGCAAATCACACAATTGCCATGACAATTCAATGAAGCTATATTCCCAAATCTCCTTTCACGGGGCTGGTACTTGATATGTATTTAATTGCAATGCTTATAGCCGTAACTACAGTTCATTCAAGGGTAGATCTAAATGAGGAGACAGAGGCTGCCTTTTTTTTTTTTTTTCCAGAAAATATTAGATTGGCAATTTCCCAGACTTATTTGAAATTTACCTTCTAAGCATCTAATTGTCTTGACATAACCTTCAGGGAGATATGACAGTTGCACAGAAAAGCCACATGAATCATTAAGAATAGGAGTCATCATGTACTAGTCACCCACCTTGCTATCTAAATGCCAGATTTACCTATGACTGTTAATAGCTCCCATATAGTTTGGCTTGGGAGTTGCGTTGGTTGAACCTGGCTGTTCATTCCAAAACAAATATCATCTATGGAAAACATACGTGCCATGGCTTCTGACCTCCTCCAAGTTGGGTATTCATGGTATCCCAAAAGAAAACCCAGTCCCATCTCTCTGTTGGCATTTTCCCATTTTGTGCAAACTGCCTGCAAATTGTCCTCTTTGGCAGTTGACAGAGAATCTATTGATTAGCCTATTCAATCTTCTGGGAATCACTGAACTCACACATGTGATTTGCTAGGAGACCAGGAACTCCCTGAATAGTGTCTACAACTTCTTTAACCTTTAAATGATTGCATTTCTACCTTAAACTGTCAGAAGGAAAACTCAGGACATCTTCATTGGGGGTGGGGGGGTGAATAAAGCAACTGTTATTGTCCGTTATCTCAATTTCCATTGTCCCTTGTGGATACAGATAAACTGAGAAAAGGCCTCTAAAATGCAAGACAAAAGATCTCTCTGGGAAGATCTAGATAGGTAGCCTATGGAGGCAGTACCTTAAGCTGCGGGTTGCCTATCATACGAGATTAGCTTTCTATTAGCCTGTGCCTTTTCAAGGGCACTTGACAAAAAAGCATTGCCACTTATTACAGATAATAGAAGATTTAAGTAGCTGATGGAAGTTAGAGCATTTGATAGACTCTCGAATTTCCATGCATTTCATTTTTATACTTTCTCACCAGTTATAGTTCTGTCTCTACTACAGTGTTATAAAAGCAGAATGAATCATCCTACCCTGAGTTGAAAGGTTTGATTCTATTATCTGTGAATGCCTATACAAACAGAGGTGACCCAAATTAGTAATCCTTCTCTTAGAAAGAAAAGTGATACTCTTCCCAGTATCTTTAGCATGATGGACACTAGGGAGTTTGGGGGGCAGGGGGCACATGGAGACACTTTTTCCTTAAACCTCATGGTAAGAAATTTAAACCTTCATTGTAAGAGACTGTATCATTTAGCTAAACTATACCAATGCCTGTAATGAGCTAGAAAAAATTGTGGAAATAACCTTTGAGTATTCTTCAATTCGATTAACATTCAACTATATCTGAGATATTGTGAAGACTATTACTGAGGATTATGAGGACTGTTACTGCCCTGGAGGAGCCTCCATCTTGCCAAGTGTACCACAGACATCCTGTCAATCTGCTGAAAATAGAGACATTTATGGTAAAATAATAACAAGGTGGCATGATGCTGGAGATCTAAAAGAAAGATGGTTGGGTTTGAGACCCTTCCAGCATCTAAGGTGCGAAGGTGTTTCCCCAGCATTACACTTTTGCAGTTAATTCTTGATTTTCTAGGCTAATGAAGGAAGATGTTGCTAAAGATAAGTCACAAGAGAAAAGCAATGAGAAATAGATTTGCATTTGGCTTGGAATAAATCATATGCTTTGGAAAGAATGCCCCATTTCTGTACTTTGCAGGCTATTAAAATGATTTTTTTCTGTTCCCTGAATTCAAGCTATCAGACAGGCAGGATGTAATCAAGGGGAACATTCTGGGCAGTTGAGCAAAAGGCAGTTTAGGAATTTTTATTTTTAATTTCTTGGGCTAATTCATCCAGCAGATAATCTGCCTATGGAAATTTAAGTGGTGCTTGGCTTGGACAAATAGATTTCCCACATTCAAATCAAACTTCATTCTGAGCCAAGAATGTACACAGCATAGCTATATGTAAGAAGGTTTTGAATGTATTTTGAAAATTCAACAATTTTTAGCTACTGATTTTATTAAAAATTATTCATACAATTGTAACTGTAGCCAACATGGCCTCCCTTTATTTGAGACTGATTGGAGGAGGGGATGGAAACGAATGCTTTCTCTGGTAATATAATTATCTTTTGCTTCAACTTCATAAAAATGCCACTTTGCACCCATGTCTGGTAGATAACATTTATGAAAAACTCATTCAACAGATGAGCTTTGGCAGTACTGCAGAAGTTTAAAATCTTAATGGAAAGAATATGCTATGAACTAAAATAGCTTTTTCCATTCATAGAGTTTAGGAGCAGAGGAAGAAATATTGGCTTTTTAACCGAGAAATGTAAACATCATTGGCATTTGAACTTCCAAATTTCATGTAACTTTCCAGTAGAGAGAGAGAGATTGGATGCCCTTGTTGAAAAAAAAATTACAAACAAGTCCTCAAAGACAGATTTTCAACAACTTTTGAACATGCCCATGCCAACTTCCATATCCACAAACATTTAAGAAAGGAAACATAATAGGCTGAGGGAATATTTGTCCTGTTAGTCATTCACATTTGTCTAAATGGCACTAAAATCTCGTGAAAACCAAAGACCTCACCCCTTCCTCCCCAGCACCACCAGCGCAGAACTTCCACTTGGTTCTTAGTACCAGGCTTGTCTTGGTAACACAATATCAAGCAAAACTGATCTCTACTTCCCCTCCCAGTAGTGCCATTCATGTCTTCTATCCTGGTCATTTGACTCAAAGAACATTCTTTGTATGGAAACAAGACATTGGGATTTGTGACCTTGCCCATCTGTAGGCATATTTCCCTAGTCTCTTTCCACAAGGAAATTTTACTCCTTGGGGAGTTCAAGAGAACAACACTAATAAAAATCTCAGCTATCTAAATAGTAATGGCCAAGAAGTCAAAAGGTACCACCAAGGAGCTCAGGGTGGTACAACCTTGAAGTTCCAGCCAATAGGCAATTTGCAATGCTCATCAAGGTTTCTCTATGTGCTCTTCACTTCTACCTTTAATGATATCCTTCCCTCAGTCCAGCTGGATCTTTTCTTTCAGAGTCTTAATGCTGTGTCACACTCCCTTGATCCTAACAGTAGTTCTGAAAAGCGAGTGCTATTATATCTTTATGTTTTGCAAAATAACAAGTTAAGGCTTAGAGAAATGAAGTCTTCCATTAAAGAAGTAGGTTTCAGCCCACATCTCATAACTAGATTATAAGTGGTACATCATAAAGGTTAGTGCCATGCTCTTGGATGTGCATGTTTTTTGTATATAAGACTCGAACCAGATCTTCTAGAATTAGGGAGAATGTGTACTATCTCTATGAGTCCAAACACCAGAGTTGCAGGGAAGTATTTCAGCATCTGTGGTTGTTTTCAAGCTTTCCTGAGATATATCTACCCACCCTACAGATAAGATCAGCCCTGATGTGACCGCCAGTATACACAAGCATAAATGATTATCAACCAGGGCAATCCCACTTAATCAAACCATTAAGAAGTGTCAGCAAGGAAAGAAGCCAAGGGAAATTCAGATCCAAGGTGGCGAGGGGAGGACTGGGGAATGCTGTCAATGAGAGCCTATTGGGCACTGCCTTTTCATAGAGAGGAATGTTTCCAATTGTGAGATTATACCACCAGTGGGTGGGCTTGAGGGAAGACTTGTTGGCTTTGGACACCCTTTGGAAAGAAGCCAGTGTTTGAACACAAAGGGAAAAACAATCCAGTGTGGATGATGTCACAGAGCATCCTGAGGAAAGCAGCAAGGATAACGCTTCCTACTGCTTGGATCCAAAGAACACAGACTTATTTTGGTATGAATTCCTTGTGCAGCCGGTAGCTTGACTCTCATAAGGGAATCAATCCTAATCATAAAGACTCAGAGCTGCAGAGGAGGGTGTGTGTGTCAGTCTGGTTCCCGATCTGTGAGTTAGAAAATCAACACCCCTACCTCCTCTCCACACATGCTCTAGATTGTTTATGAATCCCTCTAAGTAGGCAAAGGCCATTTCCACTGGGGAAGACAGACATGTCTCTCTTCAGGACACTCTCAAACTGTGATCGAATAATCTTCCTTCTCATATAACAATGGTGATTATTAGATATGGGCAGGTGGGTGTAGGGAAGAGGAGCCCACAACAGGAAAGGCTTTCTGTCAGTGGCAGCCCAATAACAATATAATGAAGAGAAACTTGTGCCATAACCAATGGCTGAGGAGAGTCTATTCATCAGATCAAATCAGAGATGAAAGAATATCTATCTATGCATTGTAAATATTTTTAAATTATCTGTGTATTTTGATATTTTGACATCCTAAGGACAAAAAGAACAAAACAACACAGCACAACATTCTGACTGGGGAGACACTGCCCCTCCTAGGGCTAGGGAATTCTTGGAGATAACAAAGGACTCAGCCTGGAACATGCTTCTGATATAAAAGCACCGTATCTCCTCCATCTGGCCCGTACACTCAAGGAGGCAATATTCTTCTGCCTTAGTCATCCTGGGGCCAGGTATCAAGCAGCTAAGGACCACTCCCATGGCCCAAAGCCCATCAAAATTATTTAAACTAACCAATCCTAAGCAATGGGTCCTGCCCTGCCTTGAGTCTTCCACACAAATCCCTAGAAAGGTCATGGCTTTCTAGTCCCTCGCCTCACTGCTGTCCTCTGCCTTCTGACCACCCTGGTGTCTTTCCCTTGTGCTCCTGTGCTGGGTCCTGTCCCTCTTGTTTTGAGGGCCCATGAGGATAATAAACTGTGTTTTCCTGAGCCTCGATGCTGTCTGCTTTTGTTTTGACCACACCTGACTGACCACCTCATAAAAGAATGCAAAACCATTTAAGGTTGGGATGGGAAGAAACACATTTCCATCTTCATGGCAAAAGAAACTCCACAAGGGGAAAGAATAGCTTGCCCATTACGGTCCAGAGTTTGTAGGTAGAAGTAGTACCTTCCACCATGAAGAGGTATCCTGTAACATTATAGATGAATGACAGCATGCTCTGAGTCTTCCAGTCTTTTTTTTTTTTTTTAAGATTTTATTTATTCATTCATGAGAGACAGAGAGAAAGAGGCAGAGACACAGGCAGAGGGAGAAGCAGGCTCCCTGCAGGGAGCCCATTGCGGGACTCGATCCCAGGACCCCCGGAATCACAACCTGAGCCAAAGGCAGATGCTCAACCACTGAGCCACCCAGGTGCCCCTGAGTCTTCCAGTCTTGAGAGTGTTAGCCAAGACTGACCAAGCAGCTGGTGGTAAGGTGCAGTGGTCATAACTTCTTGCTCTCAGTATGTGGGCCTGGGAGGCTGAAAGGGACACCCCAAGTGGCTGTCAACACTTACTCAGGGAGAAGATAGCCGTACCTTTCTAAGTATCAAATCGGATAGATGTGGAGATATGTAATACAATGGCCAGACTCTTAACATCAAAGCTAAGGTTTAGGATTGCCACTGGAATGGGGCATTGGCTGTGCTTGGAGGAAGGCCCAGCTACACACTTGCAGAAGCACATAACTTCAGCTGAGCTGCTGGAGGACAGTAAAGAGAGAAAAGAACTACAGTTAATCAGCTTAACAGCCACCCAGTGAGAGGCCAAGGGACAATAAGGAAGAGAAAACACAGAAGTGGGGAATTGAAGAGAGGTGAGAACAAGCAGCAAAGTGAGACCCAGGCAGGCAAGCATTCCACATTGAAGAGGTATAGCCCAAGTGAGGGCTCTAGGCGTGGAGCTGAGTGGGCTTTAGGATCTGGGCTCCAGACTGAGAAAGGATACGGTTTGGATATAATCCTCAGCTTAGAAAGAAACACGTCTTAAGTGCCAGGCACTATATGTCCATGTATCTGTTTAATTTTCCTCCAAATTCTGACAATCAGTTATCAGCATCATCCCCTAAAGATGCAGAATTAAAGCTGAACTAGTCTGGTAGATCTATCCAGGTCACACAGAGAGTAAATACTTGCGAGGGGGTGGGGGTGGGAAGACTACAGGAGATCCATCCCATTCCACAACTCAAGTTTTAAACCTTAATGAGAAGAGAAGCTGTTAGAATCAGGATGAAAGTGGGTCTCTGCACCTGATCTCAGGGGGGAAAAGAGAAAATTACAACTGGGCATGGGTTCAGAGCGGAGCTAACTGCAAGAGGCACTGGCTAAATCCCATAGGTGTGTTTTAGAACCACTTAGGTGCTCTATGGATTGATCCATCTCCAAACCGGGAACAGCGGGGCCCGCATGTAACGTCAGCACCATTAGCTCTAGGAATCTGAGTAATTCACAGCAGGGAAATTTAGGCAAATGATTAAGGCCAGCAGAGATGAGCACTAGGAAAGCTTAAATGAGCATAAAACCATATCTTTCCCAGAAAACCAAGGCAAAGATTCAACAAAAATCATTTTTCATCCACACAGAATTTCTAGTGAAAGTCATAGACGTTTGTTCAGTTGGAGACAATTCATATCTGAAGCGTAATGTTCCACTCTGGGTATCTTGCTCTTTAAGAGAACTGGCTACCATGGTAGAGAAGTGGAGCATAGGAAGAAGTAAAGAAGAAGAAAACATGAAGGAAAATATATACGTATGTGTTCAAAACCAACGTGTTGGATGAGTAACCACTATATCCCGTGTACTGTCAACTACTTGTGCTGAGATCATTACTTGACTCTGCTCCAAGTATTTCATAGGCTTGAATGCCAGGATGGGACATCTCTATCCATCTGGAGAGAAAAGTGTTTGCTGTGTGTGATGCCACGGAGGGTGGGGTCTAGGTGTGGGATGTACACGGAAGCTGAATTAATATCTACACCCAGAAGACTATTTTTATTGTTAGTATCTCTAATAATTGAGTGAAGATTAGGAGTCTCTATTCAGAATTTGGATGATCAGCTTGAAGAATATATAGACATTTCCTGAATTTGTTAGGAGGTTTCAACTACATAACTCTGAAGGTCTCTTTTGTTCACAAAGATTTAAGCTTTTTTTTTTTTTTTTAAGATTTTATTTTTATTTTGAGAGAGAGAGAGAGGGAGAGAGAGAAGCAGAAGCAGGCTCTCCACTGAGCAGAGAGCCCGACGTGGCCCTCAATCCCAGGACTCTGAGATCATGACCTGAGCTGAAGACAGATGGTTCACTGACTGAGCCACTCAGGCGCCCCAGATTTAAGGATTTTTATACTATGTTTTATTCATTAACTAGTAAATAGCATCTACTCCAATTGTATGAGATGAAGAGTGGCGAGAGACTGCCCAAAAGGATTAAAAATAAAGCGTCAGACCTCATTTTCTCATTAAAGTAAAAAACACTTGAGTCTTCCAATTTTTTTTTTAATTCTTATGAGCCATACCGTTATGGCAATAGGTAAGATCATACTGACCCATGTTTCTTGTTCATTGCACTAACTTTTTAAATTTTAGCTGATCTGTCTTTATTTTCATTTTGTATTTCTCTGTACACCCTAAACTAAAAACAAACCAACAAACAAAAAAACCTCAGCCTGGATTGTGGATTTTTCTCAGCAAAAAAAATAGCGACAACCCAGGATAATGATTGAGAGGGAAGTTTATAAAGGCAGGAGATGCTTCTGGATCAGTTCATTCTTGTGATGCAGGGTGCCCTGAGTCCCATGGTGAGGCTGGGCAGACCATCTCTTGTAGGTGAACCAAATGCAGGGTTGTTTTTTGTTGTTGCTTTTTTTTTTTTTTTTTTAAAGATTTTATTTATTTATGAGAGACAGAAAGAAAAAGAGAGAGAGAGAGGGGGAGAGACACAGGCAGAGGGAGAAGCAGGCTCCATGCAGGGAGCCTGATGTGGGACTCGATCCCGGGACGGGGATCACGCCCTGAGCTGAAAGCAGACACTCAACCACTGAGCCACCCAGGCGTCCCCAAATGCAGGTTTTGATGGTCTGGTCTTAGAAGGGCCTTTCCAGGTTCTTATCATGACCTATCATTCCAGATACATTATTTATATCATGAAAATAAAATAGCGCCTTTGCCTTAATCATTTAGATATGATTTTTGGAGTCAGACTGATTTCTCTTTGAATCTCATCTCTACTGTGTACCTAGCTAAATTCAGAGCAGTTATTTTACCTCTTTGATCCCCATCCCTTTTAAAAAGGGTAATTAAGAGAGTTAAATCAGATAGCATTGAACGAGTAGGTGTCCCATAAATGTCAGTAGTTTTCACGCAAAGCTTATCACTTGGACAAACCAGGAACTTTGCTTCAGCTGATTTGAAGCAGCCACCATGACCATGGGAGAGGCAGATGTTTTGATTGTAAGGGATTAAAATATGAAATGACCAATTTGCCTTTATTAAACTAGGTATACCCAAACGAATAACCCTGGCCTTCATTCTCTTGTTGACTTTCCTTACCTGCCATGCTGGCCCAAGATATCTTCCCTGACCTCTACCCTCCGCCCCCCCATGCCTCCTGCCAGCATCGCTGGCCTTCAGAGACTAGGCATCATCAGAGAGGGGAGGCCCAGGGCAGGAGTGTGGATGTCTGAAAGCTGCAAGTTCAACACCACGGGTCAGAAAACCAAGGCAGAAGCAGGTGAAGGCTGGTGTAAATGGTCAGAATTACCTTGGACAATGCAACAGTAGCCTACCTTCCTTATTACAAAATTGTAATTGGCAGGTGTTTTCTCCAGCCTGAGAACCAGAGGTACGTTCCTTGGAGTTAAGCCATTTGAGAGATTTCTCTGAGCTTAGCTATTAACCTTACTCTATCAAGTATACATCAGTTTGCCTCCTCTCTAACATGGAGCTGGTACCCATTGTCTCTCACTGTGTGTCAGGTGCCCTATCAAACGAGATTCAGTGATATCTAAGAGACAGACATTATTAAAGGCGTCTGAAAAGGTGGCAGAGGGAAGCTAAGCAACTTGGGAAGGTCGCACTTCTGATAAGCAGCCACTTTGGGCTGTAGCTGCAGGATTATGGGCTTTCAGAACCCCTGCGGATATTGCCCCTAGCTCCTTTGAATTTCTCAGAATTATGTCAAGGCTCATACCAAATAACCCAAGGGCCAGGGAAAGGGGCTTTTAAAAGAAAAGCTTAAAGGACACTTGGGTGGCTCAGTGGTTGAGCACCTTCCTTTGGCTCAGGTTGTGATCCCAGGGTCCTGGGATCAAGTTGCACATGAGGTTCTCTGCAAGGAGCCTGCTTCTCCCTCTGCCTGTGTCTCTGCCTCTCTCTCTGCATCTCTCATGAATAGATAAATAAAATCAAGAAAGAAAGAGAAAGGAAGAAAGAAAGAAAGAAAGAAAGAAAGAAAGAAAGAAAGAAAGAAAGAAAGAAAGAAAGAAAGAAAAGCTTAAGGAGTTTCGTCAGTAAGACATGTTTAGGTTTAAAGCCATGGCCATGCATCTCTGCGATCTTGGACATTTCCAGGTAGTTGAGCTGCATTAGCTCTGCCTCCGCTCCTTCCACTGGCGAAGTGGGAAGCTGAAGGCGTGGAACGCAGCAGCTGCTATTTACTCCCTAGCAACAGTCCAGATTGCAAATCGAAAGACAACAATGAGTAGAAGCAAACCTTTAAAAGTTAGGAAGCCCAGTGCTCTTACACCTCATCAGACTTCACGGTTTGAGGAGCTTATTATTTACCGGAGGTGCCTTTCAGCAGCTTTTTTCTAGTGAGACCTTCCTGTGTTTCCATCTATATTTTTAGGTGTAAGGACGCAACGAACGATGAATCAAAGACAGCGTGTCCTCACACACCGTTTCAAATTCTCAGTGCCACCTTGTTGGCACCTGGGAGCGGTGGAAGAGTGGCAGCGACCTACAGAAGAGGTGGTTTGACGAATGATTGTTCCCACGGGAGATTAAAGGCTCATCCTTTTCCACATTGTCCCCAGGTCAATAAGTAATGGTCCTCTGGCTATGTCATCATGCTTTTGATCTCTCTCTCTCTCTCTCTCTCTCTCTGAATGTTACTTCCCTTAACTGATCTATGAATGGCACTCATGTTCTTAATCTGTTTGGTGCACACCCCCACCCCCCCGGAGATTACACGAGAGAAAGAGAGACTCTTCCCAGCCATAGATGGTACAGCAATAAACAGCCAAAGGAAGCTCCATGAAGGTGCCAATTAGCAGGCATACACCCAAACAAGGAGCTCGAGATCAGGCAAGCAATTAGTTGAGGCTTGGATCACTCTGTAACCCACTAAATGGTCTTACCTTAGTTACAGATCATGAAGTTCAAAACCCTGAGTCCTTTTCATCTCCTTGCAGCACTGCTACTACACATCTCAGGCTCGTTTGTCTCTGCTCCTTCCTGCTCTCTCTGGAGCTGTCAGCACCTACCGCCATGGAGATGAGAAACCCCACAGGAGAATCTCGCTCTTCTTTGCCTTTTCCGGACACATTCACCAACACACAAAGGCCAGTGAGTTCTCAGCTTCACTCTAGTGAATCAACACTTTCTTTAACTGGTTCCCATGCCTACACGTAGTAGACAGTCTTGCCAATGGTGGCTTACAGAAAACAAGCATCGAGAAGAAATTAGCCTTCCTCCCTGCCCATCTACATCTTTGTCTTTCGATCAGATCTGGCTTCCCAGATCATAGAATGGACCCAGATTGCTCCTAACCTTCTTACTGTCCCAGAAGGCTGGATTTTCTCTAACCAACACCTCCAGGACTCATACAGCCTCTTCCAAGTGTGTTCTTCGTAGGTGCTATCTTGTTGCCGTAAAGATTTTTCTGTGTAAACACACGCCCAATGTAATCCTAAACCTAAGGCAAACCACTTCTTGCCCAACATGATCTCATTCGGGTTCCAAAGAAATGTGTGCCCCTAGATGACCACTAACAACCTCAGTAATGCTTCCAAGGACAAAGCTTACATCTCTTTCTGAGAAACCGGTTTTGTTTTCTGGCTTGTTTGCTTGCTTCCTCTAAGTCAAGGATAAAGGAGGGAATACGTTTCTTCCTATTGCCTATTTTCACCTATTGAAAAGTCTTATAATTTGCAATGAACTAGTCATGAAAATGTGGACATTTTTAAGAAATTGCCGAATGTACCAAGATAGTAAATGGTGCCATTTACGAGATGATGGAGCTGGGAGGGAAGGGATTTTGAAGTTGAGGTATTCTTATGCTAACTGGGTATCCTCTCTGGCAACTAAATGAAAATGTCAGGTGGATGATACATTACTCTGGAACTGAGGGAGAGGTCCAGAATTAGAAGTTATCAGTACATATGCAGTATTTAAAGCCACGAATGTGAGTGAGACCAGACAGGCAGTAAGAATAGTTAGAAAAGAATGGGATTCTAGTGCTCAAGCTCTGGGGGCAACCCTGTCTGAGGTTGGGAAGATGAGGGAGGTCCTACAAAAGGAATCTAGAAGGTGAGCTGTTTGAATTAGAAAGGAAAGCTCGAGATGTGGTACGAAATGAAACAAGTGCGATAGGAAAAAGGGAGTTATCTGTGTCACAGATTAATGATGGGTCAGGGTAAGAACTAAGAGTTGACCCTTGGTTGTGGCAATGTGATGTCATTGGTGACTGATGGAAGATGCCTCAATAGCGTTCTGGAGTCAGATGCTTGATGAGACTAGAAGCAAGTGGGAACAGGGTGAGAGGGAGTGGAGACTGTCTGTAGGGAGCTCTGCTCTCAAATGTTGTAGAAAAAAATGCTGGATGGATGGGAAAGGATATAGGCAGCGGCAAGGATTTATTTTTCAGGGAGAGGGTTTTTGCTTTCTTTGATTTTAACATGGCAGATGTTCTCATTTGTCGTATAAGATATTGCCAACTTTTTGATTTTTTAATAAAGTGAATGTCCTACAATTAGCCCTGTGTGTCATTTCCATTGCAAATAGTATTTTGGGGAAACTTGAAGAAGGTGTTCTGTTTGATCTCATGGTTTCCTTTCAAAATCATAGGGAGAGAATGGAATACTATTATTGGGTCAACAACTGGACCTGCTTTTTGCAGGATATATTACTAGCCACGAATTTCAACTAACTGGGTGAAAAGTGAATAATCAACTGTTTTCTTTCAATATTTTTCCTCTTTTTTCTCCTACATTATGTAAAATACTTCGCTTAATTTCATCTTAAGTAAAACTGTTTTTATAATGGTGTAAAATGATATAAATAAACCATAGGAAATATAAAACCCACATTAATAACTTTTCAGTAAACATTAATCAAAATAATCCTAACATTGATCTACAACTTAATCATGGCGTTATCCTAAACTACTGGTTCACCTAGAACATGCTTGGTATATAGTTAAGGCTTAATGCTTCTTTCTTAAAAAAAAAAAATTAAAACATTATTTTAAGAAGATATGGTATGTACACACACACTATGGAATATTACCCATAAAAAAGAATGCAGTCTTGCCATTTGCAATGATATGGGTGGAGCTTGAGAGTATATTGCTAAGTGAAAAAGTCAGTCACTGAAAGAGAAATACCACATGATTTCACTCATATGTGGAATTTAAGAAACAAAACAAATGAACAAAGAGGGGGGAAAAGAGAGAGGCAAGCCAAGAAACAGCCTCTTAACTATAGAGAACAGACTGTGGGTTACCAGAGGGGAAGAGGGTGAGGGGATGGGTGAAATAGGTAAGGGGGATTAAAAAGGGCACTTGTGATGATCACTGAGTATTGTATGCAGTTGAATCATTATATTGTACACCTGAAGCTAATATTAATTATATGTTAACTAACTGGAATTTAAATAAAAACTTTAAAAGAATGAGTAGATGAGTAATAAGAAATCTGCTATTATAACCATTTTCTGTAAGAGTCACACTTATTTTAAGACTAAATTATGAATCTGTGTCCTTTATAAACCATTCAGACTTCTGAGAAGAGAGAATAAAATATGAGACATATAAATTGAGTCTACATAATCTGACAGACTGATATGCTAATAATGATAGATTTAATGCATATAGTTTTTATATAACTTTTATAGTACTACTGAGGAGGTGCATAAAATGTCCTCATCAGAGTCACTTTAAATATGCAAAATATCCTAGGTCTGGGTTTCTCAGCCTTGACATTTGAGCCAGGTAATTCTTTGTATGGGAGGATGTTCTGTGCCTACAGGGTACTTAGCAATATCCTTAAACTTTGTCCACTAGATGACAATGTGACTCAACCCCCTGTGTGACAGTCAAAAATGTGTCCAGATGTCCCTTAGGGGGGAAAAAAATCAACTCCGGGTTAAGAATAACTGTTCTAGACTCAAAGAACTGAGTACATGAGTTTTGTTTTTAGTTAAAGGAATCTGTAACAGAATATGGACTCAAAACACATGTGAATGTAATCTCTTTCACAAAATATAATAAATGTGAATTCCTTAAGGAGAAGGTACATACATAAAATGTGTATAAAAGGATGCAGTGTTTTTAACATTGACTTTGAGCATCGCAAAGCTTGGGAAAAGGTATGTTCATAAGAAGAAAGGTAGACTTCACGTGAATGGGTAGGGTAAAACACGTTTCCATGGAAGGATGAGTGCTAACTTGGTTTTCAGAGAATCATATTAAGATTGGCTCAATTTCTTATCTTTACAATAAGAGGCAACATCCCGATTAAGAGCTGAGATTTGTAACACTGTTGATTAGAAACTGTCTCCAGCTACTTTATTAGGCACACTGTGTCTCAACGCTCTCATCTATTTAAAAAAAAGATAATAAAAATACCTATTTTGTGTAGCTCTCAGCAGGTGTAAATGAATTAATATTTGTGAGGCACTTAAAAAATATCAGGCAATAATATTTGCTGCCTCTGTGTTGTTACATAGGAGTCTGATTGGGAGACTATGAAGAGAGATGAATGCGGGTTGGTGGATGAGAGTTTCTGGTTGGCCAAAAGGTTTCCGGTTGGCGAAAAGTCAAACAAAACATAGAAAACATTGGAAGGAATCTGCAAGGCTGAAGGGATGGGCAGAGTCCTTTGAGGTAAGCTTAAAGATATGCAAAGGAAAGGCATTGGTCTAGGAGAAAATCCCTACAAACTATTCTTATGATAATCTATGTGATAATCTAACTGACTAATTCAGTAAAGTCATTTGAGATAGGGAAAAAATAGTCTGACTCCCATGTGGTACAGTATAGTAGGTACTATGTAGTAGGTAAGGGACAAAATTACTTATTTTAACCTGGTTTTCCATACCTAGTGAACAATTGTATGTTGTTTTCTACAGCCTCAGCCTCTGCTGAAACCTTGCCCTCAGAGACCCAAATAACCTTCACAGGTGCCATTTTTGCTGGCCTGAGGGCTATCTGCTATTCTAACCCCAGGCTACCATAGGGACAGAGAAAGTGCTTGAAATCCTTGCTACTAAACAGTGTGTTTCTCTCCCACTACTTTTGACAGCTCTTCCAACACATATGATACTAAAATTATTTGAAATTCATTGACTCATTTTCTTCTCTTTGGCCAAACTGTGCCAAAGTAGAGTATCCTAGTAGACTTTTGAAATCAGAAATAAATCAGTGTAAGCTGGTTAGCATGTATTTCCTCCCAAATTAGTGATAATTACTTAATTTTAAAACTGAACATGAGATTTACTAAGGTTTCTGTTTTGGGTTGTTCTTTTGTTCTGAATTTGAAGGAGTTATTTTTCCAGCTGGTTTTTGTGTCAGTCACAAAACAAGTGTTACCAAGCAAAGACCCCCTAAGAACTGCCAAAAATGTCTGAGTCAAGTACTGTCAGAGGAGGATTCAACTCAAAATATGAATCCTCAAGAGGGCATTAATACAATATGATTAATACAGAAATCATTGCTTGAGTCTTTCTACCAGATTCCCTCACGTTGGCCCTCAGGCTCTGTTTGAGCATTGTTTTTGACAAGGACCTCTGAACCCTCATGTATTCTATTCCTGTTTTATGATGAATCAACGCTACCAATGAGGAAGTTCTTCCTTAAACTCAGATCAAAATGTGTCTCCCCATAGGTTTCATAAGGCTTTTCGGTCCTCATGCTATACCTCTGAAAATCGAGTCTTGTACTACTTCCAACAGCAAGTTCTTCAGACAATGTAAGATAAGAATCTTCTAGTTGCTTCTTTCTAACTCAATCTTCACTTCTTCCACGAAAAAATCTTCAAAGACTTCAAATCATTCCTCATCTGCATAGTGCTTATTTAATTTGTCACTCTTGAAAGCGTAAAAGGTAGGAACAAATTGCAAAATGACAAGTGACTAAGAAAATAGATGTCAACCAGGACTGCTAGGACATTTAGTCAACATAAGGATAAGCAATGATGTGCTGGCAAATTTTAACAAGGCCTTCAAGGGGTTGGTGGGCGAGGGGTGGGGGGGGTGGGGGGGGTGGGGAGGGGACTGCCTGATAGAGTTTGCCAATTTCTGTCTGTAGTGTAAATACTCCAACCATGACTGATTTCAAATTACCAATTTGACATCTCAGAACGCGAATTTGGTAAGAGGTGGACACCACTGGATCTCCTGAGCTGATCTGAGCTGCTCATGCAGGACACTGTACAATAAATCAGCCAGGTTTTAGTATTTGCTCAATGTCCTGCTTGTTCTCCTTTGAAGGTCTCTTTTAACATGTGATATATTTTAATTCATAATTACTGAGGTGATGTTTGACCAGCCTCAGATTCCACTTGAAAAAAATTCTACTTCAAAGGTCCAGTTCCATCAAAATTCAATGTCAAAGCATCTATCAAGGGGAGAATATATCTTGTCAGAGACAAACCCTCTAGCTTCTGCTATTTGAGTCAGAAAAGGAAAATTGGCACTTGCACTGTAAATAAAATAGTCCTGTACATAAAATCAACTGCAAAATTGATTATTATTAAATTAGATAGACCACTAAGCAATTATTATATACCCTAAGCCTAATTAGATGTACCACTAAGTTGTGTGTGTGTGTGTGTGTGTGTGTGTATGTGTGTGTGGTTTTGTTATGGAATGGAAAAGACACTGGAACTAAAACTGCTGGCTTGTTAAAAGGGATACTGTAAAACATGATTTAAAGTTTTAAATGTTTACATTAATTCAGTAAGCATGTATCAATTCCTTATCACACATTAAGGAAACTAGAAATATTTGACTTAAAACTCAACAATGAGGGGCGCCTGGGTGGCTCAGTCATTTGAGCATCTGACTCTTGACTTCGGCTCAGGTCATGATCTCAGGGTCCTGAGACCCAGGCCTCTGTGCTGGGTATGGAGCCTGCTTAAGATTCTCTCTCTCCCTTGACCCTTCCCTCTATCTAAAAAAAAAAAACAATCATCACAGTGAATAAATTTGTTTTCATGTTTAGGCTTTTTCACTCTTGGATAGGCTCCTGCTTTCTTAAAAGCCATGGATGTGTTTGTTTTTGTTCTTTAGTGAATCCACTCTGCAGTAGTTAGTCGTGAGTCACATTTCCCCAAGGGTGTAATTTACACCCTTACTCTATTTATACTGAATGCAACTGGTTGAGACAAACTATGTTAGCACTGAATAAGCATTAGCAGGAAAAATAAAAATGCTTATTTGGCTTAATCAGGAGATCTAGGATGGCAAGGAGTATGAGAAAGATCGAGCTGGAGTGGTGAGCAGTACCTAGTAAGTCAGGTTAAAGAATGTTGATTATGCTAAGGAAGAATTAAAGGTCTTTTGATCAAGGGAGTAAGCCAATCTGATTAGCATTTCGGAGGAGATATTCTGGCTGTGGTGGTGGGAATGGATTGGCTAGACAACTGATAGGGAGGGCAGTAAGAAAGATATTGCATAACCCTGGGGAATAAAGCAAAAGGAGCAGATTGGAGAGATCCTTGGGAGTCTGAATCTACAATAATCAGAAATCCGTTGGTAGGGAGACCGAAGGGAAAGGAGGAACCCCAGAGTGGAAGAATGGGGAACAGTCAGGGAAGAGTCAAAGGAAAGAATGCATGCAGCTGAGATCAAGCCTATAGCTTGGGTCGCAACAGGTTTGTGATTTTATTCCCTGGTTAAGTAAAGGGAAGATGGGGAGAGGAGATAGAATTAGAGATTTAAAGAGAATGGAAAACATTTGAAATAGCCACTGTAGGGAAGCTGCAAACCATGTGATGTGGAGCTGTACTGAGGGCCCGTTTCTTAGTGACATTTCATCAAGAATCTACTAACATGCATAATATTGTGAAAAAGTGTTCCAGATGCTCCCAATGGGTCATCCCACTTCCCTGTAATGACTTGTTCCTCTAATTTCTAATGAAACCCACCAAACATAGCAAATGCTTTGTGATTGAAGAATTTTAACAAGGTAACTCATTCCATTCTTTGTTTCCAGATTGACCACTAACTGGCTTTTGTGACAAAAAATAGTGAAATTCCCACAAGTATTTGCTCTGAAAACATTTGCTGGAGACCCCCCACCTGCCCTCCAAACAAATCCCGGACATCAGCCAGGAGACAGGAGTACAGAGACAATGCAATCCTTGCTGTCCTTGCGAGGAACTCCGAAATTTAGTCAAGGAACAAACCCCAGTGAAGTCATGTCTCGTTTGGGATTAAATGGCTAACTCTGATTCTGCAATCGTATTAAGAAAAATGCACATAAAATGCCCAGGAATTTTTCCTTTGTTTGATTCAGAAATTAAACGTGCACACGTCATGTCTGCAAAATGAACATTTCACCATGTCAGACGCTTTCTTTGACTGTGATAGGATGTTAAAGAGGAAGAGAACGTGTTACCTCCTTTGGCTAGCTGTGCCATGTGTCTTGCTGCATCTTTGGAGTTACATATTTTAAATGAAGTTTTGTCTACACTCTAAAAAGCAAAGTTTATATCCAAAAATCTTAGCTAATTTACTAGCTATAACCTGCTCAACCAAGAGAGGCCATTGTGAATGCAAAGGTCAAAGCATCCTTGATTGCCTCATGCCAAGTCAGCCCAGCTCTGAGAGGCTTGGTTTTTAATACAACAGAAAGTGTACATCATGAAGACATGATGTGATGAATTATAAAGACAACTGCCTTCATTCTCCATATGACGTTATGCATATATTGTCTTGTAACAGTGCTTATCTGATACCTAATACAATTAGAAAAATATTGTGTTGGGACTCCTGGGTGGCTTAGTCAATTAAGTGTCCAACTCTTGATTTCAGATCAGGTCATGATCTCAGGGTCCTGGGATGGAGCCCCACTCTGGGGGAAGTCTGCTTGTCTCCTTCTCCTTTTACTCTTCCTCCATCTCAGTCTCTCTCTCTCTCTCTCTCTCTCCCTTTCTCTATCCCTCTCTCTCTAAGATAAATAAACAAATCTAAAAAAAAAAAACCTGTTCTGCATTGTCACATGAAATAAAAAGATTGTTCATTGGAAATATGAACATCTATTTTGATAGAATAATACTAACTATCACTTATTAAATACATACTACCTATTGGGATTTTTGTGACTGTTTTACAGAAATTCTATTTTAATTCTTAAGCAACCTATATGGTAGGTACCAGAGTCATTAGCAATTTTTAAATAAACCAACTGAGCCTTAAGTATGTTAAAAGACTCTCCTCAAAGTGACATGATAAATGAAATTTATTGGCAGGATTAGAGTTGAAATTTTGTAATATCAGACCACACATTTCAGTTAATCAAGGCAAAATCAACCTCAAAAACAGAGCCAATGTGAACCAGCCACAGGGGGTATCGATTACACCTGAGTAGTTCCACAAAGAAAACAACCACACAACCCAGACTGTATGCAAGAGACTCACAAGCAGTGAGACAATTGCTGTAATGACTTGGAAGTAAGATTGAGTAATACAAATGCCAAATCATCACAGATCTGAGCTAGGTTGAAGGAATCTTGACCCAAGTGTGAACCAATTCTAATAATTTTTCTGGCTTTCAGAATTATTGGCACTATACTTAATATCCAGTGGCCCTAAATGATTTTCTGAACTTGGGCATAGCTCATCTTGACATTGAAAGGTTTCTATATAGAAATTATAATAAACATTGTAGAAATAAAGACTACTCAAATGAGAATCAAGCAGGGGGTACCATTTAGAATTTACTATAGCAAGGGAGTCAGCCATCTCACTTGCGTTTGGCAGAGACTCAAAGAGAGACAAGAGAGCAGAGAAGCTTTATAGTGAAAATGGGCAAGTTAAAGGTATGACCAGAGGATTCCGACATGGGAACCTAAAATCAGATTAATTGGAAGCAGGACATTCTTTGTGATTGGTTTGGAAAGCATGTTTTGTTTTCTCTGATTTGGATTTCAGTCAGAAGCAGGGGGAAAGATTGAGACATTGGAAGTCAATGACCAAGTCTTGACCATCTGGGGCTCACTGCTCCAAAGACTGTGGTTTGTCGCCTAGCTATTTGTTTTAAAGGTTATGGGTCAGAGTTGTATTGTCATACATGGTCTTGGCCATCATCCATTTGCTTATCCAGCCTCCCAAAGCAAACACCACAATATGGTGGCAAATGAAATGTGGGACAGCTACTTTAACAAAAATATGCTTCTTAAAACTATAGCCTCCACATCAATACTTGTAGATTGGATCATTTGGGATTAAAACCCCAGAATAAAGTATTCAAACTCTCCATCACAGGACTAAAAAAAAAAAAAAAAAAAAAAAAAATTATGCATTTAATCATTCTTTTTTTTTTTTTAATTTTTTTAAAGCACAGCTTGGCTTTCTTAGAAATCTATCTATTAGCTAAATATTAAAGCTGGATTGATTAATTATAATTGAATCTCCCCAATCTTAATGAAAACTATTATAACAAATGCTTAATGATGATGGTTTTTCTGTGGAGAAATTGCATCATCTTGCAGTAAAGGATCTTGAGAACAACAACTCCTGCCATCTATCAGGACTGGTGAACTCTCACATGTTGGGTGCATCATGTTCCTAGACACATGGCATTTTGTCCACTTTGCGTTCACTTTAAAATGTGACTCTATTTTAACAGTCCAAAGTTATTTTAAATCTGGGTGGTACAGGGGGGAGCCAGGGCATAATAAATCTCAGCCTTTTTAAATCTACCAAATCAAATTTGTCTTAGCCACAAATAAAGTAAGGTAGACATACTTTCCCATCTTCCCCACCTTTTCTGCTGGCTCTATTTCTGTGGCTTCTCTCAATGTTGGCAAATAAAGCGCACTGGATGGGTGTGGCAATTTGCATACTTTGCCAGCCCATTCTTTCTTTCTATCTAGATGGTGTCTGTGTGTACAATGCACACTTTTGCTAACTGTTAGCAAGGCAAGTTCTTTCGATTTCTACCAGTCTCTCTAAGCCAGAAATGCCAACACTCACAATCAACAGTCTTTTCAGCTCCTGGATGTTTTCTCTTACAGAACCATTTATTTGATATTCTTACCCGACCACCCTCTGCTGAAAGTATTGCAATTGCTGCCCTGAAAATAAAGACCAAAGGACAGGCTTGGCCGAAAGAGTTGGGTCAATTATTCCGTACAGATGCTTCTTGAAGGTTACTTTTATTTTCACTTTGGTTTTTCCAAAGCCTTAAGTAAATGCAAATGTTACTATTGTTATTTCTCTTTAGGCTAGGAAATCTGGAAAATATAGAGGAAGCTGCAGAACACACAGTCGTCTGGGGCACAAGAGAAGTGATGGCAGAAAATCTGAGTCATGAGTTCTTGCGTCAATACCCAAATCCCTCTTTTCTCCATGTTTATAGGATAACTATTTCTGAGAATACTTCATGTCTTTCACCTTTCCTCAATCCACAGCTGATTGTTTCTTTATTTTCCCTTTTTATTTGCCTTTTCTTTCCCCTTTGTGAAACACTTTCTTCTGTTTGGTTCATTATCAGCCTTAAGGTTGCCTGCCTACTGACGAAAAAAATCAAAATCTTTTTTTTTTAGGATTTTATTTATTTATTCATGAGAGACAGAGAGAGAGAGAGAGAGAGAGAGAGGCAGAGATACAGGCAGAGGGAGAAGCAGGCTCCATGCAGGGAGCCTGATGTCTCGATCCCAGGTCTCCAGGATCACGTCCTGGGCTGAAGGCGGCGCTAAACCACTGAGCCATCAGGGCTGCCCCCAAAAATCAAATTCTGATAGTTGCAACTCATGGCAAAAGAGCAGTGGTGCTGTGCCTCTTCAAAGGGGTGAAAGGTTCAAAACGATCGGTAGAAGAATAAATGCTTCCATCTAATATTACCTAAGCATTTTATAATGGCCAACATAAACAAAAGTAAAATAATAGAAAGAATTATAGGAAAAGGAAAGGAAGGTCATTCTTCATTTCCATGGGTTTCTCTCCTCTTTTCTGAGGAAAGGGTGGGGTTTCTCATTTTTCTGTCATCATTGGCTGTTACAGGTTGGCTTGGGTCCTCCCAGAGATATTTGGGGAAGTCCTCACCTCTGACACATGGAAATAGGGTCTTTGCCCATGTGATCAACTGGAAAAGAGGTCATTAGTGTAGGCTCTCCTCCAAAATGACTGGTGTCCTTCTAAGAAGAAGGAACGCCTGCCCAGAGAGAATAACATAGGTGTGAAGACAGAGATGGAGGCTGGAATGGCCTTACCACAAGCTAGGAGCCTTGGGTTACCAGAAAATGAAGAGGCACAGAAGGATTCTCCCCCAGAGGCCATGGTAGGAGAGTAACCTTGACTTCTGGCTTCCCAACTGTGAGAGAAGACATTTTTGTTTTAAACTGCCCAGTTACAGCAGCCTGAAGAAACTATTGCAACATCCATACTTGCATTTGAAAGGTTATTTTACACCTTTTAGGATTTTCTCATCTGTTCCTTTGTCTCTGAGAGATCTTCTAGGACCTTTGCACAGATGCACTAGTAAGCAGTTCAATTACTTCCAACTATACACCAGCTGCCCTAAGTCAGTCAGGTTCTGACTTTGTTTACCATCAGTGCCATTCTAGATATTAAGTTTACTCTCTGGTTGTGATATATCACATTCCCAAGAGCTGATGGAAATCTTAGTTGCTCAAACTTGACATGACATCTATAGATCGCTAGCCATCTATTTCTGGGGAGGTAGAGGGGTGGGTCTGCTTATATAATTTATTGCATAATTTTGAATAGACAGGCTAAAGGGAACAAGCACAATTTTGGAAGATATCATATAAATAAGTTGGCTTCTATCTGGAAAGTGAGACTCATAAAACAATAAAAACTAAATAAAAAATATGCAGAGCCTGCTCTGCTTCACCTAAATGTACTTTCAAATAGATATTCTTGGTTTTTGTTATTTATGAGGCAGAGCAAATTTTAGACCTTTCGGTATTATAGAACACCTGTTTTCCTGGCCTATCAATGAAGATCTGCTTAAATAGCACAAGTGACCCCTCCCAATCTTCTTCAAATTAACCTCACATCCACGCCACCATGGTATTTGACATGTTAATATTATTCACATTATAGCTCTGTGCACCCAGAAGTCTCAAATTAAATGTAGATATTACATGAGAGGGTAAAATAAGAGAGAAATATCTCTCCATGGAGTAGGTCAGGATGATTTGAGAGTAGAGTCTAAATGAAATAGAGATCCCTGTGTATCTGATAAAGAAAGCCCTGTGTGGATCAAGCAAAGACCTGAAAACCTTTCCAGAATAACAACAAGGTCCTAGGCCAGCAACCAATAGAACAGATACAATTAAAACATCAGAAAGAGGTGTGCACGCGCGTGTGTGTGTATGTGTATGCATGCACATGTTGGGGGGATAGGGTGAGCTCCTTTGGGGAAGGAGGATCCCAAATAAAATAACTAACATAATGTAACTTGTGCACAGTATATCTGCTCAAGGAGCTAATTCTATTCTATCTCATTTCTAAGCCTAATTTTTTTTTATTCTTTGCCTCCAATAAATAAATGCTATTTGTTCGACCTTCCCAACTTCTGATATTCAAGGCAGGTAACAGGTTGTTTGCAATGGTATGACTTCTAAGACATAATGCCAGTCCACAAGAAGTTAGTAGGCTATTTAGAAGGCAAGATATAAGAAACATAAAATGACCACTTGAACTGTATTTTTATTTCACTTTTGCTTTGGTGAACAGTCAGATGAGTGGGAAAGGGTCATCGATGAAGGTCAAGTGAGTGCTCGAAGGAGGGCAGGCTCCTTGCTGGTTTAATTCAATTCATCCAGTAAGGTGTCATGCAAAAGGTGGATTTGGTTAGAACTTTGGGAGACATGCTTGGATAAATAAGAGTCAAATGGGAGAAGGCTTACGTTCCCCGGATGGGAGCAAAGAACACAGCATTTTTGTAAAATGAGAAAGCTGGATTCATAAAAGAGAAGTCGTGGCGCAGAATGCCAAAACGTTTTGTTGGACCCCAAATGACAAAGCTTTTACCAGCTTGGCTAAGGACTTTGAATCCTTTTTTTTTTTTTTTCCTGGTTTTCTTTTTTTAGTAGCCATATATCTCTTAAAGAACACTACTTTTTTTTTTTTTTTTTTAAGATTTTATTTTTTTATTTGACAGAGTGAGACCACAAGCAGGGGGAACAGCAGAGGGAGAAGGTTCCCCACAGAGCAGGGAGCCGGATGCAAGACTTGATCCCAGAATGACCTTGGGATCATGACCTGAGCTAAAGGCAGATGCTTAACCGACTAAGCCACCCAGGTGCCCCTTAAAGAACATTTCTGGGAGCATCTGGGTGGCTCAGTTAGTTAAGGGTCTGACTTTCGATTTCGGCTCAGATCATGATCTCACGCTCATGAGATGGATGGAGCCCAGTGTCAGTCTCTGTGCTCAGCAGGGAGGCCGCTTGAGATTCTCTCCCTCTTCCTCTGCCCCTTGCCCCCAAACCGCTTACACCGTGTCTCTCCAAAAATATATATATTTCTGAACAAAGTTTTGGTTACATTTCTGGCAATCAAAGCAATTAGTAACAGATGGCACTTCTACTCTTCAGGTGTTGTGTTTGACCAACTTTGCAAAATTATACAATATACATTTCTGATTACTTAAGTAGATGAATCACAGCTTATTGGAGATGACAGAATTTGATCGTTCAAAATGACAGCCACAGACTTTTAAGTGTCTTTAGCATCATGAATATGCTAAATGCTCCCAATGAATTCAACTCAATCTGTAAGTAGGGCTATGTACCTAAATTAGGTCCATAATTCAGCCCAGAAAAAGAAAGGACCAGGGAAAATGACATCTGAGTGCTTTCATTAACCTCAATTGCCCATATAATGTGTGCATTTTTATCCAGCCAAAGTGTAACAAAGATGATCTGTTTTCTACCAGCGAAAGGTGGGTGAAAAGGCACACAGTGTTTTTAGGTAGACTTTCCCCCTTATCTTAGAGCTTTCAAGCCTTAGAATTTTCTTTCAAGGGTAAAACAAAAAACCCAGAACAACGACCCTATTCAACTATAAGAATCACTGTGATCAGCCTTTCCAACTCTGACCCTTTGGACAGGAGCAGAAACAGCAGGTTCTCCCTGGATTGTGTTGCCCTGTTTAACCAGCACAAATACTTTGGCAGGGAGATAAGTAAGTGATTAAATCCAAGGCGGAGCCTAAAACTATAAATGCTGAGCAAATGACTGAATAGCTTTTTTTTTTTTTTTTTCTGGGCAAGGAAACAGTTGAGGCCGAACAGAAGCGGCCACCACCAGTTCCCCTTGGAGATGTCCTTGTTGCAAGCACCAGTGCATGAGGGCTAGACCCAGCGATGGGAGCAGGGAAGGCAAGGATCATGAAATGTTGGCAGAGCCTCTCAGTGTGATGTAAGCAGAGATTCTAAGCAGGGTTAGTCAGAGCCCTGTGTTCTCTGTAAATACTGGAGTAACTAGCTTTTAATCTTTTTATCGACATGTGGAGTTGGTAAACAGAGATAGGGCAACTTTCTGAAATAATGTTACATGCACTTGTAAGTCCAGTTTATAGCTAAATATTTCCCCTTCTTCCCAATGAGTTAAGCTTCTTTATTAATGTGTCCTCTGAGTACAGACTATCCCAATGATGGAAACTCTGTCATTTTACACTTTAGTAATCAAAGGGCTTTTAGGTTTTTGGTTTTTTGTTTTTCTCACTGCCTCTCACCAAGTTAGGAATCCTACCTTTGGGAACTATTGACCAAAAAAAAAGAAAAGAAAAGAAAAGAAAAGAAAAGAAAAGAAAAGAAAAGAAAAGAAAGCAACAAAAAACATGTTTCTCTTCAAACTTTAGAAATTTAAACTGAAAGCAGGTGCCTCTGCTGCCCCCTTCCTGGTACTTAAAATCCATATACAAATTATACACGGCTCTTAATTCCATCTAAAACCAAGAACTTAGGTGGCCAGTTGATGTAGCTTGGATGCCACAGTTTCAAGAACATCTCCTATCTAACTTCCCCCCACAAGCCCTGAGCATGCAACATAATGTCTGGCACACAGGAGGTATTTAATGAATGTTTTCTGCATTCACAGATCCAGGAAGAGGACAAACAGGGGAATCAAAGCAAAACTGATTTAATTTGCCTGTTCTTATCTATATACTCCATATGGCTACCGAAGACCAACTTTCATATATTTGGGTGAACCCAAGCTGAAAATTTTTTTCATTGAGTTTCAAAATTGAATTTATAGATTTTTTTTAAACTAAGGCTTTTAAATTAGTTATATATATATATATATATATATATATATATATATATATATATATATATTGGCAGAGGGAGAAAGCATGAGCAGAAGGCAGGAGGAGCAGAGGGAGAGAGAGAATCCCAAGCAGACTCCCCACTGAGTACAGAGCAGGGCTGGATCTCACAACCCTGAGATCATGACCTGAGCCAAAATCAAGAGTTGGACTCAATCAACTGAGCCACCCAGGCACTCCCAGATCTATAAATTTTAAGTAATTCAAGCCTTTGGACTAAATTAGGCCATTGGCCAAAGCCATCATGACACAATTGCCAGAATCACAAAAACAAACAACAAATAAAACAGTAGAGACAAAGACAGGCCCTGCCCCTCCCTGATCTTTAACTAAAAATCACTTGGCTTCATTTGATTTCTATTCAATGGCAGCTACTAACTACTTCAGACATCGCCAAGGTATACCACCCAGTTTACCCACAAGTTAGAAATAGTCGCCTCTTCCAGGTTTAGAGAAAATGCTGCATTCAAGAAAGGTGATCACTTCACTTCTTTTCTCATGTAGAGGGCCGAATTTATTGAATGGACTGGAACTAATGTATGCAATAAAATTAATTTCCCTGGGAATGCCAACATTTCTAAAGTGTCTATCTAACCATGTGCAGTTGGACATTTATAAGAGCTCTATATCCTAGCCACCATTGACCCAACTGGAGGAGAAAAGAGAACTTCTGTAATGGTGACATGCCTTAGCCTAGGCCACTAGTTTTCCAACCTTTGTCTCTACCAGAATCAGTTGGGAGGTTCACGAGAGGAAGAGAGATGCTGGACTGTATCCCCAGAGTTGCTTATTCAGTAGGTCTGAGTTGGAACCTGAGAATTTGCATTTTGCACAAGTTCCCAGGCAATTCTGATGGTCCTAGTCCTGGACCACACTTTGAGAACAATTACAAGTCACATGTGGTAGAGTTTAGATTAAAACCCAGGTCTGTCTGATATTCGAATGCAAACTGATGCCACACTGCGAAGATAACTGTTAACCTCTTAAGATTTCCCCAGTGCAGCAATAGAAGAGGCAGGAAACCGCTCCTACACGGAAGAGAAATAGATCTGGAGTCAAACCCCAGAATCTGAACCCCCCTGCAGACCAGGTACCAGCACATCACTTAATTTACCTGATCCTTACTGTTTCCATCAATATCAGAAGAATTCTCTACTATTCCCACCACTCTTGCAAAGATATTCTGAAGACAAAATGTGATCATGGCTGTAAAAGCATTTTCTAAGCTTTGAAGTGCTACCATGAGTGTTTTGTTATATTCATTAAGAAGAATAATTTTTTAAAAAAGAATAAAGATGAACAAACAAGAAAAACAAAAACATGCCACTGAGTGATCTGGTCTTTAGTTTAAAAGCTGAGACTACGTAAAAGGAAATGCCAAACACAACAAAGAAGTTTATTGGAACCTTCAGGAGTTCAGTGATCTTTAAGATGAACACACTAACAGTTTTCAGGGTAGGGCAACTGCCAATTTTTTTCTAATAGTTTTTTTTCAACTTAAAAAGTAAACATCATATTTCTTTAAGAGACAGTCTTATGATGAATACCGAAAAATGATTAATAAATCCTGTAATTGAAAAAAAAATAAAAAAAATAAATCCTGTAATTGTTAATTATCTGATTATTTTTATATAATGTTATTTGATTCATATTATTTGATGCATTTTTAAATAGTAAAAATTTATGTTAGCAGCTTTCTTAGGAAGTATAGTTTTCTTTCATAGAATACTGAAACTATTTTATTTAAACATATAGTTTTATTATGTTGATGGTTGGCTTTTGTCTGATGCTTTTTCTGAAAATACACATTTGACTTCATTTGTAATACATGGCCGAAACAATGAAATATAGGATTTGCTCTGCAATCAATGATTTCATCACTGTTAATCTTAACTGAGTAATTTTAATACAAGAGTAAAACAAAAACTGCTTTTTTCCTTCTCCATGAAAATTGTCATTGGAAATATTTGCATATCAGAGCAGTAATTTCTAGCAAAATTAGTATTTACTATAAGAAAAGGGGCTATTTTATATTAGACTAATTAAGGAGAGATTTTTACTCTAAAGTGAAAAATCTCTCAAGACTCACTGGGCTCTACTTTTCTCTCCATCTTTTCACTCAGACAAATGGCTTATTTGATCTTCATTCAATATTTGGTATTAAAGCCAACAGACTTTCATATCTCATTTGGACCACAAAGAATAATTGCATTTTCCCCCATCAATGAAATGTTGCTTTCCTTAGACTGTATGTTGTCCTTGCTCAATGCAGTGAGATTCTTATTGATTTACAGTGTTAAAGTTCCGATTGTGTTCACTCATTTTTGAAGAAGATGACAAATCCCTGTATCAGGGTGGCTGTGGTTCTGCCCATTAAATAGAGTGCAGACATCTTCTTTTCTGTTTCTGATTGGCTTGTTTTTGTTTTTTAAATGCCTTGACAGAGAAAGAACAATTTAATGCCCAGCATGCAAAACAGAATACTTCAAGGAAATCGATAATTACAGAGTAGAGAGCAGGGTCCTGTTAGTAAGGTTTTATTCTATTTTACCATTTCAATATCTGAGCATTTCTTATGCTTTCCCTTTGTGTTGTGCACAAAGGTTTCTTAAATGCTGAGTGTATAATCCAAATTATGTGTTAATATTATTTAACATTCTTAATCACGTAGCTATGAATTTATGGAAAATTGAGGTTCTTTAGAGGGGACAGATTAGTAGTTAAAAACAGATACTAGGGACATAGGCTACCTGGTCCAAAATCAGCTATGCCATTTAATAGCTGTGTGCTTTTTGAAACATTACATGGCCCCATTGTGCCTGTTTCCTTATCTGTGAAAATGAAGTTCACCTTGGAGATGGAAGGATTAATATCTGTGAAGCACTTACCACGGTACACAGTGCATCATTTTTAAACAAAAATCAATCAGTAAATTGAAAACATTATTTCTGCAGTCAGGTGACACAGGTTCCTTTGTTACTGGTAGGGAAAACATCTCAATAGTTTCTCCATGTGGTCTCCTATCTTCATAGAAGATTGAACAAAAATATCTTCTATTCATGACTTTGGTAACAGAACAGTTGGATTTTGGAAACAATGAGGCCACCCCATCATTGTGACACTATCCTTGAGATAGAGAGAAAATGTGAAGTCTCTGAAAGACACAAAATCTGCCTAACTAGACAGCATCAAAGGAGGAGAAAGTGAGACTAAGTTGAAAGTATAAGTCAAACACAATCTAATAAAAAGCTAGCAGAGACAATCTACACAAGAGGGTGCTGATTAAAAAGGAGTTTTCACAGGACAGTTTTGACACAACATTTTGAGGCTATTTCCAGTCTTCAATGCTTTTTTAGAAATTCCTAGTCAAGGAATTTTGTCACCGGTTTAATGTGTCTCATTTTCTCAACTTAAAAGACAGACAAATTATGCTGAATCAGGATAAAAATTGTCTCTGTGGGAAAATGGTTGGTAACTTAAATGAACAGGTTCAATCTTGTGAATGAAAGGATTGGGGTTATTGTAGAAATCTGGTTGCTATCCATTCAGCACCACCACACCACTGAAGCAAAATAAGACGAAGACTAGGAGATCTAAACTTACTAAGATATCTAGAATGAATTCATTCCCAGTGTTCACTTTTAAGTGTGGAGGTGATCTAACATCACACAGCCAAAGTGAGACTCTGTACCACTTCCAAACTTATTCACCTGCATTAATGTCACTTTTTGCTTGTAAAAGAGACAAAGCAGTTCTATTACAACATATAACAGAGTGAATTAAGACTCTCTTCCACAATAGGGTTAGCGATTTGGAGGCAGGGACTACGTCTCAGTCACTTGTTTTATATTCTGAATGGCAGGTATCAGAGATGGTAGATTTGGATTGTATTAATTTAGCTAAACTGCGACTACATGTTCCAGAATTCCCTTCCTTTCATAATTCCAGGTTAGCCTGGATCCCCTGGGAGACATTTTGCATGAGATTTGTAAGATGTAAGGGAACCAACAGCCATGTTCTTTTTATGTCAGAAGGTTGGCATAGGGTGTGAGGCACTGTGGTTACTCAACAGGTTGCCACTGATCTGCTACCTCATGAGATTGGCACGGGATAGCAGATCACCCCACAGTTTCTGTGGCTCTCTTCCTTCAGCTTCTGTGACTCCTGGTTACATGAGGATGGGTACTAGTTTCTCCTGCTGGCCACCTTCATTCTTTAATTGGAGGCTCAAGCATTGTGAGAGATGGATATGAGCTCCATTCCATCCTGGTGGTTTCCAGCTCATTTTCACTAGATCTCATCTGTTGTCTGCCTTCACATCACATGCATCTGTCTTTCCAACTGCTTGCCTCATGGCTCCAGGCTCTGGCACCAGATAAATACACACACACACATACACACACACATTTAATAGGCTCAATTATCAAGGTTTGATTACAGAAGCAGAACTACTAGGAAAACACATATTTATTTTATAGATGAAGATAATGATAGAGAATTAGTTACTGTCAGGAGCACTGGGTGGCTCAGTCACTTAAGTGCCCAACTTCAGCTTAGGCCATGATCTTAGGGTCCTGGAATCAAGCCCCGCATCAGGCTCCCTGCTCAGTGGAGGAGAATCTGCTTCTTCCTCTCCCTCTGCCCCTGCCCCAGCTTGTACATAGGCTCTGTTTCAAATAAGTAAAATCTTTAAAAAAGAATTAGTTACTGTCAAATAATAAGAAATATGTAATAATGGTGAGACTGAAGACTTCTGGTGTTGAACCCATTACACCAATGCACCATGATGCTCCTTTCTATCTACTCATCCCGTGGTATAAAGGCTGAATTCCTAACTCCACTTTAAACCCACCATTAAAATGTAAAAAGAGATTCTGACCACCTACTCCATGAACAGAGTGGCACCAAGTTAACATCCATGCAGCTTAGGGCAATAAAGCACAGTTAATGGACTTCAGAAGAAAGTAGAATCTGGGCAGCCCAGGTGGCTTAGTGGTTTAGCACTGCCTTCAGCCCAGGGCTTGATCCTGGAGACCCGGGATTGAGTCCCACATCGGGCTCCCTGCATGGGGCCTGCTCCTCACTCTGCCTGTGTCTCTGCCTCTCTCTGTGTGTGTCTCTCATGAATAAATAAATAATATCTTTTTTTTAAAAAAAGAAGAAAGTAGAATCCTGATAAACACTTAATCAAGTTCTTCTGGTTAGAGACAGTTCTCTTATCGAAAAAATCTACCTTGCAATGAAACTGGAGTCCTCTATAAAGTAGGAAAGCATCACTAATTAGTTTGTCTTCTCTCTTTTCCATTTCCACATCTCCTATTAAATCCTCCTCCCTTCCCAGAACCAGTCCACAGTAATGGGGAACTAGTTCATTCTTATGACTATAGGCCCCAGTAAATTGGGAGAGAAGGCTGGGCACTGTAAATATCCATCCTATGCAAGCTACTACCTAGGTTACACCCACTTTTCTATTCCATTTATTTCCACTCCACCTTCACCCACACTCTGAAAACCCCACGTATCAACCACTCAGAAATTCTTAAGTTCTTGTTTTCCTAAAGTTAGGTTCTCTATAAATCGAGCAGACATTTCTTCTTTCTTTCAGCTTCCCTCAATTCCCCAGGCACAGTTGGTTTTTCTGCCCGTGTCTTCCTTTGCTAGGTTTTGACTTTCCCAGGAGGAGGCAACTGATAGATTTATCTTTATATACCAAGTGCCCAGTGGAATAAGCATTGCACACTGACTTAGAAGAATTCAGGTGCCATGTGTTCAATTCAAGAAACCAAGGTGCAAAAGATGACAACATTCTGTCCATTGAATGGCAATGGGATTACCAAATGCTATTATTTTGATGCCTACCATAACATGTCCACAAAACTGTACCGATGGGACAGTGATTACCATGGTATTAGTTTGTGTGTAATTAATATAGTCCCTTACTCTCCACACAAAAGGAAGCAAGGTAACTCTCAACAGCTAATGTCTACAGGACCCAACGGTGGACTTCCACTTACCTCCTAGTTCTGCTTGGTCTGTACCCTCATGCGTCGTTTTGCGAGGTGCTACAGCAGATCATGACCAAATTCCATGTCGAATGGGAAATGGTGTCCACTCTTTACACTAGCAAAGAACAGGAATGATTTGATACAATTGTGCAGGAGAAACACATACACAAAATAAACTGATTATAGTAATATAATGCATGGAAACCTTGTCCTAATTCCCATCATACTTAACTCCCGTGAGTGTAAAGCACAGTACATTTTGCTTCTGTTTGGTTTGGTTTGGGTCTGCTGGTTGGTGATTTTGCTTTCCTTAGTTTTATTTCTCTGACTGTTTCTTTAGCTTTTCAACTCCTGATGCAAATAGTGCAATCTTATCATCAGCATAATGTTGTTATCGAATACAGCTAAATAAAACTTTAGTCATGAGGAAATGAAGCCGCTTTCTATTCCCACAAAACCTAAATTTAAATATGTGTAACTTTGCTCAAATTAGTCACACCACTTTCTCCTTGAGTGTTATCTAACCACCCACAAGTTGGCTCAATTCTGACCCAAACAAAAGGCAAGCTAAACACACAAAAGGAACAGACTTCTTGCTGTGACAGTCCTGGTCATAGTCTTTAATATTCTGGCATCTCCTTAATTTTAGTTGCAAGTCCAGGGAAGGCTTTTCCTGTGCCATCTATAAATAGAACTCAATAGTACATTACCAGAACACTAGAAGGTCAGTTAATAACCTAATAGCTCATCAAAGAGTGTGTCTTTCAGGTAAGTGCTAGTTGGAGACAGCTATTTTGCTCTTGTGCAGCAGACTTGATGTGCTGGCTTCTGTCTAGGAAAGCCTTGAATTAGAGATCTACTGAACAATTTTTGTGGTTCAGCCATTATACTAGGTGCCTTGTTTTGTGAGGTTATTTTGGATTATTTTCCCAAAGTAGAGACAGAATGTCCTCAATTACCCATTGTTTGGAAAAGTCTCACATGAGATGTGAAGAGTACATAGTCGTGAAAAGACTGGCCAAGTTTGTGGGTGAGTAGATATTTTTCTGGGGCAGAGCCAACTAACTAATCAAGTAGTAACCTAACCCAAGAATTTGGTCTCACAAAAATTATCCTTTAATAGTACTTCTCAAAATTTTCCACTAAAAGAAAAACCTGGAAAAAAAAAAAAAACAAAAGAAATGAATATGTTATCTTTATCCCTACCCCAGATCCTAGAGGATCTGAGATTATAACACAAAGGATTGGGCTCAAGCTCAAAATATTCCGGTTTTAGGATTTTTTTTTTTAATCTATGCTCATTTTGAATGCTGGATATATATCTCAAGATACCTGAATTATAAAAGTAATTCTTTAAACTGCTTATCAGTTCAATTATTTGATTCCTCTTATTCTCAATCCAAATTCTGGAGTTAAATTAATGCTTCTGAAAGGTACACCATGTTTATCTTGTGGCTTCTCGTAGTTCCTGGCATATTGTTACTACCATGAACATAGTCATTTGGAAGCAGCACTCCTACATGAGAAAGATAGATTACATGCAAATATAGGAGAGAGTATATAGTAGCTGAAAAATTTTGTGTGAATGTGAAGTTAACGGAAGAGGAGATGATGCCATTAGAAGGATAGACCATGGATGTCTTTTAAGGTAACCTGTTCTTTTGTCTTAATTAAGAGAAATTACTTTCTCTTTGACCAAATTACACGGTTAAAAGACTATAGCACTGAAAATGCTGCATTAAATTAATGGATACTTCTACACCCAAATGATCACATTTTTATTTATTTTTTTAAAGATTGATTATTTATTTATTTGACAGAGAGTACAGCAGGCAGAAGGAACGGGAGAAGCAGACTCCCTACTGAGCAGGAACTCCAATATAGGGCTCAATTCCAGAACCCTGTGATCACAACCTGAGCTGAAGGCAGATGCTTAGCTGACTGAGCCACTCAAGCACCCTAAATGATCACATTTTTTGGCATATCTATTTTGTGGAATTAAAAATGAAATAACTAATAAAGTATAGTTCTTAATGTCTTTTATAGAAACTGAAGCTTCCAACTTATCATGTCTGTATGACAAAATACAATCAGGGTGAAAATGCCTTATGTCGCTGTAATGGTTAATTTTATGTATCCATGTGGTTAGGCTATGTTGTCCAGTTCTTTGGTCAATCATCATTCTAGATTTTTTTTTTAAGATATTTGTGAGATGTGATTAACATTTACAATGTGTACACCTTCAGCAAAGCAGATGACCCTCCAAAATGTGTGTGGCCCACATCCATGCAGTTGAAAGTATTAAGAACTAAAATTGAAGTTTCCCAAAGGAGAAGTAGTTCCACCTCAAGACTTGCAACATAAGAAACTGCCTAAGTTTCCTGCCTGCTGGTCTAACTAGCAAAGTTTGGATTCAACACTATAATATTGGGGCACCTGGGGTGGTTGATTAAGTGTCCAACTCTTGATTTAAACTCAGGTCATGACCTCAGGGTCCTGGGATCCAGCCCCACAATGGACTCTGCACTCAGCAGGAAGTCTGCTTCAGGATTCACTGTCCCTCTCCCTCTGCACACACCCCCATTTGCATTCTTTCTGTCTCTAAAAACAAATAAATATTTTTAAAAAGACTTCAATATCAACTCTTACCTTAATTTCCAACCTGCCACCTAACCCCACAGATTTGAGACTTGCCTTCCCTGACAATCACATGACCGATTCTTAAGAGTAAATCTTTTTCTGTCTCTTCTTCTCTATATATCCTATTGGTCCTGGTTCTCTGGAGAACCCTGGAACCTCTGGAATTTGGTAATAGAGTTACCAAACTAAGGGAAAGAAGATCACAAATGTAAGGCAATGAAAAATCTTATATAAAATGGTTCATAAAATAAAATAAAATAAAATAAAATGGTTCATAGTAAAAACAATTATTTCAAGGATAAATGGGTAGCTCAGTCGGTTGAGTGTCTGACTCTGCGTTTTGGCTCAGGTCATGATCTCAGTGGGATTGAGCCCAACCAAGGTTGGGTTATGCTTGAGGATTCTCTCCTTCAGACCCTCCCCTCCCTCACATATGCACACGTGCCTGATGTCTCTCAAATAAATAAATAAAATTTAAAAAAAATCTCAGTGTTTAAACATTCTAAATTTTAAAAGCACACCCTGAGAAATACCCACATGCCTCAAACAAGGCTATCCCCCTATTGCTTTTGTGAAAAAAAGTTCAATGGGTGGGTGTGCTAATCCTATCTTATTTTATCATGGTCCTAGGCCATTGAATTGCCCTTAATTATGTACAGACCCTGTCTTTTTCTGCCAGACTGAGGGCAGGGACCAAGTTTTTGTTATCTTTGTATCCAGATTGAATAAAAGATTATTGATTGCATGGAACATGGTTCTAATTTAAAATGGGATATAATGGAAAATTAAAATTCACCATAATAAAATATGATTTTGGTCATGTTTGCTTGAACATACCTTTTTCTTTAAAAAGAAAAAGAAGAAGAAATAGTTGAATGTTTGCTTTTAAGTGAAAAGAACAAATCTATGGAATATAATCTAAAGCCCTTTAACTATCTGAAGTCTTTTAAACTGTACTCATATAAGTAAAATAAAATTAAGAATTGAGGTGATATTTCTGGACCATATTTAAGGTAACAATCACCTTTATTTGGAATTGTCAAGTAAATCTACTTTGGGGCTGTTTCTTACGCAGATGATTAACTTTTCCCAAATTTCCTTTGCATCTGTGGACAGTTTCAGGCCTATTTTTGAGAGTGAATGTGGAGCCAAGGTAACTGGAAAAAGTTGTATTTAAAAGTGAGAAGCCTCTTTTTGTACGTTTTATATCTGAATCCTTTATTTTAGTGTAGAAAACCCTGGGAGAAAATAGTAGATCCCATCTTTTTCATGCAAGAGCAGCTATAAAAAAAACAAAGCCATCCACTCCTTACATTTTAATAACCACAAAGTCCAGGGTATGTGCAGCCTAAAAGATGATGATGAGATTTCCCCTCCAAGTTCTCTGAGGCTGGCCAGTTGAGAAGGCAGGAAGCAACTAAGCAACTGTCTCTGCATTAGAATTTTTCAGTGCAATGCATTTCAGAGTGCAGACAAGCCACTTTTTTCCTCCCAGAAGCTGAGCTCTTGAGCCTAGCAACCTTAACCAAAAAACAACATATCTGAGTTTATTTCAGTGCTGATAGATGTGATGGACTAAATGTTCATACCTTCCCAAAATTCATACATTAAATCCTAATCCCCAATGTAATGGTATTAGGAGGTGGGACTTTGGGGGGAGGTAATTAGGTCATAAGGGTGAAGCCCTCATGAATGTGGTTAGTGCCCTTATAAAAGAAAATGTGCCCAGAAAGCTCTCTTGTCTTTTGCGCCCTGTGAGGATCTAGTGAGAAGATGACCCTCTGTGAACCAGAAAATGGGTCTCACCAAACCCTGAACAATATGTAATCTTAATGTTGAGCTTCCAGTATCCAGGACTATGAAAAATAAACGCTTATTGTTTAACCCGCCAAATCTGTAGTATTTTTGATACAAAGCCTGAATGGACTAAGATAAAATGCATCTGAGAAGGACTGTTTGTTCAGAGCCCTTATTCCCATGGTTTCCAGTAAAGGGACCATTTGAAGATGCTAAGACAGATGGACGAACTGCTGGTCATTATTTGCTAAAAGCTGAGAGAAGAGCACATCCTAATTAGGGGAGAGGCATTTGGAGAAAGCCTTCTAATGCTGTTTACTGCCCAAGAAAACTATTTTTGCTTTGTAGCCCCCTGGCTGTTAGCAACAGCTGGCATTGGCCAAAGAAGGCCTGGTTTCTATGGTGATGAAATTTGTGTGCTCCTTACAAGTCTTATTTCATAAGCACATCATTGGCCTCAACACAATCTTGATATTAAGATACCTTTTTATTATTCCAGTGATCAAACTAGAGGAGCCATGTCTTTATTTACTTCATCCCCACTTCTGTATTTTCTTCTACATCACCTGCCTACCATCTACAATGCTCTTCCTCACCATCTTTCTACTTATTCAAATTTATACCTCCGTATGGTCTTTTAAAATTTCTCAAAAAGCCATCTCTGACACATTTAGGCTGCGGAATCCTCTCCATTTTGGAAAAAATTCTGGCACATGACCTCATCTACAACTACTCTTCCCCTTGGAATTTTGCTTCTGGCACACTAATCTCCTTGCCAGGCACACTCAGAACCTTGCCCTAGCTGTTCCATCTACCTGCACTGTGCTTCTCCAAGGTATTTATATTGCTCACTTCCTCACAGCCTCCAGGTCTTTGATCAAATATCACCTACTTGGGGAAGCCCTCTTCGACAATCCTGCTTAAAAATGTAAACCTGTGACAGACAGCTTTAAAGATGGCTCCCTAAGATCCCTGTTTCCCGGTGTTCATGTTCTTGTGAAATCCCCTCCCCTTGAGTCTTGGCTGGAATAAGTGACTCACTTCTAATGAATAGAAGTTGGCCAAACTGAGGGGATGTCACTTTCAAGATTAGGTTTGAAAAAGACTCTGTCTCTGTCTTGTTTACTTGCTGCTTGCTCTAATGGAAACCAGCTGCCATGTTTTGAGATATTTTATGGAGAGGCCCACATGGCAAGGAACTGAGTAAGGACTCTCGCCAACAGCTAGTGGAAAGCTGAGCCTCCCCCCCACCCCCATCCAACTGCCTCAAAGGAACCAATCCTGCCAAGTACCATGTGATTGAGCTTGGAAGAGAATCCTCCCCCATGCAAGGCGCTTGAGATGGTTAGTCCCAATGGACACTTTGACTGCAGCATGTGATCTAGAGGACCCAGATGAGCCTGGATTCCTGACCCAGAAAACTAGAGATGACAAATGATTGTTGTTCTGAGACATTTTTGGGGAAATTTGTTACACAGCAATAGATAACAAGTACAGCACTCTCACTCCTCTACCTCCTCCCCAACGCCCAGTAATTCCTTCCTCCATCATGTTTTTCTCTATACTGCTTATCACTACTAACATGCTTTTAATTTTACTTCTTGGTAGACTCCCCCAACATCTCCTAAAATGTAAGATTCATAGAGGCAGGAATTTTTGTCTTTTTCTAGTCATCAGTATGTCCTTTTCATCAATATATATCTAATCAATGCCTGGCACAGAATAGTCAGTCAATAAATATTTGGTGAATGAATACATGTCAATATATGCATTGACAAATCATCTGTTTTTCCTCTTTCATTAGTCTTAAATTCCCAAAGAAAGTGGTTTCACCCATTAAACAATCTCTCATACAACCCATAACTTTAGAACTTTTTTTGTTATTTAATAAATATTTGCTCAGAGAATAAATTAATGAATAAATCAGGGAAAAATGTCTCTTGCTAAGTGCAGTACCAATTAAATCAGGGAAATGACAGGATGACCCATTATTTCGATGTCAGTGTCTTAAAAGGGTTAAGGAGCTGAGGCTATAATGGTAAAATAAAAACAAAAACAAATTTAAAAAAAAAGAAAAGAATAAAGAGAGAGAGGGAGAATTCTGGAGTTTGCTTTTCTACAAACAATATGTAGGTCATTGCCTTCCTAAGAAAATGAACTTATTTCTTTCCCATTATCCGAAAAAATCTATTAATGGAAAAAACAAATAAAATTTCCTCCTTTCTGGAAGAACTGCTTTTACCAATGTGACATAAGTAATTGTATATGCCTAGAAAAGAAGAGAAGTGCCAGCCATCACTTTGTAAAAAGAATCAAGGTAAATTCTTGAGAGTTAAGGCTTCAGTCATGTTGAGTTACAGAGCTATGATGATAGACTCCCAGGTATGTTTAAAACAATATCCATGAACAAGACATCACTCACGGGCTCATAGGAAGAGAGTGTTGGTGACCTACATGTTCTCAACCACATCCACACACAAGGACCACACATGAAAGATCTTTTATGAGCATTTCCTCTTTGTCCTTTGTATCAAGCCTGTTAACTCTCAATATTCACCAGATTAGAAAAGGTACGGTGTTGTGTGGTAATAAGAACCATGCACATTTTATTCTTAAAGTTAGGCTGAGTCCACTCTTCCTAGAACAAGGAGGTAACATAGGATATTTGGGGATAAATTCGTATGGGACAAAAGTGGGACAATTTGTTCAGATAATGGGTTTTACAAATTTGAAAAAGGTTCACCTAAATATATAAGTTATTTTGGTAACTAATATTTGCTCTAAATATCCTTCATATGTCTATCATCTTCCCTAGAACTACATTTTTTGCCAATTCCTAACTTTTAACTAACTGATATCTAAGCCTTCACTTGTACTCACCACTAATATATATAATGGAAGAAACCTAGTTATTCAATATCCTTGAAAACTCTTGTTCTCTTGCAAGTCAAAATAGACTTACTTAGGAAAATGTGTTAAAACAGCATCCTACTCAAGTCTTTTCTTCCAGTGTCAAATGTGGTCATGGTCTTGTTTTGTATGAAACTAATGTCTTAGATTTACCACAATTCTCATGTTCTAAAAATAATCATCATAAGCAGGAGTTACATATATTCGTTACCCCTGGTCCCTCGCTGTATCTTCCTCCTCTCTGTCTCTGTCTCTCTCTTTCTTCCTCTTTCTCTCCCTCTGCTGATTTGAATGGACTTGAATTCTGGATCCTGTACACTTTTAAACCTTTTAGCTTCATTTCAAGAACTCCTTAAATGGCATTCTACAAAACAGCTGCAGTTTAGGCTCTTCGTGTCACTTTACTGGTTAAGATCTGACATAGGGAGTGGTTGGCCTACAGTTTCCAAACTAAAGTGGCAAAGATACATTAGTCTATTCTTTCTTCCTAAGGCTCTGACTCTTGCCTAGCTGTAATTAATACTTAGCAGAAATACTCCATCCAGTTCTATTTTCCTAAGGAGCTTTCCTTTCAGTTCATATGATCATCTAAGAGCTTAATGCACCTGATCAAAATCCACTTGGTTTGTAGAAAAGTTCGTACTTATCACCTGTAACTACTGCCAACAGAAACAATTCAGTTGTATATGATAGAGAATTCATCTTCCAGAGGGCAAAGATCAACATGTCAATATCTGTCTAAGTAAATACTCAAGAACAAAATTTCTAAGATTTTAATGCATGAAAAAAAAGCTTTAGAGAAATTAAAGTGAACACAACAGAATAAAATTCTCTACTTCTAGCTTATGTTAAAATAAGTCTAGAATTGGGCATCTGGCTGGCTCAGTCAGTAGAGCACACTACTCTTGATCTCAAGGTCATGAATTCAAGGAGCATAGAGCTTACTTAAAAAAAAAATAGCCTCACACAAGATTGGAAAAAAAAAGAGGAGGATTTTAACATAAATCTATAAACATGCATACTTTTATTTCCTCTCATATCATTATCTACAATTCTTGGAAAAAATTAACCTATTTTTCTTGAAAATTTTTGAGGGGGTGTGTAAAAGCACATTTCAATGCTTGAAGTTACATACCCATAAATGTATATACACTTATATATGCAGTTATTTGCTTTCAAAAGAAATTATAAACTACTCCATCTGGTACTGAATATGGAATATAATAAAGTCACTTTTAGATATCTACATATATAGTGTCATGTAAAAGCTGACACTTTGAGAATACTTTTGACCAAAATTTCAAAAGAACTCAAGGTATATGACACACTAGTTAAAGCACTCGCATAGGAAATTAAATTATCTTAATTGCATTTAGCTCAACATTGACATTGACATTGCTGGACACAGAGCATTGCTGCCCCTTAAACAGAGGCCAGCAAGAGCAAAGCATAGGCTGAATGACTTTGTATAATAACAAAATAGAGCAATGCTTACCTTTTAATTCACTCTCCCTGCAGAGGATCTATGAGCTGGGTGCTCCCAGCTGAGCAATGGTAAAAATGTTCTTTAGTTAATAATAAAGGAAAGAAAACTCCAGACACCAAGAACCCGAGTTAACCATTGACACAGGTTTGTTCCTACAGTTCCACCTGAGAATCTACACAGGGAGCCCTTGGCATCTTATAAAGCAAGCGATAGCCGGTCAGCTGAGACAGAGGTTACCTCACTGCCCCGTCCCTCTGGAGGAGGTACAGCGTGAAGGGCATTCAAGCAAACCCTGACTAAGTTTTCATGAGGTCAGGGATATGAAGGAGGAAGATTTCCTGAGCCATAAATATGCTCAACAAATATTTACAAAACAGGGTTGTTGAGAGGTAACCTATGGAAATGCTTCTACTCAATGCAAAGAAATCCTTTTTACCAGAACTCCTGTCTACCTCTTAGCAAGTGAAGGCTGAGATCAAATCCCAATGAAAACTGAGACAGGACAACTAGAAATAGCTAAGCATCCATTCATTCCTTCATTCAACATGCCTTTAGTGATTAGTTACACTGTACGGCGCAGTTCTAAAGAACTAGCATCTTTGACTAAGACTGATAAACGGAAGATGGAGATTGAGGGAGGGTCCTCCCTCCTCCAACCACAAGGACCAGAGCTTAGGACAGTAATGATTAATAAAAAACACAGTCTTTGGTTCACATCCAGGACGCACAGTCTTAGAGTTACTCTGCCCCAGCAATAGGTCCTAAGAGGTGAAATGAAATGGCGAGTAGATTGTGTGGTCAAGCTAGCTGACCAGAGGTCAGAAAACTGAAGAATGAAGAAGTGAAGAGATGGCTTTAAAATGGTAGAGCCAAGAGAAAGGTCCAGAAAATTGTGAAAGGCAGCCACAAGAAACTAAAAAAATAACAATCCCAAGTTCTTCAGGACCTGGGGGAGCTGTATCTAGAAAAGTTCAAAAGGAAGATTGTGCAGACAAGGAATTAATATATGTCTTTTCTCCAAAGAGCATTGGCAACTGGGGGACCCAGGAGGCCCCATCCGATTTGTTCAGCCCTCCAAATTTAGGGGGTCATTTATGGGTTCTGACCATAGTTGGCATTTTGAAGTTTGGGCTTCCCCCACCCCATTTTTAAAAGCATGAATCGCTGAGGAAGCAAGATATGAATTTTAATGTTAGTGTTATTACCGGGTTTGTGATAGTGGGAGCTATGTACCCTGTCTGCATCCCAGTTGTCTCATCTGTAAAATAAGGATGATAAAAACAAGCACAAGACCTACCTTAGGAAGATTATTAGTGTCCCAAACCTGCTCGCTGTCATTAGGGATTTGACATTTTAACAGGAGCACTGATTGGCAACCTGCTACACAGCACCGGGCCTAAGAGTCTGAACCCTCTAAAGGATGTATCTTTTCAATTACCAGTAAATGTTAGGGAGGTGATGGACACAGAGTTGCCTCTTCTGCAGAGAAATCTGAATACCAGGGAACTAGGGCACGTCTGTACTAACTGAGGCAACTTCCACTGTGGTTTATCCACAATAAATCTGACTTGGTCATGTAGTGAGTATTTTATCACTTTCTCTGCTTGATTCCTTCCTTGTTTGAAAGCTGAGCTCCCTTTGTTAGCATTCCATCTGAAAGAACTTTTACAAGAACACCACGGTACACGTAACACCCTCCACTCCGCGAGGACCATTTCAGGAAAGGTAGCTTTGTTTGGGTGAGTGTTTGGATTGATCTGAGAAGATGAGACATCTAAACACAGCCTAAAAAAGACCGCAGAGAAGAGCAGGACAGCAGGCAAGATAGAGGACTTGGATGGTTTCCCAACTCCAACTGAGTCAGAAAATCACAGCGTGGCTTCATTCCTTTGTTTGAAGTAAATTCCCAGAACATCAGACACACCCATACTCACATGTAAGTAGAAAAACACTTTCTAAAGCCAGATGAAAATGATATCTGGGTTGGCTTTTCTGTTGCATGTCTATGCCTCCTAAATCTACCTTAACTGAAAATTAACTTCACTGAAGCTCAGCTTTGGTGAACTGCAATCCTCCCTGAAACAGAAAGAGATACCAAGGCAAATCAAAGGGGCCAGTGGGCATTAGGATTTGTCAAGTAACCAGAGGATGAAAGAATCCATTAATAAAGTGTAAAAACTTTAAGTGATAAAAAATTCTCTTTTTCCATAATCTGTACTTTATTGCCATTCAATGATTTTAGTAATGGCCTAAAAAAGGAGTTGGATTATACAAAGAGGTTACTTGTTATGTAGAAGTGTGGTATTATCACTCTGTCATTGAAAAATTGTTTTTGTTTGTTCAGCCCGATTCCTGTTTTTTTTTGTTGTTGTTGTTGTTTATTTGTTTTTTTTGTTTGTTTGTTTTTAAGTCCTGTGAGCTAAAAACAAGTTTAAATGGTGACGGCACAATTAAAAGAAGAAGATTCTGTGACATTTGGAAATTTTATGAAATTCAAATTTCAGTGTCCATAAATCAAGTTTTTTTGGAATACAGCCACACTCACTGGTTTGCATATTGTCAATGGTTGTTTTCAGTCTACAATAGTAGAGTCCGGTGGCCCTCAGAGCCTCAACAGAGACCATGTAGCCATCAAAGACTAAAATATTTAGTATCTGGTGCTTTACAGAAAAATGTTTGCCAATCTCCACACTTGCTAACATACACAATTCACTCTTCTCCAATGACAATGTTCTTCTTCTCTGATTAATGATTAATACAGAGTTAATGCCAAGTCGACTGTATAATCTAATATGTTTCTATCATACAATCCAGCAATAATCCTCCTTGGTCTTTACCCAAAAGAGCTAAAAACTTTGCCCACACAAAAACCTACACATTGGCATTTGGAGCAGCTCTATTCACAGTTGCCAAAACCTGGAACCAACCAAGATGTTCTTCAGTTGGTGAATGGATAAGTAAACTGTGGTTAAAGCACGAAGGAATCTTAAATACATATTACTAAGTGAAAGAAGCCAATCTGAGACGGCTACATACCATATGATTCCAACTATACGACATTCCAGAAAAGGCAAAACTATGGAGATAGTGGAAAGATTTGGGGAAGGGTAGCATGGAGAAAATAGGCAAAGCCCAGAGAACTTTCAGAGCAGTGGAAATACTCCTTAAAGTTTTAAAATGAATGATTCATGTCATTTTGCATTTGTCCAAACTCATAGAATATACAACACCAAGAATGAACCCTAAGGTAAGCTATAGGTGTGGTGCTTGTGATGGGTCCCTGCCGGTTCCCTCTTGATGAAAAAAAAAAAAAAATGCACCACTCTAGTAAGTGATGTTGGTAATGGAATTAGCTATGCATGAGTTGGGGCAGGGACTAGATGGGAAATCTGTACCTTTCCTCAATTTTACTAAAAACCTACAACTGCTTTATAAAAAGCTGAAAAATCTTTTTAAAAAAATCCTATCTTGGGGCACCTGGGTAGCTGAGTCAGTTAAGTGTCTGCCTTTGTCTCAGGTCATGATCCCAGGGTCCTGGCTCAGTGGAGAGCCTACTTCTCCTTCTGTCTCTGCTCCTCCCCTGCTCATGCCCTCTCTCCAGTGCATACGCACTCTCTCTCTCTCTCTCTCTGTCTTTCTGTCAAATAAAAAAAAAAATCTTAAAAAAAATTTTTGAAATCCTATCTTTCCTTCAAGTTCTTTTTACTAAATCCTTCCCTGTCTACTGTAAATATCAATTTATAATTTATTTTAAAAATGATTTTAAGAAAGAACAAACTTTCTAAGGGCACCGTTCTTTTTAATTTATATATTACAGTCCTTTGTTACACACATCATTTCATTTACTGAATTTTATTTTTTTATTTTTTTAAAATATTTTATTTATTTATTCATGAGAGACACACACACAGAGAGAGAGAGAGAGAGAGAGAGAGGCAGAGACACAGGCAGAGGGAGAAGCAGGCTCCCCACAGGGAGCCCGATGCGGGACTCGATCCTGGGACCCCAGGATCACATCCTGGGCCAAAGGCAGGGGCTAAATCACTGAGCCACCCAGAGATGCCCCCCCCCTTTTTTTAAATATTTTATTTCATTTACTGAATTTTAAATAGTAGTGGGTAAGGATTAACTTGAGTCTTAACGATCTTTGAATCCAACAATGCATCTAGCAGACACCTGTGACACTGTAGATGCTAAGCAATGAATGCTTTTCTTAAACAAGTATGCCATATTTGGGGGGGGTGTCTAAACAATTATTCTTTTTTAACTCCCCTGGACTCTTTTCTTTTGTCCAAGGTCTTTTGTCCATTTCCTACTTGTTCTGACACCGATGAAGACCTTCTTGCTGCCCAGCTACTCTACTCAACATCATAATTACTAGAAGATGCCTACATTTTTGTTTTTTGTTTGTTTGTTTGTTTTCTCTTCATCATCCTCTCAGATTTTTCTTTGTTGTATCTCATTTCACTTGAAAGATTGAAATGTACTCTTTTCCAAACCCTCCAGAATATATATGATAAGCAGCAGAGGAAAATGGGGGGTGGGGGGAGTTAATCTGAATTTACTTTCTTTTTTTTTCTTTTTTTAAGATTTTATTTATTTATTCATGAATGACACTGAGAGAGAGGCAGAGACACAGGCAGAGAGAGAAGCAGGCTCCCTGTGGGGAGCCCAATGGTGGATTCGATCCTGGGACCCTGGGATCACCACCTGACCTGAAGGCAGATGCTCAACCACTGAGCCACCCAGGCATCCTTGAATTTGCTCTCTTAAGGAGCAATCCAGTCCAGCATTTTTTATATGATGATGTCCTACATTTCAACAAATGATTTAAATAAAAATGATGAAGTTAACTGTATCAAAAAAAAGCCTGGTATACTGAATCATGCAAAGAGGCTAACAGCTGCATTATCCTTCCTAGAGGAGGAAAAAATGGAAAGAATACCTTTAAAAATCCCTCACAGATATTAAAGTGATATATGTGTTTTTTGGAGATAATATGAAGAAGAGTGCAAAGAAAGCAATAAAGATTCATCACAAGCCTGACTGCCCTTCGGTAAGACGATTTGTCTTCTTTTGCCCTATTGTTTTAAGATAAAATTGAGATTCAAATTGTATTAGCAGTTTTAATTCCTGTTTTTTAACCTTGGTCAAGGACCTCTTAATGTAAAAGAATGCATTCCCCTTAACCTTGGAATTCCCAACATCCAGGAGATACAAGACAAGCAGGTCTTTGGAGGCCTGTGTGCTGGCTTCCCAGTACCCCCATCCCACCCATATTTACTGGTAAGGTTGATACCGTGCTGTGGGCATTAACTGAAACTGTGCCTGCAGAGAGCTTTCTAAACTGGCAAGCATGCCACAGATGTGATGCAACATTTGAAGGCATGCCCAAGCATTAGGCAAATCCTGATCCTGTGCAACAAACGCCTGTATGTTGAGAAGCTGTCACTCTCCTCAAGGAAGCGTGCCTTCTGAGGGAATGAGGATCACATCAAAGGCGGCTCACTGGATTTCCAAAGACACCCTCCTTTTAGAGAGAGACCATTTTTGCTTTTATTAATCCTGTCTTTGTCTATCCTCGGGAAGATTTGAGGTAATTACCTGGATACTTCAAGCTCCAAATCCCCTAACTTCCTTACCACACCAATTACTTCATTAGGAGAAAAACTTGAGGGAGACCCATTTACCTGCCCAGTTGGTTCACTTCTTCCTCACTTTTCCCATTGGAGGCAGAGTCTTGTCCTTCTGTGCTTGTGCCCTTTTGTCCTCTGTCAAACTTCAGGGATGAATTATAGAAAGGAAGGTTCTTGTTGCCTCATTCCCTTCCAAGTCAGTTTTTTTTTTCCTATGCTTTCCTCCCCCCATCCCCCCTAAGTAAGAATTAAAAGTGATATTTCATTTGACAGCTGGTAACTAATCCCACCTTAGCAGGAAGGAGAACAGGAAGCCAGCAAAGCAATTTTCCATTCCGATGTCCCTTTCAATTTTTTTCCACATCAGGTACTTTTCAAAATCTAGACGTTTCCAGTGAGTCTGTCTATCTTCTTGTTTGGTCTCCTGGAGTCACATGTCCTTTAACTTCTTCTGCACCACCGATGAAAACCCTGACTGAACTGATGTTTGTAATTGAAGGAGGGAGAACTTGAGAACTTTTGAAATTCCAGAGGGAATATAACTGAAATGGGATTCCTTTGCTTATGCAAACGGGATTTTGGCTTTTGTAAAGATAAAGTTCACCCAGCGAGTCCCCCAAACCACACATCAAAATGCTTCATATTGTAATGAGAACTACAACTTCGACTCCTGAAATAAGTCTCTGCTCAACTATTTCCCCTGCCAGGCTGTCTTCCTCCCTTCTCCTCCTGCCTCCCATCTTTCCTTCCTTCTTCTCTCTCTTCCTTCCTTTCTCCATCCTTTCCTCCTTCCTTTTCTCTCTGCCTACCTCCCTCCCCTATTCATTTCTTCCTTTCTTTTCTGTTTAAATACTAAAGGGCTCTGTGCATTTTAATATGTTCCAGCCTTCCAGAATGTATATGAAGCAGAAGAAAAAGGAAAGAGTCAAGGAAAGAGTTGACTTGAATTTGTTTTGTCAAGGAACAACTCATTTCAGCATTTTCGTAAGACAATGTATGATATTCCAATGAATGATTTTTAGAAAGATTTATTAATTTATTTAAGAGAGAGAGAGAGAGAATGCATGCGTGCATGGGGGTGGGGACGGGAGGGGGTAGGCAGAAGGGGGAGGGAATCCCAAGCAGACTCCTCACTGAGCCCAGAGCCCGAGGCAGGGCTCCATCCCAGGACCCCCAAGATCATGAACTATGCTGAAATCAAGAGTCAGACACTTAACTGACTAAACCACCCAAATACTCCCAATGATTTTTTTTTAATGATGAAATTATTGTTTCCCAAAGTGGGTGATTTGTACAAGATATGAAAGAACTATATTCACGTAAGTTGCTGTCATTTCAAATGAAACAATTTAAGATGATGTCTACAGAAACATGTTAAATTCTGTATAAATCACATTTAACATTGCTCTGTTTTTCTGAATTTTTAAAAAAATTTCCAAGTGCATATTTTTACTGAAGTGATAACAATTAGTATCTAAATAAAAGAAATAAATACCTACTGAGTGCATGATAGTAGCAGGGACCTCTTTCAATGCTTCTGATGTATTAACTCACTTATTTTTCTCACTTAACCAGTGGGTAAGCTGAGGAAAGCACCGGTGTCTTATATACCTGCTCAAGACCCCATATCTAATCAATAATGGCCCCAGGAAGTCTGGCTATAGAACCAGAGATCTTAACCACTTGTTTTTGTCTAGGTATCAGCCGAGCAAATCTTTCTTTAGTTTAAAAATTATATTGTCTTGATTAGATATCAACGAGGAGTCCTGGACTGAATTTCACCCGCCCCCCAGATGAAAGCAAAATCATCTCAAATTATAGCCACTAGAGATCAGTTTTTGCATCTCTGGTTCTAAATACAGTTAATAAAATAGGCAAATACATCTAAGTTATAAGGAAAATCTCAATATCTGGTTTAGATAGTCTCTTTTTGACAGACTTAAAGTTCAAGGTAAGACAAATGTATTGGGTAAATTTATTTCTTCGCATAAGATTTTGTATGATTATTCAGTGTGTGCTAAATAATTCACCCAACTCAGATGGATTTCCATCTGTAAGGAACTTCTCAGCCTGCCTCCAGTACCCAGCTGCAGAGTGCCCCTGCCTGACCTCTAGATTCCCTGAGAGATCCCATGTGAAGGTCAGTGCCAGCTCCTTCGGGTCCTTTCAAACCCTGACCACGTTTCATTTGAGTTTCATATTATAGCTCATATTCTTGTGATAAAGTCCATTCTCTGCCTATTTTACTTGTTTACTTGTTTGAATATACTCAAATTCCTAGGACTTTTGGATCACTCACAAACCAGTAAAGAAACATCACTAAATTATAACTCCTTGAATCTTTTCACTGAATCTCATACCTGTTATGTAATAAAGCAGATGTAGAATTAGAATTTCTGAATTTTTCTAGAAGGAGGGAGGAGAAAAAAAAGAATAGGGCAGAAGATAGGAAAGCATCCTCATCTTTTGGAATAGGTTAGGTCAAGATATATATATACATATATATATATCTTGACTTAACCCTATTTATATAATATAAAATTTATATTTATATATAAAATTTATAACCTATTTAATAATATAAATTTATATAAAATTTTTAAAAATTTATATATATGCATATATAACATTCGATTTAGGGCAGCCCGGGTGGCTCAGCAGTTCAGCGACGCCTTGGGCCCAGGTGGTGATCCTGGAGACCCGGGATCGAGTCCCATGTCAGGCACCCTGCATGGAGCCTGCTTCTCCATCTGCCTGTGTCTCTACCTTTCTCTCTCTCTCTCTCTGTCTCTCATGAATAAATAATTAAATTATTATTTTTTTATTTAACACACATTTACTGAGCACCAGGCAATGTGTGTATAGTGTTCCTAACACTACTGTTAATGGACTAAAATAAGACATGGTCCCCTGCCTTTCCTCAAGGGATATTAGTCTAGTAGGACAATATAATAAGCATGGAAGCAACAACAACAAAACTGTTGAATCTGAAGTCCCTGGGAGGCTCAGTGGTTGAGTATCTGCCTTTGGCTTGGGGTGGGGGGTGATCCTGGGGTCTCGGGATCGAATCCTGCATCGGGCATCCTGTAGGGAGCCTACTTCTCCTTCTGCCTATGTCTCTGCCTCTCTCTGTGTGTCTCTCGTGAAAGAATAAATAAATAAAATCTTTTTTTTAAAAAAAGGTTGAATTTTAGGTAATATGAATGCTTAAAAGAAGCACAAACCCAACTGGTATGAGATCAACATACGGACAATTTAATCCACTGGTGATCAGCAAAAGTTGCACTCAAGTGGTAATTTCATGAATTTTCAAGAGGTATAAAAGTTTATGCACGTATTCTGAACCTAAAGAAAAACATGAACAAAGACAGAATAGAGAAACTATTGGGGAGAAAACAGTGTTACAGGTTGATGTGGTTTGGGGCACCTCCTATGAAGCAACTGCTGAAAAAAGCGGTGCCAGATCCTGGGAGAATTTCATCTTTCACAGAGGATCCTGTGTTCGCTGTGGTAGGCAATGTGGGGCCAACCAAAGGCCAGAGTCAGAATGGGAATCTGCTCACAAATTTGAGTAGAAAAAGACAATGCGTGGGGGAGGCGCATAAAAAAAGGGGGTTGAACAAATCAGGAGTCATTTATTAATGAGAGCTGAAGTTAGTGAGTAGAGAGAGAATTAGGCAAAAATAAACAGAATAAAAATGGTTTTATGTTATTTAGCAGTTGATAAAACTAAGCAATAAAGCAGAGAAGAGCCAAAGATAATTCTGATTTTTCATGATCTGAGTATGTGGGAAGAATTCTGCTGAAGATTCTTTGCTTCTTAATGAGAAAAATATTTTTCAATGGCATCAACTAAGTACAAGCAACCAATGTACAAGCAATGTTACCAGAAAGTCAGAAAACTGGGTTCTACCTCTGGACTGAAAATGAACCACAGTTATGACCCTTGTCAAGACACTATGTTTTTGTAGCTTTGTTTTCTGGTATGCAAGGTAGGGTTGGATGATCACCATTATTTCTTCTAAATATTTAATTTCTGTGTTCCATATTAAATGAAGCTTCATAAATAAGAACAGGGATTGTCTTTTGTTTTGTCTACACTGCAAAATCAATGACTAACGCTAGTACCTACACTGTCGCATGGGCTCAAATAAATACATGCTTAATGAATGAGTGAATGAATAAATCAACAAAAGACTGTGTGTTTATATCAAGATGAAAGGACTGATCAATTCAGTTTTTGTTTTTTGGGTGTGTGTGTGTGTGTGTGTGTGTGTGTTTAAGATTTTATTTATTTATTTATTTGAGAGAGAACAAGAGCGATTACAGAGGGAGAAGGAAAGAGAAAAGCCAACTCGCCCCTGAGCAGGTAGCCAATGTGGGCCTCAATCCCAGGACCTGAGCTAAAGGCAGAAGCTTAACCGACTGAGCCACCCAGGCACCCCTTGTTTTTGTTTTTAAGTCAAAGTAGCCATTTGAAGCTTTAGCTTCAGTATTAGAGCTGGATTAGACACCAAAAAATTATAGTCACACTTCTATAGTCTTCAAAGTTATTTGCTATGGCTCATATGCTAATGTTCCCAGCCATTATTACTCTTCAAAATGGAAGATTTCTGTACATTTCTGTAGATCCCTTATTCCCATTGCTATCTCTACAGGTTGCTAATACTATATAAAATAGAGATCTAGTTGAGACTGAGATGGAAGGAGTTACTTTGAAATTTCACTGGTTTGGAAATCTTGCATTTGGTTGTAGATTTCTATAGTGCTGTTTGAAGATAAAATACATCTTGAATGTTTTTTTTTTCCTACAATAAATTGACTGACTCTATTTATAATGCCATTATTTTGGTACCTTGTAAATCACAATCCAGCTTAGAAAGCACCATATTTCACATTGAACTATTGCATCGATTCACAAGGCCAAAAATGAAGAGGCCAAAATTCAGCAGAACTGTGTAGACAAACCTCTGCACACAGTTATTCTAGAAAGTGTATTCATAGTTTCTCCTTTTCTGATCTATGAGTTTCAAAAGCAGGTTGCTAAGTATTAATACATTCTCTTCCCCACAACAAAAACACACATTACAAAATATCTTAATATTTAACACTATATATACAAAATACCTAGATGATAGATTGAATGTAATGAAGATACTTGAAGTTGTATCTAACGGCCTATGTGCTACCTTATCCCAATCCCAATCCCTGCTATTTTTCCTTCTTATTTGAAATTTAATAATATAATGAATTGGATATGCAAACCATTTAGTCTATGCTATAGACTAAAAGTATAATAAGATAAAATTGGACCTTCATAAGATAAAATAAAACATTAATAATAAATACTTTGTAAGATAAAATAATACTTTGTAAGATTACATTTAATATTACCCCAAATAATACTTTGTAAGCATAAAATAATACTTTGTAAGATTATATTTAATATTATCCCAAATAAGTAAATGTACAGTGTTCATTTCAATAACTTATGAATCACAGAAGGTGTTTTTATGCTGATTTGCACTCATATTACAGCAAAGATGTAATTACATTGTTTATCCAGAGTATTTTAATAAGCTCAGTGTTAGCATTATATTCTTAATAGTGAATTTAGGAGGAAGTTTAAATGAAACTATTCTCCTCTCTTATGCAAACTGTAATCTCTATGAAGTGGGATTTGGTAGAAGAAAGAGATGTCACTGTGTGTACATGTGTGTATGTGTGTCTGTCTGCTTTGATGGAAGAGCTAAGAAACTAATGGAGTAACATTCCTGTTATTTACAGGAATAAAATGTTCTTGAGTGGGTGAGATGGCTACGCTCTCTTAATAATGGGAAATAGGAATATTAGCACTACATTTCCGATTACTGAACCCATCTATTTTGTTTCGCCTGCCCACAGAGCAGAAAGACATACATTGTTCTGGCAGGACTGAATATGCAAGGTTGACCTTCTCGTTCCCCTTGAACCAATTTTCACAAAATGGAACCCAGTAAAAGAAAACACAGGGATCCCCAAATGCATACTGAAAAGTAATCCATTTTTCACTCATCAGATAACAGCACTTAATGACTTGGGTAACCCAACTTCACTCTCCTATGGCCTTAATGAAAAGGCCAGTTCATTCCATTAGGAAATCAGTGAGATGAATCGTAATGAAAAACCATGATTCTTTGCCAGGATTTAGCAAAGGCCATGAATAGCCCAGCTTAAAAGTTGAATTTCTTGTTTTCCTTCCTGTGTGGCTCTCTTTGAAAAGACAAGAAAATGGTCCATTTGGTCTTTGGAAAACCCATCTCAAAGTGTGAGGCACTGCCAACTGGTTAGGTTCATCCCAGGTAAATGAAGCCACAGGAGAATTAGGAATAAAATGACCAGAGGGCAAATTTGCAAATGAAGACAAAGTAACATGTTTAGGTTTTCCTGCTAATGTAGGGAGGATAGTGAACAGTTTGTATTTCATAGGAAAGAGCACCTTCTGGGCATGGAGTCCTGACACATGAAAGTGTTTTGTGCCTCCTCCCTTCCCCCATTCCCATCACCCATGAGTTCTCCTCTCTGATGTAGTGGTTCTGCTGTAACATGACATGAGTGTTCTTAAAGATCACCATGCTACACATGATCTAGGGGGAAAAGAAGGACTTAGAGGAAAACAGGGTGGGGGCATAATACTCAAAAGTTTGGTCAGTAATATGTTAAAAAATGAAATAAAAAAAAAGTAGAACCCTAACAGAAGGAATGGCCAAGTTTTACACTTCTCAGTATTTTTGTTTGTTTGTTTTTTGTTTGTTTGGTTTTTAAAAAAAAATTTTTTTTTACACTTCTCAGTATTAAGGAATGCATAAATACTACAATAAATATGGTATTTGCCTTGAGAAAGGCCTGAGGTTTCCTTGTGGCCGTGGACATCAGAAGAAAGGTTCATAGATTATGAGTTATTACAAAGTGGTAGAAGGAAGATTATCTGAAATCTAATGGAAAGTTGTAAGACCAAGGATGGGTGCATGAGTCCGTAACACATGTGGTGCACTGAAATGATGGGTAGATGTCCAAGGATTGTGCAGGTGGGTTTTGTGTATTTTTGTGCCACTCAGACCAGGTAGTACAGTTGTTTTCACTCACCTAGTGTTTCTTGAGGACAAAATCACATCTAGGCAAACACACAGCTGGCTCAAATTTCATATTATGCTCACATTGTTTCCTTGTATAGCAAATGTACTGGAACTAACTTACATTTTCAAAACATGTGTTACAGCAGGACTGACTATATATTCTCACATTATATTTATTTAATACCTAAACAGTCAAATGAAGAGTTCAAGATTTTCTCATCTTGTGGAGATTTCCAGATAGCTGCTCAGGGTTGTGTTGACATATTATATCATTCTACCTCTATAGTCATTAATTGGCCCCAATGGTACCATTCCCCTACTCATGCTAGAGGACCATAATTATGGTGGAATTGAAGAAATTGATCAAGAGCTTCCTTTCTTCTTGCATGATGGAGTGCCTAATTGATCGGATTGATTGTATTATGTTATCCTTCCAACTCCTCTTCCATCTTCTATCCTGCTAGGTTTTGTTTTTGTTTTTTGTTTTTATAATTCTTCTATTTGTTCCAGATCTTAATCTCAGTATTCTATAGCATATCAACTTAGCATTGCTACATTCTGAAAATTTCTTATCCTTGAAATCTTCTTTTCTAATTTCCTTTACAGTTGGATTTTGTTGTTACTGTTTTGTTGTTTTGTTGTTGTTCCAAGTCTGTGACACTAATCCACTCACACAAAATACCCAAAGCAAATGCTTTTCACTATATCTCATCTGGTTTTTCAATAGTGTGCAGAGTTCAGAATCTTCTCTGTCTAGGAATCTTATTCACTCTTTGGAAAAGATTTTACAAGGATCCAACATAAATATAAAATAACAGGAACACCCACACCATGCTTGGCCTCTTTTTCAGCATGTTTTTAATGCTAATCCAAGAAAACAGCCTGTAAAATATGCACACACGTATGTACATTGCAGATCTTCTTGTAAACATCCCTTCTGTGATTAAATTGATTCCTGAGGAATTGGTTAAGACAAGCAGTACCAAAGGTCACTTTCAAAACTTCCTGTGCCCCTGAGAATGTTTTGTGTTAATAATATGCATTAGTTTTATAGCCACTTAAGAAGACCTCGTTTATGTCAAACCAGAAACAGAGAGCCAAGATTAAACTAGGGTAAAACCCTACCACTTCTATAGAATCAAAAGAATGCAGACTTCTGGAAACAAAAGAAAGCCGAGTTTGGAAAGACTCACTGAAAGTCTCAATCTCTTGATATTTTATCCGAAAGCCTCCACACAAACAAAAAGCAACAGGTAACTGTGTCATACAGGGACAGAGGCTGTGTGTTGATCAGCTAGGATGATAGATGAGAAACACAGGAAAGAGCCAGACCTAGGATCACAATTTTTAAAAAGTAAAACAACAGAGGAGTTGGATTCTCCATGCTAATAAACTCACTAAACAGGATTTCTTTGCCATTGTAAATAAAGTAAAAATCTTAGAGAACCTTTTAAACTTCACATTTAGGGATGTGTGTTTCTTCATTTTCTTGAATACAAATAAGCAAATATCAATCAATCAATCACAGGCCCCTTCCGGGGCAAACTTGGCTTGAATCATCAAATGGGGATACCACGTGAGAACAATATTTGCTTTCTCCAGTTAATAGAAAATCAGCAGATGTTTCAGAGAGAGAACATGGCTTCATGGACAGTATTAAACCATCTTACCTACATCGCTTTGAAGACAAATGTTTCCATTTCCTTTACGGAGCCAATATATTTTGCTTTCTCAGAGTAGCACAACACAATTCCATAAACCATAGATGGCTGGTGAGTCACTTCTTTTCTTCTCTTTTTTTCCTAGAGATCAGAGATTATCAGAGCTTGAAATTTGAATGTTGTGTAACTACCCCAACTCTCCAACATTGCTCATGAAATTTCTGAAGTTTTAAGCAGAGAAGGAAAACACGTTTTAAAAAAATCAGATTCTTTTTAAAGTGGGAACTCAAATTACCAATGTCCTGCCCTTACTGGGTTGCTGTTGTCATATTCTACATGGGAGACTTCTCTCATATGATTGTAATTACCAACATAACCAAGCTATTAAGAGTATGGCATCAGGGCCTGCCCGTAATAGTGCCTAAGGTGATTTGTTTTAAAAGGGAGAGAAAGAACTGCAGATGAATGAACTGTAGGAAACTGAATTGTGCAAGTTATGCACTTCAGCAGCACTGTCCCAAATCCAGCTCATTCGGCCCAGCTCAGGTATCAGTAACTGGAGGAGGGCAGGGAACAACAATCAGTCAAAAGCACTCCTGTCTGATAAGTTCTAAGCTTGTGACAGGTAATGTATTGTACAGTTAGGTCCTCCAGGAGAGGGGCCAAGATATAGAAGAGTCTAGTGGTGGGACTAGCCACTCCTAAATGTGGGTCAAAATGATTTAAGTATAAAGGAAAAAAGATAAAGATAAAAATAGCGTATAACCATTGTGCAGAAAATACATCCAGGATTTCTCATCATTTCTACTCCAGCAGATTTTTACTATTTATTTTACATTATTATGTATTTTATTTGTTTAGCTGGACATAGATGCTCTTGTTAATTGCTAATTTCCTCACTCACACTCAGCTTCGCGTACTGATACGTCTAATCTGTAAGCATTTCTGAGCTCTGTCTTGGATGCTGTGATCTTGAATGATTTGCTTGAATCTACTACCTGAAACCTGCTGACATTCCACCTATTGGCTGGTCTCCTGGTACTTTACCACTTGTCCTGAGAGAGTGTGGATTTTCTATTCTTCTTTGGTTACCTATATTTGGGGTCAGTGCCTCTCTTTCAAATAGGTTTGTCCCATAGCCAGGTTAACTCCTCAGTGCAAGTCCATTAATGGTTTTCTGTACTTCCACTTGGGCATATGAAAGGAAAATCCTAGCATGATTGGGGAACGCAGTTTGGATGCCTGACGCTTAGCCAGCACTCTGCACATATCAGTAAAAGAACGTGTTAATGAATTGACTTGGCAAAGTCAAACTGTTGAGTCATCTAAACATGCAGACATAGCTTGTGCTATGACAGCGCCAATCTCCATGCATCAGCATATAATGGGAAGCAGATTGCTACCAGTTCTCTCAAATTAGTCAGGAATGGACAAAACAGCTTCTACTAATAACAATTTCCTAGCATGCCTCTGTGAAGAAGAATGTGCACAGAAAAAAACAGGTATTTCACCTCTGTAGTACATTATGATAGGTGGTTATGACTCGTGACCTTTCCCATCATTCAAACAGTTATCCTTAAAAAATGTTTAAAAATTATATATATATATATAAAATTATATATATAGTAGATATTGTATATATATAACAATATATAAGCACACACATATATTTATGAGATAGAACTCTTGGGGGGATGATTTCTAAAATAAAATAATAAGTAAGTTCTGGACCATTTCATTAAATCTCATTAACCAGTTGAGTCTTGTTTCAGAGGGTATCCATATGAGATGGTAAGCACTAACTAGGTGTAGAAAATAGTAAGTGTTTATTAAATCACATAAAATTGAATTGTATGATGTTGAAAAGAAGTCACAACCTGACTACATAGTTTGAAAAAACTGGTCTTAAAATTGAGAGATCTAGCTCATAGTCTCAACTTTGCCACTTACTCATCTGTGATCTTGAGATGCCACTTCACTTCCCCTCGTTTCAATGTTTTATTGGCAAAGTTAAGATAAGCCAAAAGTCAAACCTTAGATTTTTTTTTCCAGACTAGAAATTCCATGACCTTGGATAAGTTTTTGTCCTATAGTTTCATTGTAATTTACTATTCTATGAGAATAAGCTAAAACTTTAGATATGTCCTCCTTTGCTCTTTCTTTTTAACATGCAAACCAACTATCAGATGGTTTTTAATTTAATGGGTTAGAATGAAATCAGCCAAAGTATTTCACCTTAAAGGTGACTGTATAATGTGTCATTCTGATGTTCAGTAATATTGCTGGCTTATGATATGCTAATCAGGCCTATCTCTGAAAATGGAGCTACAAATACATACATTGCAATTCAGGTGCAGAATTTTCCCCCATCACAAATACTGTGGTTTCTTGATGAAGTGAGTTAGAAATGTCTCATGTACAAATGGCTTTGAGTGGAGTATAGAATCTTTACATGGAGGCTGCTTCATTAGTTTGGCCCTTGGGATGGTGATGGTGGTATTCAGAGCCATGGAAAAAATGTGTGCTCTGACTAAAAATGAAGCAGGATCCTGTCACAGAAATACATCCATTCTGGCACCTGGATCCTAGTATTCTTGTTCCTGATCCTTTACTATTTGTTGGTTTGGTCAGTGGACAAAAGGAAGTTGTTCCAAAACAACCAGATGGAAAACCATAAGCTCAGTGAAACCCGAGAATTGTTTGAACAGGCGCCCATGCAGCAAGGTAACAGTGCCAAAACGGGTCAAAACTCCCCAAAGCACAGGAGTGTCAACTATGCGTTAGAGGGACTTTAAAATATTAATTGTCATCCATCCAAATTTCAAAAAAGAGCACCTGCTCTATGTATGGAAGGAATTAGTATCTCTTTACTTCAAGCCAGCCTCAGTCAGCAGCAGAGGTGGACAGAATGAGACACAGAACTGCAGAGCCACATGAAGTGTCTTCTTCTCTTTTTTTGCTAAGTCAGGGTACCCATTCTCTAGGGAGCACAAATCTCTCCTTGAGGGCTCATTCTCATGATTACACAAATTCTATACTAATGACACAGACTCTAAAAATGAGAACTCACCACTAAGCCTAGTAAACCAAGAAACGCAGTAAGACATCCTGCCCTGGTCCTTTTGGCCTTTACTTTAGTTACATAACTATTAGTAAATAATGAACCCTCTCATTATACATTTGAATTGCACTTGTTTCAGGCATTTTCTGAGAAAAAGCTTGTATCATGATAAAGGAATAGAAACTAGGTTTGTTCTGTATGTCCTCGTTTTTCCCCAGAATAGCCACAAATCCATTACTGCCAACTAGTTAAAAGAGAATGAGCACAGAGAGAAAAACTCACAGGGAAACAACCATCTTGAGCTATTTATAGCAGCTTTTGCCTGTGTAGCCTTTGCTATAAAGGTCAGACACTAGGTTAAGCACTTCAAGTATGTTATCTTGTTTAATCCTTATAACCTCATGTGTCAATACAAAATTATCACTCCTATTTTACAAATAAAAATATGAGCCTTGAAAAAGTTGGCCTCAAAGTCACATAAGCTAGTGAGCGTCCCAGGTTCTCCTCATCACTGGCCTTCCTCTTCTACTTGGGCTTTTGCATTATGGCACTTGGGGCAGAAGTGAACTTGTCAGCCTCTTTCATCTAAATGAGAAATTTCCTCTTGAATGAAAACAGATTTCTGCAGGGTATTCTAGAAAGAAGGAAAATGCACATTGGCAGAACCCAGCCATTGATTGAATGTTAACTGTCTTGGATGTTGCAATTCTCTTGAAAAGTAAATAGGAAGTAGCATATACCAAACTCTTTTTCAGGACTCCTCTTCATCAACAGTGGTCTAATACGTTGCGTTAGTCACTTTTTTCCCCCTTGAACTCTCACTACTTCATTAAAAAATATGTGCCTTCCTCTGACTGTTAGAATAGGGCTCACACTGTCACAAAAGTGATTGTCAGGGTCATCCTGAGAAAACACCAGGCTCTCTTGAACCAGACACACATACTGGAGGTCAGATGGGGCACTTCATTCATTTCCTGAAATTACTTAAGCCCTTGAAACTGATACTGATCTGCAAGTTCCTGAATGTTCTAAACACCCAAACCACAATGGGATTGTGGAAAGAGAAGGTTGCAAACTGGTTCTCTGGGATTAACCAAATGGGATTTTCATTCGATATGATAATGAGCAAGATGAAATTCAAGAATTTGACAAAATCTCAGTAAAGACAACGAATTATAGAGTTGAAGAGGATATGATCATCCTCACTTCAAAATCTATAGGAGTTACCCAGCTTTACTCAGTCTTTAATGAGACTTAATGCTTAACCATCTGTTTGTTAAGTGACTTCCCCCAGAGGCTCACTTCCATTTAAACGATATCCACTTCACGTTTTAAATCTCACTAGAAAGTTTCCTTTAACTTTCTATTTTCCAAGCTATGCCCTTTCATGTTATTAGAATCATGGGTAAAATGACCAAATTTTGTGGGAAAAAAATCAGGATATATGGTCCAGGGGAATATGTTTTTGATTTATGAGTTTATTTCCAAATAAACAAAATTTGATTATCCTTTTAATGGATTGCCTTTATTGAAAAGCATATAAAGGCACATAGGCAGACTGCCATAGAAAATCTGATTTGCCTGGTCACGGGACACCTTCCTTAATCATTAAACAAAAATAACAGCCACCATTGTGGAAAACCTTAAAGACTTAGCCACGTCAATATCCTAACAGTAAAAAATAAACAGTTTTAAATAAATAAGTAACAAACAACTACAAATAAATAAGTAACTTATTGTCACCTTGAAAGTAAGGCACACACTTAATATTTACAAGTCAAAGTAATTACTTAAGTTCAATCAGAAGTGATAGTGGTTTTTATTTTATTATTTTATTTTATTTTATTTTATTTTATTTTATTTTATTTATTTTTAGAGATGGGGAGAGAGACAGAGCCAGGGGGATGGGCAGACAGATAGAGAATCTTGAGCATGGAGCCCACATGGGGCTTATCTCAAGACCCTGAGATCATGACCTGAAATCAAGAGTCCAGGCTTAATCAACTGAGTCACCCAGGCGCCTCAAGAAGTGATAGTGTTTTTATAATCAGACATTAGTTACAATCTTTTGAAATCTACACATCAAGGTTGTCTTAAAAATACAAAGGACTCTCATATGTTAACCCATTAAAGCACGCAAGACCCACTTAGAATTTCTTTTTTTTTTTTTTGGTCAAATTCTGTCTATACCGTCTATTATCTATTATTCAGGATCATCAGAGCAAAATGTCAGAAAACCAAACATAGAATTTTGTCCCAAGCTACCATTTCATAGGCATAATCTGGTTTCACTCCAGCTGCCTTTCAGTTTTGTTCTCTGCCAATGTATAGTACTTTGACCAATGACACTCCAGGAAGGTGGGTTCCATAAGTCATCAGGACCAAGCAATACAAATCTGGGGAAGAAGTAAGCATGGAGGATCAAGGAAACAGAATCTGCTCTACACTAGAGAGCTGGCCCTTTTCTCCCTTTCCTTTTCAAATGAACTTTTCCATCTTGTTTTTCATTTTCCCCTGCTTGGTGCTCCCTTCTAAACTCTCCAAGCTCCTGGCTAAGGTCTAGATAGAATTGTAACACACACACATACACACACACACGTGCACACACACGTAGCAGTAACCACTGAGGTGGGAACGTCCACATTTTATACCTCTAAGAAGCATAACAAGAAGAGGAAGTCCTAAAAAAATAAAATAAAATAAAATAAAAAATAAAAAAAAAGAAGAGGAAGTCCTGGATGTACATGATGGTTTGTTAGGTAAACTGCCCACTTCTGAAGGGCAATGGGTACAGTTTGACAAACGGACTCCCCTTTATACCACCTGATTAACCTAGACCACCAGAGACCAAAACTCAGGGCACCTTTGACCATGAAAGCCCCACACCACCTCCTGTCTCCTGCTTTTGCATTTCAAGCCTCAGCTGCTCAATCCTACCCCTGACTTGCTTACAGGGCCATTCACAACTGTAGTATGAAAATGGATTGGTTTTATTTGTCTAATCAAGAAAGTTTAAAGCCTAGAACAGCTAGATATCCTATACCAGTGACCTATCCAAGGCCCATGCATCTTCAGTAAATCCTCCCTTCCTCTCAGGCTACGCGAGTCCTTCCATACCACATTGTCCAAGGCTTTTTGATCACACTTGTCACTACAAATTATGATTATGTATATGCACAGTGCCCTTCCCCATCATACTGGAAACCTCTCAAGGCCTTGTCCCCATCATTTTGGCTGCCGCTGCCCACCCTCCTCTGTGTCTTTAACTCTCCACGGTAACTTCATAGTAGGCATTTCATATTGACTTCTTAAATAAACATAAAAGTGAATGAATAAATGACCTTCATGTCAAAGAATGCCTTGACCCTGAAGAAAAATATGGCCTGTGTTATTTTGCTCTCTTTACTACTACTCTTTATCACAGAGTAGGTAGGCACCATGAGATACGAATTGCTTCCTCAGTCTGATCTTATTTACTCTTTTTCCTATAGTCTGAAGGAAAGGCAACAACAGGCTTCCTGTTTGCTAAGAGCAAATCTGCTTGCCTTTGGGTGCATTTTTTTTCTAGCTTGCTCTCAGTTCCTCAGTGAGTCTCTTCACCCAGACATGCAGCTTCATACTTTGGTGTGGCTGCGCTGCTCTGAGAGAATCCACATTTTCTAGTCTGTTAAAAATGACCTTTGTCCTTCATCAACCCTGTTCAAAATTAATGTGTTTTGAAGGCAAGTGAACTCAATGTGGGGACTCAGACAGAGAAACAGAATGACAAGTAAATCAATGGTTGTTCACAGTCATTAGATACTTTTGAAGATAATTTTTTTAAATAAATGACTAAATTTCCTTTAGAATATAGGCTAATATATCTTAAATAACATTTCCCACTGCAGCCATGATTTGTGGTAGTGATCAAGATGATTGAACTGGATAGTCTAGATTTTCAAAGTCACTCATTCCCATTTTCACAAGAATTTCTGGGAAAGAAAAACGCAGCAGAGGTCAGAGGGCTTGGAGGTAGGAAGGAGAAGTCCACAGATTCAGTTTCAAAGCTCCCCCATGCATGTGATACCCAGCAACAAGAGACTTGCCCCTGGAGAAGAAATGTGCCTTCCAGAGAGTCAGCTGGAAAAGAGAAACAAAACCCCCAGATGAAATGGCCTTCACACCTTTGAAGCTTACATAATAATTGTTTTTAAGTCTTTTGACACCAATGGGTGGAGGGACACTGTGAAACCATGTCTAAAATTTTCTCCAAGTACAAAAGAAAATTTAATTGCCAAATTATAAATCAAGGCTCCAGTACTGCCAAAAGGCCTTGCGTATAATATAAAAAAGGATTTCTGTTTTGTTTTGTTTTGCTTTAGCTTCTCCACATGCATGGCCCAGCAAATTCAGCAGTGAAAACTTAGAGAACACATCTCAAATCTGAAGAAATCTGCCTCTGGCAAGGTAAAGGCGAAACTTGACTGATACACTGGCTTCCCCGAGTGTTGCATTTAAGAAAAAAGTGTCAAGTATTTGCCTCAAGGTCTTGTTAACTAAGAGTCTTGTTAACTAAGAGGAAGCCATGAATCTAGGGCTTACAACTCCAGAAATCTTCTGCAAATTAAGAAACACTTTTAGAGTTTTAGGAGAAGGGAATGCCTGGTTGGCTCAGTGGTTGTCTGCCTTGGGCTCAGGTTGTGATCCTGGGGTCCCAGGATTGAGTCCCACATCCAGCTCCCTGCAGGGAGCCTACTTCTTCTTCTGCCCATGTCTTTGCCTCTCTCTGTGTGTCTCTCATGGATAAATAAATTTAAAAAAAAAAAAGTTTAGGAGAAGTGGACTTCCTGAGCTCTGTTTCTTACCAGCACATTACCAGGTCTTCTGCAATATTAGGACCTAAATATATCCAGACAAAAAAGTGACTGTCTGAGAGACTTTGGAAAAATAATAGATTCCATCACTAAAGGATAGTAATGGTAAATCTACCAAAAACAAATAGTAGCTCCACAGACCTCACTTACTTGGTTTGATGTATTATGCTCTGATTCCTTAAATGCTATTCCACTCATGTCCCTTTAATTCCTTTTGCAAAACTCTTCTAAACTAAAGGGACTGAAAAGGAGCATTGTGCGCACTCCCCTTTCATAGTAAGCACTGTGGGCTGATACATAATTGAAAATTTACCAAAGCTCATATGAAGGGTCTCTTGAGGAGACAAAATTTGAACTTTAATTCAAATAAATTTAGGTTGAAGACTAGGGATGACTTGGAGATTTAGGTAGAATATTCAAGGTCTGTTTCTGTTGACTTAAATTATCTAGAAACCTTTATTTTCCAAATAGTCTTTCCTCTTTTCATCCTTGTCTTTAGGAATTAACCATTTAAAATGATCTACTCTGCATAGGTGCATCTGGGAACTTATTGCTAATAACATGATTAATTAACTCCTTTATCAGATGATAACCTGGAAAATGATTAGAATCAAAGAATGAGCTCCCAAGTCTGGTAATTTAAAAGCAGCAGACATATACGCTATATCATAGTCTTGTATTTCTAGAATGTTTCCCTCATTAAAGCATATAAAATGTTTAATTTAAGACTGATGGGTCTTGTCTGGCATGTTGATGTGGAAATTGTCCCATCATCCTAACGACAAATAAGAAATTGATCAAGCTAAAAAATCAACAACTCTTCTTAGATCCACCAGGGCAAATTGCTACCACCAAAATTGAAGGCACATACAGGGAAATGCAGAGAGTCACAAGTTACAAGAGCAGAAACTTCTATGGGAACCAGTGCCAGGGTAGAAAAATCTGAACTGTTTTTGATAATTGCTGGAGGCTCATCTGCACAAGTCTGAGAGATAAAGACTCCATATTATGTGCCTATTATGTCTACAAGATTCTAATTTCAATTCCTTTGGATATATACCTAGAAGTGGGATGGCTGGGTCGTATGGTAGTTCTAGTTTTAATTTTTTGAGAGACCACCATACTGTTTCTCACATTGCACATACTAACTAACATTCCCATTAATGAGATACAAGAGTGCCTGCATCCTCCACATCATCATCACATCCTCGCCAACACTTGTTATCTCTTGTCTTTTTGGTAATTGACATCTTAACAGGTATGAAGTAATACCTCATTGTAATGGTTTCCAAGGTGTATCTTACTCTCTTGCCGATCACAAAGCTTAATACATGTTATCACTGTTTGACTGATGATCTGAAACGGTGGGAAGAAGCATCACTAGATTTTGAAAAGCAATTAACTATACTGTCTTCTTTGCCATTCAAAAGACAAGGGAACATGAGTGTTTATTTTATGTCAAAACCATCAAGACAGAAATCCAGCTGAAATTCACTTAGAGAGTTCCCATCTATGGTTATAGAATCCAAAATGCAGGTTTGCAATACCAGACTACATCTTCAGAGCAAAACCCAAACTGTGATTTGAGGCACTTATAACATCAGCTGACATTTACTTCCTGTTTGGACTGAGAAAGGCCCTGGGCTAGAGAACTTACAAATATAATTTCTCTTATCTCCCTGGCCTCTAACTCCCGTTTCACAGATGAGAAGCCTGAGGCTCAGAATATAAAGTAATTTATCTAAATTCACACAAATAAGGAGTACAGGACTTAGAATTCAAACTTATCTGCTTAAAAGTCAAGATACTTATTCCCATCACAAACCTTGACTAATTGTGTTACTCAAAAGAAAACATTTCTTCTCTTTGAGGCTCAGTTTTTTTCATGTGTGAAATGAAAAGATCCCAAATGATCTTTAATTGCAATATAGTTCAACATTAAATAAATGATTATAAAAATTAAATTATCATTAAATAATTCTTATTAACATTAATTTTAGAGACAATATTAAAGGCAATATCCTCAGAGCAGAACCAGCTAGATCAAAGACGACAGCATTAACTTAATGCAATAGAAAAAAATATTTTCTACTGTTACAAATTACTGAAGTTTAAAGTTTTGACTTACCTACTCATGGGCTCAAAACTTCTTGAGCTAGCTGCTTCTTAAGCTTCTCTTGCTACCTCTGACTCAGGCTAAGAAAGCACCTTCCCTGCTTTGGCCAATCTCTGTTATCTCCTTTTATCAGAATCTTGGTTTGATGTCCAGCCCAGTCAGTCCCTTAGGACCCAGATATCTAGGACATTCTGACGCCAATATTATGCTATGTTCATAAACCTTCTTCCCTTCAGCCAAACCACATGGTCACCAAATATTTGAGGAGAAACTCCTATTGGATAGAAGCATTAGAGAAAAACCTGAGGGCATCTTAGCACTTCATCATTGGCTCGCTCTGGAGATTCACACCCCTTTTGCCAACACAGCCTGGGGACAGCTGTGTAACTGGTAGAGAGTCTGTGGTTCATTTTGAGCCTCAGGTTGACTTACAGGTTCAAGTGTATGGATTGCCCAGAATCCCAGATTCATGGAGACTAACAGACTGTGCTTTTTAACACCCTCATACCTCTGAAAAATCTCATAATGTCCTCTACCATTTCAGAATCCTAGGAAGTTCCTATCTATATTTTGGTGCTTGGTTTAATCATCCACCATTTCTGGAAGGATTGTCTCTGTATCATGGCTGCTAATTATGGGCCAACTATTTGTTCCTAAGGTTTTTTGTTTTTGTTTTTTTATTTTAACACTTACCATATTGTTACGTACTCACAGTTTTACAGGTTTATCTTTGCTCATAGAGTAGAAGAATCTCCATGACAAGACCCATGGCTTCATCTTTCTCTAAATCTTTCGGAGAACCTATCAGAGGGCTTAGGACATAAAAAGCCCAAATAAGATATTTTTGGAGTAATTAATGCATCAAATACTAGTTAAGCACAGATCCCTCTACTCAGAAAAACCTTGAAAGAGAAAAAGACAATTCACTCCTAATTTCCAAGCAATGTTGTATTATCCATCCAACATATATTTATTGAACACCTACCAAATGCCCCATGCTCTTTTAGGCTCTGTGAATATGCCAAAAAATAGATGCACTCCCCGCTCTGTGAAGTATTACATTTTAGTGGGGAAAGATAAGTGATACAAGGAAAGTCAAGTATAGTAGAAGAGGAATCCTATGAAAAAAGAAGAAAATGCTGGGTTTATGGGGAAATTCTATAAAAAGCAAATATTTTATAAAATGCTTTATAAAGAGCAAAGATGAGGATGAAGGAGAACAAATGAAGTAGCAACAACAAATAGCAAGTGCCATTCGATTTGGCTGATGGATTTATATTTAACAACATAATCATACATAAATTTTCTGGAGTTCAAGGAAGGTGATTTGTCAGATTTGTCCATATTGTGTCTTTCTCATTGTAGCTCCTGGATATAACATAATCCACTTCACTCTTAACCTATCAGTGTAGCAGCCAGGATTGGAGAGAGAACTCTTGTCCCATGAATGAGATTGATGGGCCGATGGATCACCTTGCATTCTAGAAAACCACATGTTCTTATAGTTTGTTTGGTTGTGTAGGGATCTTTGTCTTCTAAAGCTCTAACCTCAAATCAGAAATCATCTCCTTTTCCTGAGAGTGACATTCATGTAGCAATAGCAAACTGTCAGGAAATTTTCTGGCAAGATTATTTCCAAATGGTTGATGTTTTAATTGTTCTGAATAGCCTATTATTTGATTGACAACAGTTGATTACACTTCTTCACACCTGTATAGCAGCACACATATATGTCAGAGGGGCATAGAGTTGTATAATTTGTCCATAAAGTGGTACAGACAGATATTATAACATTCAGGAAGGACAAGGTATTGAGAGAATGAAAAACTCTAGTAGATGTAGTGAAATATTTAAAAGCCAGTACTATCTTACTAATTTCTTCTTATGGAGAGCAGAGCAAAAAATCTCAAGGAAGCTACAGAAAAGACTGCTAACTTGCAAGAAAACTCAAATTTCATCTCTTGGGTGTTCATGGATCTTTTCACAACATAGAATTATCACTGGTCATGTTTCTCCAACTCTATTCTGAAGACAGTTTTTTCCCCCTCAAACTAACCAAGATATTCTGCTATAACACTCAAATTGTTCTTTTCCCAATTTGCAGGGGAAAAAATACAACAACAAAACTAAGTTTGTTAGTGGAAACATCTCAATTTTAGCTTGCTTCCTTTTTTCCTTGAAATACAATCTGCATCCAGTTTTCTGGGTTTTGTTTAAGTCTTTCGAAGTAGATTTTTGCTTACAAATTGTAAGGGCTTATCAATAATAGGCAATTATTTTTCTTCTCTATGTTAGCAGTAACCAATTAAAAGGAATATTTTTTGGGGAAAAGGGTCTCATTCACACAGCCACAATACTATAATATATCTAAAATTTTTCTTAACATTTAATGTACGTGATGAGTATACCACAGATTCTAAGAACATGGGCTTTTGGAGATAGATTCTGGTTCTGACTTTGGGCATACGGTGATCAGGGACACATTACCCACCCTCCATGTTTCTCAATGTCACCACTGTTAAATGGGGATAATGATAAACTTTCTCTTATAGTCTTAGGAGTTAAAAATACTAATACATGGCAAGTCCTTAGAGCAATGCCTTGCACACAATTAATTTATAATAAACATTATTTTTACATGGTAAGGGGAGTGGCACAATTCTATTGAAAAACATAAAAGAAGAGGGGTGCCTGGGTGGCTCAGTCAGTTAAGCATCTGACTCTTGATTTTAGTTCAGGTCATGATCTCAGGGACTTGAGATTGAGCCCGGCTTCCACTCTATGCTCAGTAAGGAGTCTGCTTGTCCCTCCCTCTCCTTCTCTTTCTGCCCCTCCCCCTTGTGTGCTCTCCCTCTCTCTCAAAAATAAATTAAATCTTTTTTTTAACAAGAAAAATATAAAAGAAAAATGGAATAAACAGGAATATACATTATGCTCCAGGATGGGAAGAATGCTTATTATAACAATGTCAATTCTCAAATTATTCTATAAGTAGCATGTACTTCTGATCCGAATTCACCTAACTGCAATTCTTGTTGGAAATTGACAACATGGCTAAAAATACAACTGGGAGGATGAATACACTTTTGAGAATGTCTAAGAAAAAAAACCTGGTTGATGAGAGTAATACAAGTTAGTCGCATTATCAAGTGTTAAAATGTTACAGAGTCACAATTATTAAGTCAATGGTGAAAAAGCCAGAATAAACCAACAGATAAATTTAAGACACTAGGTTTCCCAGAGGCAGACACTAAAATGAGAAAAAGCAAAATATTTGATAAAGGTCACAGCTCAAACTAATGAAAAAGGAATGTACTATTCAATAAAAAAATTGGAATAATTGGCCAGCTATTTGGAAAACCAATCAATTTAGAGCCTGTCTTCATAACTTACAGCTAAAAACACTGAGGGACATTTTTTAAATTAAACCATAATGAAGTTATAAGACAATGCATTTGATTACCAGACACACAATGAGCATTTAACTAAAGAAAGAATTGTGCTTGAATTATCATTGTCATAGGTAGTATTCATTGAAGATTTACTATTTGTTAAGTATAAATATATAAAGCGTTTTACTTTCCTTTCTCAGAGCAACAACATAAGGTAAGTAAGGTTACGCACCCAGGAAGTGGCAGTCAGAGTCTGAGTCTGAGCAATCTGATTCTAGAATCTGTGCTCCTAGATTTTTACCACCTAAAATATATCTAACAGAAGTAAAATTGGAAAGGAAAAGATAAAATTAAGAGAAAGAGAAAGAAAAGAAACAAATGGGCCAAGATATAAATGAAAACTTCGTAGTAGAATAAAAGCAAATGGATAATACCTTTCTTTCTTTTTCTTTTAAACATAAAATCCACCCAGCTATCTTTCTTTGCCTTTACTAATGATCATATTTAGAACTAGTGAGATCTCGGGGAGGCATCAATTAAGCATTGCCAAACTGTTTTCCAGAGATGACACACCAATTCACACTTCCCACAAGTGGCAAAAGAATAGAAAGTCTTAAAAGTATTTATAGCTTTTGACCTAGAAATTCCACTTCTAGGAATCTATTCTAAGGGCAACTTTGGAAATGCAGAGAAAGTTTTAATCATAGAGACATCTGTTTAAAGCTTTTTTATTAGAGTAAGGAGATTTGGAGAATAATCTAAATGTAAGAAGAGAGTGGTCGCGTAAATGAAGGTATATCTAGGAGATATTATACTGTTGTGATACTACAGCAGAGGGATCAGCAAACTTTTGCTGTGAGCTGAGTCCAGCCTGCTGCCTGTTTATTTTTTCCTCCCTTTGTCAATAAGGTTTTATTGGAACATAGCCATGTTTTCATTTATATATTGTGTATGGTTTCTTTCATGGTACAAGAACAGAGGTGAACAACTGCTACAGAGACTCTATGGCCTACAATGCCTAAAATATTTATTATGTAGCCACTTACAGACAAAAGACCACCCTTGCCTATAATAGCCAGCCAATTAAGTTACATTTATACAGAATTTTTTTTAACAACAAGGTTAAATGTGAAACTGGCAGTCTTTAATGAAAAAGAAATTATATTTATTCTGATCTATTGGCACAATATTTAATCACCAATAACAATACTAATTATAATAAAATTCTGGCCTTGATATGTCACAATAATCAGTTTTAAAATGGACTGGATCTGTACTATGATTTTAGACTCATTTAAACAGAAATATCTTTTTTTTTTTTTGTGGTAAATTCTTTCCGAGTACTAGTAATTCTTACAAAGTGCATCATATCTTTTTGCCTCTATACAACTCGTGCTGCACAAACATTAATCTGCGATAATTTATGAAACTTCGGTCCCCAAAGGCAAGCAAGGCCACTGCCAATGATGATGTCATCTGTCATCTATCTTCCCCTTAAGGGCCAACTCCTCTCCTCCCCCCCAGCTGACTTCGTGATCCAATGACCATACTTTTTCACAGTACATCAAAATCTGGAATTAGCTGACTGACCTATTGGGTAACCCTCGCCTGGAAAATTAGGTCAGTATACTATTATATCTGTTTTTAGGATCTTAAGAAATTGCAAAGATGAGTGTAGACCTTCCCTAACTTCTCCGTCTTTGAAAGCAAGCAGTGCCTTCCAGTTAATAAATCACCAGGAAGGGGATGACAGCACAGAAATCTGTGTTCACGTCTCTCAGTTGTTTTTGTCTGGTTCAGAAATCATTAGCACCTGATAGTGGTTTCAATGCTCTCCCAACGGGGAAGGGCATTTCCCAGGCCAGGTTTCTGTCAGACAAGAGACAATCTATGGAGACAATACCTCGGAAGGAAAGAGTCTTGCAAACTTTCAAAGACTGTACCTCAGGGCCTTATGGACAGAGTCACTCATGAGAGTTTCATAGTGGAAATCATACAATAATAGAACTTCCAACAAGGATAAGTAATTACTGTGTATATGTGTGTGTGTGTGTTTTAATTTAGAAAAGATAGGATCATGCCAAAGAGTAAATTGGTCAAGTTCTAGAGTTTCTATTAAAGAATTGCCTGTTTCAAGAGGTATGTATATTATTTACAATAGTTTCCATTAGCTGAACTAGGGAATGGAAAATCAAACTTGGCTGTTAATTCGAATACTACTTCTGATATAAAATGCACTCATCATCTTTGGGAAAGATGTTATATTATTTACTTAGGCAATTGGTATGTCTCAGACATGGTTCTTTTTCCAAATACATATGGACATATACAAATAAACAATATTGAATGTTTAGTTGTTTTTATGGTGTGCTTGCTCATTTTTTAAATAAGCCCCTAATCTAGTCTTTCTATCTTTAAATATTTTGCAGACTCAATATGTTACAGATATTCTGATACATATGGTGGTACAGACAGTTAATAAATCACAATCCCAGTTCTTAAGAAACTCAAAGTCCAAAAAGAGTAGTGAGTAACTGAGAAAGAGAATGAGAGGGGCTACACTGTAAACAAACCTAGAAGAAGAGGTGATGGAAACTTCACGCAGGTGACAAGGTGGTTCTTGAGGATAAAGGAGGAATTCTTTGGGTAGACAAGGTTGCTTTCAGGTAGAAGAAAGCTATGTACAAAAGCATAGAAGCATGAATAGCTTTGGGCAGCTGGATCCCATGGGGAAAGTGAGAAAGAATCCAAGGAAAGTCTAGAGAGATAGAAACTAAGCTCCCTGGGAGCTCTGTATGCCAAGATGAGGAGACTGGAATTATCCTCCAGGTAGCAGAAAAAGGTTTTCTAACATTTTAGAAACATCAGTCAGGCAACAGTGTAGATGGTAGATTTAAAAGTTCAGAGGGAGAAGGAACACAGAGGCTAGTAGAACACTACTGCAATAACAGAGAAGAGAAATGATAAGGCCCATGGGTACACAAAGCAGAGGAACAGTACTGAGAAATGTTGAGAACACCGTAGAGTAGAAATAAAGGGACAGCCACATATGTAAGTTTAAATTTTTGAATACCCACATTTAAAATATAAGACAAACATATGAAATTAATTTTAATAATATCTAACCCAATACACCAAAAATATTATCGTGTGACATATAATCAATATAAAAATTTTCCTGAGACAGTTTATATTCTTTACTTTTTTTTGGTACTATTTTGAAACCCAGTATGTATTTTAAATTTATGGCACATCTCAATTTTGGTAAACTGTATTTCAAGTGCTTAACTGCCATATGCATTTGTGGCTTCCATTTTGAAGAGTGCAGGTTTAGAAAATAAAATCTGCAAGGCTCATTCACCAATTGGGTAAATAATAGTAAAAGAACAATAGCTACTATTTAATGAGTTATTACAGAGAGGTAGGAACAATAACTATATATTATTTCACCCACACTCAAACAATCCTGTGAAGTAGGATTCTTCTTCTTCTTCTTCTTCTTCTTCTTCTTCTTCTTCTTCTTCTTCTTCCTTTTTTATATATATAACAAACTTAGAGAGGTTAAGTAACTTGACCAAAATCACATAGTTTTGGTAAGTGACAAAATTTGAACCAAGGTCTATGGGACAATCTAGCCCAGACTCTTAACCACTAAACTATACTGCTTCCTAAAGCAAAGTGCAAGAGGAATTGAGGTTGATTGTAACATGCAAAAGCTAATGGGTAATCATACCACTCACTGTTATGGCAGTTTGTGGAAGGATCATAGGTATAGAAAGGAAGATAGCATGATTTCAGAGTTGTTGACTGAAAAATGCAATTTTTGCCTGTTATGTTTGCTCTCTATCATACTGAACTAAAAAGTGAAAGGCTTTTAAGCACAGATATTTTTGTCTGTTTTGTCCTAAACCAGTATCTGGCAGGCATTCAGTTGGCACTCAATAAATGTTAAATGGAAAAACGAACGTAATGGGCAAATGAATAGATGGTTGGATGGATGGATGGATGGATGGATGGATGGATGGATGGGGGATGAATGGTTGGATAGATGGATAGATGGATAGATGGATGGTTGGATGGGTAGTTGGATGGATGGTCGGATGGATTATCATCCTTAAGAAGATCCCATCAATAAAGAAATCTAGTGAAAATTTCAGATAGGAGATGAAGATTGAAGAGTGACCATATTTAGGAGACAGCCAAATATGTGACATTGACTGAGAACCCATATGAACAAAATGGAAAATAAGAATGAAACAAGGAGAAGGGTAATTTGAAAAGCATCAATATTTAAGTGAGTTTTGGAGGAAGAGGAGATAGAGAAGGAAACTAAGAAAAAAAAGTCAGACAAGTAGAAGAAATAAAAGAATTATACTGAGAAATTCAAGAGAGATAAGAATTTTGGAACGAGGGAATATAAACCAGCATCAAATGGGGAATCAATGCCAAATATGGAGAGATCGTAGTTCATTGTATTTGACAAGGTGGAGTTCATTGATTGCCTTCCTAAGAGTAGTTTTCTTAGCCTAGAGAGAATAAAAAATAAGTTGCTCCAGCTTGAAAAATAAAGGAAGGCCAGCAATGGAGAGAATGAATGAAGAGGCTTGGCTAGGCCTTGTTTACAACAATGACTTTCTGGGAGCAAAGAAAACCTTCCAAGACAAGTTAAATAAGTTAAATAAATTATGGTAGAATCTTGTCAATAGGCAAGTACAACTCTTAAAAGCCACTCCTCGGGATGTATTTTTCTCAGTTTTTTTTTTCTTCTTTCAAGAAGAAAATAATTTATTCAGGAAATTTCTAAGTTGCAGAGTGCTTCAGGCAAACGGGCTGAGAGAGGCGGGAAGGGGTGAAGGTGAAAAGCAGGTCAGCATTTGCTCATGCTCGAATTCCCATATGTATCCATCAGCCTGACTTGTGGCTGTGCTTGCCCCTCCACCCAGCCTCTCCCGAGATGCCCACATGCCTGCGGGTCTGGCTGCTACCCCCATGCAGACCCCCCATGTGATGTGCCCTTGGCTTCAGCCCTTTCAGTTCTCTAGCACTTTCTTGCTCATCTAATCCCCGTGTCCTTTGTAAAATCACAGGTAAACCTGACTCCCCTCCAAAGCCAGTCTGGGGCCATAGAAAGCTTTGTGGCCTCTACCACTCCCATTTCTGCTCCACCCTCCATGTCATGGTGGTGCTGGGCCTTTAGGAACACAGAGCCCAGTTCCCCTCTACTCTCAGATCATAGAATCAAGGATCTCTCCATCTCTTCTATCCCTAGATTTACCTCAAAAGGTGCCAAACGCAACCCCGATCATTTCCAACTCCCCTTTCTACCTTGTGAATCCTAGTCATGGTGACCTGTGTACCCACAGTTGTGGCACAAATCTTCCCAGATCCCTGCAAACCATTAAGCACAAAGCTTTTCTTTCTAGAATCTTTAGTGCCTCTACCATGGGTCATGAAAGTCTGTTTTTAATATTCGGTCTTCATTTCCTCAGTAAAAAACCCAGGTGAGGAAGACTCACCCTGGTTTATTTTTTTTATTTTTATTTTTTTGTATTTTGCATTTTGTAGTTTATTTTTTTTTTAATTTATTTTTTATTGGTGTTCAATTTACTAACATACAGAATAACCCCCAGTGCCCAGTGCCGTCACCCATTCACTCCCACCCCCCGCCCTCCTCCCCTTCCACCACCCCTAGTTCGTTTCCCAGAGTTAGCAGTCTTTACGTTCTGTCTCCCTTTCTGATATTTCCCACACATTTCTTCCCCCTTCCCTTATTTTCCTTTCACTATTATTTATATTCCCCAAATGAATGAGAACATATAATGTTTGTCCTTCTCCGACTGGCTTACTTCACTCAGCATAATACCCTCCAGTTCCATCCACGTTGAAGCAAATGGTGGGTATTTGTCATTTCTAATAGCTGAGTAATATTCCATTGTATACATAAACCACATCTTCTTTATCCATTCATCTTTCGTTGGACACCGAGGCTCCTTCCACAGCTTGGCTATCGTGGCCATTGCTGCTATAAACATCGGGGTGCAGGTGTCCCGGCGTTTCATTGCATTTGTATCTTTGGGGTAAATCCCCAACAGTGCAATTGCTGGGTCGTAGGGCAGGTCTATTTTTAACTGTTTGAGGAACCTCCACACAGTTTTCCAGAGTGGCTGCACCAGTTCACATTCCCACCAACAGTGTATGAGGGTTCCCTTTTCTCCGCATCCTCTCCAACATTTGTTGTTTCCTGCCTTGTTAATTTTCCCCATTCTCACTGGTGTGAGGTGGTATCTCATTGTGGTTTTGATTTGTATTTCCCTGATGGCAAGTGATGCAGAGCATTTTCTCATGTGCATGTTGGCCATGTCTATGTCTTCCTCCGTGAGATTTCTGTTCATGTCTTTTGCCCATTTCATGATTGGATTGTTTGTTTCTTTGGTGTTGAGTTTAAGAAGTTCTTTATAGATCTTGGAAACTAGCCCTTTATCTGATATGTCATTTGCAAATATCTTCTCCCATTCTGTAGGTTGTCTTTGAGTTTTGTTGACTGTATCCTTTGCTGTGCAAAAGCTTCTTATCTTGATGAAGTCCCAATAGTTCATTTTTGCTTTTGTTTCTTTTGCCTTCGTGGATGTATCTTGCAAGAAGTTACTATGGCCGAGTTCAAAAAGGGTGTTGCCTGTGTTCTTCTCTAGGATTTTGATGGAATCTTGTCTCACATTTAGATCTTTCATCCATTTTGAGTTTATCTTTGTGTATGGTGAAAGAGAGTGGTCTAGTTTCATTCTTCTGCATGTGGATGTCCAATTTTCCCAGCACCATTTATTGAAGAGACTGTCTTTCTTCCAATGGATAGTCTTTCCTCCTTTATCGAATATTAGTTGCCCATAAAGTTCAGGGTCCACTTCTGGATTCTCTATTCTGTTCCACTGATCTATGTGTCTGTTTTTGTGCCAGTACCACACTGTCTTGATGACCACAGCTTTGTAGTACAACCTGAAATCTGGCATTGTGATGCCCCCAGCTATGGTTTTCTTTTTTAAAATTCCCCTGGCTATTCGGGGTCTTTTCTGATTCCACACAAATCTTAAAATAATTTGTTCTAACTCTCTGAAGAAAGTCCATGGTATTTTGATAGGGATTGCATTAAACGTGTCTATTGCCCTGGGTAACATTGACATTTTCACAATATTAATTCTGCCAATCCATGAGCATGGAATATTTTTCCATCTCTTTGTGTCTTCCTCAATTTCTTTCAGAAGTGTTCTATAGTTTTGAGGGTATAGATCCTTTACATCTTTGGTGAGGTTTATTCCTAGGTATCTTATGCTTTTGGGTGCAATTGTAAATGGGATTGACTCCTTAATTTCTCTTTCTTCAGTCTCATTGTTAGTGTATAGAAATGCCACTGACTTCTGGGCATTGATTTTGTATCCTGCCACGCTACCGAATTGCTGTATGAGTTCCAGCAATCTTGGGGTGGAGACTTTTGGGTTTTCTATGTAGAGTATCATGTCATCGGCGAAGAGGGAGAGTTTGACTTCTTCTTTGCCAATTTGAATGCCTTTAATGTCTTTTTGTTGTCTGATTGCTGAGGCTAGGACTTCCAGTACTATGTTGAACAGCAGTGGTGAGAGTGGACATCCCTGTCTTGTTCCTGATCTTAGGGGAAAGGCTCCCAGTGCTTCCCCATTGAGAATGATATTTGCTGTGGGCTTTTCATAGATGGCTTTTAAGATGTCGAGGAATGTTCCCTCTATCCCTACACTCTGAAGAGTTTTGATCAGGAATGGATGCTGTATTTTGTCAAATGCTTTCTCTGCATCCAATGAGAGGATCATATGGTTCTTGGTTTTTCTCTTGCTGATATGATGAATCACATTGATTGTTTTACGGGTGTTGAACCAGCCTTGTGTCCCAGGGATAAATCCTACTTGGTCATGGTGAATAATTTTTTTAATGTACTGTTGGATCCTATTGGCCAGTATCTTGTTGAGAATTTTTGCATCCGTGTTCATCAGGGATATTGGTCTGTAATTCTCCTTTTTGGTGGGGTCTTTGTCTGGTTTTGGAATTAAGGTGATGCTGGCCTCATAGAACGAATTTGGAAGTACTCCATCTCTTTCTATCTTTCCAAACAGCTTTAGGAGAATAGGTATGGTTTCTTCTTTAAACGTTTGATAAAATTCCCCTGGGAAGCCATCTGGCCCTGGACTCTTGTGTCTTGGGAGGTTTTTGATGACTGCTTCAATTTCCTCCCTGGTTATTGGCCTGTTAAGGTTTTCTATTTCTTCCTGTTCCAGTTTTGGTAGTTTGGGCTTTCCAGGAATGCGTCCATTTCTTCTAGATTGCCTAATTTATTGGCGTATAGCTGTTCATAATATGTTTTTAAAATCGTTTGTATTTCCTTGGTGTTGGTAGTGATCTCTCCTTTCTCATTCATGATTTTATTAATTTGAGTCTTCTCTCTCTTCTTTTTAATAAGGCTGGCTAATGGTTTATCTATCTTGTTAATTCTTTCAAAGAACCAACTCCTGGTTTTGTTGATCTGTTCCACAGTTCTTCTGGTCTCGATTTCGTTGAGTTCTGCTCGAATCTTTATTAACTCCCTTCTTCTCTTGGGTGTAGGATCTATTTGCTGTTTTTTCTCTAGCTCCTTTATGTGTAAGGTTAGCTTTTGTATTTGAGTTCTTTCCAGTTTTTGAATGGATGCTTGTATTGCGATGTATTTCCCCCTTAGGACTGCTTTTGCTGCATCCCAAAGATTTTGAACGGTTGTATCTTCATTCTCATTAGTTTCCATGAATCTTTTTAATTCTTCCTTAATTTCCTGGTTGACCCTTTTATCTTTTAGCAGGATGGTCCTTAACCTCCACGTGTTTGAGGTCCTTCCAAACTTCTTGTTGTGATTTAGTTCTAATTTCAAGGCATTATGGTCTGAGAATATGCAGGGGACAATCCCAATCTTTTGGTATCGGTTCAGACCCGATTTGTGACCCAATATGTGGTCTATTCTGGAGAAAGTTCCATGTGCGCTTGAGAAGAATGTGTATTCAGTTGAGTTTGGATGTAAAGTTCTGTAGATATCTGTGAAATCCATCTGGTCCAGTGTATCATTTAAAGCTCTCGTTTCTTTGGAGATGTTGTGCTTAGAAGACCTATCGAGTATAGAAAGAGCTAGATTGAAGTCACCAAGTATAAGTGTATTATTATCTAAGTATTTCTTCACTTTGGTTAATAATTGATATATTTGGCAGCTCCCACATTCGGGGCATATATATTGAGGATTGTTAAGTCCTCTTGTTGAATAGATCCTTGAAGTATGATATAGTGTCCCTCTTCATCTCTCACTACAGTCTTTGGAGTAAATTTTAGTTTATCTGATATAAGGATGGCTACCCCTGCTTTCTTTTGAGGACCATTCGAATGGTAAATGGTTCTCCAACCTTTTATTTTCAGGCTGTAGGTGTCCTTCTGTCTAAAATGAGTCTCTTGTAGACAGCAAATAGATGGGTCCTGCTTTTTTATCCAGTCTGAAACCCTGCGCCTTTTGATGGGGTCATTAAGCCCGTTCACATTCAGAGTTACTATTGAGAGATATGAGTTTAGTGTCATCATGTTATCTATTCAGTCCTTGTTTTTGTGGACTGTTCCCCTGAACTTCTTCTTAAAGGGGAAATTTAAGAGTCCCCCTTAAAATTTCTTGCAGAGCTGGTTTGGAGGTCACATATTCTTTTAGTTGCTGCCTGTCTTGGAAGCTCTTTATCTCTCCTTCCATTTCGAATGAGAGCCTTGCTGGATAAAGTATTCTTGGTTGCATGTTCTTCTCATTTAGGACCCTGAATATATCCTGCCAGCCCTTTCTGGCCTGCCAGGTCTCTGTGGAGAGGTCTGCTGTTACCCTAATACTCCTCCCCATAAAAGTCAGGGATTTCTTGTCTCTTGCTGCTTTAAGGATCTTCTCCTTATCTTTGGAATTTGCAAGCTTCACTATTACATGTCGAGGTGTTGAACGGTTTTTATTGATTTTAGGGGGGGATCTCTCTATTTCCTGGATCTGAATGCCTGTTTCCCTCCCCAGATTAGGAAAGTTTTCAGCTAGAATTTGTTCAAATACATATTCTGGCCCTCTGGCCCTTTCGGCGCCCTCGGGAACCCCAATTAAACGTAGGTTTTTCTTTCTCAGGCTGTCGTTTATTTCCCTTAATCTATCTTCATGGTCTTTTAATTGTTTGTCTCTTTTTTCCTCAGTTTCCCTCTTTGCCATCAACTTGTCTTCTATGTCACTCACTCGTTCTTCCACCTCGTTAACCCTCGTCGTTAGGACTTCTAGTTTGGATTGCATCTCATTCAATTGATTTTTAATTTTTGCCTGATTAGCTCTAAATTCTGCAGTCATGAAGTCTCTTGAGTCTTTTATACTTTTTTCTAGAGCCACCAGTAGCTGTATAATAGTGCTTCTGAATTGGCTTTCTGACATTGAATTGTAATCCAGATTTTGTAACTCTGTGGGAGAGAGGACTGTTTCTGATTCTTTCTTTTGAGGTGAGGTTTTCCTTCTAGTCATTTTGCTCAGTGCAGAGTGGCCAAAAGCAAGTTGTATTGGGAAAAAGAGAAAAAGAGAGGAGAGAAAGAAGGAAAGAAAAGAGAAAGAGAAAAAAAAGGGGAAGAAAAAAAGAACGAAAAAAAAAAAGAAGAAAAAGAGAAAGAAAAAGAAAGGAGAAAAAAAGGGGGTGGGGGAAGGAAACAAATCAAAAAGCAAAGCAAAAAAAAAAAAAAAAAAGAACCACGGGGGAGTATCTTCTGATTCTGTGTACTTTAAGTCCCTTGGCTTCTCCTGGAAGTTGTCCGTCTAGCTGATCTTCTGGGGGAGGGGCCTGTTGTGCAGATTTTCAGGTGTTAGCAGTTGGGGGAGCTGCTGTGCCCCTGCCTGGTGCAGGGCTCAGTGGGGGTTGTTCACCCCGTGAGGCCGCAGGAGGAACAGCCCCAGTGGCGGGGCAGCTCTGGAAACCTGGATTCAGCTCCGGCAGGAACTCCGTCTGCAGGGCCTGGAGGCTCCGGGCGGGGCCGCTGATCTGCTCAGCTGGGGCAGGAGCGTCCTCGCTGTCCTGGGCCCTCCCGGCCTCTGCCTGTCCCTGGGGGAGGCGGGATCCTGGGCTGTGTCCCGGCGCCCAGTGCTGCGGGGCCTGCGCTGGTGGATTCGCGCTCCCGGGCCGCGCAGCCCCCTCCGCGGAGCCGCCGCCCGAGCCCCTTCAGCTGCTCCGGGTCCCGCCGGTCCCGCCGCCCGCGCTGCAGCCCTTAGGGAGCTCGGCGCACTCTCCCGGGGTCAGGTCCCTGTTAGTGTCCCCGGGAGCCCGAGGGCATCCCCGCCCTCCTGGGTCCTGCTCCAACTCCCCGCGAGCCCCTTTCCCCCGGGAAGGTCGGTGCAGCTCCTGCTCCTCCGGGACGGGGCTCTCCTGTCCTGGGGACACTCGCCCCGGCCTCAGCCCGGCTCCTCGCGGGGCCCCTCCCCCTTGGAGGCCTTTGTTTCTTTACTTCTTTTTCCCCGTCTTCCTACCTTGATAGAAGCGCGAACTCTTCTCACTGTAGCATTCCAGCTGGTCTCTCTTTAATTCTCAGGCCGAATTCATAGATTTTCAGGATAATTTGAAGGTTTTCTAGGTAGTTTGGTGGAGACAGGTGATTTGGGGACCCTGCTCTTCTGCCATCTTGCTCCTCCTCACACCCTGGTTTATGTAGCATCCTTTGGCAGGTAGGGGTGGGAAAAGGCTCTAATAAGCAGGTGCAAGAGTAGGAGAGGGTGTCAAGGAGGATGTGTGTGCATCGGGAGAAACACAGGCTTTGCAAGTTGAAGATAGTTTCCAGGGCCACCTGGGTGGGTCAGGTCATGATCTCAGGGTCCTGGGATCAAGCCCCATGTCGGGCTCCCTGCTCAGTGGGGAGTCTACTTCTCCCTCTTCCTCTGCCTGCCATTCCCCCTGCTTGCACTCTCTCTCTGTCAAATAAATAAATAAAATCTTAAAAAAAAAAGATAATATTCAGCTATACCATTGAACACACTACAGCCACTAAGGATGACATTGTAAATTAATACAATGTCATTGAACGAGCTTCAAGGCGTACAATATTAAAAAGTCAACATTCACGTCATAAAACAGTGTGAACTCAGGATACATTTTATGCCTTTAAAGTACTTTTGTGAGTAGAAATGTGTTAGGAGTACATATAAGTTGATCACTAACATCTTTAGCTATTGATCTTATGGTCATAGCTTCTCTTTCCGTCTTTATTTTCTTTTCTATTTTACATAATGAGGATGTATCATTTTTGTAAAACCAACCAACCAACCAAAAAAACCTTAGTTTTCGTTTTCTCAAAGCTGTGGAGGATAGGAGCGTGACAGGCAGTAGCCGGAGGGAGATGTGAGGTCAAAGGTGGGTTTTGTTTGGAATGGCAGAAATTTGCTCATGTTTATAACTGAGGGGAAGGAGCCTGTAGAGAAGGAAAGGCTGAAGATATGGGAAGAAGGGGGTCATTGTTGGGGGCAAGGTCTTAGAGGAAAAGCAGATGGAATAGAATCTAACAACAAATGGGGCAATTGGAAGGATCGCTACAACCCAGAACAGGAACAATTATTTTTCTGTTAAGAAAAAAGATGCATGGGGCACCTGGGTGGCTCAGTCAGTGAAACATCTGCCTTCAGCTCAGGTGGTGATCTCAGAGTTGTGGGATTGAGCCAGAATCAGGCTCCTTGCTCAAAGGGGAGTCTGCTTCTCCCTCTGCTTTCCCCTCCTCTCCCAGCTTGTGCTTGTTCTCTCCCTCTCTCTCTCTCTCATAGATAAATAAAATCTTTAAAACAAGAGAAAAAGAAAAAAGTTGCATGTGTGTGTCTAAACATTTCTAGCAAAGCAGAAATGGGCACAGAGAGGATGAGGAGGCCACAGGAGTGTTCGCTTTCCAGGGAACAATCAGTGATGCCCCCACACCCTTGCTTATGCAGAACTATCTTCATTTCCCACTCCTCACCTACCATCCAGACCCATCTCCAGCCCACTTGTGTATGGGGCCTCTGAGCTGCCCCAAGCTTCCAGTGAGCAACTACCTTCCCCTCAATGATTAGATCCCAGAACCCACTGGGGAGCTTTTCAAAAAAACACGTTCCCAGGATCCCACACCTGGAATAGTCTACTTCTATAGTTCAGACCAGCACTTCCTCAACTTTGGTGTGTACACAAATGACCCCGGGAGCTTATTAAAAATGCAGATTCTGATTCAGTGGGTTCAGGGTAGGACTGGAATTGTTAACATTTCTAACAAGTTTCCAGGTAATGCAAAGGCTGAGACCACATCAAGAAGCAAGGGCCTAGCATGAGTGATGGAAAGCTGTATTTTGTTTTCCAAATGATTTAAATGCAACCATCTAGGGACAGTTAACTGATAGACATTTAGGAACTGCTACTCATTCCCCTGGATGTTAGAATCTGCTCTCCCATTTTATTACAGTTATTTGTCTTTGTATAGGCTTGGCTGTCGTGTTTTCCACTAAACTGCAAGTCATTAAAAAGAACAATGACATTTATTTTGTTATTACTTTTTAAAATATTTTCTTTATTTATTCATGACAGACACAGAGAGACATAGGCAGAGGGAGAAGCAGGCTCCCTGCAGGGAGCCCGATGCGGGACTCGATTCCAGGACCCTGGGATCACAACCTGAGCCAAAGGCACAGGGCCACCCAGGGGCCCCATGACATTTAATACTTTTGCAGAGGGGATGAGCACTGGGTATTATTCTGTATGTTGGCAAAGTGAACACCAATAAAAAATAAATTTATTATAAAAAAATACTTTTGCATACCTCCATCTATCCAGGTGTCCCACAGAACTGACATGCACGGCGTGTTGCTGCTTTAAGACTTACTTATCATCAAGAAAGTGATTCCAAAATTGTTGCCATAATAAACACAGAGTGAAAGTAGAATGATTTTAATTTTTCAGATTTCATCTGAATGTTAACATACGCGGTTTCCGTCAGGTATGATGGGTTACCCATCAAAACCCACTGCTGGCCTTCACCGGTGACACTTCCCCCTCCGTGTCTCTGCTGTATTTATTATTCATCTGGCCTTGGGTTTGCTTTAATTACCAGGTGTCTTGTTTTCTTCTGCCCACACCTGATTTCAGGATGCCAAGGTCAAATGCCCCCCTTTCAAGTTCCCTGCGTCACACCGTACCCTGTTTTGAACACCTGAAGTATATAAAATCTAAGGTTAACATGGATTTTATGTTGTCCTTTGGGGCAGGAAAATATAAAACCTGAGCTCCAGGAATGGCCTACTTCCTGTTTTTATTGGTCATAAAGGTTTCATAGTGGGAGCAGGTGGCTCAGAGACGCAGAATGGACTAACTCCTAGCAAGTCTCTTGCCTAGATGTGAGGGCAGCCTCCCTCTCCATACTGAAACCATATTAGAACACCTGCACAGAAAACCCACTGCAGTCCTCAGCCCCATTGTAAGTGTGTAATTCAATGATTTTTAGCAAATATATGCAGTTAAAGGATAGGTCACTAATTTAGATCATTTCTATCACCCCAATAAGATCACTTTGCCCCTTTACCGTTAATTCCTGTTTTTGCCCCAGCCCCAAGTAACCAACCACTCATCTTTGTGTGTGTGTCTGTGTCTCTCTCTAAATTTGTATTTTCTGGATATTTCATGAATGTGGTATCACGCTGCATGTGGTCTTTTGTGCCTGGCTCATTTCACTTAGCATAATGCTTTCAAGTTTCATCCACATTGTAGACTGGGTCAGTCCTTTATCATACATATTATTTCCAAACAGTATTCCACTGTATGGAAACATCATATTCTCTTTGGTCTTTCACGAGTTCATGAACATTTGAATTGTTTCCAGCTTTTGCCTGTCATGAATAATGTGCCTATGAATGTGCATGTGCATGATTTTGTGTGGCCATAAGTTCTCATTTCTATTGGGTCGAAACCAAGGAGTGGAATTTCTGGTTTATATGAAAAATTTATATTGAACTTCTTAAGAAATTGTCACACTGTTTTCCAAAGTGTTGAACCATTTTACATTTCTAGCAGGAAAGTATGAGAGTTCCTGATTCTCTACATTTATTATTGCCTTTTATTTTTTTTTTTTTTTACCACCTTCCTGTAGGTGTGAAACAGTTCTTACTGTGGCTTAAACTTGCATTTCCCCAGTGACTAATGATATCGAGAATCTTTTCATGTGCTTACTACCCATTCATTTATTTTCTTGGTGCAATGTTTCAAATGGGTTAGGTCTTAATGCTTCTCTCTCCAAAGTGACCTCACTTATGCATGTCCTGACAATGTAAAACTCTCAAAGACCAAACACTCTGCAAATAGAGAAGGACTTAATAACATTAATAGTAGATAAAGCAGTAAATACTCTTTAAGGAAATGCAAATTTCATTTTACAATATGTAATAAAAATGCTTCACTGCCCTAAAAGTTTTCCATTAATTAACTTAAATTTCAACTGGCACAGTTCACTTTTGTTTCTTTTCCTTTACTTTCTTTGCTCCTGCCCGCCCACCCCCCTTACCCCCCCAATTTGTCAGTATTGCTGTAAACCTAAACCTCATGGAAGGCTATTATAGCATCAGGAACAGATGGTGAAAGTTTCCATAAAACAGAAAGGGAAACAGACTTGTCAGAGTGAGGTAAGTAAACACAGAGCACATGAATGGTGAGAACTGAAATTGAGTGTTAAGTACAAATTAAAAATAGAAAGCATAACTGCGAAACTTGTTTTGGAAAAAATGATCTTTTTAGAATATGGCTATTAAAAAACATGCATAAACTCAGTGTTATTTGTATTTATCTTTGGAACACAGCCATGTGCAATTATTTGGGACAATAAGTAAAACACTCACCAACAGCAAAATAGAGTAAAAGAGATTATCTAGATAATTTAGTAACAGTCTCAAATGTAATGGGGGAATGCCTTCTGTTGTGTCTTGATGAAAATTAAAAAAAAATGTTTATATGAATCAAACAAATAATGAGACGATTATTCTCTTCTCCAATTCCCTTTCATGTATGCTCACAATTGTTAGAAGGAAGTGAGACAATGACCACTTCTTTTTCGTTGTATTTCTTCTATTAATAGAGAGAGAATAGATGGAACCATCACCATTTGGCCTATCCTCTAGATTATTGCGTTGGATTGAGCCACAAGACTCCCACCTTGTTTGTTGCTGTTATTGTGGCTTTGTTCTTTGTTTGTTTTTCTCACTTAATATCCATATTTTAGAGGAAATAAAAGACTTAAGATTTTCTCAAATTCCCATTTCCTCTTCACAAAACAGAATAGGGAGGAAAACATGAATTCTTCTCTTGATGAAGGAAACTATTTTTTTAATCTTTGAGGTCAGACGTTGTTTTTGTGCAGAGCTTCAAAAGTGTCTCCTCCTGTGTGGATGTTCTTAATGACTCACAATGAATATAACATAGAAGAAAAGGCAGGAGGAAGCATACACGTCAAATTTTCTCACAACTGTGTCTGCAATGTAGAATAGTGTCTTGTATGCCATCTATACAGTCAGCAACCCATAAATATTGTTGGCTGATTATATGACTAAACTAGAGATAGCTGGAGATAAATTATTCTTGAAAAACTTAAATAAGTTTGTTCTTGTTCAACCAGATGGACCCTTTAATATTTAAGAATAAATCATAAAAAAAGAATAAATCATTAGGGAAAAAAGAGAACAGTACATCTCAAATTTGGAACATTTAACTAGAAGACATAGAAGATCCCTTCAGTGTCATCAGTCTCTGTGCTATGATTCAAGGTCCTTCATGTTAACAGACAACTGTCCATTGGACAATACTTTTGCAAACATCTTGCACATCTCCCCTCCAATCCCAATCTTATTTCTACACACACAGTCCAGAATACAGTGCTTTATAGCAGCTGATGTATAATGAGGAGAACCCACAGGGTACAAGCAACGGACAATGTGCAATTTTTCTCTGTCTTCCAAGAATCATATCCCCTCTCCCCAAATCCATCCCTGTCTACAAAGCAATAATTGGTATACACAGCATATTACATAAGGTACGAATATAAGTTGTATATATATAATTAAATACAATTATAAAAGTTTATAGATTAATTTGGCCCACTGTCAAATAATAGCTAGCAATGATACAGACTAATCTTTAAGTAATTCAGTGTTAACCATATGCCCAAGATTCTGCTAAATTAGATTCTCTAAAACTCTGACGATCTTAGTCAGCTACTAATATGCATGTGATGTCCATTCATAGATGATCAATATTTAAGTGCATTAAGAGTGGGAAGAAGTAGTGATTAATTCTAATTTTGGAAGAATATAGTTTTTCTCTATGTCAGTTTGGCCTTGTCATATCAAGACTTTTCTTTTGTACCTGGCAAGTCTCCCTCATTATTTAATTGGGCTGATGTTAAAAAGGAGCACATAATTGATATCAGAAAGGAAAATATTTTTTTAAATATAATAAAAATGGTGATAGTGACAATTTAGTTTCTCTTTTAGTCACCAACTTGGATAATCACAGGCTTTGAATAGAATAACGATACATGTCATGTGTGGATAGCTTGATGGTTAGTATTATTATCTATGGGCTTTCTCCAATGTACAATATATTTTCATACACATTATCTCACAGAATGTGATGCATACCTCACTGCATAATTATGAAAGTTATTGTGCCCACCTACAGATTACAAAATCAAGACTTGGCTCAATGAGGCAAGTAAATACCGCTAGTCAGTGAGGGAGCAAAGGTTTAAACCTGGCTTTATTTGATTCTGAACAACACACACTTTTGAGATACATCTTTTGGTTTCATGAGTAGGAGAGTTCTTAAAAAGATGCTTTACATGAACAAATCAATACTAATTAGTCACGTTGAGGAAAACATTTACATAAAACAAACAATTACATCTCTAAGAGGTGCAATTGAAGAAACATTTCTTGCAGATGTTTCTTTTCATTAAAACCCCTTAGCTGTTAAGAGAATATTTTGAGACCAAAATCCAAGAAAGAAAGACAGTGAGATTTAATATTTTCATGTACCAGCCTGAATGTGCCGATTCCTTTACTTATATCAGCATATTGTTTTCCTCTCGTAATATGTAAATGAAAAGGGGACTAGCAGACCTATAGGAAATAAGGTTGAATAATTTAATTTTGAGCCTCAGACATGGTAGAAAGACCTTGAAATTCCATAGTTCGGTTTATTTATTTTTTTCTTACTTGAGGCACATTTCTACATTCCACTAATGGCCACACCACTCTCACCTGTGAGTGAGGACCATGGGAACTGAAAGACCATAGACCAAGCTAACTTTCTTGGATGGATGCTATCTTCAGCATAACTTTGAAGGTCCAATTCTAACCACTTACTTTAAATCTTCCCTGGTGTCAGTCAACAAAGATAGCGAGGCTCCCAAAGCAAGGGCTAGAAATAGCTTGAAGATGGTGACCTTGGCTTTATGACAGGAGTCTTTGCTATAGTTTGAAGTTTAGGGTGAAGTTTATCCCATAATTTTCAAGTAAAAGGATCCACTTCATCCTTGAGCCATGGAGCATCTAGCTGGGAGTGTGGCAGACCTGGATGGGCACAGAATTTTTTGTGCAGCCTATAAACAGCCCTAACCTAGAGTCCCAGTTCTTTGACTTGGTGACTAATTAATTAACCTGAGAAGAATCCCAGAGGGTAATTGTAAAAATCAAGTGGAGATATTCTTTGTGCAGTGGCTGTCATAGTAACAATAAACATATTGATACAGGAAAAGGGCCCTTTTCCTTTCTATGTAAAAACCAGATTTAAAATAAAACTTCAAGTATGGTTCAATCAAAAAGGAAAGGGAAAGGAGCCAAGGAAAGAAGATAGAAGAGACAGTTGATGCAATATGGAAGTTGGCGTCTCAGAGATCTCATGCTTATCTACATACTATAAACACTTGCAATGCAATCCAGAGGTCTTATCAAACCCGACAGAACCACATGGTCTGGTCTCTCCTACCTTTCTTACTTCATCTTCTACCACTCGTCCTCACTGCCTGAGCCCTCTGCCTTCCTTTTGAAGAGGCTATTCCTCAGGACAGCAAGTTCAAGGACTTCTCTGTCTAGAAAATGCGACTTTCACTTGTTCACATGGCCTCTCTTGGATTAAATCTACATCTGCCCTCTGATAACAGAGTATCTCTTCACAACTTTTCTGATTACCCACTTAAAAATAAACTCTCTGACTACACTAACAGTGTATTATTTTCCTTCTCTTTCAGGTTTTATTTTCATTTTTTATTTTATTTTATTTTATTTTTGTATATTTCTTTTATTGGAGTTCAATTTGCCAACATATAGTATAACACCCAGTGCTCATCCCATCAAGTGCCCCTCTCAGTGCCCGTCAGGTTTTCTTTTTTTTTTATAAAGCATTCATAATGGCCTGATATTATATTTTTATATTATAACATTGTTATATTTTACATTTATTTATTATCTGTCTCCACCTCATTTTCTCCCCATTATCATAACATCCCAGCACTGAAAATGAATGCAGTTTTGCTCAATTCTGTATCTCTAGACCTGAGCAGAATGCCTTACCCATAGTAGACACTTGGTATTTATTTGTTCAGTGAATGAACACATAACCACCTCTTCATTTCAGACTCAAAGCTAGGATAGTATGCATTTCATCAAGAATCAATAACACACCATAATGACATAGAAGTGAATTCCATACATGTAATGCATATTGAACCCCTACCTTGAAAGCAACTTCGTAAGGTCATATAAATATTAAGGGAATATGGCTATGGAATCCTGTCACAAAACTAACATTGTGTTTCCATGTTGAAGGCCTTCCTGTGTGGTCACCAGCTTCTATGTTATCAGCCTGCAGGAGTCTACACCTTTTTCCTTTGAGTCACTTCCTATAAGCTGCATACTTGATTACGGTAATTAAAGAAAATGTCTTCCTATGTGAAGTAAGGTGAGAAAGAACAATCAAAAACAGTAAAATGGTGAGAACATTTCTTCAAGCAAAAGCAATTTCCCCTTTGAAAGAACTCACCTATTATGATCTCTGTGGAGGCATCTATTTCCAGTCTATTACTTCTCCATGATGAACAAATTCATCTCAGAGAACTAAAACACCGGCATAAGTCATAACCACAGTTTTTCATTTTTGACAGTCAAAATGCATAAGATATAATGTCACCAAATAAATTCAAAATACTAACTTCCAGGGAGCTAGTCAGGTTTTTGGGGAAGAAGGTTGTTCTCCTCCCTATTTATTGCATTATAGTAGCAGGACAAAATACAAATAAATCTCTCAAGTTTCCTCAATCCATTTCTTGGTGGAATTTAGCTTAATAAGCTCTTAAGGACCCCACATCCAGAAATGTATACAATTTCCAAGTGGTTCTATTTTCTCAGAATTATGTTCAATCATTCAACACACATTTTGAGCCTTTTTATGTGCATGGCACTGCATGTTGTGAAATTTTAATTCTAGTGTGACAAGTGATTTTTTGAGCCTACTGCGAACAAAGCACCGTGTCCAGTGCTACTGGAGAAACAAATATGATTGAGTTATGGTCTCCTACTGCAAAAAGTACCCAACATAAGTTGTCTGGACCATCAGAGAATTTGTCATCTAGCTAGGGAGGACAAGTGGTTAATAAAAGTCAGTGAATGCCCCAGATAAAAAGGCTAGAACAATAGGGAAAAGGGAAAGAGATGCACTTAAAGCTATGTTGGTAAGTGGTTTATCTTGGTCATCATTCCAATTATTGATTGGAGGGACAGAAATTCCTCTTATCCTTTGATCCTACTAGGCTCACATCAGTATATATCATAAATCACTCTAGCTTCTATTTCTAGCAGTTTTTCATATCTGACTACATCTTGCTTTGGGCACACAAATCAATGATGCTACTTAACAGTAGACACGTGTGTGGTAAATTCATTTTGTAAAGTTTTGTATGGGAGGCTAGTGGTTCATATGTTCTCTACTTTGTGGCCCATCGATGACAAAAATGCCTATAAACGAGATGCAGTGCAGGACTATGGAGAGAGCAAATCTTTCCACTTACATTGACATTTGGTCTTCTCAAAGGGATTAATTTGAGTACCTCAGAAGATAGTGATATTGAAAAGCATGTCTCTATCCCCATTTCTTTGTGAGAAAAGGGGAAGGGACCATTGGTTACATTTTATGTCTTAGTGAAACACAAGGAGTACAAAATCTGATTTTCTAGTGTCTAATCACCCTTTTAATATGGGGGGAAATCCTAGAATAAGTAGAGCAAGCATGTCACTTATCATCTGACTTAGTCCATTTGAGCTTCTGTCCCAAAAATATCATAGATTGGGTGGTTTAAACAACAAATGCTGATTTCTCACAGTTCTGGAGGCTGGGAAGTCCAAAATCAAGGTGCAAGCACATTTAGTGTCTGGTGGGAACCCACTTCCTGGTTCATAAAGGACTGTCTTCTCACATAGGGGAAGAGAACAAAAGGACTCTCTGAGGTCTTTTGTTTTTAAAAAATAAGGGCACTAATATCATTCATGAGAGCCAGCCTCATGACCTAATCACCTCCCAAAGACCTTTCCCATCACTTCTATCACATTGGTGGTTAGGACTTCACCAATATGAATGGGGGGGGGGGGGACAAACATTCATTCCATAATATCATCCAAATCTGGATACACTTTAGAATGAGGGGATCACTATTAATCATTATGTCTGAATAATAGGCTCAAATTATGACTATTCCAGCAACCAGGACTATGGTGACCCAAATGACAGGTAAGAGAGAGAATTCTACTTTAGACAGTGAAGCATCAAATATATCCTGCCTGTCTCTTGGAAGCTAAATTCTGGGAATGTTACTTAGCTCAGCCAATTGGATGCTGTGACCTACATTTGATCCATAAGTGGAAAATAAACGGAAGTACATGTAGAAAGTCAGAAAAATTTCCATGTAATGTGGGGGTTCCAAAGCATAGGCATGAATGTCCAGATGCAGTGCAGTGCAGCAGAGTAGCAGTCAGTGTCCAGGGATGAAGCACTGGTAGCTGTAAAAACAAAGCTCAGCTGTGGTGAATAATGATATCTTAAAGTCCAACTGGGACATCTTAGAGGGGCCTTTCCATCCTTGACTTCTTCCTGAGCCTGATTCTCCAGCTTGAATCCAAAAGCTATTACAGATCCAATGAACTCTCATTTTTCTTCTTAAGTTATCCAGAATTGGTTTGTTCATTTCTGTTTTAACTAAGAACTCTGACTATATCTAGTACAGTATTATTTTCCAATGATGATTATGATGATATGATGATGATGATGATGATGATTTTATTTGGATAATGATCACTGTTTTAATGTGAGTACCTTAATTACTAACTAGTGATCACATTGACAACATAACAGCATTCCCTTTAAGAAAAAATTCTACATCTTTTGATTGTTAAATACTTTCTAAAAAGAGCCATTAATTTTGTAATCCAAATCTTTTCCCTTTCCAATCTCATGAAAAATCAATAAGGGCATTGATATAAGTTCTATGAAAAAAAGAGCCCGAGATATTTTAAGAAGTCACATACTTCCCAGTTGAAAGAAAATATTCCAGGCTTTTGAAGTCCTTGTCAAATTATTTACCTTCATTTTTAGATTTTGCAGCTGAAATACTGAAATACATATTCATTTGGGAGATTACAGATTGTGAATATTAATGGCTCTGTATATCAAGTTATAATGGAGCTTTGTAATTATAGCTAATGGAGTTCATAATTGCTAGAGGCCTAGGGGAGGGGATATATGTAAAGGATGCTAGACATCTAAGGAACATAAATATTTATTGGGATGGAGGTATATAAAGCATTCATGAATTTTTTTCTAATTTAAGAGAACATGAAAGGAGAGCACATGGTCCCTTTCTACAGGCCACAGGTACCTTAATAACAGAGCAAAAGTCACAACCTTATGCCTAGAAGCAATCACCAGAATGCCTCAATTGGACTAGTAAGAATCTGAACTTACTTCTATTAATTTGATTTATGGGTAAATAAATCATCAGAAATCACCCAATATTGCTGCAACAAACATGAAGGAGGCTGAAACCGTTATAAGCAAGGTCTGTTTTTGAGGACAGTGACACTAAAAAGCCCTGGACTTGGCTGTGGATCACCTTAGGATACTCCTGCTTATACAGATGACAACTTAGGATCCATCTCACCTCTTGGCTTCTGTCTTGTGAATAGCTACTGAAGATGGGGGACCAAGAGCTGCCAAGCCACAGTCCCAGATGAATTGCTGAACATTCCTGCCATCGCATATCATATCCAGCTCAGGGGAGAAAGCCTGAGTCATGAGACAAGATTGCTCTGAGACCAAGGGTAGAAGACAAGGAAGTAATAAGCATTTGAAACCACTTGCTCCTTCCCAACCCATTATAGCTACATAAATAGGACTTTTCTTCTTTTCTTTTCTTTTCTTTTCTTTTCTTTTCTTTTCTTTCTTTTTTTTCTTTTCTTTTCTTCTTTTTTTCTTTTCTTTTCTTTTCTTTCTTTTCTTCTTTCTTTCTTTCTTTTTTTTCTTTCTTCTTTTTTTTAGACTGGTGTTAAGAATTCTGAGTTTGTCCCATGAGGGGAGTTAAAAAATGGAAGAAGTCATTACCTCACCTACTTATTCCTCTAGTTAATCTAAACTCCATTTGAAACAACACGGATGCCTGGGTGGCTCAGCGTTGAGCACCTGCCTTTGGCTCAGGGTGTGATACTGGGGTCCGGGATTGAGTCCTGCATCAAGCTCCCTGCATGGAGCCTGCTTCTCCCTCTGCCTCTTCTCTTCTCTTCTCTTCTCTTCTCTTCTCTTCTCTTCTCTTCTCTTTTCTCTTCTTTTCTCTCTCTCTCTCTCATGAATAAATAAATAAAATATTTTTTTTTAAAAATTGAAACAAGTTGGTAATTACCACGTGATCACATACCTTTCTAGACATAATTAAGAGTCACAAAATTTAAGTAGTTTAACCTTTTCCTGTCTTTCCAATGAGTAAGGGACAATGTGGTATGGTAGGAAGAATACTCGTTTAGACTAGAGAGACCAGTATTCCTGTCCTTGCTCTGCCCCATACTAGCCAGGTGGGTTGGACCCTCTTCTCTTCTCTTTACACTGGTGCCCACATTTATAAAATTGTTTATTTTTCTCCAAATGACTCCTAAAGCTGTGTTTTCCTTTGTTTTACTTATTGAAGTTATCAAAGATTCTTCCTATACGTATATTTTTATTGGCAAACTGCCACTAGACTCTGACCCCCTTGAAGTCAGAAATTATGTGTATTTTCTTCCTCCAAGATATTCAGAAACTCCTGCCAAGTATGTAAGAGGTACTCAAATTTTGTTAAAGAAATGGATGGATTAAAGAACAAAACATATATATGTTGGCAAATTGAACTTCAATAAAAACAAAAACAAAAAGCAAGGAAAAAAAGAATGAAAAATATATTCTAAATAGAAATATATATTTTATCTTTAAAAGATGCTTTACTTCTTCCAGAAGCTCACTCTGATACATGGATTAGACTTCAAATAGTTTATTTGGAATGCAATGCCAGGAATATAGAAAGTGCCAAAGTGAGATGCAAGGGGGAACTAATGGAGTGTTATCAAGACAGTTACCGCTGTGGGTTTTGGAGCTTGATCCAACTGGGAAAGTATAGAAAACAGGAGGAAGCATGTACTTAGACCAAGCTATCTGAAGAGCAAGGAATATTTGTAAACTAATGCCTACCAGTCATTGATCAAGGGATAAATAGCCTGAGGGACCAAAGAAAGCCCCTTTAGCTAAAGAGACAAAAGTGCTGGCAGGTGGAACATAGACCAGCATGCACTGATATAGTACAGGCCAAGTGGTTTATATCAACAGGGTCTCTACCACAGTCTCAAAACTTTATCTCTCTTATGCCTTCCCATAGAGCCCTGTTATAGCAGTTATTTCCCTATAATACAATTGCCCATTGACTTAGCTTTATTCTTCACTGGCCCATCATCTTTTCTAAGGCAAAGAATATGGCTTCTTTAAAACTGTGTCCTCAATCCCTAGCATAGCATAGGTCAACTCTATTTGGAGAACCAATAACAAATCTATAATAAGGGCATACTACCACCACCTGTATAAGGTTGTCCAGAAGCAACTTAGATAATGTAGATGGAAGTGTAGTGAGGGGTTTAAAGTGTTATCCATGTCTGAGAAGATAAGAATTATGTGGAGAACATTGAATATCATCCCCAAGGTAACTGTGCAAGATAAGAGACATTCATCCTTCCACACCAACACATCTTATTTATCTGGCAGTAGGCCAATATGTCTTCAAGATGTCAGCATGCTTGAGAAAGATGGATTACAGCAGTGAAGACTCAAGGGAGAGCTTCTGCCTTATGGTGTCTTCCTGATTGAGAAATATTTAAAAAGCTGGAACCTGTGCAACTGTAACTCTGGAACACATCAGATGGTGAGCTGGGACAGAGATGAACTGGGGAACACTTTCCCTAAACACTGAACACTTCCCCTAAACACCAATTCCTTCCATTTTAAAATGGTAAGAATAAAGTCAAGTAAAACACGATTCCCAGGAATTAGGGGCTCTGATGCTGTTTGGATCCTTCAGAAGCTTATTTATGAAATCAGAGGCCAAAGAACCAGGCCAGTGTTTTTCTCAGCGATATGAAGAGAATTGTTCCCCAGTTTTTGGTGTTTTTCTTTTTCTTTTGTTGACCACCAAGAATTGAATCCTTTCCATTTCCCACACCAGAATTGAGAAACCTCTCAATTTCTCAGGCCACTCCAAACAAGCTAGAAGCTGATTGCAAATGGTCGGGAGCTAAGAACACTCTGACAGACAATAAGATTTATAAGTAATAGTCTGCTTTTCTAAGAGAGAATGGGTTTTGGGAAATTAGAAATGGAATTTTACATAGTTTGTGGAGAATCCATAAAGACTGGCCCCCTTAGATCATGAACCAAGATCAGTTGATTCTTAGTACCCTGGAGAAATACTCAGCCACGACTGACACCCTTCTCTTGAAAATACCTGAGCTTTCTGTGGCACAGATCCAGAACCACTTCATTTTTCCCTGACATGAAGCATTAATCAAGGCCATCCATCTTGGTCCAACCAGCTAATTTCACTATCTGGTAATTTCAGAGAGGAGCTAAATCCTCAGTCCTTCCTTTTGTTACTGGGATACCCTTATGTTTTTCTCATGCAAGTTTTCCACATAGCCCTACCCAACCCACAGGGTTTCATTACACCCATGGTTATGAAAAGGTCATGTCCTCAGACAGCTCAGATCCCAGTTTAATCAAACTTCAATTGTTTCTCCTCATTAAGAATAGTAGATTGATACCTGTATGAATCTTTGGCACCTTTCTAGGGAATCTCTCAGATCAACAGGTATCATTCCCAATGGCAGAAACCTGTATAAATTCCAAACATGATGGTTACCTGAGATCAATGTTCCAATCTTCACTGGGTATATCACCATATATGCTATCCTTTTTTTATCTTCACAAAAATATACATAGAAATCATTGCCAACATCAGATAATGAGGAATTCTGGGATGAGAGGACTGGGGGCAGATAGTTCAGCTTTAGAAAGTCATATAATTGTCCAAGATTATACAGCCTGTTAGTGGAGAAGCTAGAATTCAGAAAGAGGTAAGGCCACAGTCTTTCTCCTAGAACATAGCACTCAATGTTTTTTCTTCCATAGAATCTCAAATATAAGGAAGGTTTTAATCTCTCTAAGAGAACTTAGATGCATATAACCTTGCTCAGAATGAGGGGATGAATCAGAGAACTCTTAACCATTCTCTTCCTACCATGATTTCATTACTCAGTAGGGTGGGCAGTCATCTGCTGATTAAAAAACGGGAAGTTCTAGAATAACCTTGTGCTCTGGGTGTCTGCATACAAGTCATTCAATCTCATTTATAAATGTACAGGTTTTAGCAGTACTTGCAATTGTTTTCTTATGGAAAATGCCACATAATGAAGCCCTGCCTTGATAAAGGGGAATCCACTGAAAGTAAGAACCATTTAAAGCAATGTGACATTAACAGAATTAGAAACAGACCTATTGGTATAAAAACTTTATTTTAAAGAATCACAGGATATAAATGAAGCAAACTCTATTTTTGTATCAATGGTGGCGCACAGTATGAGAACAATTCTCATTCTGCTTCCAATCATGTGTCTGTCCTGCAAAAGGAGAGATTGTTTGGTTTGACTTGGTTTAGTTTTAGAATTCATAGAGTTTTGTTTTGTTTTTTTGAGACAGGAGCTATATCCTTATCTCTCCTTCTATGCTATTGTTCTTATTTTCTCTAGCTCCAGGAAGATAATGCATACATTATAGAAAAGACAACTGGGGAGCACCTGGGGTGGGGGCTCAGTCAGTTAAGTACCTGCCTTCAGCTCAGCTCAAGATCCCAGGGTCCTGGGATCAAGCCCAACACCAATGTGCTCCCTGCTCCATGGGGAGCCTGCTTCTCCCTTTGCCTGCTACTCTCCCTGCTTGTACTCTCTCTCCGTCGAATAAATAAAATCCATTTTAAAAAGAAAAGAAAGAAAAAAGAAAGAAAGAAAAGAAAGAAAGAAAGAAAGAAAGAAAGAAAGAAAGAAAAAAGAAAGAAAGAAAGAAAGAAAGAAAGAAAGAAAGAAAGAAAGAAAGAAGGAAAGAAAGAAAGAAAGAAAGAAAAAGTAACTAGAACCAACAATACTCCCAAGGTAAATAATGATATCTCCTTTAGATCAGGGCAACTGCACAAGACTAAAGATTGGAATTAGCTAGCACAGTAGGCAAAAGCAGCCCCAAATTCATGTTTATCTTATTTCACAACTCTTATTTGAGGTTCATTTTTGTAGTGAGTAGAAAAAAAACTTGCTCTGTTGAACACATAGCTTCTCCCTGATAGATTTCTTATCACAGCAGTTAAGGATACCACAAGAGAGAAATCGCATGGTCAGAAATCATCATACAATGACTCTTCCATCATACAATGACTGTGACAGGGCATGAGAGGCCTGGGCAGCTGCCCTGGACAGTTGGGCTGCTTTGTAATTCCAACTCCTTTGTAATTCTATGTGTAACATTTGGGTGTCCCTTCCCCCTTCCCCCTAACATTCTAAGATCTTAGACTTTGAGCTACATTATGGAATCAGATTGGCTACAGATGAGGGCATACCCTCCTGAGGTACAGCCAAGGTTGCAGATAATCAGGGAGATTCCCAGTTTTAATTTTTTTTTAAAGATTTGTTTTTATTTATTCTAGAGAGAGCAAGAGAGCATGAATGGGGGTGGAGGGGCAGAGGGAGAGAAAGAGAGGGAGAGAATCCTCAAACAGACTACCCATTGAGCTTGGGAGCCTGGCATGGGGCTTGATCCCAGGACCCCCAAATTATGACCCAGGCCTGAATCGAGAGATGGTGGCTCAACTGAATGAGTCACCCAGACACCCCTAAATTTCTGTCTGATGTGAAGTCTGAAGTTTCTTTATAAATGTATAAGCTATACTTTATCAGACATAAAATAGAAAAAAGAGACTGTGTCTCACATAATAGAAGGTCATTAAGACAAGAAAGAGTGCCTCAAACATTTTCTGTAGCTATATCTCTGTCTGCTTACAAACTGAAAATATGACTGAAAGACACAACTCTTAAAAGGGCACGTTAAAGGCTAAGTGTTGGCTAAAGGCAATGAAACAACAGACACGGCTAGAGATCCCTGAGTGTTTTTAAATCTGTTCAATTTGGGGTCAAGTAGATGCTGAGGACCCAGCTTTCAGAAAAGTGATTCTTTCTGCCAAGAAATACATTTCTTGTCTGGCTTGCTACTATCTTCCTCAAGAACTTTATGGCAGGCTGATTATATTCTGATTCCAAAATGTTTAAGTTTTTAGTTCAGCATGTAAATTTCTGCTACTCTCTCAGGTGATGAAAGCAATATGCCACTTCTATCAGGTAAATTCACCACCCTGGTGGTTATACTTTTTATAGCATATTACACCAAGGGCTTATCCTTCCAAAAAATTAAGATTAAAAATAAAAGGAAACTTCAACCTGACCCATACTTATCTATTGTTTCAAGACATGCACCAAGTCAGACAGTAATAAAATGGATTGATCCAGATTTTTCCCTGAATCTTCCCATTGAACAATTTTTACAAAGCATCAGAAGTCAGCCAGCTCCAGTTCTTTAACCTACATGGGAGGCAGCAGTATCACGAGATAAACCTCCTTGCTCAAGGCCAAAGAGACAATCTACACGGTGGATGCCCTACCTTTTATTACACAGTTCCCATCAAAAGTCAAACACAACATGAGATAAGACTCAATGGGAAGAATGAATACTCATGCATTTATATTGCTCAGGCATATCATTTTTCTCATTTTGGCTGTTTAGTAGAATTTGTCCACATAAAACCAGCTACAGTTAGCTTCATCCTAGTCCTTCAGTTCCCTAATTCACGGGGAGGAAAGTGAAATAATGGTTTCTCAGCTCCATATTGGAAGTAGATGTCGAGTAAATAAAAAAAAATTTTGCGAAGTATAATCAAGTTGATATCGAGCCCTCTGGCATGAATACTTACAGGTAGCTCCCTGAACTCCATTTTAAGAATCCCAGAGTGGAGTTTGAGACTGGAGAGAAGTGTTTTATGAGAAAACATTGTTCTAGAAGGTGTCACTAAGAAGACAAATCATCAGAAAGCCATGCCAGAAAAATCAGATTGAAGAAATGGAGGGGCAAGTACATTTGCAGAACAGGGCATTTATCATCTACAGTAACCAGGGGATCAGCACACAGCAGTTTCAAACCAGCCCATGGCTAATTTTTCTAGGCCAATCATAATTAAAGTGTAAAAGCCTCGATAATAAAACTTGATGGACAAAACTGATGTGAGGAAATTAATCCAAAGCTTTATTGAAGTCAAAATAGATCACATTTATCTTCTATCCTTCAGCAACTGGGTCTGTCAGTCAGTCACAGAAGATTAGCATCATGCAGTTACTGAAATTTAGGACTGGTGGAAATTGGAGATTAGGCTGGGTGCTTTGAACTTATTCAGTGCAAAGAGACAAGGAAAATGCCATATCTGTCAATGGAGCTGCTGTTGAGCAGGGCTTGGGAATTACTGCGACTAAGTTAGGAAACAAGGCAACTTTATAAAAGAGAATTAATTATGCCGTGATTCATAGTCACTGGCTGTGCTATAAATACTTTTATGGAAGTGTTTTTCTTTTCCTTTTTCCTTCCCCTTTTTCCAAAAAGGCTGCGTGGATGAGCACTGCTTCCAGGACTCACATAATCACACCTAAAACCATAGAAGGTCACAGCCGGAGGAATCCTTAGAGCTTGCTGAAGGTCCTTCACCACATCTTACAGGTGAGGCAACCTGAACCCCTGAGAGATTAAGAAGCTTTCTGGAGGTCCCAAAGGTACGGCCTGGCAGGCTCAGCCCTGGGCCCCTGGTCTCCTCCATCCCGGAACAGAACGCATTCCACCACAACTTGTCATCTTCCAGCGCCAGCAAGGGAAGTGCCCTGGACAGGACACTGTTTCCTACAATTAGACCTCAGCCCCAGGCTGTATGTAGCCAGAGGACCTGAAGAATTTCTCTCCCCAGACCTCACTGGGATTTCTGATCATTACTTTAACGAGAAGGTATTTTTAGTTCTTAGCCTCCCAGGAGCATTCTTCTGCTCATGTCCAGAGCTTCTGGGTTCAAGCTTAGAAGCCAGAATACTTTTTTTTTAATTAAAAAAAAATTCAATTCAATAATCCTTTAGCAAATGCCTTTAATGCATAAGGTATTAAACGAAGTGCTTTGTGGATAGAGACATGGATAAAATGGGTCTCTATTTCCAAGTAACTTACAAGCTATGGCAGAATGAGGAGCCATGGGCTTCACCAAGGAAGGTGGTGATAGGGATATGTTAGAAACAGCAAGAGGGCCACCTGGGTGGCTCTGTCGGTTAAGCATCCTACTGTTGGTTTCCGCCCAAGTCAGGGTTGGGAGATGGAGCCAGGCTCCGAGCTCAGCATGGAGTCTGCTTGTCTCTCTCCCTCTCCTTCCTCTCCTTCTCCTCTTTCTTTCTCTCTCTCTCTCTTTCTCTCTCACACACACACACACAAATAAAATAATAAAATAAAATAAAATAAAATAAAAAAAATAAAATATAAAATAATAAAATAAAATAAAATAAAATCAATAAAAATTAAAAAAGCACTAACATCAGACCTCACAAGAGACTTGATAGGTTCCAGGTGTTGCTTACTAGTAAGACCTACTTACTAGCTATGAGACCATGAAAAAGTTACTTAAATGTATTGTGTCTCAATGTTTTCCTCTGTAAAATGGGGTAACTAGTCCCTACCCCCTAGGGTTGTCATGAGGATTAAATGAAATAATGCATGGAGAGCACTTGCCCATGATACATGGTAAAATGAAATGATGAGGTATTATTGCTATTATCATTGGCATGCAACCAGAATGAAAAGTTTTTCATCCATAAGTCAACGTGGTGCCCTGTCCTGAAGGGTTACCCATTTTTTTGTTGATTTGAGTGCAGGACTAGAAAGGATGCTATCAATTGTCACCATCAAAAGTTGCCCAAGGGGACTGATAACTAAATATAATGTGGTGTCCCAATGGGATCTTGGAACAGAAAAAGGACATTTAAGGAGAAAGTAAAGACATATGAAGAAAGTATACATCTTAGTTAATAAAAAAAAGTATCAGTATTGTTTCATTAATTGTGACAAATATGCAATGCTAATGGAAGATGTTAATAATTGGAATGACTGGGTGTGTGGTATACAGGAACCATCTGTCTTATATTCATAATTTTTCTGTAAATCTAAAATTATTCTAAAATTAGAAGTTTATTTTTAAAAAAAGATGTAACATTTGAAAGAAAAAAAATTGTTCCTGGACAGACTTATATTATCTTCATTAATTTGCTGGCCTGGTGTACGCTTACCAAAGGAAACATTCTAAAGTACTCTTTAAACCGTTTTCTTTCTTTCTTTTCTTTTTTTTTTAAATGAGTAGCATTTTAACATGAAGAAAAACATATAAAAAATATTTTTAAACATACCTCATTGTAGCAAACTGAGTACTCCCTTTATACTTTTTTCAGAAGATTCTTTTATTTAACTGCTCTTAATTACATCCAGTTGCGTTGGCCCTATCAAGTTGCTTTTAATAGCACTTCTAGTAAACAGAGCTGCAGAGAAAAAATCTTGGTCGGTGCAGGTCACTAGGATGGGGGGTGTAGGTCATAGGTATGCGCCACCGTTTGTGTTCATGGGCCATAGACATTCATGGAGGTCAGTGATCAGGGGTCGTGGGGGTAGAGAGAAAGGGAAAACAGGAAACACATCTCAACTCTATTAGATCAGTGATTCTCAACTGGGGGCAACAGCCCATCCCCTGGAGATATTCGGCTATGTCTGAAGATATTTTCTGTTGTCGCAACTTGGGGAGAAGTGGGGGACAGTGGATGGGGATTGGCACTGGAATTGTGTGGATAGAAGCTAGAGATACTCCTTTAGTGCACAGACTAGCCTCTCTCCCAACAAAGAATTCGTATCTCACCCCAAATGGGAACAGTGCCAAGCTTTAAAAGCTCCCCGTGAGATAGAAAACGGAAAAGAAGGCATCTGCCTCCATTTCGTAACCCCCAAAAAACTAACAATTATTTGAGTTTATAACCACTTTCTTTTTATAACCACTTTTTATATTCTTTTGAGTTCTACTAGAGGACAGCTACTAATGCTCCACTATTACTAACCCATTGTTAGGGAACAAGCTTGTAGAAGATTCCCCTTGGGCTGGACCTCATATTCTCTTGGCCCATCTTTTGCCAAGACTCTGCTACGGCAACCAGCTGCTAGCTGCCAGCAGTGTAATCTGACAGCCTCTTGCTTCAGCTGCAATGGGATCTCTCTCTTTCTGCCCTGGGGCCTCTCTGACACCCACACAGTGGAATGATTACAGGAACCTTCCGGGCACTCAAACATGTGCATCCTGGAAGCTCTAAGGAATTACTATCTCGTGGGTCAACACTTGAATCCAGGAGGATGGAAGATAGTAAATAAAAGTCTTCTTCCTTCTTTCAGATGGATAATTGGAAATCACATGAAACCCAGTTCTTCAGAGGAACCCTGTGGGGATAGGCAATCAAACTCTCAGCTCAGGGGAGACCAGCTTGACAGCTCCTATTAATTGGCTTTCCCGCCATTCTTGTCAAATGCTCTCCAGTCCTCCAACCCTCCTGTTTGCGATTTCTTCCCAAAATAATCTACTGACACACAGCCCTGGCCTCCAGCTTTTCTTTCTCGGGGAAGCTACATTAACAACTTGCTCTTTAAGATTTTTGTCAGCTTTTCCTCTTGAGTAGCAGATGTGAATTATTCTGGTTTCCCCAGAGTCTCTCAGCTCTAATTTCAAGTAATCATTATAATAATAAATATTAACAATAACAAAAGTAGTGATTTGATGGTAGTCTTCCTTACAGAAAAGGGAACTTTTTTTTTTTTTTTTTTCTGTTCAGAGAGACTTTTAGGAACACCCTATAGAAAGCCAGGATTTGATCCCAGTCTGCCTGAGCACCACACACAATGGGCAAAAGTTTTCCTAGAAGTCGTACAATGTCCAGGTACAATGTTTGAGAACAAAACAATTTATTCTCCAAAACCACCTTATTATGGTTTCCTAACCCACTGAGCTTGTCATTGATGCAATACAATGTTTAATAGAGCAAGCTATTTAAGATCATGTTGAAATTGCAAGTCTGACTCACTCACATATTATTAACTATTGATTCTGAGTAGATGGTCTACAATAGCTGTAGGGCACCAAAGTGGGTCTAAGCAAGAAGAGGACAATATAGGGAATCGTGTGCATGTCTCGTGTGTGTGTGTGTGTGTGTGTGTGTGTGTGTGTGTGTGTGTATGAGAGAGAGACAGAAAAAAAAATGAAGGAAGGAGATAGGAAAAGAGAGATGGAGATTTTGAACCTCAGACCCTAAAGCCAAAAACCAAATTACACTTAGTTTTTGTAGCTCATTGTTTTATATTTTCAAAACTGCCACACTCCATTTGTGTGAACACTCGAGAGCTCCCTCCAACTGCTGATTCCAGGCCAGCTTCCCAGGGACCATTTCTGTACAGGAAAGGAAATAGCTTTGCCTTTACAAAATCATGAGATGTTGATGATGCCCTCACTTTATCTCCTTTCATATTCTGATGGTGGATGAGGCTGGTTGTCTGCAAATAATGATGCTGTTGGAGTTTTGTTTGCCTTTTTTTTTCCTTCTGAAATAACCATAGTCTAAGGCTGCCAAGGCACTAGTCTTTGAATCATAAAAGTTGAGTTTAAATTATCTTGACTGCTTACTGTAGGCATAAATCATTATCATAGTGTACATAGTTGTTGTTGTGATAGTCATGGCAGTACTAATTACGTTTAGTGACGGTATATTATGTGTCAGGCATTCTATTAAATGCATTAAATGTTACATGCATTACCTCATTTAAATTCCTTCAGTAACATTATGTGGTAAATATTATTATTATCACTATTTATTAGGTGAAACCAAGGGTAAAGATGTTACTTCATCCAAAGTTGCATAGCCAACATGTGGGAGATGCAGGACCCCAATTGGTCTCCGTGGCCCTAGCCATTTCTTATCCTATTGCCCTACAAAAAAGTGAGCTCCAGTTTTCTTTCCCATGCAATGGAGCTGGTTTTACCTTCCCCATGTAGGTGTGGTTTGGTAGGATTTTTTTTTTTTTTTTTTTTTTTTTTTTGGAGAAGGATGAGAAGAGGAATAATACCAGACACTGGACTGGAAACTCAACCTTGAAATCTGCAAGCTAGTCCAGCATTTTGGAAAATGTTTTTGGAACAGATAAAAATGCCATTGTAAGACATACATGAAGCATAGCAGATTATGCTCAAATTAATACCTTTCCACCACAGCAGAGAAAAATTAACTACCCAGCATGGTTGAAAGTCCCTGTGTGTTCTCTCTCCTATGTTCCCATCTCATCAACTGTGACTGTGCTTCTTGCTTCTTACTTCATTATAGGCTTACTGGTCTTTCTGATTTTTCTGAATATCTCAATCTCAGCCACAGCTTGAGAGCTTTACATTCAGAATTGTTGGACTCTTTCCCAATGAAAGGATTCAGGATATTTTTAGTAAAGTCAGATTGGTTGAAAATATTGAGGTGCACTCTCTGGGGTAACTTGAGCAGAGCCTATGTGTGTGCCCTGGGGGAACCATACATGAGCATGGGGATGCTCCTCACATTGTGGGAGGCAGCCTGGGGTGTGAAGAGAAGGGGAAATGGACCTATGGTTGGCCCTCCCGACATGGCCACATGCCAATGAATGCCTCCCCACATGGCCGCATGCCAATGAACTCCAAGAATTTGAAATTCAAGAAAGGGCCCCTCTAGGTTGTTGGGAAGGATTATTTGTCATGGTGGGAGGGTAGAAAAAATATTATATTAACAGTTTGTTAGCTCAATTTATAATTTTTAGGTATTTAAATAGGGGGCAAATGGACTGCCATTTGTACTGTTGTCCTGGAACACAAAAAATGTTAGCAGAGAGTCTGCTCCTATTTACTTGTTGTAATGCCTCTTCTCAACCTTCACAAAGTGGCTCCTTTTTATTCTTCAGATAGCTGATAACTGTTGTCTTTGGAAAGACCATTTCTGAGTCCCCTGCCTTACATAGCTCTTCCAGTACAAGCCAGCCACTCTCTATTTATCTCCTCTCTATTAGCCATAGCACTCACATGATTTGCTCTTCTTTATGACACCTCCTTGCCAACATGTATGCTCCGTGGAACCAAAAGTGCTGCCTTCACTTCTTCACTGTTGCATTCCTAGTGCCTAGAAACACAAAATAAGTATCCCTTAATAGTTGTTTGATGACAGAATAACAGACTGTATAATGTAATGGATAAATTGACAAATGAAACATATTGATTTCTATGCAGTTTTAATTTAATTAATCAATTAATTAATTTTAGAGAGAGAGTGAGAGAGTGAGTGCGTATGAGCAGGGGAGGTATAGAGGCAGAGGGAGAGAATCTCAAGCAGACTCTCGCTGAGAGTGGAGTCCAACATGGGGTTCAATCTCATGACCCTGAGATCACCACATGAACCAAAGCCAAGAGTTGGGATGCTTAGTGGACTGAGCCACCCAGGCACCCTTATGTGCTTTTATCTTAAATAATAATGATAAATGGTTATGTTGTGTCTATGCTTTTCTACTGTCAGTGCACAATCCTCTCCCATTTCTTTTGGAGCCAGCTAATTATAAACCTAACACAACTAAACAGTTATTGTGAGAAAGAATAAGAGAGAGAGGCAGAAAATCCAGGAACAATTAGTTTGTTGTATGTTAAACAAAATTGGCATCCTGTTTTACCCACTCCTCTTCTAGCCCCTTCTGAATCCATGGCAGAGAAACTGTGGCAAAGAAGTCAAACTTGGCTCCATTAGAAGACATTATGGTCAAGGTGCAGAGTTTCTTACGTTAATAATCTAAAATTCATTTTCTGAGAAAATATGCACATTGTTTAAGGTCTCAAAATAGTTTGGGTATTGTGATCACTCCATCATTATTGAATGTCATTTTTAAATGCCTAAAGTTATTCTTATAATATTTAATATCAATATTCCTATGTATTATATTTAGGTAAATACAGATATTTTGAAAGGAGAGGGATTTGGGATTTGGGATATGTTTGATAATGTTTTTTATCTTCATTGATATAAAAATCTTCCATTTCAAATCTTTGTAAAAGGATACACATGGAGTAAATGACCATATTAATTTATTCTTTAGTCAAAATTAAAATAGTACATAACTGCAAAATCTTCAATTCTTATAAAGCAGAGCTCTGAATACATACTATCTTTTGTGGAAAGGAAATTCACTAAGATTTGGTAAAGATTGCTTCACACTCAGTAAATTAAATCTATTGTCTTAAATACACCAGCTTACACATGCTCCCTCCTTCTCCTCCTACCCATTCCCCTCCCCTTTCTTCTACTTTTGAACTGCTGACCTGAGTTAGTAGCCAAACATAATAATACAGTGTTTGATCCTCTGTAAACCCATAAAATTATAAACCAGCAACCACCAGGATGTTGGCAGAATTTCTGTGGACAGCAACCAGCTTGGTACTTTTTTCTTTTTGAAATGAAGCAGTACATTGTGCTTGTTGATACATTAGTGAGAAAGTTAATGTCTTCCATCATCTCCTGGCCCCTAACTAACTCCTGTAGCCACTTGAGATGGGGAGAGAGAATCATCTATTTAAAATATTAAAGCCTTCTCCCTTTTAACTTTTATTATTTGAAATTGCTTCCTTTCATTCATTTTTAAATTCACTCTGCCTATTTGTATTAAGCACCAAAGGGTTTTTATAGCACTGTGCTAAGTACTACAAAGAATAAACATATAAGTAAAACACATCTTCTATATGCCTTCAAGAATAAAAAAATGTCTAATAAAAGCTGATAGAAATTTTAAATTATAATGGGGATTAGGAACTCTCTTCTCACTACAACAGAAATATTTGATTCATTGTATAGGTGAATCATAAGAAAAGAAAGGAAAATCCCCAAGTTCCAGAAATAAAGAGAAAACTTAAGCTAGAGACATAAGCATATAAGTAGATGACCTAGGAAGCTCAAGAACCACCAGAAGAGCTAGACCATAGCAACTAGGGACTGACATTTTCATTTATATACAGGAACAAGAGAGGCTGCATTGAGCTTGGGTTAGATTGAGATTCAAAACTAAAATCCTTACGTCAGGTGGAGACTGGTCTAGTGTTGATTCTTCTATAAAAGGTGTGCTAGGTAAGTCCATTCACTGGCCTGTGTATATGGCAATAAGAATGTACATCTCTTCCTGTGTTCCTCTTAATGGCAGGAGACAATAGTCTTCTGTCGGAATTCAAATACCTCAGGCTAATATTACATATTGACATGGAGTAAAATGTATGTTACCTACATGGTGCTTATCTCCCCAAGATGAGAAATCAATGTAAAAGCAGGTCACTGGCCCTTGAAACTCTGGAAACAAATTGTAGAGCAAACTAAAAGCAGACAGTTTCATTGAGAAAGAAAACCAACCTCTGTTGAAGATGTCCCCACAATCATGAATAGTACACTGCACAATTTATCTGGTGGGGTCAGCAGACAAGATTATTGAAGACCTGAAATGACAGAATAGTGTAAAAAGACAATAACATACATACATGTCAAATAATTAAGGATAGAAAATGAAGAATGGAAATGTGAGAAAAAATAGGCAGAATTAGGAAGGGAGAGGAAGTGCACAACTAAGGTATGTAATCAAAAAAGAAAAATCTCATTGGATAAAATTGAACTGTGGTTGAGAGGAGAAAAATCTCATTGGATAAAATTGAACTGTGGTTGAGAGGAGAATTAGTCATCTGGATTTATCCTAAATGCAGCACAAAAAGAAAGAGAAATCAGAATATAATACATCAGAATAAAAGGCAAGAGAGAAAATAGGGATAGAATAAGAAAGTATAAAAATGTCTAGTAGGAGTTACAAAAGAAGAAAATAGAATAGAAAATAAAAGACATATTTAAAATGAGTAGCTTGAAACATTTCCAAAATTTCTGAGAGATTGAATCCTTCCATTTTAAAAGCATAGTCGGGCATGTGGTTCTCAAAAGATACTCAGGGAGCCCTGAGTCCAGTAGTGGAATGGACTACTATTCCTGCTGATGGCAATTACAAATTGAGCAAAATATAGAAGCAACTTTTTTTTAAAGATTTTATTTATTTATTCATGAGAGACAGAGAGAGAGAGAGAGAGAGGCAGAGACACAGGCAGAGGGAGAAGCAGGCTCCATGCGGAGCCCGACATGGGACTCAATCCTGGGACTCCAGGATCATGCCCTGAGCCGAAGGCGGCACTACACCGCTGAGCCATCCCAGCTGCCCCTATAGAAGCAATTTTAAAGGCACTGCAGGGTAATGGAAAAGAGCAGACAGGCAGAGGGACTGGATCTTTGAAAGAAGGAAACTTCATGGGGTGAGACCCCCATTGACAGAGCACCTTTCCCCAAGGGCATCCTTCTCATTGTATGAGTCCAAGAAAACTAGGACTCATTACACTGTATGCAAGAATTAATTTGAGGTAAAGTACAGACATAAATATAAAAACTACAACTAACACAGCTCTAGAAAGAGGCATAGGAGATTATCTTCTCTACCTTAGGATCACAACACAAGATGCAAAAACATTCATCATGAAAGAAGAAATCGTTGATTTCTTCCAAAAGTAAAAATGTTCTCTTCAGACAACACCAGAAAAAAAAATGAAAAGGCAAGCCACAGTACAAGGGAAAACATTTATGATTCATTTATCTGAAAGAAAGCACTGTGTAAAAAATGCAGAATAGATAAAGAACTATTTGCATGCACACAGATTTTCTATTCTATTTTATATTAGTGTTGGTGGTCTGTGTCCTTCAAGGAATTTATCCATTTCATCTAAGTTGTCAGATTTATTGGCATTAAGCTGTTCATGATATTCCATGATTATTCCTTATGATTTCCCTTTGCACAATATTTTCAAGTGCACATGAAGCTTTTACCAGATAAACTGTATATTGGACCCACATGAACCAAAAAATTATATGCAGGATCAGAAAAATTAGTTTTAATAACTTTCAAAGGTTTGAAATCATACGTTGCATGTTCTGTGACCACAATTAAACCAAATTGAAAGGCATAATGATAAAATATGTAGAAATTGAGACAAATCAAAATAAAAATGTTTTTAATTAATCAATAATCTTCTAAGTAGCCCATAGATCCAATAAAAAAATAAGAAAGGAAATCAGAAACTATCTTCAACTGATCATTAAAAAAACCATAATACCTCAAAAATAAACAGATGCAGCTAAAGAACTTCTTTATGCATGTCGTTAAGTGCTTCAAATCAACACATTAAAACTAATGTGTAAGCATTAAAATGTTTTAAATCAATCATGTATCTTCCAGCTTAAGAATCTAGAAAAATAAGAAGCAATACAACATTAGGTAAGCAGAAGAAAGGACATAATTAATATAAGAAGAAAGATCAATGAAATAGAAAAAAAAGAAAAAATGAAAGTAGACAAATCCAAATGTTGGTTCTTTGAAAAAGTAATAAAATTAATAAACCTCTACTAACCATACAACTATTAAAAAATTGTGCTCCTAACCAGAATATTTCCATAAAGAAATCTCCAGGTTCAAATCATTTTATTTATCAATTCTCTGAATAGAGAATTATTCTATGTTCATACATGAGAAGATTCAAAATTATTAAAATATCAATTTTCCACTCAGTTGATTCACAGATTTCAAGGCTATCCGAATATTAACCTCCGTGGATTTATCTGAGGAATTGAAAAACTAATTCTAAAATTCATATGGGGGGATCCCTGGGTGGTGCAGCGGTTTAGCGCCTGCCTTTGGCCCAGGGCGCGATGCTGGAGACCCGGGATCGAATCCCACGTCGGGCTCCCGGTGCATGGAGCCTGCTTCTCCCTCTGCCTGTGTCTCTGCCTCTCTCTCTCTCTCTCGCTGTGACTATCATAAATTAAAAAAAAAAAAGAAAGAAAGAAAAAAAATTCATATGGGCATGAAAAAAACTTAGAATAATAAACAAACAATAAAAGGAGGAAAGAAGAGAAAAAAGTAAGTTCAAATATTTAAATTATCTGATTTTATGTCTTCTATAGAGCTACAATAACTCAGATAATGTGTTATTGGCATAAGGACAAATAGATGAACAGAACAGAGAGTCCAGAAATAGATCCATATATATAGTTGATTGATTTTCTGCAAAAAAAGCCCCAGTAATTCTTTGGAGGAAAAAATGTTCTTTCCCATTGATTATGCTGGAACAACCAGCTATCTATGTAAAAACAGGAAGATAGAGAATCCCAAGCCTTCCATCATATCAGATGCAAAAATAGCTCAAAATAGATCACAAATAGTTATATCCTTCACACACACTATCTTTTGTCACATTCGGAGGCTAACCTACTACTCTTCAGCTCTATCTCATGAAACTTCGTGTAAAACTATTCAATTGCCCACCAAATACACTATGCATTTCTTGCCCTGACATGCTGTTCTCTCTATTTAAAAACCTTTCCTTCCCTTCACTATCTTCCAACTTCCTTAGGCAGACCAAGATGACTTTCTGTATTCTCATAATATTTTTGTAAATATTTTAAACTGTGGTACTCATCACACTAGATCTCAATCACTGCTTCGCTGCCTCTTTTCTGATAGAATTTGGGCTCACCACAGGCAAAATCTCAATCTTACTTACACTGACAATCCTGAGTACAGTGCAGGGGACGTAATCCGTACCCAAGACATGTTGCATAAATTAATTATGGAAGAATGAATTAGGAAACAGAAATCCCTTTATTGTCTTTCTAGAGGCATCTCATCTTCATAGTCAAAAATATTTCTTTGCCATTAACTTTGAAGATCAAACTCACTGAGATGCTTTCATGGATAAAGGGCTTTAGAAGTTTAGTTGTCATGGAAAGGAGAAGGTAATTAACATTTATTTTTACCTTCTATGGACAAGCCATTGTACTGGATGACTGATGTACATTAATCTCATTGAATCCTCATAGCCACCGTTTCAAATATTAGTAGTTTCAAAATTAGAATTAGCTTAGGTTTGGCCTTGAGTAACAGAAGATGAGATAGTGACTTGAATCATCACCACCTCAAGATCCTTCAAACTTGATAGAGTATACCAACATTCATATACTACCATTCTCTACGCCTTGGTCCAAGATAATTGTTCCAGCTCCAGAAGGAAGGAAAAGAGAAGAGAGGAATAGGATCCTCTTTCTGGGGGCCACATTAAATGTGTCCACTAGGACACATGAACTGCAGGGAAATCCTAGAAAGGTAGTGTTTTTCTAGATATGTTTGAGCCTGGAGAAAACAACTGGCATACGTACACAGGTTTTTGTTTCTATAGTAGGGAAAAAAAAAACCCATATTTTTGGTGATTAAATTATAGTATCTGTCCTGATAAAGCCAGCATTCAAACACATCTGTCAGACTTCAGAACACATGCTTCAAAGCTGGTGGTCCGTGGTGATCTTCATTACTCTCGTCAATTCCTAGTCATCTCATTTTGTCAAGCCCTTTCTTTTCTTGTCGAGTAGTGGATATTTATTTTAATCTGTATGTTTTAAATCCATCTCACTTAGCACATGAGAATATTTATGAGGTCAGAGATACGGAAAGCCCAAACTGTTTGATGTCTGAAAAACCTTGAGTTAATTTCATAAAACATTTTACATCTTTAAACCATGAGATCTCTCTTTGCTGAATTTTTAAAAATCACAACATTAAAGAATTCGACAGTTTAAAGGCCCTCAAGTGGTCTCCCTTAGGATGAGAGAAACTGGTAATTGGCTAAGAAATCCACACGAAACCTAAGTAATTGGGATTTTCTTGTGAAGCTTTCATCTTTTTGTGCATTCTTTACAGCAGGTAAAATAGCGAGATGCTCATAGTTCTCATCTGTGTTGCTCTAAATCACTATTTAGAAAAAATAAGATCAAAAAAGCAAAATCTGGTCAAAATTCTCCCAAACCAGGAAATCCATTCATGGGTGAAACCATGAATCCTGCAAAAGTATGTTTTCTCCTAGATTTAGAGGTCCTTGAAATTCTCGCAGGAAAGGTGTTAGACAAGTTTATCAATATCAACACAAAGAAATAGTGGTTCCACATGTGAAGACACCCATTGAGATGGTTTAGATTGAGAACAAAATGGAGCTTGTGGCCAACAGTCTTGTTTAGGATGAGCTGCCTGGGAGGGATGAGAGAATAGATAACCAGCTTCAGGCTGTATCCCTCTGTCCGTTGGCTTATTTACTTCTTTGAAGGATGACCTACATAGAAAGTATCTTAAGATATATCTAGTAGAGTATAAAATAAAACAAAAAGTGCTCATGAAGTCAGTCAACACACAGACTTTAACTTTATCTGTGGCTAAGATTAGGATTTTGACCAATTCTACAGGCTATTCACTAGGAGTGGCAATTTTTAATTGAGCAATTGAGCGTTGTCATCAGAATAATGTACTTCCAATATGGCTATGTTCTAATCCCTAGAATTTGGTAAATATGTTACATTAATGACAAAACAAAACTAAGATAGCAAATGGAATTAAGATTGCTCTTCAGTTCATTATCTAAGATTATCCAGGTGTGCTTATTAGGATCAGGGTGTCCTTAAATATGGAAGAGGAAGGCAGAAGGGTCAGCATCAGAGTGACATGACGTGAGAAAGACTTGACCAGCCATTGTTGGCTTTGAAAATGGAAGGAGGCCACAAGTCTAGGAGTGCAGATGGCCTCTAGGAACTGAAAAGGCAAGAAACAGATGATCCCTTATAGCCTCCAGAAAAGAACGTAGCCCTGCCAACAACTGGATTTTAGCCCAGTGACTAAAATCCATTTCAGACTTCTGACCTCCAGAATTGTGAGATAATAAATTTGTGTTGTTTCAAGCAACTGAGTTTGTGGAATTTGTTACAGCAGCAAGAGGAAATTAATAAATCCTCTTGGTGTTTTTATCAATCCCTGGACACATTCTCATCTAGGATGGAAAGATTCCTTCTTGTTACTGTAGGTCCTTTCTCAAAGTTCTAGAAAACTCCTAACTCCAGTGTATTCCGTATCTGCCCCATATTCAGAGCCCATTCCTAAGGGACAGGATGTTCTCACCCAGTGTCCCTAGGTGGCACCTCTCACTTCTCCATGTTATGTTCAAGTAAACAAATTGTTACCTAAAATTTTACAGCTAAGTGCAAATCCCAATTAGTTTCCAGAATCTGAGCTTGCAGACGACACAAGTTTTTTTCAAATGATGAATCAGAACAATACTGGAAGTGACTGAGGCCACTGACTTGATACTGTTTTGATCCAATCTGTTGATGCTTTCGACGTCAACTTTAATTACTAGTTGAAATTCAGCGGGATCTGGAAGTTTGCAGCAACTGGTAAATAAACCAGCTGAAGGCGAATATTTTTGACTCTACTGACACCAAATCAAAGTTGCTGAGTGGAAGATAAATTCTATACATTTAAGCTGATGAATCCCTGGTGCTTCCAAGAGTTAGATACATGGCAGACACAATAAATATTTGCTGAATTAAATAAGGAAGTATGACCCTTTGTCTTCGGAGATCTGGAGATTCAGTGACCATCATGAAGTTGAAGAGATAAAGCAACTGGAGGTACGTAAGGCAGGAGACACAAAAAATAGGATCAAGAACCAGAGTCCAGGGAACCCTGGGTGGCACAGCGGTTTGGCGCCTGCCTTTGGCCCAGGGCGCAATCCTGGAGACCTAGGATCGAATCCCACGTCGGGCTCCCAGTGCATGGAGCCTGCTTCTCCCTCTGCCTGTGTCTCTGCTTCTCTCTCTCTCTCTCTCTGTGTGACTATCATAAATAAATAAAAATTTTAAAAAATTAAAAAAAAAAAAGAACCAGAGTCCAAATACACAGAAAAATCCGCCCCCCACCCCTGCCAAAAGGATACTTTGCTTCAGACTGACACATTTAGGAAGAAGCAAGCTCAGTGCTCTTCTGCAGTTCCTGGTATTAATGTCTCTTTGGGGGACATGTTAGCAGACCCGATGTGACTGGATTTCTACTCCAGTTTGGAAAAGAGATACTGTGGAATTGGTCTGTAGTAGAATTATGTATATATAATTTTATTTGTAAGTTTACATACAATAAAATTCATGCTCTGTGGCACGGTTCTACAGGATCTGATGCACAATAGTTTCAGCCCTCCCCCCAAATTCCCTCATACTGCCCCTTTGGAGTCACTTCCTCCCTACTCACAACCCCAGGCAACCACTGATCTGTTCTTCTTCCTTATAATTTCGTCTTTTGCAGAATGGCGTATCAATCGAATCACACAGTGTACATGTAGGCTTTTGGATCTGGCTTCCTTCACATAGGAAACCGGATTTGCAATTCACCCCTGTTGTTGAGCAAATCAACTTAAGTGCCCGAAGGTACCGCAGTTTGCTTATCCAGTCACTAAATGAGAAACCTCTAGATTCCATCCAGGTTTTGGCGATTATGAATATAGCTGCTATCACCATTCATGTCGAGGCTTTTATGGAAACCTAAATTTTCATTTTTCTTGGGTAAATAAGGAGCAAAATGGCTGGGTCATACAGTAAGTGTGTGTTTAACTTTATAAGAAACTGCCAAACTATTTCCCAAGGTGACGTATCATTTTGCTTTCCCACCAACAATATAGGAGGGTTGCCACCATCCCACAGTCTCACCATGCCTCAACATTATCAGTTTTTGTTTGTGTGTTTGCTTCTTTGTTTGTAGGAGCCATCGTAATAAGTGGAGCAATAAGGGCATTTCTTTAGATAATTCCAAATAAAAATAAGTTAGCTGATTCTCAGGTAGCTTGCAACATCACCCAGGCTTGGATTCTGAGAGAAAGCATATCTCAAAAGACATGTCTCAAAGGATTAGATGTAACTCCCTATTTAGGGTTGCAGTTTTGCCTTGAACTATACTCCAGGACACAGGCCTTTAGAAATACTTCCTCATTTTAGTGACAAGTCCAAAGAGCCCTTGAGTGATGATCAAAATCAAGGATTTGATTCTTGAATGGTCACCTATCATCTCTTTGCCCTTTGACATAGCCCTGAACCTAGCCTCCCATTTGCAAATACATCCTTTCTGTTATCAGGGACATTAGGAAGGTCTGTTGATTGTTCTTGGGAAACCTAGTCCATTCTTTGAAGAAACAAACTCAATGTTACCTTTCTATCCATTGTGGCATTCTCTTAATATATGAAGAACAGCAACACTGAAAATGCGAATGGTTGAAGGCTTTAGAAAATGGAACATTTTTAAGTGCCAAGCATGATCACAAGGCATTTAGGGCATTTAAATTTCCATCCAACACAATTCACTTAATACTACATAGTCAATGCCACATGAATTACCCTTCAGTTCTTTCTCTTATAAGGCCTATCTCAATTAGGTCATTTTCCCCCAGCTTTGAACTTTTAAGGCAAATGAGAAAGATAAAATCTGTGGGTTACTTTTGTAACAAGTTATGTTCTTTCTCAATGAATTTTCCATGACATCTGTTTAGGAAAATCTCAGAATATACCAAAATGAGATAATGATGGGGTTTTATATTTATCAAAGGCTGCCTTACCCCCACGCACAAATAAGCTAACTCCCCATTGCACGGAAGGACACTTTTGCATGCCCAGAGGCACAGTCAGTGAAAGGGGGAAACTAAGAAAGGGAAGTTGGTTCTGGTGAAAGAGACCTCTCTGCATCCTCCCCCCAAAGCTGGATCCATCTGAACTTGGCATTTCTGACATTGCCATCAATATGGATAGCCATTGCTCTTCTTTGAATAGACAAGTCCCCCCCCCACTTTGCTCATGATATTTACTTGCTTTATTTGTTCTGCTCCCAGGTTGGGCTTGAAAATAAATTCTAGTAAACTTCTTGATGAGCAGGTATTTTCAGAGGGAGACTCATGATTCAGAAAGATGAGACTTTTCTCTTGACCCTTTTGTGCTTGTCCCAAGTAGGAGCTGATTCAGGCAGAGCTCATCTCCATCAGTGAGAATGTGCTGAGAACCTTTTAAGTCAAGACTGCACCCTGGGGGAAAAAAAAAATACTTGTGATCAGATGTGTGCTTTTTTCCCTTGATGTTTTAAAATGTTACTTGATTTATTATTGTGATAATTAAGAGGGATAAAACCCAATTCTACTTTGTGGAATAGCAGGAAATTATTTGATCTTCATTTTAGCTGTAAGTTCTCTAGAAATGCAGATTTCTAGTTGTGGCCACTGGTCATATTTTGAGATATTTATGTATGCATTTTTCTCACCTCTGTTAAAGAAGAGATTATATTTAAGATTAATTTCAGGCTATATTTTTGTCCAATGCCCCTTGAGAATAGATTGCATTTTTTCCCTCTCAACTTCTCCACAGTTTCAGTGAAGGTATTCCTTGGTGCTGTCTTGTGTTTATTTCTGTAATCCTCCCAATATTCTCTCATTCGCTCCTTCACCATTAATATTATCCTTCTAGTAATGCCCAACACTTACCTAAATCTATGCCTCAAACTGACATTTTACTTTTATTTTTTTTATTTTTTGTTTTTTTTGACATTTTACTTTTAATTCCATCTTGGATTTCTACTTGCCTATTGGACCTAAAGATCTGTGTCTTGAAACCACTGCTTCATTCTGATTCCCTTCTTCCTGTTTGGGATGCCCCATCATTCCAGAAACTCAGAAAGCCAACCTCTTGTCTTTTGAACCTCTCTCAACATCTAACTCAGGAAATGCCTTTGTGCTATATGGATTCCCCCACCCTCCCCATGCACAATGTATTTTACTCCTTTCCTTTCTGAGCACTTAATATCATCGAGTGCTATTTCACACACTTGGGCATCAAGAGCCTCCCTTAAGTAAGCTCTCGTCAGTCCATCCACATCCCAGACATCCCAATGACTACTAGATTAACTTGTCTAAAATTCTACTTTAACAGACTATTTTCCTATCCGAAATACCAAGTGGCTCAATGTGAATATCCATATGCTACTCATTTCAGGAAAGTCCAATGCCCTAGGACCTTTTCTCATGGCTCAAAGCAGATGGACCTGTGTTTTTTTCTTTTCTTTCTTTTTTTTTTTTTTTCAACTGAAATATAGTTGAAACACAACATTACATTTGTTTTAGGGGTCCAAGTTATTCAACAACTCTATACCTTATGCTGTGCTCACCACAAACATGGCTACTATCCATCATTGTACAACATTATTAGAGTACCACGGAGTATATTTCCTAAGCTGTACCTTTTATTCCAAACTTGTATTTTATCAAGACCTGTATTTGTATCCTTTCATTTCCTTATATATACCCTACACATCTACTAAATGTTTGCTTTCAACCCCCCAGAATGGCTTATCTTTGGATACCACACCTTAATCCGTATTCTCTCCATCATGAATTGCTGTTCAATATATTTACCAATTGAAATCTAATCCTTCTCTTTTGAATTCATTCTCAACTTTAGTGAACATCAGGGTAAATTAAAATCATGATTTTAAAAATTATACTTCCTTGTTCAATCCCAGAATTTTGATTGAATAGATCTATAATAGAACCCAGGAATCTATATTTTTAACAAGTTCATCCAACTTATTCTCATACAAATGATCTTGGGATCAAAAAACTCTGAGAAACATTATAAGGCCCTGAAAAAAAAAACAGAATACGTAAAAACTTCCCACTTGTTGAAAATATTTTACTTTTATTGGAATATGTTAAGCATTTATTCTATCTGTGGAGGAGTCGATCTTCCGTCACACAGCAGCTTCAGTTAGCATCCTGATGTCATCACTACTTAGTTATGTCACCTTGGGAAAATCACTTAATGCCTCAGATACCCCTTTCTAATATGCAGAATGAGTCAAATAATAGCATCTACCTAATAACATTGCTTTGACATAAGAGAAGCAGTATGCCCAGGTTGTGGCACAGAGCAAATAATTACATATTACCTAGTATTATATTTCTTATTATGGTTCCTAGATCGCAATGATTTTTATGGCTTTAGATTCTGGTCTGTACTTCCCTTTTTACCCATTGTTAAGCCTCAGGGTTTTTTGTGAATATGGCCTTTCTCTTTAATAGAGTATAAGTCCCTCAAACAAAACAAGCTCAGTAACTAAGTTACTTTATTTTGCTTATATTACACACTTAACTTTGAATAGAGCAAATGTTCAACAAATATTCTACATGGATTAATTCAGAAATTTTGTGAAAATGAGCTATGAGATGGAAGTATATTTTGAGCAAGTTAAAATACAAGTACACATTAGAGAATTTTAAAACTGTATGGGTCACAGCTCCTATGATGGTGACACAGTTTTCCACTGTCAGTGGGTGGCAGAGCTGGGATTGAAACACAAGTCTCTAGACCCTTCCAGAACCTCTACCACAACTGCTAGCAGTGTTTTCCAACCAAGAGTTCAAAAGTCAGATTAAAAAGTTTGTAAAGTCCTCTGAAGACATTCACACAGAGAATAGAATATGCACATTTACTCTTCTGGGTAACTAACTGAGTTCCAGTAGAAGTAGTAGACACATAGATTCCTTATAAACTGCCTTTATGGAAAAGTATATAAAGCCAAGTATACAGAGTATAGCTTAAAACAAAGGGTGTCTATGAAGAGCACCAGAGCCAGGTCCTTACTCCTTTAAAACTCAGACTGCTTCCTCAATAGAGTAGCAGATTTTTTGGTCTTCACATGCTGTGCCCTACTTTTCTAGTAGTACAGGAAGTAGACTAAGAAAAAGAAACTCTGTGGGGCCCATGAGCTGGCAAACAAACAAACAAAATGACTCTATGTCTAGAAATGGGTTTCAAACTCTAAAGTCCTTGGTCCATCCAGGATATCTTGTGTCTGTAATGTCAAAACTAATATGAGAAAAGAATGTAGACAAAGCCCAGAAGTCTGGCAGCTGCTTATTTCCTATTTGAAGCTATGATAATTCCTATCTGCATGATTAAAACAAATGTTTGAGAACTCTCAGTGATATCTCATTGATCAGACACCACTAAGCAAATATTGACACCAGAAATGATGAAATAGTCCCATGATCTAGCCATAACAAGCCTCCAAAATTATTGATTCAATTCCACAGCATTTCCCAATTTTCATCCACAATGTAATATTGGATATCCAGCCAAAGTTCCTTTTAATTATCTTTAGAAAATCAAACACTTTATACTTCCTTGAGTGTTTATCCCACAATCTCACAATCTCTTGAACTTAGATTTTCCTTGTAGAGTGCCTACTTTTTTTAAATTATAGCTTTATCCAATATTCATACTTATTTTACTTTCTTCTACCATGTTATATTATTCTCATTTAATATTATAATCTTTGTTTCTGCATTGTTGCTTTTTCCACCAAAGACAGACGTGGATCATGACATCATGAAACATAGCAATCAGCACTGAGATTCTATTGCAAAGATACATAGCTTGCAAAAATTTTCCCAGCTATATATACCTGTTTCCTCAAAAAGGGTAAGAGAGAAAGGAGGGAGTCAACTCCCTATCTCTTATGTAACAGCCAATATTTATCATGTCAGGCCACTGGGAAGATTTTTCAGCAAATATGGATCATCATCTTGACAGTCCTTACTGGGGGAACTCTAGAAGGCAGAAGAAGCCCCTCAAGAAACACTGAATTATCAAATGGGGGAAAAGGCTGCATTCACTGGCAAAGAGTCATTTTTTTTCTCATTCTTTCCACAATACTTTTTGATTACCCCTTATGCACAAACCCCTGTGTTCATGAAACTTAAATTCTTTGGGTGATACATCTGCCAGAGTCCCGGAGAGAAAAAATGTCACACTCAATTTATAGTAATTTGAGAAGGAATTATTAGCAAAGTTGTAGGGAAGGTTCATAGAAAAAACACACACACAGAAAGAGGGTAGTGCCCAGAGCTAGTAATATCCAAATTGTTATTATCTATGCCTAAATGGACGAGAGATGGGACAAATTACTGAATTTTGGTAGGAGCATCCTGCATAAGGACTGCCAGAAGAGGATGATGTTGAGGGGTAGAGGGAGGAGGGGCACATGCAGTTGAGACAGATCCCATAGAGAGGACACTCAGGGATAAAGAAAATGACCACAGTACTCTTGCTGTGGGCTCCCATTGGCTGAACACAAATGGAGCTCAGAGGACTTGATAGAATTTATACGGGCCAGCTTCCCAGGGCACAGAGCAACATGGAGAAGGGTGGAGAGTGTTTGCAGAAGGCGGCCATAAGATAAGTGGCCCAAGAGGCAACACTCACTGTGCTTCTCCACTCTCATTGAACAAAAACCTCATCTTGTTTTAAGTAGTAGAGTAAGTCCAGATACCCAGTTTGGACTTATGAATAGAATATTCTGCATATTTTGCACTCTGCTGGGATGGGGCATATTCTCCTTTTGTATGATGTGCTAGTTTCCATGGTAGGATCTGCCAAAAAAAGGGAGGGGGTAGGGGAGAACAATGCCTAAAATCTGGATCCTATGAACCAAAGAAATGTTCTGATGTGTATAATTAACCTTTAGAAACCTAAAAATGAAGAGTTTGGTGGACAGAGTCTAGGCAGTCTCATGACCCTGGCATTTAGGTGTTCATGCCTTTGTAAAATCTGCTTCCCTTAAGTACTGGCAAGAACTATGACTTGCTTCTAACCACAGAAAATGCAGAACGTGGCTGGGCTGTCACTCCTGTGATTATGTCAATTATATGACAAAGGTGGTGATGTCATTGCCATGATTACATTATATAAAACTAACTTGCTGTTTTACTGTTGCTAAAGACTTTCTCACTTGCTGGTTTTGGAAGAGGAGTTCTGTGAAAGAGCCACGTGGCAAGAACTGTGGCAATCTCTTGGAGCTAAGAGCAGCCTCTGGCAAATAGCTAGTGAGCAGCAAAGGACCTCAGTCCTCCAACCATGAAGAGATGAATTCTGTCAACAATCTGAGTGGCTTTGATAGTGGACCCATCCCTAGTCAAGCCTCCAGATGAGAACTCAGCTCTGGCTGACACCTTGATTGTAGCTTTTCAGAGAACCCAGCTAAGTAAGCTATGTCCAGACTCCTGAACCACAGAACCTTGTAAGATAATAAATGTGTGTTGTTTTAAGTCACAAGAATTGTGGTCATTTGTAATGCATTGATAGAAAACGAATATAAATATGTATTTTATTTTTCCATATTGTATTATTTATTAGTTCCTTATAATAACTCTCCCAAATTCCCTACAACTTAGGCCTTGTGACTCATTCATTATTTTAATCAATCAATGTAGGCTTTATCATTCATAAGCTGTTCTTGTAAGCATCAAATCAAGTGTTCATTGAGATAGGCTGATGTTATTGGTCTTAGATAAGAGACAAGGAAACAGAGTCTGTAAGGTATGAATTGACTTACCCAAGGTTAACCAACTACTAAATGGCAAATTTTGGTTTTGGTGCCAGGACCTTGACTATAAATCTCAGACCATCCTACTCTACACTTCATCTTCCTTATTTTTGTCTTAGATAATTAAAGCATAGTCCAAATGGACCATACTTGCTATCTTTATAAGGGCCAGTTATATTAATTCTGTTCCCTATGATGGCAAAATGTCTTCCCTTTACCTCAAAAATGCATGTGTTACTGGCCCAGGAGTAAAAATGTATGCCAGCAGGGATAAGCGCATGGAAAATTCAAAGGCCTCCTTCTGCTAATCATGGCTCAGTAGCAGCATCCTTATCTAAGATCAGGTTTTATTTATTTATTTATTTTTCTAATACTCTGGTTTCTCTTCAGATCATATAAATCTTTCGCCTTTTACTAAGATCAGGTTTTAAACTGCAGATAGGAGTGTTATTATCATCAGCAGCAAAGACATAAGGCCAACATTTAAAAATATGTATTACAATGCCTACCCAGGCTTATTTTTTTTTAAATAGCTGAAAATAAAAGGGTTTTGGCAAAACACTTTATAAGAAGGTTCCAACTCTAAACCTTAGTAGTAACCAAAACAGATGGCAATATTAACAAATAGATTTAAAAAAAAAAAAAAAAGCTTTTCTCTGGAGAGAAATATTTGGAAGTGAGGCAAAGGACTTAGAATTTACCTCTTTGTGAATGGCTAATGGTGGAATTCTATCTGTGAGGTCTGTTGCTGGTTTGATCCAAAGGCCAACAAATGGGGCACAAGGCAATCTCTTTTGAAATGGAGCAGAGCATTTTCTACAGTGGGGATCAAAGGCACGAGTACAAGTCATCAAAGTGGGCACCTGTAATAATATAAATGAGTGATTAAAGTGGTCCCACCCTTGTGTTTCACATTAGTCCCTTTGAATAGTGGTCATTAACATTTCCCGCACATTTATCTCTTTACTTAAACCTATTCGTATCACTGAAGCTGTGGGAGATTAAGAATAATTTTATAACAAATAAAGGATTGTTTAATGTTTGCCAAACATTTAATAAGCTTCTAGAAAATATCCTGTGTTAGTTCAGCTCAGAATTTGGCCCAAGATGAGAGGGTTTTGTATGATTGTTGGTTGCTTATTTTTCTGAACCTACATTTTAAATGACAGCAGGTTTGGAAATAAATGTGATTCAACCTTGGAATGCTCTTGCTATGTGTCTGCGTGTCTTTTATCAGGGCCCTTGATTAGAAGGAGAAGAGAAGTGAGTCTTTTTTGTTCCATTTCTCCCTGTTATTATATTCATTATGAATCTTTCCCTTTCTTTCCGCCAATTAGGACCTGTCCCAAGATGGCGGGACCTCCAGAGTACTAGAGCTGCCTCACATGCGTGACTCTTTCCAGAAATCACTTGGCTTGAAATTCAATCCCCCCCTACTTTTTTTTTTTTATAAGGAAACAGTTCCACTGAATTCCAAAGCATTTATATTCAGAGTTTGTATGACTTAGGGATTTATTATCAACAGAAAATGAGAAAGGTCCCATTTTCACCCTTAAACAAACAGCCTCACTGGGTACCAAAATATTTGAAATGATTAGCCATTGCTTCTTGTCCAACAGGGAAGCTTCTTACAACAGTGTCAGTTCTGTAGGATAAAGCAGCTGGTATGGACTTGGAGTCTAATCCTAAATACCAGTTACTAGTTCTATGGGTTTCAATATATCGAATAACCTCTGCAGGTCTATTTTCCTAATTTGTAATAGAGGTATACTAATCATGGCTTCTTGAGGCCAAGAAAAGAGTTGGAAAAATAGTATCCAAAGCTTTCCTTACCTCCCCTTACCCCATCCAGAACATAGGGAGTTATTTAACTATTATTTAGCTATTATTTCAGAACTAAAAACTTCGTGCTTTCTTCTGATTGCTTTTTTAATTGCTCCATCAACTCTCTTTGGTTTGCTTTTATTATTAAAATAGCTCCATGCTAAACCTGTGGGGGTCTACATAGTCAAAGGAGCTGTAAAGAGCTGGAGAAGTACCAGCTTATTCTGGTCACTTATTTGCTTTGAAATGTAGGTATATTTTTATTGGTTTCCCCACATTTACCTTCAAAATAATTTTGAGGGTTGCTATCAGAGTAGAGCGGCAAGTTGATAGCAACTCTGTGCATTCTTTCTTTTAAGATTTTTATTTTTAAGTAATCTCTACTCCCACCTTGGGACTCAAACTCACAATCCAAGAGTCAAGAGTCACACACTCTTCTGACTGAGCCAGCCAAACGCCCCTAATTTTGCTCATTCTTGAAGAGTGTTTTTATGAAGCATTTGGTACATAAAGCATTCAGTGCATTTTTGTTCATGAAATGAATAAATATCCTAAATGGTCACATTTAATTAATAACCATGGTATCCAGTACATTAAACCATTACATCTTTTATTAAAAATATTTTACAATTAATAATGTAATTTAAATTAAATGCCTAGTTTTATTTTTTATTATTCAAAGGTCAACAAGTTAGCCATATCATGACATTTTTGCTGTCATCATTACAATTTAGGGAGAAGTGACATCTCTATAATATTGTTTATTCTAATGAATGAATCTGTTATACTTTTCTATTCATTTTATCTTTTTTATTATCTTTTAATAAATTTTTATATTTTGCTCTTAGACATTATTTTGTTTATTCTTGGGAACTTTATACTTTTTTAAATCATAAGATAATCTTTGTTAAATAGACTTTTGATTTTGGAATACTTTTAGATTTACAGAAAAGTTGCAATGATAGTACAGAGAGTTCTTATGAGAACCCCTCATAGTTTCAGTGCCCATAAAGTTATCATCTTACATTACTCTGGTATATTTGTCAGAACTAAGAAATCAACGTTGGAACATTATTATTAACTAAACTCCAAACTTTATTCAGATTTCAGCACTTGTTTGTTTTTTCTATTAATGTCCTTATTCTGTTCCAGGATCTCACTCAGGATAACACATTGCATTTAGTTGTCATATCTCCTTACTCTCCTCTGGTCTATGACAGTTTCTCAGCTTTTCCTCATCTTTTTATGACCTTGATAGTTTTGAGGAGTATCGGTCAAGTATTTTGTAGAATGCTCTAGAGTTTAGGTTTACCCAATGTTTCTTTTCATAACTGGACCTGGGCTATGAGGTTTAGAAAGAATACCACAAAGATAAAAAGTACTCTTATCATCATATAATATCATTGGGTCCAAGAATTCCACATGACATCACCATAATGTTAACCCTGATCATTTGGCCAAAGAAGTGTAAAGTTAATATTTTTCTCTCTCACTCTCTGTTCTTTGGAAATGAATCTGTAAGATTCACCTCCTGGAAGGGAGAGTATCTACATGTGATGTTTGGAATTATTTTATGGGGAAAATTTTGTCTTTTTTCCATTTATTTATTTCCATCATTGATTTATATCAGTATGGATCCATGTACATTTATTTTATACTCAACACTACATTGCATATTTTGTGGCTCAACTCATTCCAACTTTGGCCATTAACTATATAATAATTGGGTTTTTTAAAGTTGTTTTAATAGATGTGTAGTCAGGGATCCCTGGGTGGCGCAGCGGTTTGGCGCCTGCCTTTGGCCGGGGGCGTGATCCTGGAGACCCGGGATCGAATCTCACGTCGGGCTCCCTGCATGGAGCCTGCTTCTCCCTCTGCCTGTGTCTCTGCTTCTCTGTCTCTCTCTGTGTGACTATCATGAACAAATAAATAAAATAGTTAAAAAAATAGATGTGTAGTCATATTTCATCGAGATTTAATTTACACTTTGCTAATAACAATGATGACAAACATCCCTTCATGTGTTTATAAGCTGCAATATTTCCTTTTCAATAAAATTTCTGTTCATTTTATTTGCACATTTTCTAAGTGAACTTGTTTTGTTTTGTTTTCAATGTTGGGGTTTGAGAGTTTCTTTTCTATATTCTAAGTTCAAGTCCTATACTGGATATTGAGTTTTTTCTTAATATTTTTTTGAGAGAAAGAGAGAGAGAGAGAGAGAGAGAGAGAGAAGGGGAGGGGCAGAGAGAGAGGGAGAGAGAGTATCCTAAACAAGATCCACACTCAGCAGCACAGAGCCAGACACTGGGCTTGATCTTATAACCCTGAGATCATGACCTGAGCTGAAACCAAGAGTCAGATGCTGCCGACTGAGCCACCCAGGCAGCTCCAGTGTTGGATATTGTTACTTAAAAATATTTTCTCCTAGTCTTTAAATTTTCATCCCCTTAAAATAATCTTTCCCAGAGCAAAAATTTAATTTTGAGGAAATCTAATATAATTTTTTTCTTTTATGGATCATGCTTTTGGTGTCATGCCTCTGAACTCTTTGTTTAGCCCTAGGTTCTATAATTTTTCTATGGTTTATTCTCAAGTTTTTCTAGTTATACATTAAAATCCATTAATTTTTTGTTAATTTTTCTATAAAGTATTAGATTTAGATTAGCATTCATTCATTTGTCTTTCAATGTTTGTTTTAGCACTATTTGTTGAAAAGACTGGCCTTTGATTGAACTGCTTTTGCAACTTTTTCAAAAATCAGTTGGCATATTTGTCTGGTTCTGGGTTCTCTCTTCTGTTCCACTGACCTATATGTCTATGCCTCCCTCAATATCACATTCTCTTCTTGTTGTAAACAGACCAGAAATCTTAACTTTGGGTAGAATGATCCCTCCCAGTTTATTCTTTTTCAAAATTATTTTTAGCTATTCTTGGGCCCATGCTTTGCCATATAAATTTTAGAGTGAGCTTCTCCATATTTGCAGAAAATATTACTGGAGTTTTGATATGAATTGCATTTACCATAGAGATCAGATTGGGGAGAATTGGTATTTTGACTATATTGAGTCCTTTCCTTGGCTTGGTTGTCTCACCATTTACTTAGATGTCCTTTGATTTATATCAGTGTTTTTATCATTTTCAGCATGCATTTGACATTTCCAGTGATTTATAGTTTTCAGGTTATATTTCTAGATTTTTTTGAAAATTCCTCTTTTTGAGTAATTATAAATAGCTATGTATTTTAATTTGGGTTTTCATATATTCGTTGCAAATATATAGAAATACGGTTGCTTTTTGTGAGATTTTATATCCTATGATTTTGCTAAACCCATTATTAGTTTGGGATTGTTTTTGTTTTGCAGGTCCTTTGGCATTTTCTATGAATACAATCTCATACTTTGAAAATAGGAACAATTTTAATTTTTTCTCTCCAATCTATAATGCCCCCCCCCCATTTTTTCTTGTCTTATTGCACTGGATAGAACTTCCAGTATAACATTCTGTTAAATAAGAATGGTTGGAGCAAACATTCTTGCCTTGTTCCTGATCTTAGGAAAACTCATTCAGCTTTTCACTGTTAAGTATGATGCTATATCTTTGGTTTTGTACATGCTTTTTAGCAAATTGAGGTTATTCTCCCTCTATTTCTTGTTTCTGGAGAATATATGTATACTCTCTTATAATCTACCAATGAATATGATCATGTAATTTTTCTTCTTTAGCGATTGATAGAGATCAAATATATGAAAAATTTAACACTCATTTGTTATATATGTATATTATATATACTCTCCCAAAACAAGAAATAGAGGGGAATATCCTCATAAAAGGAATAATTATGTCTAAATCTAACATATATATATATATATATATATATATCCTATGATTTACAAACTACTGAAAATGTTAAGTGTATGTGAAAAATAATAAAATACTGGTAAAAGAAAAGAACATCTAAATAAATGGAGAGACAACTATGTCAACAGGAAGACTCAACCCAATAAAAATCCAATTCTCCCCAATTTGATCTATAGGGTTAATGCTCCGATTTAAAAATATTTAACTGCATAGTATAACTGGAATAAACCCCACTTGAGTATGGTGCATAATTCTTTTTATATATTGCTGGATTCAGGTTGCTAAATTATTTAAAGGAATTTTAGGTCTAAGTTCACATGAGATACTGTTTTGTTTTGTTTTGTTTTTTCCTTTTCCACCTGCACTGTCTAGCTGTGATATCAAGGTAATTTGGGCCTCATTAAAGGAATGAGAAAGTACTTCTTCATCTTTTGTTTTCTGGAAGAGATTTTAAAGAATCGCACTAACTCTTCTTTAATTGTTTGAGAGAACTCTAAATATTGGAGTGACCTGTATCTCAGTCATAAAACTTTGATTCATAAAAATACAGGATCAGAAACATTGAGAAAAAGTACAGTTACTTTATTCAATGGTTAGTTTCAGTTTATTAAACTGTTCATTCATGCGGTCTAAAGAGAATTTCAATAAAGAGATAAAATTCAGGGACAACTGCTTCAACAAGTAAATTCTCTTGAATTCAGAAAACCCAAATAATTAATCTGTGTGCCAAATTCCATGTTCACATATTTTCTATTTCAAATGTAGGTTAAATATAACACTTGAGATATTACGAAGAAGAGAACTTGGCCCAGAGAAAGCTGCTACATTAAGTCAACATTCCTTCTTAGATTGAAACTTGGTTCACATTCTGAGTAATGCACCCAGGACAACATAGGTCATTGGGAAATTTCCTAAAATCAGATTTTTTTGCATGATACATTCCCCCAAAGTGAATAATGGTTGGCTTCCAGAGCCAGATTTTTCAAGAATGACTTTTTCTAACACATAATAAAAATGCAACCCCATCTTCTTACTTACCTTGAATACCTTCGTTGCTACATACATGGCTTTATTTTCAATATATTGCTTTCTTGACTACTTCTCTGAGTGAGCTTTCTCATCAAGATCAATATGCCTGTAGCATGAAAGGAAGAAAACAAGGCATTGAGAGAAGATGGAAAACCTGTCCCAGTGAGATACTTGTTGGCTGGCTCTTGGAGACAGCTATACATAAGGTTGTACTACCAGCAAATATATTGAAAAGTAGTGATAAGAGTATACATGAAACAAGCCCAGCAATAATGTTCCCCAACTAAGATCTGAGATCTCCTGGGTGATAGGTAGAAAGCAAAAATGATTTCTGTCAATAATGAACAGGCAGCCCACATATTAAAATCAGTTTTCAAAGTAGACACATGTCTTACATATTGCAAGAATTATAAGGCAGGGAAGAAAACTATTTTTAAGTTAATCCTCAGTTTCTTTAAGGAAACCAAAGAGCTTAGAGAATTATATCTGAAAGACATACTATATATTCATCTACATTAAATATATAGATAGATAAATACTGAAAGAATATAGTTTATATAATAGTATATAGTTTAATCTATATCTAGATGGATAGATAGGTAGATAGATAGATTATCTAAGATAGTATCTTAAGCCTTGGAAGTATTAATATCTTTCTCTTTGGTTTAGTATTAGTTTAGGGTTTTTGTTTTATTTTTTTCCAAGATTTATAGCAATGGTTCTCAACCAAGGGCCATTTGCTTCTAGGGGCCACTTGGCAATGTCTGGAGACATTTGTTGTTATATTAGTTGGGGAGGGGTCTACTGACATCTAGTGGGTAAAGGCCAAGGATACTATCAAACATCCCACAGTGCACAGGACATATGCCGCCTCAGTAAAGAATCATCCAAGCCCAGATGTCAATAGAGCGAAGGTTGAGAAAACTTGATTTAGAATAATAAATCTTTCAGGCATACCAATGAACTTTAAAGAAGTCTTAGGTCTATAATTAAGTTTATTTGAAAGGACATATCAGATACTGGCAGCTGACAAAAAGGACATTCTTGCCCACCTCACTTCTTTAACAGACCAGTCAGAACATTGCAGTGTTCCCATTTGCTACATCATAAAAGATATGCTTGTTTATTTCATTTCTGGATGAGTGAGAACGAGAAAGTTGCAAGTTGTCTCAATAATTTCCAGGGGATCTCAGTAACTAGGACCTTTTACCCCAAGTCTGAGAAAAATCAGCAAACATTTCAGGAAATTTCCCTTATTTGGCAAAACTGAAAGGCTACAAACAAACTCACTTTCAAACTGATATTTAAGGGCATTTTATGAGTCATTTGGATGTCTCTCCAAGTCTTGCTGTAGTTACTGTGCTGAAAAGTTGTAAATGTAGTTCCAATAAAATAGACATTATTTTTAATTGTTTCCTCTGAGGCATTATCACATATATGTAAACAGGGGGAAAGCAGTGAGGAAAAATCAGTATTTACAACTCCAAACAGCTTTCATACTGTCATCAGCCTATATCCTAAGGTGTTTCTGCATTGAACGAAAATATATTAGCAGAGAAAGAAGAGAAAAAACTAAAAAGTACCAGATGGTCTTCAAACCTTGGAACAGATCATTTATATCCTTTGTAACTTCATTGCTTCCAGGTATCATTATCCATGGGAATATTGGACCAGAAGATCCAGTCTCCAACTCTGAAAGCCACTTGTTAACCTCACCACATCCAGGACATCCGAACATTGAGGCTACATAAAGAACAGTTCCAGGAACGCATCCAATTTATTTGCTTTTCCAAAATTAAAAATTTGGGTAATACTAAAACAAACAAACAAACAAAAAAACAAAACATGCCAATCTCTATAAATTAGCATGAAAAAAATTGAAAATGGGCTACTTGACACTCAGTATCTGGGAATGTTGAAGGTACTCAACATGGGCCAAATATCCCTGTGTATGATACTCTGCAAATAGTCCTCTGGCTGGGCTGCTTTTTAACAATTCTTTTTAACAATTAGTTCCCCTGATTCAACCTAAGCTTTGGTGCTCCAAAGCTTTATGTCATATTTGAATTTAATTAATAATAATGAGAGCACTCTACTTTGATTGACCCTATACCAATAGAAACCATATGAAGGTTCCATTATCAACCACTACAGTCATAGTAGCAGTATGAGAGGAAGGATTCAACTGTAAAGACAACATAAGAAATTTTACTGCTATAATGGATTGGAAATGGGAGTGATTCAGGGTCCTAAAACTCTAAGACCTGCTCTTAACATCTTTTTTGTTTTCATTTAAAAAACAAACAAAAAAACTGCTAGAAGAAAATGAAATAAACAAATAGAGTAGAGAAATCATTGACTATTTTTGGTGTTGCTACTTATTTTTTTATCTATGTTTCATACCACATCTTACAATATGTGAAAAGCATTTTATAATGATGGGGTTCTTTTCATTCAGATTTCGCAACAGGGTACCAACTCAGATCCTTCCAAGGTTTGGGACAAAATCAGGCTCATCATTAAAGGATAACATTTTTTTTTTTCATGACTGAAACATGATGGAATATGAAAGTGAAGCTTTGTGTTAGAATTTTTCAAAAACTGAAAGATTATATTCACAGTTATTACTATTAACTTATTTCTGTGGGACCGTTCCTATATAATTTGTATCTTGCTTACTGATTTCAAGCCAACTGAGAAGTATCTAGAATAAATTTTGCAAGAATTGTTCATATCAGAGTTAAAAAATCAAATAATTACTTTTTTGCATGAACTCCAAAGATATGTCAACTTGACCCTTACCCCACATGTGACCTGTAACATCACCCTCAAAAATGTGTCTTCCATCTCAAGGTATGGCCGCAAGGAGCAGCAGGTTGAGCGTATGTGAATTGTTCATCCAAAAACATGTTTTCACTCCTGGAAAAATAATCAAAATCATGCATTATGAGCTATTTGGGTACCTGCCATCATCTCTGTGTAAGGAAAATAACACATCAATCTGATATTGAGACTGATGACACTGGTGAAGCCCTTTCCTGCAGGGGCATGCTAACTAGAGAACAGGTCATGATTTGCATTTAGCAACTTAAAAAGAAAAATAAAACATGTTGGGACACACTTTATTGTATCAAAGACATTGGACAGAATTCACCCACTTTTAGATCTGTAATGAGCTAATCAGTAAACATGCTTGTACCAAGCCAATACTATAAAAAATAATAATAATTCAATGACAAAATATACTATCCTAGGAAAAGTAAGAATAGGCAATTCATATAATCAAGGAAAAAGAGCACAGGCACACCAAAGTGCTAAGGTGTCTTTGCTATGCTAAAATCGTATCAGGAGGACGGATGTCCTTCTTTTTCACTCAGTGATAATTTTTATTGTATTTTCCATAATAGACTTTTATTATGCATCTACTATGTTCTAGGCACTTTTGAATAGTTTCTTTCACTAAACTGTTGGATCTTCCCCGCCAGGTAGGCATCCGCTTCATCACACAAATGAGGAAACTAAGGATCTGCCAGGTAAAAGGTAATAGGCTAAGTCTAGGGTTAGAATTGCATGACTATTGCATTTTCCACTATTTCATAGCTACTTTCAGATAGGTTAAAATTTACCTAGTTAAGTTCTTCGTATTCTTCATGGAGGATAATAGTGTCTCTATAGTTATTGAGCTTGTATGCTCTTCCTTTATCCAATCCATGGTATTTATGTTGACACCATGAAAATTTATAAAATATTTTCCCATTTGTGGATATTTTGAGAATTTCAACACCTAAACTTCATTTAATCGTAGATAGGATTATGGCATGTGATTATGAAATATTAAGAAGAAAAAGAATTTCTTTGGGTTTACTTATTATTCTCCTGTAAGACTTTTTTTTTCTCTCCAGAAATCCAAAAACAGAACTTAGTCTTTCTTCATGAGGTCCCCATTACACATCTGGTACTTGTTCTTTACCAAGGAACATCCATTAAGAGTAATAAGAATGGGACTAAATGTCCTTTCTAAAAAGATTCTGGAGACAATATCACTGCTTCCTCAGGTTTATATTTCTAAAGCAATAATATGCCACTTAAAGCAAAATATAGGGAAAAATTTCCAATTTGTTGGCTTCTTAAAATTAAAGAGATATAAAGACAGTCATTAAAACAGAGTCAGGTTCATCACATATATAGCTATAGCTTAAACTTCTAACAAAAACAATTTCTATCATGTTGGATAAGCTAATGTTAATCTCATAAATGTTCTTGATTTAAGTCTAAATAAAAATAAAAGGCTTCTAGAAAAAAAAATCCACCCAGAATTAATAGCTCTCCTAAAACATTTTTAATTTTTTCCGACTAGTCACTTCCAAGAAAAACTATTCAGGATTTCCAAGTAATGAAGAATCAAACTAGGTAAGTTCTTCTCACAGAACTTCAGAAAGACTACCAAAGGGAATAAAAAATGCTCTTAAATTTCAAAGACACAAGTTTTTCTCCACCAACTCTAGCACATTTCATGACCTTGTAACTGAAGTCATGCTAGGAGATGGTCCATTAGAATGAATGATCACAATTGCTTTGCAGTGTCTCTGCTTTTTTTTTTTCTTTTAATATGACAAAGTTAGGCTATATGTCAATAAGAAAGACTAGAATTTTAGCATGACTATTTTTCCATATCTAGACTCTGCTACCTTGACAAGAACAAAGGATCAAGCAGTAAGTGATTTTCCTTCTCATTTATATTCTTTAAAGAATTAAAGACATTGCTTTACAAGAAGAAAGAATGCTCCTCTTTGACTCTCTCATAAGCTCAAATGTTGGGAATAAGAAAGCAATCAGAAATGCTCATCTAAATAGATAATGGAATTCCCTATCTCAAAAACTGTCTTTCACCCTCCTTCACCCACACCTGCAATTGATGTCATTGCCATAACTAACAGAGTATCAGGTAAAGATGAAGCCAGAGGCTTTCCTTCACAACCAGAGAATCAGCACAGTTTCCAGTCCAGTTTCTAGTCTAGCTCCAATTGCCTGGGGTAAAGGCAAAGAGGTAGACAACTGTAGGGTTCAGTGGAGTCACCCCAGATACTACTAAGTCCCTTCTTTCTCTGTTATCTAATGACCTGTTTTCCATTCACTTCCATTAAGTCAAATTTATAGGCTGTCCTTTGACCTTCCAGGGAATTAAAACCATCTCGAATGTAGCCAAAGGATTAAATCCCCCTACTTGTACACATTTCTGGAGTCATATACTTCTCTTTGTTGATACTTCTTGCATGGAAATATTCCCCAAATCACCCCTTAGTCCTTTTGGTCCTGCAGACTCACTGCTCTCTTGCATCTCAGTTGGGACAAGTTGGAAATCTGGCAGTTACTAGCAGAAATTCACAGGGCAGGAAGGAATAAAAGGGTGGCCACATTTCCTGAATGGTTGATTCCGATTTCTCTTCAAGGGAGCTTGAACTGAATTTACATTGATTTATTTAGTTAGATATTCTTATGCAAGTCTCTTGAACTGACAAAGTTGTCATAGGAACATCTGTGACTCAATCTTTTTTGAAACATGAGAGGGCCAAATGAATCCACCCCATGGGAGATACTAAGTGGTATTATGCTATTATAAATTAATAAGAAAGGGTCCCAGGAACTGATAAATGCACACATGGTAGCCAAATTCCAAGATTCAATCTAGGATCATAGAATCTGGATTGAAAACATTTTGCATGGGCTTCAGAGGATATCGTTTCTACGTTCTTATTTCTGTCCCAATTATTAAACTTGTCCCCAGTAGATTCTTCAAAGTGTTATCTAAATTTTGTCAGAAACAAAGGCCGCAGTGATAAGAGTCAAGACCAAATGCTCAGTACCTAAATGCCCACGTACTGACAAAATTTTTTTTCCCAAAGTAGTACTCTTTTTCAAAATAATAGGCTTTATTTTTTATAGTAGTCTTAGACTCTCAGCAAAACTGAAGGCATGGCGAGTGCTCCTATCCCCCCATCCTCACAAAAGCATGGTCTGCCCCACTATCTTATCCCCACCAAAGTGGTGCACTTGTTAAAACCAATGAACCTGCACTGACATAGTCATCACCCAAAGTCCATAGTTTACTTTAGGGTCTACTCATGATGTGTGTATTTTATTGGGTTTGATAAATATAAATACCATTGTAGTATCACATAGAATAGTTTCAGTGCCCTAACTAGTTTGGTTAAATTTACATTGATTTATTTAGTTAGATATTCTTACGCAAGTTTCTTGTTCCTATGTGTTAAACCCTCTACTAGACCCTGAGAATCTTCAAAACAATATTAAAAAAAATCTTATAGCCTTTCCTTTAGTTTTTCTCTCTCTTCTTGTATCTTACTAAATAAAAACAAAAAGAAGAAACCAGGTGGCAATTTCAACATACTAGTTGGAAATATTCTTAGCTAGATCATCCAGAAACTGAGATAATGTGTGTTTGTTGTTTTAGGTTGCTAAGTTTTATAGTAATTTGTTACACAGCAATGCATAACTAACACATATATTAATATCAAGAGTGGGACGTTGCCAAAATACAAACCCAAATTTGGCAATGGCTTTGGAACTAGACAGTGGACTTTGAGAAAAGTGTTAGTGATAGCCGGAGCGCCTTGAAGAAACTGCCAATAGAAGCCTTGTGGTCATTCATAAAGTTTCAGATGATGGCTGGCAGGCAAAGAAGGTGAATGTTATTGAAAACTAGAAGAAGGATCTTTATTATATTATGGCTGAAAGTTTAGTAACACAGTAGCCGAGAGTTATATGTAAAGTAAAAAATGTACCCAATAAGCCAGGTGATTGATGAAGATGTATATTGTATATGCATGTATTTCTTTAAGTAAATAGAGATGATAGAGTAATTGTTGTTGTTCCTTGGTGGAAGGAATCTGTAAGTCTAGGAGGAAGATAAAAGAACAGCTTCTGTGGTATATTTTCTTTTTCTTCAAAATACTTATTTGGCTCACAGTGAGGTGTTCCTCTCTGAGGAACTGTTGCTTCTCCATCTGATTAAACTCTAACATGGATATGTGACTTGCTTTAGCCAATGAACTAGGAGTTCATTGAACTAGAGGCATGAATCACTTCCAGGCAGATGTTTTGAGAGCTAGTATAAGCTTTGCCACTTTTATTTTCCCAATGCTAAAACATCTCAGATAGTTACTCCATCAATCTGGGCCTTGCAATAAAGAGATCCAAAGTCAACCAACGGTGGATGTATATTGTGAGCAAGAAATAAACCTTTGTGGTTATAAGCCACTGTTGTTTGTTATTGCCTTATAAATTGGCTTTGCTTGACTGATACAACATCAGACAAGAGCTAAAGTTGAAAAATAGGAAGACTCTGATCCATGGACCAGGGCACTACAAATAGATGGTATGGCAAACACAGGGGCATGGTGGTATAAGAGGTCATGAGAGGATTGTGAATATCTAAAATGTAATGTGGAAATTGGTTAGGGAAGGGGGGTGAGTAGAAAGGAGATTAGACCGACAGACTCATTTATTCCATCTTAAGAAAATCTGCCCATCTGTCATGCTAGAGAGTCATTGAATTATGAGGGGAGGAGCAATATGCCCAAATTTACCTTAAAATTTTAACAAGGACAGTGTTACAGAAGACAAAGTTATGTTGTGGGACACAGGGAAGGAGGCCATTATTATAAAGAAGATTTGTTGCACATGTAAGCAAAGAAATGGAGAGCAGTGAAGAGATAGAAGTGATATCAAGGAAAAAGCAAGAGAATTTAGTGGTTAGGCTGCAGTATCAGTGACATCATTATAGGAGTGTGAAGTACAATACGTACTGGCTTGTGTTAGACTGCTAGTCAGAAGCAGTCACTCCACTCTTCCCCACTCTCCATGGGAGCAGTGTATTTCTCCACCAGTCAGCATGTAACTTACAATAATGGGGGTGCAAACTCTAAACCTAGGCTCCAGAGGCTTCCTTTATTGCTTCTCATCCTCTTTGAGACTTTCCATCTCCCTTCCTGAGGACATTCCCCATCCATCCTAACTAGTCCCAGGAGATAAGAACACATGAACCAAACCTGATCTGAATCTATGGCTGGAGCCCTAGTTCAGCTGATCCCAGCCAAGACCAGCAGAGTCCTCCCACCCCACTTAGCTGCCATGCGGACACATAAGTGAGACAGAAATGCTTCCAGATACGTGCCACTGAGTTCTTGTCTAAGGAAAGTTGATTGATACACCACCAGACTCAGATCTCAAAAAATCTGAAATATCAGTAAGCTGCTATCCCAACTCTACATTCGTTTAAAAAATAGTTGACCACAAGGTTCCAGCCAAAACTCACCATCTTTTCTTTAAATAATAAAAGATCGATGGAAGAGATTTCTTAAATATTTGGTTTGGCCTGTTTTAATTTAGGGCTTATGTTTAATCATTTATCCTTGTGTAACTGTGAAGCGAGACATGGAGTTGTCATTGTTCAAACTTCCCATCAAATAGGAGAATATGAATTTCTTCATTATTGACTGGGCAAGTTGACTAGTTCTTATTAGAAGCAGCAGCAAAAACCTATGTAAAAAGTAAATATATAAAAGTTAGTTTCACATAGTCTTTAAGAAACTGGCTTAAGTTAATCAATTATGTTTCTGGGTCAAGGTCCTAGTCCAAACTCCACTCAGCTAAGGCTTTTTAAATTTTCAACGTTTTCATCCTCTTTAAAATGCTATTTATTGCTGGCTCTCTTCTTAGTTTGAAATAATGCATGTAGTGTTTTTATTAGGGCAAATAGTAGTAAATAAAAGCATGATAAAGTACAGAGAGAGAGTTTATTTGCAAACTTTCAGAAGTAGTTTACTTGAAAACCCAACATATGTGGATTATAGCCCAGATAATGAGGGCACCTAATAAACTGTAATAAAAATCATTGAAATGTTTGCCAAGATATATTCTCTTGTTTGAATTAAACCATATTTCAGGAAACTGTAATTCTCTCTCTTTTATCAAATGACCACAAACTAGATATTAGCCTTGATTTGTTTCCGAAATATTTTTTTCGGGTTTTATCACTTTGACATCTACCAATTGGGAGGAAAACAAGGTGAACCACTGTAGCGTATATCTGAAGCCTAAGGGAATGAGACTCTCAAAGATTGCTAGAGAATATCCATTGATTGGAATGAGCAAAATCTTTTTCAAATTGGTTAACACAGGCTGGTGAGATTTGTCCACAAGGAGTGAGGAAGCCTCCATTTGCTGCAAGCTTTTATTCAGGAGTTGTCCTTAGACTCTGTGGGCTGGCATCACCAATATATTGGCCCCCTACTGCTCGCTTTCTTGGAGTCTATTTTTAATCCTGGAAGCAATATAACATCACTTAAGGAAGATTATAAATCAAGTAAAAAAGATCTTATCATCTTAACCTCACTCCTGTTTTCATTTCTGTGTGTCCTTTCCAGGATTTTAATAGAGCCTTTTGAGTAATTACGAAGTGCCCGGAACACTTGGTTTGCATTAGCTCATGTAAGTCCCATGACAAAGCAAGTACTTTCCTCTTTTTAGAGGGAAGAGCTGAAGATTTTGAATAACCTCCTCAAGGTTATCAAAGTACAAGTCACAGAGGCATGACTAGAAAACTAGTTGTTTAATTTCCTAGCCCAACCCTTAAGAAGTAACTTATATAGTTGTAAACGTAGTGTGAATACGATTTTGTGTCCTGCATTTTATACTTCATGTTGAATTCAAATTCTCCTTTCCCATGAGAAAACAGCCTGTTACCATTGTTCCCATAGCAAGGTTTCTCTTAAAATAGATATACTACAACCTCCTTCACCATTTTCCTATCATAGGACATTGGATTACAACCAAATTACCATTTTGGAATTTTATAGTTTTATAATTAACACTATAATGGCTATCTTAATGCAAAAAGCTTTTAATACCTTGGGGTTTATTTCTGCTATACTTTACAATGCTTGGAAAATCTTGAAAAATTTTTTTATATGTGTAAGGCCTAAGTGGGACTTCTTCTATTGTTTCAATTTTGGCTGGGCTATCAAAACTGAAAAGTTGTGTGACGAGTATTCCTACCCTTTAGAGAGCAACGACTTTCTGTAGAGAGAGATGATCACTTATACATGACCTACAAAGGAGGTTGCCAAAAGCAAGTCAGCTTTTCCTAACCTACCACTACCTACCTTCTACTATAGAACGCAAGTTAAGAATGCATTAGGCAGATTGATAATGTTTTAGAACAGTTGTCAGTAAGTCTGGCATTTCTTCTTTCCTCCTCTATGTTTTCTTTCTTTCTTTCTTTCTTTCTTTCTTTCTTTCTTTCTTTCTTTCTTTCTTTCAGAGAGAGAGCATGCTCAAGCATGAGGCAGGGCAGGCAGGGCAGAGGGACAGGGAGAGAGAATTCACATTGGGCATGGAGCCTAACGTGAGGCTCAGTCTCACAACCCCGAGATCATGACCTGAGCTGAAATCAAGAGTCAGATGCTTACTGACTGAGCCACCCAGGTGCCCCCTCTCTATGCTTTCTTAACCAACCTCAGGCCAAGTGAAGAAATTTGAGGAATTTGAAATGTGAGGAATTTGAAAAACAAAGAGGTTGGCTCCTATCTGAAAATTCTAAATGCAAGAAGTGTCACACATAGCCAGCTAGTTGGGGCCTTACTCAAGTCAGTACATCAAGGTTAGTTTTCATTGGGTTATTTGAAGAACTCACAAGATACCACTAGGCAGGAAAACCACCATTTAGGTATCTGCCTCCACCATACAGCACTGGCCCCAGATCACAATTTCAGCAATTGATAAATAACTTCAAAGCCCCGATTTCTCCTCTCTGATTCCAAATCACAGAAGGGACCAAGAAACTACATAGTGATAGGCACCTGGGTGGCTCAGTCAGTTAAGCATCTGCCTTCAGCTCAGGTCATGATCTCAGGGTCCTGGGATTGAGCTCTGTGTCAGTCTCCCTGCTCAGCAGAGACCTTGCTTCTCCCTCTCCCTCTGCTACTCCCCCTGCTTGTGCTCTCATTGTCCCTCTTAAATAAATAAATAAATAAAATCTTTTTTTAAAAATAAAGAAACTAGAGTACGAAAAAAAATGAATGGAAGAATAAGGTGGAAAATAATGGAATATCCACCTTCTCTATTAGGTTTTCAAGCCTCAAATTATGAGTCCAGGAGAGAAGCTTAAAATAGGATTATATAGAGGCACCTGGGTGTCTCAGTCAGTATCTGACTTTCCATTTTGGCTCAGGTCATGATCTCAAGGTCATAGGATCAAGCCCTATGTTGTGCTCTGCACTCACGGGGAGTCTGCCTGAGATTCTCTCTCCTTCTCCTTCTGCCCCCCCTTCACTTCTACTCCCCCCTCTCTCAAATAAATAAATCATTAAAATATTATATTTAAAAATTCTCTCTCCCTCTGCCCCTCCCCCCACCACATTCATGCTGTCATGCTCTCTCCCTCCATCTCACACTTTAAGAGCCTGTGTGATGTATACCGAAAAATGTGTGATGAAGACCGACACCTCTTTGCTTACAATTTCAGAGAAGAACTCAAGCAAAATAAAAGCAAAAATCAGGAAAAGGAAGATGACAAGGAGAGAAATGGACTATAAGCAGCATATCAAATGTAGATTTCCACAACGTTGAGATGCTCAGATCTGTCCTTTGTCTTCTACAGAAGGACAATAAAAATAATAAAAATATGATTACCAGATGTGACTTATTTCCCTTTTACTGTACAGCTTGGTAGAGAAAATAAATATAATCAAATAAGAAAATAAATAAATAAGATTATATAGTGAAGGATTTTGTGTTTTGTTTTGTTTCTTAAGCTCAACTTGGACTTTTGAACACCTTAGAATGAATTTATAAGAAGTTCCTGTCCAGGGATAAGGAAGGAAAGTTCAGCACAGAATGTAAACAGCCTATTAAGGAAGAAAAATACAATTATTTCATAATTTCACACCTCTAAACCCAGTTCATTCAATCAACAAGCACATAAAATTTTAAGCTGTGTTCCAAAACATTTTTATGAATTTACATTATCAGCATTGAAGGAAAATCAGTACCATAATGCTCTTGCTAGCTTTAACAATTTTCATTTGATGTTTATTATAATTTAATATGTGCAATGCGACCTCAATTAAGTGATTTTTATTAGCATAGTTAACTATTTTTCATTTGTATTTCTATCATTTGTATTTGTTCACTTACAAATTAGCTGTCACATTGACCAGCATATCTAACATATATAATTAGTTAATTATTTTCTTATAAATTTGCATGCAACATTAAGAGAAGAGCCCAACTCCTTTCTCTGTTTGATTCAACTGTTGTGGTCATCTGTAATTTGTCTCTCAGTGTAAAATAATTTTTTTACATATGAAATTTTAAATATGTATTGAAGCTCCAGTTGTTGACTTTTTCCTTTTAATTTCTCCCCTTTGGAAATTTGGGGGTGGGGGAATATTTTTTTTCTTTATTCTTTTGTCATGAGATCTCTAATGTTTAAATATTTGACTGTTTCTCCCATCTGGAGCTCATTTGTATAAGGCTCAGAATCTGATAAGCATGAGTTGAGTCTAATAAGTTGGCTGGGAAAAAACTGTTGTTTGTATGGATATATCACTTTCAGCCGTATTCATATTCTAGTTTAAAGCACAATTGTTCTCACTCTCTAGTAAAAACTGAAGAGACTTTCATAATAAATTTTCCTTACAAGAAGAGTCCAGAATTTCCCTTTTATAAATACCAAGCTGCCTGAGTTCAATTCTTTTTTTTCCTGCCTCTGTGTCCCCCAACTTCCCCCTCCCAGAATTTACACACCATCCATTGTCAGGGATGCAAACTGCTCTACACTTTGTTAATATCCAAGAAAGGCCATCACCTCTGAATCATTTTTTCCCCAAACATAAATCCTTGGGCCAACAAAGAAAAGTGGTATTTTTCCATCTCCATAATTCCTGTTATTTTAAGTCTATCCTTTAACCAAAGTGGCTTTGTGTTTCTTTTTCCTTGATAACTCACAGGTTCAAATGTAAAATTTATTATTACAAGGAACAATTATGAGGTTCAAAGCATAGTGTGTGCATTCCATGCTTCTAGCTTCTGGTACTGATATACAGAATGAAATGCTTGTGGTTGTCTACTCGCATGAAGTGGATGGGTTCCAACCACCGGTGGTGAAGGGCTTAATGAATATCTGCCTTCGTCAGACCCAACAGGGACCTAGCATCATGGGAGGTTGCCCAAGTGCCATATTGCAGGCATCTCAAAAACAAACTTTGGACCATTCACTTATTCATTCCAGTTCCTCTTCAACGTCAACAGTGGCAACCACCAAAAGGTTTTGCTAATTTTCTTAGTTTGAACATTACTCTAGATTTTGAGATTTCAGAATCTCTCTTCAAAACAATGAACTAGAAAAACCACAGACTTTTTTTAACACCTTTGTTTTTTATTTCTTCGGTGAGGCATGTTTACCATTTTGATAACCTACTACTCAGAGTCTTCCTTATTTAATAAGATAGGACATTTATATGGCAAAGCAAGAAACCCAAACAAGATATTCTTAATAATTCCTGGCTGTTTCCTCACTGTCCCTGTTTACTTTTTTATAAGATCAGGACATAACAGTTCCTTTTTCTGTGACCCTATAGCACATTTATAATCTTATTATAGAAAAAAAATAGTATTTTAAGTACACGTGTATGTGCTTGTCTCATCCAGAATACTGGAGAGCTTTTTGAGGACAAGAATTTATTCTTTGATCTCCATTTGCCTGGCACCTAACACAATGTCTGGTATTTGCTGAGTGCTCAATAATTTACTTGTATAAATGATTAACTTCTTATCTAGGATACTTTAAAAACCTCAAGATTTTTAAATTATTTGCACATCAATGTCATGCTCTCAACAGTGCTTTTGCTGCTAAATGTTCAATAACTGTCAATAATAGTTAAAGCCCTAAGCAATGCTACTGAACATAGTTCAGCTGACTTTTGGTGTACTCATGGACTCAAATCTGTGTTCTTGGTGTGATAAAGACTGTATATATGCACCAAAATCCATTACCTTTCCCCATTGGAAACACACAACAAGAATATATTATTTCCTATCATCCTTTGCAGTCAGATGGGGCCATATGACTTAATTCTGGCCAATAGAATGTGGGCAAAAGTTATAGTAACCATTTTCCAGCTCAGTTCATAATAAAATCCCACAAATGATCCTTGCTCTCTTTTCCCATGTATTCCTGAAATGACAAGGATCTAAGAATCTATAATAAGGTAGAATTATAATGGAAGGAACTTGAGGCCTTAAGTGACCACATGTCAAGCTGCCTGACCACAATTAGCCACTACACAGGGCCATGATATGAGCTAGAAATAAATCATCATAGTGCTAACATTCTGAGATTACAAGGTTTGTTAGTTACAGTATCTAATATTACCTGAACTAATTTTTAAATCAGTCTTTTGAAGTGGGGTGCTCACATGGCATACACCTGAAATTCATGGCATTGGCTTACTGGTCAGTCAGCAAAAAAGAAACCAATAGGTGAAGGTGGAAAAGTGGAGGTCCAGTTTATAGTATTCCATGGTATTCCATTTGTTTCCATTATCAAAACAAATGGTAGAACTACAGTAACTAGAAAGGCAGACTAGATTTCATGTAACTATTAAGCCTGTAGTTCTTATACAAAAGATTGATAAGAATGAGAATTAACAGTGTCCATTTCCTACTACTGGCTACTCTTAGCAATTTAAAACAAGAAATCATTGAGAACAGATAAAAACTAGCTTCTTTTGAAACAGAAATCAAGGTGGATAAAGTATGCAGATATCAGAAACTTTTAGGCTGAAAAATATGCTTCTATACGCCAGGTAATAGAGACAAATTGAAGAAGGCTCTGAATGACAAAAGTACAGCAAGATTCTTGGGAAACACATAGATACAACCATAGATGAAGATCAGATCAAGGGTATGACCTTCAAACATATTCTTTCCCATGGCTTGGAGGAGGCTGAAACTGACTTGGAACAAGGTGGAAGAGGAAACAAATGAAATCAGACTAAAGGAAATAGCTATGAAGAAACTTCAAATGTGGTTACTATCAGTTGGAATGGTCTAGAAATAAAAGGTTAAAGGACACAATAATTTTGCATAAAATAGTATCACAAAGGATACTGTGATTCTGGACTAAAAAGACTGACTTCTTGATCTTTAAGATTAGTGCTGGGCCCCCTGACTTTCACCGGGCCAAGTACAGTCTCCAATACCTACTTCATTCAGGCCATGAGGGATAGTGGATGACAAAAGAGCTCCCAAAGGCCTGAGGCAGGAGCCATCAAGAACAATAGAGAAGTGAGGTTCTAGAGAGCATGATTCAGGACTAAATGAATTTTCCCTACCCAATGAGTAGGCCCTTCATAATCTGTATCTAGAAGTATGTAAAAATTGCTGTGGACTGGTAATAGTTACACATTTCTCATTGTTTTTGGTTTGTGTGTGTGTGTTTTTCCCAAACAAGAGTTTCAAATATGGTGTGTGTGTGTGTGTGTGTGTGTGTGTGTGTGTGTGTGTATAATCACTGCTGGATATTGAGTGTGTGAGTAAGATAGTTCATAAGTTCAAGGAACCTCCTTCAGTTCTGATTCAGAGGTCTGAACATCATGGAAGGATTTGGACTTTGAGCTTGATGCAATGAGTACCTTGGATCTTCTTCCTTCAGAAAAGGCAAATGTCTTCCACAGTGTAGTGGGAAGGTGAAATGAATGTTTGGTGACTACAGTTAGATGGGCAGAGTTTGGCTAGCTTGTCATCAAATACATTTCCTTTCTTTCTCAGTCACATAGATAAGAACAATAGAAGTTGAAAAATGTAGCCTCAGTATAGACACATAATGGAGGATTGCCAAAGGACTATGGGTGGAAATAATGTTCACCATTTCCAGGCCTGACTCATAAAATGGCACACACAAGAGCCTCTCACTCTTTCCCCACTTGTTAACTGAATGGAGAAGACCATGAAACCCTATGAGAGGGCAGACCTAGAAAATGGAAGAAGCCTGGGTCCCTGACTAGTCACTTGGAAACATGTTCCAACAGGGATGATTCCCTGCAAATACATCTACTTCCTAATCCCTGGAACTGTTGAATCTGTTAGAATACATGACAGAGGCAAATTAAGGTTGCAGATGGAATTTGGGTCACTTGTCAGCTGATCTTAAACAGGGAGATGATCCTGGATTACATAGGTGGGCCCAATATAATCACAAGAGTCCTTGTATGTGGAAGAGAGGGGAGAAGAAGCAGTCAGAATGATGCCATGTTAGAACGTGACTCCCAGTTACTGGTTTTGAAAATGGATGGAAGAAGGGATACAAACCAAGGGATAGGGGTGGCCTCTAGAATCTGGGAAAAATCAAAGAAATGGATTCTTCCCTAGAGCTTCTAGAAGGGATCACAGCCCTGACAAAATCTTGATGTTAGCCCAGTGAAACCCACTTTAGACTGCTAACCTACAGAATTATAAACTAATCCCTTTGTATAATTTAAGGCACTAAGTTGGTGGTAATTTGCTACAGCACCGATAGTAAACTCATGCACAGTCACTAACATTACATTATTAAGTTTGAATTAAAGGACATTGAAAAAAATTCCTCACACATCTCTTTCCATCACCCTACCCAAACCTATTCTCAGATTGTTCATGCATACTAAGTCCTAGAGCCTAAACAGCTTTTATTTGTGGATACCTCCCAGAAAGATTTGAACTTTAGAGGTGAACAAAGTATTATAGTTAATGGATAAATCTCTACCAGATGAATTTTAGTGGGATCTAGAAAGAGATCTCTAGAAAGAGAATTATTATTCTGGCCCACAGAATGACAACATGGAGCATTTCTAGGTCACTTTCCAACGTTTCTTTTCCTGATTTCAGATGACCGTTAGTTAAAGAGCAAGAAAGCTGCTAAAATGGAGAATTGAGCTCTAAGCTACACCAGAGACTAGTTATCAGACTCAAAAAAATTGTTTCACCAGTCTAGCTCGGGTTTTTTTCTCCAAAATGAAAGGAATCAGCGAGGCAAAACTTCAGATCCCTCTTTGTTCTAAGCTGCTATGTATCAAATGAGCCTTTATTTCTCTAATAGCTCTCATGCAAATTAGCCCATTAGTCAATATAAATTTTTACATGTTTGAATCTTTCCCATTGTAGTGGTTCCTATGACTAATAGGCAACGAACAAGAAAAGTGCAAACAGTGGTTATGTCAGAATAACCACTTGGGAATTATAACACTTTCTCTACTTAATTGTGAAGTGGTTTGGAGAAGTGGGGGAACTTTCTTTTTTGACTCGGGGAGAAACTGTCCAGGGGATCTTTAGTACTTAAAGTTTCATCAGCAGACATCAGATGCAGTTGAAATCCCACATACGTGGAACAACAGTCAGGAAGGATGGAGAAAGGGTCAGAGTTCTAAAAAGGAAGAGGAGCACAAAATCTCCATCACCAGAGAGAGAGGAGAATAGTCTCTCTGCTTAGTTGACGGTCATAAAATTCTGAATAGGAATTCTGTCTCACAGCTGTTAAAGGAGCCTAGGAATACAACAGTGGCCAATGATTGAGAAGCAGCTGTTCATTCTCCACGTTGATTATACAGGAGGAATTGGCTTGGCAGTAAAGCAAACGGGGTTTAATTCAAAGAAAAATTGCCAAAGAAACAAACAAAAAAAACCCCACAAAAAAACAAAGATAAATTCCAAAGTGTGTATGTGGGGGGGGGGGGGATCAAGTAGATAACAGAATAGGAAACTATAATAAATCACAAAATCTACCTTTCTGAAATTTGAAAAGTGATTAAAATTTTCTCTGCCTGGTATGCTATCTGATGGCAGAAAGATGTCCCAGTCAATCTCTAACAGTCTTGTGGGGAGCACTCTGATGCCAATCTTGTTTCTTTTATGTTTCTCCCCCAGATGTGCACACATATGTATTGTGCACACAACAGACATGTTCTTCTTCACACTTCCCTTTGCAGTATTTCCCACTCTGCTGTAGGCCCACATGAACAGAAAGTTAGAGGGAAGTCAGCATGGTCCTGAATGCTCTGGCCCAATGGAGGAGGTCTCCATAAAGGACAAAGACAAAATCTGCAACTTTCGGATCACCTTCACAAAGGCTTCCCTTTCGTCATAATTCCTGGTTAGAACTCACAGACCAAGAAGAGGATTAGCTAGTGCTTTAGCACTCTGCAGTATATCCAAGCCCCAGACAACTAGATGTGAGAGGTTTTCCACCGAGGGCCACGAGCATGGGGATACACGTAGATCTGTCGATCTGGCCGTGTTTTTATGGGAAGTTTGCTGTGACAGCTGATGCTCAGGCTCTGGCCCCCTTCAGCTATTTTGGACCTGCTTGCTTACTTCCTACCAAAGGAAAGTGTTTTAATTCCGTCCAAATTCAAAAACCAAACCCCCAAATTCATGGGTTAAAGGAAACAGCTTTGTAAACAGGCGGGACAGACATGTTAATACATTGATTGGAAACATGCTATTTAAATTCAGACTAGTTAAACAGGATGCCCTTTGTCACTGACCAAATTGTTAAATTGGTGCCTTGGCAGGAGCCTTTTGTACATCTCTGAAGATTCCCTGGATCCAAACCTCTGTGGTATTAAAACAAACAGAGTAAATATTTTCCTTGCAGTTTACATCCCAGATCTAAATATTTCCAAGCACGTCAAACTCACTTTTCTCCACCGCTCCCTGCAGGGTCCGTGTAGACTTCGGCTGCCAAAGAACCCAGTTGAACTCTCCTTGCTTGGGAGGGGCTCCATCCCTGAAGACAGGCGAAGCAGCCAGAAGCAGGGTCTCACAGCTGTGCCGCTCTGCTTGGCAGCGGGAGCCCGCACAGCAGCAGGTGTGCTCTGCTCATCCCCACCAGGGAGGGAGGGACGCTCTGTCCCTGCTGTTTGCTCCCTTCCCTTGAACATCTGCCGCTTCCCTTTTACCTATTCCTGGAGAAGTGCCAAGCACCTGCCCTGGGAACCCTGTGTTTCCTTTCATTAGCTTTTACTGCGAAGTCTCAGCACTTTTGGCTTCACATAAGCCAGTCACATCTGGGCAGAAGGGGATTCCTCCAGAGAACCCAGCAAAGGGTCCTAGCAGACCCTCTCTCTCCCTCTCCCGGGTCTTGGATTATAGGGTTTTTAGTCCCGAACTCTGTTAAAGCTCTCATAGAAGAAGAAAGCAAAAAAATCACAATTGGGGGTGATGCCATTTTTGTCCGTATTTCTTTAGACTGTGCAGCATCTTGGGGGCTTACTACAAAAGTGTCCTAACGCCACCGCACAAGCAGTGCTCTACTGTTTAAAGACTGGTTCTTTTCTAGTTGCTGACAGCAAATTCTCAAGCTGCCATAACAAATTCAATTTAACTGAACTCCACCAGGAAATAATGAATATAGCTGTGGGCACTGATATCCTTGTCTTTGGACTCAGAAAGGTTGTCCAAAGTAGGGGATATGGATAACTCTCACTTTCATTATTATTATTGTTTTAAACCGGTCAAGTTTTTATTAAATCTGCATAAGTAAAAACCATATCGTGAGGGACCGGGGGGTAGGGCTACTGAAAAGCAGGAGACAGGCCACCGGAGGAGGGGAAGGGGGATGGAGGATGGGGGATGGGCTCCCACCTTTGAAGCACAAACTTCCATCTACTTGGAGATACTTTGTGTGAGTGGGCACTGGGCTGCACCACCCAAAAGTCCTCCTTCATTGAAACTCTGGTTGTTTGTCAGCTGCTGAGGGTTTTGTCAGCTGATGACCATAAGCCATTAGCCCTTCAAGGATTGCCTCGGTTACAAATAGCTTCCTTACCCCAAATCCATTCCTAGGTGGACCATATCCAGTAACTGACTGATGAGGAAATGTATGGGCCTGTCCATATCAAGCCAACTTGAGAGAACTCCAGAGGGTCACCAGAGCTCCAGAGGTCCTATGGGATCCAAAAGACTGTTTTGGGGAGTCCACTCTCCCTCCATCCAGTCTGCCTTCTCTCCTCCCTCTATTGGTATAGATCCCAGGGGTAAAACTTAATAAACATCCTAACCCCTGACTTCCATCGAAATCTGCTTCCCAGGGAGTCCAATTTTGACACATCGGCTCCAACCTGGCCCATGTCGGAGAGTCATTTCTGTGTTTGATGCAAGCATTCAATCAATCAAATATTTGATAAATGGGTACAATGTTGTAAGCAGTAGCCATAAGAAACTCAGAAAATAATAATGTCAACATCTATCTTGGCAAGAGTTGATAGCCAAGTTGGGTAGATAGTACAGATATATAAAAAGATAATCCATAAGATTATATAATAAATGATAATCATCAAAGGAGTATGTGACACCGAGATTTATCACAAGGGAAGATTGGTTTTAAGGACAAGAGAGTGGGTGGTTGTTTGGCGAGCAACGGGGTTAAGGTAACCCTCCATTGCCTTCAGGCTATTCTTCTGTGAAGGTCAATAGCTCAGTGTATGAAGAGTCCTCACCCTACAGATAGATGAGCTTGATTCCAAACAGCCTTTCTGCTTCTTCATACCTCATCATGACAATGTCTAGACAATGTCCAATGGCAACAGGTAAAAAACACACTTCCAGAAACACTGTTGCTGTGGGATTTGCCCTATGCTACCCCACTGTTCGTTATTGCTTAGGTTCCAGGAGTTTCTCAGCCTCCCCCATCCAAGCTCTAGCACTGGCATCCGGAGAAGGTGACCTGCGCTACTTGCTGGGCTAGTCTGTGGGCTCAGTCTTGTAGTTTCAAGTCCCCAAAGCTAGGTTTTGCTCTTGTTCCTATCCATCTCATTTCTGCAGAGATTTCCTCAGTTCACCTTGCTTTCCCTGGCATTCTCATTGCTTGCATGTCTACCTCAAAATTCTCTTCTCCATTTTGCTTTCCTAGGTTCTATCATTGTCCATGATCTCTCAGCTTCTGGCTAACAGTCTTTGTTCTTTGTACAAAATCACAGTCCAAGACACAGTAACTTATTATTAACTATGACCTAAGGCAAGTCATTTAACGTTGCTCATCTTTCGGTAGTTTATTTGTAAAATGAGGATACTAATTTCTACCTCTCATAGATGATAATGATAATGATTAATGAAGTATCTTGGAATCAAGAGTCTCCTGGGAAGAAGTAAAAACAAAACACAAACACAGAATCCTAGCAAAAATCATTGCAACTTATCTAACATTTACTATATGCCAGGTACCACGCAAAGTACTTTATCGTAATACATAACCTTTCAGGAGAAATTCCAAGGAACTGGATGATAAGCGGTGCCAGTTGGTACTCAAAATATGATTTCGCTTTTGCTGCTCTGACTTTCTGCCAGAAATACAGTCTGGAATCACTTCCTGTCCATTTTTACCCAGGATCTTCTTTCCTTTCCCTCCCATCTTCCATTCTTACCCCTGCTGCATCCTAGCTTAAGCCTGAGATGCTTGGAGCCAGGTTAAGGAGAGCTTCATGTGGCAGTGTCATGCCTGTCAGGACAGAGATCTCATCATTCACACTGAGTCAACAAGATCTGCAGTGGTGAGCTGAAGCCAGGCCACTGTCCAAGCTGTGATCAATCACAGGATGATTAATCTGAAGAGGACACACAATATAGGATAGGGTCAGAGATATGGAAGCAAAATGTAGTGCAAAAACAGGAAGGACTGATGAACAAACAATATCTGCAGGGGTGCCTGGGTGGCTCAGTGGTTGAGTATCTGCCTTTGACTCAGGTCATGATCCTGGAGTCCTGGAATTGAGTCCCACATCGGGCTCCCCACAGGGAGCCTGCTTCTCCCTCTATCTATATCTCTGCCCCTCTCCCTATGTCTCATGAATAAATAAATAAATAATTTTTAAAAATCTACATACATACAAAAAGTTAAGTTGGAACTATTTCAAAATAGTGGTGGATAGGGATGCCTGGGTGTCTCAGCATTTGAGCATCTGCCTTTGGCTCAGGGCGTGATCCCTGGGTCAGGGATTGAGACCCACATCAGGCTCCCTGCGAAGAGCCTGCTTCTCCCTCTGCCTATGTCTCTGCTTCTCTCATGAATGAGTAAATAAACAATCTTAAAAAAATAAAAGTGGATATATGGCTTCCTTAAAATTATTTTTTGAATTGAGCTGTAATTCACATACCATAAAATTCATCATTTCAAAACATACAATTTAGAGGTGTTTAGTATATTGACAAAGTTGTGCTACCATCTGCACAATATAATGCCAGAACATTCTCATCACCACAAAAGGAAACCCCATACCCATTAGCAATCACTCCCTGTTCCCCTCACCCCCCTCCCCACCACACACACTCTTGGCAAACACTAATCTACTTTCCGTCTCAGTGCTTTGCCTATTATGGACAATGTGCTTCAACCTCTGGTTGGCATTGTTCTGCTGAATATATTTAAAGATACTGATGGAATACGTAGCTTCCTGGATACCTCCACTGGTTAATTCTCACATGTTACATTGATGTTGGTTTTGTTCTCCATCAAGATTTTTATGTCCTCCTCTCTTCCTTTCCACCTTCCCTCTGCCAACTGTCTGCACGGTAAAGTCCCAATTTCTTCATTTGAGTTTAAGATCCTTTAGCCTAAATTCCATCCTCCCAATAATTTTGCATTTTCTTACCTCCACATTTTTGTTCACATGTACTCTTCAAAAAGAATCCAGACTTTTCATAGTCTTTAAGACCAGATCCAATGCCACCTCATCCATTGTATTTCCCCAGATCAATCCAAGAAGTTAAATCTTCTCCTCTTACTCCCTTTAGTTCCCAGTGTACCTCGCACCACTCCATGGCCCTTATAACTATGCATTCACCAGTGTCCTTTTGTCCTCCTTGACCACAAGCTCCTTGATTGATGATGGCACCATGTCTCTTTGTCACCCACAGTGCCTGGCACACTGTCAGCACACAGTAAGTGCTTTCTGAATGCAGATAGATGAATGAAAAGGAGATTGGATGAAGTACTCAAAGTAACTCCAACTCTGATAACCATTACATAGAGTTCGGGAATTAAAGACCAAAATAATACTGTCTACAATATTATAAATGCAGCAGTTTTACTAGGTAGTTCTAAACTTTGGATACAATAATAAATGCTAGGGAATTCTATACATTGTTGGAAATACACTTAAAGATCCTTGTGTTAGTAGAGAACTTATAAAATATATAATTACTGGTTTTTAAAAAAATGAAGACCATTTGCTCAGTCAAGTCAGGTTATTATTCTATTGAGATTTAGATGTTAATTGATATTCGGAATGTGGAATTTGAATTCAATAATTTCTCCTTTCTTGGCAAGCCATTATCTTCAACACTGCCACTCTTATCCTGTTATATGAAGGATTTATGATAATAAATCACCATAGTAATTATTTCTAGACACACAGGGAGATCCACATATAACTTGCATCTCTCCCAACACAGTTTACCAGTGTTCCTGCTGTCCCACCCAGTTTACTTTGAAAGTGGGAATTTCACTCAAACAAGCTTCTTTCTTTTGACATACGTCTTAAGGTATCATTAATGACTCATTGTGCAAACATTTTATGAAAGTTCTATCATGTTTGAGGTACATTGTTATACAGAAATTAATACGCTAAGTCCTCTTAGTGGATCTTATGGTTTGCTAATGGATAAAGATAGCTAAAAATAAGTTCAAAAGATGCATGCACAAAAGGAGTTCAAGGAATGGTAAGATGTTAAAAGACTGGTTAAAAGTGTTTTTTTGAGAGGCGCCTGGGTGGCTCTGTGGGTTGAGCATCTGAATCTTGATTTTGGGTCAGGTCATGATCTCAGGGTCATTGGATGGAGCCCAGCACAGGGCTCTGCGTTCAGCAGGGAGTCTTCTTGAAGATTCTTGCCCTCTGCCCCTCCCCCCACTCACGTGTGCACACACTCTCTCTCTCTAAAAAATGAATAAATTTTTTTAAAAATGTGATTTTGGGGGGCATACTAGGTTTTATCTAATAAGCCCTATGAATGTCAAACCTGATCATTTCTCCCTTTATAGTCTATTTACTGGGATGCTCAGAACCAATCTTTGTGGTCCACCTCTAGTCATATTATACTTTGAGTGACTAACTTACTTGGAAATTTATTGTATAAATTTGACATATTTATGGAACCTCTGACTTTTTCTTGCTTTGCCATTTTTATTTTCCCTTCATCTACTCTTTCTTTTGTATTTTATTTTTGCTTTTGTTTTCTTTTATGTATCTCTCTAAGCCACCTAAAAATGTATTTTAGGTGAAGTGGAACATAAGTAATAATGTTAAAGTAATTCGGAGAAAGGCATAGTAAAGAGAACTGTAGACTTTTTTGCACCTGTTCACTCAGAGCAGTTAATCACATTTTTAAGCGTCAGTATATCATTCAGCTAAAAACTGCAAAGGATGTTAATTAGAGAGGAAATATTTACATGCATTTTAATCATAGCATGCTGATTCACACACCCTAATTTGAATTGTTTGGTATGATTCTAGTCATGTAAAGGAAAAACAAAATAACTAATTATAAAATTTGAAACCACTAAATATATGCTCTATGCTCACTTATAAATCTACCACTCAAATCTTCATCTGTATGAAGTTAAATTAATCAATGTATAGGTAAAGGCAATCTATACAGAGTTGATCTGCATTAATGTATTTTGAGGCAACGAAAGAACGATGTTTGTGGAGTCCACAACAGTAGTTGAAGTTCCCTGGCTGAATGTTTTGCATGTAATCTTCAGATGGGTCCTCAGGTCAGTCCCAGAGGCTTGTACTGTTCTCCTCATCTCACCAAGAATAAGCAGAGGCATAATGAGGTTCAGTACTAATGTTACAAGCACTACTGTATGTGCTTTGCCTACAATGACCCATTAATCCGCTCATAAAATCCATGTAGCAGGGCCTATTTATTTTTAATCTTCATTTCATAATTGAAGAAATAAGGGGCAGAAATGTTACATACGTTGTCCAAAGTGATACGGCTGGTGATCAAGTTGGGATTCAAAATCCAATAATCTGACTCTAGAGCCCATACCCTTAACCACTAAACTAGTCATTTCCCCAAATATGCTAAGCAAATGGCAGACATTCCTGTCCTATCCAAGGTCTACTTGTTGCCCTGGGATTCAGTTCAAACCACACCTAACTGATATTCCTTTTTTGCCGGCTTTAGACAGAATTGATTATTCCTTCCCCTGGGTCTTCCTAGCATTCTCTCTCATATATTTATAAGACTTTTCATATCTTCTTTTAATAATCTTCTAACATATATATTTGCCTTAAAAATATCATTTTCTTACTTAAATGTAAGGATTACTTAACGATGAAATAACTTTTATGAAATACACCTTGAAAATATAAAGGAATCAATGAATGGACAAATGAAAAACCCTATGATATATACCCCTGGTTATTACTGACCTATTAAAATTTCATCAATGCCTGAAATTCCACAATTAGAGATTCATTACTTTGACCTAAATCTCTTTATCATTTGAAATGAAAAGATTTTGCAAGGAGTTGATACATTAATTTGTATGTGCTTTTTATGTTTTAATATAAACATACTTGTTAGATTCTTCCCTGAGAATAGTTTTGATGGAGCAAAGTGCAGATAGAACAACAAGACGATAATTCCTGGATAAAAATCATAGGAGATAATCTCTGAAGGAAGTTAAGGTCAGCTGAAGTAGATCCTAAATAATTAATTTTGTAGAATGGTTATTAGACCTTTCTTTTCTGGCCTGGCCTTTACTAACATTCTCAAACCTCATCTAAAGAAATATCTTCTAGAAATAAAATCCTCCCTTAAACCAGGGAAGTGGAGGATGACAAATTGAGGATATTGAGTAGATTCAAATTGACAGATTCATAAGATTTCAAATTGTAACCTGTGGTGCCCAAACTTAGATGGGCAACTGAATCACATGGCAGGCATTTGAAAATGTATCTTACCTGTGCCTCAACCCTCATAAATTTCATCTGAATCTCTACAGACTAAAAAAATAAAAACAACATGACCTCCTCCCTAAGATTCTAACAGAAACAGCTTGGCAACGGAAAGCAGATCTGCTTTTACAAATCAATGTTTTAGGATACACATCATCATATTTAACATGGAGTGTGTGTGTGTGTGTGGGGGGGGGGGGTCCTAGCTCTAAAGATTTCTCCCTGCTTTCTAACACTTCAGGCCACAAATACCCTTAGTATTTGGATAGAGTGTATCCTTGACACTGTGGATTGCCCCAGGGCCAGCTTCATGGGTGCTCAACCTAAAGCAGTCACAAAGATCACAGTTAGAAGGATTCTGCTTGCTTTGGTAGAGCCACCTGCCTTAAATTCTTAGTAATTTTTTCTTAAATTTTTGTTAAATTTTTTCTTAAATTAAAGAAAAGAATTTTGAGAGAGTGCATGGATGGAGGTCAAAGCAGGCAGTAGTAGGGGCAGAGTGAGAAGGAGAGAGAGAATCCCAAGCAGGCTCCATGCAGCATCGAGCTAGACACAGGGCTCAATCTCACAATCCTGAGATCACGACCTAAGCTGAAGTCAAGAGTTGGATGCTTAACTGACTAAGCCACCCAGGCTCTCCTTTCTAATTTTTTTCTGTCTCTGCCTCTGTCTCTTCTCTCTCTCTCTCTCTCTCTCTTTCTAATAAGTAAGTACTTAAAAATTTTTTTAACATTTTTTATTTTGTACTACCCCAGTAAATTACATTGCTGGTCTAGGGTGGCATTTATTAGGTGTTAGTAGATGTTGTGGAATGTCGGTGGCAAATAGTGATCAGCAAATTTTTAGATCTAATTAAATAGATGACAATGAAGTAGTTAGTGAAGGGAGTCATTAAATATCTAGAGGATTCTTGAGCAATTCAGTTTACTTGGTGGACTTTACCTTGACTTTTAAAAAAGAAAAGAGAATTGAAGCAGATGCTCCCTAGCATCCCATCAAGTTCTAGTACTGTGGCAGAAACTGCTCTGTGTTCAACAAAACCGATTACCTTTTCTTCCTTAAACCACTGGACTACATTTTCCAACATGCCCTGCAAACAGGTGTGGTCATGTGTATTAATTTACTAAGGTTGTCATAACTGAGTACTGCAAACCAGATGGCTTAAATAACAGAATTTTCTTTTCTCACAATTCTGGAGGCTAGAAGTCCAAGACCAAGAAGTCAGCAGGGTTGGTTTCTTCTGAGGCCTGTCTTTGGGCTTCTCTCTGTGTGTCATCATGTGGTCTTCACTCTATATGGGTCCATGTGTAAATTTCCTCTCCTTATAAGGATACCAGTCATACTGGATTAGAACCCACCCTGATGACCTCATTTTAACTGAATTGCTTCTTTAAAGAAAAGTATCTCCATATACACGAGATACAGGGGGTTAAGACTTCAGCATATGAATTTGAAGTGGGGGGTAAAATTCAGCTAATAATACCACATGATGAAGCTCCAATAAATAAAATATGAGTAGGAGTCTTGGATGCCCCTTTCAGGTCAATTCTATAGACACCTTGCACACATAGCCCTTCACTCTTTTCCCTCTTCCAGCTGCCGGGAATAGAGACCACTCCCTGGACAACCTTGAAAGCCATATATTGAAGACCTTATGGTCCACAAGGTAGAAGGAGCTTGGGTCCCTGATTCACAACCTAGAGAAGGGCCACTCCACCAGAGACACCCACATAGAAGTGTGAAAAGAATAATAAGCTGCTACTAGGTCAGGCTCTGCATTTCAGGAGTATATCTGTTATAGCAGCTAGTGCTACCATGACTAATATGATCATTCAATGAGGATTCAGAGATCACATTCATGTTTGCAGCCACTAATTCATAAGCAATGACTCGGTGCTGAAAACCATGGTAGGTAACATGGGACACAAAGAAATAAAAGGCATGGTGCTTACCCTTAACATTGCTGATAAGGCACAAAACATCAAAACACCATTAAAGGCTGAAATGTAGAGAAATACCTCCGAGTCAATGTTTCAAAAAGTGGTTTATCCCTGAAGGCTGGTAGAGGCAGAAAGGACTCGTCTGATGAGCTGGATGTTGGTTGATCTTGGCTTAAAGCCCGGGAGAAATTTCTATCAGTGAAGGGTATCCCAGGAAGGAGGACTATCAGGCAGGAAACCAAATGTGAAAAGAAGCCAGGCTAAAGTGAGAAATGACGAAAATTCTGCCCAACAGAAGCAGAGAATCCTGCCGGGGAGTGCTAGGCAATAAAGTAAAGCTCTAAGCCCACGCCAGACCCAGAAAAGCCTTGGGAGCTAGGTAATGACTTTAAGCTGCTTTACTCCAGCCCAGTGGCCAGCTCCAAACCTGATCGGGAAAATCCTTCAGAAAATCCTCCCTTCTGTCTTTTTTCATTGAACGTCTACCTCTTGCTTATTGTCTCCCCGCCCCCCCCAGCACTTATTTCTAGAGCTTGTGCTCAGATAAGAGGATAGAACCATAAAACACAACCTCTTCTCTCCAATGGCTCATTATTTCACTATCTGTTCTCTTTTGTTATTTTTATTGCACTATCATGTATGAGTCTCATCTAACCCCCATTTTATCTTAGGGTGTTTTTTTAAAATATAAAACTACCCCTAATTTTAAAAGATTGTCCTCTTGTCCTCATATATATAATACCACAGGGACTTAATTTGGGGTTCTGAAATAAAATATCATCATCATCCCCTTTTAACACCTTGCTTCTATCTGTTGCTACCTTAATTTGACTCTCTTGGTCAGCATCTCTGTCTTTCCCTTGGCCATTCATTGCAAGACTCCAGCCAGCATTTCCTGCAGCACTCAGTAATGCCACAGTAATAGTTTTTCCATTGAAAAATACCACAAGTACAATATTTCCAATGGAAACACCGCAAGAACAGTGTTTCCACTGAACGTACCACAAGGAGAGTGCTTTTGTGGTATCTAAATTCTGAGATGAACTCGTAATGTTCATCTTGGATTCATTATAACTAGAGCCCCTACTTTCTGGAAAGCGCTGAAACAGGGATGGAATTTTTATTTGTAGTTAAAAAAAATACAATAAAAATAAAAGTTGGATGATGCCAAGACAATTTTGCACTTGCTTTTGTGAGTAAAATATAAATAGATTTAGCAAGTAAAAGAATGAGGAAAAACTTCATAAAAAATGTACAGAGAAGCTTAACAGCTGGAAAAGCGTGTGTGTGTGTGTGTGTGTGTGTGTGTGTGTGTGTTCGAGTGTGTGTGTGTGTGTGTGCATGTGATAACATTTAAGCAGCTCAGCAGCTGGGAAAGCAACAACCTGTAAAAACACTTAACATTTACAGCCACTCAGTGGCTGGAAAACCAACTTCTCATAAAATCGATTTAACATTTTGGTCACTGTTGAAGACATTTAATGCATGCATGTTTATATATCTGTGTTTATATTGTAGCCCCATGGATTTCAGTGGGTTTTAATAGCCATAAGCTGGAAGAAACCATTTGAAAGCGTTGAGGGCATATATGTTTCTGTACCCTTGACAATAACAGTATTTACCAACACATATAAATGGGTTGTAGATATGTTGGTAAGCGTACCTAGAGTTGGATTAATTACAGTCTTTTTATTAACTTTTGTCTTTGTACCATCTCACTGATCTGTGGTGTCCTACTTTTGAAAGTCATTTTTTTTTTTTAAATTTCCAGTTGGAATTATTCTCTTATTTTCCAGGAGTTTAAGACTAAGCTTCTTAAATCCTGATCTGCCTGTAGTTTGGCAAACAAAGTTATCTGTCAGGATAGTCCAATTTTTTCCATTTCCCTTGTTATGTCTTAAATCAATTCGGTTAAGGAGGGTAACATTTTGCTATTCTTTTTCTTTCAGTCTTTTTTCCTGGTTAGTGCCACAAAGTGAACTTGATTACCAACTGGTCAAAGAGAATTTCATTTTTTAAATGAGGAGGGGGTGTATATCTGAAAAAAGTAATTTAAAATTTTTTGCTTAAAAATTTCTGAAGTCAATAATACTGGAGCAAGGTATACAGGAAAGATGCTAAAACTCTAACACATAGCCTCTCATTTTAGAGATACGTGTCCTTGGAGATGAAAAGTCACAACATCTGAAAATCTGACACTTCACATTTCTACATGTAAAATATAGATAATTGTGCCTGCTTTAACTACCTCCCGACATTATTGAGACTCAAATGATGTACTGTGTAGAAATGTGTTTAGGTGATGTCAGAGCACTAGACATAAAATATTATTATGACAATGTTAACATTATAACTCTGATGAAAACTTTAATGTATTAGAAGTAAAAGCTTAATCAAAATTGTAATGATGTATATGTTCCTACGTTCCCATTAAGTGGACATTTTTGTCCCTTTGGAAGGTGGAAGTTAGAGAAACTGGAAAGTCAAGAGAGAAGTCATATAGTTGAGCATGAAATGGTCCCCTCTGAATCTAGTAGTTATTTTCTTGGGCTCCTTTCTCTAACCAGAGCCTACCTCTGAGCAGGTACATTTAAATGGACTAATTATTCTCAACCTATTTTCTTTTACTTAAGGTTTGAATATTTTTTTCTGTTGGAAGAAAGGCTTTATGATTATTTATATCAGTGTTTTTTCAAAGCCACTCTGGGAGGGGTAAGATCTAGATGACTATTCTAATTTTCACTAGAGCAGAGTAAGTATGATTAAGGTTTTCTCTTCATCTTCTTCCTTCTCTTCCTTTTCCCCTCTTCCCATGCCTCCTTTTCCTCCTCCTTCTTCTTTTTCTACTTCTATTTCCTCTTTATCCAAGAATAAAGTCTCCCCTGAAAAATGGACTACAACCATCTTTTTCTTACAAGTCATTTTCATGTCATGGAACACCAATGACATTATTATACTTGGTGTCATGATCTCAGTGAAGGGTTCTCCCCCCAGAATGAGTAGAAAATCCTTAACAGACAAATAGTGATAGAGAGTTGAAATTTCAATTCTCAGCAGTTCCCTGAATTTCTAGGCCACTGACTTGCCCAGTTTAAAAACAAAAATGGATAATTAGCCAGCATTTAAAATATAAAAGACTATAAATCTGGAATCTTTCATTCTAGCTAGGAAAACCAAAATCTAACCTTTCTCTTACTTTATAATTGAATAAAGTTCAAGTGGTACTAGAAGTAAAATATGAAAGAGAAAAGTTGTCAAATGTTACTCATCTGGAGTTCCTGAAGTCATTCTTCACTTCCCATAGAAACCTTACTGTCTTTCAACAGAGTGGAAGTAAAAGTAAGATTTGGGGAGGGATGTTACTGAATTTGCCTATGACTTCATAAAGATGCTTATTTGGTGCTCAAGCATAGGGTTACACTTAAGACATTGTATTAAGAAAGGAGCAAATAGCAATATGCCTTAGTAGCAAAACTCATAAAAAATGTTTCTGTTTTTGTTTTTTAAGTTTAAGCTAGAGAGGCGTGAGCTAACACCACAAAAGGTCTCAACCAATGCCTGGGTTCTAGGTCACCAGGCAGGATTTCCACGGAGCTCAAACCGCTGTCCTTTCCTCCCTCCCTGGAGATATCCAAATAGTGCAGGTTAACCACAGACCCCAGTGCTGTGCAGTCATGCTTCCTGTGCGTAAGTGGCAAGGCCTTTGATAATAAGGAGACTTCCAAAGTTTGAAAGTTGTAAACAAGATAAATCAAGAGCTACTATGGCAGAATCAGAAGAAGGAAATGGGACTGGAGAGTCAGTAGTCTAACTGCTCCCCTCTATTCTTCTACTAAAGCAAAGAGGGCATCGTTTAGACACATGGACATTGGGTAATGGGTGATTGCATTTAATTAGGCTTCCTAAAGAGAGGCATACAATGTAGTGTAACATTGGAAGGACTACATTTAGAAGGTAGAGGAATGGGGGGGTGGGAGTGAATGGGTGACGGGCACTGGGTGTTATTCTGTATGTTAATAAATTGAACACCAATAAAAAAAAATTTGGAAAGAAAAAAAAAAAAAAGAAGGTAGAGGAATGGGAAGATGGTTGCTTCTATGGCTTAAAGGAAACTAAATCTCTCATTATGGTCAGTGTGTAAACAATCATTATTTGGTAAAGAACAACAGTTGGTCTGCTAGTCTACACCTCAAGCTTACAAGATTCAAGAAAATCTAATTGCTAAGTGGAATTTTTATTGAACAAAACAGGTAATTTATGCACATCAGGAGTTGCACATAATGTATCAACACTTCTACACTGGCCAAAAAGTTTTACCTCAGAGACACACAGGTAGAGATGAAAAGAAATCGGCAGGGAAAGAGTATGTGAGGATAAGAAACAGCAAGCAGCTCCAGCGAAGATATAGTTGGATCTCAGAGGGAAAAAAAAAAAAAAAGCTAAAATGAAAGAAGAGGAGGGCAGGGAGAGCAGAGGAGAAACTTCTGGAAAAAGATACTCTCTTGGCAAGATGAATGGAAAATAAAACTACAGAATGAAAGACTGCTTAAAAGAGCAGTCCCTAATCTTCTGCCAACAGAGGCTAATTTGTATTTCTGGAACTAGCAGAAAGGATGTCAGCTGAAACCCATGTTAGAGCCACCTTGCAGCAAATGTTCCACTGCACATGTGTAGTCAGGAGGGTGTGGAATGAATTTAGGTTTCATAGAGTGAAGAATGACTTCAGGAACTCCAAACATCCCATTCCTGAGCTTCAACTTCAGAACATATGCTCTTTCTTTCTAATTGCACATGGGAAATAAAGAGAACGGACACTGGGCTGTCAATTAAAATCTAAATTTGCCTCCAAGTGAAGAGAAATAGCACCCATCCAGCCATAAGTGCTTCTTTAATGAGGTATGAAGGACTAAGCTTGACAGCAAGAAAAATATTCCAGTGGAGAGTTCTAAGAACAGACTATATACTCACTTTAGATTTGCATTCTCATTCTTTAACTTGTTTTTAGTTTTTGTGAAAGGTGATTACTTTATGCTCTTCTTTTTCCACATTGCTTTCCATGTCATGATAACCACTCAATTGTAGATCCCTAGAAAGTAACTCTTGCTTCGGACTTTCCTCCCTCCTTTCCTCTTTTTCTCACACTCTTCCTTATAGCCTTCTTGTACATTCAGTCGAAAATGCAAATTCTATTGAATTTTTGCAAAATGAACATACCCTGTAAGCATAATCTGCATTCAGACTACAAAATAGAATATTTCTAGTATTACAGAAGCTCTGAATGTCCCCCCTTCAAGTTACTGCCAAAGATAAACATTGCTATAACTTATAATCTATAACTATATAGAGTTATACTATATTAGACTATATTTTAACTTTATATAATTAAACTATATTAATTCATACACACTATTCTCCTTTATGTTTGGCTTCCTTTTTCTAATATTGTGATTGCAACAGTCATCTATATTGTTGCAAAGAAATGATGGATTGTTCATACTCATTCACTCTTCATTGTATAGACATACAATTTTATTTATAGGCTCTTTTATTAATAGATATCATTGTACTTTTTTGGTGAATTTGTGTATATACAACTTCTGGGTCTCTACCTAGAGAATTGGAATTGCTGAGATACAAGCTATAACTATCTCACCTTTAATAACCATTTTGATATCATCTTTGTCAAGTTCCTATTCAAATACTTTACCTGTTTTTTTCTATTGCTTTTCTGCCTTTTCATTGATTACTGGTTTATTTTGAATGAGTTAGCAGTTCTTAATTTAAAGTAGCTCAATTATCCACTTTTTAGCATTTTTATGGCTAATTAGCTTTTTGTATCTGATTTAAGAAATCTTTGCCTACTTAAAGATCAGGAAAATATTTTCCTGTGCTTTCTTCTGGAAGTTTTATTTAATTTGCCATTTAGATTGATTTTTTGTGTGTGGTGTGAGATAGGGGGTATAACAATGACTGCATCCACATAATTAATGAGCAGGAGAGAACTGAGACCACCTAGGACATGACTTAACTATTTGTTCCAAGAAATTCCTACAAAAAAATTCCTCCAGGAAAATATTTTACTTATCTAGGAAAGTATCTTTCCTGTCAATATAATAGATTTCTTACCTGAGCAAGCAGTTCATTTATAAAACATCAATTTACTTTTCTAGGCTCATTTTAAGACTTTCTCTGTCCACCGTCCTAAACTATTATGGCATGGATTGTTCTAATCTCAACCTGTTCCCAACCTTGAAAGATCTAATGTTAACCACTTGGGTCCAAGTCCCAAAGTCTCAAATACCTTGCTCTGACATAAATCTAATAAACCTAGTGTCCTTAATCAAAGGTTTTAGAGTGATCTTTTCAGGAGTTGATAGCAGACAGAGGAAAGATGTGTTTAGCATCTTAGAGATACCTAGCTGACTTAGCTCCACTATTGAGAAGACTATCCTTGTTGTCCTTTGATCTCACTTTTGTTATAATTAAATAACCATACATGTGTATTCCCTTTTTATGCTTACTCTTCTGTTCTATTTCTCTACTTTATGTCAATCATCAATACTATGGCATTATAATGAATCTTAATATCTGGGATTCTGCATCTCTCAGCTTGGTTGTTCTTTGAGGCCTTCTTGGCTAATTTTAGCCCTTTGTATTTCCAACAAAGTTCTGGAATCAGCTTGCTGGTTTCCAGAAAGCACCTCCAGGGATTCAATTTGATCTACTGATAACTCTGGGATGAATTGTAATCTATAAACTATTGGATCTTCTAAATACATGTGTATTTATTTAAATCTTTAGTTCTCTCACTAGTGCTTTACAGTTTTCTGTGTAGATATTTTGTACATCTATCATTAGATTTATTCCTCAGCATTCTATATGATTGATTAAATTATAAATGTTATTTTCATTCTATTTTCTATTTATTGTATCCACAGATCTTCCTAAATGGCTTATTAATGCAAATTCTTTATCTGCAGATTCTTATGGATTGTCTACTTATGCAATCATGTCATTTAAAAATAAAGATCATTTTTTCTCTTTCCAAACTGTATGTGTGTGTTTTTTTAAAAAAGATTTTATTAATTCATGAGAGACAGACAGAGAGAGAGAGAGACAGGGACATAGGCAGAGGGAGAAGCAGGCTCCCTGCAGGGAGCCTGATGTGGGGCTCCATCCCAGGACCCCAGGAGATCATGTCCTGAGCCAAAGGGAGATGCTCAACCACTGAGCCCCTGTGTATGTGATTGAATAAGTTTTGCAAGCAAAGCATCATTTTCCTTTAGTGCAATATATCTGATCAATGTGTTTTGGCTGTTTTTTTGTGGATTTGATGATTGACAAGAAGAAAGATTTAACTCCTTTGAATTCCCATAATTAATAGTCCTTGGAACATTGGAAGCAGAAGACCTGAATTCAAGTCTATTAAAAAAATGATGTTCAAAGGGTAAAATTATGAATTTCATATGAATCCACAATAAGCATATGTAAATTTTTGTCTTATTTAACTAATTAATTAATAAGGAAACCTATAAGATGTTAAAATCAGTTCAAAAGAAAAGTCACAACACAGATACAAAGGCAATCAGAAATGCTGAAATAAATTTGCTAATATGATGCAAAATGGGTCAATATCCATCAGGAATAAAATGTAATATTTGAGGGGCACCTGGGTGAATCAGTCAGTTTAGCCTCAGACACTTAATTTCAGCTCAGGCCATGATCTCAGGGCTGTGGGATCAAGCCCCATGTGGGGATCAACACTCAGCATGGAGTCTGCTTGTCCCTCTCCCTCCGTTCCTCCCCTTCCTCATGTTCTTCTCTATCTCTCTAAAATAAATAAATAAATAAATAAATAAATAAATAAATAAATAAATAAAATCTTAAAAAAAAAAAGTGAAACCTGAGTCATCTTTTCACAGTTTGGAAATCAATTGCAAATCCACCAGACAAAACTCATTTGCATCTCAGCAGATAAGAAGCATTGGTGTTCTCCTCTGTCTTCTACAACTTAGAGAATTATAAAATGGCTGTCAATAAGAGGCTCAGATTTCCATACTAAATATCTAACATTTCATTAAAAGGACATCCAATAATCAAATATTCATTTTAATATCTGTTGTGTTTGTTCTTGACAATCTATAGAATGTGTGATTTGGGCACCTGAATTAACATCCCTAACAATCAGCTTTTCCATCCGTAAACTAAGAATACTAATTTTTATCTTAAGAGTATTGGGAGGATTCAATGAGGTAATTGTTATGAATACATTTGAAAATGATAAGGACCTATAAATGTAGTTTTATTTAAATTTACCATAATATTATCCTTACAGTAAATACTTATTTTAAGAGGTACCAATTCAAATTCATTCCCAGTCTTCATTATGCTGCCACACATTTCTCATTAGCGCTTTCTCAATTCCACCATAATTCTCCATTTTCAGGGGTTGGGCTTGACTTTTGCTATTCAAACTCTCTCCAAGATTCTAGGATAAATGCTTGCAATTTGAAATTCATATTCTCTTTGTCCACACATGAACACCTTTGAATAATAAACTAAGGACACTGCTTAAGGACTAAGGCATAAGTAATAGGATTAATGCATATTAAGAAGTGAGTGTGACCCAGTATTGTGCTAGGTTTCCTATGCACTGTATTTAATATAATTCAACACTTTTAACAGTCCTTCAAGCTATCACCCTCAAGGAGAAACTAAAGACCAGAAAGTTTAAGTAGTTGCTCTGAAATAGTACATAGTGGATTTGGGTTATAAATTCAGGTGATACAATTTCAAAGTCCATTTCATTTTTCTATATTTTGCATAAGAAAAGTAAAGGTAAGCAAGCTGAAAAACAATGACTCTCTCTAAATTAAACCAAACCAAGTTAACTTCTGATTTCCATGTCCTTAGAATGAAGACACATGCTTACTGGCATTCCTATTCCTATACGTAGAGTATAACCTTAACTTGGTAAAACCTTAACTCAGGACTATAAAGATGCAACTTCATTATCTTCTACCTTTTTATGGTTTCTGATGAGAAATCTACTTTCTTATGTTTCTTTGTTTCATTTTTCTCTCTAGCAGAGGGAGGACCTGCAGAGTCTTTCTTTCTTTGCTTTCTTATGGCCAGGAAATCCAGCTGATTCTCAATAAATATATTTCTGATGTAATTGCTAAGCTCAAGAAATATGATTCTAATACTCATTTGCTAACATATTGAGTGCCAATGTATTATGTTGCTTTACATAGATTTTTCTTTTCTAATATATATCAGTCAGTATATTATCAAGTATGTTATTTGAACTCAGGTCAACATTTTACAAGAATATTTCTTTTGTAACTTTTATTATATTTCTGCTACTTTGGCTTATAAATGTTTATATTGATACTATAATGAATACTAAAATGGTTTTATAGAGATCTAAATATACAAGTATATATAGATGTAGGTGTAAATATAGATGAATATATGTAGCTATGTAGGATATCTATCCACTGATATATATATATATATATATATATACACAATATATACATATACAATATATATTTCCATATCCATTTCCATTTCCATATATACATTTTCCATATCCATATATCCATACATGGAAATCAAGACAATAGTTTTACCTTTTTAAAATTTAACTAGTTTTTTCGAGAAAGAGCACAAGCAGGGGAGGGGCAGAGGAAGAGGGAGACAGAGAGAGAAAGAATGTTAAGCAGGCTCCACCCACAGCTTGGAATCTGACATGGGGTTGGATCTCATGACCCTGAGATGATCTGAGCTGAAACCAACTGAGCCACCCAGACACCACAATAATTTTACTTTTATTGCTATTTTGCTGAAGGGGGAAAAAAGTAAATATAAAGTGACTTTCTCAAGTCGACTAAATTGCTTTAAAAATGAAGAATAGAAGGCAGCTGGTTGACTGTCATTGTTTCTAGCATTTAATTTTTCTGGAACTTCATAGTGACTGTGAGAGGGTCACAGAATGTGATTCTAAAGGAAACCTCACACATTGTGCAAATTCCCTCATGGTGAGTGTGCCCGTGGGCACAGAAGCTACCCAATCTGAATTTTATGCATTTGCAAAATGACTGGATATACCTCAAAGGGTGTAAATCTTAGCAAATTATCTCTTTCTCTTTCTGTCTCTGTCTCTGTCTCTCTCTCTCTTTCACACACACACACACACACACACACACACACACACACACACACAGTCAAATAATGGATGAGGCAGCAGTCTACCAGAAGGGTGTGCTGGCATATATAAGCTAGGTGTGGGACAATGGTTCTCAATCATGGCTACAAGAATGACTTGGATTTGTTAAAGAACTAGTCTATTTCCAGAAATTTTAATTCAGTTGTTCTGTTCCTGCCACCAATTTTTTAAAGCTCCCAAGTGATTCTAATGTATAGCTAGGACTAATACACACTTGCTATAGGGCTTTTAATAAAATCAGAAGGGAAGAGTCATTTCAAATGAGACACAGGATGATATCCCTCAATGAACTCTCAGTTTCCCCAGGGAACTGCACCAGGTTCCAAAAGAGAAGGCAGCTGTAATGAACTAAATGGACTGAGGAAACAGCCGGGTCATTGAGGATGTTCTAAGAGAATGAAAAGATGAGGTGATATCACCTTGTGTCCTAGAAACAGAGTAGTACACAAATAAGGTGTCCTTTTGCCAAATTTCATTGTGGTGAATCAATGTTGGTGTCCAAAGATTCCAACTGGAGTTGCATGCACGTTAATACTGGGGATTGCTTGTTGATGGTCAAGAGCAAGATGGGCTAACTAATTTTCAGGGGCTAGTGTACAATAAAATGACCCCCCCCCCCATTAAAAAATTACTAAGCATTCAAGACATCAACAACAGGCTGTTAAATCAAGCACAGGGCTTATCAAAGTGCAGCAACTGGAACTCACCAGGCTAACTCTGAACAGTATGACAGAGGAGTTGCTTTGAAACATCTTGGAAGATGTTCATATTTCCAGTGCATAATCGAAAGTAGTTGCAAGACAAGGGAGATACTGAGGGCATTTGAAATTCCAGTGACCTTGATGTTGTGAACTTTGTTAAAGAAAATGGTTTGCATATTTTTAGCAGATTTAACTTGTTAAAAATGTCTGTCTTGATTTCATAGAGTAAAATCCATTATTTTTGAGGGGCACCTGGCTGGCTCAGTCCATGGATTATATGACTCTCAGTCTCAGAGTTGTGAGTTCCAGCCCCATGTTGGGCATAAAGCTTACTTTTAAAAAACCAAAACCTTTTTAAAAAAGGGGGAAAAAGGAAAAAAAATATTTATGGTGTATAGGTCAGCTTTTACCGTTAAACATAGTGTTGACTTTAATTTGGGAAAGATATTTTTTCTGGGTAAAGAATTCTGGATTGATAGGTTTCTTTGTTTTTGCCTCTCAGGACTATAAGATGTCACTTCATTATCTTCTACCTTATATGGTTTCTGATGAGAAATCTACTTTCTTATGTTTCTTTGTAAGGTCTCATTTTTCTCTGAATGTCTTCAAGATTTTCCCTTAGTGCAAATATGACATGGCTAGGAGTATACAGTGTGTGTGTGTGTGTGTGTGTGTGTGTGTGTGTAAATTTAATCTGCTTGTTCTCTGACATGCATGGAGCCACATTTTGCTGCCTGTCATATATTCTGGAAAATTCTGAAAGAAGAAGCCATTACTTTTTTACCTATTTCTCTTTTTTTTTTTTTGCTTTTTTATAAAAGATTTGTTTATTTATTTGAGATAAAGCATGAGTGGGAAGGGCAGAGGGAGAGGGAGAGAGAATCTCAAGCAGACTCAATGCTGAGCATGGAGCCCGACAAGAGGCTCAATCTCGCAACCTGGAAATCATGACCTGAGCTGAAACCAAGAAGCAGACACTTAACCAACTGTGCCACCTAGGTGACTTTTCTTCATCTTTGTCTTATCCCCATGTCTCTGCCTTCTCCTTCTGGGATTTTAATTATTTGTGTATTTCATCATTTAATATTGTTACATGGTTCTTCCATATTCCATTCTGCTTTATTTATTTATCTAATTTTATCTATCTGTTCTCTTTGTGTTTCAACTTGGGAAGATTTGACAGACCAATCTGCACATTCACTAATTCTTTCCTTGACTTTGTAGAGTCTACTGGCAAACCCCTCTGGTTGAATAGTGCCCCTTCCCCCATATTCATGTCCTTTTTAAGAACCTAAGAATGTGACCTTATTTGGAAATAGTGTTGTCACAGATGTAATTAGTTAAGACACACAGGAAGAATACTATGTGACAACAGAGGAAGAGATTGGAATTATGGTTCCACAAGCCAAAAAATACCAAAGATTGCCAGCAACCACCAGAAACTAGGAGACAGACACAGAACTCCCTGTGAATACCCAAGAAGGAACTAACTCTTCTGACACCTTTTTAACATCTAGCCTCCAAAACTGGGAGACACTAAATTTCTGATGTTTTAAGTCAGGTTGTGATATTTTGTTATGATAGTTCTAGGAAAATAATACACTATCTGAGCCCTTCTTTAGCTTTGTTACTATTTTATCCTTCTAGTATTTCCATTTGATTCTTTTTACAGTTTCCACCTCTCTGTGGAAATCATCTACCCAAACCTACGTTTTTCCTCCTTTCATTACTTTTCATAGTTGTATTAAATTGCATTGATTAGTTTCAACATCTGTGTCATATCTGAATCTGGTTCTGTTCACTGTGTTGTGTCTTGGCAGTGTGCTATGTGGACTTCATTTGTTTGGTTTGTTTTTTTAGTTTGTCTTGTAATTTTTTCTTGAAAGCCACCCATTTTCGGTAGGACACCAAAGACTGAGGTAAGTAGATTTTTATGTTTGGAAAGGAGCTGCTGTTTCCTTCTGTTGAGTATTTAGGGTGGGGTTTGAGTCAGTCTAGGGCAAGAGCTGAGCTGGGTTTGGGGTTTGTTGTTGCTACATTGTTGCTTCAGTGCACCACAAGTCAGCTTTTGCTAATAGTACCTTGTGTTTAGGGTAGTTGGCCAGAGGGTTTTTTTCTCTCCTCCATTTCTTTTCAGCTCTCAGCTCTCTCTTTGCACCATGTCCCAGAAAGGGTCTTTCTCCTTGTTTTCGTCCCTCACCTTGCAATATTTCACTGTACTGTACTTGTTATTCAGTGCTTATTAACTTGCATGGGGTGGGAGTAGAATTCTTATTGTTTTGGACAAGCCTTGGGTTTAGGCATATACCATAGTGCATGTCCGTAGGTCTTGGAGATCTGGCCTTTCTGTGTGCCTGTTTCACCATCAGTTTTTCTTGCCAATGTATATGTCCATGCTTCTCTCAGGCTTAGAGGATTTCCTTTTGTTCCCTTCCCACAGCTGCAATGAAGTTGAGACCTAAGGTCTAGAGCACTCCTGGCCCACCATGCCTCCCACACAGTCAGGCTCTTATTGCAAAGATGAAATGGGGGCCTTTGTGCTCTTCTCACAGTGACTCTTGCTCTCCTTCCTCAAGACCTGCACAGTTAGGGGTATTTTCTCAGGATCCTCTGTCCCTGTCTCTTTGCCTTGTCTTATAAACAATCATATTGGATTAAGGGACCAACTTACTTCAGCATGGTCTCATCTTAACTAATTACATCTGTGACAACATTATTTCCAAATAGGGTCACATTCTGAGGTTCTGGAAAGGACATTAATTTGGGGGAAAGGAGCACTGTTCAACCAATCTTTATTGCAAGCATCCACTGAAATCCATAGAGAAGAGCCTGCCAGTGGGTGTAAACTGTTCCTATATTGGCAGGCTCCAGCATCTCCACGCTCTCTCCAGCCCACACTGGCCTCAATGCATGAAGAATTCTAGCTGAAGTTACCTGTGTTTGCCCCAGGTAAACAAATGTATGGATCTCTTTTCTCTCTGCAAGTGCCTATCTCTCCTTAGATGTGGGGCTAGTTCATTGCTGGGTAACCTCAGTTCTCTTATGAGTTTGAGAAAAATCATGAAATCAGTTTGTCTAGCACTTTTTGTTGTTGTTTTAGGGTAGGGAGCTATGCTTTTCCTACTTTATTCCCAACTAGTAACCAGAAGTCAGAGATGTTTTAGCTACTGTTTTTTTTTTTTTAAGATTTTATTTATTTATTCATGATAGACATAGAGAGATAGAGAGAGAGAGGCAGAGACATAGGCAGAGGGAGAAGCAGGCTCCATACTGGAGCCCGACGTGGGACTCGATCCTGGGACTGGGCCGAAGGCAGGCGCTAAACCACTGAGCCACCCAGGGATCCCCTTAGCTACTGTTATTATGACCTTGTTTATGACCAGTTTTGCAAGTCCTGAATTAATATGGGTGTTATAACTTTGCCCTGAGACCATGTAGTATGTAGTATGTAGTATGCCATGTAGTATGTAGATATCACTTATTTTAATAGGACCAAAATTATTAACCAAATTCAACAAAAATGTATCTGGCACTCAATATACTAGGTGCATAAGATACTAAGCATATGAAATAAATCAAAGATCCTTGTCTTTGGTGAGCTTATATTTCAGTCATAGTAGAGTGAAGACATCACTGTACCCTAAAACAGGGTATAATATACTATTTTTAATCTCTTAAAATTCCATTAAAACCACATTGTAAAAATACATGCATTTAGCTAAAAATTTAACACTGCCTATTATTAGACTAGAAACCTTCTATAGCTATAACAAGAGTTTAGAACTCATACTTGAAAACTATTTCTAAAATATGTTTGCAGCTGTTTTCTCCAAGTGTACATGGAATGACTTCTGTTAGTGAGATAATTCGCATTTACTATTCCTTATTTATACTCCTTATCACCTCTTCAGAAAAAAAAGGCAATTATTTGAGTCTAAGTAAAATGCTATGATGTCAATATTGTCCATGCATGGGCAGCCCCAGTGGTGCAGCGGTACAGCGCCGCCTGCAGCCCGGGGTGTGATCCTGGAGACCCAGGATGGAGTCCCACATCGGGCTTCCTGCATGGAGCCTGCTTCTCCTTCTGCCTGTGTCTCTGCCTCTCTCTTCGCTCTCTCTGAATGAATAAATAAATAAATCTTAAATCTTATTGTCCATGCACCTATTAGACACTTATTTATTGTGCCTAACCAAGTGCCAAAGGCTATACTAATCACAGAGCATAGAACAGCAAATCTCCAAGTAGGAAACAATCTTGAAGTTATGGTAATCGCCTGTAAATACAATCCTGCTTTTTTGAATATGGGCATTTATTAGATTTTTATAACATGTGGCTTAATTGTGCAACCTTTGCTTGATTATTTATGGCCAATGAATCAGAAAACAATATTTCATAAAATTTTATCTGGAAAATATGATAATCTTACCAGTCCATCCAGCCACCTACTCTGTTCTTCAGTAGAGATTCCCATTATATCTGTGCCCAGTAATTGTATAGCTTACTCTTGGCCACCATCAATATTGAGAAGTGCATTTCCTTCCAAATCACCACTACCTAATCTTTGAAGATGTCAATGGAACGTGGGATAATTAGGGTTCCACATAAATAAAGTCCTTAAGTCATTAGGTTTAAAAAAGAAAACCCACACATATGCCCAAATAACTACCACTTCTCTCCTGTTAACACATAAATCTCATTCCATATTTGAACTTTCGGTTGGGTTTTATACTCTTTTACTAAAGTGTCTGATGCATAGTTAGGCTATTTTATGAGAATCTCAGCTATTATCTTTTCTACCCTCATTCTCCTATATTTCTATTTTAGCAATTGAACCAACATTCTCTGAGCCGGAAATCAGAGAGACATTGTCGAGTCAGCCTTGTCCCTCAACACCCACATTCAGTGACTCACAGTCTTGGTTATTCCACCTCCTAAATATTTGACTAATTTTCATCTCCTCTTCTGTTCTTTTAGCCCAAGTTTGAGTTAGATGACTACCACCTAAATGACCTCTTTGAACTTGATCTTCTCAATCTCATAATTGTCTTCCATGCTCCTTGGAGGCCACATTATGACCTTGATCATAAGCCTACCCTATTACTCATGAATCCATACTCATAAACATGACTTCCCAATGGCTTTCTAGGTATTCCCCTACCTATATTTCACTTATGTTGCTGCTACTTTCTGTCTTAAATTTAAGTTCCAAAGACCAAACAAATTTCAGTTCTTCCCTTCCCTCAACACACACAGACACACAGATACACAGACACATACACACACACTGATCTACAAAGTTTTGCCTTCTTTTATCATGTCATTTTTAATGACAGCATTTTTCCTACTTATTCACTATTATTCACCCTCTTCCCAGATTTGGTCCCATTTCTTAAAGGAAGCCCTTGTGGACTCTTAAGCTAAGTAGCCCCTTCTCAGAGTTACATAGCATGCCTATCTGACACTTATGCCTCTGTCTCTCATTCTAGGTTGAGCATACTTCTCAAGAATAGGGGTTCCTAATTTAACCTTATATTCTCATAGCTTATCATGGTATTTACAGTAGAAACACAGCATTTTTTTGTGAACACATAAATTTTGAATGAAATAACATTCGCACCTGTGTGACTATTTCTGTTACAGCTGTTCTGTTTACCAGAGCCAGTTCCACACAACCTGGTCTCTTAAGAACCCCTGCCACCCCTACAGTGACATATTTACAGCTTGGTAAAGGGGTCTTTGCCTATATCCCATTCTAGGATCTTCCTTCTTCATTCTTCGGTGTCCGGAATCTAGAAGTTTCTCAATCTCTGTGCTTTGTTTATGACAGATTCCAACCTGCCCTCAGTTAATAGGTCACTCCAGAGCCATGCCCCATGATTAGATGCCCCTTTATTCTCAACATCTACCCTGGTACTAAGTTCCCCAATATTTGCTAAGCCTTCACCTCTTTTGCTCTCCCATCACCAACATCATCCATCAAAACTCTGTACCCATTTATCTGCTACCCCAGTAACTTTCCTGCTCACCAGCTCCTCATTGCACATGACTTGGTTCTCTGCTCCTCTGAGACTGCCACTTGGCTGGCACCGCACTACAACACAAAGAGCCAATCCTGGCCATAATGCCTATTCAGGCACTCTTAGCAGCCAGTGTGAATAACCACATCTTCTGATTCTGTCATCAATGAAACTCTCCTTAATGTAAACTTTGTGATAACTTTCAAGAGCCTCTGCCTTTTCTAAGCTTCCACAGAAAATCCTTAGCATTGCCAAATAAATCTGCTTCAGCCATATTACAGTTAGCATTATCTACATAACCTAGGCTAAATCAGTATGGGTAGGCAATTTGAATCACGTTGGTTTCACATCCAGATTTGCTGTGGGATTATGGGCAGCTTCTTTTTTTTTTTTTTTTTTTTTTTTTCAATTTGCTTACATTCTACCTTTCCAAGTTTCAGTGGTGTAAAACTGTGGTCACTTTTACTGACTAGTTTCTGTGGGTGGTAATTAGGCTTCCTGTGGAAGTAATTTCTCCAGCTTTCAGACTTGGAGATGAATTTCCAATATTAATTATTCCTCCTGACATTCTTGTTATGGTATGATTCTCTAAAATTGTTAACAAATAGCTCATGTGTTAGCCAAATAATGCCTTTTAGAACTGACCTATTTATCCCACAAGATATATCTTTAAAAACACACTGAAAATGTATTTCTTATTTCCAAAATACCTGCAAAGAAATAGCTCTCATGTTTAAATTTCACATGAGGAAGATACTTTCTTTATTGGTATGTGATTATTCCCTCCTGATGCCACACAATCTGGTTTAACAGTCTCTTTGTACTAAACATTCAATATTTCATCTTTTTTTTTTTTTGAGAAAGAACTATCTAATGTGAATAATGAAAAGATCATGTGCTCTAGTGGCCTTTGCCTGCTCCATCTGTAGCATGTATTCCTTTGTGGAACTACAGACCTAAGTTCTCTGATTACCTTCAGTGCAACAGACTCTGATTAGTGAGGCCAGCATGCCCTACCCATAAGTACCCATAGTTCTAACAAAAAAATTTAATAGCCAACAATTTTACAACAATGCCTGTGACCTTGCCAGAAGCCATGAGATCTCACAGGTGGAAAAGACCTCTGAGATCACCTAACACAACCGCCCATTTCTCAGATCAGGGTATTCAGGAAGATGAAGTGACTTGTTCAATAAATTGGTAGTCGAACAAGAACTTTCTCCAGGTCTCCTGACCTATTTTTATCCCCTGTAATTTATTTTTATGTCCATTCATTTTTTAAACAAATATTCATTCAAGCTCTTCTTCATGATGGACACAAGACAGATGTAATCCATTCCTTTCTGGCAGGTGCATCCTAGTGAATTCTGCTCAACCCACAATGTTAATTTCTCTGCTCAATCACAATGGAAATGCCTAAGTACACACTGAGGTGGATGAAGTCTTAGGACCACCTACAGCACAGACTAGGATCCACTCCCAGAACTGTTGCCTCTTATCGACACACTTGGCCCCACTCCATGAATATTTATCTCTGTAAAGCATAATACTTCCTCTCTAACTCTTGATTCTAACCTTGAATCAAATCTCCCTTTTAGTGTAGTTTTTGACAAGCATGTAAAATTAGTCAACATTCCTTGAACTCTCACATCTGAGTAAGAACTTATTCAAGAGAAGAACTACCTAAACCCAAGTCAAACAATCACGAAAAAACAGATAAGAATATTTTCTGCAAAGATGAAGATTTAGCTCCATTTATATAGCAGCTCTCAGTGAGAGCAATTTGAATGGAGACATTTTGGGTTGACACAACTGGGAAGGGATACTACTGGCATCTGATAGGGAGAGACCAGGGGCTCTGCCAACTATCTTATAATGCACAGCACAGTCCCCATCCTCACCACAAAAACTCAGCAGCCCAAGGTGTCAGTCATGTCCAGGTTGAGACACTAGAGCTCCAGGGCTCTATATAAAAGTAACCTATACCCATGAAGCACTGTTATCCCTTCAGATCCGCTCAGAATAAATTGGTGGTATAACTGCTTTAAATAGAAAAAAATTCAAACTCTTTAGGGGATCCCAAACCACCTTGATAGTCCAAAATTCCATCCTTAATGAGGAAGTATAGTATGCTATTCCACTCACATATATGCTCATATGAAATAAAGAATTCTGGGATGCCTGGGTGACGGTCCATTAAGCATCCGACTCTTGATTTCAGCTCAGGTCATGATCTCAGGGTTGTGAGATAGAGCCCCACGCGGGATTCCACAATGAGTATGCAGCCTGCTGAAGATTCTCTCTCTCCCTCTCCTTCTGCAACCCCCCCAACTTGTGCACTCACTGTCTCTCTAAAATAAACACACACACACACACACACACACAAATAAATAAAAATAAAGAACCCCATCCATTAATGTGGGCTGCAGGGAGTATCATTAATGTTCTTGGTAATCTTGAATAATATATGAAGCTACAATTCATATTAGTTCCATTTTCTGTTACGCTTAATGGTAAATAACTTATAGGTTAAAATGTCTATCAAAATACAACAAAAATGCTTTCCTCACAAACCTGGAAAAGAAACTAGTAATGACAAAATTGTGAACTCCCTCTGAAAAAATACAGTCATCTTCTTTTTAAATAGAATATTATTCACCCAAATTCTGAAAGAAATCAATCCAAGAAGATGTTACAGACTAAAGGCATTTGCTCTATGTATCATCAGCTGTTTTTTTTCTTTGTTCTTTCTTTCTTTCTTTTTTTTTTTTAACCACGCAAACCTTTTATTCCCTTCTTGACAACAACATACACAGCATCAGTGATGTCATGGTCATGGAATTAAATTAATTCTTTTTAACCCAATTGCTAAGATAGTAAGTACTTGACACATACACAGCTCACACGGTTAAAAGCCTGATAAGCACAAACATGAATAACCATTCCTTATTAAATTCCCAGTGGGTTTTGCTTCACGATGTTCAAAACTAAGACCCAAAACTTTGAGAAGTAGTTATTAACTTTGTCCAGATTAGTGGTTTTTTTAAAAGAAAAGCTTGAACAGATTGACTAATGTGTCCCAGGTCATCTTGCCCCATGTCCCGTCCCACTTCCTCGACAGCTTCAACCCCCCAGAACGTCTCCTGCAGGCAGTCTCACCCACTGCCATCAGCCTTTCACAGATTCAGTCCCAGTCTGTTCACTTTCCTCAATTCCTCACATCGCTTTATATATCCCACACCCTCTCAAGTCTGCAGGCTAATAGCAAAACAGAAGAACAGCAAAAGAAGTTCACCAGGGCCAGGTCCCGAATTAAATTTGGTCATATTAACTCACCTAACACGGCTTAATTTTATGTCTACCTTCTTCATCAGAATGGATGACACCATCCGTTTAGGCACAGCTAGCTGGACCAGTCCCACTCAGCCAGTGACCTAGAATTGCCTTTGATCAGAAGCAAACGTGGTTTGTGGAACTGACTGGTTTTGGATGCCAAAAAAACAAATACAATGATTTTTTTGGAGCTAGACAAACACTGGGAACGCTTACTAGCAACCGCAAAGCTAGTGTATTTGATCTTCCATGCTTGACGTCAAGACAAGGTTTTAAAATATCCTAGTATTTGGCTTGTTCTCAATTTAGCATTTGAGATGTTTATAGATATTGTAGTTAATAATGTTGACACATATGAGGAAAGGGGGTCACTTACAAGAAGAAAACACGCAGTTTTAAATGACAAGCTAGTGTGAAAAGCAGTAGCCCTCGACCCTGACACACTATAGGAAGCTCTTGGGCTGTAGAGCAGGGAGCGGTGCTTTTTAAAAATGCAGATGCCTGACTCCCATTCCAGACCAACTGAGTCAGAAATCTCTAGGGGACTGATGGGAGGAGCGCGGGGGAGCAAGTTGTTATTGTTTTTAAACTTCCAGGGGTGATTACAACCAGAGAGCAAGTGCTAAAAACTATGGCACAAGGGCAGGTCTGAGACAGAAGGTTTGTGTACAAGTCTCAGTTCTGATGTCACCAACTGTATAGACTAGAAATCCAGAGGTTCCCCAACCTTCAAGTCCCTCACCAATGATGGAGCATACATGGTACTTACCACATAATGGTGTTGCAAGGATTAAAGCAAGGTGTGAAATGCATCTGTCACCTAATAAGGGGCCATTATTATTATTCCTCTAAGATCTGGACCTTCTATTCATACTCTCTTCAAAGGAAAGGGTTTTAGTTCTGCAATGGGTGAACAGACCATTCTCCAGAGCCCGGACCCATGAGCCTGCTTATTTATCTTTGCTTTCTTTCCTTAACTGGGGGAGCAATCAGGAAATCTGCCTTGCTTTCACCTGAGCTGGAGTCAAGCGACTTGCCAGTGAAGCCCAGAGGAGAGAGGAGAGGCCAGCTCTGATTGCACCCAGGGACTTTCTGGGCCAGAGGCTGGAACGGCTGAGTGTTCCCTCGGCATCACATATGAAGATTTTCCCTGGGATCTTGAACAGAACAGGCTTCCACTAACCACAGGATCAAAAGTGGATAATGACTGCATCAAAACATCTACTTCAAAGTAACTGCTGACGAATATCTAAGAAGGATGCTAAGCACTTTACCCTCATTACTTAATTTATTCCTCGCAGTGGCCATCCATTATAGGCATGATCTCAACCTGACCAACAAAGAAACTGAAATTAAATAGCATGTCAAAGGTCTCCCATCTAGAAAGTGGCATTTACTGCATGCAAAGCCATGTTGAGTTGATTCAAAACTCCATTCTCTTAGCCAATCCATCTTACGAAATTAAAAGAAGACACAACACAGGATGAAAGTGCCCACCCAAGACAACCTCTTACCTCCTAGATTTGCTACCTCATGGGTGAGCTAACATATAGCTCTAGAGGGGTACCAATTCTCAAGTTTACACAAAACAATCTTTTAAGATGCTGATTAATACACAGATTTCCAGGTCTTATTTTCCAATGATTCAAAAACTGTGGGTCTGAGATGGGGGCTCTGAATCTGCATTTTTAGTATCCATTACACGTTTCTCTACTATACAGCTTTTCTATTTTATTTCCTTTGAGAAATATGCCTATGCTTTTATTTTATTGGCTTAAACATATTGTCCTAAAATAGGCGGCCTTGAGCCAAAACCTGCCAGCCACCTGTTTGGCAAATAAAGTTTTATTAGAACTCTGCTACCCCTATGTGTTTATGCATCATCTATGTCTGCTTTCATGACAGCCGAGTAGTTGCAACAGATGCTGTATGGCCAACCAAAGAAAATATTTACTATCTGGCCCTCTACAGAAAAGGTTTGCCAACACCTGTCCTCAAATGACTCCACTGCTAGATTTTGGCCAAAATATGGACCCTTGATTAATTTGGAAATACTTTTCTATATCTGACATCATCTGAGTTGCTCAGCTTCTGCGACTCAATAAGTGAATGAAAAATGTATTTTACTTGTTAAAAAAATCCATATCATTCATTATGTCTTGGAATATGCTATAAGTGTGTAAATAAACGGCATTATCTCCTTTTCCTCCTTCTAATGAGCCACAAAGTCAGAAGCAAAAGAATCAGAATTTTCTCTAACAGATGACCAAGAAAAGCAGGTGTTCCCCATCAAATTTGTAAGACAAATAAAGAAAAATCTGAAGAATCCATTAAGAATACTCTTAACTTATTTACTTGAAAAAAAAGTTAGTAAAGGCACAGACCTTTTCTGTTGCCATATACTTAAAAAAATATCAAGATTGAGGGAAGAGCCAGTTGACATTGATGGAGGTAACTCCTTCCAATTGCTGACTATTAGGAAAGTTAACCCACCTCTTTCTTCCCAACCCATCATTATGTAAAGGAAATAGTTGCCACATTAGGTCAAGCTCCTTTGGACCAGAGAGGGAAAAAGGGACAAATCACCAAGCCAGAGAAAAGAAAATGAGATGAGTAAGATATAGTCAAGTGAACAGAAGGCTATATCTTGGAAGGCCAGAGGGAAGAAATGGTCAAGAAGATATAGATCATTATGAACTCACAGATTATGGAAGAGGGCCTTATATGGTATAGACATGCAAGGGATTCTCAATGCTTGTTGAATGAGTGCACTTAGAACAACAAAGTTGGTGGGTGGGGGTGGTGTTCCAAAGAAAAAAGCAATGTTAGGAGTTCGAAGAAGGAAAATAAAAACATTATTTTTACACATAATCATCCGGTATCATATGAATGATCTCTAAGTATTTTCCCACTAGGGAAAATAAAAGCCCAAATTCCTCAGTTGGAGCTTGGTTTCCTGGAGGAGCTAAAGGCTTGACCAGGTCTAGACTACATTTTATGCTCATTTGTTTGCCAGGTCCTCTGGCATAAGTGGCTGGGTTTCAGGGTCTGCAGTCCCTCTCTCCATGTTGGCTTGATGCACTGCAGATTTCTCCGTCTGGTTCAACAGGAAGTATGTACTGTTTGTGGGATGCTACTTAGCTATTTTTAAGAGCTGAGCTACATACAGGTATTTATGACTCTAGATCCGATTAAGGGGAAACAAAATTTTTGCCAATGCAAGTGCAGTGAGCATTTTCACAGCCAACCATATGGCCTCAGGATGGAAATGGTCAGGGTGAACAAGTGGAACAAGGCTCTTTCCTCAGCCCTGCAAAAGCCATCATTTCCTTTTTCCAGGCCGTAGTGTCAGATTCTAAGAAATGGTCATTTGCTAGCAGGACGACAGTGTTGTGTGCTTACCTGGATTGCAGGAATGGCAGGGATTCTTAACTTCTATTTTGCATACCAAGGGACTCATGGAGATTCTATTTTTTGTTTATGTAAGCTAATGATAAATCTTACACCTTTCGTATTAGTCAGGATTCTCCAGAAAAACAGAATATTCCATATGTACGATTGTATGTAGAATATAATCTCCTATGTGTATATAAGATTGTGCTTTATACATACCAATACTTATTTATACACACGCTGTAAGTCCCCTAAGCCCAACTAATGATATATATATCTTTATATATATGTGTGTGTGTGTATATATATATATATATATATATATATTCTATGTGTATGTATGTATATATAAAGAGATTAACCAAAAGAAGTTATAAGGAATTGGTTCACACAATTATGGAAGCTGGCCAAGTCCAAAATCTGCAGAGCTGCTATCCCAGTTCACCCAGTATAGACCCAGGAAGAACAAATGTACGGGTTCTAAGTTCAGCAAGCAGGAAGAGCTAGTGTTTGAAGGTCTTCAGGCAGAGAATTCTCTCTCACTTAGAGAAAAATCAGCCTTTTGTTCTATTTAGACTTTCAACTGATTGGGTGAGGCTCACCCACATACAAAGGGCAATCTGCTTTATTCATAGTCCACCCATCCAAAAAGAAAAAAAAAAAAAAAAACTCCTCACAGAAATACCAGGAATAATGTTTGAATAAATATCTGGCCACCTTGTGGCCCTGTCAAATTGACACAAAAAATTAACCATCACAGACTTAATTGCTATTGAGCTGCCAAATAAATATTCTGGGCTCAGTGTAGTGTTATTTAATGCAAGTTGGTTGACCTTGGCTAAAACTCTGATTTGCAGCCAGTCCATATGTATGAAGCCACTCAAACTATTTTTTAAAAATCTGAATTTAGGCTCAGCGGTTTATCACCACTTTGAACCCAGGGCCTGATCCTGAAGACCCAGGATCGAGTCCCACATCGGGCTCCCTGCATGGAGACTGCTTCTCCCTCTGTCTGTGTCTCTGCCTCTCTCTCTCTCTCTCTCTCTGTGTCATGAATAAATAAATAAAATCTTTTAAAAAATCTGAATTTAGAAAATACTTGAAAGCAAGTTAGCCTGTTTATCTTCCATTAAGCAGTGCAGCATATATAAATAGAACATATGGATTTTTTTTTCATCTTCTTTGTCTTTTTTCTCCTTAATCTTAGGTAAAACTAAATTCGAATAACTCAATGTTATCCATACATTCTTTGGGTCCTTTTACCTGTATAATCTTATTCATTCTCTTCTCATGGCTTAGATCATCTCTGGATGGATTATTCATTTATTCACTCACTCAGACTCCTGCCTCAAATACTCACTTCTCCATTAAGCTATAGTCAAACTCCCTCATTCAAAAAAATCTCTGACTCCTTTAAAAGGCCACATATTGTATGTCTATCTTTTGGATTCTGTTTGTCTTTTCCTTTCTTCTTTTGTGATGTAGGGTCAATGTTCAAACTCATCGGTTAGCTCCTTGAGAACTGAGAGAGCCTATGATGATCTCTTCTAAGGTAGAGCCTAGTACCATGAACCTATGTACCAATATTCAATGAATATTGAATGAAATGAATAAATGTGTGAGCAAAAATATGAATTGAAATAATGTGTTTCTTACTAGGCAGTTATTTTAGTAACATATCACAGAACTCCTTGCCTCTCTCCATCATCTGACTTGCATATGCCTCTTGAATCCTGGCAAGTCTGGGAAGGCATGCAGTCTGTTAATGGCTGTAAATGTATAATCTTACCCTTGCTGCTTCAAGCCTCTATGTCACCATCACAGAGATTGGTTTTAGTATTTCCATATTTCTACATAAGAGATAGCAGATTTCACATTTGGTAAAATAAAGTCATAAAATTCAGCTCAGTCTCTTTGATTAAGTTATTTTGACTTTCAAGATGTTTAGGCACATCTTCTGGAACTAGTTGTGTTCACCCTGAAGCAATGCAAATTATGAAATTATAAGGGCATACTTACTTTTTCTTTTAAGGTTTTTGGATGCATGTTAAGCTTTAATTACCTGACAATATGCAATTTTAAGTTTTCTATTACTGACTTTGAAAGCAATGCAAAGGTGTAAGATATCTTAATTCTTATGGAAAATCAAGCCACCCATTAAATTATGAGGACTTTCCTCATTAAATTTTGTTGAATATGCAGATTCTAACTTCACCAGGCAGCTGAGATTATTCCTATAATGAAATGATGGAAATCATGTTATTCTCTAGCTCACTTAGATTTTGTAAACTACCAAGCTAAATGAGACAATGTCAGAGAATACATCCATCTAGGCAGACACACATATTGGCTGTAACAGCAACTCCTGTGGAATAAATTTTCCAAGAATATCATAAGTTCTAGGTAGAAAATGATATTTTCATATCATGCACTGAAACAGCTCAAGGAAGTAAGAAAAACATCAACTTGACTCAGCAATCCTACACATTCATATTTAAAACACTGAGGATATTAATGCAAATTCATCATTGGACCTAAATGTAAAACATAAAACTATATAACTTCTCGAAGAAAACATGAGACAAAATCTTCGAGATCTTTGGTGATTGCCATATTGTGATTTATAATAAGAAATATATGTATTTAGTCCGTGTCCCCATTTCTGGCACAGAGCTCCTAAAATCCCTGGAATTTCCCAAGTGACAAGAGCATTAGGAGCAGCTTTTGTTCTAATATTTGGGCTTTGACACTTCCAAACCCAAACCCATATAATTTCTTGGATGATAAGAGTGTCTTCTATTCTTTGTGTGTGTGTGTGTGTGTGTGTGTGTGTGTGTGTCTTCTATTCTAATGAGGTGACTCTGGATGGCTCAGGATGGGGACCAACTGACAGAAAGATCAAGCCATGATTAGAAGCTTAGAATTTTCAGCTCTATCTCCCGGTGTCTTGAGAAAGTGGAAGAGCTGAAAATTGAGTTAATGATAGATCCTGCCCACGGGTGACACTTCCATAAAAATCCCAACAGTATGGGACTTGGGCAGCTTCTAGGATTGTGAGCATACCCACATACGGGGAAAGTGATGCACCCCCAACTCCAGGGGGAGAAAATCTCCTGTGCTCAGAACCCTCCCAAACCTCACCCAACCTATCTCTTCATCTCACTATTCACCTGTATCCTTTCTCATGTCACTTAATAAATAGGGAAACATTTAAGTAAATGTTTCACCGAGTTCTGTGAGTCACTCTAGCAAATCAGTTGAATCCAAAGGTGGAGGAGGTCATCCAAACCTTTGATTTGTAGCCAAGTCAGACAGAAGTTGTGAACAATCTGAGGACCTGCTACGTGTGATTGATGTCTGACGTCGAGCTTAGTCTAGCGAAACTGAGCCCTTAACCCATGGACTCTGACACAACCTCCAGGTAGACAGTATCAGAATGGAGTTAAATTATAAGACACCCAGATGGTGCCCCAGAGAATTGTTTGGTGGAGAGAAAACTCCCCCACATCTGGTGTCAGAAGTGAAATGTTCTGGGGGCCCCTGGGTAGTTCAGTGGTTGAACTACCTTTGGCTCAGGTCATGATCCCAGGGTCCTGGGATCCATCCCACAGAGCCCACTTCTCCTTCTGCCTATATCTCTGCCTCTCTCTCTCCATGTGTCTCTCATGAATAAATCAATAAAAATCTTTAAAAAAAAAAGAAACAAAATGTTCTGTAGGAGTCATAGAAGATACAGGGGGAAATACTGGGTTTTTCTAACATGCAAAGATTTCTTAGATACAACGCCAAAAGCATGATACATAAAGGAAAAAGAATGGGTAACTTGGATTTTATTAAAATATTTTAAAGTCTGCTTTTTTGAAAAACATTATTAAGGAAAAAAAGAAAAACAGAAACAAGAACTAGGCACAGCCTGGTAGAAAATCTATACAAAACATGCAGGGTAGTGATGACAAAATGATGATATTTCCTCACCAGAAACAACGCTAAGCTAAGCAGAAAAGATAAGGAAACAGCAATTTTAAAGTGCCAAAGGAAAAACAAAAGAAGAAAAACAAAACAAAACTGGGTCTTCCTGGAATTCTGTATCCAGCAAAGAAACCTTCCAAAAGGGAGGCAAAATGAAGACATCTCACATAAAGGAAACCCAAGCAAAGTTGTCGGGGGCGGGGGGCGGGGGGGTGGTTGACCTGTACTACGAATGACACTATAGTTTCCTCAGGGTCAAGGGAGAGGATGTTTGTGGAAAACCAAGCACTGGGGATAGTAAATGTGTACATAATTATTTAGAAAATTGTTTTATCCTTTCTCAATTTCTTTAAAAGATCATTGTTATAAAGTAAAAAGAGCAGCTATGCAACTGGAATTTATAGCCCAGCAAAGTAAATTAAGAAAGATCATTAGGGAAGTAAGTAAATTACCTGAAATGGTGACAACGGTAGTGCAAGGGACAAGAAAGAGGCTAATGGCAATAGATGGTGAAGTGGTAATAACTCACAAGAGGTCAAGATTAATTAGCTACACATAGGGTAGTCTTGATGCCAAACACAGAAGAGAGGAGAGGGGAGGGGAGGAGAGGGAAGAGGAGGAGGGAAAGAAGGAGGAGAGGAAGGAAGGAAGGAGGGGAAGTGGGGAGGAAGGAAGGGAGGAGGGGAGGAAGGAAGGGAGGAGGGGTGGAAAGAAGGGAGGAGGGGTGGAAGGAAGGGAGGAGGGGTGGAAGGCAGGGAGAAAGGAGGGGAGGACGGAAAAGAAAGAGGCAGGCAGGGGAGGGGAGATGAGAAAAGGTAAAGGTACCATCAAATTTTAAAGCAAAGGAAGTGCAGGCAACAACCCAATAAAGGAGATAAAATGTAAGATCAGAAATACATGACTAATCCAAATATAGGACATGAGCTCACTCATTTCTAACTATTCCTAGAGTTAGAAACATTTCATGTAACTGACATTTATATGCAACTCATCAAAAATACTGGTGATTTGTTAGACACGAAGTTCTTTAAAATCCTGAGTTTTCTGAGGTGCAAAAGATAATGTGTTAGTATCTCTTTATGAAACTCACCTTCTGAAGGAAGCAAGCCGAATTCTGACTTTATATCCTATCTTAGGAAATAGAAGTGACTATGTAGACAAGCAACTCCTTCAAAAGCCCTGTTAGCAATATATGTCAGTGAAACATAGCTCATCAAGGTTTCACCCTCCTCCTATTTAATATCTGGGAGGGGGGCAGTGGAGGGAGAGAAAGGTTTTGATTATTTCTCCTTAAGTCGCTCTTTGGGAGGGCACCAGCATTTATTCCCAGAAAAATGGATAAAATATACCCAGCTCTCAGTACTTTTTTTCTAAATAAATTGAATTGTGGCTTATTTGATTTACAAAAAAAATTAAAGGCAAAAAGGAAAAAAAAAGACAAATACACGGTAGCTACAAAACTACTTTTTAAAGGATTGGAGGGAAATGGCCCCAGAATAACCCTGCACATTTGTTTGATGATGCATTCCTGAAGAAAAAAGTTTTAAAAAATAAATAATTGTATATGTATTTGGTTAGTGCAAAAGCTGATTGTCTTTTCAGACACCCTTCTTGATGTGGTTGGAAATTGGAACAAGTTTGGAAAGCAATTTGACATTTTATAGCTCAGATATTTCCTCTTTTGCTTTCTCCTTTCAGAAATGGAACACTTTGTGATAGGGCAGTCAGAGGCATGAAATTCAACCGGGATGAAGTATAAGCTACAGGTAGCCTGTCCCCTTCCACATGCTAGCCCTTCCTGTCTTGTGCATTTCCCTCCTTTGCCATTCTACTCAATTTCCTTTGAAAGCCATAGTAGGGTACTTCTTTTTTTTTTTTTTTAAGATTTTATTTATTTATTCATGAGAGACCCAGAGAGAGAGGCAGAGACACAGACAGAAGGAGAAGCAGGCTCCATGCAGGGAGCCCGACGTGGGACTTGACCCCGGGGACCCCAGGATCACGCCCTGGGCCGAGGGCAGATGCTCGACCACTGAGCCACCCAGACGTCCCTAGTGTAGGGTACTTCTGACAAAATGTTTGACATTATTTCTGAATGTACCAGTGAGAAATATGTTTTGTATATTCCCTACTGTACTTTGATTTTTGGTTTAACCTGGAAAATTACATTGGGTTGGGTGGTTTCTCTGTTTTGTTTTGGTACAAAATTACTCTTTCCAAACAGAGCAGGAGGAGATGAAAGAAAAGGATATTCTATTAACGTAGTATTACTACGTGAAATGATCATCGGAAGAAATGTCTACAGGGCTTGTGGGCAAGTGGAAATTGCACCCCACACTGCTGAGGACTGTGCATGCCAGAAAGCTTAACTTACTTACTGTCCCATTCAAGCACAGCAAACAAGAACCCATGGAAAATGTTCAACTTCCATGAGGGGAAAGTGAATTTTAGTGATTGAATGGGCCAGGGACTTGTCCAGTTTTTGTTACTGCAACCAAAATGTACTGCAGATGTGCCTCTTTCTGTTGTGAGCAAGGCCCTTCTTTCTAGTATTTGAGCAGATTTAACTGAGCCGTGAAGCTCTTTCAAGGATTTCTCTTTGTCAAGCCTCACAGTAGCTTCATTCAGTGAGAGTAAGAGTGGAGAGGTAGCACTCCCTAATCACCACCCCGTGAGTCTGCTCCTCCAGGGACCCTCCAAAGCCACCTGCTCCCATCCTCTCACATCTCTCCATAACTTGTTTTTTGTTGTTGTTGTTTTTTTTACAGAAGAAAATAATGGAATTCGGTTCTCTTTCATCAGAAAATGAAAGAGAACGTATCAGTTATTCAGAATTGCATCATTGAGTGGACTCTTCCTCACACTGCACTTTTAGATTATTTGGATAACACTGGGATGGAGGAGAGGGAAATGGAGAGGTGAAAATCAAGAGGCACATGGGACACCTGGGTGGCTCAGTGGTTGAGCATCTGCCTTTGGCTCAGGTCGTGATCCTGGGGTCCTGGGATCGAGTCCCACATCAGGATCCTCACAGGGAGCCTGCTTCCCCCTCTGCCTATGTCTCAGCCTCTCTCCCTGCATCTCTCAATAATAAATAAATAAATAAATAAATAAATAAATAAATAAATAAATAAATCAAGGGGCACAGAATGTCAGTTATGTAAGATGCATGAGTTCTAGAGCTCTCCTGTATAAGAGTGTGCCTAGAGTTAACAATACTGTATCCTACACGTACAATTTTTGGCAAGTGGGTAGATCTCACGTTAACTGGTCTTACCACAATAAAATAAGATAAAAAGGACTTGGATAACATTAAAATAATAATATAGTCACAGGGGCACCTGGGTGGCTCACTGGTTGAGCATCTGCCTTTGGCTCAGGTCGTGATCCTGGGAGTCCTGGGATGGAGTGCCTGTGTCTCTGCCTCTCTGAGAGACATCTCATGAATAAATAAATAAAAACAAAATCTTTAAAAATAATAATACTATAATCACAATAGCCACTTTTGCTTCCTACTTTATTCCAGAAATTGGACCAGCTCTACATATATATTTGCTCCATTTCTCCAGTGCTCCCCCTAAGCTAAAGAGCATTAAACAGTGCTCAAGAGATTAAGCAACTGACCCAAAAGCATAAAAGAAATAGCAAAGCCTGGCCTGGCCCCTGTGTCGGATTCCAAAGCCTAGGCTGACACTGAAATTTAATGCAGAAACTCAAGTCACCTTGATACATCCTTCCTCTTTTTAGAGACTAACAGCCTGTTTATATTAGAACAAAGTATCAAATGTCAGAAGATAGAATTTCCATTTTATCCATGAAAAATCAAAGGAATTTTTAACTTATGGTATTTCCCACCTTAATTGCATCTGATTCTGATTGCTCCACTTTGTTTAAATACACCTATTCTGCACTGCAATGAAATCTTATTAATTCAGACCCAGCTTATTTGGAATTTGTGATAATTGGATGAGACTGGATGGGCTCACATCAACTTTTCTCTTATCTGCAAAAAAAGAAAAGTGAATACTATTAAAATAATTTCCTGGAGTTTAATCTACCTAAGAAAATGTAGCAATTCTCAAGAACCTCAGCAGCTATGATTTGCATATAAATGATTAGTTTTCAAATATCTTATGAAGAGATCACAGTCCAAAAAACTTGGTAGCACTCAAATATTCTTTCCAGTTGCCCTACATAGATGTAAGAACTTATAAAAATAAAAATTAAAGAGCCCACCTCCAATAACACAAGCTGTCCTTTTCTTCAGTTATTTTCCATCCATGAGAGTTTTACATTTTCTCTTGTTTTGTACACTGTTTTTTAAGTTACGTTTTTCTGATGATCTTTGGGATCAATGTGTTTGAAGTCGTTAAAAGAGCTATACCTTTTATGACTGATTGTGGTTGGTTTCATTTGTTTTAACCTGAACTATGGGCTGGCAGACAAAGATTCTGACCTGGGCTGTGCCTTTGATACTGCTGGAATTCAGGCAAATTACTTTGTCTCTGAACCAATTTCCAGTAAAAGGAGATAAAACATCCAACTTACATGTAACGGCGAAAAAGTAAATGACATAAAGCAGTGGGAACATCTGTGTCGTGCCGAGGACACACACAACCGCAGAAGAAATGCATTTCCTTTTCCACATTCCTTCCTTGCACACATCCGCTCGCTCTAGGCCCCCATGTACAGGTAAAGGGGATTTAAAGTGATCTGTGAGTACAAATGAGCATTTCCATCTGATTCTTCGGTCAGTTGTGCCTCCTTCCTCTCCAAATCCATGCCCACACCAATCCATCCTCCAGGAAAGACTTGAAAACTCAAAGTGACTCAGAGTTTTAGACAAAGAGCAAATCAGAAGCTTTAAGAGTGCCATAGAGTGACTTAAAAAGTAACAGTAAAGGAGTTTAACTTGGGTGGCTCAGTTGGTTAAGCATCCCAGTCTAGGTTTCGGCTCAGGTCATGATCTCAGGCTCATGAGATCAAGCTCCACATCAGGCTCCATGCTTAGCACTGAGTCTGCTTGAAATTCTCTCTCCTTCTCCCCCTCTCACTTGTGTTCTCTCTCTCTCTCTCTCTTTCTCATAAATGGATGAATGAATGAATAAATAAAACCTTTAAAAATATATCAGCAAAACCATTAAGGAGTGCCTGATACAGTGCCTGATACAACTTTACTGTTGTAAAGTTGAGGTTCCAGCTACCACTGCAGATAAGGAAGAGGAAGATGAAAACTAAAGCACTACAGGAAAGGAGTTATTGGCTGCCCGGGCCCCTGGGGCTGCAACAGAAACTATATCTTTCCCTGTGATGCTGGCCTAAGAGTCCAATTACAATGTGAACAGTCAACCAATCAACAGACCCAGAGATCCCTCAGCAACCTTTTCAAACAGAAACTTCCAGAATCTGGCAATGTTCTTAATGCCACGTCATCAGACTGTGTCTCCTAGTGACCAGATTCATGAAAAAGCTTGGGAATGAAGGGACAAACTTGGAATTTTGTGTGTGCTTTGCACTCTGGGAGGCATGGATCATAACATGCCTTGGGATGAGATGAGAAGAGCGTCTTTTCATGCTGATGGGCATGTTTAAGAAATAAGCCTCTAGGGATGCCTAGGTGATTTAGTGGTTGAGCATCTGCCTTTGGCTCAGGGAGAGACCCTGGAGTCCCAGGATGGAGTCCTGCATGGAGCCTGCTTCTCCCTCTGCCCATGTCTCTGCCTTTCTCTCTGTGTCTCTCATGAATAAATAAATAGATAATTTTTTTAAAGATTTTATTTGTTTATTCATGACAGACAGAGAGAGTGAGAGGCAAAGACACAGGCAGAGGGAGAAGCAGCCTCCATGCAGAGAGCCTGATGTGGGACCTGATCCCAGATCTCCAGGATCACACCCTGGGCTGAAGGTGGCACTAAATCGCTGGGCCACCGGGCCTGCCCAATAAACAAAATCTGAGGGAAAGAAGAAAGAGAAAGAAAAAGAAAGAGAGAAAGAAAGAAAGAAAGAAAGAAAGAAAGAAGAAGAAAGAAGAAAGAAAGAAAGAAGAAAGAAAGAAAGAAAGAAGAAGAAAGAAGAAAGAAAGAAGAAAGAAAGAGAAGAAAGAAAGAAAGAAAGAAAGAAAGAAAGAAAGAAAGAAAGAAAGAAAGAAAGAAAGAAAGAAAGAAAGAAAGAAAGAAAGAAAGAAAGAAAGAAGTCTCTGGAGCTGAAACAGTGCTTCTCCCTCTTCCCCACATGAAACCCCCCAACCGATGCAGTACCACCAGGGAGGGGTAATCCTCACCAACCTCACCGTCTTGCTCATGACCATCATTGTCATCCTTGATCTACCGGTAAAATGGGCACAGTGTAGGTGCTGAAAGATCCCCCTGGATCCTGCAAGCCACGGGCTCATCCTGCTGTGTGGCATCGATCAAGCAAACACCCCCAGTTTAGAGAAGGCCCCTTGTCTGTAGGTCTGTGACTACATTCAATGCTCTCTGACGACATCCTCCCCCCCCCCCCAAACCAAGAGCGCTGAGCGAGATAATAAATGCACAAGATGTAGGACAGTGTCTGACACAAAGTAGATGCCCCCAGAACTATCCTCTCCACTTGTGCTTGCTCTCGCTGGCTGTCTTTTCCCTTCTAGCTGACAGAAGAGTCGGGAAAGAAATAAGAACTGACAGCACACAACAGTACTGCTGCCAACTCTAGAAGTTTGGAGGGCCGTTCTTCCCCTTTAAAACACTCAAGGAAAGAAAGAAAAGAGACTGTATAAACAGCCCTGATTTTCCTGTCTCTTGCTGCACTCCTGAACTTCACCACTAAAATAAAGTCCCAGAGCCAGTATAGTCTGAAACTGCTTTCTGATCTCCGATCCAGTACAAACACAAGAACCAAATTATATTTCCAACCAATCAATCCAGGACCTCGGAAAAGGAAAAGCATTTTCCTCGACTGACAGATGAACTTGAATTAGAAGAGAATGCTTTACATTTACAGGTGGGCCAAGGAATTCACAAACCACAGACAGGGGCAGAAATACCTACCCCAGGATACCCCTGACCTTGTTCTCAAGATAGGAAAGAAATGATAGAGTGCACGGCTTTTAAAGAGGAATCTTAACGTGCCTTATATGAAGGGCTGAGGACCTAAAGACACCTTTAAATAGAAACATCAGAATCTCAAGAAACATAATTCATCATATCCAGTTTTATCTGTAAAAAGCCTTTTCTGGAGGTCTGCCATAAAATCAACATATTCACATCACTCGGGATCTATTAATCTGACAAAATATCAGCAATGCAGAATGACTTGGGGAAGATATTTGGCAGAAAAAGTAGAAGTGTCTCCAGACTAACGTGTAGGGAGGAGGTGGGGGAGGGAAGAAGATTCGCTTGGAATCTTTATTAGCTCAAATATCTGGCACATATAGAATTTTCCAACTTGGCCGTCTGCAAAGGAACAAAAGTAGTAGAACCAATAGTACCAAGAGGATAGGCTGCTTAGCTCTTTTTTCTACTTTGTAAAAACCAAAATGTTACATAATGATGGTAGAAAAGTCAGGAAATATGAATATTCAAAAAGAAACCAAAAATAAAATAACCTGTAATTCCATTAACCTAGAGATAGCTACTAACATTTCGGCATACGTATCCTTCCACAGACTTTTGTGTGCATAAATATCTAGATTTTGTTCTTTATCGCTATAGGTCACTATATTTGCTTTGCAAAGATGGAATCATAATACTTAGACTTTTATTTTTTTAACACAAGCTGCCCAAGACTATTGTAGAAAACATAGAAAGTTCAAACGAACAATAAGGAAACGTTTCTTTTGTTTTTTTTGTTTTTGTTTTTTTATAATCTGGTTACCCAGTACTTGGTATCTCTCTCTCCTGATATTTTCAATGTACTTTTATACATTGAGTACAAATTGTTATAAATGTCATTATTCTATAGGAGATATTCTGTTAACTGATTTCCTCATTGGCCCTGAACATTTTTCCTGTCAAAAATATGCATCAGGGGACACCTGAGTGGCTCAGTGGTTGAGCATCTGCCTTTGGCTCAGGGCGTGATCCCAGAGTCCTGGGATCGAGTCCCACATTGGGTTCCCTGCAGGGAGCCTGCTTCTCCCTCTGCCTATGTCTCTGCCTTTTCTGTGTGTCTCTCATGAATAAATAAGGAAAATCTTTTTTAAAAATACATCAATACTGTTGATGATGTCTTAATCCATCCTTGAATATTCTTTGTATTTCTTGAAAAAAATATATTTCTGGGTCAGAAGTTTGCAACATACCCTCCTCAAAACACTGTGGGCTAGGAGTCATTTCCTCAGAACCTAGCCAGTTTTGGATCCTACTGTTCCTTTTCTTTCAGAGAAGAAAAATGCTATGTTTAGCATTTGTGAAATCAAATTCACCCTGAAAAATGTCTGGGGCCATACATTTAATAAATAATTTTATAGCCTCTACTGTGTGCCACACACTGTTATAAGTACTTAATAACAATTAATTTTATTCTCCTAACAATCCTATAAGATAGGTGCCATTATAATCACTCCCATTTCATAGCTGGGGAAACTGAGGCATGAAGCAATGAATTACCTTAGCCAGGAGCAACGGACTAGAATTCAGACCAGGTAGTTGGGTGCTAGCATTCACTTCCATACTTTGGCACTTGGGTCCCCCTTCCACGTCCATCCCAGCAAGCAAGGACTCTTCACAAATCTCTTAGTGCCAGCAAATCACAATTCAAATACTCCCCAGCAGAGTTTCCTTTACAGGATAGCAATGTCCCATATGGCTACAAGGCTGCAAGGAGGGCTTAGAAAATAGAAAATAAATATGGGCAAAAAAGGGGTTAGGAATACTAGGACCAGCTTGCAAAATGATGAATTCTCCCCTGACAGTTTACTGCCAGTCTCAATAAAACTTAAGGTTCCGTTTGCAAACAAGAAGTGGAGGTGGTAATGATGGCTGTTGAGTCACCAACTAAAGGTGTCAGCCATGCAGGCATCAGGTGCTCATCACGTGCCGGAAAGGGTCTTTGGTGGCCACAGTGGACAGTGATGCCAACCGGGAACAAGAGTCTCTATTCCAAGCAATGGAGTTTCTCAGTTCAAGGGAAGTGTCTCTGAGTTCTGATTCCAGTCTAGGGATTCATGAAAGTGGTACTTGCCTCTCAGTATAAGCCATTTTCGTTCTGCACAGTCAAGCATCCCTGAGTGAAGGAATGGGGTTCTCAGAGCATGGAGAGCCTGGGGATGGGCAGTTCCACGAGGTGAATAACACCAGGACACACACAAGTACCAGTGTCACAAAGGGGGCGCCAAGCCCACTATATGGGCAACACATCCGAAGTGGTCCAGGAGGCTAACCGAAGACACATCCAAGAATCAGAATCCATGTGGACAGCTCAAGGGTGGTCCAAAACCTAAAAGTGGTTGACAGCAGGAGGAAGGATACATGTCTTAAGTTCAGGAAATCTACACTGGCCAGGGTGAGGATTTGAATGTATGAGGCACAGGGCAAGGCTTTGGATCCATTATTGGCTAGAAGGAAGGAGGGAGAAGAGAACCCAGAAGAGGGACAGCACGTCAGGTGCAAACACAAGTCCATGCCCATGATAATGTAGAGCAGGGGATGTGCGCTTACTCCCAGAGACCTCCAGGATAGCCAGGGTGGGCTCCTGTCCAGAGTCGGGCAGGACTCTGAAAAGAAGCTTCTCTTTATCAAATCTTCACGATTCAGATCCGATGGTCATTACACGGGTTTACTTGCTGAGGCTTCTGTGAGTTAAAAAAGCTGGGTGATTTACCCAGATGACTTCCCTTTTTTCAAAGCTGTGAGTTAGGGATGAGCACTGGGTATTATGCTATATGTTGGCAAATTGAACTCCAATAAAAAAAATTAAAAACAAAACAAAATAAAACAAAGCTGTGAGTTGGAGATGACGCCACCGACCCCTCTTTTCATTGGCACCCTTGCCAGCTCAGCCCACGTATATATAAAACCTAATCGCACTAACTTATTGTGTTATGCAAGTTGCAGTTTGATGTTCAAAGCCCTGGGAGGTTTCTTCATCCTTAGGTAGGATGGAATCCGTGCTAAGCAGATGAACGGAGTGAAGTGGGTCTTTCTGCTGTCCTGGGTAATTAGGCTGCACAGTCACTAAAACGTAAGGAATATGGCAGGCTCTCTGTCCCCGAGTCACGGAGCCAAAGAAGACCTCAGACAGATGCTCACACGTGCACATGTGCACATGCATGCGTGCATGCACGCACATGCACAATGCACACATGCATGTGCACACACACATACGCACGCACACACCGTGCACACATGGACACACAAGCACGCGTGCACATACACTTTGGCTAATTTAAGCCAGCCGGGAAGCTTTTCTTCTGAGAATCACTAACCCTTTCATACTTTCCTTCTAACCTTTAAAGGATCAGAATATGTTTCTTATTGGAAAATGTAAAAAATAAATAAATAAATCCATAGAAATGTCCCCTATGATTGAAAACAGAAGCTGGCCATTAAGACATTCTCATTGGAAAAAAAAAAAAAAAACTAATGGAAAGTCAAATGAAATGGAACACCACCAATGCATTTTATCAACTGCATGTTGAGAAACCACACCCAACACATTTTATCAAAGGAATGACAGACATGCTGGACTGTTAATTACCTACAGGTTTCTCTTCTAAATTTATATCCCTCGTGGGACAAAGGCTGAACAAGGAATATGCTGGCTATAGCAAGAGCGTTGGGGAGGAAGGTGGATTAGCCAGTGACTCAGAGATCCACAGACCTCCATTTCTTCAACTCTAAATGTGAGCCAGAAAACAACATGCCTGCATGGAGTGGTATCTTTCTGGCAAAGTTACATTCCTACAATCAAAACAACCTGCTATCAGCCCTCAACATGGGTTATTTATGTTGCTTTGTTGCCAGTTAAAAAAAAAAAAAAAAAAAAAAAAAAAAAAAACAGGGTAAAAAGAAGTCATGGAAATCCAGGTTAGGCTCATGGCAGCCACACACAGCTGACTTTATCCTGCCTTAGCTACCTGAAGACCTGACCTTGGTTTCAGAGCATGCTACAAAAGCACGCATAAAGTCTTTCATTCATTTACCCTCTCCCCCCCTCCACCCTCTACTGAACGCCCAAAGCTAAGCAGAGCTTAAAAATCAAAATGCAATGGCAATGGCGCTTTCAGGAAATTTATTTTTCGTTGATAATGATATGGGAATATTTCTCATGGCGTGAACAACATTGCAAACTTTGCCAAGAGGAGCTGGCTGTGAATTTGGGAAAGAGAGTGGCTGAAAAGCTGACGAGAGAAGGGTGTTTATGCATGTGGAGGAGTGTGTGCACGGAGGGGGCAGAGACCAAGTGACACAAAAGATATTCTTGTCCACTGGGGGGTCTATTCTTAGTGTTCATTTAAATAATACGGTCTAACAGAAGATGTGTAGCCTGGGGCAGTTCTGTTCTGCACACATCCCTTCACCCATCACGCTTACTCATTGCTGATGCCTGCTCTCACTGTAGCTGGTTTCCGAGAGCACAATGTGAGAACTTCTTTGGGGATGCCTGCTAACGGCCATCAGATGGAAGGGTGAAACACAGACACAGCGCCCTTCGTTTGTCCTTCCTTTCGGGGGGAGATGGAGAGGCCCAACCACCTCTAGGAGCGCCTTGATTTAAGATTGCGGAGAAGTGTTCTCTCTTTTCTCCTTTCAAACACACCTCTCAAAGTATCCCCTCAACTTCTCCTCTGTCTGCTCTTCTCCTGGTGAGAAGAAGGGCTCTGCGTGCTCAGCCCTGCCTGAGACGGTTGTTGGTTTATCAGGTCGGTTGGCCTCTTTCTTGGAGCAGATAGAGCTTCCATCAGTCGGTCTGAGCAGGGGGCAGGCCTTGTGGGATAGAAGCAGGAGGGCAGACGCCAACAACAACAACGGAACTTTGTGTCAACACTGTCCTGTGCTGATGTGAATAAAATATAAATATTGCACAACGAGCCATTTTTAAAAAAATTCTTCAAAATATTACGCTCTTGCCTTACGGGTAAGCTAAGTGGAGGGAGAGACCTGTTTCATCCCAGCAAATGTTAATAGCAGCCCAGGAGCTGGAAAACCAACTTCAGAAACACTTAATGTTTAGATCCACTTAGTGGTTGGAAAAAAACAACTTTTTTTTTTTTTTTTTTTAATGTTTAAGAGCCACTCCAGCAAGTGGAAACAGCAATTCCTTGTAAACAAACCTTTAACATGAAGATGTTTCTCAGTGGCGGAAAACCTAACTTCATAAAGTCAGACTTCTGAGATTTTAATTTTTTTTTTCAGCTTCTTGGAGACTACAGAAGTGACCACATTCTGTCAGTTGATGCATCAAACAAACAAACGCGAACGAGCGATTTTTCCATATCCTATGTCAGCCGAATGTGTGTGTCTGACAAAAAGTCCACGCGAGCTTGGGCACATGTTAACTGTGGAGAAAGTCACGGAGACAATCTGAAGTTATGATGGAAAGCCTGCATGCTTTCAGCTCACCATCAGGAACACGAATGACAGTTCTCGCTGTGACATAAGCAATTCGAGGCCGTTCCCACATGCATCTCTTCCCAGCTACCAAAGCGGTTCACGTTAACTGTGTCGATTCTGATGCACCATGTCTGACATTTCATCGGAAATCCTCTGCTCTTTCCATATCATAACAATCCAGCTAGCCAGGGTGGCATCATGGAGAGGCAGGCCAGAGCCCACTTGGAAAAATCACACCCCTGACCTCAGTGTCCGCCCTACTTCTCCGCAGAATAGAAACAATTCAGGGTTGGGACACCTGGGTGGCTCAGTGGTTGAGCGTCTGCCTTTGGCTCAGTTTGTGATCTCAGGGTCCTGGGATCCAGTCCTGCATGGGCTCCCTCTGCCTGTGACTCTGCCTCTCTCTGTGTGTCTCTCATGAATAAATAAGTAAAAATCTTAAAATAAAAAGAAAGAAACAATTCAGGGTTATACATTAGAGGGAACCAGGGAAGAGCTCATCACCAAAAATCTCACTGGAAATCTACAGTTAGAAATTAATATGATTCCGTTTTGCTAAAGAACTACTCTTTCAGAGCAACTATCCTTAGAAATGCCTTTGGTATGTGGTAGCAGGAATTTCCTGTCCTGCCAACAAGGTTTAGTTCCAGGTACTTCCCTGCAAAGTGAACTGGAGCAGGTCACTTCACCCGGCTGGACCTTAGTCTACTCATCTATAAAATGGAATGTTGATCCCCACTTCATGGTGTTCTTGCAAATAAAAATGAGACTTATGAATGTGGAAAGACATACAACTATAGCATAGAGGTTGATGTGTAACATGCCACAGCGAGCTCAATAGAAGGAGGATAATGTTCCCTGTGTATTTAAGTAGTTGTTTCTCAAAAGCAACTAAGCTCAATGTTCAAAGAAAATCAGTATTTTGCTGGAAAAGGGACCCTGTTTAGAAAGGGGTTGGGGAGAAGTAACCCTTGAGTTCTCCAGACAACTGGTTTCCATATGGTGAATCCACCTGTGTGTCGGGCAAGTTGATCTTTAAGGGGTGTGGGAAAACCTGCTAGACCTCTGTTTTATTATTTAACTCAGCTTGTATTTCCATTTTGTGTACGATTTATATCATATCCATGCCCAAAGATCTTTGAAGTCTAAATAATTCTGACCCAATCATATCAGATTAAGTAAAATCCTGAAAGTGGGGAAAGTTTTTTTTTTTTTAATGATTTTATTCATTTATTTGAGAGAGGGAGAGAGACAGAGAGAGCATGGCCAGGGGCAGAGGGAGAGAGACAAGCAGACTCCCCACTGAGCATGAATCCCAACACAGTTCTCCATCCCAGGACCCCAAGATCATGACCTGAGCCGAAGGCAGACGCTTAACCAACTGAACCACCCAGGGGCCCCCAGGAAAAGTTTATTTCTGATGAGAAACAGAGAAGAAAGAAGAAAAGGAACTAACAAATGTTACAAATGTGCTGGTGGATTGGGGGCTTTATGAAGTGCTATGGATGCGGGCGAACAGAACAGTTCTTTGGCCTTTGTAGTGAAAAAGAGACAACGAACAAGAGCAATAAGTCAGTCAACATACGTGGTAATGCTAAGTGTTAGGCAGGAGGATAAAGAAGGAAAGAAAAAGTGGGGAGATGGACATGCAACTTGAATGATGGTTAAAGAAGGCCTCACCGACAATACGCAGAAAGACCTGAAGGAACGCGGAAGCCTTTCTGTGGATACCTGTGTGAAGATGATCATGGGCAGCAGTGCAAAGGTCCTGAGGCAGGAGCTTCTCTAGTGCATCTGAGGAAGAGGCAGGAGGCTACTGTGGCTGCAGGAGAGTGAGCAGGTCAGAGCACAGAAGTATGGAAGACAAGTGTGGGGGAGACCATGGGCACCTTGAGAATTACTCTAAGAACTTAGGCTTTCACTCTCAGTGGAGAAACCCCAGAGACTATCATGGTCTGACTTCAGTATTAACAGGGTCCCTCCGGTTGCTGGGTTGAGCAAAGACTCTACAGCCCCAGGAGAGGTGGGTGAGGAAGTTATCGCAGTAATCCAGATGGGTTCAGACCGAGGTGTCACGATAGAGGTGAGAAGCAATCGACTCCTGGAAATAGAGCAACAGCTTGACCACGGGGTGTAAGAAAAGGGGGATCAAACCACATCATGTTTGCCCTGCCCGAGTGCACGGACGGAGTGGTCATTTCCCGAGATAAGGTCACACCAAGGCAGCGCCTGGCACACGCCATGGACCAATAAATGCGAAATAAATACACCTCGGGTTTAAAGATAAAAAACCTGAAGCTCATCGAAGTTAATTTACTTACTCAAAGCCATATCATGGCTAGTGGTAGAGTCGGGACAAAAAAAACAAAACAAAACAAAACACCAACACGCCTGTCTGGCCCAAAGGCCCACGTTTTCTCTCTACAGCCATCTGTGATGTTCCTAAAGAAGTGAACCAGAGTGGGAGGGCGAGACAAACAGGCTCTCCGGTTTCCATTCTGAGCGTATCATGACTCCTCTTGCCCAACCTGATTGAGGCTCTGTCCAAGGGTCACAAACCAGGGACCTGTTGGCCCAATAAGGCCTGCTGCCATGTTTTCTTTGGCCCTCACAGCTTTGTAAAAACAATTTGTGTTTGAATGCCTTTAGGCTGGGCTTGTCCTTTCCACCCCCCCCCCCACACACACACACACACCACTCCCTCTGGCTTACAGCAGTGCCCTTCAGATTTACCTGCCTGGCCCCCCGAAGATATGCAATTTTTCAGCCAGTGATTCAAACCCACACGACCATGGGCATTTAGCTATGGCGTGAGACAAGTGTGCCAGAAGGAAGTCTCTGGAGTCAAACAGCAATTCACAGCCAGCCTTATCATTTCCCCATCTGTGGGAGCGAAGCCAGCTTCACCTCTCTTTCCCCATCCGTAAAGTAGGGAGAGGAGCATCTACTTGGAATACTTTTGTGAAACCTAGATCACAGGAGACATGTCAGGCGTGTGGCCACTGGGTAGGGCAGGAAGTGGCACCCCGTTTCTGTAAAGGGCCAGAGAGTTCCATATGTTAGACTTTGTGTCCTGACGACTCAGCCCTGCAGTGGTAGCACGAAAGCAGCCCTAGAGAAGACATAAATGAGTAAGCGTGGCAAATGAAGTCACAAAGGGACGCCAGGGAGGCTCAGGGGTTGAGCCTTTGGCTCAGGTCGTGATCCCGGGGTCCTGGGATTGAGTTCTGCATCGGGCTCCCTGCATGGAGCCTGCTTCTCCCTCTGCCTCTCTCCCTCTCTCTCTCTGTGTCTCTCATGAATAAATAAATAGTTTGTTTTTTTTAATCAAGTCACAGTAAAATTGTATTTACAAAGGGAGGTGAGAGGCCAAATATGACCACTGGGCTGCAGTTTGGTAACTCGTTGTTCCACTAGGGAGCATATACTTTAATACCCTCCAAATGACCCTCCCTCCCACTCTGCTCCATCACACCTACCAAAATAAAAAGTCTTTGGTTTGGGGGCACGGACTATTTCAAACTCTTTGAATCCAAGCTGTAAGGTGACATCACAGCGGTACCCCCTGCTACCCTGATTGTCCCCTTCAGGAGTGAAAGAAAAGGAAGACCTTCTTCAGTGGCCTCATTTAATGTAAGGCAGGGCCAGCAGGAATGATTTTCCCAGAGTGTGAGGCATCCCCAGAAAGGCCCAACTTCCCCCACTCAGACACCTGGCCAGTGTAGATTGGCCAGTGTTCCCTCCTGGACTTCTGGAATCCCAGGGGGCAGCTGCTTCTCCCCAGCAGGTCCAAGGACCGGAAGAGATAGATGGAGGTCCCCAGAGTGAAGCCCGCCCCTGGGCTCGGTCCCACCCTTGGAGGGAACAGGAAGGCTTCTCCACCCTTGGCACTGGAGCGCCCCTGAGCAGCACTGCAGGCGAATTTCCCATCCTTTGACCTAATCAGGGTTTTGATTTGCAGGCCTTGAGGGAGAGGCCACTGGGTTGTTCCCACTGGGTTATTTTTAGGAGCTGGCATGAGAGGGGAAGATGGGAGTTCGCAGTGCGTACCACTGGGCAGCAGTGAGCAGGCCTCTGCGTAAGCCCTGTAGCAAACTTAGCTCATTTCCTCTTACAAATCTCAGAATCAGGCAGCACCAGAAACTCTGGGAAGGGGCAGATATGGAGGAATCAGCAGCCTTCGGTTTTCTCATGAAATGATCTGGGGTGTTCTGGTTCACTCACTTTCATCTCAAAGGATGCGAAATGAAATTGTGAAAGAGCACACACGTGTTGGGGGAGGATAAAATGAAGGCCAAGTTGACAGACAAGAAGACAAACTCACTAAAAATCTCACTGGGCTTCACCATCCCTTCGATTTTCTTTTAACCAGACCCTAGCAGAGTTTGCTTCTAATCATCAAGTCTGGGCTCAATGCAGCAAACCACACCACTCTACAGATCACAGTCATCCTAATGAGGGGTGCTGGTGTTGGGGTGGGGGATTAATACACAGGAATCCTGCTATCACAGTCCTCAGACAGTCTCGGGAGCTACCATGGAATGGCCTTCCTCGGGGCCGGCTCCGTGCTGTGGGAGCTGGGCAGGTGCACAGAACTCCTACCCAGAAGGGCCCCGTGATTCCCTTGGTGCTCTGCTGTCACTGTCTTGAAATTCTCAATTTGAATTTGAACAAAGGGCTCCACATTTATATTTTTCACTGAGCCCAGCTAACTGTGTAGCTGGTCTGTTCTTGTTCTATAACAGTGTTTCCTTGACCCCCCCTTTTTTGGTCATTTTTGCCCTCCCAAAGAGGACATTTGTTTCATAATCAATTCCCCCCACTAGTAAGTTGTAATACGAATGCACTGTGGTTTTGTTTATGTATTTTATGCATGTCTGTGTTCTGTACATTATAAAAAAGAAAGTTTTTTTTTTTTTTTTTTTTTTCCCCACAAAAAACAAGCTTTCACCCACTTGGAGATGATATTGTCCCCATTAAAAAATGCACGTTCTAAATCTAGAGAATCACACCTGGGGGGATCCCTGGGTGGCTCAGTTTAGCGCTTGCCTCTGGCCCAGGGTATGATCCTGGAGTCCCAGGATTGAGTCCCATGTCGGGATCCCTGCATGGAGCCTAGTTCTCCCTCTACCTGTGTCTCTGCCTGCCTCTCTCTCTCTCTCTCTCTCTCTCTCTCTGTGTGTGTGTCTCTCATGAATAAATAAATAAAATCTTTAAAAAAAATCACACCTGAACTCCAAACATCTACCCAGGAGCATAGACAAAAGTAATAATAATAAGAGTAGGTGGACGCCTGGGTGGCTCAGTGGCTGAGCATCTGCCTTTAGCTCAGGGCGAGATCTCGAAGTCTCAGGATCGAGTCCCGCATCAGGCTCTCTGCATGGAGCCTACTTCTCCTCCCTCTTCTTATGTCTCTGCCTCTCTCTCTATGTCTCTTATGAATAAATAAATAAAATCTTTAAAATAATAATAATAAGGGTAGGTATCCATTATTGAGCCAGGAATGGCTCTAAGTGCTTTACACATATTACCTCAAGTAATCTCCAAAACTATTCTATTCAAATATTCATCTTACAGACGAGGAAAGTGAGGCACAGAGAGTTTCAATAACTTGTCCAAGGTCAGTCAGTCATACAGTCAGCGGCAAGGCTGGGATTTGAATATGGTTCTCCTGTCTCCCCAACCTAGAACCCAGAGATGCAGGTGCACACACTTGCTCTTTCCTGCAGGAGACAGGTACGTTTTTTCAGTGCGCTATTGGTAGACAAGAAATCTTATTAATAAAGACAATGTGACAGCTGGTAGATATAGGCCAGCAGGGCTTCATCTCGACCAAACCTTCTGCAGAGGAAGCAAAAGCTCTCCGTGGGCCTCCGCACAGTTTTCATGGTGGCTTCTAATATTGGAAAAGTGATACGTTTTCCTGGAGAAGGTAGTTACGGCTTTATAAACAGATATTCCCATATACTCTTGTGGAACATGAGTTGTCTAGTTCCTCTTTTCTTTCATTCTGAAAAAATACCACGGGGCTTAAACAGAATCCTGAGTTTGGGGTTCCAACCACTTGTGTGAACCCGGTCAAGTCACTTCTCAGGGCCTCAATGTTCTCTGCAAAAGAGGCAAAATCAAGTCATCACCAATATTCTTTTCATCTGGAATACTATTACCCCTTCTGGAAAACATGGGCAGAAGCAACAAAAATATTTAAAAAACAGTTATGCTGAAAAAATGTTAGCCAATGTTTACTGTGAGATTTGTAGCCACGGATGGCCACAGGGGTGAAGCAGGGAGCACAGCAAATAAAGGAAATAGAGGGAGAGAACGGAATCATGGAAACTCAGGTAGGCATGTCCTGACCGAAGGGCGCTATGAACAGTCCACTCCTACTGGCTGCTGCCAGGTAGGAATGTGGGCCCAGTGCCACCAGGTATTCTGATTTTTTTTCAAAAGAAACTGAAAAGCTAAATTCCTAGGCATACTCTACTAATTTGTAGATGTGAACCCCGATGACAGGCAGACCGACCCCACAGCGGCCTCTATGTTTCCTGTCGCCTGGTGTTCACAGCCTTGTGTGATCCACTCCCCCTGGCTGTAAAGCAGCACTCGTGATGTGCTGGCAGCCAATAGAATATGACAAAGATGGCACTGTTTTTTTCAGATGTAATTAAGGTCCCAAATCAGTTGTTTTTATATTAATCGAAAAATAGATAATGAGGGGTGGGCCTGACCAAATCAGGTGAAAGTCCTTGAAAGATGAACTGTTCCTTCCCTGAGGTGAGGGGCTCTCCTTGTGGGCTTAATGAAGGAAACAGCCATGTTAGAGAAGCTCACGGACAAAGGAACTGTGCCTCGAGGACCTGAGAGCTGCCTCCAGCCTCCAGACAGCAAAATGCTATAGCTGCAAAGAAATGGACCCTACCAACAACCTGAATGAATTTGGAAGTGGCTTCTTCCCCAATGAAGCCTCCAGAAGAGAAGAGAGCCCAGTGAACTCCTTGTTTGCAGTCTGATAAGACTCTAGGCAGAGGACTCTGCTAGCCCTGTCTATTCCTGATGCATAGAAATGGTGAGATCCTAAATTTGAGTGGCTTTAAGCTTTGAAGTGATGGCTCTTTGTTAGACAGGAATAGAAAAGGGATACAATGTCTTATTCAAGTTTTCGAAAATACTCTGCAGGCCAAACCAACCTGAAGAGGGCGGTAGGTGGCTTAGGGGAAGCCATTGTGTGACATAGCCATTGTGGAGTGTCCGTAAAATGGTCAAAATGCTACATATTACCTTAGGTATTCAGCATTAAGAGATAAAAGACACAATATCTGGAGAAAGATCAATATCACAATTCTACGTATCGCGATAACTGTGAGACCCTGACCACAAGAGGGATGGACCTCCTGCAGAAGCAGGTACCAGAACCTAATTGCAACTTGCGTAAAGTCAGAAGCTGCCATTTTGCTGTCTGCCCTGGGGGCCTTTTGGAGGAAAAATTGTTCCATCTCCATTCTCTGCTTCTTTGGGGGTGGCTACATTAGAAGCTCTGCTTTAAAATCTTCTTAATGATCACCGGTTTTCTTAACAATAGATGGTGTTACCTTTGAGCCTAAGTGATAAAAGAACTGGGCTTCTTCTTTTAAGCACCTTGATATTTACATCTCCTTTCAGGGGTTTTGTCAATCATCTAAAGTTAGAAATTTCCCAGTTCAAAGAGACAGCTACAAGGGGACAGTAGCTGTGAGGTCTGGGCATGTGACAGGTCCTCTGAGAAAGTATACCATATTTCCTATACTTAGATACGGCCAACATTGACCAAGGCAGTGACACCCCTGGGACCTGGGACCTGGGACCAGACTTGTAGGATGTGAGCTGGAACTAGCCATGCAAACTGCCTAGGAGCCAGTAACCTTCCCTAATTACCTCTTGCCTTATTTAAAAATAAATAAAAAATAAAAACAAAACAAAAAAACCTAACTGGGTTTTTTCTCAACATGTCAATCAGAGTCATACTCTTAAACCATAACTGAGATCATAAATGCCCAATGGCTTCCCATCATGCTCAGATTAACATCCCAACTCTTATCATGGCATATGTGAGCTAGCCACCTATCTACTTCCCTTCCTCTCCCAAGGAGTTAGTCATCAAAGCTTATTCATAGTTTAAAATGTCATGTTTCTGTAACAATGTCCCCAAAATAAATATCAGTCCTGATCATCAGCCAGTATGCACAGGTCTGAGTGTTATCAATAATTAAAATATGCAAATGCTTCTATATCAGTTGGTATATTAGCTGCTGTCCTGAATCTCTCTTTCTATTTCTGTGCTCCTTGACCTCATCATGATCCCACAATAAGCTGTGAACTTCTGCAGAGCAGAGGGCCCCTATTTTCTGTTCAAGAACTATGGCCAGTGTCCACTCCACTTGGTAGGTACCTGAGCCATACTAGTTGTTAAATGTTTGGGTTGGGATACGACCCCTGATGACAAGCACACTATTAAAACAAGATGGCGTGCGAGGGGACATCTAGTCACCAACCAAAGGAAAGTAGGATTCGAAAAAGAATCAAAAAGCTTCCTGAAGCCAGGAGCAGCTATCTTTCAATGTGGTGGAACAAAACTTGCCCCGTCATTCAGCTTGGGGAACAATAAATGGGAACTCTGGAAAATAAATACAAAACACACACTTGCTCTTTGCACTACCAATACCACATGAAGAGCAGAATAATTATGTATTCGAATATCATTGCTGGGAAAAACTCAGTGTGACCCAAAGTTCAATACTCAAACACATTGGTTCCAGGCGAGATTGCCTTTCATGGTGGTATACCCTTTCTCCTCTCCTGCCCTGCTTCCAAAGGAAATTAGATACTGCTCCTATTTACCGGAATGGGATCTAATAAGGGGCGTCTTCTTGATTATAGAGAGCTATGAGGATCAGCACTTTCTCTCTTGCTCATAAGAAACCACATAAAATGAAACAACAGAAACCTGTAAGTATGTCCCCAGCTAATCGCCCTGGCCCAGGGGCAATCACATGACTGGAAGCCAGTTTCTAGAGAAAAGTTAGTGACCAGCATGAAATAAGATGATGTCAATGTCAGCTTCCTTCTCCTTCATATTGTCTCTCCCAGGTCTGGATGGTTCCTCATGGTCTCAGGTCAGCCCAGCCAATGCAAATACTTTATCAACTCAGCACGAAGCATCTACTCTTCACTAGGGGCTGTCTAGAGGGGCTTAAAAACAAATTGACATTCTCAGACGCAGAATCTGATGGCCCTACTACCAAACCTAGGCTCCCAGGTTGTGTTCCAATCCCCCAGTCCATATCCTAGCCTCCTTTGTTAATCAAACTGGCCACAGGGAATGCCACTATGCCACAGGGAATGAGCTGGCTCTGTTTGAAAGTTGTCCCCTCTCAACTCAGGAAACTCCTTATTCCTTTCTTATTTCAGGTCATGCTGCTGAGTTTTGCCTTGGGTCCATACTGAGCAATTCAACGCTCCCGTTTGTCCATTGTGATCGAAGGTCCTATTCCAACCCTTGAATCGTATAGCTGGCGCTCTGTTGAGGACCTGGATTTGTCAATCACCTTGAATAGGATACAAGTCTTAGCATAAGGTCACATTTCCCAGAGCAACACCTGCTGCATACCTAGGCTGCCCACTTCTGCTGCTTTGTCATCCAGAGACTTCCTAATGTGACTTGCTGGATCATAATTCAGTTTCTTTGTCCTTTGCAGCCTGGACCTTGGGGTTCCAAGCTGCCATTGCCAGGACCAATCTATCCAGTAATTCCCTTAGCACTGGCTCATTCTGCCCTTTCTTTGTTGGAGGTCCTAATATGGTCCTAACTTCCCCTCCCCAACCTGCTGCTCACCTCCAAAATCCCAACATATACTGCCTCTAACCCATTTTATCTGTACCTTTAGATACTCACTCTGCTTGGGCTGACCAAAAGCACCTTGAGGAGTTTTACCAATTGGGAGGCCTCAAAATTTGTTTGTAATTTTATTATTCACAAGCTTATACCTGAAAACCAGAATGGGAGATATGCCCTCCCTACCAAGAGTAATTGTACAGCCCAAGCAAAACTGTTTACCTTCTGGAGGCTCAGATCTGAGTTTTTATTTGCTTCATCTTGTTACAATAAAATGTGACTTTTGAACATTTTGCTTTCAAATACATTTATTTAACAGGATTTTGCTCCATTATGTAAAATAAAACAAAAAGGATCAGTCAGGGGGGGAAAATGTAACATAAGTCCATCATTTAGTAAGCTTTTCCAATTATATCTATTTGAATCTGACTTTCTGCCCAGATGCGAATGGAAAGTTTTTTCCATTTAAAAAGCAAATATCTTTCATTGAAAATAGCGCAAACCAAAAGCATGCTCTTTTTTTTTTCTTTTTGTCTAGCCATATTTGCTGTCTTTATCTCGTAATGACCTTTCCCCAACATATTTTTCTGTTTCTCTTTAGTGCCCAGTTTCTAAAAATAAAGTGGCTAGTGGATCTTTGGATGTAGGGATAATATTTTGATTTCACTGGTACATACAATCAGGAAACATATTTCTGTTTATACTCTTAAAATCAGTTGAGAGTTGTAGATGAAGCCACGTTCTGTCAGCACATTTTTTTTTTTTCAAAACCTGGAAAATGTAACAAAATCCAAAGCAGCTGCAGGAAGTAGAGTATACCCTCCATTTGCACTCAGCAGGGGAAGAGCTAACAGGAGGTAACAGGATAGTTCCCACATGAAAAAGTTACCAAGAATTTAACCTGTAATGAAACTCTGATAATCTCCAGGAATGAAAGATGCTTGGATGATGGGTTTGGGGTTTCTCATGAGTTCAAAGGATCCGGTTTTCCCTATAAATGCTACGCAGGAATAGAAGACGTCCATGTGGTCATTGTTATGTCTGATAGCCAACAAAAGTTCAGACTTCATCTTTAAGCCATTAAACGGTGACTGTGTGTGCATTTTAAGACCGTGGATTAGCCTGCCCATGCCCTTCTCTGAAGCATATAGAAAGCAGAATCTCATTAACTCGTCACCATCTGCTCCAAGATAGGGACACTGATGGGTAATTATCAGTTTAAGGTTGGTTTCCTTTAAGATTCAATGTGTGAAGATCCTGTAGACCACAGAGCATCCAACTTCGGTATGCACCCAAAAGACGGCTGGACCTTATTAAATGCAGATTCGGAGTCAGTAGTTCTGGGTGGGGTGGGATTAGAGCTGAGATTTTGCATTTCTATCAAATTTGCAAATGGTCCTGATGTCGCTAGCCCATGGGCCACCACTGAAAGAGCAACAGTGCTATCCTATCCTGTCTGCGGTGCACAGTCTCTCAAAGGGATCCCAATCATCTCCTCTCTTGGTGCTCAGGCCCTGGTGTGATCTCCTCCCTTTCCATATGAGCTAGACCTACTGACTCACTTGTAATAGCTGAACCTGGCAAAAATGGAAGCATGGCTCTTCTGAGATCAGGTAAGAAAACTGATGTAGATTTAGTCTAGGTGTCTCTCCCTTCCATGCTATTTCTATTGGAACCCTCATGTTGGGAGAAGCTCTCGGTCATGTATGTTGATAGCTGCCCTTGGAGAGGCCACATGACAAGGAACTGATGTCTCTGGCCAAGAGCTACGGCAACAAGTTTGGAAGTAGATCACTTCCGGATCAAGCCTTGGGATACTGCAGCCCCTGCCAATGCTGTTTGCATGAGAAACTTTGAGCCAGAGGCACCAAACTAGGCCATGCTCAGATTTCTTTTTTTTTTTTTTTTTTTCATGCTCAGATTTCTGATGCACAGAAACTGGGAGAGAACAAATATTTGTTGTGTTAAGCAGCTGAATATTTGAATAATTGGTTATGCAGCAAGAGAAAACGAATACAGCTTCATTTGTGAAACCTAAGTTTGTAGAAGTTGTCTTTAAAATTGTAACCTCAGTGAGTATCTCATTAGCCATTTACTAGGTTCAAACATTCTGGATGGCTACTCGCTGTCCTGATGTCACCCTATTTGTGAAGGTACCCATGTGTCACTCACTGGGGCCGGACTCATGTTTCCTGGTCACTTAGCAATTTGGGACTGACATTCGTAGGACCTCTTTGCTTGGCATTCAAACCAGTCTAGGTAAAGAACGGACTCAGGGCAATTAGTTCCAGAACCTTATATAATGTGAAAGCCAGATCTTCGAGAAGAGCTTAAAGGTGGAATCCACTGTGTCTGGCTTCTTGAGATATGGCCCTCTAATCTGGCAGCTTTTTTCCGCTTATCTTCCAGAGCTTTCCAAGGCAGGAGCAAAGCAGTACTACTTTAACAAAGACAATGCATATTTACCAAAAAGGCAGGGCAGAAAGAAGAGTGAAAAGTAAACCAGAAATGCGTGTTCAGTGCCCCTTGGGTTTGTTTTTGATTTCTGCTCTCGGACACAGAGGTTCCACCTGTTTGTCTTAACTTGCCCTTGAACTGACCTAGCTCCCATGAGGACACAGAATCAGTGAACCACAATCCTCTTGATCTTGGGTTCAGTCTGGCATTTGCACTTACTTTTTCCTGTATTTGCCTTACTCTGATGCACTTAGAATTTTCTCAAGGGAGAAGAGATCACAGAAGACAAAAGAAGAGGTATTCGGAAACTGGAGGCAGAAGTGTGATGTTCTCATGTCCTGATAGGGCAAAACGTGAATTTCACGATACATTCACAGACCTCTCTTCCGTGCCCATGTGATAGATGACAATAGTTTCCTGCACTATTACCTCATCCCGAATACGTCACAATCACTGGCCTCCGGTCTCTTGATTTCCTGAAGTACAGCGTCACTCTTTCACACCCCAAAATGTGGCCAGTGCCACAGCGCCAGCAGGATTAAGCCCACCATTCACAGCTTGAGAGTCCTGCTCCAACATGCCTTTCCACCACTGTCATTGGTTACTCACTTCCTTGAACCATTCAATTGTGCAAATGCTCTTCTGGGTCATTGTTCATGCTGTTTGCCCTTCAGAGATTCCAGCTCTCCTTTCTTCCTACATAAAAAATGTGCCCTCGGGGACACAGGGGTGGCTTAGTGGTTGAGAGTCTGCCTTCGCCTCAGGGTGTGATCCCAGGGTCCTGGGATCGAGTCCTGCATCAGGCTCCCTAGAGGGAGCTTGCTTCTCCCTCTGCCTATGTCTCTGCCTCTCTGTGTCTCTCATGAATAAATACATTTTTACAAAATCTTTAAAAAAAAATGTGCCCTTAAACTGTCTAGACTTAGATCAGATGCTGCTCGCTCCCAGTTTATTCCAGTCCACGGCATCTCCCTTTTCTGGAGACAGTGTTGTCAGTTTTGTATGGCACCTGCTTATAATCTTCCTTTGTCCCTTTCTTCTGCTGTTGCAAGCTACTGTCATTTCCCTCTTGCATCACTGTGGACTTCAAAGCCTCATGTATTATTATTATTATTATTCAAATATTCATGGATTCTTTCCACAAAGAAATTGTTAGTTACTTGATTAAAGAGGCTCTGCATTTATATTATTCACTTATTTATTAAGCATTGAAGTTCTCCATTCTACATATTCATCTAATGGATGCTATGTAAATATTTGTGAGTCTAGCTAATAGAACTTACTTTTCCTTTTTTATTTAAATATTTTTATTTATTTATTCATGAGAGACACAGAGAGAGAGGCAGAGTCCTAGGCAGAGGGAGAAACAGGCTCCCTGCAAGGTGCCTGATGCGGGATTCCACTCCAGGACCCTGGGATCACGACCTGAGCCAAAAGTAGATGCTCAACCATTGAGCTCCCCAGGAACCCCTAGAACTTACTTTTCCAAGCACCCTGAGCCTAATGACAAAATTTCTCGAAGCACAAGAAACACAATTACTAAATTAATCCATCAACAAGATCAAGAGGTGACTGAATTATGTATATTTACAAAAACCTAACCATGCTCAACTTGCCTATTTCTATCTGCATGGTTGATTAAGTTATCTCACCAGATTTTTTTTTTTTTTTTTGTATTTGCTAGGGTGTGGGCACACCTCCTCCTTCTAGATTGCGACCTGCCTCATACACAAAGGAACACACCAAAGTTGACAGAGAACAAAACACCTTGCATTCTGAATACAGAGCTTTAGAGCTTAGACTCACGGTTGTTACAACGAGCAATGGCCATCAGAGTATGTTTTCCCATCCCCTGATTTTACTGAGGGTTTGTACTGTTGTGAGTCCTGCAAACACTGACACAGATACGCAAAATAGGGCATGACCCTCCTTTCCCAGCCCAGAGCTCACACCGTCTCTGTGCTATTCCAGGGTCCTCCAAGCTCCAAGAAACACCGTTTGAATCTTCAGCAAGCGTGTACATCACAGTATATTGGCAGAAGCCGAAAAACTGACATTCAAGAAAGCTCTGGAAGGATGTACTCACTGGGATCCAAGGCAGAGGAAGGCTGTGTGTATTAACATTAGTCTCTGAAAATGCAAAGAAAGAGCCTTGAAAGGCAATCAGAACAAAAGACCACCCACCATGGAGGTGAATTATTAGCGGCCACCCTCACCTTAGATCTCCAAGTTCCTGCTCACGTGACTTCTACACATACACTCTCTCTCTCACACACACACACACATACTCACACTGATTTGGGCAATGCGTAGCCTTGATTAGATCTAGATCAAGTTTATCTGGTAAAGGAAAATCTGTAGTCCTAAATTTTGATTTGGCAGTAGCCAGGAAAAAGGATATGTGATCATTTGACAGTGAAGACTGTGTCCAACTCAGTTACATCTGCACAAAACCAATTCAGTGCATGCTACTTAAGACAGCCAGCCCTGGAGAAGAAAAAGTTCCCTATTCCAGGAAAAGTACGGAGGCACCCAGACGGAAGGGCAGTCATAAGACAGGAGGAAGGCCGTGGAAATCCGACGGAATGCGGACTAAATGGAGAAGGCCTTACGTTCCTGGCTTGCTGATTTCGGAGGGAAAAAGTAAATTCCAATAACTGTATATGTGCTTTAAAATCCACATCACAAAGGGATTTCTGAGATGAGTCTGTTGTTCCCACTTGCAGAGCTATTTTAATATTTTTGGTCAATTATGTAACTTAACCTATCCGTATGACAGACGATACTTATCACCAAGTACATCTCATCATCTGAGAGATTCAAAGAACGGTTGAAAACACACACACACACACACACACACACACACACAAATATCTCTAAAGTGGAACTACATCATCTAAATGATTCCCTAGTGAAATCTGTATAAAAGTTTATCAATGCAAGTGTGACAAGAACATCAGTACTGTCTTTAATGCCATCATTTCAGTCATTCTCAAATGTGTCAGACTTGAGGGTTTGTTCCTGTTGATGACTCAGATTATATCATTCAATATCCTTCTTTTTCTCTTTTTGCTAAGAGGGGGCACAAAAAAAAAAAAACCCTCTCTCTTCCACCCAAAGATCTCAGAAGATGAATCTATGGAATTTGGGGGGCACCAGGGTGGCTCAGTAGGTCAAGCATCTGCCTTCGGCTCAGGTCATGATCTCAGGGGTCCTGAGATGGAGCTCTGCATCCGGCTCCCTGCTCAGCAGAGAGTCTGCTTGTCCCTCTCCCTCTGCCCCTCCTTCCCCACCACTTGCGTGCTCTCTTTCTCATTCTCTTTCAAATTAAAAAAATAAAATATTTGAAAAAAAAAAAAAAAAAACCTGTGGAATTGTCCTTAACCACCTGGAAGACTTGGGCTTGCCCTCAGAGGCCAAATTCTACCACCGCTGCCACCAATGAAGTCAGGCACATGGTGACCCTGTCACGGCGACACGTGGGTGTGTGTGACTATGAGTGTGTGTGCATGTGAACATACACGTGTGTGCATGTGGATGTGTGCATGTTCGTGAGGGTGAGCCTGTGTTTGCGTTAAAGGAAATCTTCCGAAGAAGGAAATGGAAAATCACTGGCATAGATGGAACCTAAAAATAAAAACATGGAAAGATTTTTTTTTTTTTTACAAACAGAAACATTTTACTATATGTTACTTTGTTCCAAGAGTTTATGCCCTAAGTTTCTTCAATTGTTTTGAAGAATACTGTTTTTCCCCAGTGCTGTGTAAGTTTGAATTGTGGTAAAAAGGGAAATCTCAATAGTTTCTGTCCCGACTACGGATTCCTGTGGCCTCTGATGATAATGTTTGTGGCTTGGGAATGTAAACTATCTCATGTATATTCATATTGGAAAGTCTACCCATAAACATTCCTACCTGAACGTTTCCACTAACCCCCTCTTAATCCTCCGCAGTAGGTATCATTATGCTAATCTTAGCACAGTGGTAACTAAGGTAAAAAGAGATTTGTCTAACAACACACAACCATCTGGGTTGCAATTATTTGAGAGTAGGGCTCTGGATTCCAATCTTGGCTTCACCACTTACCAGCTACATCATCTAGGGTAAGATAATTAACTTGTCCATGCCTCAGTTTCCTCTTCTCGAAACCAGAGTTGGCAGTATGAGTAGCTACTCTACAACATTATTATGGGTACCAAATGAGTCAATGGGTGTAAAATTATTAGAACAGAACCTGACACAGAGTAAATCCTCAATAGACATTTACTATTACTGTTGTCATTATTATTGTTATAACTATCACTGATTTGGGATTAGCACCAGGACTTTTTATTCCTACTCTTGTATCTTTTCCATTGGCAATGTGATATGCACTGTCTCGATTAACACAACAGCTCGAAAACGGAGGTGTGGGATCCCTGGGTGGCGCAGCGTTTGGCGCCTGCCTTTGGCCCAGGGCGTGATCCTGGAGACCCGGGATCGAATCCCACGTCGGGCTCCTGGTGCATGGAGCCTGCTTCTCCCTCTGCCTGTGTCTCTGCCTCTCTCTCTCTGTGTGTGACTATCATAAATTTAAAAAAAAAAATTAAAAAAAAAAAAAGAAAAAAAGAAAACGGAGGTGTTTGCAGAATAGGAAAAGTTAGGTAACAGGCATTCAAAACACTGCCTTGAGTGTCTTGCCAGGGCTTGCTTGAGTATGGCAAAGTGAACAAGATAGGCATAGACTCTGTCCTCTCTGAGTGACAGCTCCTATAGCTTATTAAGAAATTCATTTTGGGGGTAGCTGGGTGGCTCAGTCGGTTAAGCATCTGACTCTAGGTTTCAGCTCAAGTCATGATCTCAGAGTCCTGAGATCAAGCCCAGCGTCGACCTCAGTGCAGAGTCTGCTTAAGATTCCTTGCCCCTCGGCTTGTGTGTGCACGCTCTCTCTCTAAAATAACTAACTAACTAACTAACTAAATAAATAAATACAATCTTTTTAAAAAGAGGTTTATTTCTTGGTTCTATTCAGAGAGATCAATGGTGGTGGGTGCCTTGGAACTTCACAGCATTATTCTTCAATGTCAGTATCAGGTAAAGATATCAGGGTGGCTTAAGGACATTCAGGTATATTCCATGTCCTCTTTGTAAATCTCTGAAGTAATTTAAAAAAAATTCAAGGTGAGAACAAGACCTTTTTTTAAAAAAAAAAAGATTTTATTTATTTATTCATGAAAGACACACAGAGAGAAAGGCAGAGACTTAGGCAGAGGGAGAAGCAGGCTCCAGGTAGGGAGCCTGATGTGGGACTCAATCCTGAGACCGTGGATCAGACCCTGAGCCAGGGGCAAGTGCTCAACTGCTGAGCCACCCAGGCATCCCAAGAACAAGACCTTTAAGGCAGCAAAGATTTCTTGGAATTATCAATCTTCCAAAGTGCTTTTCTCCATCTTCAAGGGAACTTATAGAGCTAACCAAAACTTTGCAATGAGAAAAAACGTGGTACCCTGCAAGAGACAGAAGATGTTTTTTCTGGAGGCTTGCTGCCTATTGCTCAAAAGATAGAGGAAGGAGGAAGGGATGAAAATAACCCCAAACTCCCCTTGGATCAAGATGAAATAATCTAGCAATATGAACCAGAGGGAAGCATCTAAGGGAAATGGTAATATACAACTCTTCAATGTTTTGGAAGAAGTGCGCCTTCTTTGCTTGCTAACAATCTATTGTTGAGTGCCACGGTGCTGTTTCATATCAAGATTTCAAAAACCATTACAAGCTGCATAGGTATTGGAGGCTCAACCAGATGTGATGAAGTTTCCATTGTTTTACTTAGTGCATGGAAAATATTACTAATGGTTGGTGTCAGGGGAGGCTTAACTGACCCCAATCGGCCAAACTCATCTGGGCACATTTCTTTAAGTCAGACCCTTTAAATACTCTCCCTGGTTATTTCACAATCCCCCTCCCCCATTTTATGAGATATTTGACTATATATAGCTCATTTTAGTCAAAGGAGAAATTCCATGACTGCATGAACAGGTGGGCTGGGGCCTTGGAGGAGGGATGGGATATCTCTGCTTAAGATGGAATTTTATTTACAGTCAAATCTTGATTATCTTTGATGCAAGACAAAACTGAGAACAATGAAGGAACTGAAGTCTCTTAAATCTCATTCAGTCTCTTTCCCTGCCATGTTTCTCCAAGAATTACTCAAAGGTGACTCAACACAATTTACACATCTCCTTGAGCAAAATCTCATCTCCTTCTAATTCTTCCCATTCCCTTCCCAATGCACCAGCTGAGACACAACAAAATGACCTGATAGAAGAAAGGATCTTAGAAGCACTCCTACCTGTTTACCTAGAGTTCAGGGACACGTGGGTGGCTCAGTGGTTGAGCACCTGCCTTTGGTTCTGATCGGGATCCCAGGATCTTGGGATTGAGTCTCTCATTGGGTTCCCTGCTTCTCCCTCTGCCTGTGTCTCTGCCTCTCTCTCTGTGTCTCATGAATAAATAAATAAAATCTTAAAAAAAAAAACCACCTAGAGCTCACATTCAATTTCTGTGTTTAATATATGATTTGTGCTTTAGATTTTTCTGAAACATAGGAGCAATCTCAAATAAAAGAAACATTTGCCTTCTGTTTCCATAATACACCACGGTGACCCAAACAGTGCAGTTCTTGCTACTGTCACAGACAGGTGCTTTTCTTTTAATTTAGAAAGCTTCAGAACAGATCGTGTTTTTCTTCAACCTGTGTGTGCACAAGTCTCATTCATTAGAGGCGTCCTTTATTCTCTTTAGTAAACTTGACATGTTCTCCAGAAATGAACTCATCAAGATCCAGAGTTCACTCTTAATTCAGAGGAATATGGAAAACAAAATTAAATGCTTTTCTAAACCTCCTGTGACTTTATCTGTGAACCTCGTGACTTTAGCTGAACCTCTTTTGTCAGCAACACTGGGGTGGAGGTCCCCTGAGAATAACCTTCCCTGTAAGAAGGTTTCTGGCACTTAAAATTTAGCATTGAAATCGTAAGTTTAAAAAAGGTCAAGACAATAAAATGTGACTATGATTTCAGAAATGAATAATGTTTTAGTGAGCTCCATATATTCATTTTTTTCTTAAATATGTTGCTCATTAGCCAGGATTTTAATAAAGTGGCACTGAATTTTGAAAATGTCTTACAGCTATTATGTAAAGGTATGATGGCCATTAATTTTTTTAAAAAAACCTCCAAACTCAGACATAGCTGGTTGAAACTATAGGAAAGGGTATCATTAATGAAAAACAAAGTCTTCATAGGTTGTATGCTCTGTGACAGTTGAAAGCTCAAAAGAGCCTTTTCACTTGTACCAGAAAAGCACCCATGTTTGCTGTGTAGTTGATATATTTTCATTGGCATCTTAGTTGTTTCTGTTACTAGTGTGGGTCCCTGCAAATGATCTCTTGCTGCCAAACTGGGAAGTCAATTGAAGGTTTGCCTCAATATTATGAAAACTGATAGAACTGATGGAGGGGAAGAAAACAGACTGCTTGCCCAAAGAGAACCAGCATCAAGGCAGAGAACATGTAATGTCATCACAAGTGGTTGGTCTGAATTCCACTGTGTCCTCCAGTCTTGTTTTTAAATGATCCTGAAAAACTGAGGTCTCAGAGCAGGCTTAAACACTTAGCGCCTGGAATGAATTTAAAACTTAAGGGAACAAATGGATGTTGAGTGAAGGAAAGCCTTTGTCTCAAAGTACCATGAGCAATTCCCAGGGCATGCTGCTGTCAGAACTCACTGCAGAAATATAATGGAATTTCTAATTTGCTTTAATTAGAAAAAAGTAAACACCGCCCTCAACATGTCATCATGTTTATATAGGAGCCCAACCAGCTGATTTTCTGCTGGCATGGCCCTGGAACCACTCAATTAAATCTCAGGGCACAATTTCTTTTTATGAATGAAATACCATTAGTATGAAGCCAGAGAATTCTTTTTTTTCTCATCTGCTTCTTTGGCTGTGACTCTACAGGGACAAGTGACCAAACACAGCACCTTCCAATTTTAAATTTACCAATGCTAATTTCCAAGACTAGATTATTTAGAGTCCCTCTTTCTGAGGCATCAGCATCATTATTTTTAAAAAGTTGCACGTTACGGGACTAAGGGAACAAAAATACTGTATTTCTAACATACAATGCTAGCAAAAAAATAATTAATTTTTAAAAAGATAAAGGAGAAGTCTACTTCTTAACAGGCATTGGGTAATTTTAAAAGGCAAAACCCTAGTTAAAGTTTATCCTAAGAAATTAGAATATTGATAGAATTTTGCCAGAGCTGGAAAATTATCTTCATGTAAGAGATTATACAACAGATGCTCAACTGTTATAAATTGTTGGAGATACGGACATTTTAAAACAGCGCTGAGTCAGTTACCCTACAGTTTTTAGGATCCATGAAACATGAATCACAGTTAAACAAATTAAGAAATTTTTGTTTGAAAAACTGAGAAGCAAATAATCCTACACAATTTTTTTTCATGAAAAAGAGATGGCAAAGATTCTTAGTACTCTAGAGCAGTGACATTGCAGTTAAATATAGTAAAAAGTTAATTTTTCTGCTATTCCTATAAAAGGAAGCAATAGTAATTCTCAGTTGCAAAGTCTCTCAAACAGCTGCAAACTTTAAGCTAAAATAACAGGAGACAAATCTAATTCTGGAATGTCGGGGAAGTTTTCTCCAACTGATCAGCTCCATGTCAGTTTCAACTGCAAGGTAAGGGGGGCTGTATATGTATATCTCGGTGGGGTGGAACAAGCCCTTGCAATTCCCAAGTTCAGCCATTCAGGCTTGTTAAACACATTAACAAGATCCACACTTAAGTTTTAGGAACACTCTCAGCCAACTCCACGGGCATCAAAGCCACGTCTCGAACAGAAAGCCTAGGGACAGTTGTCCCTTTTGAGTGTCCTTTGCCCACTTCATTTTAGGATTTCTACCTAACTCTTCTCATTTTTTTTAGACACAAGGAATGATATTTTCTCTACATGTAAAGTTGTTGTGACTCAAAGGTCCATAAATGGGCATGTCCTCTCATAATATTTGCAGTTTCTTTCGAGTCTCTGATGATACATCAGTGCAGAGATCAGGGCTAATGGAAGCCGGGTCAACCAACATTCAGAGAGAAATGAAAAAGAAAACAAAACTGAGTATCTCCCATAGGAGAACATGCATAACATTCTTGAAGGATTTCACATAATCCTCAAGTATATGTGTGTTATTGAGTCACGGCCATCTTTCATCTTAAAATGCAAGATGGACTTTAATTAAAAGATTCAGAGCCAACTTTACTAGAATAAGTGAGAAAAATGAGATAGTGATGCAGCTTCTGTGGGGGCTTGACTATCATGACAGGTGAACTCCCACCCAACACACACACACACACACACACACACACACACACACACAGAGGCATCTCTTTTTTAGCCCATGCTGTTTAAATTTTATTTTGCCTCCAAAATTAACTCTGCCATCACTTCTCTTAAAAAAACAGAAATCCTTACTGGTTTTGTTGCAGAGTTGAATTATTCAAGGCAAAATCCACCTTCCATTTTGACTCATCAAGCACACCAACCCTTAATTTATTGAGACTATCAGATCCCAAAAAGGCAGGTTGTACACTTTTTCGAAGGGCTCATCACACTAGGCATCTTCCAAAATCTTGTGTGGGAGGGGAAGTTCCTCAGGCATTTCTCCAGATGAACCAGCATGAAAATACAGAATTATACTCTATTTTTAACCTTTGAGCCAATCAGAATAAACTGTTGGCAAAGTGAGAATATAGTGAGTACTAGACATTTCTAGGACTGTTAGTGTGCTAGAGAGACTTGGACTATGGCCAGTGCTCCGTCATCCACACTGTTACTGCAGTCCAGCCAACCTCCTCAGATGATAGCTCCATATGTGAGCAACTGGCCTGCATAAATCTTGATACCGACTACTTGTGGGTGCCCAATGGCTAACTTTAACTTAACACGGATGTATCTAAAACAATCACCTTCCTTAAAACTTCTCCAACATTCCTCATCTCAGTGTCTCCCACAGCCATTCAAAATTCTAAGCCAGATGCTTAGTAGACTCCACCTTCCTTCTCCCTTCCACATTCAGTCCTCAACTTTACATGTTCGTTTTTCAAAATAACTCTTAGATTTATCTAATTCTCTTTCTGTTAACCATTTCATTATAGTCCATATTGTCTTCTCTCCTAATTTATCTTCACATACCTGTCTTGTTCCATTGCAGGCCCCTAGATATGGGGTAACCATACATCCGAGTTTGTCCAGGACAGCCCAAATGTATAACTCATCGTCCCAACAAAATTAGCAATTGCACCCCCTTTTGATTCTCCAGAGTTTCCTGTTTTGAATAACAAATTATATGATTACCACACATATAAGCAAAATTTCCTTCCAAAACTGCAAATCTAATTATGTCATTTCCTGCCTAAAATCCAATAATTCCAGTCCTTCGAATAAAGTCTCAATAACTTAACCTGGTTTTTAAAATCTTGCATAATCTTGGTTCTGACCACTTGTTAGCCTTATCTTGGGTAAGTCTTCCAGATGCCTTACTTCCTAGGATTGTGTATTACCCCTGTGATCAATCTCATAGCAATTTATTGTAATTTCTTGGTTAATTTTTTGTTTCTCCCATAAAGTTTAAACTCTGAATGTAGGAATGAGGTCCCACCGTTCATCAATACATCCCAGTACGCAGTGCATATTAATTACCCAAATTTTGTAGTCATAGTAGGAAAGAATACCTCTTTGCGAACATACACTCACTGTTAAATGAGAGACGACAGTGTCCACAATCCAACCCCGTTTTGTCAAAGTGAGGTTACAGAAGATGGTGTATAGGCAGATGTGAACTACAGGAAATAACAAATAAATGTGAATAAGCTCTACCATGAAGAGAAAATGGAAGTCATCATTATTTAATTTCCCTTTTAATTATCATACATCATCATCATTACGTAACCAACATATAGAAATTAAGTGGTCATCTTTCACTTATCTCCATGTAACATCCGCTCAGCAGAAAAATATCACAAATATCCCACCATTCAGTCTTCCAACATTAAAAGGTATAACCTCATTCTATATATCCACAAGAAAATACAACATAATATAACCATGAGAAAACATACTAAAAAAAAATCGACTGCTTAAATTTTTATGTATCCTAATTCATTTTAACGGCAAATATACATTTTTCATTTTCTTCATTAAAAATTAAACAGCATTGGAATGCCTGGGTGGCTCAGTGGTTGAGTGTCTGCCATTAGCTCAGGTTGTGATTCTGGGGTCCTGGGATCAAGTTTCACATCAGGCTCACTGCAGGGAGCCTGCTTCTCCCTCCGCCTATGTCTCCGTCTCTCTCTGTGTTTCTCGTGAACAAATAAATAAGATAATAAAAAATTAAGCAGCATTTAAAATAGCACAGTAGCATTAAAAATGCTATTCCAAATTATATGTGCCACATGCAATGCCCCTCCTGCTCATGTTTTATTATTATGGACAATTTTTACATATGTATACTTTGAAAACACAGATCAAAAAGGCAATTGTCTCTGTTCTGGCCCTAATACTTAACTATTCTTTTTTCAGAACTCCTAACTCCACCATTGCTAGCTGAGGGGAAGTTCCCTAGTCTGTCAATGAACTGATATCAAAACCTTTTCCAGTAGTTAATCATTCATCATGACCTTAACCTAAAGGAGTGTTACATATCAACCTATAGACTTCTAGTTTCAAAAATAAATATTGCTGATAAGGTAATAAAACAAAACAAAAAAATTACCTACACATTTTCTTCCCCAAACATCTGCTAGCACTTTCATGGTACCACATGGATCAGTCTTGAAAGAACAGAATACATGGAAAGCCCATTTCTCTAATACCACTCTATTGTAAGGAAGCATTGCTCCTAGGTGATTCTCTCATGTCCAAGCAAGCACTGGGAAAGCCAAAAGGAAAAAAAAAAAAAAAAAAGACAATGAACAATGAGTAGGATTAGTTCTCAAATCAAACACATCATTTTTCTCTTCCCTTTTAAGATTTCTCCCATGGGAATTGAGGCATTAACAAAATAATTGAGTAATTGTGAAACCAGTTATATTTTTAGACATAATTCCCATACCATTAAATTCATGCTTTAAACTATACAACTCCACAGTTTTAGTAGATTCACAAAATTGTGCAGTCATCACCAATATCTAATTCTAGAGCATTTTTGTCACTCCCAAAGGAAACACTATATACTTGATGAGTAACTTCTCATCCTCCCATCCCAAGCAATTTGAAACATTAATCTATATTCTGTCTCAATGGGTTGTCTTATTCTGCACATTTTGTATTAGTGAAATCTTATAATATGTAGTCTTTTGTGTCTGGCTTCTTTCACTTATATAGTATTTTCAAGGTCCAACTATGTTGCACCAAGTATCAGTTCTTTATGCCTTTTGTGACTGAATAATATTCCATTGTATGGGCACACCCCCATCTTATTTATTTGTTCATCCATTGATGGCTATTTTAGCTGTTTCCACTTTTTAGCTATTATGAATAATACCACTATAAATAACCATGTTTTTGTGTAGACATATGTCTTCAGTTCTCTTGGGTATATACCTAGGAGTGACATTGCTGTTTCATATGGTAACTCAACTCTGTGCTTAACTTTTTGAAGAAACGCCAAAATGTTTTCCACATCAGCCGTATCATTTTACATTCCAAATAGCAATATACAAGTTTCTCATTTCTCCACATCCTTACCAACGGTTTTTATTCTCTTAAAAAAATTATTATTATCATCATCCTAGTGGGCTGAAAGTGGTATCTCATTCTGATTTTGTTCTGTATTTCCCTGATAACTAACAATGTTGAGCATTTTTAAATGTACTTCTTAGCAATTCATGTATCTTCTTTGTAGAAATGTCTACTTAAATCCTTTGTCCATGTGCTCATTTTATTAATCCTTTGTTCATTTGCTCATTTGTTGAGTTGTTAGAATTCTGGATACCAATCCCTTCTCAGATATATGATTTGCAAATATTTCCTCTTTTCTGTGGGTTGCCTTTTCACTTTTTTGATGCTGTTGTTTGAAATACAACAATCTTAAGTCCAATTTATCTATTTTTTTCTTTTGCTGCTCACACTTTTGGTGTCATATTTAAGGAATGATTGCTTAATACAATGTCAAAGTAATTTATGCCTTTTTTTTTTGTTTTTTAGTTCTTATGATTAGGCCTTTGATTCACTTTTAGTTAATTTTTGTATACAGCATGAGTAGAAGTCCAACCTCATTCTTTCTCATGGGTATATCCAGCTGTTCTAACACTATTTTTAAAAGACTATTCTTCTACCATTGACTTGTCTTGACACTCTTTATCAACTGACCATAAATGTAACAGATTTTTTTCTGAAATCTATGTTGATCTACATGTCTATCCATATACTAGTATTATACTATCTTGATTGTAGTTTGTAGTAAATTTTGGAATTGGGAAATTTGAGTCCTGAAACTTCTACTTCTTTTTCAAGATTCTTTGGCTATCCTGGGACCTTTCTATTTCACCTGGGAATTACAGAACACTACTGAAAGAAATTATATCTTATCTAAATACATAAAAAAGACATCCTGTGTTCCAAGATTAAAAGACTTAATGTTTTTAAGAGAGCAATGCTCCCCAAGTTGATCCACAGAGGAAACACATTCCCTATGAAAATCTCAGCTGCAAAATTTTGTGGAAATTTACAACTGAATCCTAAAGTTCATATGAAGTATGTGTAGTAAAATTACGATAGCTTGATAACACGTTTATTAAAGCCATTAGATATAAACTAATAACTAACTAACTAAATAAATAAATGAATAAACCTCTTCTGGGGTATACATGTCAGTCAGTGTTTATCGAAAGGTGCTGCCTAAATAAAAATGGTTGCAATCCAATTCAGTAAACATTGCCATTTCCTAGCCAACATTCTAGGTATTGAGGTACATTTTGGGTAGGTTTAGATTTCCAGTGGTGAGAGGGAACACTAAGTGCAAACATGACATAAATAAGTAGTTTTCAGGTAGTTCCAATTCCTGTGAAAAATGTAAAACAGAAAAATAGAGTAAAAAGTTACTGAAGGAGGAAGGGAGAACTACTTTAGACTAGAGAGTCAGAGCCAGCCTCTGTGAGGAGATGACAGAGGAGCCAAACTCATGATGGTCTTGGGCAAGATTATTCCAGGCTAAAGGAGAAACAACTGCAAAGGCTCAAAATTGAACCTCTTTTATTTTATCCCACTCAATATGGAACTTCTTCCCAGAAATAGCAGAGAGCAGATGACCAGATTATACCTTTCTTTAATTGTTTTAACTTAAATTTTTTGCTGCTGGAATAGAAGCTCTACAAGAACAGGATATTTCTCTAACACATGAGCATAGCTTTATTTCTGGAGAATTATCCTAATTGTTCTTGTGGAAAGTACTGGAGAAAAAATATTTACTTGAGATTCACTTTGGGATTAAATTCAAATTTCTAATTAAGCTGGTAACTCACTGGAAATAAAGTCTTTCTTTCTCTCTCTCTCTCTGATTTATATTTTTAAAAAAGAGCAATTCACCTTGGGGTAATAAAATGAAAACAGCTATTTATCAATAGGATCAAATTCAATGATTATCAAAGATTCATTTTGATGATTTTTATTTTGTTTTATTTTAAGGTTAATTTAGCTGAGGTAATTCCTATTTGCTCAAAAATACTTATCTATTTTCACTAATGATATACACCCTTGCAATGAAATATTTCTTGCCTATTTTTTCTCCCAAAATTATTCTAATTAAGGTTTGGCCAATTTTATGAAAAATATGGAACTATTCCCTGAGCTGGAATTCCTCTGAAAGAGACAACATGCTTGTAACTAATTCCAATCATTCAGAATTCTGACCCAAATCAGACCTTTGGGGGTTCAAGCTCATTTACATTTCATAAAACACAACTTCCTATTTCTAGAGAATGAAAGGCTTTGAAAGTCACAAGGAAATGGCTCAAAAAGCATCCAGGACATCAAACAGCTTTCACAAATCCTACTTGATGAGTTAAGTGTAAAGGAATCAGAAACATATGGATTACATTTCCCTTAAAATACACATAGGTTTAACAGTGAAGAAGAAAAAAAGTGTCTGGCCCAGTGTGGTTTGGGTTTTTTCGAACCTAAAATATTTGGAAAATAGTTCAAGATGGTTAATGAACCCCAAAGTGTGCTGGATTTCACAAACAGTGCCTCCTAGGGAGAGAGAAAGAAGAAAGAAAGAAAAGAAAGAAAGAAAGAAAGAGAGAAAGAGAGAAAGAGAGAAAGAAAGAAAGAAAGAAAGAAAGAAAGAAAGAAAGAAAGAAAGAAAGAAGAAAGAAAAGAAGGAAGGAAGAAAGAAACTAAAGAAAGAGCAGGCTTAGAGCTGTCTGAGAAACACAAAACCCTTTGGATCCCACTGTAGAAAGTTCATGTTTCTTGATCCTAATACCTGATTTACTCGTCATCACTGGAAAGACTCCTCCCCCTCTTCCTTCCCAAGGCCACCACCATCATGCTCCCCCACAAATAAAAAATAAAAGAAAGAATCAACATTTCTAAAACTCTATCCTTTAAGGGATTGTTATAATTTGAACTCATTTAGGAAATGAGGAGGTTGAATAAATTGCATTCCCAGGCTTAAATTACTGTGTCATTCTTGTTGATACAATGAACCCTTTCACCTAGCATTGTGTCCTAGGAAATTACAGTTCCTGCATGGAATGACCTACTAGGGAACAAGCTAGAGCCCAGGCTCTGAGCAGAGGGTCAAGAGCCGAACATTAGTCAGAGGAGATCCGGAGTCTGTGAGTCAGGCCTCCAGACTGCTGCAGGGAACCATCTTGACCATCTACCTGCTGATCTCCTCAGGCCCTCCTAGGGGGCAGCTACCACATCTTGCAATTTTATTGTCTGCACTGTGGCATGCTCACTGCCTCATGATATTCCCTAAACTCTAGGTCAGTGCTTCTCTGACCCTCAGGCAACACCAACACTCTTTTGGGATGTTCATTTTGGAGGAATGTTCCACTTTCTTCAACTTGTAAAATCCTTTTAAGGTTCCCTTTTATTTTCCACTTCCACTACTACAACCGTCATCCAGGGATCCTCCTTCCCACTTATCATATATGTTGGGAAAGGCATTCAGTCTCTCCACCTCAACTCAGCCATGTGAGAATAGGCTCTGGACCTGGAACACTTCTTTACCAAGAGATAAAGACCCCTTGTAGCCTGTGCTGGACTTACTACGTATGAGAATCTCTTTTCCTCTTCCAGATTCAGTGCATACTCCTTTCTATGCTTAAGGATATACACTATATGGCATCTGGCCAACTTCGCTACTATGTTTATCCCCTGTGAGCCCAGGTTCCTTTGCAGCAGGACAACACAGGTGCCTGCAGGCCAACTGCCCTGCATCCTGGAGGGACTGGCTAACTGTGCAGATTCCCCTGTAGTTCTCCAAATCCATTTGTTAGCCTCAGGTAACTGGTTACCTAAAGCAACCTCTGTGCTCTGAAGTTTCTGCCCCTTGGCTCTGCTCTGCCCTAAGTATTGCTCTCATCAATCAGCCTCCAGGCTCCCCTCCCCATTCCTCAGGGCCTTTGATGCAGGGCTTGTCAGTCTTCCTCTCCAGGCAGTTCCTACCATATTCTGGGAGACCTCCATAGGCACATAGATGACACCTGTGGTACCCTGTCCTCTTCATGCCTCAGCACTTGTGTTGCACTGCACACTTTGTTAGCTGCTCAACCCCTTGGTCCAATGTAACCCTCATCGTTTGAAATGTGAGCATCTTTTCCCACCAAAGCTTCAATCTTCAGTTCTCTTACTCAAACCCTCCCTCATACCTTATCCATACTTCTCCACAAAAGCTCCAACCCCAACCCAGTGAATGCTTTTCCATCACTAGACCCCTCCCTCTTCACTGCCTGCCTTGTGCAGTTTCAGGAAAATCACACTGTCTGGTAGGTCCAGGCCTCAGCACACAGCCCCTACCCTCAAGGCATGACTAATGCTGTTTGGCTCTCTTCTGAATTTCTTTACTTAGCCTTCATTCTCCAAAGGAGCTATTTAAAACCTTCTTAAGCTCCTCAACATTTTAACTCAACACTCTGCAAATGACCCTACCCACCTCCAACTTCTTACAGCCAGCAAGTGGGAGCAATCAGCTGCCTTCTAGCAGGCCTGCAAACCAGCCTGAATGGAATTCTTCCTCCCATTTCAAAGAAGAGGCATCCCTCCACCCCTTGCTCATGCTCACCAGCTTTGTACTCTTAATTAACTGTTTCATTTCTGTTCTAGCATTCAACCTCTCCATTTATGTTGTCTCCTTTTCAACAGCATTTAAACAAAGTCAAGATGTTCCCATCCAAGACAAAATAAACACTCCCTCAAAACCACGTCTCCCACCATCCATGTCTGATCTCCCTCCTCTCTACCGATGTATGTTCTTAAAAGAATATCTGTATGTTGGCTAATTGCATTTAAATTAAAAAACAAACAAACAAACAAACAAAAAGAGTATTGGGCTTCCAGTATCCATGCTCACTTTTTACATAACCACTTCTTCCTCTTGGAACCCTCTCCTTGCAATTTCCTGGTTTGTCCACCCAGGGTTTGTGCGGGTGCCTTCACAAACTCCACCCATCTTCTTTATGGTGGGACCTTAACACACTGCTATATTAGGGACGCATCTGTAACTTACCAACAATCTCAGGGCCACCTTGATGGTTCCAAAGTACCCCTCTTTTTTAATACACTGCTCATTGCAATTAACATTCTTGAAGTTGCAGGTACTATATTAAGTAGTCAGGATATAAAGACAAGGAAACCATCACATCGTGCTCAAAAACACAGTCTAATGGAAAGGGCAAAAATGGACACTTTTAGTTAGAGTACATTGAGTATGGCAAAAGGGAGACTTTCTATTCAACTAAATTAAAGGGTAATGATGCAAATTAAGTAATCCTGTTGATACATCTTAATCACTCAATTTACAAAACAAGTTTTTACATAATTTCTCAAGAAAATTCAAATAAAAAACTATTCTTATCTCTAAAGTTTATTCCTACTTATAGTCTACCACAATAGCAAAAAGGCTACCTTATTTTACATATATTTTATATATATATATATATATATATATCCCCAAATATACTTCTCAATTAAATGACATACTTTTCAAAGCTTATACATTTTATCAAATATTTTACCCTTCTACTTTACAATCAGAACCAGATACTGAGACAAATTTTGAAGCTGGTTAACTGTCAAATTAGTTAATTAATCAATTTTCTAGATTTATAAACTTAGAGTAATCATATTTCAATCATATCTAAGTCACCCCATCAACAAACAGCAGTATACGCCAAGAGCAGCACTGAGTGTTTTTACAAATTATATTCTTTTGAAAAAAAATTATTGTGTTTTCTGAAGAAGCCAAGTGAATGAAATACAGAAAAGAAAACATCTAAAAACTTAAGTTATTATATTTAATGTTTACCATGTGATTCTTCTCCAGTGTTATCATACAACTATGGTAGCTCTAAGCAAGCCACCACAGATGAACTTTCAGTTTTTGTCATATTTATGTCTTTGAAATAAGAATTCATAAATGGATTCATAATTTTACTTATTCTTAGCCAAGTGAAAGGCAAAAAAATTGTTTTAGTGGCATACATATTGTCCACTTTAAGAACAGAGCCCCTGGACCAGAAGGCAGCCAGGAAGGAAATTGTCCTCACAGGTGGCTTTCTCCAAGATGTACTTCAGGGTACAGAAAGGGTTAGTAACTTGTGCCTTTTATCTAAACCAAGTTTTAAGCTTTGTGAATTCCCTTTTATACATGGTAAGCAATAATAATATAGTAGAAAGAGAATAATCTTTTTATTTCACTGAAGTATAGATCCAAATAATAATAATTATAAACATTAGAAAACACTTATGATTAAGTGCTCCCTCAATGTATAGAGATAGGTAATAGAGACAGACATAATTACATGTTAATATATAAATGGATACAAACACATATCTCCATTTTAAACATGAAGATATGAGGGCATTTAAAGTCTAACTTGTCCAGAGTCACAGGGCTTGTGCATTATGGTGCTGAAATTCAAATCTCAGCCTCCAAGTCACTCTGACATGATGCCTTTCTTCTTCTAGGAGTGTCTGTTTCCTTGAATATTTAAGCAAATATAATCTCTTATGTTAAAAAAAAATCTCTTATGTTATATGCTTCTGGAGATTTTATCACATAGAGAGGTAAGTCAAACCAGCAGAAATCCACCTGCGGACATCAACTAACTCTGTTTCTGTTATTGATTTTGGTTTGGTTGTGTTATTAATTAATTAACTATTTATTTATTTATTTATTGTGGTGGGGATAATTGTGTGTGCATATGTTATTGACATTGAATTTTCTGTGTTGCAAAAAGGTTTTGCACATGGCCCATCACTGGTCTGGGCCTTTGCTATGGTCCTGGGAAAGTCCCTAGTAATGGGGTCACATGTCCACATATTTTCATAAAATTTTTAAAGCTGATATGTTTTAACTATGAATGGCTAAGACCACCAACTCTGTCTTTGCATTCTGACTTTTCATACTAGTTGTTATTAGAGTGGGTGTAGGCATATTGGTAATCCAAGTGAAGAGAGGTTAAAACCAAAATACGATTAATGTGGACTACTGGGCTATATGTAGGTGATTCACAGGCTTGTTTACATAAGGTTAAATTATTGTTAGGTATCTTGGTGTAGAAATGGATTCCAGAAAAATTCCTATAGCCCACTCTGCTGATGGCACAATATCATCACACCAGTATTTAGGACAGATATTTAAAGGGAATAGAGCCACAAGACAGTCTGTGGAAACTCTATCCAAATTGTGTAGCTCATACATAAAGAAACTTGATAGAGTTTTTTTCTCAATATTACACATCTGAAAATGTATATACATTACCAGTAATCAGTTACAAAGCTGGAGGAGACTTCCTAAAATAATTAATCATAATAAAATAAATAACAATAAAAGTTTGTCTTCCAAAGAAGATATTATATATAGTGGCAGGTCCTTGCTCCTATTGTAAAAACTAGAAAAAAAAAGAGGCTAAATTTTAAAATTATACTTTTAGAGACATCATGAAATGGTGGAAATAATGAGGGCTAGATGAATTAAAACTCCAAAGAGAGAGGAGTCCTTCCTAAGAGAGCTGTCAACCATGATTTCTTCCATGAGGGTACTAGCCACTTCTGGGAAATTCTGAGGATCAGACTTGGAGAGGTAGAGAGACTCCACAGCAGAAAATTGAGTCTAATGGTGCTTTAGGAAGTCATACAGGCTGGCTGATAGATGGAAAGCTGAAGGAGCCAAATGCATGATTTCATAGGCTATTTGAAGAGTGCAGAGGCAGTGTCAGTAATGGGGTATTTACCGGTTCATTATGTCTGTGAGACCAAATCCTTTGATGAGCACAAAATATTTGCCAGATTTTGAAGAGGAAGTGGAAGTTTAAGTGATTATTTAGTGGCTGAAGTGGAAGTTTAAAGAGTTTAATATTAAGGGGAATGATACAGCTAAAGGTAGTGTACAATTTTCCTCAATTTCTTGGCACTTAGGATAAAAGGTTCTACATCAAACCATGGTTCATCTCCTCCTCAAGACAGTTGAGAGATGTTGAAGATACATAGGGGGAGAAAGACTAAGCAGCTGAGCTCAAAACGCAGAAGGATTGAATGATATTGGTAAAAGACTATGAAGATAGACATCTATCAATATTTCAGGAGAAAATTAGTGATGCACCAGAGATGGGCTGAATCTAACTAAAAGTGCAACCCAGCCCTGATTAGTTTGAATTACTGATTTGATTGAGTTGGTCTTTCATATTATCTGTCTAATGAAAGAAAGGGCCACATTTTTGGGGGGGAAATAACCTTATATTCAATATCTATAATTCATTTTTTAAAAGACTGGCTTAAAATGAAAATTTAAAAGACAAAGAAGCAGATAATATATCCAATAATCAAGAGAAAAATTAAGCCATAGAAGTAGACCCTCAGATTATATAGATATTGGAATTCATAGATAAAAATGTTAAGATGACAAAGGTGCCTTCATGGCTCAGTCAGTTGAATGTCAGACTCTTGGTTTCAGCATAGTTCATCATCTCATGGGTTGTAAAATCAAGCCCCACATCAGGTGCTGTGCTCAGAGCAGGGTCTGCTTGGGATTCTCTCCCTCACCACCTCTCCTCCCCAAGCTCTTGATTACTCTCTTTTATCTCTCTCTCTCTCACTCTCTATAAAATAAATACATAAATCTTTTTTAAAAAACCAACATTAAGATGATAATTATGTTCAAAAAAGGGGAGGAAAAGATGGGCAAAATAAATGCATGCAAAGATGGAGAATTTAATAAATAACTTGAATCTGAAAAGGCACCAAATATACCTTCTAGAAATGAAAAATATAATATCTGGAATAGCTCACTAGAGAAGTCTAGACAAAACAAAACAAATAGGAAGCTCAAAGACAGACCAATAGAAAAATATCTAAACTAAGGAAGGAAAGAAAAAGGAGAAAAACAACCAAAAAGAGAAGAGAATACATATCAAAAATATTCCAACTGTAGCATTGTATTTGAATGTCCAGGATGGGCAGAGATGGAATGGAGAAAAATTTGAAGAAATAATGCTGAAAAAAAAAATTGAAACTGATTAAAAGGATTAAAGAAGGATTCAAAAGATCATCAAATCCTAACCAGGATAAGTGTTCTCTATATATCTATGTATCTACCAGTCTACCTCTATCTGTATCTTTATCTCTAGCTCTGTCTATTTAGTGCACACACACACACACACACACACACAATACTAGGTAAACTTTTGTTAAAAGTCAAAGACAAAAAGTTTTTTTTAAAAAATCAAAGTAAGAAACATTACTTAAAAAAGATAAAAAATTATTTTCAACAAAATATAAAAGCCAGAGGACAATGGTAAGACATTCATAAGTTGTTGAAAGAAAAACAATGTGAGCCTAGAATTTTATACGCAATAAAAATATAAAATTTAGACATTTTCAGAAAAAATACCTGAGATAATTCACTAAAAGCAGCCCAGTGTATGAGACATACTAAAAGAAATTCTTCAAGTCAAAGGAAAATAATCCAAGATGAAAGCACAGAAGACCAAGAAAGAATGAAGAGCACGAGGAAGCACAAGATAGCACTACTGGCAGAAGAGGATAGGATAATAGAGCTCTTGCATTGTTTGGGAAGTGATAAAAGCATTAAATTAAGAAAAGTGTCATTATGGTAAGGAAGCATATTTTAATCTTTAGGGTAATTACTAAAAATTAACTAATTTAACTTAATTGACATATAGAACACTGCATCCAACTATTTCAGAGTTATGTTCTTTTTCATGTCCACACTAGAATATTTAACAAAACAGATCAAAATCTGAGCAATGAAGCAACTCTCAACAAACGTCAAAGAATCGATAATCAAATGAAACATTTCAAAGTAGTGAAATTAACATAGTCACTAATAAGAGAGAAATGTTTCAAAAATCCTCAACTATTTGAAAAAAAAAAAGCAGTTAAATTCTAAATAACTCATGAATCAAAAAACTAACAAAGGAAATTAGAAAATATTTAACCAACTGAAAGTGAAAATAAGAAAACTTATGAAGTACAACAAAAGCAATTTTAAGAGGGAAACTTGCAGTTTTAAAAAGTATACTAGAAAAAAAAAAGAAATACCAAAATCAATGATGTAAGATCCTATGAAGCTAGAAAAAGCATAGCTTCACAAAATACAAAGAAAGTGGAAGGAAGGAAATAACAGAAATAAAAGCAGAAGCTGATTAAATAGAAAACAATCATGCAATAGAGAAAATTTACAAAGCCCAAAAGCTTTCCCTATGAAAATATTAATGAAATTAGTGAAACAGTTATAATACTTACTAAGGTGATAAAATAGAAAACGCAAGCTGCCAATATTAGGAATGAAAAAAGGGACATTACTACAGATCTTACAGATATTTTAAAAAACAATAATAAGAGGATAATTGTGAACAACTTCATGCCATAAAATTACCAACAAAGTAAAATTTTATAAATTCTTAAAATCACAACCTATCAAACCTGTAAAAGGAAGAGATAGAAAATCTGAATTAAATAGACAATTATAAAACTTCCCCACAAGAAGGATCCACGTTCTGAGCATTTGACTAGTGAATTTATCCAGATATTTATAGATATAATAAAACCAATCTTAACACAAGTTCTTTCAGAGACTAGGAAGAAAAGGAAATACTTCCAAATTCTGTTTTGGGGTAGTAGAGGCAGCAAAACTGATTCCATAACCTGAAAAGAAAATTACACAAAAAATGAATGAATGAACAAATGAAAGAAAGAAAGAAAGAAAGAAAGAAAGAAAGAAAGAAAGAAAGAAAGAAAGAAAGAAAATTACAAAATTACAGGCTAATCTTTCATGAATTTAAATGTAAAAATCCTTATGAAAATATTAGCAAATTTAACCCAGTAATGTAGAAAATTAGTAATATGCCAATTGCAAATAAGGTTTATTCCAGATAAGTAAGAGTGTGCTAATATTCAAAACTCAGTGTAATTCCCCATATCAGGTAAAGTAAATCATGTCATCATGCTAATAGATACAGAAAAAAAAAACTGACAAAATTTAACACAAATGTTCAGGATTTTTTTTTAAAAGATTTTATTTATTAATTTATTTTAGAGAGAGAGTAGGGAGTAGGGGAGAGGGAGAGGGAAAGACTCTCAAGCAGACTCCCCATTGAGCTTGGAGCCCAACATGGGGCTCAATCCCATGACCCTGAAATCATGACCTGAGCTGAGACCAAGAGTTGGACACTCAACTGACTGAGCCACTGAGGTACCCCAAATGGTCAGGATTTTTAAAACTCTTAGAAAACTAGAAACAGCAGAAAGCTTGCTTAAACTGATAAAGTACCTATGGAAAAAAAAAAAAAAGGAAGCCTCATATTTAATGGCAGGTATAGAGAATCTTCCCCAATAGCAAAAATGAAACAATAACTAGTGTATTTATAGTCAGCATTGAAACAGTGGTCTTGGCCATTTCATGAAATCTATAAAAAAGTAAAGAATGATTTGAAGGACCTATTATAAAGCCTTAATCAATACAGTGTAATACTGGCACAAAAATAGACCAAATGACTAAATAGTACAGGACAGTACTTACACAGACACACACAGATATACACCCTGATTTACAATGAAGGCAACAAACACTACAGTATAGAGGGAGAAAGGTGGCCATACCACCAAATGATGCTGGGTCAATTGGATAGTCATATGGACAAAATGAGTCACAGCACAAGTAGGAGAGCTTGGGCTGCTGTGACCTGCCTTGTTATTACTACACCAGCCAAATCTATTGCAAAGCCTTAGCCATCCAGTGTCTCCAGTATAAATGATCCAAGGTTATTAAAACAGTCTTTTTTTTTTTTTTTTTTTGTATTAGAGTAAACATATGGTGGTCTCTTCCCTACTCTTAATCTGGAATTCCAAATTTGACCACATAAAAGCAAGTCAGCCACAGAATTACTCAGAATTATCATCGAAGAAATTGCCTGGGTACCTAGAGTACTCTATTATGAATCTGGCATGGAAGAATTAAAGGGAGGGAATGGCATCACACAGATACACACAAAATGAGTAATAATTGTCTAGCCAACATAGACTTCACAGGGAAAGCAAACGGGGAGGGTGGTGGTAGGATTTGTTGAAATTCCATGAGCTTGGATTCAATCTGAACCATATGTAGCTCCAGATTAGGTCATATTCTCATGATAAAATTACTAATTTTGTCTTCAATTTTGTCTGCTACTCAGTATTTCCATGATCTCTTATTAGCTGATCTCACACATTATTTATTTGGTCTGTATTACTCAAAAGATAAGGGACTTCAGCTAACGCTCTGTAGTTCCACCAAGAGGCTTGGTACTCCGTTACTAAGGTGTCAGGGGAAAGGTGAGTGTAGGCTGCAAGGAAGCACAGACTCTGGACCAAAGCTACCTGGATGGAAAGTTCTCTAATTCCCTGGCAGTGTGATGTTGAGCAAGTTACTTTCCCTGTGCCTTACTTTTCTTGTCTGTAAAATGACCTGAACAGTAGTACCTACTTTATTAGGTTGTTGTAAGTATTAATAGAATTAAAGTGTAAGGTACTTAACATACAGTTCCTGATATATATTAGTGCCATAAATGTATTAGTCACTATTTTCCATCTATAAGAACTATATAGAAGATTCTTGCCTTCTAAATTACATTGGCTTTTTGTTCATTGCATATTAACCTGGGCTTTCCATACATTGTGATGATTTGAAACAAATCACTTCCCATTGCAAGAAAACAAACATAGCTTGCTGATTTCCCATCGGAAACTTTATGGAAAGAAGTGGTTGAGCAAAGCACTCAAAGTGGTTGAGCAGGTCAATAAAATTATCGGCTATTTCCATATCCAAAAGCAGAAAAGGTTCACCAGTGGTAATGAGCTGGGGTTTAAAGTTAGTGGCCTTTGTGTAAAGCTCTGCCTCTGTCATTTTCCAGCTATACAATATTGAAATGAGTGATTTAATTCCTCTTCTCATCTTTAAAATGAGGATGTGATGGCATCTACTTCATAAGATGGTCAGGTGGATGAAATGAGATAATGCATCCAAATTCTTTACTGAGGCTTTTTAAAATTCACATATGTTACATTTAATTAACATACTGTGTTATATTAGTTTCATATGTACAATACACTGATTCAACAATTTTATACATTTCTCAGTGCTCATCAACATAAGTGCGCTCTTAATCTCCTTTATCTATCTCACCCAACCCCCCTGCCCCAGCTCCCCTCTGACAACCACCAGTTTGTTCTCTGTATATAAGACTCTAGGTTTGGGGGGTTGGGTGTTTTTGTTTTCCTTTCTCTTTGTTTCTTAAATCCCACATTTGAATGAAATCATATGGTATTTGTCTTTCTCTGACTTATTTCATTTAGTGTTAAACCTTCTAGGTCCATCCATGTTGTTGCAAAAGGCAAGATCTCATTCTTTTTTATGGCTGTATAATATTCTATCGTACATATATACCACATCTTAATCCATTCATCTATCAATAGACACTTGGGTAGCTTCCAATAAACATAGGGGTGCATATGTCTTTTCAAATTAGAGTTTCCGTTTTCTTTATGTAAATACCCAGCAGTGGAATTACTGGATCGGATGGCAATTCTATTTTTAATATTTTGAGGAACCTCCATACCACAGTGGTTGTGCCAATTTGCATTCCCACCAGAGTGCACCAGGATTCCTTTTTCTCCATAGGCTTACCAATGCTTATTTACTGAGTATTTTAAGTACTTACTAAGTAATGGGCACTCTACCCATTGTTATATTACTATTTTTATATAGGTCCCAATATAGAAATATTTTGAATCACCTGATGAAAAAGCATTTTAAAGATTAGCTTATTTTATTTTGAGAGAGAGAGTGCGTGCACATGAGTGGGAGTGGGAGGAGCAAAGGGAGAGGAAGAGAGAGAATCTCAAGCAGACTCCTTGCTGAGCACAGAGCTCAATGCAGGGCTCAATCTCACAACCCAAAAAGCACGACCTGAGCCCAAACCAAGAGTCAGATGCTTAACTGACTGTGCCGCCCTGCTGCCCCCAAAATGCATTTTAACCAAAGTACATTCTTACTGCTTAATCTTCATGGTGGAGACTTCTTTGTTTCTCTTAGCATGGTGTTGAGCTTACCTCAGACACTTAAGTGCTTATCCAGTTAAAACACTCATTGGAAAATCTCTGAGGTCCATTGTTGACAACACCAGCAATGTGTGAACTTTGGGCACACTCTCATATTTAAATTATCAGATATGACCCCTAAGATGTCTGTGTATAAATCAAACCCCCTAAAATTCAGTGTGTTATTCATTTGCCCTGTGATTTATGGACCATTCTTAGGATCAAAGCTGATGTCTTATATAAATCATGGAAGTCAATGTCATTATTGTGACTTTAGACTTTCCCAAAATGGCATCTCATGATCACGATCACTTTTCCATGACTCTTCTGACACTAACAGTCCAATGATATTACTGCTTATCTATGAAAACAATAATGAAAATTTAAAAAATATATAAACCAACATCTCACAGACCTCAGTTCCATTGGCTGATTATGCTGCAGATGACCAAGAATGAGAGAGAAGGAAAAAAAAAATAGGTTTCACAATTCCAAATGGAGTTAATTAGTAATAAGGGTTGCAGTGGAATAGGATGGAAAGGTCAGCTGGACTTACCAAGGGCAACCTAGGAAGGGAGTCCAAACATCACTGAACTTCTCTCCAACTGGTCTCTAGATGGTTGTTAGCACCCGATTCCCTGGTAAGGGCAGATCAGTGGGTCATCAGTAAGACCAGAAGTTCTACAGACAGTTATAAATTATGAAAGGGGAGATTTACTTGAAAGAGTAAGCCAGAATGGCCTCCAGGAATTTGTGAAACATCATACTGGAGTGAGTAGTGAAATCCAGTTGTTGTTAGCAACACACAAAAGGCCTGAAGCAAAGTCATCAGGGGAAAAAAATTATAAGGTAGTGGGTATTTTGGCTCAGACCCAGTAACATAAGACATTCATTACACCGAGACACTGTAATTCTTTGAACACCCCTTAAATCTCTCGGCTGTTTAATATAAGATGAGAGTAAATGTGCAGGTCAATAAAATTATCGGCTATTTCCATATCCAAAAGCAGAAAAGGTTCACCAGTGGAAAAACGTAGAGGTTAACCGTGAACTTTTTAAATAAACAATTTGGCCTCATGTCATTCTCTGCACAAGCCTTCCATTACCAGCAAATACTGACCCCCTCAAAGAGCCACTGAAGCTTTGAGTTTCCAGCAGAGTCTGCTGGCAGTCAGGACACACCATGCTGGATTTCTCACAGGTTCAAGTGTCAACCATCACTTGCGGAAAGGGTATTTGAAGGATGAGTGTTGTATAACCACAGATTGAGGCTCGAAAGCCAATTCCAGTAAAGCCTGATAATAGTTTTTGACATTTAGAGACATTTTATCCTTCAAAACTCTTGGATAGCAGAACTGCTTGCCTGAATTTGCTGTTTCTATGGAGACTAGAGGAGATTTTAAAGTGTTAATCTCGGTTGACCTCTCTTGTTCTTTTTTATTTTGACTCTTTCCTAAAATTTCGCGCAGAGTTAAATGATTATTTGTTCTCTAGTCTCAACTAAATTTTCAGCTTGCCATCTTGCTGTAATCTTGCAAGTAGGCTACTTATGGTCCAGAAGGTGTCCAAGACAATTCATCGTGGGTAGAGAAAGAAAATAACAGAACTTCTATTGATACTTCTTTTTAATCTAAGAATTAGAAGGGAACTAAATTTGCATCAAACTCAGAATACAGAGTGGTCATTGGTATTCTCAGTGACACCTTGTATCAAAACATGCTGTGCTCAGCTAGGACATGGGAGGTTTCCCATAGAAAGGCGAGGCATCATTCTACAGCACTAGAGGGAAGGGAACAGTGGTACTCTCTCACCTTCTGGTTCCTTTTTATCTCATTGAGACATACCACAGTCTATCTGCCTCCAGTTCACTGGAATTATGGATTCTACTCTCCAGCTTTAACTAAACGCGCTTTTGCAAAATGGACAAGTGGCTTATATGATCCATACAATGAAGCCATGTTTTTTTTTTTTTAAGATTTATTTATTCGTGAGAGACAGAGAGAGAGAGAGAGGCAGAGACACAGGCAGAGGGAGAAGCAGGCTCCCCACAAGGAGCCCTATGCCGAACTCTATCCCAGACCCCAAGATCACCCACTGAGCCGAAGGTAGATGCTCAACCACTGAGCCACCTAGGCATCCCTGAAGCCATGGTTTGAAATGGTACTACTAATGCAAACACAAGAAAAGCACCAAAAAAAAAAAAAAAAAAGAAAGAAAGAAAGAAAAAAAAAGAAAAAAAAGCAGAGTTGAAATAGGATAGCATGGGTTAAGAATGTAGTTCTCAAGTCAGACTCCCTGGGCTCAAATTCCTGACACTATGATGTACTAAATCAGTGACGTTGGAAAGTTATTTGATCCCACTGTGTACCATCTCTCCCTGTCACATAGAATGTAATGTGAAACTCTCATCCCTACAGCAGTGGTTTGTTGGGCAAATTAAATGAATAAAGCCTGCAGTGTGGAGTTAATGTTTTTGAAAATAGCTTTTATAATTCGCATCCTTCTAATAAGGTCGAAAGTAGTGATGACTAACCAGATTTGATTATCTGAAATTATCAAGACTAGTTGTAATGTGGGTTCCCATCTACTATCATTAGCAATAAATCTGTTATTCAGGTTATTTGAGCCAGGTAGACATTGTTAATATATACATATGTATATGAGAGAGAGATTAAGCATTTGGAACAAGAAGGCAAACCTGCAATTTTCTCAGCACTTTTGAAGCCATGCAGTGCACAATACAAACCCTACAAAAATCTCACTAAACTTGATTTATGTTCAGAGGACCCTTTTGGGCCTTTTTACCTAATAACAACGCAATAGTCATATTCTATGGGCATACAAATGCCGTTCTTAGCAGGGTAGAAACAGTTAAATGACACACAGCAAACTGGTTTTCATCAGAAAATTCTTCTGATGTGAACAGAAATTTGCTCAAGGTTTGAAGAGATAGCTGTTAGACACTGTTAAATCTGCTATAAATTGAATCTAAAAAATACTTCTAATAGATCTTAGCTAAATATGTACTTGATAGATTATATTTCAATAGTGAAATATACTATTTGAACCAATAATGGCAAGAGAAAGTATATCTTCAATAATAAGTACCCATTTACTTTTTTTTAAGTTTATAAGAATGCTACATAAGGAAACACTGAAGAAGAAGATGCTTTGAATGGAATAAAAGAATCTCAGAGTAAATTTACAAAGACAGAATGACACCTAAAATAGATTCACAGCAATGAAATTGAAGTCAAAATGTACAAAGTGCTACCAGATGTCATCAATGTGCTTGTTTTTACAGAAATAATACTTCTAAAATATAATACTTCTAAAACCTGTATCACACAGGCTTTCTAATTGTTTTTAGCCATATTTAAAATAATCACCAAATTTAAATTTAAGGTATGGAATTTTTTCTTTTATTGTTTACATTTTTTCTTTTATTATGTATATTTATTATGTATAATTATCTGTACTCTCCTGAGATGGCAAGTGACTAGCAGTGTTATGCATCCTGTACTAGGGGCACATATTCAAACATTGGTGCTTAACCAAAATTATTAGAGACCATGATTTAGAGGGTAATAGGAATTCTACATTTTAATAGACTTTAAAGTGATATAATCTTTGCCAAGGAAAAGGGTCTCTAACTTTTCTCCAAAATTTGTTTCAGTATTTAACATTTGCTGGAGGAAAGAATTTCTCATATCAAGCTTCCATCTCTCAAGCTACATTGTGAATCCATTTTCTTCGGTGTAATTTTTTTAAGTTATACACTGTCTTTATCAGTGTAAACCTTCCACCATTGAGATGAATTTTTTGGATTTCAATGAAAAAAGATCTTAGGCCAAAATACTGAGTTTTAATTAAAAAGGCAGAAAGGAAACGTGAAAGTCTATGTATTGATAGTGGTTTATAAGTTATGAAATCAGAATCCTTCAAAGAAGCTACTCAAGCTCCATGATAAATTGGTAGAGCCATGTAGATTTGGAAATGTAGCTGCCTGAAAATTCATCCAACATTCTGGCTGCCAATATGTGAGCTTCCATATGTTGGCACAGCATTACAAGGACCGAGACTTTTGGTAGTTCTGGCTGCTGCATTCCACATAGTCAGAAGAACTTTGAAGGCAGGTGGCTTTTGCTTTCTCTGGGGAAAACAAGAGTAGGTGGGGCAAAGAGAAAAAACAGTACTTGAACAGCTGAATTTTGAAAAGTGAACCAGAAAGACTATGTTTAATTGGCCAACAGCTCATGAAAATATGCTCAACATCGTGAATCGTTAAGAAAATACAAATCAAAACTACAATGAGATATCACTTCATATCCAGTAAGATGGTATTAATATAAAGCAAAAACAAAAAATCACAAGTGTCAGTGAGGATAAGAAACTGGAGCCCTCGTACACTCGTACACTGCTGGTGGGAATGTAAAATGGCACAGCCACTATGGACAATAGTACGATTCCTCAAAAATTTAAAAATAAAATTGCCATATGATCTAGCCAATTCCACCTTTGCATACATACCCAAAAGAAGGGAAAGAAGGGTCTTGAAGATATATCTGTGCACTCATGTTCATAGAAGCATTATTCACAATAGCCAAAATGTGGACGCAACACAAGTGTCCATCAGTGGATGGATGGTGGATGATGGATAAACTAAATGTGATATATTTATCAATGGAATATTATTCATCCTTAAAAGGGAAGGAAATTTTGACATGCTACATCATAGATGAAACTTGGAGCTGTTATACTAAATGAAATTAGCTAGTCACAAAAGAATAATTATTGTAGGAGTCTATGCCTATGAAGTACTTACAGTGATCAAATCCATAGAGACAGAAAGTAGAATGGTGGTTTCTAAGGGAAAAGTTATTTTTAATAAGTATAGAATTTCACTTTTGCAAGATGGAAAAAGTTCTGGAGGTAGTGGTGGTAATGATTGCACACCAATGAATATAGGTAATGCCACTGAAGTGTATACTTAGACATAGTTAAAATGGTAAATTTCATGTTATGTATATCTTACAATTAAAAATTGATTTTTTTTAAAGGAACCAGGCTTTCTGAATGGAACTTTACCAAAAACCTGGGTCACACTTTAGAGAGCACTCTCAAAGTCATTTCACATGGTTCGATTGGCTCATTCATTCACAGGGGAGCATTTATTGAGGACCAGAACAGAGCTAGATACAAAAAAGGAATACAAATTTGATTAAGACAGAGTCTGCAATAACAAGAGAATGTGAGAAGGAAATGAAGAAAGTTATTAATATGTACAGAGTCAGACTCACTGCTGGCCACTGTATATACATTATTTCATTTGGTTCTCATAGCAATTTTACTCACAGATAGATATTATTACACCCTTTGGGCCATGAGACTGAAGCTTAGGAAGTTCAAATGATTTGCCCAGTTCTCAAAACTAGTAAGAAGCAGAGCCAGGATTCAAAACTTGATCCAACTCCTGAATCTTTGCTCCTCTGCTACCCCACACCACTGTTCAGTCCATCCTTAATCCCAACCCTTTTGGGCAAGTCACTCTGTATTCATGTCCTCAGTTCATTAAGTCTCTTTGAGCAATGTCTTCCTCTTATGTTGGGTTTGCCTTGGAAAATAAGTCGCAAAGATTTGGCTTCAACTTTAGAGCCTCTGGACTTCCAACTCACTTCTAAGATCAAGGCTAAAGGTGTGGGCTCTTTAGTTAAGAGTCATCTATGATATGCCATATTGGCTTTCATCTCAATTCTTCTTTGGACATACCCAAGATTATGTGTTCATTCATTCATTCCCAAGGATGATAATCCTTCCTAATTTTCCTATCTCAGTCTGAAGTCTGGTGTTTTATTAAAATCTATTAGGTATAGGCTGTGCTTTAACCAGTAAAATACATTGCTTCCTTAGGTACACTGCACCTTGCTTAACTGGATAATTAGAAGGTTATTAAGACTTTTCAAGTTATATGTAATTATCCAGATCTTTTCATAATCATTCAGAAAGTACACTTGCTGACATGTTTAATAAAAGATCTCTCCATATATATACTTAATTATTGCGCTCAATTATCTTAAGCAGCTCATTGAAATGCACCGGTGAATTTTGCATTTATAATTCTTGAGACAGGTTTGTCTCATTTCAGTTCACCAAGCTGTATGTCATCCTTTTCAATTCAAACATTTGGCTGCCTAATTCATGCCTTCTCCTTATATCAAGGGCACCAGCCAAATTATTTCTTAAACTCCTGGCTGATAGGAAATCCCAACTCAGGCCCTCAGGCTCAAGCAAGACTACTTCAGGTAGCCAGAGTGCTATGTTCCAGAAACTTCCTCTGAGTTTACATCATAGATCTACTTCGGAGACCAGGAGGGAAAAAAGGAGTGGGGTGGAGCATTTAGGATGTTAACCTCATTAACAAGTCCTACAGGCAAGAAAATTTGTAATACTTGAACTTGAGAAGTAATAGCAAAAATATTCTGGTAGAATGGCTAAGGAGAAAGAAGAAAGTATGTGTTCTTTATCCTTGGTTTCCCTAGCTTTGTGGGAAATTGTTGCCCCAAGTGAATTACAGTAAATACCTGAGATAAATTCAGTGTTAAATATTATTATTAAGTATTGTGAAGGTCTTTCTAAGATGACACCTGGATCCACCATGAATGAGAAAGGTCCTGTGGAAGGGGATCCTGGAGCCACTCAGCTATTTTCAGAACTGGTGCAGAGATAGCTAGCCAGAAACGTAGCCAGAAACGTAGACAATCAGCTTTGTGAACTAGGCTTTGGAATTTGTTTCCCTTGATGTTGCAAAGGAAGCAACTCAAACCCAGCATTATATAAGATCACCACTGCTGGCCTCTCTGAGCAGAACACTGATGATAGAGATGACCAGCACAAGGAGCTGCGTTAATTCTGGCTCTCTGATGCAGCTGTTTATGCAATTAGGGCCAAACAGTCTAGAGTCTCCAAGCTATGGATTCCTCAGCATGGTTATAAGAGCTGTGTGGACCTAGTGCAAATTCCTAATATTTTTGACCTTCAGCTTTCTCCTCTTTAAAATGAGGCTGTCCATATAGGGTTCCTAGTTCATATGACTAACGTGAGTTAAATGAGATAAAATACATGAAACTCAGGGCACCTGGGTGGCTTAGTCAGTTAAGCATCTACCATCTGCTCTGGTCATGAATTCAGGGGCCTGGGATCAAGCCCCAAGTCTGGCTCTCTGCTCCATGGGGAGTCTACTTCTCCCTCTGCCTCTGCTTCTCCCTGTCCCATGTCTCCGCTCATATTCTCTGTCTCTCTCTCAAATAAATAAAATCTTTTTAAAAATAGCTAAAGCTCATAGAAAGTGCTTACTTAGTGGACTTACTAATACTTGACTTACCCATATATCACACTACTGGTATAAGGCTCAAGTGAGTTTTGGCATTCATAAGTGAAGAAACAATAAATATTTTCTATCCTATAGTGGGAGATAAGAGAAAAATATACAGTTCCAGCTCCTAGCACAGAGCACGTAAAACCCTTGTAATAGATTACATGTGTTAACATGCCCCCAGTTCCTAGCACAGAGCACCTATAACCCTTGTAATGTCTTGGGTGATCAGAGTGTTTTTTGTTCCAATGAGGTGACTCTGGGGTGGATTCCCAGATGGCTTCTAGCTGAGAGCCAATCATCAGAAAGACCAAACCCTGATTAGAAGCTTGGAATATTCAGCACCATCTCACACCCGTTGTCTTAAGAAGGAAGAAGGGCTGAAAATGGAGTTAGTGCTTGATCCTGCCTATGTGATGAAGCATCCATAAAAATCCTAAAAGTACAGAGTTTGGATAGTTCCAGATTAGTGAACACATCCATGTGCTGGGAGGGTGACACACCCCAACTCCCCAGAGACAGAAGCTCCTGAACTCAAGACCCTCCCAGACCCCCACTCTATGTATCTCTCCATTGGGCTGTTCACCTGTATCCTTCATCAACTCCTTTAATAAACTGATTATTGTGCTTTCCTGCATTCTGTGAGCCACTCTAGTTAATCAAACCCCAAGGGATTCATGGGAACATCTGATTTGCAGGTGGTTGGTCAGAAGCACAGGTGACAACCTGGACTCACGATTGGCATCTGAAGTGGTAAGGGCAGGGGCGCAGTCTTGTTGGACTGAGTCCTTACCCTGTGGGATCTGACATTATCTCCAGCTAGATGCTGTCAGAATTGAGTTAAATTGTAGGCCACCCAGATAATGTCACAGAGAATTGCTTGGTGTGATGAGGAATACCTTCCAGAAATGTCAGAAATGAAGTGTTTTATGTGAGTAGCAAAAAAAAAAAAAAAAAAAAAAAAAGAAGAAGAAGAAGAAGAAGACACAGAGGAGATAAATTGAACTGAGGTTTTCCCCTGCAACAGGAGGGAAAGACTAAGCTTTCCCATTTTACATAAGATAGCTATGAAAATAAGCATGTTAACACATGTAAAGCATTTAGAAGAGTGTCAAATACATGGAAGGTGTCAAGTACATGGAAGGAAAATATAGGGTGGGGACAAGGTGTAGACAAGGTAATATATGGTTTTAAGGTACCTTGAAAATTCAGAGAAATATATAAAGACCATCCAACTAAAATGTTAGTTTTGAGATTTTTACCAGGTGCTTTGTATCCTCATTACTTTTGAAAGTCTTTCTTAACAACTCAATCAGTTTTAAAAGTAGTGTTATTAGTGAGGATTTATAGATATGGAGGTTTTTAACTGCACTCAGAGGGAGCTCCCCCAGGAACTGTACAAGAGGAGAGGTGTGTTGTCAGTTAACCACATTTACTGTAACGGTGTATCATAAACCAGAACACAAATGTAGTGGTATCCAACAATAAGTGTGGTCTAGCTCGTGCATCCATGATCAACTGGAGGTTGGCTAATCTCAGCTGGGCTCTTGATCATGATCTTGAGTAGGGTAACTCTTGTTTCTGGGGGTCAGAGAGTCTAAGCTGGGTTTGTTTGGGGCAGTGTGGCTGGGGTGGCACTGCTCCATTTTGTGCCTCATATTTTTCCTGGGCTAGCCTGGTCATGTTCACTCATAAGTGAAAAGCCCAGTTCTCTAAGAGCTTTTTTAACCTATGGTGGTCATTTTGTGTCCACTAGTATTTCATTGGTCAAAGCACTCACATGGCCAAACTCAAAGTCATGTTGGAAAATACATTCTACTTCCTTAAGTGGGAGTGACTTCAAAGTCACATGGCAAAGGGCAAGAATTCAAAGAAAGGAAGAATTGAGGTCATTAATGCAATGTATCGCAGTAGGAGAACAAGGCGATTGGCCAGACTTTTGGAAACATCCATCTCTGCTGTATCCATTTCTATATGTCACTGATTTACACATATTGATAAGGTATAAACTTAGTAAAAGGCACCCCAGCTAAAGACAATTTGGGAATAGTTCAGAGCAATTTATATAATTGAATTAACATGTGCCATCTGGACACTGTGGAATTGGTCTTGGAGAAGTAGAAGCTCTGATAATGGGGCCCTGGTCATGTCAGTGGGATGACAGGCTGTCAGGGAGCTAGAAGAAAGTGTAAAAGTGTAAAAGCCCAGGGCACTGGTCATCAGGTAGCCTAGGGCATCAAAGGAAGATGAAGACGTACCAAAAAATGAGGAGTGGGCTAATAAAGAAAAAGTTCCCCTTTGCCCAATTTGACCCAAAGACAGCCCTAAATGCAATCTTCTGCCAAACCTATCTAATTATCTAATATCATTAAAACGGAGGGACCAATGACATTCTCAAAGAAAATATTTCCTTCTGTGGCAGCCCCGGTGGCTTAGCAGTTTAGCGCCGCCTTCCACCCAGGGAGTGATCCTGGAGACCCCGGATCGAGACCCACGTCAGGCTCCCTGCAGGGAGCCTGCTTCTCCCTCTGCCTCTCTCGATCTCTCTCTCTCTCTAATAAATAAATAAATAATCTTTAAAAAAAAAGAAAAGAAAATATTTCCTTCTGACAAAAATGGAGAGTTAACTCTTCAACAGCTGGATTTTATTAGCTAGTTTCTAAAATAGATGCTCACCTTTAAAGTAGGCTTTCTCAATTGTATTTACTTGCTCTTTGAGGCACCTAGACAAATAAATGCTAAGGAACTCAAAATAAAAGATAAGATGAGGAATGGGCAGATGACTTTTTGCTCATTCAGATTTCAGAAGAATCTTTTGAACTGGTTTCTAAATATTTGATTCAGAAAAAACCTAAACCCTATTTGTCAACTGCATTCTTTTTCTCATTAAAATTAAAATTTTTTAAAAAGGCCTCCCATGAGTATAATGGTGGAAATTCAATCCGCATGTTTTCTGATTCATTTGCACTTAGCTCATCAAAATATTTTGAAAGAGCTGAGCTCTTTCGTGCCCAAAGATGCATTGTGGTCTTTTTCCTCTGAAACAGAAAAATCGCAGTTTATCATCAGCTCATATAAATGCAAAGGGAGATTGAAGAAGACTCCTAAATTTATTATCTCATAAGGCTGGAGTGAGTTCTAAGTTTGGAAAGTCTGTCCTCCTAAACTGGCTTCTTCTCTCTTGTAATTTATCACAATATTCCAATTCTACCTGTATGGTGCTGATCTTATTTTCACCACTCACATCAATATCAATGCTCTTGCTGATAAGGACAAACCAAATATAAAAGGATCAAAGTCTCAGAAATGATCCAGGAGAGTAGAGAGTAGGCTTTGGGCAAAAAGTTCCAAGAAACTCTGGAGGAACATGAATGTTTTGGAGTGTAGTTTGATTCTGTAGCCAGATTTCAAAGGTAAAGAGTAAGGTCTTCTATTCATCAAAACTCAAAACAAATAACTGGGCTTCTCATTACATTTCAAGGTCCAAATGTAATGCCAAAACCAAATCACATTTATCAAAAAATAAGAGAAGCTTTTCCTTTGTTTTATGTAACTGACCTGCAGTCCCAATCAGTGAGGTGAATGGTTTCTACTGACAGTACATCCGGGGCAGATTTTAGGGAAACACAAAGTCAAAATAGAAATTACTCTACAGATAGAAATACTAAAGAAAATAATAGAACAATGGCACAACCAGGCAGCAAACTCAGGTTATGAGACACTAAATACCTGATTTTCCTGTGCACTATATGTTACTGAAAAGTAAATAAAAATAGTCATTATAAATTCATTTATATTACTGGCTTATGATATTCACTAAAAACTAGAAAAGCATAATGGGTGGAGATGATCAAGAGTGATAAACTTCTCAAATTTCCTCCTTTTATGTTGCCATCTTAGTGGTAGACAGTGTTCTTAGTTCTGTATTCTCAGAATCCACATTAATCTTTAATCTTCAATTGCTACCTTTTGCTATGTGTATGCCTCAACCTCATACTTTATACAAGCCCCTGTGCCATATCTTCAGGTAACGTTCAATAACATGAAACCAAAAGGGTTTTTTTGGCTTGGACAAAAGCAGTCTTTTTCAAAGCTGGCAAGCAACTTTCTTTGCTATTTTTCCCACAAACTAATTTTGTTCACTCCAATGATGAAGAAAAGTGAGGCCAAAGTTTCATATGAAGAAAAAAATAAGGACAGAAGTTTTCCTACAAAGACCAGAGTAGAGCTAATTTAATCTCCTTATCCCAGGAATCTCTTTCCAATTTGGTGAGGAGGATTGGGGAAGGAGGTCCATGACCCTTCCTAAAACATTATCCAGATAGAAACCAGGACTCCAGGGGCACCTGGGTGGCTCAGTTGATTGTCTGCCTTTGGTTCAAGTCATGCTCCCAGGTCCTGGGATCGAGCCCTGCTGAGCAGGGAGTCTGCTTCTCCCTCTCCCTTTGCTGTTCCTCCTGCTTGTGCTCTTTGGGGCTCTCTCTCTCTCCCCCCTCTCTCTCAAATAAATAGAAAGAAAGAAAGAAAGAAAGAAAGAAAGAAAGAAAGAAAGAAAGAAAAGAAAGGAAAAAGAAAGAAAAAAGAAAAGAAAGAAAAGAAAAGAAAAGAAAAGAAAAGAAAAGAAAAGAAAAGAAAAGAAAAGAAAAGAAAAGAAAAGAAAAAAAGAAAAGAAAAGAAAAGAAATAAGAAGCCAGGACTCCAGAGGCATGAATTCTTCAGAATTCAAGTCCTGTTTATTTTGTTCAATATGATATCTAGAACAGTGCCTAGCTCCGAGTAAATACTCAATAAATGTGTGTTGCATAAATGAAATAATCCTAAGAGAAATTTCAAAGAAACCAACAAGCCAGTGCCCACATGAGCTTAGAGATTAAACACCTTCAATGGGGTTAGTCACTACTCTGCAGGTTACCATCACCAGACATTTCAACTACTGCAAAATTCAAACCACACTGATCTTTTCCATTCTCTCAATCTTCCATTCCAAGGCATTTCCAATGCATTTCTTCACTGAGAAAACTTGCCACCAACATCTGCTCCCCACTTTACCCCATTAATACCTATCTTCCTAGATCTCAGCTTCCTCATAAAAATTATTCTTAAAGTTCAAGGCTAAGTCAAATCCTCCTACTTTTACTCTTCAAGAGTTTTCATTATCATTTATCAGTTATACTCTTATAGGTATTGGTGTGATTTGTAGATCAATGTTTATCCTCACATACCCACTCCAAAGACTAGATTATATATCCTATGGCAATAGGACCTGTTTCCATTTCTACTCAACAAGGTATTCTAGTGGCTAGAAGACATCTGGCACAAAATAGTTATTCAATAAACAACTGTTGAATGAATTAAGGGGCAAATACTCTCTGGATTGAAGAAGTGTCTGCAGTGTCACAGAGGGCAATCTCCTATATGCTGTACTTTTGCCCCTGTTTCTACTACTCAATTTGAGACACAGCCATCTACTATGTGTCCTCATATTAAATCTGTTATATTTATTGTCTTCCTAGCTAGGTATTAAACTTCTGAAAGGTAGTATTGTGAACATTAAATCCTCATTATTACATTTTAAAATAAATAATCCTTTATTTTTGTCATTAATGCCCTGCTCTTCAGTGGCACTGATGGTATACAGAAAGAAAAAAAAGACTCATGAAAGAAGTGATTCATTTAACCCAACTAGAAAAATGTTTGAAAAATGAGTCACTTGCGCCACTGTTGAAGAAGTCCTACTAGGCTAACTTACAAATTTCGGACATATAGACATTGCAAGTGAAGTAGATTTTAGTAATCATGCACCTACCCCCTTCATTTTCAAACTAGACATAGCAAGTCAAGAGACACAAAGCAATCATTGCATATAGCACATTCCATAAGGTAAGGTGCATATCATGAAAACAGGATATGAGTTTATACTCTACCAAAAGTTTGTCTCCAAAACAAAGATGAAAAATTTTCCCATTAGACATAATTCTCTCAAAAGAGGAAGAAAATAAAACCAGGCAATCAACCATGTTCAGCAGGTAAATTGAATTGAACCTTCTAAAACCATGTTGGTTTTCCTGAAAACTTTGCATTTTATGTAGAATCATGTTTAAATTTTATTTATTTATTTATTTGAGAGAGAGAGAGAGTAGGGGGAGGGGCAGAGGGAGAGAATATCTTGAGCAAGGAGCCCCATCTCACAACTCAGGAGATCACAACTGGTGCCAAAACCAAGAGTTGGATGCCCAACTGACTGAGCCTCCAGGTGCCCCTGTAGAAATATGTTTAATTTGGTAGTAATCAACATACCCAAACACATATACCTATTAGTTCAAAGTGTTGCTTTGCCATATCCCTAATAATTAATTAAATTGGCAAAGGGTGACCCTATTGAAGAAATTTTGTAATTCTGCATCACTGTGAATCAGCATCTGCCACTGTCCTGAGCCACCCGAGAAGGAAGATTAAGTCATCTGGAGGAGAAAACATACATCACTGAAGAGGCTCTGGTGAGATATTGTCATTTGGCCTCACTTTCTGAAAGCATGGATCCAGTAGCCCATGTGATCTCCATCAGATGTGAAGTTCATGTATGAAGGACAAGAGAGCTTTATGCATCTGCCCTGTGACAGCCTCACTGTGCAAAAGGTGATGTCTATGACCAGCAACGTCAGCCTCCCCTGGGCATCTGTCAGAAATAGGGCCTAGAAATCCGTTTTTAAGATATTCTTTATGTAATTCTTATACATACTCAAGTTTCAGGAACATTGTATGATAAAGCAAGTTTCTATAGTGTCGATTAGCTCATACACATGGAGTTTTTTTCTTTGCTTTATATGCATTTTTTCCAGGCCACAGAAGAAAAAGTAGTGAAATCACAATCATAAACATGAGCAGAAAGGGGGGGAAAATCCCTCCACTGGCTAATCGAAGAAATGGAAGCACTTTCAACTCTCTTTTTAAAAAATTTAAGACGAGCACTGTGCCCAGGGCTTCCGTCCAAAAAGAGCACACGCATGAGCTTTGCATGCTTCTTACTCTCAGCACTTGTTCTTATTCCTACCGTGGAGACACCCCCTGATCAGAGTTCTTCTGCCATCTGCATGTCTCCTTGCCTGTAAGTCAGCGTTTCCACTTTCCTTATTTTTTCCGCATTTTTAATGCCTGCTGCCCCAGTTCTAGGCAAATGGAGGGAGCTGCCTGCCTGCCACAGCTCTGGTTAACTCCTTAAGTACTAGTAGTTATTTGTATTAGTGCAGTGGTTATAAAACTGTATAGATTTTGTGTGCTCTGCCCCAGCCCAATTTTCCCCCAAAAGCTTTGCTGGTTTTAGTGTACAATTTTGCAAAAAATGCGCACTAAAAGTGGTAAAAAGGTTTTACCACTTTTCGGGAATACATTTATCATGTCATGGCAGAAATTCCTGTAATTTCGTGATGTGTGTGGAATCTGTCTGTTACAATAAACTACTTTGATTTTAAAAAATGATCTTATTTTTCTAAATAGTCACCTAGAAAGTTCCTAGTTGCCATAAGTGACTGATTAATTCAACAGTATCTTATAGTCCAACTATATACAGGTATAGACACAGTTTACCTGATGACAGTTTTAGAGCTTTGTTCCAAAGTTTAGAACATCAGCATGAGAGGTTGAAAAGTTACCTTGATATTTTAAATTTAGAGCCATTTAGAAATACCTAGCTATTTTCTTCCACCTAGATATTTGCAAGTGTGCCAAATGTCACAGAAAATACATTTAGTATGGAAACTGATGTAATGAGGTTATTGATGCCTACTAATAAGTAGGCACCATAAAGGAGGGTGCCTGGGTGGCTCATTGGTTGAGCATCTGCCTTTGGCACAGGTCATGATCCCAGAGTCCTGGGATAGAATCCTCCATCAAAAAAAGAAAAAAAGTAGGCACTGTAAGCAATGAAGAATTTACAATCTGAGCACTTCAGTTTAAAAAAAAAAAAAAAAAAAAGATTAAAAATAAAAAAGAGTTAAAATAAAAATGGAAATGAAAACCTATATTTAATGTTATGTTTGAGTCATTCAAAATCAAAGAAAACAGCTAGTCCTTTGGGTCTTACACATCAGAAATTAAAAGCAAAATTTCCTCAAAAAAATTGTTGTTTCTGGCAAGATTTTACCATCTATCTTCTCAATGTAAATAAATGAACTACTTTTTTTTCCCCCTCTGGATCTGTGTTTACAAAATTTTCAAGTATACATTTTTCAATTATCCCTACAGACTTTTTAAATAGGAAATATTGAATTCCATGTTGTTTAGTCAACTGGAAAAATGCAACATCCAATGATGTAAGCCCCTTCCACGTTTCCACTCTCTGGGCCAACACAACCACTTACAATTAAGTTGCAACATTCAAAGAAAATGCATATCACATTTATATTTTTTCCCGTTTTAATAAAGCTTTGTGAATAGCCACTTGGCTATTCCCCCACATTGTTCAGCAAAGAATTAAAATAAATCTTATTAGTATCATCTGTCCTTCCAGGAGGACATAACAGCCCAGTAGTGAATACGTTTGTGAGCTGGCATTCTTTTTTATATTTAATTAACTGTCCATGCTGGTTAAATGTATAAAGTATGCATCACAATGTTTTACTTTAAAAGTGAAAGGACCATAAATCTTAATAAATCTAACTGAATCCAGAAGAAAGAATTTCACAGATTCATGGTATTAAGAAATCTCAGCATTGGAAACAACACTGTGGGCTCTCTAGTTAGACATTCTCTGAGGATTCTCTTTAAAAGGGCTTCTGACACAGTCACCTAGCCTCCTCTCGAACACATACATTGGGATTAATTTTCAATGAGGAAATCTATTTGGGGGAAACTTTAATTCTTAGAAAGTTCTTCCTTTCATTAAACCAAAATATGACTTCACATAACTTCCAGTCATTAATCCTAGAGTTAATAGTCTATAACATTGCAGACTAAATCTAATTCTTCTTCCATAGATTGGTGTTTTAAATTTGAGATAATTAACATTAGATCCCTCAGCCTTCAAATTTTTCAACTAACCATCTCAATTTGATCATGGGTTTTTCTTTTTTCATTAAAAATAGTGTTCCGCCATCACCATTTGCTACTCCTTCTCTGAATGTACTCCAATCTAGAAATCAATGTACTTCTAAAAATGTGTCCCCTAGAAATAAACACAAAACTAAAGATAAGATTGTTCTGTTAAGGAGTACAAAGATTCTATTTCCTCTCTTCTTATAGACAGGAAACTTCCACCCATGCTGTTTAGTTTGATATTAGCTATTTTTTTTAATATATCAAACCTACCTTAATACTGTTACTTGTAGTTACCTAAAACCTCTAGGATTACTACTAAATTATTATAATGACTAAGCTACTTCCTGATGCCGTGTAATAGCAGTTCAAAATGCTAGTAGGGATATTTAAACCGCCTCTTCACTCTCTCCAAAAAAAAGTTGTAAGTGATTCATTAACAACCTTATTTTGTGGTGATTCTCTTCTCCTTTACTCTCTTGGAAGTGGGACACTGTGCAAGGTCATGTTTTTTCTATTATATAAATACTTAATGCATATTATTTCACCTTGCCTACAAAGATATCATGGGGGGGCGTTTATTTGCATAAATAAAGTACATTAAGTAAAAGCATTTGCTCAATCTATTACTTGTATATTATTCCTTGAAAGAAAGGGAAATGGAAAGAAAAATGTGAGGGAAGAAAGGAGGCCAGAAAGATAGGGAGGAAGGAAAGAACAGAAAATGTAACAAGTTTGAAAAGAATTGATCTTAGTGAACCTGTGATAACACCTAAAGGTCCTAGCTCTCTAAGTTTTTATTAATCAAATGGTAATAAATTATTAAAGTTTAAAAAGGAAAAGCAAAAGCTAGATATTTTTTTTTTTTACAGAATATCAAGTTTTTAGGTACATACCTTTGGTCAAAACTTGGCATTCATGTTTCTTTTCTTTTCTTTTCTTTTCTTTTCTTTTCTTTTCTTTTCTTTTCTTTTCTTTTTTTTTTCTTTTCTTTTCTTTTCTTTTTTCTTTTCTTTTCTAAGATTTTGCAAAATAGGGGCAGCCGGGTGGCTCAGTGGCTGAGTGTCTACCTTTGGCTCATGTCATGATACCGGAGTCCTGGGATCAAGTCTTGCATCAGGCTCCCTCAGGGAGCCTGCTTCTCTTTCTGCCTATGTCTCTGTATGTCTGTGTCTCTTATGAATCCTAAAATCTTTAAAAAAAAAGATTTTGCAAAATATTTTTATTGTTTTCACAATTTTTTTTTGGTTGTTTATCTTCAATTTTTGCATTCAAGTATAGCCTTTCTTACCAGAAGACATAAATCACAAACATTATCTCCTAGGATCACCTGAAAGAGAGCCAAGCCCCCACCCCAACATTCCTTTGACCACCATTTCTAGACATGGACTAAAGAAATGACTAAAATCATATTCATCTGAAATAGATCAGAATGAAGAACATTTGCACATTACGTACAGCTCATTAGTTTGTACTCTGAATAGCGATTTTTAAAAGAGAACAAGGCATAGTATCATATCCTTTCATTAAACCTCTTTCATTTGTCATTCCCTGTCATGGGACAATCTGAACTAATGCTCAACCCAGGCAATGATATTAAAGAATGTTTGTAACTTTATTACTCATGTCAAATTTCAAAGATTTAATATAACACATTATAATTTAAGAATATTAAGGGGATATAGAACAGAACATTTAAGTCTTATACAATATTCAGTTCTCCATTTGATTCTTAAACAGCCTAACTTTGCTACCAAAAGGAGGTAAGGATTCTACTACTTAAATGAGAAATTTAACTTTGAGTCTTTTCTGGGAAAAATCTAGTTGAGGGTTTTGTAATGTTGATGGTTTGAGGGTTTTGTTGGTTAATGGTCAAAAAGGCTTTCAAAATCTTAGTTATATAGTGAATGCATTAACTTATATGAATTGAACACACCAGGGCAGAGTGTGTAAAGTATGATAGTATAATGATGGTTAAAAATTTGTACTATAGGGATCCCTGGGTGGCGCAGCGGTTTGGCGCCTGCCTTTGGCCCAGGGCGCGATCCTGGAGACCCGGGATCGAATCCCATGTCGGGCTCCCGGTGCATGGAGCCTGCTTCTCCCTCTGCCTGTGTCTCCGCCTCTCTCTCTCTCTCTCTCTCTCTCTCTGACTATCATAAATAAATAAAAATTTAAAAAAAAAAAATTTGTACTATAAAGTCAAACCATCTCACTTTAAATCATAGCTCCACTACTTACTCTGTAACACCAAACAGGTTATTTAAAATCTCAGTGTCTCAGTATTCATACCTATAAAATGGGATAATAATGCGACCCACTTCATGATGTTTTGAGGATTAAAATGAATAAAAACACATAAAATACTTCAACAGTATATCATATGTTCAATAAATGTAAAATGTAATATCATATGTTCAATAAATGTAAGCTATATTATATATTTTTATGTTTATATAATTTTTTTGATGACCATATTTTATTTTATTTTATTTTATTTTTTATTTTTTTTTTATTTTTATTTATTTATTTATTTTTTAATTTATTTTTTATTGTTGTTCAATTTACTAACATACAGAATAACCCCCAGTGCCTGTCACCCATTCACTCCCACCCCCCCCCTCCCCTTCCACCACCCCTAGTTCGTTTCCCTGAGTTAGCAGTCTTTACGTTCTGTCTCCCTTTCTGATATTTCCCACACATTTCTTCCCCCTTCCCTTATATTCCCTTTCACTATTATTTATATTCCCCAAATGAATGAGAACATATAATGTTTGTCCTTCTCCGACTGGCTTACTTCACTCAGCATAATACCCTCCAGTTCCATCCACGTTGAAGCAAATGGTGGGTATCTGTCATTTCTAATAACTGAGTAATATTCCATTGTATACATAAACCACATCTTCTTTATCCATTCATCTTTCGATGGACACCGAGGCTCCTTCCACAGTTTGGCTATCGTGGCCATTGCTGCTATAAACATCGGGGTGCAGGTGTCCCGGCGTTTCATTGCATTTGTATCTTTGGGGTAAATCCCCAACAGTGCAATTGCTGGGTCGTAGGGCAGGTATATTTTTAACTCTTTGAGGAACCTCCACACAGTTTTCCAGAGTGGCTGCACCAGTTCACATTCCCACCAACAGTGTATGAGGGTTCCCTTTTCTCCACATCCTCTCCAACATTTGTTGTTTCCTGCCTTGTTAATTTTCCCCATTCTCACTGGTGTGAGGTGGTATCTCATTGTGGTTTTGATTTGTATTTCCCTGATGGCAAGTGATGCAGAGCATTTTCTCATGTGCATGTTGGCCATGTCTATGTCTTCTTCTGTGAGATTTCTGTTCATGTCTTTTGCCCATTTCATGATTGGATTGTTTGTTTCTTTGGTGTTGAGTTTAAGAAGTTCTTTATAGATCTTGGAAACTAGCCCTTTATCTGATATGTCATTTGCAAATATCTTCTCCCATTCTGTAGGTTGTCTTTGAGTTTTGTTGACTGTATCCTTTGCTGTGCAAAAGCTTCTTATCTTGATGAAGTCCCAATAGTTCATTTTTGCTTTTGTTTCTTTTGCCTTCGTGGATGTATCTTGCAAGAAGTTACTATGGCCGAGTTCAAAAAGGGTGTTGCCTGTGTTCTTTAGGATTTTGATGGAATCTTGTCTCACATTTAGATCTTTCATCCATTTTGAGTTTATCTTTGTGTATGGTGAAAGAGACTGGTCTAGTTTCATTCTTCTGCATGTGGATGTCCAATTTTCCCAGCACCATTTATTGAAGAGACTGTCTTTCTTCCAATGGATAGTCTTTCCTCCTTTATCGAATATTAGTTGCCCATAAAGTTCAGGGTCCACTTCTGGATTCTCTATTCTGTTCCACTGATCTATGTGTCTGTTTTTGTGCCAGTACCACACTGTCTTGATGACCACAGCTTTGTAGTACAACCTGAAATCTGGCATTGTGATGCCCCCAGATATGGTTTTCTTTTTTAAAATTCCCCTGGCTATTCGGGGTCTTTTCTGATTCCACACAAATCTTAAAATAATTTGTTCTAACTCTCTGAAGAAAGTCCATGGTATTTTGATAGGGATTGCATTAAACGTGTATATTGCCCTGGGTAACATTGACATTTTGACAATATTAATTCTGCCAATCCATGAGCATGGAATATTTTTCCATCTCTTTGTGTCTTCCTCAATTTCTTTCAGAAGTGTTCTATAGTTTTGAGGGTATAGATCCTTTACATCTTTGGTGAGGTTTATTCCTAGGTATCTTATGCTTTTGGGTGCAATTGTAAATGGGATTGACTCCTTAATTTCTCTTTCTTCAGTCTCATTGTTAGTGTATAGAAATGCCACTGACTTCTGGGCATTGATTTTGTATCCTGCCACGCTACCGAATTGCTGTATGAGTTCTAGCAATCTTGGGGTGGAGACTTTTGGGTTTTCTATGTAGAGTATCATGTCATCGGCGAAGAGGGAGAGTTTGACTTCTTCTTTGCCAATTTGAATGCCTTTAATGTCTTTTTGTTGTCTGATTGCTGAGGCTAGGACTTCCAGTACTATGTTGAACAGCAGTGGTGAGAGTGGACATCCCTGTCTTGTTCCTGATCTTAGGGGAAAGGCTCCCAGTGCTTCCCCATTGAGAATGATATTTGCTGTGGGCTTTTCATAGATGGCTTTTAAGATGTCGAGGAATGTTCCCTCTATCCCTACACTCTGAAGAGTTTTGATCAGGAATGGATGCTGTATTTTGTCAAATGCTTTCTCTGCATCCAATGAGAGGATCCTATGGTTCTTGGTTTTTCTCTTGCTGATATGATGAATCACATTGATTGTTTTACGGGTGTTGAACCAGCCTTGTGTCCCAGGGATAAATCCTACTTGGTCATGGTGAATAATTTTTTTAATGTACTGTTGGATCCTATTGGCCAGTATCTTGTTGAGAATTTTTGCATCCGTGTTCATCAGGGATATTGGTCTGTAATTCTCCTTTTTGGTGGGGTCTTTGTCTGGTTTTGGAATTAAGGTGATGCTGGCCTCATAGAACGAATTTGGAAGTACTCCATCTCTTTCTATCTTTCCAAACAGCTTTAGGAGAATAGGTATGGTTTCTTCTTTAAACGTTTGATAAAATTCCCCTGGGAAGCCATCTGGCCCTGGACTCTTGTGTCTTGGGAGGTTTTTGATGACTGCTTCAATTTCCTCCCTGGTTATTGGCCTGTTCAGGTTTTCTATTTCTTCCTGTTCCAGTTTTGGTAGTTTGTGGCTTTCCAGGAATGCGTCCATTTCTTCCAGATTGCCTAATTTATTGGCGTATAGCTGTTCATAATATGTTTTTAAAGTCGTTTGTATTTCCTTGGTGTTGGTAGTGATCTCTCCTTTCTCATTCATGATTTTATTAATTTGAGTCTTCTCTCTCTTCTTTTTAATAAGGCTGGCTAATGGTTTATCTATCTTGTTAATTCTTTCAAAGAACCAACTCCTGGTTCTGTTGATCTGTTCCACAGTTCTTCTGGTCTCGATTTCGTTGAGTTCTGCTCGAATCTTTATTAACTCCCTTCTTCTCTTGGGTGTAGGATCTATTTGCTGTTTTTTCTCTAGCTCCTTTATGTGTAAGGTTAGCTTTTGTATTTGAGTTCTTTCCAGTTTTTGAATGGATGCTTGTATTGCGATGTATTTCCCCCTTAGGACTGCTTTTGCTGCATCCCAAAGATTTTGAACGGTTGTATCTTCATTCTCATTAGTTTCCATGAATCTTTTTAATTCTTCCTTAATTTCCTGGTTGACCCTTTTATCTTTTAGCAGGATGGTCCTTAACCTCCACGTGTTTGAGGTCCTTCCAAACTTCTTGTTGTGATTTAGTTCTAATTTCAAGGCATTATGGTCTGAGAATATGCAGGGGACAATCCCAATCTTTTGGTATCGGTTCAGACCCGATTTGTGACCCAGTATGTGGTCTATTCTGGAGAAAGTTCCATGTGCGCTTGAGAAGAATGTGTATTCAGTTGAGTTTGGATGTAAAGTTCTGTAGATATCTGTGAAATCCATCTGGTCCAGTGTATCATTTAAAGCTCTCGTTTCTTTGGAGATGTTGTGCTTAGAAGACCTATCGAGGGTAGAAAGAGCTAGATTGAAGTCACCAAGTAGAAGTGTATTATTATCTAAGTATTTCTTCACTTTGGTTAATAATTGATTGATATATTTGGCAGCTCCCACATTCGGGGCATATATATTGATGATTGTTAAGTCCTCTTGTTGAATAGATCCTTGAAGTATGATATAGTGTCCCTCTTCATCTCTCACTACGGTCTTTGGGGTAAATTTTAGTTTATCTGATATAAGGATGGCTACCCCTGCTTTCTTTTGAGGACCATTCGAATGGTAAATGGTTCTCCAACCTTTTATTTTCAGGCTGTAGGTGTCCTTCTGTCTAAAATGAGTCTCTTGTAGACAGCAAATAGATGGGTCCTGCTTTTTTATCCAGTCTGAAACCCTGCGCCTTTTGATGGGGTCATTAAGCCCGTTCACATTCAGAGTTACTATTGAGAGATATGAGTTTAGTGTCATCATGATATCTATTCAGTCCTTGTTTTTGTGGACTGTTCCACTGAACTTCTTCTTAAAGGGGAATTTTAAGAGTCCCCCTTAAAATTTCTTGCAGAGCTGGTTTGGAGGTCACATATTCTTTTAGTTGCTGCCTGTCTTGGAAGCTCTTTATCTCTCCTTCCATTTTGAATGAGAGCCTTGCTGGATAAAGTATTCTTGGTTGCATGTTCTTCTCATTTAGGACCCTGAATATATCCTGCCAGCCCTTTCTGGCCTGCCAGGTCTCTGTGGAGAGGTCTGCTGTTACCCTAATACTCCTCCCCATAAAAGTCAGGGATTTCTTGTCTCTTGCTGCTTTAAGGATCTTCTCTTTATCTTTGGAATTTGCAAGCTTCACTATTAAATGTCGAGGTGTTGAACGGTTTTTATTGATTTTAGGGGGGGATCTCTCTATTTCCTGGATCTGAATGCCTGTTTCCCTTCCCAGGTTAGGAGAGTTTTCAGCTAGAATTTGTTCAAATACATATTCTGGCCCTCTGGCCCTTTCGGCGCCCTCGGGAACCCCAATTAAACGTAGGTTTTTCTTTCTCAGGCTGTCGTTTATTTCCCTTAATCTATCCTCATGGTCTTTTAATTGTTTGTCTCTTTTTTCCTCAGTTTCCCTCTTTGCTATCAACTTGTCTTCTATGTCACTCACTCGTTCTTCCACCTCGTTAACCCTCGTCGTTAGGACTTCTAGTTTGGATTGCATCTCATTCAATTGATTTTTAATTTTTGCCTGATTAGCTCTAAATTCTGCAGTCATGAAGTCTCTTGAGTCCTTTATGCTTTTTTCTAGAGCCACCAGTAGCTGTATAATAGTGCTTCTGAATTGGCTTTCTGACATTGAATTGTAATCCAGATTTTGTAACTCTGTGGGAGAGAGGACTGTTTCTGATTCTTTCTTTTGAGGTGAGGTTTTCCTTCTAGTCATTTTGCTTAGTGCAGAGTGGCCAAAAGCAAGTTGTATTGGGAATAAGAGAAAAAGAGAGGAAAGAAAGAAGGAAAGAAAAGAGAAAGAGAGAAAAAAGGGAAGAAAATAAAACGAAAAAAAAAAGAGAGAAGAAAAAGAGAAAGAAAAAGAAAGGAGAAAAAAAAAGGGGGTGGGGGAAGGAAACAAATCAAAAAGCAAAACAAAACAAAACAAAACAAAACAAAACAAAACAAAACAAAAAAAGAACCACCGGGGAGTATCTTCTGATTCTGTGTACTTTAAGTCCCTTGGCTTCTCCTGGAGGTTGTCCGTCTGGCTGATCTTCTGGGGGAGGGGCCTGTTGTCCTGATTTTCAGGTGTTAGCAGTTGGGGGAGCTGCTGTGCCCCTGCCTGGTGCAGGGCTCAGTGGGGGTTGTTCACCCCGTGAGGCCGCAGGAGGAACAGCCCCAGTGGCGGGGCAGCTCTGGAAACCTGGATTCAGCTCCGGCAGGAACTCCGTCTGCAGGGCCTGGAGGCTCCGGGGCGGGGCCGCTGATCTGCTCAGCTGGGGCAGGAGCGTCCTTGCTGTCCTGGGCCCTCCCGGCCTCTGCCTGTCCCGGGGGAGGCGGGATCCTGGGCTGTGTCCCGGCGCCCTGTGCTCCGGAGCCTGCGCTGGTGGATTCGCGCTCCCGGGGCCGCGCAGCCCCCTCCGCGGAGCCGCCGCCCAAGCCCCTCCGAGCTGCTCCTGGAACCGCGCAGCCCCCTCCGCACGGAGCCTCTTCCTCTGCCCGAGCCCCTCCGAGCTGCTCCCGGGGCCGCGCAGCCCCCTCCGCGGAGCCTCCGTCCGAGCCCCTCCGAGCTGCTCCGGGTCCCGCCGGGTCCCGCCGCCCGCGCTGCAGCCCTTAGGGAGCTCGGCGCACTCTCCTGGGCGCGCAGTTGCTGTTACTGTCCCGGGGAGCCCGAGGGCATCCCCGCCCTCCTGGGTCCTGCTCCAACTCCCCGCGAGCCCCTCTCCGCCCGGGAAGGTCGGTGCAGCTCCTGCGTCTCCGGGACGGGGCTCTCCTGTCCTGGGGACACTCGCCCCGGCCTCAGCCCGGCTCCCCGCGGGGCCCCTCCCCCTTGGAGGCCTTTGTTTCTTTACTTCTTTTTCCCCGTCTTCCTACCTTGATAGAAGCGCGAACTCTTCTCACTGTAGCATTCCAGCTGGTCTCTCTAATTCTCAGGCCGAATTCATAGATTTTCAGGATGATTGGAAGGTTTTCTAGGTAATTTGGTGGAGACAGGTGATTTGGAGACCCTGCTCTTCCGCCGTCTTGCTCCTCCCCTATGTTTATATAATTTTAAGCATGTATCCTATGTTTAGAAAAAAAGACTAGAAGGAAACCATCTAAACCTGTCTATAATGCTCTGCAATTTCTATAATGATTATCTACAATGGCTTATACAATAAGCTAAAATTGTTCATTCAATAGCTTTCTATTACTGTTTATACAGTGAGCCTATGTTACTTTAAAAAATTATTTTAAAGATTTTATTTATTTATTCATGAGAGATGCACAGAGAGAGGCAGAAAGAGAAGCAGGCGCCACAGAGGAAGCCTGATGGGGGACTCAATCTTGGGACTCCAGGATCACGCCGAGCCAGAGGCAGACACTCAACCACTGAGCCACCCAGGTGTCCTAAGCCTGTGTTACTTTAATAATTTGGGTGAGGCAGATGGGTGGAAACTTAGGAAATATATTTCAATTATCGTTCTTTACTCCAGAGTTCTGTCTTCTTGGTTATATAGGTACATATCCAGACAATATTTAAGATCAGCTTTGCCTGGTTATCAGGCACAAAGAAAAATAATCCAGCTTATGCAACTCAAACTCATGTGAGACTGATTTGTGTCAAAGAACCAACAGAATAATTTATGAGGCTCTGACTGCCAAGTAGACTGATATTCATGTTGGCTGTTCAACACATTCTCTTCTTAGTAGAGAAGTCTATTCAGGAAATCAAATGAAGATCAAGCTGCCTGATGAGTAAGAACTGGGAAGGAGTCTACAGAAATAGCCCGACTCACGCAACCAGTGGTTCTACTGTTAAAAAAAAAAAAAAAAGTATCTTCCCCAAAGGGCTGTGGAGATCCACTTACTCAGTCCTTCCCAAGTTCTCCTTTCAGTTCTTGAATAATATTAACATTCAAGTTTCCTGTTTGTTTCAGAGGAAAAGACTCTAATAAGCATCCATCTTCAATTGCGCTTGACCTCCAATCAAGGAGGCTATGACTCTAACACCTAACACTATTGTAACCATTTATTCCTCATGATTCCCAAAGAGTAAAGATCATCCCCCCAAAAGCCAGTGAATCCCTTTCATTATTTGTTATATTATGCCATAAATTATATCAATAAATTTCTTTCCACTAAATTACATTAAATTCTTTACATTAAATTTAAAAATTAGACGATCATAAATAAATAGAGAATTGGAGAAGTCTCTAACAGAGGTATACAAATGCATACTTATGTAAATGATTACAAACTGTTGAAGAAAAAAAAGTTCTCAGTATATCTGAGTTCCTTTATTATTTTCAGAAGCTCTATTAATCTTAAATCCTATAGTGTTTCAAATTTTACCCACAATCAGAAGGCATTGAGTTCTGCCTCACAAACATCCTATATTCATCCTATTACAAACCATGAATTCAGCAGCTCATCCTTCCCGAGACAAGAATTTGGAAGTCTAAGCTTGATAGGAGAAGGGAGCGAATGATACATGTGAAAAAAAACAATATGTTCACGGACAAATTAACTCATCCAAATACAATGGGAAGACAAAGATGTGAACTCTGGCTCAAGAGGTATAAGCCTCAACAGGATTAGACAGTGTACTAAAATATTACAAGTATGGTCCATGCTGAATCATAAGGAAAAGCAAGTATGGTCCATGCTGAATCATAAGGAAAAGAAAAAGATATCTGAGTAATTATTTTGAGTGTTCCTCATTTTTAAAAATTAGAGACAGGAAGAGACAGAAAATTCTGGAGAATCAAGAAAATGTTTTGTACGTTTATAAATATTTCCCAAAATATTATCAACCTCCACGATGTGTCGCCTCCTCATTTTTGATTCAGTTAAATATGCCAGCCACATTTCAACCAAAGATGTTTGCTTAATACACAAATAAATCTTAATACACTATACACTCTCACATTTGAGAAAATCTCCAAATGCCAAATGAAGCCAACTGTTAAATAACAAATCACAATATTTGTTAACAAACTTTTAAATTGAGCTGCTATCCCCCCCCCCCCCCCCCTTAGCTGACTGATTTCCCTCTGTCATTGTTTTGCATATGCTTGAGGAACACATTGTGTAATGGCTGAAAAATGTGGCTGAAGGTTTTGAAGTCCTTTATTTTTAAAAATAGTGCCACCACTTGAGAAATAAACATGATGTCTAGGAATGGGCTCATTTTTACAAAAAAATGCCTTAAATGATTCAAAAATCTCAACTTACATAACACCAACCACTTTTAAAACAGCTTAGGAAACATAACACATCCAGCTTTGGACAACTCACAACAAGGGCAAAAAGCCAAATCCCCTCAAACCAAATATGATAAATGCAAGTATTTTGTTTTCCATGGATCATAATACAATACAGTTGATGTAGCCAAAAAGGAAACTAGAGATTCTGATACTTTAATGTGCAATGGGCAGAATGCTTATTTTGCACCCAAATTAGGGGCAACTTCCTCCAGGGATCTTTATGTGATTTCCCAAACTGAATGAATATTTGCTCCCTTACAGACTGACAGAGAGAGATAGGATGGGTGGGTGAGTGGGTGGGTGGGTGCAAGGATGGATGGATGGATGGATGGATAGATAGATAGATAGATAGATAGTTGGATATATAGAAAGTTAAGTAGATGGATAGATATCTTCAAGGAATTTGTATCCAGAATGCATATGTTAGCACTCTATAGTCAAAGGATAAATGATTCGATAAAAATATAGGTCAAATATTTGAAAAGACAATACTCAAAAAAAAGATACAGGAAAAGCCAATAAACACAAGTTCAATATCATTAACCATGAGGGAAATATAAATCCAATCAACAGTAATCCTTCATACACATTTCTAAAATTTATAAAGTTAGAATCCTGAATGTTGGTAAGGATATGCAGTAGCTCCAACTCCCATATATTGCTGGAGGAATGTTAAAAAAGCAATTTGGAATACAGGTTGGTCAGTTCTTATAAAGATGTACATTGACCATAGGACCAGATAATCTCACTTCTAGAGAAATGAAAACATGTCTATGGAAAGATTGGTAGATCAATGTTTACAGCAGGTTTAAACATAATAATTAAAAATCTGGAAACAGTCCTTCACAGGGCAATAGATGGTAAATTATGGTCATTCATATGATGGAATATTAGTCAGAAAAAAATAGAAATAATCTACTGATGCATAAATGTATCATGTTTATGGATGATTCTCAAAAACATTACACTGAGCAAAAGAAATCACATACAAGAGTATATACTAGGGGCGATTCTTTGATCTTACAAGATATTCTGGAACAAGCAAAACTAATCTATAGTTACACAAATCAAATTGGTGGTTGCCTAGAGTATAGTGTGGGGGACTGACTGCTAAGAGGTACAAGGAAACTATTTAGGGTGATGGAAATGTCCCTCATCTTGATTTGCATGGTGGTTATATGGGTGTACACACTGTCAAGTTGAACTAAACACTTCACATCGATACATTTGATTGTACATAGTGTTGTATATTATCTTTGCATGTAAGCGGTAGTTCAATGATACTAAAATTTTTAACTCTTTATGACGATAATTCTCTTTTTTTAAAAAATTTTTATTTATTTATGATAGTCACACAGAGAGAGAGAGAGAGGCAGAGACATAGGCAGAGGGAGAAGCAGGCTCCATGCACCGGGAGCCTGACGTGGGATTCGATCCCCGGTCTCCAGGATCACGCCCTGGGCCAAAGGCAGGCGCTAAACCGCTGCGCCACCCAGGGATCCTGACCATAATTCTCTTATGTGAATAAGGAAATAACATAAAATAGTAAATTATTTTTAAATCTTTTTTTTCCACTAGGGAGGCATTATATACCATAGAAATTAAATGCAAAGCCTTGGAAATTAGAAAGACTTAAGGTGAAATCCCAGCCTTACCTCTTACTAGATGTAGGGCTTTGGCCAAGTTATTTTACCTCATAAGCCTCTGTTTTCTCAACTGTAAAATGGGGATAGCTGTACCTCCTTCAGTGAAAATGCACTGAGATAGGGCCTGCAAAGCACTGGAAAGATGCTTATGTAAAACAAGTGCTCATTACCTATTGACCACTATCATTTAAAATATCATCATTAATAATTTCACTATGGCATCATTTCAGGAGAGGCTAATTTATAAATGAGTACATACATCAAGTATACTTATGAAACCAAAGTAACACAATAAATACTAATTTGAGCCTAGAACCATGGAGATAACTAGAAGACTAAGCAACAGCTCACAGTATTAATGGCCCTTATTTGCCCCACTGAATGACAATCAATGTAGAATGAGCACAGATTTTGATTTTTAAATGTATAAGAATTTCTCCACTGCTCAGTATAGTAACATATAGAACTCCTGACTGCAGCATCTCCAGTGGAGGATATGGATAACCAACACTCCCATAGTCTCAGTAACTACAGAGTATCTCTAGGTTCTTTCTCAGATCATTGTACTCCTGCTTCTAACTTAGACTTCAATTAGATAAATGACCTGGAAAAATACTGTCCTAGGCAATGTTTCATAACCAGGGCTTGGGGGGGGTGTCCAAGAATGCCTTGGGTCTTCAGAAGTTCTGCTAATGCCTTAAAACTGTATGCAAACTAGGGGCAAATATATTTATGAAGACCTTATGAAAAAGTGGCTAATAAGCCAGACCTTCAAAAGAGCCCATAAACTCAACGAGGAGAACACAGGCAGAAGGTTTGAGAGGGAAACACATTAGTAGCTCTATAGTTGTCCTAAATAGCAGTAGAAAAAAATCTAGTATAACTTTTCAAACATGATTAACGTTCTTTACATTAAAGTATAATCCCACTTGCTATAGTTAACTGTTTTGGAAATTCCCTTGATGTTTGTGAGGCCAGAGTAGTCCATGTATGTGACTGACTGGTCATGTGAAGGAGAGTCCCAGATGAAAACCATCACATAGAACAAGTGGATAGGAAATGAAGTCTATTTTGAGCTTTTAGTTTTGTCATACATCTTATGTCCCCTGTGATTATAATGGCCCATTGTAATATCCTCTGAGGATGAATGAACCAAGGAAAATAGAGATTCACTTCCTAATGCTGACCACCAGGCAGGATATATTGAAAGCCCTGGCATAAACTGCTATTTATTATTATTATTATTATTATTGTTATTATTTATTATTATTATTATTACTATTATTTTATTTCATAATTTTTTAGGTGCTGAAGCACCACCTCTATTTTTGTAACACACGGGAAGAAAAACAGAAGTCTAATACTTGACAAATGTGTAGCCTCCAGAACCCAAGCAGGCCTGCCTAATATGTTTTCTCCTTCATGTTGGAAGGGGTGTACTTTGCAGGGGTTATCTTGGTATGCCTCAGACCCCTGGACTCTTAAAAACTTTAATAATATGATGGGATCCTGACTATTCATAGGGTTTGTCTACTACCCTCTTGAGTGCATGTATCTTACAAAGGCCCCCAGTAAATTTCCCATTTCCTATTCATCTGGTCCAATGACCCAATATGATCCATATAGTGGACCAGTGTGATGGTCTACAAAATGTCCAGCTACTCCATACCCTTTCTGTGATGTGATCGCATCTGTAGGAGAACAGATGGTCCTCGGACTTTCAGATTGGGACAGGAACCTCATTAGCAGCTTTCCTGAGTATAGAGACTTGCATGAGATAGAAAAGAGTATGTATTTATAGTCTTGCCCTAAGGCCATGTTAATTTTCCTTCCCTTACCAGAATATAATCTGAAGGAGTATTAGTCCAAGTTCCCCAGAGAGATAGAACCAACAGAAGAGGGAGAGAGAAAAATAGACATAGACAAGGCAAGACCATAAATCTATACTGTTTTCCATCCCATGCAAATTTCAACTACTTCTGGTTGTCCTTCCTAAGAGGGATGAAAAAAAAAAAAAAAGTATGTTCACTAAGTCAGCGGTCACATACCAAGGACTTGATTCCATGTTAATCTGCTCCAACAAAAATATCATACCTGCTACAACTGCTATGATTGGGGCTACTATTGGTTGAGTTTGTGATATTCCATGTCATTTTCTAGCATTTGGCTAGTTATTAGAGGGCCAAGACTAGTGGATTAAATGAAAACGTGATAGGGATCATCCCTGTATCATTTAGGCCTTCAGAAGTGGCATTAATCTCTGTCATTATCTGTAGGATGCAAGAGCACTTTTTAAAAGTTTCATATAGGAAAATTCAATGTTTTTATGGATAGTTCTGAGTTTTCAGATACATAGAGATTCTTGTAACCATCACCAAAGAGAGAATACAGAACAATCCCAACACTCCAAAGAAATGTCTATGTTGTTCCTTTGTATTCCAACCCCTACCCAATGCCTATGGGCATTATTGCCTATAATGTTGTCCCATCAGAGACATGCCCAGCATTTGTGTGGGCATGAAATGGCATCATTGATGAAAAGAATAAAGGCTTGCCATATAGAGGCTGCCCAATATATGTTAGCTACTGTTACCAATGGCAAGAGAAGAAGAATACAAAGATAAGACCAAATCCTTATAATTCATCAAGAAAAATAAAACATGTATTTAAATAATTACAACAGTTCATGGTAAATGGCCAATAGAGGTAAATCACCATAGGTCTCAGGGACTTGAAAGCAAAAAGGTAGAAACAACGAAGTCAAGTGGTCAAGGTTTCAAAGGAAAATTGACATTTGGTCACATAAAAATAAGTAAGAAATAGAGACCCACTCAACACACAGTATAAATTATTCAGTAAAATGTCACCCCAAGAGACCATAGATATTCTATAATGTTGATTGTATCTAAATTGATGTTCCAGATTTTATAGTAAGTAGCTGTATATAATATCTTACAGGGGAAAAGAAAAGAGTTGGGATAGAGGAAGATGATAAAAAATCAGCATGTTCTCTAAAATAACTATTAACTTGGTAGCAGTTAGACTTCTCTATAACCAATTGCCTATAATATATTAGAAGCAGGAAGTTAATTGGCAAATGAGGCAGAGAAAAAATTATGTAACGATTTCCCTTTTCACACATGTGCAAAGGTCTGTAGGAGGAAAAAAATATATATATATATGATGACAATCCTCAGATGGCGAGCCAGACTGCTCAGACTTTGCCATATCCAGCGGCAGCCATGGCACAGAGCAGGCAGGCTGCCATCATTCAAAAATCAGCAATTCCTGGGCATGGAAAAAAAATGTGAAAGTTTCTTTTTTTTTTTTTTTTTTTTATTTATGATAGTCACAGAGAGAGAGAGAGGCAGAGAGAGAAGCAGGCTCCATGCACCAGGAGCCTGATGTGGGATTCGATCCCGGGTCTCCAGGATCACGCCCTGGGCCAAAGGCAGGCGCCAAACCGCTGCGCCACCCAGGGATCCCAATGTGAAAGTTTCTTAAAGGGAAAATATACTCAGCCATTGAAGAAGATGGAAACAGAACGCAAACAGATTCAGAAGTATGGTATTTTGATTGCTGAAGTTTAGGAAATGTGGAAAAGGAGGAAATGAGATGAAATAAGAACTGAATCTAATTATCCTTTTTTATTTATCCATATACAGAAATTAGATGTTGGTGGACTCCCAAAGAAAGTTCAGATTCCCACAAATGATTCAGAGCTTGGTTTTAAGTAGCAGCCGATAAAAAGGAGCCGCATGGCTATTTTGGTGTTTGCAGCTTGAAGGAAGCTTTAGGACTGTAAAGCAGTCCAGTTCTTGAACTACTTTAAAATAAATTAAATAATAGAAAATGTCTTGACCAATTCACCCAAACCTGTTGATAGCATTTCAGAAATACTTAAATGTTCCCGTGTAAAAAACTCCTTGTGAGAGCTTAATGTGGTGTTTTTAATAGCATTAGTTATTTTTTGTTAAAGTGTCCAGGGACCATGATTGTCTGTGAGATCCAAAGAGTTACAATGAGCTATACTTTCAGTAAACTTAAGAAAATCACCACTTGAAGAAGAAATTGACTTGTTTTTTTTTTTTCCCCTCTACAAAATCTATACTAAATTGAATGCATAGAGCTTTCAGGAGCAGCGGTATACTCTGTATAGGATGGCATGCAAATGATCTTGCTGTCTTAACTACTTGCCATCTCTAAGCAGATAACAAGGGGATTGACCTGGAATACACGCTCACATAGCAGAACCTGAGTCCTGGTAAGAAGACAGTTATTCCAGAATTGTTGGATTTAAACCATTATGTGGGGGGGTCTATGTGGTTGAGCGTCTTTCTTTGGCTCACGTCATGATCCCAGGATCCTGGGATCGAGTCCCGCATCAGGATCCCCTTAGGGAGCCTGCTTCTCCCTCTGCCTGTGTCTCTGCCTTTCTCTATGTGTCTCTCATGAATAAATAAATACAATCTTTAAAAAAAAATAAAACAAACCATTACATGTAAATGAAGAAAAGAAAGAATAGAAGAAATCTTCAAATGTCCTAGAAAAAAATGGAAATGCTAAGTGCACTAAGTTAACTTTTCAAGAAGTTTTTTGATATAGTTTCAAAAGAGACTTGAGGAGATCCACCCCAGGTCCCCACCTCTAAAACTGCAGGATCTTCCAAAGGCAATTGGGCTCACTCCCTTGATAAGATATCTGCAGGCAGAGCACACAAGAGTCAGGCTACTGTTCTATCTTCCACTTCAAGGAAAGTGTGAGTAACTCCCCAGATCCCTGGAGGAATGTCCAGATATCTTTGTGGAAACATTTTTAGGCATTATTCTTCCAGAAAGATAAGAAATTCTCAGGCATGTCTCTCTCTACTCCTTTATCCAACTCTGAATGGGTATATTGGGAAATGATTGAAAACATACCATGAACTTGTTTCTGACCTGGGTGTCTCTGAGTTAGAGCATCTCTCCTTAGAACAAATGCCTTGGATGTGGGCTGGGCATGGGAGGTAAACAGGATAGCCTCTGGCCATGTATGTTATATAACATTTATCTATGGGAACCAGATGAGAAGGTAGACTGAGGGTCATAAGAGAAGGTATTTCTTGGAAACACTGACTTCATAAAGAACATGTGAGTGAAGGAAATGTCGCAGGCAGGACAACCAATTTTTCCCTTCAGAAGCCGGATGTCAACCAGTTTTATATGCATCAAAGGCTCTGAGACTCCTGATGTTTCCATGAATGAGCACATCTTATCATGAGCAATAGATATGTCTTAACCATTGTAAAAATCCTTTTTTAAAAAAAGTCCTTTAAATAAAGATGTGCACGTCTGTTCAAGGCCTGAAAAGGGCTCAGAATGTATGCAATATCAGTTTTCCCAGTGGGACATGTGGCATCCATCCTGTCAACTAGCTCCTTATAAACCTTAGTAAATTAACTGTGACTCAAAAGGAAAAGTGAGAAAGAGTATCAAAATATAATATGACTGGCTGTGTCCTAGAAATAGCACATCGAAACCACAGATGAAGACAGCTCTCCAGCTATGAAATCAATCTTCCTTAAGAAAACAAAATGAACATTTTACTTCACCTTATTTCTTTTAGTCACCTAACCCAGAGATCATTATGAACATTTTGCTTACATATCCAATTTTTCAAAGAAAATTCTATGACCTCTATTGACTCATTAAGTATATATCCAAATTTCCAGAGCAGCAATAGATGATTCTGACATATACTGTATTATTTATTATTTATTCACTTACTTTTCTTTTTTAAGAGAGAGAGGGAGAGCACACATGCATGTGAGTGCGATGGGGGTGGGTGCAGTGGGCAGAAGGACAGGGAATCTTGAGCAGGCTCCATGCCCAGCATAGAGCCTGAAGCCAGACTCACTCCCACGACCCTGAGATCATGACCTGAGCTGAAAACCATGAGGGGCACTTACCCAACTGAGCCACGCAGATGTCCCCCACCCCTTTTTAAATTATTATAATGTTTGGGACTGATTAACAGTGCAAAATAGTGACTGAATATGAAACTAAACTTTTTTCTGCATCCATCAACTACCCGTTTTCCAACTCACTTTATATTAGCAAAAACATGTGAAATGCGGATCTCAGTTAAGTTTGAACATATTTTCCCATCCAAACATGAGCCCTCTGCCAAACTTAGAAGAAAGTGCATCTTATTCTTTTGCTATAGTCTCCAAAGGCAGCCGCAAGATTATAGTTCTGATTGTAGGCAGAACTGAGTACATTGTGTTCACTTTCCTGTTCTTTTCATAATCATTGCAACATGAATAGTTATCAGTGGGACGTAGTTGGACAATCAAATGACAGTAATCACAAGAGTGTAAACAAATCAAGGAAAACCAGTGAGGAATAAGAAGCGAGGCTGTGGATACTTTCCTTTAGTGGGTTCATGCACTCTTTAAATGTCAGTTGACTTGAAAATCAGTGGATTGTCAGGTCATCAAATGTCAAAGGCCAAGGATCACTGGGTCTCAAGTAATGTCTCAGCTCACAGACCCACAGATTCAGTGGGGGAAAATCTAGCATTAAATTTCCATATTTTTCAGGCACCTGAGTGGCTCAGTTGGTTAGGCATCTGCCTTTGGCTCAGATCATGTTCCTAGTCTAATGATCAATACCCCCTCGTGGGGCTACGTGCTCAGCAGGGAGTCTGCTTGTCTCTTTCCCTCTACCCCTCCCTCTGCTCATGCTCTCTCTCTCTTTCTTAAATAAATATTTTTTAAAAATTTTCCACAATTTTCCTTTTGGTAAACTTCTTACAAGCTTACTTCCATAAAGTATTAAAATGAGTAGCATCTCTTCCTCACTGACCAAATTATTTTATTCCAATGAAAACTGATTATTGGCATTCAAACAAATTGGAAACACATGGATTCCTGAGTCTTGAGGAGATGACTTTTGCTAAAGTGAAAGAAATCACCTATCCTCATTTTCACGTAACTAAGCAAAGAAACGTGGTAATATGAAAGAATCAATACTCCAAAAAAAGTAATAACCAAACACTTTGCAGACAAGGTTCTGAGACATCGGTGCTTATACATAGTTTGCAAGCTCTTATTTCCTGCTTGGTTTATCTGCATTGAAATTGTGTGTCCCTTTCAAAGAGCCCATCCATGGTTGTCCTCTGTCCCACAGCCATAGTGACAAAGTTCATTTATTTTCCAAGGACTTCAAATTTCATTTCATTCTGATGAAAATGGGATACTGTAGAGTAGATAGATTGTATCTAAAAACTCATGCAACTAAATAAAATCTTAAAGTGTGCTATAGCCCTAAAGTGTTTCAAACTTATTATACTTATACTTATACTTATTATTATTATTATTATTATTAAGGGAAGTGATAGAGTAAAAGTCAGCTGAGAATCTAGATGAAGATCACTTCTTTTAAAGACAGCCAAAAAGGAAGAGATCAATGGCCCAAACATAATGACTGATCATTTTAATTGTTTCTGTGTGGCTGAGAAAAATGAAGTGAACCCATGCAAGTGTCAGGACTTCATAATCAAATTAGCATCTTTGCACTTGGAGAGCACATTGTATGACCTTACACACTTCTTCATTCCCAAAGTCTGAAGCCATGTCTGCTTAGATGAAGCACAGACTTGGCCTTGCAGGATCCTGTATTATGCTCTGACTGAATATATACAGGCTATCAGGAACTTGACCTCAAAGCCATAAAGCATCTAAACTCACCAAACACTTCCACCTGTTTCTAATCAAACCATTCCCAAATATCTAAGGCGTGTTTTTCATCTTTTAGCACAATCGGGCAAGACCCTTGGCATTTAAAATTTGGGGTTTCTCCTCATCAGCATGAATGACACTACATCATCATTTTAGTTGGTATTATTGTCACCCTTTTGCTTACAAATGGCTCAACAACAACAACAAAAATCCAGTGGAAACAAAGAATAGGGCAAGAAGTCAGCAGACCTCAGAGGGAAAAAAGCAAGTAGAATGGCATGTTTGAGTGACCCAAGAATTTGATCTGACAGTGTAGATGTTTCTCAGTTGTTATAAAAGAACTCATAGGAATCATCAGGACTCTTAGGGATATTTTGATCTTCTGTAATTATATTCCTCTAAACTAGTGTTATGCTTCTACCTCGTGGGGCCGTTCTTTTGATGGTTCTCATAAGATGAGAGGTCTGATTCTTCTTCACAGCACTCCATTTTGTAGATGTCGGTTTCTAACATAAAATAATTGAAAATTATCTAATATCAATAGCAGCTTATTTGATTTGTGTTTCTCTGTTCCTGCCCCCAGCCCTTCTTACCAGGTACCTACATACTGTCAGAAAGTACAGTGGAATGGCCTTATTAAAGTGACCTTTTGCCCATATCAACCTTATTATATGTGATACCCATCCACTTGCGTGAGAGATCCATTTATCTAATGACAGCATCTAGGAAGTTTTACAAATATTTGGATGCTAAGTTTGTTTCACCTCACAAGTGCAAAGGAGTGAAATAAATCACAGTGCTTATTTTTCCACTTTGTTACAGGAAAGACAGGATTATTGGCATGCTTAGGTTTGCCTCCAATTCTCAATTAATACCCACCGAAGCAACAATAAACAAGTTCATCTTCCAGAAAAGTTTTCAACAAATCAAAAAAAAAAAAAAAAAAGGAAACTTCAGTCATTCAGAGAGGAGTCATTTCCCCAAATTATGAAAATCATATTCATTTCAGCATAAAAATGCAATGAATCATCTGTCATGCCAGCACATTGTGCTTTTCAGGCTTAATATGATTGCACTTGTTTATAGTTCTTGTTATTACAATCATTAACATGATTCAGGCATATTCCAACACTTGAAGCAATGTCTGAAACTTTCTTCTGCTATTACAGACTGGCTACAGCCTCACTCATGGCTGAGTTACATGCTTTGGCAGCAAAGGTGGTCCACTTTTGAGCAGTAGAAGTCTATGTTGCTTGCCTACCTTTCAGTCATGAATTCACTCTAAAGATGTCACTTTTTAAATGAGTCATTTCAGCCCAATAAAAAGAAGTTGGAGGACCTGTCTGTTCATTTCAGGTAAAAATACATTGATGCTTTGCTAAAGACCTTTATGACATTGTTTTATTCAAATCATAGTGCCCATAAGTTTTCAGGCTGAGTTAAAAGAAATTAGCTGACAAGATGTGAAGAGTTGCTGACCATCAATCAAACAAGTGATCAAAAATGCTTAGTACCTACTCTTATTAGTCCATTAGATCTGTCATTACCAAAGATCACAGATTAGATAGCTTTAACAACAGAAATCATTTTTCTCACAGTTCTGGAAGCTAGAGTCCAACATTAGGGTGCCAGTATGGTCAGGTTCTAGTAAGAGTTCTCTTTCCTGGCTTGCAGATGTCCATCTTCTTGCTGGGTCCTCATATGGAGGGTGTGTTTGCGGCTGGGGGAGAGGGGGTGGTCAGAGGGGAAACTCTGGTCCCTTTTCTTATAAAGTCACTAATCTCATCATGAGTATCTTACTGTTATGACCTCATCTAATCCTAATTACTTCCAAAAGGTCTCCAAACACTGGAGCTTGTGGCTGCAACATATGGATTTTGAGGGCATACAAACATTCAGCCTTCTACTATATATGTCAACAAGGTACTCAGTTGTAGGCAGGTTATTGGGCAGGAAGACTCCAGCTACTATTACCCAGTCAACAGCAAGGTGAAGATTTATATTTCATGGCTTTAGATACATGAAGCCATGTTGCTGAGAAATGAGGAATCCACATGATTGGCAGGTGCCAACCAGAAAGATTCATCTTAACTTAAAAGGTCTTATATATGCCTCTCATTTTCTTAGATGGTGAATTATTATTACTGTAGAGAAAAGGCAAACCCATGGTGAACAGGTTAGAGAAGCAGAAAAATAGAGCTTTTTTTTCCTGTCATTTTCTATAATAGAAAGAAGTAGCCAAAAATAGCAAAGAACGTCAGATGAAAGTAAAGCCTTCCAAATATCATTGTTAATCAATACTAGGAATTCAATATAAATCTTGAATAAGTGTATAAGCAAAGATTAAGAATGCTTTAGTAGCTAATAAGTGCAATGGGTATTGTACCAGATGAAGTGGGCCATCACGGTGAATTCCAAAAATCCAGAAGAAAATTTCAATCCAGAACTGAATTGTTTGTACAACCACCGTTGGTAAGAATTATCACCTAAAGAATTTTCAGGGAAGAGGGACTGAAGACTCATACCAGTCACTGGTTTAAATACCAGAAGCTTCATGAGAAACTCGAGAACATTTGTCAAATAAAAATGTGTATGTTAAACTATATATAGTTCTCATTACAGACGATGTGGTTAGCTAATGTCAATACATTCTTTTTCATCTTGATAGCAAGTCCTGAGTTAAAATGTCTTATACATGAATACCTGGGTCAGGTGGGCCCTTCCTATTAGATTCAACATTCAGGTACCCAGAGTAGACAAAACAAAATAGACAAACCTTATACATCTTTTTTTTTTTTTTTTTTTTTTTTTGGCCAAGCTTATTTCTAAGTATGATAACAACTCCTGAAAAAAAATAATGTTAATAGTAATGACGAAAGAGTAAAGATGAAAAAAATACTAACAATTTTAATAGAAAAAAAATTAGAAATAACTATGCTGATGATTCAGATGCAAAAGATGCCAGTGGCCCATGATAGAGAAGTCTGGAATCTTGCTATGCACTTTAGTTGCTGTATGGAGACAATATGACAAAGGTTCCCAAATATTCTCGCGCACACTACCCTTGTCTTAGGAAGTTTTTTCATGATGTCGCTAGGCTAAAAGAAATACTTAATGATACTGGTTAATGGGGATCTAGGTCCAAGTCACTTAGATACAGTGACCTACATGATATCTAAGACATTTTTCCAGAAAAATTAAAATATCCCAAGCCAGCCCCATATGTTAGCTATAGCATCCCAGAGTATCTCAGCACACAGTTTGGGAACCGCTGGTATATTTTATTAATTAATTCAGGTATTAAAATATGCAATACATATGTAACTTGTACCTCACCTTTTCATACTTTAGTTTATTCATTTTTTAAAAAATGGATCTGGAAAAAAAAGTGGATCTGACCGTAACACTTACTGTATAGAGTTGTCATTCTGAGAATCTAATTAAGGTAATCTATGTACAAAGAAAGTGCCTGGCACTTAGCTCAATAAATGTTAGTTAATTTTATCATTGTCAAGCATAATACATTATACAGTATTCTCTTTCTTATGATTTTGATAAATCTAGATAGCATCAGAGATTTCTAGAGAAAACTATATTGTAGGAGGGGGTTCACATTTTCACTTCTCACTGTTTGTAACAAGCTAGAGCTATAAAGTTCTGGAGAAAGGCTTATCGGGGGACTTCCTCTCAGGACAGAGCAGGAGCAGAACCAGGTCCTTGTTTTAATTAAAGCTTAGTCATGCAACTAGTAGGACTTTCCAAGAAAATAATGGCTCTATATCTTCAGTGTCTAATTAAATACAAAAAGAAATGCAAGAAGTTAGCCAAGCTTTTGATTGTAGACATGAAGAGTTTCCAGCTCACTCAGGAGACTGGCATTTCACTCCTGCACATTTATCAACAGGAAAAGGTAGTAGGATTATGATGATTTTTAAAAAAGAAATTGCTAAAAAAGGAAAACAGCAAATTGCAATGAGTTTTTACAGATCTGAATCTAGTTTGATACATTTATTTTGCTTTGCTGAACTCCTCAGTTGGTTTTTAGTTGAGAGATATAGTTTTACAAGATGATACAAAGCAAATTCCAAAGTTGGATCAATGCCCCTCTCGATTTTAACACTAATGTGATCTTTTTGACAGTTTTTTGATATTAGCTATACATTTCTAACTATTACAATGATTATCTTTTTAAGCTTTTGCAACTGTTCTACCTAGTAATAGAACCAATAACATTTGCAACAACCTCAATATCCATGCTATCAACTATGGTAGATTGTATTATTTGTTGATCATGGTTCCCTGTAGGCAAAACATATTTCTCCTACAACACTGATTTTGGGAGATGCCCTGCCACTTTCTTTGGTCAATGAAACCTAAGCGAACAGGAGGTACACCACATGTAGGTTGAACCTGTAAGTGTGCTCCCCTTGTTTGATTCTTCTTCCTTTCTTTTGTCCTCCACCATCAGACCAGCATATCCCAAATAGCGGCTGCTTGGTCAGCTTGGACATGCAGCCCAGGCCAGCAGAGCCAGTTCATAACCAACCTCAGCCTGACATGACCCAAAGAGGTTTTCTTTTCTTTTAAGATTTTATTTATTTGTTTGTTTGTTTAGAGACAGGTTGGAGGGACAGAAGGAGAGGGAGAAAGATTCTCAGACAGACTCCCCACTGAGCACAGAGCCCTATGCAGAGCTCCACCTCACAATCCTGAGATCATGACCTGAGCCAAAATCAAGAGTCAGATGCTCAAGAAACTGAGCCACCAAGGCGCCCCAAGAGGTTTTCATTTGTATAAAGCTTTGAAATATTGAAGTTGTTTGCTACCGCAGTAAGAATTGACTAATACCTCAAGGTACCAACACTTTATTGCAAATTGTATTGATTTTCTCATCATTTATGGCATTCCCACCTACTACTCGAGACCATATTCTATATGTAATCATTAGCCCTGATTTCTTTACTTCTGAAATTTTAATTTCCAGTATTTCACTCCATCTGACTACAAGATGCCTGTTCAGACTCTTTAGCTTTTTTACTTCCTACGATGCACAGCCTCCAAACTGAGACACCTCCCCTACCCCCTCCCACTCCACCCCCACTCAGCTCTGTAACATCACATGCTTCATTCAACCCATTTACCTCCCTTTTCAGTCCTACTTCTTTCCCTCCTGAAAGGTTCTGGCCACCAATACCAATGTGTGGGTGTGTGCATAGTAGGGGTGACAATAGGCACTGCCCCACCCTAACAAGCAATTCTAGGACTCCAGGAGGGTATCTCATGATTCAACTCAATTCTGACACTACCTACCCAGGGTTTAGTCCTATAAGACTACCTCCCCCCAACTCCTTCCCTGGCCTTCCATTTCAGATGCCAATTGCAAGTCCAGTTTGTCACATGTACTTCCAACCGACTGGCTATAGATCAGAGGTTCCTGCAACCCCCTCCTTGGATTTGGTTAATTTGCTGGAGCTGCTCACAGAATTCAGGAAAGCCACTTACTCCCTAGATCACTATTTATTATAAAAGGGTGTAAGTCTGGACAGCCAGATGGAAGGGATGCATGAGGCAAGGTTCTGGGGAGGGCTGCACTGCTCTCTCCCCATGTCTGCATGTTCACCAACCTGGAAGCTCTCTGAGCCCAGTCCTTTCAGGGTTTTTGGAGGCTTCACTACAAAGGCACAATGGATTAAATCATTGGCCATTGGAGATTGAGTTAACCTACAGCCTCTCCCGATGTCCCAGAGGGAAAGTTTCAACCTTCTAATCATAGAGTTGAGTCTCTAGGCAACCAGCACCCAGCCTTCAGTGCAGTCCAAAGGTCACATTGTTAACATAACAAAAGATACTTCTGTGGCTTGTAATACCTAGGGAACCCCAAGGGTTTTAAGAGCTCTGTGCTAGAAATGGGATAAAGATCTAATATACATTCCTTATTATAAATCACAGTATCACCCATTGGTCTTTGAATGTGGATCTCTTGAGATCCCTAGGTGGCTCAGTGGTTTAGTGCCTGCCTTCGGCCCAGGGTGTGAACTTGGAGTCCCAGGATCGAATCCCATTTTGGACTCCTTGCATGGAGCCTGCTTCTCCCTCTGCCTGGGTCTCTGCTTCTCTCCCTCTCTCTGTGTCTCTCATGAATAAATAAATAAAAATCTTAAAAAAAATGGAGGATGAATGCGGATCTCTTATGGCAAAACAATCATAAAAGTCAAAAGACAGTGGCACATTATTAAAATCCCATTCAGTCATTAATAACTATTATATCCAAGTCCTAGGACATGAGAGGTAAGGCCACTCAGATTTGGAGGCTTCCATAGATTGTATCAGGTTCCAGAAACAGAAGTAGTTTCAGTAAGAGGGGCTTCACCTTTTGAAGATCTGGCATAATTGAGCTAAGAGACAATATCATCTTTTACACTGAACCTCTCTTGAGGTGTTATTGTAACACTGGCTTTCCCTCATTACATTACGTAGCCCATCTCTTTATTCCCTTTCCCTCAGCCATGATATTTCCTTTTCTCCATTTATACCAAATTTTTCTACCTTTGGAAGGGACATTAGGTTCAGTCACTGTGCTAATCTAGATGGCAGGCAGCAATGCCACACTAGCAAGTTCCTCCTCCTCCATCCACTCCCGTTCACATGGAGTAATGCTACCTAGCTGCAACTAGAGAGCTACTTTTACCATCAGGTAATATAGCTGAATTCACTGTTGATCCCAATTTGGCAGATGGGTGAAGATATATCTTGCCCCATCAGGACCTAAGGAATTATGGCATAAAGGTTCAAAACATGTTCCAGTTTCTTGCTAGGAATCATCCTTGTTCTGACTTTGAAGTTACAGCCCTTGGTCCTGTGACCACTGCGTCAAGTAGTCGGAAAGAAACAAAATTTGAAATGACATGAGGAGGAAAGAATATCGACACCTTCCTCCCCACCAGCCTTTCCCAGATCTACGAGGAAAACCAAGATCTATCCAGTAGGGACAATCCTTTAGCCAGCCCTCATGTTTGTGCTGAATGCGAACACACACTCATGAAGTTGTGTAAGTCGGCCCTTCCAGCTTTTATCTCCCCGTTTTAGACAACTGATGTTTTAATTGTCCATTCCAATTCTCTATCAAACTAGTAGTCTAAGGGAGATCGCTCTCTCTTTGCTCTGTTGGACATTACCAGCTGTCAAGATAACAATCTTGATGACCAATAGACACATGAAAAGATGCTCATCATCACTTACCATCAGGGAAATGAAAATCAAAACTACAATAAGATATCACCTCACACCTGTCAGAATGGCTAAAATCAACAACACAAGAAACAACAGGTGTTGGTGAAGATGTAGAAAAAAAAGGAACATTCGCTCACTGTCGGTAGAAGTGCAAACGTGCAGCCACCGTGGAAAACAGTATGGAGGGTCCTCAAAAAGTTAAAAATAGAATTATGTTATGATCCAGCAATTGCGACTACTGAATATTTATCCAAAGAATACAAGAATGTTAATTCATAGGGATACATGCACTCCTATGTTTACAGAAGCATTATTTATGATAGCCAAGAAATGGAAGCAGCCCAAGTAGCCACTGACTAATGAATGGATAAAGAAGATGTGGTATATAGATACAATGGAATGTTATTGAACCAGAAAAAAAGGGAAATCTTGCCATTTGCAACCACATGGATGGAACTAGGGTATAATGCTAAGTGAAGTAAGTCAGAGAAAGAGAGACATCATATGATTTCACTCACATGTGGAGTTTAAGAAACAAATGAACAAAGGGGAAAAAATAAGAGAGAAATCAAGAAACAGACTCTTAATTATAGAAAACAAATATGCTAACCAAAGGAGAGGGGGTTGGGTGGTGGGTTAAACAGATAATGTGGATTAAGGAGGGCACTTGTGATGAGCACAGGGTGATTACTGGAAGTGTTGAGTCATTATGTTGTACACCTGAAACTAATACAACACTGGATGTTAACTAACTGGAATTAAAAACTCAAAATTAAAAAAAAAAAAGGAGTTAATGGTTGATCATGCCTACCTGAGAAAGCCCCCATAAAAATCCCTGAAGTTGGTTTAGGAGAGTTTCCAGGTGGGCAAACACATTCACACTAGGAGAAAAATGCACCCCAACCCCACAGGGACAGAAACTCCTGCACTCCAGACCCGTCTATAGGGGACCATCACACAGAAAGCCTGTTCCTCCCAGCAGCCCAATCTCTGTTCCCACTGTATGTGCTCAGGCAAACTTACTGGTTCCCATTTAGTGTGTCCCATTAATACTGCTTCAAGGGTGGCTCTCCATACCTTTTGTTTTATAGTACTCGGTAGGAGACACATTTCCATGTCAGACTCAGTGTCTACCCCCATAATACAATCAGGTAAAAGAGACACAACCACCTCACTAAAAGCCTGTTCACACATGCCAACTTTCCCACAAACTTCTGCCTTAATTCCATCAACCCTTAAATTTCTCACATTCCAAACTGTGACCTCCATTAGGACTTCATCAACAGTTCTGGTTTGACAACACTAGGTAGGGTAGGGAAAGTATTCCCCAGCCAGACATAATGTCCATTCCCACAAAACATTCAGGACAAGTTGACACAGCTTCATATAATTATCTGCTTAAACATTCCAACTTTCACAATCCCATCAACCATTACATTCTGACACTCTCCATCTAGTGGTAGCATGAGTCAGGGCTCTGCCAATGGGTTTTAGTACAACTGTTTGTGGGACTTCTGTGTCAAGGAGTCCTGGAGACTTGTTTTCTCTACTCCCAGACTATTTTATCTACTCTTGTGCCAAAAACTTTGGGTCCTCACTGAGGAGGCAAACCAAGGGAGCCTGGCCCTTTCATCAATGTTAACTTGGTTAATCTGCCCAACCACTGCCCCAAGCAATGGCTGCTAAGATTTCCCATAGCTATCTCTGTCTTCCAGCTTTTCTAGTTTCTTCAAATTGGGATAAATTAAGCAGGTTTGTTGGGGGACCAGTAGGGGATTGCTTTGGCTCCCCCAACCTTTGGTAGTATTATATTAAAACCTCTGTTTTAACTTCATCAATGTCCAATTCATCCACCTCATTTCCCAACCACCATTTAAAAACTTCCATCTTGGGATGCCTGGGTGGCTCAGCTGTTGAGCATCTGCCTTTGGCTCAGGGCGTGATCCCAGAGTCCCAGGACCGAGTCCCACATTGGGCTTCCTGTACGGAGCCTGCATCTCCCTCTGCCTGTGTCTCTGCCTCTCTCTCTGTATCCCTCATGAATAAATAAATAAAATATTTAAAAAACGTAAAAACTTCCATCTTATTGGGAGTAGTCCTCTCATGCTCCCCTTTCTGTTTTCTCTTTGTTTCCTTCCTATCAACATTTTATTCATTTTATTCATTTGATTCACTATTTCACTCTCATTCCTATTCCTGTCACCCTCGTGGGTGATTTCAACATCTACACGAATGACTCACCAAATACCCTGTCCTCTCAGTCTTCACTCCTTTCTTCCAATAATCCTTTCCTCAGCCCTACTTTAGCATTCCCAGAGGCTCAACCATTGGTTTGGTCATTACCAGTAACATCACCACCTTCAGAATCTTGCTTCGAAGGATCCTGATCCCTACCACCTCTTATTTTCCAAGCTCACTTGTATTCATCTTCTTCTGCCAACTATTCTGAGTGGTCAGCTGAACATATAATTTGTTGACCCAACTTCTTCTTTAATAAGTTCATGATACGTTTCTTTATTAGTTTGCTAGTGCTACCATGACAAAATACTACAGAGTGCTACCATGACAAAGTACTACAGAATACCCTTGGGTGACTGAAACAACAGACTTTTGTTTTCTCACAGATCAAGTGCTGGCAGGGTTGTGTTCTACTGAAGCCTCTCTTTGGCTTATAGATGGTTGTCCTCTCCCTCTATCTTCATGGGGTCTTCCCGGTGTGTGTGTCTATGTCCTAATCTCTTCTTATAAGAAGACCAGTCCTTTTGGATTTGGGCCCATTCTAATGACCTCCTTTTACCTCAATTCCTTTTTTAAAGACTCCAACTCCAAATATAGTCACATTGGGAGGTACGGGGTATTATGACTTCAATGTATGCATTTGGAGAGGACATAGTTCAGACTATAAACCTCTCATCTCCACAATTCCCACCTTATCCAGCTTTGCAAACACCTTCAGCCCCTTGCTTCTTTCTCCCTCTGCCATCATACTAATCTATCACCTGTTTTCTTCTCATACCTGTACTTATGCTGCTGCACAGTGCTAGAGGAAAAAATATATATAACCATGTTATCTAAGCTCCATTTAAATTAGTAACCACATCTCATACCAGCAGTACACACTGGCAATCTTTCTAAACATGCCTAGGGTTTTCTGAAACAGCTCTTTTATACTTTCTCTAAGTGCCCCAACCTCCACCACTTTCTCCTCTTACCACACTCTTAGCTCCTCATCTTTCCTCTGACTTCCTTGAGTAAGTAGATATATTTTGAGGACTCCCTTAGAGAACCAACACAAGTTTAATGACCTACCTATGAGGTCTGCATGCACATTGTCCACCATACTTCTTGGCATAATGGAGGTCTCCTAGAGCAAAGCCTGCTCCCACTTCCTGGATCTCATATTTTCTTGCCTAATCAACAATGAGGGTCCTTGATTTTAACCTATTTCTCTTGCATTATCATTTTTTCTCTCTATAGGGTCATTCCAGCTTAAATATATTTAAATATATTTAGAACATTCCATGTATAAAAGTTTCTTCATAATGGGACACCTGTTTGGGTAAGGGGTTAAGTGCCCGACTTTTGATTTTGATTCAGATCATGATCTTAGGGTCATAAGATTGAACCCAGTATTGGGCTCCACACTGGGTATGGAGCCTGCTTAAGATTCTCTGTCTCCCACTCCTCCCTCTGCCCTACCTCACTCTCTCTCTTCTCAAATAAGTAAATAAAGAAATACATAAATAAAAGTTTCTTTGTCTCTTTGTCTTCACTTCTACATCTACCTACCACATTTTCTCACCCCTTCAAAGTAAAATTCCTGAAAGAATTATCCATCATGGACTTCACTTCCTCGTAGCCCATTTTCTCCTCAGGCCCACTTTGACCAGGCTTCTGTTTCCAGCTCTCTACGCAAACTGCCCTCCCTAAGGTGTTGCCAAATCCAATGGTCACATTGCCGTCTTCATTTTACTCAGACCACAGGCAGGATTCAACAGTTTACTGCCCTTTAGTTATTAAAATGCCATCTCTTCCTGGGCTTCTGTGACTTTCCTGGTTTTCCTCCTACTTCACTGACTGCTGCTGTTTGGCCTCCTCTGTTGGCTCCCCCTTTCTGCTTCATCTTTAAATGTGTGAGTGTTCCAGGGATTAGTACTAAGCCCTCTACTTTTCTCTTTCCATATTTTCTCCTTAAGTTATAGCTCCAGTTCCAAGCCTTTAATACTGCCCATATGCTGATTTCCAAATTTATTTCTCTAGCACTTCTAGTTTTTTCTAAGCTCCAAATTCAGATATCCAGCTGCTTAATGTATATCTACAATTGTGTCTAAGACCTTCAAGCAAAATATGATTTAAACAGAATTCTCAACCTATAATCCTCACCCCCCAGAAAACTCCTTGTCCTGAATTTTCCTTAATTACTGACATTTACTCTGCTTGATCTCTCTCCTCTCTCACTTTTGCCCCAGCATCACCCCATAGCCCACAGAGCAGCCAAGGTGATCTTTTTAAACTCAGTATCCTCCCATGTCAACTTTTTAAAATATTTTGCATAAAACCCTCCAATGGCTTCCCAATCTACTAAAACTTTAGTTCTAAGGCTTCACATAGCCTGCAATGCCTCACATGAATGGCCCTGAAATGCATCCCTGTCTTAATCACTTGTTACTGTCTCCATGATCCCATGGAGTCCCAGACTCTGACTTTATTTCTACTCCTTGAACATGCCAAGATCTTTGCTACCTTAAGAACTTTGCACTTGCTTTTCCCTCTGCTTATAATGCTCTGCTCCAGATCCATGTATACCAGGACACATTCTGACATTTAGATCTCAGCTCGAATACGTCCTCATCATTGACACTTTCTTGTCCATTCCGTCTAAGTTGGACTACCAATCTTCTGTAGAGCATCACTCTGAATTATTTTTGCCATAACACTTATAAACTTAATCACATATTCATGTGTTTGCTTATTTATGATCTGTTTCTTGTTCCTGAAAATATAATCCCCTGTGCTTACGCCAATACCCACCATAACATAGGCACTCTATAAATGTTTGTTGAATAAATATATGAATTTCTATTCTAGGAATTTATGCTAATAAGACAATCAAACTATAAAAATAGCTATTCTAGGACTATTCAAATAGCAAAGAATTACAATCAATCTAAAATGACCAACAGATTGACTAAGTAATTTGTGTAATGTCCATGTAACAGAATCATACATAAAAGAATAAAACCTGGAATCAAGTAATAAACCCATATTTACTGACTTGTAAAAATATCAACGAGATATTGCTGAATGAAAAAAGCTGAGTAAACAAAACCCAAAGTGTGCACTCATTTATGTAAAATTATGCATACACAATATTATACGTACATTATATACTTATACATGCATGAAGTCAGATGCCTACAGTAATATCTGGAAATATTAACAATAGTTATCTCTGAGAAATCTAGCAATAATTTTTACTTTCTATATGTTCCTAAATCATTTATATTTTTATATGAGTATGCATTATGTTCATAATCAGAAAAATAAAGACTGAAATTTCTACTCTTAGTCTTTGGCCCATCAGACAACACCAGGGTTTTTCCAAGTGATTTTTGAGGAAAAAAAATCTTTTTTCAGTACACTAATTCTGAAGCTCTCTATTTCCATTTCATTCCCCCCACACTCCCCCATCTTGTTTTTCTTACTGTTATCGGGAATGTGGAAACACTGTTAGCATTGCAAAAAAATGAAATAAAATAAATCCAAAAATATTATTAGGGTAAACTTTTCAAAGTGCATTTTAATATAGCATCAAGCATGTTCACATTTTTTATTGCTGATTATAATGTTCAACAGCCTGTGACACAATAATTCAGACTTTTTGGCAGACAGAGCCCAGTTTCCATTTCTTTTAGTACAAGATGTAGGGTGTGGAAACTTTCTACTTCCTTGGAAACTCTTCTGAAAACGGGTTTTCACTCATTTCAGCCTCTAAGTGTTTAAGAGGTGACTGAATTTCTGAAAGTGGTCTGGCTGTTTTAGTACCTCTGGCAACCACTGTAATTTTCGCACTATGTGAAAAGGGGAAAAATCCATATTATTAAAAAGTTGCCCTCAATCTCTTTCCCATTTCCTATTTTTTTCATTGATGCCAAAATATCAGAATAATTTTCCTATGGAAACATTGAAACTCCGCATTGAAAATTACTGATTTAAATGACCATATCTCTGAATAATAATGATAATGATAATATTATTGCGTTATGGAGAAGACAGTTACAATGTTTTTCCTAAATTCCATCCAGGTTTTTTTTTTTATCTTTCTTTTTACTTTGTTCCTGTTGTTTTTTGTTTGTTTGTTCTGTTTTGGTTTTTTTGAACCACTATACTAACAAATTCTAGTCAACTACCTGTGTGACATTCACAAGATACCTAAACTGCGTACGTTCTCATGTGTGTGTATATGTGTGGAAGAAAATAAAAACACCACCTTTAATTAATTCCTTAACAGGCAAGATGCACTATAATGAATCTGCTGAAATGGAAATGGATTCTCTCTGCTTCGATCATTCAGCAGTAGGTTGGCTTCCCAGGACAAAAATTCTAAAAATAGACAGCTTTGACGTGAGATGTGAATGTAGCCTTTTGCTTTTGTGTACTGACAAAGTAGTATTCCCACTTCTGCATTCTCTGCTAATGAAATACAGAAGGAAGCTGGCCATGCATTTGGAGCAATGTCAACTCTGTTTCTAGAGCTATCTTTCCCACTGCCAGAGTGAGGAGAGAGAGGGTAAACTATGGTGAATGATCCTAATCATCCTATCTAAGTACTTTGGTGCATCTTCAGGCATCAAAGTTTGGGTTTCTTCAAGCTGGTGTGAGTCACACTGATTTTTTTAAATGCTAAGATCTCACCAATCCCCATGGTGTTGATTATCAAGTTATCACTTTTGCACTGACACAGCTGAATGCTGTGTCAGCTCCGCACCTCACTACATCCCCGAACACCAAGCCCATGTGTGTAAATGCCTTTCTGCAAACAGCATGCCACTCGCCACATCACAAATTGATTCTCTCATGTTCTTCACAGATCTGATCTTTCTCTTGAGTTCTCCATGTTGGCTGACAGCCATCACTCATCCTTCAGTGTTGTCTGTAACTGAAACTTCAGAGGCACAGTTAACTCTCCTTTCCTTCTGCATTATAGACTGTCTTCAAGACCTGTAAATTGCACCTCAGCAATTTTTCAACATTGGCCTTATTCCCACCTTCGTAATCTAGGTGTCACTTGTAAAGTCAAGTCAGTTATCCCTTGTCTGAACCATGGCTTGGCAGGCTTGGCAGGCTTGGCAAACTATGGCCCACAGGCCAAACGCACCCACTACCTGTCTTTGTAAATAAAGTGTTATTGGATTGCCTGTGGCTGCTTTTGCCCTACAAAATCAGACATGAGGGCTCGCAGGAGGCACTATATGATATATGAATCCTAAAATATGTACTGTCTGGCCCTTAACAGAAAAAGTTTATAACCCCTGGTCTAGACCACAGCAACAGCCTCTGAAAGTGATATTGCTTATACTCTAAATAGAGAAGAATTATTTGATAGATTAGTAAAGGAAATTTAAAAACACATAAACACAACATTTCTCTTCTCAATAATAACCACTATAAATCTCTTTACGCTTTTTCTGGGCACATATATTCTTAATATTTTTTATTATAATTGATTCATATTAGACATAGCATTTTCATAAATTGAGTCTTTCCTGTTAGCAATATCAAATAAAGATTTCTCCTTTCCTAAGATTTCATGGTTATATTAAATATTACAAAGATCATTCATATTCTAAGATTTTTGATACATACTTTCAAATTGTCTAAATTTCAATTTCCAAATTGTCTCTGGATAGGCCGTATGTTTATATTCCTACCAGGATTGGAATTAAAAGCTAAACCAAGATTTAACTTCTCAAATTCTAGCCAAATATTGCTTTCATTTTTTTTTTTTTGTAATGACAGGGTAGCTTACTGCTATATCTGTGATTAATAGTAAAATTGAATATTTTATATATTCAATAACCATGTGCATTGCTCTTTATGTGAATTGATTAGGATTATTACTTTCCACTTCATGATTTCAGTGCATACTTCTCTCCTGATTAAGTATTAGTATTCCTAATAAAATAATAAGCATGGTCTGAGGCCACAGGAGATTCACAATTATCTCTACATTGGATCCTAAATGTGACTCTTGGTCCACAGACTTAGGAATTAAAAAAAAAACAATTCCTCTTGTCCACACAATATAAATAATAGTAACCATTAATAAAACAAAAACAACAGTGTAAGCACTTTATATACATTAATTCATTTTAAAACTCATGACAATTCTGTGAGCAGTTAATATTCCACTTCATGAATTAAAAAACAGAGGGACAAGATACTTACAAGACCCCAAGGCCAGCTTGGCTACAAAATCTTTTTAGACATGACACTACACTTCTCTTCAACTGATAGTAAATGTCTAATCCTCTGTTCAACACATCAGCTGCAGATATTTGGAGGGAGTTGTCCTTTAACTTTGTTATGGTGTTTTTGTAGAATTTTATTTTTTTTACCATACAAAAATTTTCTACAATTACATAGTTAGGTGTAATCAGTTTATATTTTCTTTCCTTAGTATTAAGTTTAGGAAGACCATCTTCACCACAGAATTACTTATAGTTGTTCTTCTGTTTTTAAGTAATCTATTACATACATTTTTCTGAAAAGTGTTTTGGTATTTGGTGTGAAAGCCTGACACACACATGAAAATTTCATGGACAGAATCCTCTACTTATGAATTCTGATCTTTAAAAAAAATGTTTAGACACAAATAAAGCTAAATGTCACAACAAAAGATGACAACAAATGTTATCAATGGTCACTAATATCGTGTCATTCTGGACTCACTTTTAGAACTTGAATTACCCGTAAATAGAGGAAAATTTATATCTGGTAAATGTGAAATAGAAATAAGAAGGGGGGGAAAGTGGATTATTAAATAGATATTAGTGTCACACTTGGCTATCCATTTAGAATAGGTATTATATCTCAACTTAGTACCATCCAATTTGTAAAAATTCCAAATGAGTAAGGTTTAAGTGTTAAAAATGAAATGAAAAATACAATAGAAACAAAATAAAATAATTGCCCAATCTTTCTTAGCTTTTTTGTTTTATTTTGTTTTATTTGTGATAAGAACACATATTGTGAGATCTAACCTCTTAACAATATTTGAAGTGTACAATGTAACACAGTAGATCTCTAGAACTTACTTATCTTGAATAATTGAGATTTCAAACCTGTTTCTTAGCTATTCTTGATGCATTTTGTTTCAGTTACTGTTCATATCTTTACATATGAACCTAAGTCCTTTAAGAAAAAAAAAAAAAAGATAACTGAGGATGAAGATCAAGGGTTGGAAAACCATAGCATGTGAGACAAATGCAGCCCACAGACTATTTTTGTAAATAAAGTTTTATAGAAACAACCATGCTCATTCATTTACATATGGTCTATGGTTACCTTTATGCTACAACAACACCACTGGGTAGTCTTGGCCATATGGCCTACAAAGTCTAAAATACTTACTCTGACTCTAAAAAGAAGTTCTTCCACCCCTTGTATTTTAGAAAAAACACAAGATACAGCTTACTGTGTTTGTTATGACATAGTAACACTTTCCAAGTTTAAAACACTGTACTTTATAATTTGTAGATATTCTACAACCTATGTAATTACATTCACAAGTAAACATATTGAAATAAAGCTGCTAAATAGAGCTTAGACTTTTTCTCCATTATTTATTCAAAATAAATTTTTCAAGAACCAAAACTATGCACAGAGCAATCTTCTTGGCATTCTAAAAACAAACACAAGAATCAGATTAATTTTCTAATTGTAGAAAACTTAACCCCACGTTATCAATTCTCAACCATAACTCGTGGAGCTATAAGATATATATTTCTTAAAAATCACCACCTAATTATGTATCACAGTTTCCCTAAAATCTTCAACTATATCCCTCATCTCACAGGGAAGAAAAAGGTAGTATTTCTTTTGCATTCTAGATCTTTTGGGTGGATCTACATACAACCCACCATTCTAAGTCATTTCTTCCTATTTTATTATTTCAACAAAATAAGGTATTTAGTCTTTCCATAAGACATCCTGTATTTTTCTATTCTTTTACCTTTTCTTCTCACCTCTTCCAATGGCATAGAAAGCTTGCTCAGCTTGCACACATTGTTTTTCATCAATCATGGTATTTATGATTACTGCCCTAATTATACAGAATTATAATGCCCACTTCACATCCACACAACAGCTCATAACTAAAAGGCAAGGATTATCCTGTTCAAATAGGCGAATCTTCAACAAAAATATTGATTAAGTCAAACTGAATGGAAGCTACTTCAGTGTTAGTTTGCCAATTTATCTCGGACATCCTTTCATCTCTCCTAATTTTTTCTTCTCTCTTTACATCCTTATGGATTTTATGTGACATTATCTGTTGCAGCAGTAATGCATTATTTGTACCCTAGAGGTTTTACACAGAATGATTAATTTGGGGGAATAAAATATATGGTAATTTTCAGCTTTTTCCCTTTTTCTCAACATTTTGACTAAAAATACTGTATGGCTATTAACAGAAGGACTCATAAGGTAAAAATATGCTGTAAACTTGTAGTCTAAAACACCTTAGAGGGACGCCTGGGTGGCTCAACAGTTGAGCGTCTATCTTTGGCTCAAGGCGTGATCCCGGAGTCCAGAGACTGAGTCCCACATCATGCTTCCTGCATGGAGCCTGCTTCTCCCTCTGCCTATGACTCTGCCTCCTCTCTCTGTCTCTCATGAATAAATAAATAAAATCTTTTAAAGAATTTTTAAAAATAAAATACCTTAGAAAATAATTAAAACAAAACAAAACAACTAACTTTTCTGAACCAGATCAAGTTATCGATTTAAAAACCAATAAATGGATAGTCATATATATTTGCAAACTCAAAGCTACCTATCCATAGAAACTTAAAATAGGAGAGAAACTTTTATGTATTTTTAGTTACCTACAGTGACTTGTTGGCCTTATTTCTCTTATTACAGTCTATTAACAGAATTTGCACTCTCCCAGAAAACATAGATTCCTAGTTGAAGCTGTATTAGATTTCAAGCATTGAAATTCTCAGACAGAAATAGTACCTTACATGTAATGGATATGAAGCAGTTAACTGGTGCCCACAGGACACTTGAGGAACTCTAAAAGAGTACACATGTGATAGCACTTTGCAATAAAAATTCAAACAAGATGAACTTTAAAACTATTGTCGCCTATAAACATACCTTGCCTGACCTCAGCAATACATATTTTAAAGCAGTATGAATACTTTCAGGAAAATTACAACAAAAGAGAATAAGTAGCAGAAATTGGCATTTCTATATTGTACTGATTGGATAAGACTCTAGATCAGTGGATGATTTGTAGCCTGTTTCTCTTAAGTCATCTTCTACCAATTCACTACTCCATCCTTCATTCCATCCATACCAGGTCTTCTCTTCATATTGCAAAAAAAATTTAAAAAAAGGCTTTTGAGCTCTGATTATCATGTGCAGGTAATGGGCTGAGAATACCACTCAGCTGCAAAGAGAGGATGATTCTCACTGAAAGGGAAGATCACTCAGAGGGCAAGAGTCAAGAGCCATAAAGAATCATTTCTAGGTGGAAGATTAAACCCTAATGAAGGAAATCATAAATATATCAAAATAGATTTCAGAATTGATCTAGAGTATCCTCCATTTTCTTCCTTTTTAAAATGGAAGTGTTTACAGAATTTATCCTATGTTTATCCCACCATTGCTGTTGAGTGTGTGGGGAGCATATAACTCCTCTCCTTTGTTCACAGGTATTCAAATTGAGAAAACCTTTACTAGGGGGTCATATTCAAGGAACTGCAACTGAGAAGCATCATGCCCTTAGACCTGATTTAGATTATAGGATCCTGGACCATAAACCTGAGCCAGATGCCATAATGGGATGAGATCTGAGGAGTCTGGAAGAGGGTTTAGGTCTATTTTGCACATAAGAGGAGTGTGAACTCTGTGGATCAAGAACAGACTATTTTCCAAAAATGTCCATGATGGGGCACCTGGGTGGCTCAGAGGGTTAAGTATCTGCCTTCAGCTCAGGTCATGATCCCAAGGTCCTGGGATTGAGCCCCACACCATGTTTTCTGTTCAGGGAGGAGTCTGCTTCTCCTTCTCCCTTTGCCCTACCCCCGCTTGTGTGCTCACTCTTTCTCACTCTCTCTCTCCCTCTGACAAATAAATGAATAAAATCTTTAAAAAAAATTTTTTAAATGTCCACAGCAATACATTCCACCAGAAAGAAGTGGAGTATATTTTCCCTTTCCTTAAAATCAAATGGCCTTTGTGACAGCCTCAAAATAATAGAATTTGAAAGAAAGTAATGCTGCATGATGCACAAGGTTAGGTCATAAAAGGGCACAGTTTGCCTCTGACATTTTCTCTCTAGACACTCACCCTACAAGTCAGCCACCAACATATGAAGAAGACTAGGTCACATGGAGAGACTACATAAGATGTGTGTCAACAGTCCCACTTAAGGGGCACCTGAGTGGCTCAGTCAATTAAGTGTTCAACTCTTGATTTCAGCTCAAGTCAGGATCTCAGCATTATGAGATGAAGCCCCACAATGGGCCCTATGCTGGGCTCTGGGTATGGAGCCTGCTTGGGATTCCCTCTCTTTCTCCTGCTGCCCCTTGGCCCCCTGTCCCCTCCCCCACTCTCTCTTTGTCAAAAAAAAAAATCCCACCTAAGTTCTAGGTTGACAGTCAGCCTCAACTTCTAGGCATATGAATGAGCAAGCCCCCATCTGACAACTTCTAATTGCCCTTAAAGACTCATGACTGGCATCACTACCTTTGGAAAGCTTTCTCTGATCACCACAACCTGGTATGACTTTCACTCCTCTGTGCCCCTAGCATCCTGTGCAATTTCTCATAGTGTGAATCATACTGTTAATTTTATTGATGGTTAGTTTTTTTCCTTCTTCTCCCATTAAAAGTGAAGATCTTAATAACAGTATCTGCCTTACTTATGTCCTGAGCACTTAGTGTAATGTAGTTGAGAGTAAGTATATGTGTTGAATAAATGAGATTATAAATATTCAAAAAAAAGCATAAAATAGCATCATTGATTAAATAAGGCAGTTGAGGTAGAAAATTAGCAGACTGAGTTTTTGTTGTTGTTAATAGAAAGACTGAAAGCTCTCTGCAAATAGACATTAAGACTCATACCATGGGACATCTAGGTGACTCAGGGATTGAGCATCTGCCTTGGGCTCAGGGCATGATCCCAGGGTTCTGGGATTGAGTCCTCCCCCCAAAGGGAGCCTGCTTCTCTCTCTGCCTATGTGTCTGCCTCTCTGTGTGTGTTTCTTATGAATAAATACATACAATCTTTGAAAAAAAACATTCATACCAAAGTCTGAGATGTTGGGGAGGAAGGAGTGCCAAGATGACTATTTCTAAGCCAGCATAGAATTGGGATAATGAAAGAACCAAAGTGACCTAAACCACAGAAAAGACCCTATATGAGGGATTCTTCAACATACTGGCTGCAAGACATTTAATGCCTTTAAATATCATTGAAGGTCCAAAAGGGCCCTTGTTTATGTAGGTTAAATTTATCACTACTTACCATATTAAAAATAAGCACTGCAAATTTTAGGATATATTTATCTATTCATTTTCAAATAACAGTAATGTACAAAATGTTAGTGTAAATAACATACTTTTATGAAAAATAACTATATCCCCCTGAAAATAATTTAGTGACAGGAATGGCATTGTTTTATAATTTTGTAAATTTCTTTAATATTTGGCAGAAGGCAGTTGAATTCTTATATCTGCTTCTGCCTTCAATTTGTTGTGATATATTGTTTTGGCTGAGGCATTTGAAGAAAATCCATCCACACACATGCTCTCAAAAATAAAAAAAATTTAAAAAGAGAAAATACTGGCTTATGAAGTTATACAGATGTTCCAAATATAGATATATTTTATTATTCAATATCAACAACTACATTTTTTAAAGATTTATTTATCTGAGAGAGAGAGAGAGAGTAAGCCAGGGGGAATGTGGACAGGAGGCAGAAGGAGAGGGAAAATCCTCAAGCAGACTCCCTCCCTAGTGTAGAGCTCTATGTGGGGCTTGATCCCAGGACCCTGGAATCATGACATGAGCCGAAAGTAGGTGCTTAACCAACTGAGCCACCCTGATGCCCCAAGGAAGCTATGTTGTTAGTATCACCTCCAAGCACATCAGTTAGGTTTTCAAATACCAAGCAGGTGTCAGGTCACTGTGACAAGTGTGGGTTTTTGCTTGAAAAGTCAAATCTTATCATTAACATCAAATACTGTCATTTGTTTCCCTTGAATTGACAGGCTCATTTTGTTCATTTTCACACACACACACACACACAAAATCTCCCAAATATCCAAATCTGAATATCAATAGTTGTCTATCAGTTGTTCTTTTGAATAAAAATTGTGTTCCATGAAAAAGAAAAAAAAGTGGGTATTCCAGCTGACAATTCAAAACACTCAAGTGCTTTTCCTTGAAGGAACATACATATTTCAGAATGTAGCAGAAGATGCTTTATTTGAATTTCCCATTTAGTTATACAAAGCATTTTTAACAAGTCAAAATTGAGATTTAACAAAATTAAAATTATCACTGTTTTATGTGGGCATTCATAAGTACAACTGGCATTTGTTTTTGTTTTTAACTGCAAATGCATGGCAAAGAGCCTTTATAATCATTGGTGCAGTTTGGTACCATTGACTTGCATCCACCAGTAAAAATGTCAACATACTAAAAAAGGCAAGTGGTCTGAAAAAATCGTTGATCCCAAACAACCTGAAAATGTCTTGGGAGTTAGGACACACACCCTGTCCAGTACTCCATGGGCCACTCTTTGAGAACCTTTGCGCTGCATTTGCTCAGTCCTCATGAAGGCCGTCACTAGTTTTCCAGTATGAAAAAGAGAGAGTAAATTTCAGAAATATTAAATAGTTACATCTCACATTTTATAAGAGCCCACTTGTACTCATCATCATTTTTGAGCAGTCTTCATATCTGTTAACATAAATGTGTGCATCTCAAATAATTCATCTGAAGTGAGCAATAATAGTATATGCAAATACAAATAGAGTGACTGGGGAAAAGAGAAGAGCAAAGAAAGTCTGAGATCTTGTAAATATTCAAGAAATTTAATAGGAGTAGCACCTTGTTTATAGGAAAAAATGTGCTGGTGATTCTCTCCTATTGTAGGTATTACTAGACATACCTACCTATGTATGCATGTGAGTGAGTCTACAGAGATAGACAGTTACATAGAGACAAGACCACAGAAAGATAGAAAGAAAAGGTGGTTGTCTCTAAGCCAAGGAGAGAAGTCTCAGAAGACATCAACCCAGCTGACCCCTTGACCTTGAGCTTCCAGACTCTGAAATTATGAGACAATAAATATCTGTTGAAGCCACCCAGTTGGTAGTATTTGTTACAGCAGTCCTAGAAAAGTAATACAGTGTCTTTCAAATTAGTCAAAGAAAGGTAGCCAATTGGAGCTGACCAAATAGGCATTACACCATGCTCTTAGAGTCCTCATTCAATAAGACCAGTGAGGGAAAGATACATAGAATCAGAGGCTCTTCATACTTCAAATTTTCCAAATTCCAAACATCAGTTGCAACATGGAAAAATCTTTGGGAAAGGAAGCAAGTCCTCATGCATATTACTGCCCCTCTTTCCCAATAGCCCCTTGTTTCCCAACTAGCAGAGGTTTGTTCAATCATTAGAAGGAATTCCACCAGAAATATGATGGGCTTTCTGTCACCTGTTTTCCACGTCTAATTACTATGATCTCTAAGTCACTTATACTTGGTGAGCCAGTGAGAAAAGCTTGCACACACTCCCAATCTCTCATTCATTCATTCATTCATTCATCCATTCAATTATCTTCTTACTTATTGAACAGTTGGACAAACACATCCTGAAAGCCAACTAGAATCAAGGAACCATGCTATATCCTGGCAACCCACATTTTCAAAAAATAGGTCCTGCTTTCACAAAAAAAAAAAATGACAACATCAATATTAATAATAATAATATGGCAGGTGCTTATATTCTATGAATAAAAATAAGAGGCATAAGATAAATCCAGGTGAGGCATTGCTGTTTCATTTACAGTGGCCTCTCTGGTAATGTGATGGTTGAATCCAATCTGGAAGGAAATGAAGGGACAAATCAAGCAGGTATCTAGGAAGTTACAATCTAAGCAGAAGAAACAGGAGATGCGAAGGCCCTCATACAGGATTTGAGGAAGAAGTTCTGTCTGGAATGGAATATATAAGGAGGAGAGGGACAAGAGAATAGATTAGAGAATTTGGGAGCTGGCTTTAGAGGTTATCCTAAGGAGCACTTGACTAACTCAGTAAGATAGAGAAGCCTGAGGAAGAGGACCAAACTAACCTAACTTTTTAATAGGACCCTTAGGCTGCTATTTGAGAGCTGGCCAGAGCTATGACTGGAGACCAGAGAGAAGAGTTTTGCAACAATCCAGGCAAGAAAGTTGATAGTGGCTTTTCGTAGTTCACATAATTGAATCCTTTTGAAAACATCCATTCTTGATACTGTCCTTTAAAAACTCTGATTCAATAGGCTTAAAGTCAGTGATTGATATATTTAATAAGTGCCCCCAGGTGATTCTTCTCACAGGCAAATTTGGGAAGCATAGTCTCAGAGCAACTGAGGATGGAGGAGGCAAGAAAAGAGAATCAGATACTCAAAATATTTTGAAGGTCAAATGGACGAAAGTAGGTGCTAGATGCTTGATGAGGAGCAAATCCAAGGTTTAGTTCAATGATTGGGGCCATGATATGTAAAGAGCAAAGCACCACAAACAAGTTCTCTTGGTGGAGAAACTAGTGGGGGGACACTACCCTGCACCACCACCCAGTAAGGCCAGTCTAGCTAAAAATCTTATATAGAATTTGCCTAGACACTCTTCCAATTTGCTAGACCCAGTTATCTGTATGGACTTCTTCTCTAACACACCCATCGAACCCACCCTGCTAATGGACTCTGTTGGAAGCATGGGGAAATGTGAGAGGCTGAGGAGCTTGTAGGAGGGGGTAGAAATTACAGGTTCAGTAATGTATAGTAAGTGGTATACATGCTTCAGGCAAAGCAAAAATTACCAAATTAAGAGATGTTCACCAGAAAAAAATTTACAGTTTCTTTTAAAATGTTGAATCTTCTTTTTGCTTGAGAATCAGTACATGTTTAAACAATAGTACAAGTTGCTACACAGTTTACCTTTGGTTAACCTTCTTTATGTAACAACAAAACCTAATTGGCCAAACTAACAGAGTGGTTAAACAAATAATTCTTTTTCTCATAGGAAATGCCTAAAATTCTTCTTCTAGCCCAAAAGAAAGAAGTCCTAAATTTGATATGATTTAAATAGCAGATTTTGTGAAGTGATTCATGTTTTTCTAGTGAAGAAAAGTAAATGTCACTATAACTTTGGTGTGTCTTCTTTACAGAGAGGCGTTTCTTGTTTTGTTCCTTTGTGTCTTTTTGTATAAAAGCCAGTGCTTTTTTTTTTTTTTTACCATCAAAAACTGACTTTATGAATGTAAGTCACATTTAATGATATAACTCATACATAGAACCTTTTCTGTTTTATTTAACTTACAGCAAAGAAGAAAAAAGCTAAAACTATTTGCCAGAAATCATGATTAAGTTTTAGATGACTTTTTGCACTCCATAACAAGCAAATGCTAAATTTAAGCCAAAGAATCTTCTGAAAATGTTCAGTGATACTTGGTTATAAGGGGATTATAGCTTTGTATCACTGCTTAGAGACATCTAAGTTTTCACTGATCACAAGATTAACTAAAGGTGGGTATACAACACTTTACTCCCCAGAAGCAATTTTTCTTCCGCTGTGTTGGCAATCTTTTCAGGATTTTCAGTAAATACTGTAAATAGTGATTAGTGTTACACTTAGCATTTGACCTTGCATTGTTTGGTGGAATCCAGGAATCCAGAATCTACTAGAACATTGTCATCCTCCATCATCAGTTGCCAAGTATTTAATGGACACAAAAGAATTCAAAAACAGCGGAGAAGTAAGCAGCTTCTAACAAAGCAGAAGATTTACCCTTCCTTGCATCACTTCCTTTTCAACTCCATGGGCATTTGCTTATCAGAATGTATCATAAAGTAATGACACTACATGTAGTTCATATCAGCTCTACCTTTCCAGAGCATTCATTCATTCTTTTGTTCAACAAATAGGACTGGGTGATAACAAGAGAAAAGTTCATTATCTTTAGAGCTTACATTCTGTTGGGAAGGTGGATAGCCAATAAAAACAAACAAATAATGTCACTCCAGATAGCAATAAGTGCTATGACAAAAATAAAGTAGGACCCTGGAAAAACCAAAGGACACTAGTGAAAAATTAGTGAAATTTGAATAAGATCTTCAGTTTAGTTAATAATATCATAATAATGCCAATTTGTTCGTGATCATTGATTGCACTAAACCTGCATAAGATGTTAACATTAGGTGATGTGGGAGAAAGGACGTTGGGAACTCTTCACTATTTTCACAAATTTTCTCTAAGTTTAAAATTAGCTCAAAATAAAAAGTTTAAGTGAAAACAAAGAAAGCAAGGTGATAAGGAAGAGAGTAGCCATTGGAGGCTGGAGAAGATAATTTTATATGGGATAGACAGAGATCCCTTTTTTGAGGGGATGACGTTGGAATAGGTTCCTGCACACAAAGACTGAGGTGAAAAGTCTTCCAGGCAGAGGGAACAGCCTGTGCAAAGGCCACAGGCAGGAATGAGCATCATGGATTTAAGACAAGAAGGTTGGTGTGGATGGAGTAAAGAGAGCAAATAGGGGGCAGCCCCGGTGGCTCAGAGGTTTAGCGCCACCTTCAGCCCAGGCCTGATCCTGGAGAACCAGGATTGAGTCCCACATCAGGCTCCCTGCATGGAACCTGCTTCTCCCTCTGCCTGTGTCTCTGCCTCTGTGTGTGTGTGTCTCTCATGAATAAATAAATAAAATCTTAAAAAAAAAAAAAAAAAGGAGAGAAAGTAGGGAATTGGTCACAAACTAGGCAGGGAATTGGATCTGGCTAGACTACACTGGACTGCATATGCCATCGGTGGTAAGAACTTTGGAAGTTTTTAAGGAAGAGAAAATTGTGCTCTTATTTAAGTGCTTCAAATATTTTAAGTCAATTGGAGACAGGATGTAGGGAGATAAGAACAGAATCCAGGAGATTAGATAGGAGACAACTGCACAATTCCACAAGTTACTGAAGAGAACCAGGGCAGATATGGTAAATTCTCAGGATCAGTTTTGAAAATAGCACCATAGGATTTACAGATTTATTGGATGTTGGGTCTAAGAAAAAGCAAAAAAGTAAGTATTACTCCTGCCCTAATTTTCATTGTATACAAAAATGGCACATTGGTAGTGCATTCAGAGCATAACCCAAACTGTAAATGTGCCTTAGAAGAAAGACCGTGATATGTTGATTTGGCTGCAAATATGTGTTTTTCTCTCTCTCTCTTTTTTCAATATTTTATTTATTTATTCATGAGAGACACAGAGAGAGGGGCAGGGATATAGCCAGAGGTCGAAGCAAGCTCCCCGTGGGGAGCCTGATGCGGGACTCGATCCCAGGACTCTGAGATTGCGACCTGAGTCAAAAGTAGACCTTCAACCACCAAGCCACCCAGGTGCCCCTTGTGTTTCTCTTTCATCCTGTGCTATTGATATGATCAAATTATATGAATTAAAAAACTTCATGACATCAGAAAACTTATGTAGCTCACAAGTTGGCTTTTGCAATGGACAATCTGATTTCACCTTACTCCTATAGGAGTCGGGTAGTGCTGGTAGTTAAGGTAGGAAAATATATAGTTACAATTGTTGCTATAGTTATAGCTCTATGTAGATAGGTATGTAGTTAGAGACATAGATATAGCTATAATCTGTCTCATTAAAAGTAAAGCTATGAGCTATCAAATTTTGAGTAGAGGACAAAGCAGGTATCCCTAAGTTTCTTCTAATGTAAGAAAGCAAAAGAAAAAAGAATGCAGTCTGAAGAATCCATTCAGAGATAGTACAAGAGCTATGTGTGCCTCCTCAAAAGAGCTACTTGTAAATGCTTTGAATCCTGGAAAAGGACAACACAAAGTCAGTCTGAGTCAGATAAAGCAAGACACTAGTGACGTTTAAAAAGAAAAGGATGCCATGGTTTAAAAGCACAATGTTGGACATACAACCAGAAAGGTGAGTGTAAAGATAGGGGTTTCAGAATTAGAAGCCTCACTGCAGATCATACATACCTCTATGACTAATTTGCCTTGCACAAGATTTTTAACTTATTTGGGATCCCTGAGTGGCTCAGCGGTTGAGCGTCTGCCTTCAGCTCAGGGCATGATTCCGGAGTCCCAGGATCGAGTCCCACGTCGGGTTCCCTGCATGGAGCCTGCTTCTCCCTCTGTCTGTGTCTCTGCCTCTCTCTCTCTCTCTCTCTCTTTCTCTCTCTCTGTATCTCTCATGAAAAAATAAATAAAATCTTTAAAAAAAAAGATTTTTAACTTATTTGAACCATGGATTTCCAACCATAAAGTGACTGTCATAGTTATTTCTCAGGGTTGTCCTGATAAACATACAAGATGTTGGAAATGCTATCTATACAGTATCTACAACAACATTCTAGATGTTCAACAAATGAAAATGCCCTCTGCTTCACACTCTTCTCTTTGCCAGTCACACCTATATGCCTCCCCGATCCCTGAGTTTACACAAAATGTTCAGCAATGCGTGCCATAGAGCAAAGAGGCCATCATTGTAGGGACTCTGGGACATTCTTTACTTCCAGCTGCCAACATTTTCATAGACCTGGGATCACATGATTTATAAAGTACTGCAAAGTGTTTCTTTCCCATGATATCTTTATTGAAATATACAGTGTTTGTGGACTTCTATATTTCCTACTTAAATCTCTTTTTTACTATGCCAAATAAAGAATGCAAGAAAATTATGATTACTATTTTATTTAGGAATCATGGCCTGGGATACTGGTTTTCCAGATATTGAGTCAAACAAGGAAAAAAAAATGTGATAACTGCCTCAGAATAATCAGCAATTATGATGGTATTATACTTTTGTGTTCATAAGGATAGATGAATTTCACATTAAAAAGATGGAATTTTATATGCAAATCCTCTCTTATTAGTCTTCTTTCTAATTAAAAATACAAATTTCAAATATGAGAGCTGATGCAGCATCAACTTACATTTAAAAAGCTAATTAAGCAGCACATCACCTCATTCCCTTTTTCCAAACATATGTTTACCTTAGTCCCCTTCCCCAAAAAATCATTGTCACTTGTAAGAACAATAAATGGAGCAAGGAGTTTATCCAATTATGTGATTAGTTTGGACTTTAAGCCTAAGGAAAAGACATAACCATGAATGATTCCCAGGATAGGGGTATGTAATCTGTAGCCCACAGAAGTACTGGCTTTATCTTCCCTACAATACGCATCACTTTTGCTATTCTTTTCCTCCCCATATTTCCTTCCCCTAATCCTACTTCTCAGGCCAAGGAGCATGAAGGGAAACTAGTATATAATAATATGAATAATCACGAGAGTCTATTTGTGTAAATGTGTGAGAGCTTTTATATTTTGGCTATACTAAAAAGAAGCAATGAAGATGGCACAGGAGTAAAGGGGCTATTTTTAGAAAGAGTATTTTTTGAGCTTGCGATACACAAAGTGTTCCATTAGACCCACGTGAGAATATGAGAGATGAAGATTTGGAGAAAGACCAACTACCACTGTATAGTCTTGCTTTTTTATTGACAGCTCACCAAAACTGAGGTGCTGAAGGCAGGCAGAAGGGGTATGGTGGATATTATCAAGAAGAAATTTTAAACGGAGGAAGAAAATACACGATCACATTGATTTTGCGATAGCCCACCATCTATTCCTCCTCTAGAATAGGAGTACCCTGTGTTTGCTTTGAGGGAAATATACTCCCCTACTTTCAGCCCTTGTACTTCAGGTAGAGCTTATACCAGCCCTCAACTCCAAAAGTAAAACACAATACCAGGCTAAGGTAATCAATGCCTTCCATGTCCCAGGCTACAAGTCCATACGTAAGAACCTGACCCAAATTAGAGCAACCAGAACTCTGGGGGCTCAACTTGAGGGACTCTATTAAGCTATTAGGGAAGAAGACTTTCCTTTCATTATTTCTCTGAATACCATGTTGAGAAAGTAGCAAGAGTTTGGCAATGGAGATATCTAGAGAAACCAGAAGCAAGACATGAGTCCCTCCTTTGAGCTTAGTTCAAACAATCAATAAGCTAGTCCTAGCCCTGTACAAATACTCCCTTTTGGCTTAAGATAATTTGTGTTGAGTTTTCTATCACTTTTAAGGGAAAGAAAACAAGATTTCCAGAATTCCCAGGATGATACCCACTTAAAATTATCATTGACCTAATGGATGGCCTTGTATCTTTATGGTTATGGTAAGAACAGATACCTCCTACATAGATGTGTATTGAGATGATGAGACAATGTTCTTAGGAGCTCTAGAAAGCCAAAAAAGTAGGATGTCTTGGGAAACAAAAATTCCTTAAAGGGAAATATAAAAGCATCAAAGAATAATTTTGACTGGCTCAAAGTTTTCCCTGGAGCCAACTGTGTGATAATTTAATTCAAACTGCCATAAATGACATATACAGTCTTTTATCAAACTGGAGCTAGGTGACATATGATTTGGTCACATCTGTTCTATGCATTTAAAGTCCAAGTGAATCAGAAAATTGAGTCAACTCCCTACTTTGGCAGAACACCACTGAACTTGAAAAATTAAAGCTCCCAAGGATGGTTCAACTTGATTTACTAGCCCTCTAAATATCCTAGCATAAACAGTATTAATTGCTGAAAGAAATCCGTGAGAACAGTGGAATTACTGAAGAAGTTTAGAGATCATTAGAGAGGAAGACAAAGCATGAGAGACTCCTAACTATGGGAAACAAAGGGTTGCAGAAGGGGAGGAGGCTGGCAGGATAGGGTAACTGGGTGACTGGCACTAAGGAGGGCACTTTACGGGATGAGCACTGGGTGTTATACTATATGTTGGTAGATTGAATTTAAATAAAATATTTTTTAAAAAAGTTTAGAGATCAGAGTTCCTGAAAAATTGAGAATATTGTTTTACACTTGTAGATCTGAACCAAAAGTAAGCAGTTTGAAGTAGCATCTTGGTATCAAAGTGGAAAATTAAAATTGCCAATAAAATATTGATCCCATGATGCTGGTGCTTTGAAAAGACAGCATAGAGAGAACCACGTAAAGTTAACACAAAACATGAAATAAGCAAATAAGTAAACAAACAAATAAATTAAAAGCCTATAAGTGGGAGCAAGTATCTTGTTACAGAAATCTAGTTCACAAATTAAAGGCAATATGGTAGACCATCTCCAAGATGGCTGCCATCAATTCTTTCCCTTCCTATACATAAATGTCCAACGCTATTAGTCTATTCCCTCCATCTCTTTGAATCTGGTCTGGCCTTAGCAACTTGATTAAGCAATAGAATAAGGTTGAAGCGACTTCCCAGGATTTCTGAAGCTAGGACATCAGAAGTCTCTCAGTTTGCACTTGGGCCTTTTAGTACTTTCTCCACTGGAAAGTCCTTTCTGGAAGAAACCAGACACTAGATAAGAAGTCTGACTATTTTGAGGTCAGCATGTTGTGAGGAAAACCCAAAAGAGTTCTGTTGAAAAGTCACATGAAGGGGTGGGGGAGGAAAGAGACCAAGAAGGGAAGGGAAGGGAAGGGGAAAGGAGAGGAAGGGAAGGAAGGAGGGGCAGGGAAATTCGTATCTATCTGGCCCTATCTAGTCTAGCCATCTCAGTCCAAGTTCCACACGGGTAAGAGAATAAGGCATCTCACACATTCCAGCCTAGCAGATATGTTTAGAGATGAACTAAGGAAGTGAGCCCAATCAACAGCCCACACAAGTCTCCAGTCTACCCATCTCAGCCAACTCCAGCCATTAAAGCCACCCTGCCTAAGGCCACAATCATCATGACGTATACATAGATCAGCAACCCCAGCTATGCCTTGTTGAAATTCCTGACCTGAAAAATCATGAGCATGATAAGATGATTGTTGTTTTATTTCAATGAGTGTTAGTTTATTATGCAGCAATAGGTAACCAGAACAGCAACTCATTTGAAATCAATATTCTTTGTTTGTATCAGTACTTTCAAAATGAATAGCTCACTATGATCTAAAATCTACATCAGGAAGTGGGATATTCTAATTTCCACAGAAGCAAAGTCAAAGCTGAGGTATCGAGTTTTTAAAATTGCCACACAGTGTTTTGTTCAAGGAGAGGAAGTAATCCATACGTCACAGAATATTTTAAGAAACAAAGAAACAGAAACAGTACTTATGAACCTGAGTTCTGAGACCTAGTCTTGAAAACGTTAAAGATCAAAATCATGTAATCAGCAATTGATCATTTAAGCAACAAAAGCCTCTCACCATCTGTTTTAGTTAATTTGGCCAACTTAGCCTGTACGAGATGAAGCCATTTTGCCAACACAGTCTGTGTTTCTGATTTTCTAAACTTACACTACCTCTGACCTTTATGATTAAAATCTAATTAAAAATATGGTTATTTTTAAAAGGTAGAGATGGCGTAATTGTCTCATCTATTAAAGTTATGACTAATTGTTAACCTTCTTAACTTGCTGATTCATTGCCATGCCTTTCATTTCAACCTTTTTCAAAGCAAAGTCCAAAATATTTGGATTGCAAAACAAACTCTGCTTAAAAAAAAATATGCAATTCACTTTCATTGCATGATAAAAACAATTTGAAAGACTTTTACAAATTTACAAGTCTAACTTTCTAGAACTGTGAATTAACTGAGCCTTCAATTCAATTACCCAAATTTCCATTTAAATAAATTAACCAAAAAGATTATTTAGTGACTACTACATGCCTATCCCTACCCTAGGCATTGTGAAGGAATATAAAAGAATTATATGGTACTCCACATGCTCATGGAGCTTGAAATCTAGTTGGGAAAATAAAAGTTGTGAACATAAACAAATTCAATGATAATAAAAGAGATGTCTGCTTTCTTATAGGAATATAACCCACCTAGAAATGGAAGAAGAAAATCATACATGTAGATAACAATCTTCTAAGCCACTGACTGACATAAGACTCTTTCCTGTGTTCTATCTGAATACCACCTGGCCTTCCCTGCCAGGCTTAGAGGAATCCTTAACTATTGTTATATAAGTGCCTCCCTGCTGTAATCTGATCATAGAATTGTTCAAGTGAGAAGCTACAAAGGCAGAAACTCCAACATTTCAGACTTGGTTCTTGTGACTTTTGTTTTTTTTGTTTTTTTTTTTAAATTTTTTTTTATTGGTGTTCAATTTACTAACATACAGAATAACCCCCAGTGCCCTCACACATTCACTCCCACCCCCCGCCCTCCTCCCCTTCTACCACCCCTAGTTCGTTTCCCAGAGTTAGCAGTCTTTACGTTCTGTCTCCCTTTCTGATATTTCCCACACATTTCTTCTCCCTTCCTTATATTCCCTTTCACTATTATTTATATTCCCCAAATGAATGAGAACATATAATGTTTGTCCTTCTCCGACTGACTTACTTCACTCAGCATAATACCCTCCAGTTCCATCCACGTAGAAGCAAATGGTGGGTATTTGTCATTTCTAATAGCTGAGTAATATTCCATTGTATTTTGATTTGGGGTTCATGTGTAGACCCGCTGTGTTCTCTGTCCATGGTCCTCAGTATAAATTTCAAGTCTATTCTCAACAGTCGTTAGGACCTCTTGTCTATCTGGTTTCATCTCTTCAAGAGGATGACTCAATGCCTCTTTGACTCAATGAGTTTCCCAGAGAGTCTCTAAAGTTAATTATTTGTACACCACATAACTGTATTTAAAGTTACAGCATCACAAATAAGAAGTCTAGCACTTTAGAGCCATCCTCATATAAAGCACTGGCAAACACATATTTACTTATTTAATTGTACTGACTAAGATGGAGAAAGCATTTAGGAAAGGCTAAACATATCTGAGTAGTGTTAGCCCTCAAAAGGAATTAGGAGAGCCTGTGTATTATCTCCGCCAATAATGTTTTCTTTTGTCAAGTGTGACTGCTGTCAGAAAGAAAATCTTAGGCAGAGGTCAAAATAAGACAGATAAAGTGGTATTGCTTTAATGCTCTTCAAAATACCATCTATCTTGTTTCTACTCCTTTGGCTCAGAGGGCCCCCCACAAAGCCCCCGATGTACTAGTGTACTTCCCATAACTGGTAGGAATCAGTTGGATACTCTCTCTCTCTCTCTCACACACACACACACACACACACACACACACACACACACACCTCTTCTACCACTGTATTATTATTTTTTTTCTTTTTAAAGAACCACTATTACCTCAGATTCTTCTATTTGGAGACAGAAGATAGACAAATTAGAAATGTTAATACATTTGCTGAATGTTTTTTCCTTATTTCTAATGGAACTCCTTATAAAGGATGTCAGGATTAAATGTTCCAAACTCAAGACCGAGAGAGAGAGAGAGAGAGAGAGAGAGAGAGAAAGAGAAAGAAAGAAAGGAAGAAAGAAAGAAAGAAAGAAAGAAAGAAAGAAAGAAAGAAAGAAAGAAAGAAAGAAAGAAAGAAAGAAAAGAGAAGAGAGGGAGGGAGGGAAGAAAGAGGCAAAACATGTAGTCAGCATCCTTTAACAAGAATCAGAGAATTTACTTTATGTTTTTCTCATCTATTTAATCCAAAATTTTCAACATGGATTTTAGGTTTGTGAGAGAAAGCTAAATTTTCAGGCAGTACCCCCAAACTTACACATCTGATCCTCTCAAGCAGACACTCTGTGCCATGAAAACATTTTATTGGAATCACAGGATTTGATTCTACGATGAGATTTGAGCTATGGCTACCACTCATCTTCGACATCTTCTTTTCTACCTTGCAACTAACAGAAACCATGAGCTGTCCATTCTTATTATTTCTGTGCTAGCACTCCATGATTGAAACCATCCTTTACCCTTACCCTTCTCTGAGTTTAGCTGTCTCTCTGCACCCTTTTGGGTAAGGTTTGAGGAAAGGAAAGTAATTTAAGTCATTGAGCATTACCTGTTGCTTCTCTAAGGCCTATTTCAAGATGTTCTGTGGACCTCACCCTAGTGGTGCTCTGATATCTGAGACCTTTTCCCCTTCAAACCAAAACCAATAGAGAGTCTTTCAAAAGAATGGGTAAACATTCCAGAGACGTCCTTGTTTTTCTCCCAACAGGTCTGCCCATCCCTACAAATTACATTCTTGTAAGAATAGTCCCAACGTGAGTCACAACAACAAAGGAAGCAGAGAGTTTCTCAATGTGGCACAGGAAAGACTTTTCTAGTTGAATTTGCATGTTGTTTATATTTTCAAACAGGAACTGGAAGAAAGGGGTTTCACTCTCATAGAGTATATCCAGTCATGAGTTAGTTTCAAGCTTTGCTGTTTGCTCAGTTCCCCTCAAGAGTGAAGGTTTGGAACGGGGCACTATGACTCAATTTCCCTTCCTTTCATCTCACTCATTCTTTCATCCATCTTTCCCAACATGCCATGAGTACATTCTTTGACTGTGTTGGTTCCAAGCTTCAGTTCTAACCGCATCTCTCTACCAATCCCTCCCCATTCTGGAAAGTCCAAGTTTCCACCCTTCTAAAGTTCTTTATACCCATATCCTCTAGGACTTCCTTTGCATGTTACTGCCTCAGCTGACCTTCCCCACATGCCCTTTCTCTTTTCTTTCCTAGAAAAAAAATATTTTTCTAAAATGCCTCATTCCCTTCCCCTTCAATATTTAGTGTTAGGTCTATAAATAACGACTCTGAATTTCACCTAGAATCACTCTTAGAGGAATGCCTTTGCTTCAATTTTTATATTTCTGTGCATTATTCATCATTATTTGCCTGGTGCATAACATGCTGCCTGCTAGGTATAGTCTTCCCATACACGTTATGTTTATTTAATATATGAACAAATCATGTTTGTCCTTGTTGTCACCAATTTTACTAATAGTGATCTTTTCTTGGGTTAGGGATAATGAGAACACTGAATGTGTGTTCTGGTTTTGCTCTGCTGCCAAGATGAGTGCTTGATGAACACATTCAATGTTGTAAGGCACGGCTGTGTAGTAGCTCAAGAAAGAATAGGAAAGATGTCCTGGAACTGGACAGGTGACAGTGGATGGGGGAGGGAAGGGAGGTGGTAACTAGAGAGGCAGGAAGAAAGCAACTAAATCCAAAAGTATCATAAATTTTAGTCTCATCTTAGGCGAGGGATCTGTCCTATAGTTTCAAGATGAAGTAGGAGGATATTCTAATGTGTAGGAGATCCTGGTGTGGCATTAGGCAGAAAAGCCCTATTAATGGAACAGAAGAACTGCAGTAGGGAGAAGCATAACTCAGGGGAAATTCCAGGTCACCCAAAATGGAAAGTGGAATAAGGAAGCCTCACAGATTATGTTGGGTGGGTGGAATTGGAACTGACATTTATTTTAATACTTCTTGGGTCAGGATTAGTCAGGGAAATAGAGGGAGACTGGCTCGATGCATAAGGAAATAAGTAAGACCAGCTTTGGAACCCAGAAATCCAGAGGTGAGACAGTAACTTGGATAAATGGGTCATTTTATTCCTTCTGCTTCTATTTCTTTTTTTTTTCTTTTTCTTTTTCTTTTTCTTTTTCTTTTTTTTTTCTCAGTAGGCTCCACACCCAACAGGGGGGTCAAACTCATAACCCTGATATCAAGACCAGAGCTGAGATCAAGAGTTGGTTGCCCAACCAACCAAGCCATCCAGGTGCCCCTGCTTCTATTTCTTAATCTGTAAAATGGAGAAAGTTGTATTTTCCATTGCCCAGTTGTATTGTTTTGAAGCTCAAATGAGAAGGGATGTACAGTCATTGAAAACCAAAGATAAATGACTCTCACTCACCATATTCTCTCTTCTCCTTCCTCCTTCTCTCTCTTTCTCTTTCCCTCCCCTTCTCCCTTCTCTCCTTCAGTTAGGAAATCTACTGGGAGTCTTAAATACTGTCTAAGCCTCTCATACAAAAGGATAATATAAAATCTGGAATATTAGAGAAGTCACCTGTTATAGTGGAAGGAAACTCAGATTGAAGAACTGTAATTCCACCCACTTGGTTTTATAGCTCCATTATGTTCAATGATTTGAGAGAAAATTAACTGGAGCCCAGAACTACTGCTGTGAAAGCACTGGCTATACCTGTGTTATTTCTATTAAAATGAAGTTGAGACAACAAAGAAAGAATGCAAAATTTGTTCATTCCTGATCATCTCCTCATGACTTATTCATCAAATAAGATGAATACATTTGAAAAAGGAAATGTTATGAATTAAATAAACAAGAAATCTGGAAGTAGTGATAGGAACATTATTTTTGAGCTCCTGTTCACTTTTCCAGCCTTTTGTTGTTGTCATGGTCAGACTCAGCTACAGTACCAGTCCATTCAAAGTTAAGTAAGTGTCTAACATAGGAAGCTACCAGGTAAGCATCAGGCTCATTTGGATAAAGGAACTATTCAAAATGAAATCCTGACTTTGATTAAAGTAAAACACACTGCAAAATAGAAAAAATTCTAAGAAAGTAATAGCCAGTACCTCACACTCAGTCACTCTGCATGACTGAGGCTGACAGTAAAATCTCACTGGGAAAAAAACTACTCTCATTTGCTGTATTTATCTCTATCATTGCCCATAGAGGCCATAGGTTATAAAACAAAGAATTGCAATAGAGTTTGAATAAGAGCAAGCACTTTACTGAACTCCTCTGGGTTCATATTGACAACGGAGTAGTTCTCCCCCAAGTGAACAACCATTCACAACTCAACCCAAATGCTGAAATGCATATTCGATAAAGAACCATGAAGCTAGGAATACATGACAATTAAATAACATTCTATAGAGGCTCTAAATAGTAACATAGCCTCATGGGAAATTTTCCCTGACTATATTCTCATCCTTTATTTAAACCAAAAGGTCAAAACTTTTCTCTTGGAATTCAGCATAAAGCACACATGTTTATTTTAACAAACTCCCTGATGTTTCTTTGACTGTTGTTTCTCAGTGATGTTTTGGTTGGACACTGTTCCTAAGGAAAGGTGCTACAATACATGGCCATCACACCTTTCTCGCATGTGCACTTCCCCGGGAGCAGGATGGAGCAGATGTGGTATGTGTACCGCCCAGGTGCTTACTTCTCAGTAAAACGCAACCAGACAATAAAAATAACTTTGATGAAGACATAACAAAATTGTGTTTAGAGTGTAACACAGGAATTGATGTTGTCAATATGACTTTGCTTGGGAGTTCCAGACTTGCTTTGTATTTCGTCAGCCCAAGTTGAATTACAAGTCAGGTCCTTTTCTGGCTGCCAGAGCAGATTTGGCCCTTCTTTTAGGCACAGACTTCAGGAAGAGTGAGGGTCCCTATCTCATCATAGAGAGCCCTTATTTTCCGCTTTTCTGCTCATAGGCTCTGGAGTCTGGTCTTCTATGGGTAGCTCCTTTCAAATTTAAATTTGTTATGCTTTTTGCTAAAGTTGGTACCATAAAAAGAAGCTCTTCTCCAGGGTTGGGAGAAAAAAAAAAAAGATTAATGGAGAGGCAGATGAAGTACAGACAAAGACAAGTTTTGGAGTCAAACTTGCACTCAAGTTACTAACACCATCAATTACTAATTGCATGACCTTGGCTCTTTTGCCTTCTGCTTCGTTTACCACCACATGGGAATTTAATGTCACTTACATCACAAGACCATTATGAGAAATCAAGGCAATAACAACTGGGAGTTCCTTTGCACTAGACCCCTAGGAAGATAAAAAGAAGTTGTATAATAATCCCCCACTTGCCATTCTTGTAGCATCCATGGGCATGATACAGCCATACTGGAATTAGAAAAGTACTTGAGCTAGATTATATACAGTACTGTGTCACTTTGTAAAGAATGGGATAGTTGAAAGTGGTTAAAAGCACTAGTCTGGAACTAAAAATGGAAAGATTGGGCAAGATAATAAAAACAAACTAACTACAGCAACCTCCCAAGTCGTAATAAGAATTGGGCAATAGAAGGGTGGCCTGAGTCACCATCAAGGAGAGGATTCAACAATAGGTTAGAAAGTGGATGAAACCAAGCTGGAATGACTACAGATGGAGACTGCCTGAGGTTGATGATATAAAATGGTTTTTCCAATCCCAATCTAGTTTATTTTTATCTTCCTTGTGAAATGTAAAATAATTCACATGACAATTTGATTGAGACCTTATGGGTACCATTTCCATTGTGCAAGACAGGAACATTTAGGGCAGACAGCCTTTGCCAAATGGTAACAAAAGATAGCCAGTGTGCGCGAGAGTCAAGTAGAGGGTTGAGCAACAATTTTGTGAATTCAGGGAGAGGAGGCCACCGGTGTAGATACTCCAAATCAATGTTTTCTTGTCATCATTAGAGTCTCTTCTTGTTTGTGTCATTCATGGACTTAATAAGGGAGGAAGTCATAAAAGCCTAAAAGTCAGGACCTTTGATCAATGCCCTTTGGTCTATATTATGGGGTTGCCATACAGGGAGTGACTGTACATGTCTACACAAAAGCCAAGGCAGGTCCCACATGCTCCAAAATCTTACCCATTTCTAGAGCAGTGCCCAAAACCTATGGAAAATTGCAATGATGATATAGTGGACTCAGAAGTAATGAGTTGTGTGTCATTTAGTGTTACTACGTGGTATCTGCAACAATCTAGATGAGATCTTAAGATCTCTAAAAACTCGAAAGGCCAGTGTAGACCCAGTTTTAGACAATCTGGTCCTAATTTTGCTTTGCCCGTGGAGGACTATTAAGAGTTTCATAAAAGGATTGTAATTTTGGTGCTGGCCCGCTCAGGCAGTTTAAGTCTCAAATGTATGGTAGAGAGTGAGAATAATTAGAGTTATGAAAAATCAGTCCCTCCCATCAACTCCCAGGTACAGGCTGTGCTGTTGTCGGGCAATTTCATAATCCCATTTGTGCATCTGTGTTTGCTTAATGTTTGAGTGTGCTTGGATGTGCTTTTACAAATGGCTATCTATAAATCCTCGTCCATTAGGTAGACGGGGACTTTCATAAGAGGATCCAAAGAACTAATGAAAAGAACATTTTGGTAACAGTTCTCTGTTTATAGAGAGGCTCTTTTTTTTCCCCAAAGAGCTCAAAGCACTTTTCATTAAAACATTACAGCATGTCTATGAGGTAGGTAGTAGATTGGAATCAGTAGCTCTATATTTTATAGATGAGCAGCTGCCCCTCAAGCCAGCATAACGGAGTCCTTAAGGGACAGAAGCAGAAACCTCCAAGCCAGCTAAGCTGATATAATCTCCACATAGTCCTTAGTGACACAAAAGCCAAGTAAACTTTGAGTTAAATCACTGCAGGAAAATGAATAATCAACCTATAAAATGCATTTCCAATGTGTTTCTGTTAAGTGCCATTCCCAGATATAGAAGTCTTCAAAGATAGTCTAATAACAACATGGAGCTCACATTTGCCTCTCAAAAACAGAGAAATACTTTTGTATGTGGTAGGGAGATAAGACCTGGGAAATTAATCACAAACATGTGAGAATACCAGGGGCGCCTGGGTAGGTTCAGTCGGTTAAGCATCTGCCTTTGGCTCAGGTCATGATCCCAAGGTCCTGGGATGGAGCCCCATGGGCTCCTGCTCAGTGGAGAATCTGCTTCTTCCTCTTACTCTGCTCCCCCTCTTTCCACCCCCCACCTCCACTCATTCATACTGTCTCTCAAATAAATAAATAAAATATTTTTTTAAAAATGCGAAAACACCAACATAATTCTCAAATTTGCCCTTTCAAAGAAGACTGTTAATAAGATATTTTATAAACTATATAAGGTAATGCTCACCATATGTATATAAATATGTATCGTATATAGTGTGTGTGTCTGTGTATTCTTAAATATAAGAAGAAATAGTTCAAGATAAAGTAAAGAAAGACTTCAATTTAACATAAGGAAAATTTTTTTGGATAAAGAATGAAAAATCTCTAAAATAATTTACCAAGAAAGGTTATGGGCAAACCTGCCTTTATTTCAGCAGGTTCATTAATTAAGTTGTTATAATAATGATTTTCACATAATTTGTAATATATGAAGGGTAGGAACTAAAAAATTAGAACACAAAATGTAATTGTATTCAAAATACACAAATTCAGATGTATTTTCATTTTAAAATATTAAATGTATAATATAAAAAATGAATTGCTTTCCAAAAAGTTTTTTTTCCTTCTAAGGATTCAAAATTTTCTTTTAAAATGTAAAAAGAGATGTGGCACAGTTGGTTGAGAGTCTGACTCTTGTGCTGGCTTAGGTCATGATTTCAGGGTGGTGAGATTGAGCCCTGGTGGCATCAGGCTCTGTGCTCAGCACACAGTCTGCCTGGCACTCGCTCCCTCTCCCTTTGCTCCTCCCCATCTCTCTCTCTCAAATAAATAAATAAATCTTTTTTAAAAAGAAAAAAAAAGAAAAAAGAAAATAAAATATTCTAAAATACTTTCATAAAAACAAAATTATTTGCAATTCTAGAACTTATCCTGTTGACATTGTAAAGAATCTGTAACACATATTTACACATGTACAAATGTAAGAGTAATATGGATTGTTTAATACTGTGAAATATTCCTCATCTTGTGAATCTCAAACTCGAATGTGAAGGGAAGCAAGAAAATGAGTGTTTGGCCCTGTTAGGAAATAATACTTTATTATATAAGAATCTACTGCATTCATACTATATAATAGTATTTGACAAGCTAATTTGTCTTTTTCTAAATTAAACTGTTCTTCCTCAATTTTCTCTATGAAGCAATACCTATCTCTGCTGTTAACAGGAGTAGATCTGCAAACCATTTGACATTTCAATATAGTTTCTTTTGTCTTGAGGACATATGTAAGAAATATGGGGGAGTTTTTCTCTGGGACTTGAATAATATTGGTCCCAAGAGCAGATGCTTAGGGTTATTGGTAACACTTTGCCAACACCAAGCACTAGACCCAAATGACAAAGAAGCTTTTGTGTTCGTTAATAAATTTACTGTGTGTGTGTGTGTATTATATGGTCCTCTAGAGTACAGAGCCCAGAAGGGCCCTTTTGCATGGGTCTGAGGGTATAATTGGTATAGGATCTTGGAAATCCTACTTTCAAGATGCTTTTTAAAGAGCCAAAAGTAATTCAAATGAGGTTGTGTTAGTTGCTGACAGAAAGGAATGCCCACATCTTAAGCAATGATTTGTCTTTCTTCTTAAATGAATGTATGGGCAAGGCATCTCAGATTTATCAACCAGCTTGTAGGACTAAAACTTCTGAATACAGTTCAGATAAGGGTCCTTCGTATGATTTGCAAGAAAGGCATGGTACAGTGTTCTAGTTTAAGAGTAGCAAAAGAGAGACTCTGTTTTCTTTTATTTCCATTACTAAAACCATATCCTAGGATAACACTGGATGCTTCAATCCAAACCTTCCATACATCCACCAAACACCATGCACGTTGACAAGCAGGGCAAGTAAAATCTTCCATCGCCCACACTTCTTGCAAAACTGGAAAACCTCAAATACTACAGACTCAGACTTTTGTACAAGTACGTAAATGCAAACTGAATCCAGAGCCCATGCCAGAGCAAAGTATCAGCTGAAGACTGTGTGACAAAGAGGCAAGTGTGATGGGACCCCAGCAGTAGGAGAAACCAGATAATATTACCCACAGAAAGAGAGAGACCCATCCTGAGTGGGATATTACAGAGAACAGGTCTTACACCCAAGGAATCAGAATTTTGACACTGGAGCTTTCAAAGAAAGAGGGTTTGCAACTGTACAGGATCAGAGATGGTCCTATTGAAAGGGCAACACTTTGGGGAGAGAAGGAGGTGATGAGGGAAGGAAAAGTATCTTTTGGAGGCTTGGTATTTCTACCAGGAGCAAGGAGAAGGAAGAAAGCAGCAGAAAATTGGAGTTCTAGGCAAATGAGAATTATTCCAGTGAAACAATATACTATTTCCATAGATGAGTTGCCAAGTACATTCTAAGTGAATGAACAGAGAAGATGTTCCAGATGAAACAAGAGTGTGTGAATGCCCAGTTTGCTCTCAGGTGTTATACATACAACATCCCCAATGTTGTGATGCTCAAGAGTAATGTTTTCTCTCTTGTACTCACTTTTAGGGCATTCAACATTCAACAGATGTTACTAAATATTGATAGGACACTCAAATACTCATGCCATAACTGTCATTTCAAATCAATGGGACAAGAGGCATAAGGGAACTCATTTATAATGCTCTGGGTTGTTTGTTTTTGAAAACACTGAGACAAAGGATTACCAATATCCCGAAGATCCTAGGGCAAATAAGATTGATAGTCAAAAAACAAAAAAGGACTGATAGATCTTTGAAAAAAATGGCCTGCTACATTATGAACCAAATTGCCATTTTCTGTAATGATGACCTCAGAATTCTGCTGATAGAGTAAAACACTTTGGACTAAAGTTCTTTCCTTCTTAAAAAAAAAAAAAAAAAAGAATAAGAAAAGAAAAGTAAGGAAAAAACCAGCTTCTCAATTGTGCCAAAGATGTTGATCCAAAATCAAAGAAAAGAAAAAACCCAATGTACTTGGAGTATTTTAAAAAGGCATTTCTGCTTATTGCTACCCACCCCCAACCTCCAAAAGCAAATTCATTTGAAAAATCATGAGAACACAAAGCATTGTCAGGTTGTACATATTGCTCCTGGATGTTAGATTGTCTAGAATTCTGCGTTCTCTTAACAGATGTTTGACTTCTAGAAACTTTCATTTTGCAAACAGCCTGGATTACAGCTAATTTTTATATACATATCACCTTTGAGCCAGCTGTTAGATAAGCCTGGAACTTATTGGTGGTTTCATCACCTGCCATTATTCAGATCAAAACAGAGATGATCTTCTGCAGACTCAGTTGAAAGAATGATGGAAAAAGTCTTTTTGCCTTCTTCTGCCCCATCCATCACTTCAAGAGTCAAAGAACAAGGCATTCACCAGCAACCAGCCTTCCTAGTGGGCCATTGTGATGAGTCGTCAAATTCGCCACAGACCAGAATAAAGTGAAGGTGACCTGCTATTCTTCTCCAATATCTGAGACATAAGAAAATGGCCACAAGTGGTGCTGGGAATAAGTTAACATAGACTGAAAAATGGCAAGTTATTAATTACATGAAATTTGGAGACACTGAATAGAAAAAGGTAAAATGCAAAATCTCTTACCTCAAGTATTTAGCAAAAGAAGAAATCATGTAAGATTATTATAATTATCATAAAAAAGATGAATATTGAATATGTGTTGCTCACTTGCTAGATATGAGAAGTGATGGAAATTCTTTATGTGCATTATCTCATTTAATCATTACAATGATCTTCCAAATTTATTAATAGGAAAGTTAAGGCTCTGGGAGGTAAGACAACATGCACAAAATCAAGAGCTGAAATTTCAGTCTTGGCTTTCCTGACACTACAGTCCAGGATCTTCACTAGTATATTTTATGTAGGGGAAGCCATAAGAAAAAAAATGAAATTGTAAGACACTTAAAGAAAATATTGATAACACGTGACAAAAGAATAATTAATAATCTTAATATAAAAACAGCCTTTACTTTTTAAAAAGGATTTTGTTTATTTGAGACAGAGAAAGAAAGAGAGTGTGCATGGAGGAAAGGGCAGAGTGAGAAAGAATCTCAAGCAGACTCCATGCAGAGCCTGACGTGAGGCCTGATCCCACAACTCTGTGGTCACAACCTGAGTAGAAACCAAGAGCCGGATGCTCAACGGACTGCACCACCCGGATGCCCCTAAAAACAGCCTTCAAAAAAACAGTAAGAAAAAAACTAAAATCATCAAAATAAACCAGAAGCTCAAGGCCAAAGAAAAATAAAACACAAAAATCAGGAAAAAAATATGAAAAAGTATTGTTGTTTTATTAGTTTCCTATTGCTACTATAACAAGTTATTTAGTGACTTGAAACAGCATAAATTTATTATCTTTCGTGGAAGTTCTAGAGGTCAGAAATCTTAGAAGGGTCCGCAGGAATATGTTCCTTCTGGAGGCTCTATGGGATTCCATTATTTGTCTTTAAAGCCTTCTAGAGGCTGCCCATCTTCTTTGGCTGACGGCCTCTTTCCTCCATCCTGAAACTAGCATCATAGCCTCTTCCCTCCTCTCTTATTTCTGCTTCCATCTGCACATTGTCTTTCTATAATTCTGACCCTCCTGTCTCCCTCTACAAGGAATTTTGAATTATATTTGGCCCACTGTTTACCATATAAGGCCTTATGTTCCCAGAATTGGGGGTGTTAGGACATGGGAACTTGGACATGAACCATTTGCAAATTTGGGGAGGGCATGATTCAGCCTACTACAGTTGTAACCCAAAATTCCATTCAAAATACAAAGAAATGCCATTTTTCATCCATTAAATTGGCAAGAGTAGAGAAAATTGATACACTCATACTCTGTTAGGGCACCAACGGGCATCAATTTTCTGAAAGGCAATAAAATGTATATACCACTACATGTTAATATATACCACTGAATATCAAAGAACTTAAAATGTTATTACCCCTGACCAGAAATTTAGTTTGTTGGGAGTTGGTCATAATGTAACCACCAGAGACATTAACCAAGGATGTTAACCTCAGTGACAACAACATAAATTGTTTCAACAAACTATGATATTGTCATCTTCTAGTACTTCATGCTATTAGAGCACTATTCAAAATGTAGGGGAAAATCACATTATATAGAAATATTGAAAGATATGGGAAATGTTATCTTTTATGAGAATGGCTATAAATAAATAAGTATATATTTCCTTTTTATGAAGTATATTAGTAAATAAAATTGGGAGTAGTTCTCATTTTGTTTATATATTTCCCAGCTTTGCTTCAACAAATTGGTAATACTATTATAGTGATAGCAATGCTATTTCTAAAAAACACCTGTCCTTCAGCTTGATATCAAGCAGGGAGAGCTCCAGCCAGTCTTGCCAGGCATCAGGGAAAGGATGACATCATCTCCTGGGTCCTGGCCAACCTTGGAGTTCTCTAATTTTCCTTACTATCAGTGAAATATATGACAGTTCATGAAGATAGAGCACTAGAAACCAAGAAAATACAGTGCAAAGAGAAAGGGCCTTGTGTCAACAACCTAAATTGGAAAGCCAGTTCAACTATTTATGGGCTGTGTGATCTTGAACAATTTATTTATCAGTGTCTTGATTCATCATCTGCAAAGTACTGTTGATGTTTCTCACCTTCCTGGATGGTCATGAAGAATAAATGAAATCATGTAGAATTGAGGTCATACTCACAAGTGCCTTAGGGTCAGGGAACTGGGATTCAGTTTTTAAGGGGTTTTCCCCTCAAACTAATAATGTGAATAAGCTCAGGATGCTTTTCCTCTTTATGTCTCTGCTTCTTCTGTATTTAATGGAGTTAATAGCTAAATATTATAAAGCACTTTACAATTTAGCACAATGCCTAGGCTCCCATATATGGTGAAGAAGTGATAACTAATATAACTGGTACTCACCATTTTGTAATGTTTTTGTTATTTTTAGCAATTAAGATATTACATAAGCATGTTCTGACAGCACCTTGGTTATTATCTTGAGAACAAAGATCAGATCACTCTGCTCTTTATCACTATGATTTGAAATAGCTAAATGGCCAAACGTTCATATTGGCCAGATGCAGGTTTGAAAAAAATACGTCTTTCACACTCTCTACGATTCTTCTCTCTGTGTCACCGAGGATGGGGATGCTTGGGATAAATGTCCCTAAATTCATTACCCATGGTGATGAGCACCCAGAATTGTTTATGGAGATCTTTGCACGAATTTCTTAGATTTTAAAAAAAAACAGCAAAGTTTTATATCATCTTATGAAGATGTGAAATCTTCATAAAATTTCCTACTATGTGAAATCTTTTTACTAAATATTGGAATGGGGCTCTTTTAAAAAAGAAAGAAAGAAAAGAAAAAGACCACATGGCTACAGCCCCTGAGAAACACCAAGTCTACTGAAGGAGAAAGAATCCATACAAATGCAAAATATATATGAAAAGACCCAAAACTGAGGATTATGGACACAATATATTAATGCTTCAGGAAAAATGGAATAAAAAATGATGCCCTAGTTACACTGGATTTAGGGACACTTTCAGTATCCCTGGTTAAAGGATCTAATTAAAGACTTGAACCCAAAGTCTCTCTGCCTGGCATTTGAACTCAGTCTCTGAGATATGGAACATTGAAGTTATGCCAATGAAATTCTCCTTACTAAATTTATCTGTGGCATCTTACACTGCTAACCACTTCCTTCCTCTACAAATTCTCTGCTATGAATTCTGTAACACCATTAATACATGTTTCACTGCCTCTTTGCTGGAAATCTCTTCCAATATCTAGCTCATCCTTCTCTGCCTATTACCTTAATGTTGGTGTTCCTCACATACTTCTCCTATTTTAGGGTCTTGGTTATTGACTTCATCTTCCATGCAGTCATATAAACCAGAATCTTAGGATTCACTGTAGACTTCTCACCCTCCATAGCCTCCATAACTAACAACCAGTGCTTCCTAACACCGTTCAATTGTGGCTATCAGTACATTCCTCTCTAGTCATTGCCAATGCTTTATATCAGGAACTAAATATTTCTCCTAAAATGCAGTCACTTTTTAAGTGTACCTTCTTCTCTATTCTCTCTCAAAATACCCTCTCTCATCTTCGTTCTCACACACTGGCACAAGTAAGTTTTGTAAAGTACAAATTTAAGCAAGTCATCCCTAATTTATCCCTACAGAGAATTCAGCAATGGCTCCCCTCCATGTCCAAGATAAAAAAATCCAAACTCTTTGTCGTAATATCATCTTACTGGTTCATCTCTTCCATCATACTCCCCACCATGCTCCCTCAGACCCATAAGAACTACAAAACTTTTACTAAAATTCCACAAAGGCATTTGGTTTTCTCAGCCTGGAATGCCTTTTCCAGCTTCTTCCTCCTGCCCAATTCCCTCTATCATCTACTTGGCTAATTCTTTTTTTTTTTTTTAAGAGAGAGAGAGACAGGGTGGGTTGAGGGAGAAGGAGAGAGAGAGAATCTTAAGCTTGACCTCATAATCCTAAGATTGTGACCTGAGCCAAAATCAAGCATCGGACACTCAATCAATCGAGACACCCAGGCTCCCCTCTGCTTGCCTAATTCTGAATGGTTTTATCAAAAGTCATCTCAGTTACCATTTCCTCTTATGAAGCTTTTCCTAATCATTCCAGGTTGAGTTAAAAGTCCCTTCTTTGAATAAAGAACAAAGCCCACCTCTAAACCATGTACATTTGCAAAGATTAGAGCAGCACTTCCAACAGAATTTTCTGCTATGATGAAAATGTTCTCTAACTAAAACAATAGTCACTAACCACATGTGGCTATTGAGCACTTGAAGTGCAACTGGTGTGACTAAATCAGAATTTTAACTTAATTTCATTTAATTTTACATTTAAGTAGCCACTTGGTTTACACAGTGTAAGTCTAGAGGTTAATTAGGTACTTTGTATCTACATGCAACCCCAGATACTTTCATAAAAGCTTAAGCCACACTTTCTTGGATTAACATTTTCTTATTGTTTAGGCTTCTCAGAAGGACTTTGCAGAGGAGCAGATAAAATATTTAAATCAGAAACTCTTACACTCTGGGGAGAACTTCCATCTTGAGGATTTCCATTGCTGCCTTCTCAACTGTACACTCCTCTGGAGTGTGTACACTTGGCCAAAACTTCAGATTCGGGATGTTAGGTTGGGAAAGAACTTTACTGACCATCTAGCTTAACATTCTTATTTAACTGCTAAGAAGTTTTGCCCTGAATCATTGCCCTCATGTCATTTTAAGTGGCTCGAAATTTTCTACACTTCCATGCAAAGGCTGGGGAGTCCTCACAGATTAGCTACCTGGGGATCTGAGGATGCTGGAGAAGACAACTTAGGCCACTTTCAGACTGGCAGACAAGAGCCATCCCTTCCCAGTTGCTGGAGACAGCAGACCACCTGCAGGACCACATACAAGTCCCTGTCCCTAAGCCTCAGGATCCTCAAAATATAAGGGCATAAGATCATATCACATTTGAGGTTTCCTCTAGCTCTGAAACTTTACCAATACCTGGGCTGGATCCCCATTTGCATTTAAGCTGATTTTTCTCTTTTATTTAAAGTGAACCTCCTTTCCAGATGTGCTGTGCATTGGAAAGAACAGAAGATCTGGAGACGGAAAGATCTAAGTTTGACTCCTGCTCTCCACCTCCTAGATCTATGATATTTGCTAAGTCCCCAGCTTCATTTGCTTTGTCTATAATATGGAAAAATAACACTGCTTTAAGAAACAAAGGGCACATGGCACGCCCCATCTGTAGTGCTATGAAACACACAGTAAGCACTAAATAAGTTCAGTTAGTTATAATTGATGTTGTGAGCAAACCATCTAAGATTGCCCTCCTGCTACACCAAGTCCTAGTTTTCTTCTGGTATATCCTTAATACCTAAAAAATCTAATATGATCAAATTTGATGATCATTTTATTTCCAATTTTAAAAGATCCTACTTCTGTGTACTTAAAGGAGAAATGGACCAGACCTCCACCTATTAAGCCACAAACCAACAGGCACCTGGAGTATACAACCAGCACCCCAGCTGGCGGTGGTGCCACTCACCAGCAGAAGACTTCATTAAGAATAGCCCCTCTAGAGTGACCTTAAATTCCATTCACACTTCTACCAATATTCATCATTCTTAGCACTATCTGTGCAGTCCAATTTTCCAATTGTCCTTCAAGGGTGAACAAGGATGTTTACAAAACAGGGACAGACCTTGGAGGAGGACCTTGAGAATGGCTGCTTATCTTACCCTTTCAAGAAAGGATACGCCAACCCCTTGCTTCCTGTATCCTAAAATTATAAGTCATGGTGAGCATTAACATTTAATATTTATTCTGGACTAAGTGTAACATTACACACAAGAAGGAGACCTGGGCCACATCAGCAAAGCGGAAGAGTGTGATGTCTGTCTCACTCTGGGTGTCAGGGCATGACAGAAATAGTTATGATAAAAGAGGCAGCATGGGGTACAAAGAATCAGGTACAATGAGAATTTTCTCACTGCTCCTCAAACAAAGCTAAAAGCAGGATGGTCTCAAAACCCAAGATGGTGGTCTCTGTCCGCTTGTCATGATTCTCCCAAATTTATGTGGTTTCTGCAGAAAAAGAAGATTCCAATAAGTAGAAGGGCTGGGACTCTGGGAAAAATGAGCCTCACTTCTCTGTCAGACCACTTGAGAGCCTGGATGGTACAGGAACTCTACCAAGAGAACAGGCACAGCCAGTGCTCCTGGGTGGAGGATGATTATAACATTGTAGAGTGAAACAGGGCAGTCTCTGCACCTAGGACTAAATTAGCAATGAGAACCTGAGCTACATCCAGATTAAAGATGGTAACTTGCTCCCACACAAGGTCCAAATAACACATTTTCTATGTTGCTGACTTCTGATGGAGATTTTCAGGTAGTTTTTTCATCCACAGCCTTCCTGACCCTAAACTAGAGTAGCTGGCTCCCAGCCATCCCAGCCATAACCCCTGACTACAAGAATGGCCCAAGCACTGGTAGGAAACCTAGGTCATGCTGATTGTCAACTTCCCTTCCTGGCCTTTGTCTGCGTCCAGCAGTAGGCTCAGCCCTCCTAAATCTCAGTTTGCTGTCCTGGTACCACTTCACAGCCCAAGAGATAAAAGTTGGAAGCCAAGATTTCTTCTGTCATTGAATTCAGATAAAGCAAAAAGCATTAATTAGATCATATTCCAAACACCAGTTTTAATACTTTTTGATAGATTTAGTACTCCTGGAAATGAGAATCTAACAACAATAACAGTGGGTCAGGCCAAGGAGAACCATCCCTGAGGATGGACTCCTGCCCATTGGCGCTGCCAAGAGTGTTAGCACACAACACCCTTGACCCCTCTACCTCATCTCCCAAGATGTCTATCTCAGTCCTGACCCTCAACACATCTGGCTGTGATCTGATTGCCCTGGGCTTTCTGAGAACAGGGATCAGAAGGAGGGAACAAGTTGTCCAGTCGTTTCATGGCAGGCAAGGGTTTTTGCCTTTGGCGACTTCTTGGATGGTTGAAAGATTTAAAGATTTTTCAACCCAAGTGTACCGCTCTGACTTACCCACTTTCTCGGAACCCCTGATCTCAGCAGCCCAAATTCTGGCTTCCATCCCCCAACACTCTAATAACACTGTTCTTTCCAAGGTCATTGACAACCTCATTCTGAATAAATCTCAGGGCTATTCCTGTTTTCATTCTCCTGCACCACACCCTTGTTCCTAAATCTCTCTTGTCTTCCCTCACAGATTATGAGTTCTGTTCTCTTGACTTACCACCTTTCTGCCAACGCTTTGGTCTGTCCTTCCTTTTCCTCTGATATTTTTGTGTTGTAGTTGTTTCCCCTAAGTGTTAACTTCCTCTTCCCTCCTCCCCCTTCTCCTCCCACCTCCCCTTCTTCTTTTCCTCTTTTTCCCCCTCCTCCCCCTCCTCTTCCTCTTCTTTCTCCTGCTTCTATTCTGTACATGCACACCCTCAGCATTACTTCTGCTACAAAACCACTTAGAACTCCCTAGGAGAACTTTTCTCTCCAGCCATCCACAACTCTGGGCAGCAGCAGAACCCTCTCTGCATTGGCCATCGGGACTACCAATCCTGGCCTGCCCACGTGTAGGACAGGACAAACCCTAAGAGAAAAATGCCTTTGTTTACGGATCTGTGATCATACCTCTACAATGCTACTTATTCAAACCCAAAAGTCACTGTTTGGCTTCAGAATAAAGCTCAGGGCCTGGTTCACTTGAAATTTACATCCAACCCTTTACTTCCTGCAGACTAAGATTGATGCTAATCTTGATTTGTTTCCATCCAAGCCCCTTCCAAATTGCTTGCCTCAGTCCTTTTCCTCCTACTTCTTCTTAACTTTAAATTTGGCACCTTCTTCTTGACTTGGCAGTACTCATGTCCTCTTCCACAGATTTCATCACTTTCATTCAATCACCCACCAGGGGCAAACGGCACCTGACACAGTCTTTGTTCTCATGGAAGGGCAAGGTAGGCATCAATCAATAATTTACAAATTTATGGGGCGCCCGGGGTGGCTCAGTTTGGTTAAGTGTCTGCCGTTTGCTCAGGTCATAATCCCGGGGTCCTGGAATCAAGCTCCATGTCAAGCTCCTTGCTCAGCAGGGAGTCTGCTTCTCCTTCTCCCTCTGCCACTCTCCCTGCTCATTCTCTCTCTCACTCTCTCTCTTTCTCTCAAATAAATAAAATATTTTTAAAAAAAGAATTTACAAATCTATGTAGAATTACAGACTGTGATTGGGGTTATGAAGGAGGTTTGCAGATGTCATGTGAGGAAATAAAAGGGTAATGTGATCATGTGTAGAGATTCATGGAAGAGAGTACGTGTAAACCAACATTTGAAAGATGAGAAGCAGTTAACTATTATGAAGTCCAGTGGGAAGAACATTACAAGAGGCAAGCATGGAACATGTCATTCTCCTATGACAAGAAGAATCATGATGCATTCTTCAGTGGATCTGAAGAATAAGCCATCATGACCGAGTTGCAGAGAATGGATTGAGCAGAATCCAGGAGGTGAGACTAGAGCCAAATCAAGTAGGGCCACATAGACTGTGAATTTTTTTTATAATAAATTTATTTTTTATTGGTGTTCAATTTGCCAACATACAGAATAACACCCAGTGCTCATCCCGTCAAGTGCCCCCTCAGTGCCCATCACCCTAGATTGTGAATATTGACCTCTATGCCCCAAAGAATAGGATATTATTAGATTACTTTAATCTTGACATGATCAGAGTTGCCATGTATGCAGAACAGATTGGGGACTGGGGAGAGATGCAGAAAAATCAGTTAGGAGGTAAGAGATACATAAGGTACAATGACTAGTTTTCAGGATTTCAGAATCAGTGGGACAAATTATTATTACAAATCAGTCAAGCAAGACATTGTATCTCCACCCACCCCCATGGAAAGATGAAATGATTTCATTTCTTTTTTTTTAAGATTTTATTTATTTATTCATGAGAGACACAGAGAGAGGCAGAGACATAGACAGAGGGAGAAGCAGGCTTCTTGCAGGGAGTCTGATGTGGGACTTGATTTCCAGACTGGATCATGCCCTGGGTGAAGGCAGACGCTCAACTGCTGAGCCACCCAGGCACCCCAATGAAATAATTTCTAATGATTGGAATTAAGACCTCCAACTCTAACTCTCTGGTGTATTTTCCTAGTAAAATTTCCCCTCTATATACAGTAAAAAGAACACCTTCCTTAAGACTCATACATAAATGCTAAACCATAATTACACAATAATCATAAAAGCAAAGGCTCTGCAAATACATGATATTGCTGCTGCCTGAATTGACACTTTAAATTGCAGCCCACGCGGGAAGGTGAGGGGGTATCATAGTTAGGGAAATTGTGTACAAACGCAGGCTGGAAACTATCGTGCCTGTGTTCTTAGAAAATGCACACAGGACAATAATCACAAAGGTCTCTGTAGGGCCACACCTGAAAAAAAGAAATGTGGGGAAACAGCCAAATTGGCTGGGAAGCCAAGCAGAGAGGATGTACAGTCAGTTCACCCAAGGCCCTGGAAGATGGGTTCCTGGCGGATACAGTCTCAGAGTCGTATGTTGCTTTGGGCTCCAGCAAGCTGAGTACAGTCACAGGCAGCAAACAGCAAAGGCAGAAGGATTAAGTGACTCTGCTGCCTGCATGTGTGTTGGCCCTATAGCAGAATCTAGAAGATGCCAACTGGCACTCGAGCTGAAACTCCCATCTTAAAGGGAAACAAGCTCTCTTTACACAGACCAAAATTCCTCCTTCTGGTTTAACCCCTCCTAGAAAACCATCCTTGGCTTTGCAAACATATGTACAAACACAGTCCCCATCTTTCCTGCCCTCTCCAGTGTGCATCTGCAAATCCCTACTAGGCACAAATGCAAAAGAGTTGCCAACTGCCCTTTTTTAGGATTTGTAGGGCAACCAGCCAATTGGCCGCCCGCAGGTTATTCACACTGCAATAGGAAACAAATTTCTTGCTGCAATTATCCTTAAATGTCTACTGTTTACCTCAGGAATAAACTAATTGCTTCTGTAAAACACCCTTTCCCACACTGTCCAGCACACATCTGTAAATTCCAAGAGGGATAGGGGTGAGCTACTTGCCAATTGGCTTCTGGAAAAGAATGGCAGCTGGCCAACTGGAAGCCAGTTTATTATTCATGGTGGAATAGAACTTGAGCTTCTTATTGCAAATACCCCTGCACGCTTCAGTGCTTACCTTTTAAGTGCACAGCTTGGACCTCAATTTGTAACAAGCCCATGTTTATTACTGCCTGTGGACTAGCAGTAGAGGACTAGGAAAGGGAAGACAATATCGCACCTCAAATATTCACTGAATACCTATTAAATGCCAGGTGGTATGTTGGATGTTAACTACTGCGCACAGGAGTTTTATATCATTAAAGGAATTCATAGAATTAGGGCAAAATATACTTTCTTTTTTCCATTGCACCAACTATTTGACTTGTCAGGGGAAGTTTAGTGTCGAATACCCTCTCAGCTTCTCCTCAGCATAGTCCCATCACCAAGATTGGTGCTCTTACCGAGATTTCTTCCAGTGTTTGCTGACAGCATCTTCTGAAGTAGCTCACCCCCAGGATGTTTATGCTCTTGTGCCTTTGAACAAACTATTGCTTCTCCCTGAAACCTTTTTTCTCCTGTTTCTCTGATTGTGAAAAGCATACAAATCTTTGAAGACCCAACCCAAGTATGAGAGGTAGTGAGAAGTATTCTATATGGATACAGTAGACAACCTCACAGACAAAGGGCCATAATGAGCCCAGAGTTGCAAAGATTGGAACTGGGGAGTCCTTCAGAATGTCTTTCAAATGTTGTAAGCTCGCTCTCATCCTCTGCTTCTCTCTGCCTCTTTCCTGGCCCTTCTTTTAGATTACCAGCTTCTTCTGACTGCAGTGTCCAACACAGACAGCAAGCGAGAGCCTCATGGCTATACTACCTTTAAGGCCCCATGCTCATTATCAGTGATTACACTATGTTGCTTAAATACTTAAGAAAGGATCTAATATACTTCTAGTGTATAGTGGATTGGCTCTCTTTAGGTCAGGTGACACATTCTAGATGAATCAGCTGTGCCTGGGACACAGTGTTCCATGGCATTAGCCACCTAGGCCTATCATTTCAATAAGGTCATGGACAGGTTCATGGAAGGTTTTGTGAGCGACACAACAAAGTATTCTGTTATATAACTTAACACACTTCTGCGGTCGCTAATGGATGGGTCTGTCTGCCCACACACACACTCCAATCCATTATGCTATTTATGCCCCTCCAGGTCCATATGTTAATTTTCTGCTATGTTATCACTTGGCATGGTCCCTGGCAAATGAATAGACTTTCAATCAATGTTTGTTGAGTAAGCTTTTTAAAAATATAAATTGGATTATGTCCTTCCCTTGCTTAAATGCTTCAGTGGCTTCCCATTGTATCTAAAATGAAATCTAAATTTCCTTTCTGACCTAAAAGGCCTAGTGGACCTGGCCTCTCTTACTTTTCCAAATTAATCAGATGCCTCTCCATTCCTTCACCTCTTCCTTCTCCATGCTCAGCCACACAGGTTTTTTTTTTTTCTTCTAGGCTCAAGAACTCAACAAATCCTGCTCCTGTATCTGTAATGTTCTCTTGCCCTTCACACGTGGGCTCCTTCTCATTCTTGCTTCAGGATGCAGCTTAAATAGTACCTTATCAGAGAAGCCCTTCCTGACCAACCTCCCTTTCCAACACTATTTTCAATTGTTCCTCTCTGTTTGGTTTGTTCAGAGTGTTTATAACAACTTTATTTATTTATTTTTTAAACATTTATTTATTTCAAAGATGGAGATTGTGGCACAGAGGGAGAGAGAGAGAGAGAGAGAGAGAAACTCAAGCAGAGTCCACACTGAGCACAGAACTTGACCCAGGGCTCAATCCCATGACCCATGAGATCATGACCTGAGGAGCCAAAATCAAGAGTCGGACGCTTAACTGACTGTACCACCCAGGTACCCCATATCACTATTTTAGATTATTAATTAGGTGTCTTATTTAGTTATGTACTGTCTTTACCCCAGGTAAGAATGTAAGCGCCACAGAGTCAGAAGCATGTCTCTTTTGTTCTCTCCCATATACGTGGAGCCTAACACAGTGCTTGGCACTCAATACATGTTTGTTGATGGATGAAGGTATCAGATGATAATGACTCCAACTCTGGCTTGGTCACTGCCAGTGACCTTGGACAGATTGCTTCTCCTTTCTAAACTTCAGTTTCTTCTTCTGCAGAATCAGAAGATTCCAGGCCTATTACAGCAATTGTTCCTGTTCACCTAAGAACTGCTCAAGGCCTCCACTCTGAAGTGCTTTCCCTAACTAACCTATCTCATTCTGGATCCCTAAATGACAATGCTGAATGTTATTTTTACAGTAGCTTTCATAGGTATTGTAAGGAATCAGTGGTCCTCAGAGAAGGAGATAATTCTGGGTCACATGGAATTTTTGAGAATCCTGAAATATCTTTTAAGAAGGAAGGAATATCTAAATGTGTTTACAAAAATATGATATAATATTATGCTTATGTTGAACACATGAATGTGTTCAACACAGAAATGTACAATGCAATAAAGCTATGCTGTAGGTATAAAACAATCAATACTTCCTTCAACAGAAATAGTATCCAAGTGTTTGCTGAGTTTCAATTACATTAAAGACCATTATCCACCTACTATCTCATTTAATATGACAACACCTGCATAATAGACTGTGATGTTAGGAGCCCAGTGGACCATGCCTCCCAGTGTTCACATCCTTGTGATCAGGTTTGACCAACAGCACATTAGAATAGAGTAATGCAGTGGAAGCTTGATATATGCTTGCACACTGGGGCTTATCCTCTTGATGTCCTCCTCCATGAAGCCCACCTACCATGCTTCAAGAAAACCCAAGCACCAACATGGAGAGGTCCATGTGGGAATACTCTAGGCCCTGGTTCTAGCAGAGCTTCCAGGAAGCAGTGAGCACCAACTGCCAACTGTGTGAGTTAAGAATTTGGGGTCGTCCATACATTCCACAGTGACACCCCATGAAGCAGAACTGCCTAGTTCTCTGATAGAATCAGGAGAGAAAAAATAATTTATTGTTGTTTTAGGATGCCAAATAATTACATGGTGTGTGACTCATCAATGGATAATGACAATGCCCTGAGAAATATTATCTCGTTTGCACAGAGGAGAAACAGCAGCTCAGAGATGACAAATGATCAGACTTATATCACTGTTGTAATTCTGACTTATACTTAGTGCCTTCCTGGGAGAATAGTGAATTAACCTCCAAAACAGCCAGGATATCCACAACCAACTGGAAAGGAGGCTCTGTGTGGATTAAACAGCCCTGTTCCCTCCACCCAAAGCAACAAATGATTAAAAGCAATTGGCTACTCACTCAAAAAGAGCCAAATCATCAACTGACCTGCAACCAATGGCATAGGCTGGAATGGCATAAAAAGTCAGAATAAACCCATCAGGTTCCCTTCTCAATAATTTTAACTAAACTTACTAGGTGACTATGGCAGCTGAGCAGTAGAAACCTAAGTCAACATGATAGCATGAGGTAATCAAGGGGTTAAGACAGATCATAACACACTAAAGCTATGGTAAAACATCAAATAAAATAGCATGAAAAGCAGATGCTAGAAGGCAGGAAAAATCACATAAGGAGTTCAAGTAAATAATGTATTGCTAATTTTCAGAAGCAGAAGGGGGCAGAGGGAAGGATACAAAGAAGCAGAAAGAGGGGAACGTGCTGTGTGTTGGAGACCCCCTGTACCCCCCTGTAGCTGCCTGGCTTCCTGATGGTTCTCTGCTTGTGAATTTAAGAGGTTAGGGTCTTTTCATAAACAGATCTTTTCTTAAAGTAATTTGAGAAATTTTCTAATCCCTGTGGCTTTGACAATCACACTAGGACAAATTTCAAACAGGAAATCATTCCCAGTATGGAAAATTCACCTAAGAATGATTATGATCTTTCTAGTTCCTCTTAGCAAATGTATAATTTCCAAGAAGCAGCTTCCCAGGATTACCAGAGGAAGCAATCAAGGTGGGCAAGCCTGGGAAAATTTTGTTTCCCATAACAATTTTCTACCCATGGTGACTTTATTCTGGAGCAAATAATTTGATTTATCTTCATTATTAGATTGTCAAAATGCTGAATTTAGAATTTACGGCCCCAGTGTCTTCCTGAGACGCTTGCATCCAATAACTTCCAATTTGACCCCATTTTCTGTGTGCGTGCATATACATGCATGCATGATAACTCATTGCCAGAAACTTTTATCTCCCATGAGTAGCTGTATCAAACCTTACTAGTCTAGAAAGGAACTGAATAAACTAATCAAGAGAGGAAGGCAGAGATCTGTGCTACAAGAGAGGTTAATCCTACAAATAAATTTTTATTTTAAATCTGACTTTCATTAGAAGATTTGAACCCTTAGAATAATTTACTTTAGTTTTTCTTTGTCAGATTTATGAAGTTCTCCTCTTAAAAATGTGTATATTGCTGAAAGATTGTAAAATTTAATAGCAAACAGATTACACACTTAGGAATAGACTAAGCACAATTAGCACTCACATTCCTCCCACTCCTATAAATAACTCGGTTTCCTTTTCTGTGTCTGAAAATTTCATTAGAATGGCGGGAAAAAAGGAGGGAGGAAAGGAAGGAAAAAAGAAAAGCCTCCCGACTCTCTTGCACTGAAAGGTATAGATCCAATCATTTAGTCATGCGTTTTGTGTTGCCTAGGAGGAGGCATGGGAGTGTGGGGAGAGGCAGAGTTAAAATAACTGCCTCTACCCACCATCATGCACCCCTGGCTTTGAAAAAAAAAAAAAACTTTTCTATATATGGATTTGGAACTCACCTGCTAAACATGTAAATCTATATTTCATTATGTACACTACATATCATATTACATACATATATGTGTATATATACACATATATATACTATTCCAGCAAGCAACTTGCTTCATGCCTCTTCCTCATTAAGCTATATATAGTTTGGAGAGGCTAGCTAGTTTAGCACTTACTGGTAATCATGTCTGTGAAAAGAAAAATAAAATCTCTAACTTCACACTTATGAGAGTCAAATCAATGCTAGTGACAGGAGAACATTTGGGAAAAGTGAAAGTCTGGAGGCATGGAAGCAAGTCCCTGAGGTCTCTTGAGTCCCCACTCTTCCCGCCAATCCTCTCTAGGGACAGGTCTATGCCTAAACATATTTGGTCGACCTTGGGTTTATGTTTAGTTTTTGGATAGGGTCTGTGTGTGTAAAATGAGGTGGAGAATTTGGTCCATTTTTTTTGCATCAGAAGGAAAAAATCTTTTTATCATTATCTAGATATTTCAAAACACTCTTAAGTTATTGATCTAAAATTGTGTGTGAACCTGGACTTAATCTTAAAAGTCTAAGCTGGCTAATAATGGTACCCAAAAAACCAACCCAACCTATAATAAAAAGCCTTAGAGATCAATGTTATGGAATGTGCATTTTTTAAAATCAATAGATGAAAACACAAAATACTAGGAAGAGTTGAGATAAGATGCAAAAACCGCCTGATGCTTTCATGTCTTAATCAATGATATTTTGTTTACAAGGACTAGAAACCCATTTAAACAAGTTCAAGTAAAAGAAGGCTTTACAAAATATATATGGTAAGGGATTAATATCCAGAATATATAAAGAACTCCTACAACTCAACAACAATAAAACAATAAAACAGCCTGATTTAGGAACAGCAACAATAAAAGCTACTTATACTGACAGTACGGTGCTGTCATAAAGATAGAAAAATAGATCATTATAACAGAATACAAGAGTTGATTTCCTATAAATATATAATGGCATTTTGAAAGAGAAGGGACTGTCCTTTCAAGAAATGATGCTTGAAAACTTGCTTATACCTAAGCGGAAAAAAACAATCTATCCTGTGTATTATGTAAAATATTACTTAAAATAGACCACAGACCTAAATGTAAAATCTGAAAATGATAAAGTTTCTAAAATAAAACTTTTGAGGGAAAAAAATAGGGAAAGGGCTTGAATAGATGTTTCTCCAAAGAAGATATACAAATGGCCAATAAGTACATGAAAAGATGTTCAACATCACTAATTATTTGGGAGATACAAATCAAAACCACAATGAGATACCACTTCACACTCATTAGAATGGCTAGTGTTTATATATATATATATATAAACAGTAAATAACAAGTGTCAACAGGGATGTGGAAAAATCAGAAGTCCTGTCCATTGTCAGTAAGAAGGTAAAACGGTACAGCTATCAAAGAAAACGGTATGGTGGTTCCTCAAAAAACTAAAAGCAGAATTACCATATCATCCAGTAATTCCACTTCTGGATATATTCCCAAAAGAATTGAAAGCAAGATCTCAAAGATATATTTGTACTCCCATGTTCATAGCAGCCTTATTTTAAAAGGTGGAATAGCCAAAAGCTGGAAAGAACCCTTCTGCCCATTGATGGCTGAATGAATAAAGAAAATGTAGTACACACATACAGTGGAATTTATTATTATCGAATATTATTTATTATTCAACTTTAAAAGAGAAGACCATCTTGTCACACTACAACATAGATGCACCTTGAGGATATTATACTAAGTGAAATAAGCCAGTCACAAAGAGCCAAGCACCATATGATTCCACTTACATGAGGTACCTAGAGAAACTAAATTCTTAAAGGCAAAGTAAAAGGGTAGCTGCCAAAGGCTGAGTGGAGGAGAGGATGGGGAGATGTTGTTTAATGGGTACAGAGTTTCAGTTTTGGAAGATAAAGAATTCTGGAGATGGATGGTAGTGATGGGTACATAACAATATGAATGCACTTAACACTGAATGATGCACAGAAAAAATTATTAAAATGGTAGGTTTTAAGCATATTTTATCATAATTCATAAAACTTTATTTTTTAGAAGAGGTCATTATTGTAATGCTAATGGGAGAATTTTATATGATCCATTTACCTTTTTTTATGGTATTATTTATTTATTCATGAGAGACACACAGAGAGAGGCAGAGACATAGGCAGAGGGAGAAGTAGGCTTCCCTCAGGGAGCCCGAGATGGGACTCGATCCCAAGACCCTGGGATCACAACCTGAGCCAAAGGCAGATGCTTAACCACTGAGCCACCCAGGCGTCCTTATGACTCAGTGTCTAAGAAGTAGAGCCGGACCCCTGGTGAGAATTCAAGATATATCAGGTGGTTCCTCCTCCTCCTTCCATATTTCCTCTCCATCACAATCTCTCTCACTATTCTCTTCTTGGATTTTCTATTTCTGCTCTGTGGCAGACATCTCTAAAATGGCCATCAATGGTCCGTCTTCTCACTCATGCCTTTGTCTAAGTCCCTGTGCTTGATAGTGGACAGGACGCATCACTCACTTCTAACCAGTGGAATACTGCAAAAAGGCATGTCCCTTCAGTGATGGCATTAAATTATATTATAACTTGTCTTGCTAGCAGATTCTCTCTCTCGCTGGCTTGGATGAAGCAAGTTGCCATGTTGTAAGGTGCCCTAGGGAGAGATCCACAAGGCAAGGAGGAGAGGCAGTGGTGAACTAAGAAATGAATTCTGTCAACAGCTATGCAAGTAAGCTTGGAGGTAGATCCTTCCTGGCAGAGTCATCAGTGCCAGGTGACACCCTGAATATGGCCTTGTGAGAGACCCTGAGTCAAAGAACTCAGTTAAACTATGCCCATATCAGAAAATGTGAGATAATAAAGGTGCATTGTTTTAAGCCACTAAGTTTATGACAATGTGTTAGAAGGAAATACATAACTGATATATACATCTGTTCTCCTCTCTAGACCAGCCTTTTCTACAAGGATTTAACTTTGATGCAAACCTAAAAGTGATGTGCCTGTAACAGCTCTATTATTAGGTTGTCTACGAGAAGCTCCAATATTGCCCCTAACTGGTCTCTGGGTCTTGATTCCTAGTTCCTAGGAGCATCGGACTAGCCAGCGAGGATCAAATCCACTCACTGTGGAAGACGGGTATCTGCTACTAATAGGTCTACATCCTCACCAATCACCAGGACTATAGTTGGAAGCAGACTTTTTAAAAAGGGAATATGGCCAGAGTCCCTGGGTGGCTTGGTTGGTTAAGCATCTACCTTTGGCTTAGGTCACAGTCTCATGGTCCTAGGTTCAAGCCCTGCCTCAGGCTCCCTTCTCAGTGGGGAATCTGCTTCTCTCTCTGCACCTCCCCACCTGCTTGTGCTCTCTCTTTCTCAAATAAATAAAATCTTTTAAAAATACAAATAAATAGGGGGATCCCTGGGTGGCTCAGTGGTTTAGCACCTGCCTTCGGCTCAGGGTGTAATCCCGGAGTCCCGAGATCGAGTCCCACTCGGGCTCCCTGCATGGAGCCTCTGCTGTGTCTCTGCCTCTCTCTCTCTCTCCCTCTCTCTGTGTCTCTCATGAATAAATAAATAAAATCTTTTAAAAAATACAAATAAATAAATAGGAGTATGGCCAAGAGGCCATGACCAGTGTCTAAGCACATTATATCTGTCCTTTCCCGTTTTCTCTTTTCTTTCTTTTGAAATTAAGTTGAAGGTCAGGTTATTATTGTTCTGAGACTCCCAAATTCTTCTATACGGATGGAAGAAATAGTATAAATAATAATAATATGCATATCATCTAAGCTTTGCAACTAAATAAGTAAATTAAACTATATAAACAATATCTACATTATCTAATCTTGCAACTGAAATCCAACATTTCTGGCATTTATATATTATAGTGGACCTCACAGGCACCAGAAATTAAATTAGTGCCCAGAATAGACCTAGAGGGCATTATGCTAAGTGAAATAAGTCAGACTGAGAAAGACAAATACTATATGATTCCACTCAGAGGTGGACTCTAAAAACAATACCAAAACACACACACACACACACACACACACACACACATGAATAACAATCAAAAAGCAGAATGAGACCTACAAAGACAGAGAACAAAAAATCTGGCTACTAGAGGGAAGGGGAGCAAGGGATCGGTAGAGTGGGTGAAGAAGAGTGGGAGATACTGGCTTCCAGTTATAAAATAAATAAGTCATGGGAATAAAAGGGACAGCATAAGGGGGTGCCTGGGTGGCACAGTCGGTTGAGCATCCAACTCTTATTTTCAGCTCAGGTTGTGATCTCAGGGTCCTGAGACAGAGCCCCACATAGGGTTCTACTCTCAGTGAGAGTCTGCTTGTCCCCCTTCCTCTTCTTGCCCTTTCTCCAAAATAAATAAATAAATCTTTTCCCAAAAAGGCACAGCGTAAGGAATATAGTCAATGATAGCATAATAGTGATATATCAGGATAGATGTCAACTACACTTGTGAACACAGCATAATATATAAATTTATTGAATCACTCTGTCGTACACCTAAAACTAATGTAATATTGTGTGCCAACTACGCTCACATAAACAAATAAATAAGCACCCAAACTTCCCTTATGTAAAAAAAAATTACCAAAGGGCAAAATATTCCCAGCACAGTCAGTTCAACTTTATTTAGAATAACTTTGTAACATTTACCCCAAACCTCATTTTCCTAGGCATATACATGAAAAAAAAATCATCCCCAAATCCCTGTATCACTATTTTTTTTCTTTTGTATGTATTTTGGCTAGCTGCCTAAAATACTTTCTTGGAACAAGGCTACATTTATAAAATAAAGGGAGAAAAGTTCTCTTTCTCTAAAGGCCTGTTGATTTGGCAATCACCAGAAATGAGGGAGACATTTTGGAGATGTAACCAATGGGGAGGCAGAACTGAAATCATTGGGATCAAAATGCTTTTAAGCTACTCCTGCCTGAACAGACCGAGAAGCTATACATTAGCATATGGGTGTGTCTTGCTTAAACCAGGAAGTAAATTGTTAAATTCCTTGGTGTTTCCAAACACAGAGCAGACTTCTACCTCTTCTCCAAAAAAGTTGCATAATTAATAAAATTCATATCATTGAACCAATTCCTTGCTCTTTTTGCTTGCAAAAGTCAAAGTTTATTTTCCTATTCTCCCTTTGAAGAAAGACACTTGTGATAGATGGTGGATGACAGTCCAGGAATTTGACCAAAATGACAGTACACGCCCTATAAGCAGCTGTGGGTTGGCTGCAGTTCTGTCTTTTGTGCACATCTAGTGTAATGCAGCCAATGGAAAGAAATAGTCACATTGGAGTGTGCCATTAATCCAAAGGGCATTGGCATTTGGTGTCAAATACACACAAATGCAGCTGCTTGAGGTTGCTCTGGCTTACAGAAACAGGAAACAGGTGGGAAACCTTTGACAAATTACAGCTTAAAAAGTCTCTGCAAATGCACTATGTCTGATTCAACTATTCTAATGGTACCATCAAGGCAGGCTCTGGAGTAAGAGATGGGGGGTGAGCCAGGTACAAATCCATATAATGAGATACGCCGTAGTCACCACTGTCCTCAACCCCTGTGTTCTGGTGGCTTAGTGTGCCCAACTGCCCTGGCTATACTAGCATCCTTACTCTGTCTGCCTGTGGCACCAGAAGGATCAGTGTCTTACAGTCTGGGAAGAGAGAGCATCTCAAATTTCAAGGTCGCCATCTAGGATCCCATTGCCCAAAATTTACATACAGACAGTGATGTCATACACCCATGCCTGTGATCTCGAGCTTCTCAGATATCTATGTATCTACAACATTCAACTGAGTCCCAGCCTTCTGGATTTTTCCCTTAAAGAATGGATATAACATAAAAATGGACATAACATAGAAACAGTGGCTCTGTTTGAGACAAGATGAAATATTTTCCCCCATAACTTAATGTATTTCACAGAATAAATTTTATGTGTAACATAATATAAGATTAAAGTATAGAGGAGCCTGGGTGGCTCAGTCAGTTAAGAATCTGCCTTTGGTTCAGGTCATGATCCCAGGGTCCTGGAATCAAGCCCCATATCAGGCTCCCTGCTCAGTGGGGAGCCTGATTCTCCCTCTCCTTCATTGCTCTCTCTCTCTCTCTCTCTATCAAATAAATAAATAAAATCTTTTTTTAAAGTTTAAAATATATAATACATTACTTTGATGCATTTACATAATGTAATATGATGGCTGATGGTCATCACATTCATAACACTATCACATTCCATAATTACATATTTTATAGTACAATACTATTGTCTTTATTCATTATAATAAGAATTTAATCTCTACAGTTTTTTTTACTATTTATTACAAGTTTGCACCCTCAACACCATCGCTCTTTCCCCACCCTACTCCGAACATCCTCTGATAACCACTATCTTACTGTCTGTTTTTTACAGGTTTAACTATTTTTTAATGAAAGTGTAATTGAAATACAAGGTTGAAATATCATCTTATTATATTCCTAAAATAGTGACTTTAGCATTAGATCAGAATCATTTGGGATATTTCTTTAAAAATGCAGATTCCTGGGGTGCTGGGTGGCTCAGTTGATCAAGCATCTAACTCTTGGTTTCAGCCCAGATCATGATCTCAGGGTCATGGGATCAAGCCCCTCATGGAGCTTCATGCTCAGTGAGGAATTTGATTGAAGATTCTCTTCCTCTCCCCACTCTCATGCTCTCTCCATCTCAAATAACTAAAGACATCTTTAAATATATATATATTTTTTAATTTATAATATATATTTATAATATAAATTATAATTAATATAATACTATAATATCATTATAGTGTAGTATACTATTATAGTACAGTATAGTATTATATTATAAAATACTATAATTATAGTGTTATAAATACTTATATTTATAATATTTATATATAAATAATATTCTGGACTTCTGAAAGTCTATTGTTTGGAGATACCCCCTGTTAATGGTGTCCTGGTTCTATTGAGACCCTTGGAAAAACCTGACATCTATGCTCTTCCCTGTTTGCCTTTCTTTTTTCCTTCATATTCCTTCCCCTTTCTCTCTATTTATATTCCTCTTCTTCTACTCCTTCTCTTTTCTCTTTAAAAAAAAAAAAAAGATTTTTAATCTATCTTCCCTGTTTCAGTCATGGGCCCACGTGAGCTTTTCTGAAATAGTTAACCAAAGAGTCAGCTGACTGCTGCCAACCTTCTCACCAGGAAAAAAGTACATTCCAAGGAGCTCGGAGATCCATGGCCCCAGAGAGCTACAGTGAGGCTCTGAAATGGATAGTAGTGGATGCTCTTGCATTTCCCAAAGGGTCACTTCCTCAAGTGAATCTAGTTGAAAGTTTGGAATGACTCAAACTGCCAATCCACGGGATGATGCTGCCAGTGGTCCAGCAGAACTTCCCAACCACAAAGGTGCCAGGATAAGAATTAATTCTCAAACAGTCCACTTTCATCAAAAGCAGCATTTCAAAGCAAGTCATCACTGGGTGGCAGCCAAACATCTACTGGAGGTTGTGAGCAATTGGACTGTAAGGGGCAAATGTGACCAGCCATGTCCAGGAGGATGTGAGGGAAGAAGGAGGAGAGAATGGCCCACTGACTCCTGCTACTTGTTGGGCACTGTATTTCTGCCCATATTATGGCATGTAATCTTTATGAGGGATCTGTGAGGATATGTGGTTTTGCCCTATTTTACAGAGGAGGAGACTGAAACTCAAAGAAATTAAGCATAATTTTCCTAGGGTCACACATTTACTAAGAGGAATCAACTGACTCCAAATTTAGAACTCTTTCCATTTAGGACCTCCTGAAACATAGACTCTTTAATTTCTCGATGCTAAGCTGTATGACTCTGTCTCTAGGCATCTGTTCCAGTTGGGACCACCTGGAATTGCTACAAATTCTCCTACTCCCTTCAAGGATCTTGCCACAGAGCTGCTCTCTACCAAAGGTCGGCCTCCAGAATTATCAAGAAATCAGTCATAGGAACCTCTAGCTTTAAAGAAATCCGTGCCGATTTTAGGTGAAGGTTGCTGAGGTCAATAAAATGGTGACTACAGAGTGACACCTGCAACCCATATTTCTCAAATTCCAAGATAAAAGATGAGAGAGTGGGGGCTAAATGATTATTGGCATCTATTACTCCCCACTAAGTCCATGATCCCTGCAGGTGTGTGTGTGTGTGTGTGTGTGTGTAAACGGATGCCTCTTCTTTCTAGATTAGATAACTCCTTAAGTTAATCCTTTCTTACCCTCTTTCCTATATCATATCAGCAGGAGTATGGTCTCTAAGTTCATAGCCCAGTGGCACCCAGACAGCTGAAGAGCTTTCTGCAGTTGAGCCTATGAGATGTGCAGATCATGGGTTTTAGGCATAAACTCCTACATAATGACAGCCTTTATTTCCGGCTTTTAGCCCAGTATATGCATTTCTCCTTCTTACCTGTCCTGCCAGGTAATGATTTACTTGATACATATATCCCTTAGTGTTTGATGGGTGCCATGAAGAGAGGACTTTTTAATAACCACATCCTCGTTATCTGGAACAGGGTCTGGAACACAGGAGGTAGTTAATACATTTTGAATGAGCAAATAAATGGCATGAGATGACATCGCATAACAAAATCATTCAGCTACTCCCACACGTGACTGGGATCTCAAAATCTGAGATTCAATTTTCCCAATTCAGCCCATATCCAGTGAGTAAAAATTAGTAAAATTAGTAAAATCAGTGAGTAAAAATAAGTTAATACCACTATTCATTGCAAAGTCATGTCAGATCCAGGAATGTCATAGCGTCCTTGTAGAAAATTAACCAGGCATCTCTAAGGTTAAAGATCAGGTGGTATGTAATAAATGAGCTGGAAACAAAGAGGAAATTTCCAACACGCAGCTGAAATTCAGCCAGCTGATTGTAGGGAAGAGAAAGGAATATTACTTGTTTTAAACATGTTGGAACAAATGTGTGTATATGCTGTATGACTATGGTCATATTAATTTTTTCTTCTCTCTGCACTTTGTATTCCAAATTTTCTATAATAACCATTTGTTACCTAGGATGGAAAAAGAGTAAAATGTGTTTAAAAAAAAAAAAAGAAAGAAAGAAAGAAATGAGAAAGGAAAGGAGGAGGAGAGAGAGGTGGAGAGAGAAAAAGAGAAGGGAGGGAGGGAGGAAAGCCGGAAAGCTACCTCATAAGATGAAAAAAGACCAGCTATTTCTCCATGGCTTTAAAACCACTGATTGAAAATGGATAAAAGTCAAATCAACCAGTTGTTTTGTCTCCATGACACTAAACACTACTGGTTTTACTTTTTCAAAGAAGATCTTGAACTGATTAGTTATTTTGGCATCATGGAGACACACCACCATGTGAACAAGGACAACATATGAGCAACTGGGGAGGGCCATGGGCCATGTGGAATGACGTCCAGTGACTTAAGGGGACCAAGACACAGAGCTCATTGGTGGATCTTCAACTTTAGAAATTAATATCTTACAAAAATTTCTCCAGAGAGTCGATATGTTCCAGTCAATGGAAAATATCTGAGACTCCAGAATCTGAATCCCTGGGTTCTGTTACCCTTTCCACAAATAGATCTGTGAACAAAAGCAGGTCATTCAACACTCTTCCTCTTCTGTAAACATTGAGATAATAATTTCTGTCCTATTCTTTCTTAGGGCTATTGTAGGTAGGAAAATGTTTATAAAATTACATTTTCTAAGTTAGTGAAAAGTGGTATTATTAATTAATAACGTCCCTTCAAGAGAAGATAGAGAGTGAAGACGTTGTACATCAAGAGTCAGAATAACCTGAGTTCTAGTGAGACTATGATCTAGTTAGTGTCAAAGCTAAAAGCAACATCCAAGAACCAAGAGCATCTGAGGGCCTCTGAATCAGATGTCCTGACTCCACTGCACAATTTGTCTGCCAACGGCACAGATATTTCAGTGTTCGGTGCAGTTCAGATGGCCACCCTTGATACCAATTACTCTCCATTACAGATTCCGTTTGAAGAATTTACATCACATACAAATAGGGTAACATAAAATAATTACCAAGTTATGACCTAATCATGTGCAGCCAGTTGGATAAACGACAATGCTATCTCAAATCTTCAGGAGATGATAATGTGAGAGCCTTTGTAATTATATGTTAATATTTGTTTCACAGAAATGGCGGTGGAATGTAGCTATATGATGAGCCTTGCTTGTTAAATGAAGAATATTGCAGGCAAACATGAACAAAGCCATATTCGACATGATCAACCACAGATGATCAGTTTCTGGAGCATATGCTTTGCACCTAACATTTGTCTGTATCCCTTACACGTAGTATGTCTTTGGTAGAGTAGGTACTGAATTTTTGGGTCCCTTGGTGACATTTAAAATTTTTCAATTTAAAAAAAAAGGGGGGGGGTTACTAAAGCCAGTCTCCACAATATATGAGAATTTTCACCCAGCTCTTTCACTTGAGGACTATGATAACAAGGTAGATAGCACTTTAATGAACTATAGTCCCTGGAAACTAAGAAGGAGAGGCATTCCCTACCACGTCACAGACTTCTTTCATGTCCATTCTAGAGCCCCCACGGTTACTTATGGCCACAGGATTCCTCGACATTGTCTCGGGACAGTCTTCGCCAATGTTTGTTCTCTAGGCTCCCCCATTATCCAACAGAAACTGACGCCCATGACTAACCAGATGCAGCGGCAAGCACCCCTGCTTTCCACAGGATTCTGTAAAATGCTGATGGAGCAGGAAATAGCTATAAAAGTTCCCCTGAAATCCTCTAGAGATGTCCTGTAACATTTTCCATGGAAATGTCATAAAATATTCCATGCAATTAGCTTCACTTAAAGAAACATTTGTCAACTTGTTTTACCTTCTTAAAGGTGACATTTTTTTCTTTAAATATGTGTTATTTATAAAAATATTTGTGTTGTTTAACAAAATACAAAGACATTATTATCGCCATGGGATTCTGATTGACCGAAAGCTAATAATAGCAAGATTAGCCTCAAGTAAAGCCAAAGTAAAATATATAAATGAGGAGCAGAGTCAGAGTGAGGGGTGGGGGAAGTGGAACATAGAACGTGGATGAAACTTTTTTTAAGACTTTTTTCTTTTCGAAAAATCAAAGCCCTACATTTTCATGGGTCCATTTCCCAGTTTCAGAAAATATGAAATTTCCTCAGACTAGAAAGACTCACTGTTATCCATGTAACCCCAGAGAATTCACATGAATTGAAATTAACTCCCAGCCCCTAATCCGATGCCAAGAAAATATGCTGCAAATCAACCTATATTTTCCAAAGCAGGGAGTTATGTTACCACAGAGTCACCACATGCTGAGGATGGAAAACAGGTGTGTGGTGAGGCTTCCTGACTATAGCCACTCACGCTCAATCCCCAGGTGGCTTATCTACACCCTGCTGCAGACGTAGGTCATTCACAACTTGGTGCGCAGTGATTTTCCACTGGGGACCTCAGGGCTTTCATGGTCACTGTTGAAGTATAGGATTATCACATAACACCACGTTCCCTCCCTGAAGCCATGACACCTCTGTGCTCCTTCCATTTCTTCTGAAAGCCTCTGCCACCTGCACAACCTAATGACCTTGCCCAGTTCTGCCTCATAGTCGCCTGAAACTGAAAGTTGCCTTGTCTGGATTGATTGGGTCATTTTATCAGGTTTTTGCTTAAATTCCTCCGTTTTGTTGGGTTCTCAAAGTTCTTCTTGCCACTCTTTGGTTGGACTCCACATTGTAAAGAGGGAATGTGACTGAGAAGATTCATTCAGCTTTGAAGGACATTTTCTGAGGTTGGAGGGACTGGAGTGATAGCAAGGGAGAGGTTGACCATAGAAGAAGTACCAAGGACAGGAGCCTTAGACTCAGTGCACAGAGTCATCGAGAGTCACTGCTGAGACAGGTGCATGGAACTGAGATTGGAAGACATGAGCAAAGAGCAGGTGATAAAATCTAATTTGTGAAGCAAAAGCAGATTTGAACATGTGACCAACTAGGAGATATCCCCCTGAGACAAGCAAAGACAGCATCAAGAAGGCATAGAGAAAGGTAAAATGTATTAAAAAAAAATAATAAGCTCAAAGTCATGATGGGTTTATGGTCTTTCTAGACAAATTTACATGAACAGTGAGTTCATTGTAACCAACATGAAAAGCCTGGAGCCTATGTGTTCCCTCTTCCGGTTGTAGCCTTCAGAGTCCTGTTATGACAAGATCTAAATTAGGAGTCAGGAATGAAATAAAATGCATAGACACCAGGACTAAAAACAGTGGAAGAGGACAAACTCAATGTCCAGGCTGCTCCTGGAATGCTCAGCACTCCCAAACTAGTCAAGAAGACACTCAGCGCATGCATGTCATCTCTGATTGTATCCGGATCTGAGGCCAGTACCTCCAGTTCAGGTCCTTCCCCTGCTGCTGACTCACTTCACCTAGCCACCCATCGATGCGTAAGACCAGAATTTCAGTTTATCAACTTACAGTAGAAAAGGAAATAGTCTCAGAAACTCTTGGAACAATCGACTTGTGAATGAATAGTATGAACTATCCTTATTCAAACCTGATCAACAAATGTAGCCAAGAATCATATGCATCAGGCTGATTGGCAAGAATAGAATATAACAAGGATAGTTAATAATAAGTCTGAATGCTGCTTCATCAATTCAGTCAAAGAAAACACAACACAGCCATCTCGGACACAGGTATGGACTTACCGCTGAGTCAACCGGTGAGTCAAGAGTACTTAAAGTCCATCTACTAAAGCTTTCTCTCCCCTGGATAACATTTGAAAAGACACTGCCAATGTTTACCTCTGTGATTTTTCTGTTTGCATTGCTCACATATCCAGTTGACATATGCTTCCCTAGTACATTTCATCAGGCTGTAGTTCTGCCTTTGGCTAAAGAATTTATCCTTCTCTTTGTCCTTTCCCTGTTGTGATCTACATAATAATATACTGATTTAAAGATTCAGCTCTTGGATCTCAACCTCACATCTCCATTCTCCAGTTCTTAGGGAGGAGGATGGCGAGGTACTTCACTATAGTCCTGAAACAGGAGTGAGTGGCTTTCCTTCTCATTTAAAAATTTAATGGGATTTTTCAAAGGCCTATTATTGCACCTCCTCATTTATGTTCATATCAACAGGCCCCGAATCATTTCAGTCCTCCCGGGATGCCGGACACGGAAAGTTCTTTTTATCAAAGTCATTAATGAATTCACACCAACAAAGAAGCTTTATCTGTGCTACATTCAATATTTGCAGAGGCAAAATTGTGAGGTTCTCTAGAGAAACCCTGGCAAGTGATCATCAAAAGTATCGAGGAAACAAATGACAAAAGAAGATAAGTCGTGCAAATCACCATCGTATTTTAGAAAGCACAAGTTAAAAGAGTAAGACAGATTCAAGGCAAGCTGAGAATTGTACAATGGAAAAATACTGCACGCAAGATTAAAGACCCGCCTGCTAAATAGATAATGCCAAATTTGATGAGAAAATACATTACATTTCCTTTCCTTTGAAACCTCAGTTGATATTTTCCACTTTTACTGGAAAGAAATAAGCTCTAAGATGTCACTCAACACTTGGGAGAAAGGGGCCTCCCTTTCCAGATGCAGAAACATAGAAGAAGTGCCCGAATGTTTTTTCTACGAAGCCCAAGCCCCTGGAAAGTTCAAGATCAGCTCACGGGCTATGAAAAATCTGCTTTGGGTCTTTTGTCGTCTGGCTGTGAATATTTGTCTCTCCAATGCTCTTGCATATGTACTTACCTTTGACTTGGGCTTTAATTTGCCACCAGATAACCTCCGACCTTCCTCTAACCCAGGTAGATTAGGGAACCTGCATACCAACTTCACCAAAATAGCATCAGGACACCTGAGACAGGTTCTCACTACTCTCTTCTTGCCCGGTTCTGGCCTGTGGGCTCTTTGCTAGTCTCCTACAAGTTCTGCACCAGGCTGAGCTAGATTCTTGGCTCTCTCTTACTTTTCTCTGTCTCAGAAGTACAGATTAATCTGTCTATTTCCGACCAAATGCTCTGTGCTCCCTGCCCAAGGTCAGCTTCATGGGCGAGCTATCTGTGCAGTCCCACATGTCCCCTGGCTTAAAGGGCTGTGCTATCATCGTCTTGAAATTCTTCAGTACTTTTGAGGAAAGAGCCCCACATTTTTATTTGCACCAGGTCCTGCAAATAGCATAGCTGGTCCCATCCTTGACAACGTTTCCCCGCCAGAAAGCAAAATTCTCAATTGCATTCCTGACCCGACTTGACCAAATCTCAGCCTAGTGGGGCAGATCACACACTGTTGGTTAAGAAAGCACCTAAATAAAAAAAAAATTAAAAAAACTAAGCACAGCCAGCTGCAGCTGCAGCCGCACACGCTTGTCACATTTGTCAAATATTCAAGAGCGTGCATTCATTTGCTTGGTCACTGCTCTAAGCAAAATAAAGGCCTCCAGCCCTGTCACATGCTAGCATCGAGGAGAACCAGAGACCGTGATTTGCATTAATTGAAAAGTCCCGTCCAGACCTCGGCCCTTGCTCCCAGAGAGTTCAGGACAAGACTCATGAATTCCAGGAATGTGAGGAAAAAGAACCAAAGAGCAGAATTGGATTTCTACCTAAGTTTAGAAATCAAAGACTACTGATCTAATGCTTTAGCTGAAATCCTTTATTAGAAATGGCAATAAAACCTGGGTAATCAACGAGAACAGAGAACATGTTTTATTCCTTTACATAATCATTTCTTAGCTCCATGTTGACAAGAACAAAGTGATTGGGAATAATATGATTTCATGGATCAGAATAAAAATGTCTCCCTTTTTTCTGCCTGGGAAAGATTTGCCACCCCTTCTCTGTTTTCCTCTGTCTCTCTCCCTCTACCCTCCTCTGTCCCCATACCCATAATTTGAGATGAGGAGCTGAACTGTATACCTTTTCCCCATTTCCTTTACTTTTTATATCTATAAAGCATGTTAAATGCAGAACAGAACTGTAGCAGTCACTTGCTTGTGGAGGATTCCAGGGAGCAATAGCTTCTATTTGAGCAGATTTCCTTTTCAAGAATTCTAGACTAAAAGAAATGTCACAGGGCAAGTTTTCCAGAGTGGGCCAACTATACCCACCAACCTTATCACACACACTTGCACCTCAAACTTTCCATGGATACTCGTGTGAAAACGCTAAGCCCCATAATCAGGGAAATCCAGAACCTGACTGGATGTCTGATGGTCTTAAGGAATTGTTATTTTAACTTAGGTGCAAAGTGGTGTTGTGATTGTATTTTCAATAAATATTCATCTTTGGGAAATACACCCTAAAAAACGAGAACTGGAATTTGTTCCAAAATATCCCAGTTGGAGAGGGAACTCAAGTAAGATGGTAGAGATGAACAGGATTGGCTATGAAAACTCATAATTGTACAATTTTTGAAGCCTGGTTGGTGGGTTTGGGATGGTAAATTATAATAAGCTTTCAACTCTTCTATGTGTATGATAGTTTCTGAAATGAAGATTTTTTAATGCATTTTTATGCATTACGTATTTATTTTGGTCCTGACTCTACCACTTCTTAGCTGTGTAACATGAGGCAAAATTGCTCTCTGAGCCTGTTTCATGTGTGAAGCTCTCATAGTGGTCCCTGCCTCTCCCCAGGGTTGTGAGAAATGAATGAGATGGTGCGGATAAAGTGACATATAAGCAGCAGATATGAAGGAAAGCCTTTCCTTCATCACAGCCTGACTACTTCTTCCACCTCAGGGCATCCTTCAAGTCAAATCTGCTACTGGCCCGCCACTGAGTAGATTCCTTTCTTTTGTCTGCATGTCAGCCAGAGTCTAGACAGAGCTCCAACTTCTGCTTACTTTATGAAATCAGATAGGGCTTTAAGAATTCAGCTCGCTGAGTGGGAAGCTAGAGACTTAATCTCCCGTGTGACCTCCCTTCCAGCTCCCACCCCTTTCAAAAGAACACAAATATACATTTGGATTTTCCATAAACAAGAACGCGTGCCAAGCAGGTTTGTGCAGATTGCAGAAAAATGTTCCTTTGATTTGAATCCTGAAAACACATCACTGAGTGGTTGTACTTAAGAGACAGCATCAACAAGAGATCTCGCACCAGACTGATCCGAAGTTGTGGCTGCCGACAAAGAACTAATGAAGCGGACAAGGTCACAGAGGGAATCAATGCATATTTTAATAGTAGTGATCTTCTGAACATTTTTTAATTAATATGCCTTTTTCATCCAACATAAAGCTGAATCACCCTGAATGTTACTGGCGTAAACAAAAGGAAACAATGACCTAATAGTATTTACCTAGCAGACCCCCTACAATGCTGAATTTCCTTAGAAGAGGTCAATCAGTGTAAATGAATACCGTATGCTTCCAAAAGAGTTGATAGAAAGGATTGTGAATGGAAGACTTTCTCAGTTTAAGTTATAGAGAAAAGGTATTTGCTGGTTTTTTCATGTAACTTTGCAGTCTCCCCTACTTCCTACTATTTCTATGGATGTTAACTCCAGCCCCAGATTCTAACTTCTGGGGAGAACCCAGCCTCCTCTTGGGAATCCTTAACATCACCACGAGGCAGCCCTTGAAAATAGCCTTTGCAAATTAAGAATGTTTTCCTTTGTGCAAGAAATAAGAAATGTAGGAATGACAGCACCGTCTGCAGTAGCCAGTAATTGAAAACAAAGAGAATGTCTATCAACAGTGGTTGAATAAATTGTGTTATATTCATATCACGGAATATGGGGCAGTCATAGAAAATGACTTGGAGGATTTTTCTGAGTGAGGATTTCACTGAGTAAGAACGCAACCCGGCAAAAGAATGTGTCATATGATCCCATTTTTGTAAAACATAAAATGACAGAAGACATCTTAGACTAGGGAGTGGGGAAAGCTTAATATCACCTAAGTACAGAAAATAATAGTGAAGGACACATGTTAAGGTGTTATCCTGGCTTCCCAGTTGCGGTGTGTAGGTGGAAATTGGAATGAGAGGTATTGATGCTGGGAAGAATGAGGAAGTGTCCATGAGAAAAAAGCAAACTGCCATGTGTGGTATAATCCTATGTAAGTTAAAATTTGCCGGGGGGGGGGGGTGTATATGTGTGCATGTGTCTTGTGCATGCATAAAGACATTCATGGAAAAATGAATACCTAGGTACTCATAGTGGTTGTCACAAAGTAGCAATATTTCACATGACCTTTACTTTCTTTATCAAGTTTTCATATATTGTTGGATTTCTTTACATGAAACATATAGCATTTATATAAATAAGGGAATGATAAAGCCTAATTGATCCTAGAGATGAAAATTATTCTTTCAGGTTCAATTAAACATCTACTTGCTGAGCATGCTAACATTTTTCTGTTGCTGCCCACATGGCTGGCCCCATGGTCTCTTTATTCTAGACTCAAGGCCAGCCATTGAGCACATCTCTGAGCCTGCTGCCAATGTCACATCTCTTTCTCTCTCTTCTGTCTCCTTTTTCTACTTTTAAGGACCCTTATGATGACACTGGGCCCAACCAAATAATGTAACATAATCTCTCTACTTTAAGGTCAAGCAATTAGCAACCTTAATTCATTCTGTCCACAACTTTAAACCCTTCTCCAACGTTACCTAACATAGTCACAGGTTTGGGAGTCAGGAATTGGACATCTTTAGAAGAGGGGATATTATATCACCTTCTTCTTTCCACATACTAGTACTGTACTGAGTATTAAAAGTTTGAAAGCAAGCAAATAGAAGAGTCACTTTAGAAAAATTATACCAACGAACAATGCTCCCCAAGGATTGAGTGTGCTATTGAAAGTATGAAGGCAAACAATATTCACTTGAAAGAAAAATTACACCAACAACCAACATTCACTAAGAGTTGAGCGTGTTCCAGGTATTATTCAAAACACTACATTTATCCACTCAGCAAACATCAAGCATCTACTATGTGTTGGGCAGTATTTGGGCACAGGGCATGCCACAGTAAATGAGACCCACAGAGAGCCCTGCACTCATGGAGCAGATAGTAAACAAAATGAATTTATTTGTCAAATGAACATTATGAGGTGGGTACTTATTACTCCCATTTACAGATGAGGAAACTGAGGTACAAAAGGGTCAGCCATTTCCTCGATATTCTAGCCAGTGGTAAAGTTGGACTTTGAATCCAATATTCTCTCTCTAGAGCCTGAAGGCCTTACCATTCTCTCACAATGTCACCCTTATTTTGCCCCGCAAAAGTGGCCCCACCTGAAGCAGTCCCAGTGGGACGCTGCCACCAGGAAAATATGCTACAGAAACACACTTGGATAAATTTCTAGACTGATCGACTGGGAGACCTACTCAGAAGGAAGGCAAGACTTGGTATATTCAGACCCACACTGGCTCCTCCAGTCATCGACCTGGGCCAGCCTCATCCACTTAACTTTCCTTTCCCACTGCCCTTACTACCGTCCTAGTTGTTGTTATCAGAGAATGGTAAACCCATAGCATTGGAAGGAATTCAAGATAATTCTAAATCCCCTTTAAACAGAAAATGAGCTGGAGCCCATAGTTGGCATCTTTCCTCCCTGACCTAAACATAAATCTGTAAAGCCATATATCACATTTCCAATTCTTTTCCTCTCTAACCTTTCACTCACTCCTATCTCTTAACCCCAAATCACTATCAGCACAACAGCTCAAGGCCTCAAAATTTCCATCACATTCCTATGAGATGTAGGCTTTGCCACCCCAAGATCACAAAGGACAATTAACTTCGGCATTATACTGTCCATACCTCATTTCCTGAGAAACTCATAAACGTCACGTAATCCCAAATAATTGAACATCTTTCAAAGGGGTTAACATCATAATTCCCTGGAGAGATCATTATAGTCTACCAGGTTGATTCATTCCCCTAGAAATATAAAGCTCAACTTCATCAGCTTAGTCCTCGCCCTATGGAGCAAAGAAAAGCCTAAGCTGCTGGCAGCCTTTCCAGACACTGTTCAGGCCCTGCTTGCCTGTGGGAAATTCTTTTCACACCTTTAGAAAGTCTCTTCCCTTGACTTGGGTCCAGGAAGAATTTCAATCCGTGTGGACACAGAATCTCTACGTGAACTTCCCTGCTTTGAGAGATCTCAAACTTTACCTTCAAATGACACCCACCCACTTGGTAGCGCCAATGTGAAAGAATGGGTACTGGTATCAATGCGTGTTTTCTTTAAAGCCACAGAAATTCCTCCATACTGTGATAAAACAAAACAAAAGAACAAAAAACATATGCCAGTTGAGTGCTCTGCTGTCAGGAAAAGGGATAAAGACATGGGTCAAGACTGATAAAGACACATAGCTACATGGTGCCATTTTAGCTGGATGCTTGGAAGTCCCAGATGGCTCCCTTTAGTGGATTCTTCAAGATTGCTCAGAAACCAAGGCTTCTCTGTTGCCACTAGGCAGTGTGAATATTTTGTGACTATTTGCTACTATTCTTCACTTGCCTTTCACTATCCCAAAGATAAGAACTGACCGTATTTCCAGTCTTCACCAAATGTCTCAGCGTGGGCTCAAGTGATCAGAAATCTCTCTCCAGTTCGCAAGGTGTTTTTGTTTGATTCTTTTGGTGGTATCAGGAGGAGCTATGCATTTTTTATTCTTTCAGTTATTATATTAACCCCACTATAAAACATTTCTGTGTCACACAATTTGAATTAATACTAGGAAGGAAATTTGGAGGCATCGGCCCTTTCTACTGGGACTGATCTTAAAATCAAAAGCAAAAACTGTCTTATTGCTTTGTCCCTCTTGTTTCTCAGCCTGTTTGTTAAATTATCTGTTTGGTTTTGTTTTGTTTTGTTTTGTTTTGTTTTGTTTTGTTTTATCAAAGGCCATGAGAAATTCCTTTTAGTTTGCATATGTGGATCATTCTCAAAAAAGCAGTGATGCTAATTTCCTGGACACAAGATCTGACATTTGCCAACAGACATTGGTTTTCCACACTATATTTTAAAGAAATTATTATATCATTATCCATGATTTATTCCACTCCAAGGGGCCTCCTAGGCATTGTTAAGTGAAACTTGCCTGAGCCAACTTTTAAAAGTCATAACACCCTTCTAGTATTTACTCAGGGACATTTCTTCTATTCTTTCCCTGAAACGAGATCACATTGCTTTCCTTTCATGCTTAATAGCCCAACACAAATCACTAACCAGTGTTAAGGCTAACAAGCCCAACAAAGGCCATGCATTCAACAGCCAGACTCAGCAAAGGTGCATCTGCCACAGAAAAAAAAAAAAAAAAAAAAGATGGGGGGGTTCAGAATTGAAAACATCTGCTGGCCAAAACATGATCATACTTTGAAACGAATGATTCCAACCACTTCACCAACTATAGGTGCTAGAGATGCCACTTACAGGTATATTAGCACTTAGGTATGGTTTAATTAAATGTCTTGATTCCCGAGGAATTGCTTAGCGATTCCCCTAATCGATAAAATATTTAAAGCATTGCTAACATTCAGACAAAAGTTAAAACACCCTTTTTCAATGATGCCTAAAAGGAAACAGCACATAACTGGTTAGTAGGGAAGAAAAGAAAACAGAAGATTACTAGGTATTGATGTCTTGCTTACAAACACATCAGGGCTTTTTCCTTTTTAAAGTTTTACAATACACAGATCTGCTGCTTTGAGTGTAATTTATGATACTTTGGACAAGTTAATAGCCTGCTTTTGTTGTCGGCTTTTGCTTTGATTCACCTCTCAATTGACTCATTGATTTCTGGACTCAAGTGCAGGCAACAACACGCTAGGAAAATACTCAGGTTGGTAGCACTAAATAAATTAGTCAATGACTCTCTATCGCTGCCACCAGGACTCTGAGCGAAACTGCAAAGTACAAGAAATTTGGATTTCTCATTTCAGTGCCTTTCTTCGACCAGTTTCCCAACAGAAGCACATAAATATTTGGGGCATGACAGCTCTTTGTACAGTCCCTGCAACTGCAAGAGATTTAGGATCCATTGCTCCAGACACCAAATGACAGAAGTACTTCCCAACCCATACGTGTGCACACATAACACCTCCACCCCCGCCGCTCACATTACAAGTCTCCAAACTCCTAAATACCCTAATCCTTTCTGCTATCTTGAAGCCTGTCCAAAGTACCCTCCTGTACTCCATCCTCCCAGATTTTTCCTCTCTCATCCATGCCCCTTCACCTCAAAAATGCCTCTGGCCAAATAGTTCCATACACCCTTTGTTGAATTAAGGATTAGTAACTGTTCCAATCTTGGCCATTGGTAAAGATAAAAGGAATTTAATGATCCAATTAAAGTAATTAACAGTAAATTCTCAATGACTAATAGACTTAATCTTTTTAGAGAAAATTGTAGGAAAGAAGAACAAATATGCGCACCCATTGTCTCTCTCCCGGCCCTCCCTCACACAAAATAGGAACTCAAGCCTCCAGTTGGGAGAGGTCGATGAACTGCCCCTCCCCCATACAGTGGAAAACTTAAGAGAACTCTCTGAGTGCAAAATAAATAACCAGAGCAATCTTGTTCCTCCTGTGTCACTGAGAAAACCAGAGCCAGATCGGTGACACTATTTTCCCATTCTCAAAGAACAAGGCAAAGTCAAAACTAAGGGAGAAGCAATAAAAGGCCCTGACTTTTTCAGGTTGTTCTTTAAAATCCTGGGTCTTTCTCACTTTCCTTGTGACAAGCTAACCAGAAACCCAGGACATACCTTTTCCTGCAAATGTCCTGAGGTTCAATTTTATTAGGCGGCTAAAGAAAAATATCATTTTATTCAAGTTTTATTAAATGCAGTCCCTCTTCCCATAAAAATTATAATAAAATTCAAAGTCCAAGGATATAGCAAATAATATTGCCCTTGGGAACTAGACCATAAAATTTTGAAGGGGAAAAAAAAACTTGACTTTCATTTTATAAAAAAAAGCAATGGTCAGGGCTTTCCCCTTGTGAAACTGCATTGCTGTCTTCAGCAATAGTTCCAAATACTCAGAGAAAACATTAGGGCTTTCAAGATGACTTGAATATCTTTTCTCGGAGGGTCTTGGTACTATCATTAAGTTGAATGATTTAGTTGCAAATAAAGAAACCCAGTATGTTCTCCAAGTGACTTCCCATCCATCCCTTAGCACGGGCATTTTGCCTGGATGTCACTGACAATCAGGGAGTGCAAAGAGAGGCTGTAGTCAAATGAAACCACAACCAGGGGAAAAGACCCCCAAATTGTTTCTCTCATAGATGTCATTCATTCTGGTGTCATTCATCATGCACTCTTCTGTAAGCAGCCATCTAAAGCCTAAAACCCTATGGTGCAAGAACAGAAAGCAGATTATGCTGTTACTCCTGAAAAATCTGCACCAGAAGGAAGTATCACAGCTCCCCCTTGGAGCTGTCCATGATAAAAACCCATTCACAGTGCTTAATGGAAGCTCTGGGATTCATTCCTTTGAGAGAAATCCATCTTATGGTGCTATCCTCAAAAAGACCTTTGTAAAAATTATTCCATGTCATCATTTATCCCTCTAAACTTGGCAGTTTTGTCTTATAACTGGGAGACTTCTATAAATCATCCACTGCCCATGGAAATTACAGTTCACTAGCTAGTTAAATTGTTACTTATCAGAGCTTTAGCAGAGACAGTGAGTAAATGTCTATGTAACACTTTCGAATTGCCTCCTTATTATTGTTTTCCACGAATATACGTGTATACCTGTGCGAGTATGAGAGAAAACTTTCATCTGTTTTTGATCATATTGTAAAAAGCTACAAAAAGAAGACATGGAATGAACTTGGCTTATTTCTTCTTCTCCTATGTATACCCTAAGCCATCAAGTCCTGTGCTTTAAAATGTTTTAAAAATATATCTTGCATTAATCTAGAAATACCAGAACAGGATAAATAATTATATAATAAGCACAAAAGTATCCACCACCCAATCTGAGAAATAAAGCAACACCAACATGGCTTGAAACCCCAAGGGTCCTCTTTCCAGTTACTTTTTCCTCTTGATCCCCAGAAGTGAACCACTGTCCTAAACTTGGTATTTGTTATTTCAACATATTTCTTTTACTCCTACTACCCGTGTTACCCAGATGGGTCTCCAAACTATATGTAAGTGGCATGATTTTTACCTTTATGTGGCATTGTACCATATGTTTTTCTCCTTCTCCTTGTCTTTTGATGCTCTAGGCCATATTATGAGCTTTATCCTGGTATTTCCTTACAATAGAATAGGATGTAATAGTGAAAGGCAAAGAAGTATAAATGATTTGTCACATTTGTTCTTCATCTGTGTGCTCATTACCACTGCCTTATTTTAGCCTCTCTGCACTTCACACTTGGACCATTATCACAGTTTTCCCCTGGCCTCCCTGCCTCTAGTACCTCCCTACACTAAAAATGTCTCATTACCCCAACAGACCTGCACCTCAAAACATCCAGAGGTTAATATGTGTGAAAATATTCAGGGGATCCCTGTTTTCTATCACATCGGGTCCAAGCTCTCCTGTCTCACTTTTATTTTTTTTTAAGATCTTATTTATTTATTCATGAGAGACACACACACACAGAGAGAGAGAGAGAGAGAGGCAGAGACACTGGCAGAGGGAGAAGCAGGCTCCATGCAGGGAGCCCAATGCAGGACTCGATTCCGGGACTCTGGGATCACGCCCTGGGCCGAAGGCAGGTGCTAAACCACTGAGCCACTCAGGGATCCCCTGTCTCACTTTCTAAATGGCAGTGGTGTGTGCATATCTTTCAGGCCACCATGGAGGTCAACTGCATCTTCAGTGGGCAGTTCTCACACACATAGATGGTTTCCTGCACCACCCATCTGCAACTGGAACCTCTGGTCGGAGGTGCCAGCTCAGCCCATAGTGGGTCAGGCCAGAAGTGCCAGGGAGTTATCACTGCTCCAGGCAATAGGAAGGACAGAAGCTAGTAGATAAACATCCATCTTTCTCACCCAATGGGAAGTTACTCTGAGATTTGTTCTGCATATGGGACAATAGTGCCCCAGTGGTCCACAGTCACCCATTCACTCACCTCTCCTTCATTGGCTTTCCTCCTTTCCAACTTCACTTAATCACTCTCCACATGCACCTGCTGAGTTCACCTCCAACATAAGCTATCGGCACTTGAGTCTTTGCCTTAGCATCTGCCCTTTTAGACAAATGCTACAAGAATTGGCCCTAGATAGTGACTCCCAGAATGAGATTCTAGAATGGGATCACTTGCCAGTCAAATGGCAAGAAGATCCTATTGCTGATGGTAAGTGGGTAGTGATGATCCTGGCCAACTGCAGCATCACAATTATGAAAATGCTCATCTGTGTGAGGCAGAAGGAAAAGCACTGGCTTACGCATTTTTCTGTAGTCCCAGAAAGATGTAAGGGCAGTAATAATTATTATGAAGAGTTGGGTAGCTTCTGTTAAATGTCCTGGAAGCCTTTAAGAGGGAGAATTACATGCTGGGACAGCCAGCTGTCAATGCAGAGCAAGCTGTTAGAGCCAGAAAGCCTACAGGCTTTGGAGAAACCTACATACCCTGCAGCCAACAAGCAAACTGTGCTGAAAATCAGGTCCAAGCTTTGATCTTAAGAGTGGTAGAGTTACAAAGGAGCCTGAATTCACAGTTCAAACATCTCCTATGTAAAACTTAGAGCCTGAAAAAGGTAGCAGTGAGACCCTGAGCCTTGGGATGGGGAATTTTTGGTGATTGATACCTTTAGAAACTTTGAATTTCCAGAGTCCTATGAACTGTCTGGGTGTTTAGAAGCAGCCTCTTGCCCTGGCTAGCAAAGAACAGCATTCTGTGTCCTAAAAACTGTCATCTAAGAAAGATGCCATGGAGGGGGTTAGAGGACAAGATTTGGATGATGAACATTAAGGAGAGCACATGATGTAATCAGCACTGGATGTTATATAAGACTGATGAATCACTGAATTTTACCTCTAAACCCAATAATACATTACATGCTAATTAATTGAATTTAAATAAATTTTCTTAAAAATGAAGTATATGGAGAAGTTGCCCGGAGGTTCTGGGTGTGTTTTCCTATAGAAGATTTTTCCATTGCTAAAAAAAAAAAAAAAAAAAAAGAATACATTTGCATTTTGAATTACTTCTCAAGCATAACTTTAAAGCCAAATTAACAATCTAAAATACCACACTTAAAAGAAAGCAAATATTCAAGATCAAATAGAAAGTATATCCAGCCCTCACAGCTTACAGAAAATATTTATATAATAACAAATAAGACTATTAAAAGTAGTTATGAAAGGTCAGAATTTGTCTTGATGCAAATTTACCAATTCTGTCTTTTTGTTTTTTAAGATTTTATTTATTATTTATTATTCATGAGAGACACAGGCAGAGGGAAAAGCAGGCTTCTTATGGGGAGCCTGATGTGGAACTCAATCCCAGGACGCTGGGATCAAGACGCTCAACCACTGAGCCACCCAGGTACCCCACCAATTCTGTCTTTTAATATATTACAGTTCTCACATTCTCTTTCTATTCCCAAATCACCATAAGATCATTTGATAAATTTTTAAATAATTTTAAAAAAGAAAAATGCCATGCAAACGTCATGTCTGGCCACTTGAGATGCTCCCTTGGCCCCTCTCATTGTTTCTAGACCAATAACTAAGGTCAGTTCCAAGTGTGGCCCAAGTAGGGGAAGTACATTTGCTACTAGGGGAAGAAATGGATTATCATCAAAATAGTTGAAGGATATGGCTTCTCTTGTAGTAACCAGAAGGAAATGCCTGGAAATATACACTGAGGATACAGGACTAGGGGGTGGAAGTATATAGCCAGAAGACAAGCCTGGATAGGAGAAAATTTACCAATAAAGTGAAATTCTCCCACGACTTAAGATTTAACATCTTGACAGATAGCTGGAACCTATCCTAATACACTGCTGGAATGGCCCTTCAAAGCCTGGAGAGGAACGATGGCTTATAGTAAATTAAGTGGAGATGCCAGCCTGTCTTGGCAAGGTACCAAGAAAGAGCTCCAAAGACCCAATTTTAGCATCAGCTTAAAGTTGATACCCTGAGTATTGAGGCGCTATCCTCCAAAATGTAGTATATCAAGCATCCTGTTATATGGTGCTATGTCCCCAGTAGCTGGAATACTATCTTGGAACCAAAACCTTTGCTTACCGTATTAGACATTAAAACTGAGAAATGTATAAAATATTTCTTGATTTGCTAAAATTAAATACATTCCATTTAACTTGAATAATGTATTTTATAATAATAAGTGTATTTTCCCAAAGAAATTCTAGTGAGAAGCGTAGAATTGTTTTACATTCTATCAATCCTTTTTGTGCCTGGCTTAATTAAAGACCTTTAGATTCTCATATCTTCTTCTGTTTTTATGTCTCTGTTGTGATATGTTGTTTTGATTGAAGCATTTTAAAAATGGAGCCTCACACATATATGTAGTTGGAAAAGGGAGAAGTATTTTAATGGCCTTTTCATGTAACTGTGGAAATGCATCTCCGACAGTAGGAAATGCATCTTTGACACTATACCCAAACTTGACAAGTGGTAGTTTCTTAAAATTAGTTGCAATGTGCTATCTGAAACCATATCAGTGAGCTTTTTCTACTTTGCTTCATTCAAATTCATTGGCCTACCTTTCACTTTGAACGGATCTTTTACCCATGTCTAATTTTGCACCATCAAGCATTGGTCATTTGGAAAACTTTCATTCACTAAGTTTTGCAGATCATCCAATTGTTGACACATTTTCATTATGCAACATCAAAAATCGCATTTGTTAGTATCACTTCCAATCTCATCAGAAAAGTCTTTAATTATTGGGAAACAATTAGGCTCCTGGTAGCAAATACTTGTTTTCCAAAGATTCAAAGTCTTACGTGTGGCTCAAATTTTATTATCAGCCAAAAAGTACTGTCAATTGTTTTCCTTAGCATTGACAGGTTGACTTCATTTATCTTCAAAATGGTATCTGTCAAAAACTGATATATAAATACCCAAAGTCTGTCTGCCAGTTGTTCTTTTAAATTCAAGAGCATCTCGTGAAATAAGCGACTAGTTCAGTCTACAACTCAGTTGCAGAAGGGGTTTCTTGTCAAGATGGTCATTAGGCTTTGGTGGGCAGCATTATGTGTTGTGGGTCCTTCTCATTTCATCACACAGTTCATTAAAAAGATGTGTTCTCACTGCCCTGGTTTATGCCAGGGCACCAGTAGTTTTCCACCATTGCTTTTGCACCATCAGTATAAATGTCATCACAGTAAAAAAGACAAACAACGTTTTAGGATTATTATGAAAATAGCCTTGACCTCATGAACCTCTGAAAGGGTCTTAAGGACCTCTAAGGGTTCACTGACCACAGTTTGAAAACTGCTTCTCTAGTAAAAGGAAACAAATAACAAGAAGGAGGAAAGATTCCATGGCAGTGAGTCCACCGTGGCAAGACGTAGGGGACAGCTTTCAGAATTGTAATCACTAAACACTGGAGTGGGGCCATATTTGGGTCCAATACTGTCCACAATTACTAGCTGAGTAACCCTGGGACTTACCCTCTCTGATCTTCAGTGGAGACAACCATACCTTCTCTGCAGGTGGCAGAAATATCCCTGGTGATAGCAGGAAAAAGACATTTACAGTGTACCTTAGAATGTCAAAGGGTATCAGACTACAAAATTGAGATTCCAGGACTTCAGTTCACTGCTGTTTCCTTCCATCCAAGAAAAGGAGAATGATTTCAAATTCTCACACAGACCTATACTTAGAAGTGCTCAAATGCCTTTTAAGGTTGTCCAAAGTTGGACATTAGTATCAGAGGAGACTGGGTAAAAGTGCCACAGGGGGAAAAAAAAAAGCTCAGTTTTTTTGGCTACATGCCATCCAAATAACCACATTGTTGGTGCCATTGCCAACCACAGCATGCCACTTTCTCCCCATAACACGGTCCCTTATTTTAACTTGTTCACAGACCCTTCCAATTTATCAGCAATATAATTACTTTGTTTTATGATTCAGTAAAGAGCTCTACAAGTGTTTCTTAGATTTTTGAGGCCAAATAAAGTACACAAATGTTGCAATTTAAATACATGTTATATGAAAATACTGAAAAACGGAGGAAAGATTATTCATTTTCCTATCATTTTTAAGGGAAGGACACGAGAAATGAAAATACCCTCCTTCTCCATACTAGCTCAGAAAAAAAAAAACGTAATAGTTTGAGACAACTTCCTCAATATTATAATAGTTACAGTAGATTCAACAGATACAGATATATCTATCTATGCGTATAATAGAACAACCACACAAAGATTATTTTATACCTCTAGTTATGTCCCATCTCTCCTTTATTCCCCCTTCCATTTCATGGTGTATTTCCAGGTCTGCAAACATAAATCTCCTTCTCTCTTAGATTCAATTGTTTCTCTGTGGAAAACATTTTCTTTGGGGTGAGAGAGAGAGAGAGAGGGAAAGAGAGATTTAAAAATAACAATGTTTAGATAATATTTACTACATACCATATCTCGCTGCACTGCCAAATAAATATACATAGTACTACTGAGTTTTTCCAGTGAGGAAAGTGAAACACAGATCCATCTCTATGGCTTTCTACCCCTCAAGAAGAAAGTAATCAATGCATCAGGCATAGGAAAGAGAACTTGCATCAGGTCTGGCTTTAAAAAGAGAACATACTTGAGATGCATTTTACCAAACACTTCCAGGACATACAAGTTTGTTTACTTTCCCCAAAAATACCAATCTTCAATGGAACACAGTTGTATGAACACTGTTCTGGAAAATCCACTTGCAGTAAACTGAACACTAGATGCCTATTCAAGCTTTTGCTCCTCACCTGCCCTTGGAGCCACCATTCAGGGCTCTTGCTCTGGGCTTTGAACGTGGACTGGAATCCAGAAAACCAACAAGAAAATTCAGGAAAACCTGGAAACTGTATTGTTCAGAACATTAGCACCATCCTAAGGTTCGCAGCATCCTCCCTGAGAACAGCCACCTGCTTGAAAACAGCCACCTGCCCCCGAGCCCAAGGCCTCAATTCTAGGCCTCATAAATTGAAAACAGAGAAATAGTTCCCCCTTCTCTCTAATCCTCAAAAACTGGCACCTGGGAACTCTCTGGTAGATTTGAATAGAGATCTGAATAGAGAAACTCCGCTGGATATATGAATTCAGACCCTCTTAGGAATCAAGACTACACATTTCTTTAGTGTCCTGGCAAGCTGATGCTCTGCTGGGGAAAAAAAAAATTGAAATAATTTTTCTCCCTGAGCCATGATGGTCTCTCTCCTCTGAATATCCCACTCTTTATAGAAAAGGAGGCAGAAGCAAGAGGAGGACAAAGAGTGAAATGAAGGAGAAAGTGGAAATGACTAGGAAAATAGGTATGGAGGAAAGAGAAGAGGTGTAAAGTGTCCTGGAAGATAAGGAAGGTGTAGGGAGCATGCAGGGTTACCTGTGCACTGGCATTTCTCCCCTTTGCCTGGCTGCTCAGGGATCTAACTTTTCCCAGCCCCATCTCGTTCATGATTCAAAAGAGGGTCAGCCGCCCCAGCTGAGGACTCAGTCACAATGGGACCATCCTCCTTGCCAACAACAAAGTTGAGAGGTGAGCCTGTGACCCGTTTCTGCTCAGGGAGGCGCCAGAAAAGGTCTGCTGCAGAGCTTCTGCAAAATGTGTCTCCACTTTTAAGGAAACGCAGAATGAGATGGCCCCTGTTCTGCCTCTGGCTATCATCACATCTGGAGCTGATGCTTGGAGCTGCTGCTGCCATTCTCCAACCGCAAGGAAAACTCACTTTAGAAAGCAGCCTCCACTGGCAGGGACAGGAACGGAGAGATGGAAGGACACTGGGTTCTAAAATTAGTCATTTTTTCCTGTGGCAATAAACAACTCCAACGTGTTAGCGGCTGAAAAGCAACACATATTTATTTCCCTTTGTCATATGAGGACTGTGGGACTTCTGGGCCTGGTCATCCCCGAGCGTCTGCTTGTTCCAGACCCAGGCTAAGGAGTAGCTGCTATGGAGGCGTGCTGTTCTCCTGGCAGAAAGCAGCAACCTGCAAAGAAAACGGGAGTTAGGCTACTCCTTTAAAGTTTCTGGGTGGATGTGTCACGCCTGTTCTCTTTCTCTCTCTCTCACTCTCTCTCTCTCTCTTACCACTGGCCAGAGCATGTTATGGGCCGAGCCCAAAGTCAGGAAGAAGTGGTAGGGTTGGGGGGTGAGGAAGGGTGGGTGTGGAGCACACGCTGCCCATAGGAGTAGGACAAGTCATGTGAACATGGGCAGGAATGTTTAATCCTGTTACAGGGAATGGATATTTGGAAACAAAAACCCAGATCAGGCAAAGCCCTTGGTGACATCATTGAGCCACTGATGAAAGGACACCGGGAAGCCTATTTCCTGAATTTCCACTACTATGAGATAATATACATCTTTTTTGCTGGAGTCTGAGTTTTCTATGACTTCTCCATTTTAGGAAAGGGCATCTTCACCAGTACAGAGAAATATCCCAATGCTTTTCCCTTATTCCGAAGGGCCATCCCTCCAGGCACTGACTCTCCTTCCCAAACAGATCAACACTTTTCCCTCCAACTGTGAAAAGTAGGGCACAGCTTCCTATAATGTCAAGATAGCTCTGAGCCTAGATGGCCAAGGACAAATACTACCAAGAGTTTCAAACAATGTGATGAATGTATGCCTGAGTTTCTACGGGTTTTGTTCTCATTTTGTTATAGACGTCTAGGCACACCAGTGAGTCTGAAAAAGAAAGGAACTCAAACCAATGTTATTTTTCTTTACCAGTTCAATCACCTATATCTTATGAGAAGAAAAATAAAATGTACCTATTTATATCTTTGACTTATTCTTGCATTTCCATTCCAGTGTGATCCAATATGGTCTGTCTGCCATACCAAAAAAATTAATAATTATAAAATATATATATAGTATTATATATATAATTGCACATATATATACATATCAAAGATGACAGGCTTTAGGGTCTATTTAGTTGATAAAATCTAACCTATAATAGGGAGCTTGAGAAGAGAGGCAGACCTAAAAGATTTCCATAAGCCTCTTGCTACAACCTTGGATGACCTTGTAAGAACTTTTACTGAACCCAGTGAAAGAAAGAAAAAAATTAATGAAAACCTTCAAACTGTACAAGAGAACAGAATGGAGGGAGTCACAACAATCATCTTTTGTTTTGTTTCGTTTTATTATTTTTTTTCTTTCCTTTCCTTTTTTTTTATTAAAGACCATTGAAGCTGTAACCACAGAGGTGACTAGAGAATCACAACCCTCCTGACGCGATATCCAAACAGAAAATTTTCCAATACATATCCTAAAATCACAGAGCATGTAATTCCACATTAGCTCCAGGAAAGCAGCATCTTTGCTTAGGATATGGAAATTTGGAAGCTCATTGCTATAATCTGTGGTTATGATTTCAAGCTCCCCCAGTGATGCCGGGAATCAAACCACAGACTCCTAGCACTAGGAGCCTTTATTGTAATCCAATAAAACCTTAACAACCAGTCTTCTTTTTTATGATAAATTAAGGGCCTCATTTGCTTTGAAGCAGCCCCTCTGCCCTAGAGTTTACCTCGCTGTGGAAACAGTCCTAGAGAAACACTGAATTCAGATGGGGTGAAGATGGTGGGGAAAAAAGCCTGTAGTCCCCACCTTGGTTTCATGGATTCAGAAACTTCAAAACAAACAAAAAGCTCTCTCTTTCAAAAGAACCGATCTTTGAGGATGAGCCACTGCTTAGAAGTTCTGACAACATGGTACAAACCATGACCTCTGAACTTTGCATCTCAGTCACAGAATTTCACCTTGAGTTCCTAAATGTAACATGTGGGACTGAGGCCATATGTGTTATCACCCACTCTTCAATTCATTTTATTTTGTCTTATATTTGCTAATTTCAATTCTTATTCAGAATTCCAAATTCTGCCCAAATTGCCACTATCCATTTTGCTGTGTCACCTTTGGGAACTCATTTGTTAAGGAATAATCTCCAAATTCAAAATAAACCTAAAGCAAAGGCCATATTTATCTCACAGCCATAATTCCTTGCTAAGATCCCAGACTGTGTGATATCAAACTACCCTAATATTTAAACATGTGTATTTTTGAAGGATTGAAGAGGCTAGCTCAGAAAGGAAGGTTTCAAACTTAGTGGTGGCCCTAAAAATAAGCATCCATTCCCAGAGTGTTCATTTTAATATCCCTAATGATCTGGAAAGTCAAGGCCAAAGGACATGGAAGAAAGAGTCAAAAAATGAGACACCCTGGCTAGCATGAAACTGAATCTTCTATGTTCAAACATCAGGAAAGGCCATTGATAAATCCAGCTCTTAGGATATGTGAAACAGTAAGAAAAGAGACTCGAAATGGAGTTGCTTATGCTAAGACCCACCTCACCAAACAGAGATTTAACTACTATTTCAGTTCTCCCAGAAATAGAACCTTAGACCAATCAGCACCAGTTAGGTCATCTGTCTGATAAGCCCCTGCCATAACCCTAAGGAAAGTAATTTTGCAATAACCAACTCGGGTTTTTCGCCTAATATAATTTCCTTGTTTCTGCTCCCTTTTGTTTATAAAAGTCTCATTTTGTACAACTCCTCAGAGCGTCTGATAGATTGGATGCTGCCTACTTTGAATCAATTTTTGCTCAGGTAAACTCTTAAAAATTTTAATATGCCTTGGTTTATTTTCTAACAGGAACCCAGCCCAGTCCCTGCTGCCCTTCTTGGTAGGTAGAAACTTGATATGTACATTTTAAAAACCTGGAAACCCTGTATGTGTGTGCAGCTTTTCCATGCCCCAGTTCATTCTCAGTTTTACCGTGATTTTCACAAAATGGGAAAAGGAGAAATGAGGGGAAAAAATGGATTTGCCCAAGCTGTAAAATTTTAGATATAAAATGCTTAAAAATTAGTGGTTTGAATGAGGTTTATATTGGTTTATACTTTTTTTCCTTCCCACCATTCCCCCCACCCTGCCCCCAAATCCCAAAGATAATAATGACATGGTGCATTCCAAGGGGGATAGCATTTGAAGGTAGTTGATGACTTCAGCCAACGATTTCCCCCTCTCCAAAGGAAATAATGGGTTTTGTAATTCCAGATGTTCTTTTTACACGCTTCAGCAGTCATATGATTTCTCAGTGAGTAGTAAATTGGCCATTAATACTGATTCTTTGGCAAACTGGAGGTGTTAATGTATTAACCCAAAGCACAATATTTTCACTTCTAAGATGTATTTACAATTAACAGCTCTTCGTGCTCTCCCTGGAGTTCTAATTTAATTAGCAGTTGACACATCGAGCTCATTTCATTTAAATAGAAATTCCATTTGGAAATAGCAAATTTTCTTGGTTTTATCAACCCAACAATATTTGCTCAAGTGAGACACCATGTGACTTCCAGTATGATCTATGGATTGCTCTCTAAGATTAATGCTTTGTTCTCACCTGTAAATCTTCATCATCTTCTTGGAGATTCCTTTCACTGCCCCCCACCCCCAGCCTGAATTGCAGGCCTTGCATCCTCTTCTATATCCTTTTCCTCTTTTGTTTCGTTGGAGTACATTCTTCAGTACCCTCAGTGGATAGATATTTATTAACTGGGTTTCAGCTTTGATTTACCTATCTTACTCTAAGCAGGAATTTTATTCTGACACAATAAGTGGCTTCTTTAATGATGAATGAAGAAAGGAAAAAAAAATAAATATGAGATGTTCTAGATCTATCTAGGGCACTAGAATTGAGCATGGATGAAAGAATAAATCCAATCTATCATAGCCTGTCCACACAACTCCAATATGAAAAGTAAGTTCTGAAATATGAATCTTTGGGGCACCTGGGCCTGGGTGGCTCAGTCAGTTAAGCATCTCATCTTTCTTTGGCTCAGATCATGATCCTGGGGGTCCTGGGATTGAGCCCGCATCAAGCACCTTGCTGAGCAGGGTGCCTGCTTCTCCCTCTCCCTCTGCTGCTCTCCCTGCTTGTACTCACTCTCTGTGTCAAATAAATAAAATATTTTTGAAAAATGAAATATGAATCTTTGACATTGAAGAAATAATATTTACAGGCAACAACAACAACTCAGACTCATTGAATTTTAATTTCAATTGTAGCTAATTGTCTTATTGAAGATTCAGAAACAGCCAGAAGAGCAGATTTTGTTTTGGAAAGCTATGCCTAAACATCCATTCTTAATCATAAAACCATGAAACATGATCCAGAAAATAAATTGAAAGAAAAGTACCCACAACTGTTATGTTTTCATTGAGTGGCTTCCTTGACTAGCCCAATTATGAATGCAACCACAGATATAGAAAAACATGATTATAAATCATTCATTATTAAATAAATGCAATTATGCTTTAAGTCAAGCCATACTCTTGTTTACATACAATGTCCTGTATAAAAGAAGGTCTCAGCACTGATGTTAAACTTGACTATTAACACTAAAGTTAAAACAAATATTTTGTGATTATATGTCACTTCTGATTATAAAAAATCATATTGCTATAATCTTTCATATATATCAGTAAAGATGTCCATTTGATCTAATTTACAAAGTCACACAATCTCAGCAAAAATACTATCAGATTTCTCTTTAAAATCAGATTCTATAATTTGATTATTAAGGTCATTTGAAAAACCAAATAAGCAAGAATAATAAAGAATACCATGAAAAAGAAAAGAGATGAGGTAGTGAGGGCAGAAAGTTAGAACATGTTACAAGGGCTCTAGAATCGAAACAGTGTAATAGTTATCAGTATATAAATTGTCATAGAACAATGGAACATATTAGAAAATCCAAAACTGGACCCAATCACAGATGCAAAGTTAATATACAATAAAGAAGTATATCACAGCATTAGGTAAAAGATGGACTTTTTAATAAGTTGTATTGGGCTAACTAGTCATATGAGAAAAATAAAATTGGATTCCTCTCTCACATCCTACTCTGGAATAAATTCTAGGGGGATAAGACACTTAAATGCAAAAGTTTAAATCTATAATCCTAGAAGTGAATTCCTCTACAACCTGAAAGTAAGGAATTGGATTGCAATGGCTCAAGCTCAGAAGTAATGAAGAATTAGATAAATAAATTTGATAACATAAAATTTTAAATAAAGCTTTTCTTGACAGGAGATCACAGAATTAAACCAAAAGACCTATGACCAACTAGAAAAATAATTCCATTTTTATCAGTTTAAAAACCTCTAATATGTAAGAATTTCTAAATACAGAGAAGTAAAACACTAACTCACCAACCAATAGAAAAATAGGTAAGACTGGGACACTTGGGTGGCTCCGTGGTTGAGTGTCTGCCTTCAGCTCGAGTCATGATCCTGGGGTCCTGGGATTAAGTCCCACACCAAGCTCCCCACAAGGAACCTGTTTCTCCCTCGCCTATGTCTCTGCCTCTCTCTGTGTCTCTCATGAATGGATAAATAAAATCTTTTTTAAAAAAAAGAGAAAAATGGGTAAGATTAATGAAAAGAAATTTCATTGAAAGAGAAATGCAGAGCTCTTAACCATCACAAGAGAAATATAAACCAAAGCTAAACTGAACCATCTTTTCTCACCTATTTCTTTTTCCTCAAAAGCCAAAAGTTTGAGAATATACTCTAAGGACAAGTTGTGAGGACAAAGCAGTCTGTTGCTAGAGAGAATGGAAAACAGGGGAGGGTTAATTTGGCAATACGTGACAAAATTATATATACATGTTTCACATCACCCACCAATCCCACCCCCAGATTCTAACACAAAGCTACATTTAAAAAGTCCAAAGAGTATATGCACCAAGCTGTATACTCCAAGACTTTGTAGTAGCATCAAAATATACGTAACAGTCCATATGTCTATCAGAAGTCTGACTGACCAAATAACCTCTAAAATATCTACCCAATGGAGAAGTATTTCAAGAAGGGATGAGGAGTATCTCTATTCTACAATTAAGAATATCTCTCTATTCTACAATGGAAGAATATTTCTCCTTCTGTATTATGAAGGAGAAAGCACAAGATGAAGAGACATATATGGCATACTATCAGTCATCAAAGAAAGGAGTGTATAGGAATATTAATTAAGCATCGGCTTAATACTCTAAAACAAAAAAATAATACACTTTGATATTATTTTTAAAACCTCTACATAGTGACAGAAGGAAAAGGAACTGGCTGAATGGACTGTGGAAAGAAGTTAGCATTGCTTGAATCCACATCATTTGGGACATTTGAAGTTATGTAAGTGTTTTACGTAATCATAAAACCTAGTTATTACTTTGTAAAATCAGTGTCAAATATTAAAAGAAATGGTCCTAAATATGTACCTAACTAATGGCACAGCAATACATACAGGAACTAAACTATTCTATGCGACTTTAAAACACAACAATTTGCACATTCCTGAATGATGCGGGAAAAATACTCTAAATGCTCCCATATACGAACAACAAAGAAAAGTACCCCAAAAAGTTATATATTCTTTTCTATAATCATATGTTTGGGAGTAGTGTTGGGATTGTTATTCTCAGGCTGTTGGGAGTATTAAAAGGCATAAAGAGTTGAGTATCTATGAGATACTCGAATTCTGTAATTCCTATCATTATTGAGAATTGGAAATGCTGGGATAGGGGAAAGAAGATGAAGAGGTGGTATCCAAGTAGGTTACGTAAAAATCGTAAGCGGTCCTGAATTTGAACTGAATCTATCAAGAAAATTTATGATTTTTTCTCTTTAGAAGCTTATCAATATATTTGCCAGTACCATCCACTGAGAGCATCCCAATAGCAATGATGACCCCTACAGACTAGATTGTGGTGTCCAAATTTTTTCCTCACTAAAAAGAACCAGGCCTTCTTACAGAAATGGCTGTTTATAGATACAAAATAGGCAATGTACAGATGAGTCTGGAATCCTACAATCTGACCCAGACCCTACAAAAGACTACAGATGTCTTATAAAAGAACTCAGGAGCCAATCTGAACAAGCTCCCACTGATTAACAGGGGATAATTTGGACATTAATAGGAAAAATAACTGCAATGGATTGAAACATACTAAGGAATTATGTTTCATGTGTATATGCTTGTATGTTCATATGTATGCATGTATAATCTATGATTTCCAAATGACCTCCCCCAAAGTAATCACACTAATTGATCACTATTGGAGGATGTTTACTAACTCATTATTTTAAAAACTAGTACACAGAGAGGAGAAATCAAGCGTGTGTCTTGATTTTCCTATACAAATTACACCATTTAGGAAAAAAGTCATAAATGAGGAAGCATTTCTTTTTATTGAAATTACTAGCCAATATATGAAAAAAGTTGCTAGAATGAGACCATGACAATTTTAGAAACCCTAATTAATGGATCTAATTGGTTGCTAATGACAGCATCGGCAAACATCACAAAAAGACAAGCCTCCCTATGGAAGAGCCAATCATCCACAAACCTTCTTTGCCCTGCCCACAATTACTTGTCAGATTTATCTTATCAAGCCTCCAAATATAACTATCAGTTTATAGGAAACTCAGAGGATAGTGCCAATGGGATGTATTCAGCAAAATCCAGACTCTGGACAAATAACCCAGTTTATTCGATGAATAAATTGCTAAGAGTGAGAAAGAGAAAAGAGAGAGAAAGAGGGAGAAAGATGATCTATACAATAAAAGTTATTTGTGATATATGAAATTATTTGGATCCCAATTCAAATAAATAATAGTTTTTTAAAATTAAAAATATACACAAACACACATCAATAACTTTTATGAGGCACTTGGAAAGTTGAACATTTTTTATGGATATTTTATGACACTAAGATATTTTATGACAGTAAAGTGTTATATTATTTTCAAGCACCATATGGTATTGTGTTTGATTTTATTTCCTTAAGAGTTCTTATCTTTGGGGCACCTGGGCTCACTCAGTTAAGCATCTGCCTTAGGTCAGGCCATGATCACAAAGTCCTGGGATACAGTGGGAGTCTGCTTTTCCCTCTCCATCTCCCTCTGCCCCTCCCACCCTCACTCATCTCTCTCTCTCTGCCTCTCTCCCCAGTTGGCTGTCTCAGTCTCTCTCTCTCTCTCTCTCTCTCTCAAATAAATAAATAAAATCTTTAAAAAGAAAAGAGTTCTTATCTTGTACAGAAGCATATGGAAATATTATGGATAAAATAATATGATGTCTAGGGATTTCTTGCAAAATAACATGGGAGGGGAAAACCCGTGGGGATATAAATAAAACAAGTGTGGCCATAATTGCTCATTGTTGAAGCTGGGAAATGAATTCTGGGCAGATTGCTATACTGATCTGTTGCCTTTTACATATGTTTTGAATAACACATGACTAGAAATAGGGGAGGGGAGATGTTTTGCATATAAAACATTTAGACAGCACCTAACACACAGGAAACATTCAATTAGTTTCAGTAATTAGCTATTCATATTATTTTGTTGCTTTATAGCTTATACTTCACAAGGTTAGGTTTCTCAAAGATATTAATTCTCTTTTTAAGTAACATATATCTCTATCATTATTTTCCCATGTTCTTTGCAACTGGAGGTAATACCGAATTTGGCACTACCGAATTCAAGACTAGGAAGCTACTGCATACAATTGCCTTTGTGAAAATATATATCTATTTTTTTAATATTTTATTTATTTGTTTAGAGAGAGTATGTGTGTGCTGGGGGTGGAGGGTTGGAGGGCAGAGGGAGAAAGAGAATCTCAAAAAGACACAGTGGTGAGCATGGAGCCCCAGACAGGGCTCAATCCCATGACCCGAGATCATGACCTAAGCTGAAATCAAGAGTTTGGATGCTTAACCAACTGAGCCACCCAGGAGCCTTGTGAAAATATTTTTTAGAGTTTACACATTGAAAAATAAAAATTTTTAGAAATACTACAATGAAAAGTTACTGGTCGGTTTCATTATTTCTAAATTAACTCTATTTTTAAAAATCATACATGATAAGAAATAGAAATGCTTTCATTTGTTGTTCAAGAATGTAACCATACCTTGATCCTGCTTTCATTTGCCCAAATCCAGCTGAAATAAACAAGGTCAGCCCCATGTACAGTTATCATGTCTCATGTTCCTTCTATGTGCCCAAATCTTCCTTTTCTTATGTTTGTTTTCCCATATCCTGGGAAACAATCCTTCTCTCAAACTCCCATCACCTAACGCCCTCCTCCTAGCTTCAGTCCAGACACTATAAAACAGACAAGATCTAAGTGTTTTTCTCTTCTTGATTAAAATATACCTTGATTCACACTGAATTATACCAAAAACATTGCTTTCATTTAGCATTTACCTTTAAATATATATTTTTTCTCTAATGTTGTAGCAAATTAAATTAAAACACTTCTCTCCATTTACAAAGGGGAGATTGGGCGATCAGGAAAGATCTATTCAGGTCTGGCACCCTCTGCCCTGGGTGGCTCAAAGTTCATCTCTACGTCAACATACATAATGGTAGCAAGTTCGGAAAGGTACCAATGGAGATGATGTTCTAGGTGGAGGAAGGTAGACATATGCAAACATCCACAGGTGGAAGGATGATGCGTGACTTGACCTTGAACGCTCATCAGGAACATGTTTTCCTGCTGTGGTGCTGAGAAGCCATCTAGACCACCACCTCTCCAGGTACTTCTGTGGAGATTTCCCTACACGAAGTATTTGAGGGTCATTTTAGTCAGACAGTAAGATTGGTACATGGTCACAAAAACACTCTGCTGGAACTAAATGTAAACATCTGAGACCAGCCAGCCAGTCAAGGACTTAGCCCTGTATGACACCAGACCTGCAATTTCTATTTTTGACTTCTTGGTTTTCCTTCCTGCCAAAAATTAAAAAAAAAAAAAAAAGCTAGGATGAGGGAATAATAGAATGGGAGGTAGGGAGGGGGCTAAGGGGGAAGAGATGAAGGTGGGGAAGGAGAAGGGGGGGAGGATATAAAGGACAGGGAGCCCTTTCCTTGAACAACTCTCAAATGGAAATTGTGAATAAAGTTTAGAAAACTTTTACAGGTACTAAAGAAACTGCAATGTGACATCCCATTTCAGACTGTTTCTAATCTTCCCTTTATCCCAAATATTCAAATTTCATTAGAGAAGAGCATTGCCAAAATCCAAGATTCTCCAATTAATGTGCACTTTAAATTACCAGATAAGAAATTTGAATATAGACTCTTTTCTCATTAAATTTTCCCAGCTTTTGTACTCCCCTTCACAGTGCATAATTTGAATTTATAATTTCTATGGAAAAGTTAATATTCTACTGAGATAAAAACTCATCTAATGTTTTTTTGCACCCAAGGACATTAAGGCAAGCACTTACGTTCTGTAGAAAAGAAATAAAACTTGTACAATAGTCATTAGGAGGAACACAGTGAAAAACCAGCTGCATGAAACTAATCCTCCCTGCTCTAGAAAGATTAAGGACAACTGGGGTGTAGAAGTAGGAATCACGAGGAAACAAAGTCAAGCCAAATTTATGACTGCAACAATTTTTAAGGGAAATTCTCAAAATCTGTTGGTTGTATTAGAAGAGTATTGCTTATATGGTCTTCTCTGTCCAGGATGGAAATCCAAAATCCAGATTATTAGGCATCTTTATACTGATACAACACTCTCTCCTGTACCAGTCTCTACCCCATCCCAAACAATATAAAGTATTTCTAGGCTTCCAACCCAGCCAGATTTCTTGTTGGGATGAAAGTGTCATTCCAGCCCCTTAGTTATTCAAGAAAAGTGAGAAACTCTAAATCTCTACTGTCTCATTGCCTGGGACTGCAGCCTAGCTTCCTTCTTTCTCCTAGAAAACGATCATGCATGAGCAGTTGGAGGACAGACATCTCCTACCTTTGGTGTCACTCCCATTTCCTAGGTTGAAGCTCTCAATCAGAGTTCCCAGGTGAGTCAATAGTGAGCATGACCCCACATGACTTTCTCAGTCTCTAGAAGCAGTGCCTGCTAGTTCCCTGCTGAGGTTTCTATGGGCAGGAGCTTCCTCCAAGTGATTACTCAAAGCCTTGAGAAATTGCATAGTATTATATCACCCTTCCACTTACACTTCTTTTTGCTCCCACCTGCTGCTCTTTGAGGTAAATTACATGTTCATTACTCTCCCATTGAGCTCTCAGACTTCTTAATGAGCTCACAGAAAGCTACAATAAGGTCATCACTAGGACTGATGTCATCAAGATGGCATCCCACACACAAGAAGACAAACATACAACTATCCACAGATAAGACACTAGAGCTAGGGGTGAAGCTAAAGCACCCCTGGCCCCCAGAGACTGAGAGGACCACATTATAAGGGTAAGAGGAGCAGCTACACTCTCACTGCATGCCTCTCTGCTAGGCCAGCAGAGCACCACACTGGCAGGGACCACCCCTCTATCCCATCCCATCCCCCTGGGCCTGCTGTCCCTCCAGTGGGAAAGAGACAAGGGATTGTGGCCATCCAGCTCCCCTAGGTTTGCAGGATGCTACCCAGGAGGCCCCCTCAGGTCTAACCTCAAGGGGATCACTGGGGGAATCTGCAGAGCCCAACCACCAGGGATCAGATAGAGGCAGACAAGGGGATGTAGGGCTTACTGCAACCAGTGCCCAGACCTTGACAGTCTGTGTTCCCGCTAGCAGCAGTACCTGCACAGTTTTTAAATTACTACTAAGTTGGGCAGCAAGTGTCCATACTACCCAAAGCCATTTATTTATTTTTTTTTTTTTTATGATAGTCACAGAGAGAGACAGAGAGAGAGGCGGAGACATAGGCAGAGGGAGAAGCAGGCTCCATGCACCGGGAGCCCGACGTGGGATTCGATCCCGGGCCTACCAGGATCGTGCCCTGGGCCAAAGGCAGGCGCTAAACCGCTGCGCCACCCAGGGATCCCCCCAAAGCCATTTAGAGATGCAATGATCCTTATCAAAATACCAAGGACAGTTTTCACATAAATTGAAAAAAAAATCCTAAAATCCATAGGGAACCACCAAAGACCCCAAATAGCCAAAGCAGTCCTATGAGGGAAGAACAAAGATGGAGGCATCCACTTCCAGATTTCAAGCTATACAGCATAGCTACAGTGATCAAAACAGTATGGTATTCGCATAAAAACAGACATGTAGACCAATGGAACAGAATAGACACCCCAGAAATAAATCTGTGCATATGTGGTCAATTAATTTATGACTAAAGAGTCAAGAATATACATTAACAAAAGGACAATCTCTTCAATAAATGGCATTGGGGAAACTGGAAAGCCACATGCAGAAGAATGAACCATTTCCTCACACCATACACAAAAATAGACTCAAGATTGATTAAGGACTTTAACCTAAGACCTGAAACCTTAAGTCTCCTAGAAAAACATGAGAAGTAAGCTCCTAATATTGGTCTTGGCATTGATTTTTTTTTGGATTTGACAACATAAGCAAAGGCAACGAAAACAAAAATCAATAAATGGGACTACATCGAACTATAAAAAGCTTCTCCACATAAAAGAAACAACCAGCAAAATGGAAACAAAACCTATGGAATGGGAGAAGATATTCACAAGATATATATCTGTTAAGGGGTTAATATCTCAAATATATAGGGAACGTATACAACTCAATAGCAAAATCTAAAAATAAGAAAGAATAGAATTTTAAAATGGACATAGGACCTGAATAGACATTTTTCCAAAGAAGATATACAAATGGCCAAGAAGTACATGAAAAAGTGCTCATTGTCACTAACCATCAGGGAAATCAAAATCAAAACCACAATGAGATATCACTTGAAAGCTGTTAGACTATCTATTACCAAATAACTGACAAGAGATAAAAAGTGTTGGTGAGAATGTAGAGAGAAGAAACACTCATGCACAGTTGCTTGGAATGTAAATTGGTGCAGCCACTGGGGAAGACAGTATGGGGGTGTCTCAAAAAGTTAAAAATAAAATCACCATATGATTAAACAATTTCACTTCTGGGTACTTATATGAAGGAAATGAAAACAGTACTCGAAAAGGTATCTTCTTCACCCACTTGTTCATTGCAGCATTATTTACAATAGCCCCAACATGGAAATAATCTAAGTAAAAAAAAAAAAAAAAAAAGAAATAATCTAAGTGACTGCCAATGAATGAATGAATAAAGAAATCATGGCATGTACACACACATACACACACACACGTGTGTGCATATAAACGATGGAATATTATTCAGTCATGAAAAACCAGGAGAGTCTGTCATCTGCAACAACATGGATGAAGCTTGAGGGCATTATGCTAAGTGAAATAACTCAGACAGAGAAAGACAAATACTTCATGATCTCACTTATATGAGCAATCTAAAAAACTGAACTCATAGAAACAGAAGAGACTGGTGGTTACCAGAAGTGGGAAGTAGAGGAAATGGGTGACAATCATCAAAGGGCACAAACTTCTAGTTATAGATAAATAAGTTCTGAGGATGTAACGTACAGCAGGTGACTATAGTTAGCAATACTCTTTTGTATACTTGGAAGCTGCTAGAGGAGTAGATCTTGAAAGTTTTCATGACAGATCAAAAATAGCGATTATGGGAGGGGATGGGCATGTTAATGAACCTTATTGTGGTAATCATTTCACAATCAAAACATATATCACATCATCACATTGTACACCTTAAACTTACACAATAGTATATGCCAGTTACAGATCAATATATCCGGGGAAATAGGGGCACCTGGTGGCTCAGTGGTTGAGCATCTGCCTTTGGCTCAGGTCATGATCCTGGGGTCTTGGGATCAAGTCCCACAAAAATCTTGGGAAATAAATGTTTGTGACATGCACCTTTCAGGACGAATGCCATATTCTAGCCCCTTGCAAAGGACCAGCGATACTGACATCACCTGGAGGCTAATTATACATGCAGAAGCTCATTCTCAATCCTGGCCTGAATCTGTATTTTTATCAAGATCCCCAAATGATCCACATGCACATTAAAGTCTGAGAAGCATTGGTGGAGGTGCTTCAGCGAGTGAATTTTTATTTCTGTGTGCCCTACTCACTCACCTGTAAGACAAAGGAGCATCTCTCTCCTTCTGGAAATACTCCTTGCTTTTATCCAGTAAATTTCCCTGGGGAAATGCACAATGAAAAAATTCGAACATCACTGCATTATACCTAAATGAAGCATTAATAAACGGCTTTCTGAGCAAACATGGGAAGCAATGGCATTGAGGTCACCCGATTTAATTTGCAAGTCATGTCATATTTATGCAGAGAATGACAAACAGGCTCCCTGTCTTCTCTACCAAAACTAACACTTCATGTCATACGTGATTTCTGTCCCAATCTCATGAGAAGTTTCATAATGACCCTCTTGTAAAACTGTTCCCAGTGAGAGAAAGAAAAATCTAAAAAATGACTTTTAAAATATTCTTTGGGAGTCATTTGTAACATTACAATAGTTGTTCAATTAAAGCCAGAAAATTGGATGCCTGGGTGGCTCAATGGTTGAGCATCTACCTTTGGCTCAGGTCGTAATCCCGGGGTCCCAGGATCGAGTTCCGCATCGGGCTCCTGCACGGAGCCTGCTTCTCTCTCTGCCTGTGTCCCTGCCTCTTTCTCTCTGTCTCTCATGGGTAAACTTAAAAATCTTAAAAAAAAAACCAAAAAAACAGAAAATCTGTAAACTTGATCCTACGTCAATATCCTCACTACAACCATCTATGATAAGAATAATCCAGCCTATAAACACCCCAGCTTCACCTCAACCAGCTATCTTTAAGGAATGGGTCTGAAAAGCTGCAAGCCTCACCAGCAACCCTGTGTGATTGCAACAAAGAATCTTGAGAAACTTGGCAAGCCGTTCTGACACTTTTGAGGGTATCGAGATGCACTTTGGTTAAAAAGAGCAGGTTTTTGGATCCTAGCCTGAGATCCCAATTCAGTGAATTGGTAGAGGAGCACAGGCTGTCGTTGTAAACAGATTGTCCACGTGATGCTAGTGAAATGTTCCAGGGCCCACCTCTGTGAAGGGCATGGCACAGGGACACTCCCCTGCTGGAGATTTGGCCCCATCCTGGACCCTGGGAGCAACGCTGTTTCCAGGCCATTGTACTGGATCATATTTCCGATGGTTACGGTTCAGACCTTTACAGCCCAATTTAACACAAAATGTGTTCTTGCCTCAGTGACGTTGCCAACCAGTTCCCTATAATTTTCCTATCAACAGTTGAACTCCCTACCAGTGCTTTAATTCCTCAGCAGTTAAGGTTCCTGTCCCTAAAGCCCAAATTATCCTTGATAGGTAATGGAAAAATTCTTCACACTCTATCTAATGCCAGCTTCTGGATCTCTGCTGTCTACCTGCCGCCTGTCTTAGGGATCCCGGTCAATCTCAGTGGTCTTTTCTTTGTCTCACTGATCCATAGTTTTCAAAATTAAATGTTAGCCATGAAACTCTCCAAGAACAATCTTAGATGGAAGTCCTTAATAAAACAAAGCTGCTGTGACAGATGGAGGGGGAAAAGGGAAGTTGAGGCAGAACTCAACTAGACAGCATTCCCACCGTCCAACACACACACACATACACACACACACACACTCACTCATGCAACATTCATTCATTTGAACACTCAAAGCCGTTCACTCACTTACACAACATCCTCCCGTGTACACCTGTTTGCTCACATTTGCACACATCTGCACGCAAACCCCACGTATACACATGTGCTCACAGCCACACATCCCATCCACCACATTTACATACACACACACACATACACACACACACAGAGACATACTCCTGACCCTGAGGCAGCTCTACAAAAGCTTGTGACTCCATGGGAAACATTCTGAAAATCTTTACCCTTGGTCATGGGTTCCCTTTTGTGGCTATAGCATTGGATTCCCTTCCTAGGCTTCAATGTCTAACCTTAAATCCACCTTCAAGAGAACCAGATTGGGGCCGCCTGGATGGCTCAGTTAGTAAAGCATCTGCCTTTGCCTCAGGTCATGATCCTGGGGTCCTGGAATCAAGCCCAGCGTCGGGCTCCCTGCTTAGTGGGGAATCTGCTTCTTCTTCTCCCGCTGCCCCTCTCCCTGCTTGTGCTCTCTCCCCCCAGCTCTATCTCAAATAAATAAATAAAATCCTTTTTAAAAAGAGTACCAGATTGCCTCTTCATAAAACATAATTAATGAAAGTAACTCCCATGTTCACGTTTTCAACTCATCTATGGGTTTTGTTAAAATTCCTGTTCGAACATATTTTACTCAGGGTCTATTCAAGCACTTATCAAGCCTGGGTTGTTACATTCTCTGAAAAAATTAGTTAACAAATGAGAATTAGTCATCATTGTATACAACCAAATTACCGAAGTATTTCGTATTTTAGTATTATGGTAAATGATACTGCTTTTAAATGTATAATTTTTCAATGCTAGCATATTGAAATATAATTGACTTTTGCACATTGGCTTCATATTCTACAAACTTGCTAAGTTTATTACTTACAGTGACTTACTGGACATCCATTGGGTTTTCTACATAAGCAATCATGTTATCTTCAAATATTAACACTTTCATCTCTTCCTTTCTAATCTACACATCTTTAATTTATTGGGCTTGCATAATCACAATGGCTGAGACCTCCATCCAGTACGATGTAGAATGGGAACGGTGATGGTGGACATCCTGGCCTGGTCCCCAGTCTAGTGGGAAAACATTCTATCTTGATTCAGGATGATGAAGCCTGTAGGTGTTTTTCTAGATGCTCATTATCAAGTTAAGGAAGTCCTATTCTAGCCCTAATTTATGGGAGTTTTTTATCACTGAATAGTTGTACATTGCCAAAAAGATCATTGTGTTTTCTTCTTTCTTCTGTTGATACGGTAAATTTCACTGATTGATCTTTTAATAGAGTTTCAATCTTGGTTCAGTTCTCGAAGCCTTTGCTGTATGTGTCCTTGGGTCTATCTCACAAACCTGCAGCTCACAGGCCTTGGACTTCCGTGCATTCAGATCGTGAACTGGGGGCCCTCTGCCCCAAATGTCTTCTCTCAGGAATGGCTGCACAATCTCACCCACTTGCAGGCCTCTTTTCCTGGCTGCAGTGGCCAGAAACACAGGATTTCTCTCTGAGTCCAGCTGCCTGCACCAAGTGCCATGCTTTTCTGTGACTGAGGCTCACCCCCAGAGCAAGACAAAACAGAAAAAGAAGAAAGAAAACAAAGACTCCTCACATGATTATGATTACAGAGGCACTTTTTTCTACTCCCTGTGGGTAGATAGATGGGATCACTACTGGAGTTTTAACCTCCTCTGCCGCGGCTGGGCAGTCTAAGGCCACAATAAAAATGAATAAAAACTAAAAAGCACGGTCCCCTGTGGGACACTTTTCCACTGTTTTACTTTATGCCACAACCTCTTTGTTTTCGTCTACTTTTAAGTGTTTTCAAGTAGCTGATTGTTATATTAACCCAAATATTTTCAAATGTAATTGGTGGGGAAGACAGGTTTGCATTATTCCATTTTGAACAGAACTAGAAGCCAGGAGAACCTGTATATAAGACTTAATAAACATGGTCACACATGAAGTACCAGGTAAGTATTTGCCTTAACCAACCTATTTCTAGAGCTAAATAATGATGACCCTTGACCACAACTTTATTGAATATTTTTAATGTTATGGGTATTAGATAGATGTTTCAGAAGACACTATAAGAACTTCCTAAGAGACATTCCCAGCATGATTTTGGTAATGCTCAATCATCTCAAACTATTTTTTTGTAAGTTTTTAGGGGTGGGGGACAACCTAAAATGGGCTATGCCTTGAGTCTTCACTTAAAACCTACTTGCACAATTTCTGTGTATTTTGAAGGAAACCAAATCCATCTATATCTAATCCCTAAAACTTCTGTTAACCAAATTTTGCTTTTTAGAGCCATTTGATATTTAGACTTTAGCAGAGGTTTTTTTCCCCCCTGTAAAAACAGGAAGTGGTCATCTGCCAAATGTAAACTAACTTGAAAGTCATAAGAGGGTCATGTCAAGTTCATAACTTCAAATGCAAAAGTTCATGGGTGCATTCTAAACTTGTCAATATTTGTTTATTTGCTTTCTTCAGTCCTAAAGATCACCTGGCATTAAGTGCGTTCACAGAAATTATAATTTTATCATCTTAAGGTATTCCTATAGATCACATTTCATAAAAGAAAGGGATGAGGGGGTAGGTACTGAGTAATAAGCATAGGACATTTTGTTAAATATAAAAACTGGAACAATTTGAGCAAACTAAATCACATAACACTGGATTATAACCCCATATTTAAAATAAACAACCATGAGTCCATACTGGTATAAATTGAGTTGTTAAATAAGTAACTAATAAATAAATAGGGGATAACAGACAAATCTCCCATACAGAAGAATTACAAATATCCTATGTGGATCTTTTCTCATCAAGGAGATAGAGCATAACTCTCCACCCCAGAAGTATAAGCTGCACATAGGGACTTCTTCCTTCCAAAGAACACAGGATAAAAAATGGGGGGAGAAGGAAGAGTATGTTTATGGTGGAAAACATGACAAATGCCACCTCAGCCAGGTGATCAAGTTGAGCAGAAATACTGTTAAGTCATGTTGACAGCATATACCCTTGATATGATATGATGGGAATGACCTCTGTGGTCTTCCTCTCTGAACCTATGAACCCAGTGTAACCTTGAGAAAAATATCAGGGAAAAAAATGCAATGTAGTAGGTGCCACAAATATACCTAACCAGTACCCCTCAAAAGAGTCAAGGTCATCAAAAACAAGAAAAGCCTAAAAATTGTCACGGCAGGGGCGCCTTGGTGTCTCAGTCAGTTAAACGTCTGTCTTCAGCTCAGGTCATGATCTCAGGGTCCTGGGATCCAGTCCCACGTCGGGCCCTGCTCAGCAGGGAGTCTGCTTGTCCCTCTCCCTCTGCCCCTACCCACCACTCTTGCTCTCTCTCTCGCTCTCTTTCTTCCTCAAATAAATAAATAAAATCTTAAATAGAAAAAACTGTCACAGTCAAGAGGAACCCAAGGAGATAGGACAACTAAATGTGATGTACTGTCCTGGCCAGGATCCTAAAAAGGACCGTCAGTTAAAATGAGAGAAATCTGAATAATGTATGGACTTTAGTTAATAACAATGTATCAATATTGGCTCATTAGTTGTGGCAAACGTACCACACTAAAATACGCTGTCAAGAATAGGGCAACTGGGTATGGGTTATATGGGAACCCTCTGAACTATCTTCACAATTTTTCTGTGAATCCAAATCTATCCTAAAATAAAAAGTTATTTCAAAAAAACATTCAAGGCTGAGTTCTCTCCTCCAACCACCCACTCCTCATCCGAAGTAAGAAATGTGTCAACCCATTTTCAACGAGTAAAAAGCAAACTGAAAACACTTCCAAAATGTCCCTTTTGATCATTCTCAGAATTGGTCCGTGGCAAGCTAATTTATTGTGATAAAAACATGTGTTTTGTTTATTGTGTATTTCTCCCTACAAGAAAATAGTCAAACTTGAGTGTTCCCTTGTCTGCACAGTTTATGTTGAGTGGGGCAGGGGTGGGGGGATCTGAAAGTGTCTGAAAATGATGTCACTTACGTTCTGGCTTACATTTCCAAAATTCTGAATTCTTTGGGTAAATGATAGTAGGTAATCCTTACATGGGGTGAGAGACGCGAGGAGGTCATTGGAGAAGATGGGTTTAGGAATAGAGAGAAAGAAGTAAAAGTGTGGTTCCCCAAATTCAGGTACCACACAGAGACTTCAGCATCCTATGAATATTATAGACCTCAAACCTATTTCTTCTCAGCTTCCTGGAAAATCACCAGACTTCAACGAACAAAATGAATCTGGGAGAAAATGAATGGTCAGGCTCAAAACACTAGTGGTCCAGGTCTTGCCAAAGATGAGGCTGTCCAAGCTGACCAGAAGCTGCAGTATCCCCCAACCCACCTGCACCCCCACCCCCACCCCTGCCAAAGGCCTGTGCCCAGGATCATCCTGAATAATCTGTACTGCTTGATACTGTACAGATCATTCACACCTCAAAGGACCCTAAATTTGATTGAGATTCAATTTCCTGCTAAGCCAGTGAGTTAGAAACTGGAGAGTCAAATACCTTCAAATGCTGAAAATCACAACTACTTTAGGAACAAAGTGTAATAAAGCTGTCACCTGGGATCCCTGGGTGGCTCAGCAGTTTAACGCCTGTCTTCCGCCCAGGGTGTGATCCTGGAGTCCTGGGATGGAGTCCCATGTCAGGCTCCCTGCAGGGAGCCTGCTTCTCCCTCTGCCTGTGTTTCTGCCTCTTTCTTTCTCTGTGTCTCTCCTGAATAAATAAATAAAATCTTTAAAAATAAATAAATAAATAAATAAATAAATAAATAAAGCTGTCACCTAAAGAAGATCAATGCCATGCTCTCGGAGCGGAAGAAGAAAAAGTTGCTTGTCAATATCCTACCCGCAGAAGAAAGAGAAAGAGTTCTTGAAAGATGCTCTCAACATGTACTTTATATTAAAAATAACATTTATTGAATCATTAATTGAGCATTGATTATATGCCAGAAATATGTATTTTGCATGCATGATTGCAATCATTTCTACTGGGTGGAAGAAGGGAGGTATGACAAGTCTCTCTCTCTCTCTCTCTGAGATGTGGGAGATGAGTCTCCAAGAGGCAGAGCAGCTTGTCCACAATGACACTGATAACAACTGCCAGAACTAGACCCAACCCACAGCTACAGAGATGGGGCACACTCCAAGCCTGTCCTCCCTTGGAGACGGAGCTTCATAGCTCTCTTTGACTTTCCTCATGTCTGCCATTTCATCCTGGGCCCATCTTTCCTTACAAGATTTGCCAAGCTGGGCATGAGTACCTTTGTATGGGTTGTATCTCCCTTGGATGAAGGGCAAGATTTAGGCCAAAAGTAATTGGCCTTCATTTTAAAATCAGGATCCGTTCATGGAAAAATTAAGTTGCTACACAAATTACTCCCCACACCACCAAGTAAATGTTCACCCATAAGTGATCTCAGGGACACCCAGAACCCCCTTGCATGTCTCCAGGCCACACCGCTTTCATTGGCTGCAGAACATTTGGTTTGGACTTTGGAACCCATGAGAACCGAGCTGGTGTTACAGGCATCAGACGTTTTGGGTTAGACTGAATAGTGCAGAAGCTTTTGTGTGCCAGAGGCACCTCATCCCTCTGTCCCAGAGGAGGACAATCACTACTGTTTGAATCAACCCCTACAGGGCTGCTGAGGAGAGACAGAAAAACCTCAACATGTTCCTCTACTGCAATGCAGACTCTACCCCTACTCCAGCACCCCCATAAACTGAAAATATCTCTTTTAAAAATGATAATATAAATGAAGCTTCTTAGAGATTATGACCTTACATAAGTGACATTAGAACCACTGCAGCTGTTTAGTGAAAGTGGTTTTTTTTTTTTTTTACTTCTTCCTGTTGATTTTTTTTTTTTACCCTTCTCTGCCAAGAAAGTTTACTACATTTTTTTTCATTATTTTCCTTGTGTCAAGTGGAACTTTTTCATCCAAATTTCACTGCTCGGGCCCATATGTCTCTTCTTTCTTCTTCTTCTATTTTTTTTTTAAGATACCACATAACAAAAATGTTTCTCTTATATTAATTTTGTTACTCAGGCAAAGTAAACCATCACTCCTCGGTATGTCATATAAAAGCCAGAAGAGTAGTGACTCACTCATGCAGAGATTTTATTTAAAACATTTGCTCTGTGGTCAGAGTAGATTAAAGACAGATCAGGTTGCCCTCGCTGTGCTGGGTTAGTGAGAGTGAGAGATGTTGCCACTTGGTAGATAAACCACATGCAGCTCATATGACAGGAACTTTCCTTGGTCCCCTGCCTCCCTTCTGTGAGATTAGAACACCTGCATTCAGCAGACTCAGGTTTACTGACCCAGCGAATGGGAAGGACCAGATGTTTCATTTGGTGACCAGAACTCAGAAGGCTAGTGGAAGATGGTCTGGGTTTCCCTAAGGGACCCATGAGACATGCAGAAAGGAAAAGGAGCAAACCAGTGGGGGTGAAAAAAGAAAATAAAAAGGAAGAAAGAAACCAAGGGAGAGCACTATGACAAGTTTCCACTGTTCTTTTTCTGTGCCAGAAAGAGTTTGGAATGTTAAGTGATTGCAAATTGAGCAGCTCATGGGTAATCGATTTGGTCTTCACCAGTAGGGGTCAGAAACCCATGACATGCAAATAATATTTATACAATTGAAACAAGGAACAGATGAAGTCCATGGAAGAGAATGAATTTCTGCTTTTTGATTTTTATAGAAAAAGCACAAATTCCAACATCTGAGACAGACACAGTGAAAAAAATGGCACATGGTAGAAGCTTACGTGTGGATGAATATCCATAACTGTCAGTGCTCACAAGTCCATGTGATATTTAGCTCATGTCTACCAACTAAATTAACTCATAAAGATCAACTAGGTAATTGATTTTGCGTGTGTTCAAGATTCCATTTTGAAATTTACACCTCTCTTCTTCCAATCTCCTTTTTTAATTTTTCCTTCAAGAAACTCAAAGCAAACCAGTGATTTCTTTGCACTTAAAACAACTCTTGAGCTGCTGAAGATGGAAATTGTCAGTAAGATCATATAATCCACAGGTTACAAGAAATCCCAGTTGAACTGGACCTCTGACTCAGGGCAGGACTTTTTCTTCTAGCATCTGTTAATATATGGTTGCCAAAGAAAGCATGCTTGTGTATTTCCATTGATAAGGGAGCTGATGTTTTGTGGGGCACTTACTTCCATTGTTCATGTAGCTGTGCATTAAATACATATTTTTAAACACTTCTGTGTTTGGAATAAAGTAATGAACAGGAAAATCATAAAATAGTGATAAGTGCAATTAAAGACACTTAATTAGAATAATTATTTGTTTAATTTAACTAAATTTAATCAGAATAATATGCTTGGCTCCTATAGACTGGATGATCAAGGATGGCTCTCCTAAGAGGTAATATTGAGGTTCAGAAGGAAGAGTGTTCTAAGCAAAAGGAGCCATTGAGATGAAGGGACTAAGCGGGGGAATTAGTTTGGCCTAGCAAAAGAAGAGGGGAAATAAACAATGTAACAGGAAATTGGCCAGATCAAGGGTGCTGGAAGACATAATTGGAATGGTGGACAGAGGCCATTCAATGTTGGGTTTTGCAGGCCATGATAAGGATTGTGGGTTCTAGTCTAAACACCATGTGAAACTGGTGTTTAAAATTTTTAAATTAAATAATTTTAAGCATGGGATTTAAAACAGTGCTCACATATAGAGAATGGGACCCACAGCAACAATAGAAGCAAGGAAACCATTCCAAGGTTATTGTGGTAGATCGGAAAGAAAGAGTTTGATAGCTCAGATTGTGGTGGTAATCCTAGAGGTAGAAAGAAGTATATGAATTTGGGGTATATTATAGGATTGGGGTTAGCAAAACTAGCTAGATCGTGTGACCTGGGGTGAGGGGAGTAAGAGAAAGAAGACTCACCTACAACTCCAAAATATTTAATTTGAACAGTTGAACAGGTGGTAGTATAATTTACTATGAAAAACACTTTGGGAGGCACCTCGGTGGTTCTGTGGTTTAGCATCTGCCTTCGGCTCAGGTTGTGAAACTGGGGTCCTGGGATCAAGTCCCACATCAGGCTACCTGAGGGAAGCCTGCTTCTCCCTCTGACTATATCTCTGCCTCTCTCTGTGTGCCTCTCATGTATAAGTAAATAAAGATCTTTAAAAAAAAAAAAAGAAAGAAAGAAAGAAGAAAGCAAGCAAGCAAGCAAGCAAACAATGAGCTGACCAGGTTTGCAGGCAGTGTAGATAACCCAAGAACTATGTTTTGACCACATTATGGTTGAAATGCCTCCCATGTAGACAATTGGCTATGAAAATCTAGAGCCTGAAGCAGAGGCCATGTTTTTGAGGCATCTGCATTTTGTAAGACAACGGAATTATCAGTAGGCTACCTCTAATACTGAAATGAAATGTTCTGTAACTACTACCTACTAGTCTTCATTTCGTCTTGAGGTTGGGGTAGAGGGAGAGCTAATTAATGCATGACAACCTTCCAAATATTTGACAGCATATAAACCACTATTTACTACACATCTGATCTATGCCAAGTACTTGCACGGAATTTATTATTTGGACATTATAGGATATATAAGGACATATATTCATGCCCCAACTTTATTTTTTGTAAGGTTTTATTTATTTACTTGAGAGAGAGTGTGTGCATGAGGTGGGGGGAGAGGGGAGAGAGAGAGAGAGAAAGACAAGCACACTCTCCGCTGAGCGGGGAGCTCGATGGTTGGGGGTGGGAGGGCAGTGATCCCAGGACTCTGAGATCATGACCTGAGAGGAAGGCAAGGCAACACTTATCCAATTGAGCCATCCAGGTGCTCCTACTGCCCCAACTTTAAAGAAAAGGAAACTGGAGTGTGGAGAGTATCTCATCCAGGGTCACAGAGCTACAAAGAAGGAGAGCGGAGTTTCAGTCCAGGCAGGTCTGTCTGATTCCAAAACTCATTATTACACCATACCTCCCAGCCCCCGATGAATAAACACTAGTGCCCTCAAGTGTTCCTCACATAGCAGGGCTTCCAGAACATTTTACCATTCTGCAAGTCCTCTAGTAGCTTCCGACTTCAGCAAGATTTCTCATTAAATTTCAGTCCTTCCAATGAACACATCTGATCCGACCGAGGAGGAGTACACCCATCTTCTGGTCAGATGCCTTCTTAGAATGATGCTGGACATTGCATTAGAGCAACCACATCACACTGCTGGCTCATATAAAATCTGTGGTCAACTACTGTCTAGCCAGGGCGCCCACATCCTATACTTGTGCTATAATTTTTTTTTGCCTAAATTAAAAATGTCGAGATATTTGAAACCTGAGTCTTTTAACGAGCATATTAGTCTCTTCCTCCCACTTCTGTTGCACATACAGGTCTGAGAAGTGAGCCTTTTGTCTACGTCCCATTCGTTGACTAAAGTGATATTTAAATCACAGAATCAAAATGTTTAATACAATAAAAATAATAGCGAGGATTCATGGTTTCAGAAATTAGCCCAAGTCTCAGTTTTCTCATCTGTAAGACGGAAATCACAACAGTAACAAGGAATAAATGACACATTATGCCTGTGAAATTCTTAGCTGTGAGGTCATAACGATCTACTGCTCAAAATCTTGGAAGAGCATCTTATTTTAAGATGACGTTCACCCTTTGATATTAAGCCATGCTCTGATCTAACCACGGGACATCGTGTTGAGAAAGTATACAGGAACTAAAATTAATATGCCAACAGCAGTTTTTCTTTTAAGAAAAAAAAAAAAGAGCAAAGGACATCAGTGTATCATGGAGAGTTATGCTACTTAATTGCCTACTGGCAGTTTGAAATAAGTCACTGCTAATGCACCTCCCGTTCTGTCCCACCAAGAAAATGAGCTATCTTAGGAGCCCTCAGGGAAAAGATCCTGGGGTAGAACAGTGACTGAAGGGAGGCTCTAAACGCCCCCACTCCACCCAACCCCACACTTCCTACTTATTGGTGCCCTGCATACAGCCTATCCTTCTATCCTAGCTAGAATTCTCCAGAAGCAGATGATGAGACGAGGATTCCAGTGTAAGTTATTTCTTTGGGAGATGATAGGAAACACCAGGAAAATGGACACCTGAGCCAGAGAAAGAAAAGAAATAAAGGATTATTAAATTAGTTACCACTGAGTGTAAACAGCCTGGTTCCTGCTGGGGAGTTTTGGGGTCCAGTGTAGACTTTGTGCCTCAGAGTCATGCCATCCCAGTTAGTTAGTTGTATGCTAACTCCCACCAGTCATGGGATGGAAGGTTACTTCCAGAATGCCTTGAGCACCAGAGAAGGCTGCCAGACAATTGTAAGGCAGCTATAACTATAGTACAATACATGGTAAGACCAATACAAGGTAGATGGATATAGATGAAGAAGAACAACTGGGTGAGGGTTTTAAAAGCCCCCAAGCTGTTTAATAATCTAGATCAGATGCCTACTTCCCTGACTGGCTGTATGACCAAAAAGAAGACGGTAACATGAAAAATGTAAGCTCTGAACAACACAACAGCAAAACAAACAAAACAAAAAAGGCAAAACATTTTAATAGACGTTTCACCAGACATGATATACAGATAGCAAATAAGCACATGAAAAGGTGCTCAACATCATAAACTATTTCGAACATGCAAATCAAAGGTGAGATACCACTCCACTCCCACCAGGATGGCTATTATCCACAAAAGAGGGGAGGGGTATGATTACAAGTGTTGGTAAGGATGTGGAGACATTGGAGCCCTCATGCATGGCTGGTTGGGATGTAAAAAGTCAAGCACTGCTGTAAACAGGAAGTTTCTCAAAAAGTTAGCACATAGTTACTGCATGATACAGCAATTTCACCCCTAGGAATAGATAGACCCAAAAGAGCTGAAATCAGGGATTCCAACATACTTGTACACCAGTGGTGGAAACAACCCAAATGTCGACAAATGAATAGATTGTACAATGTGGTATATATACACAATGGAATATTACTCAGCTATAAAAAGGACTGAAATTCTGACACATGCTACAGCATGGATAAATCTTGAAAGCATTAGGCTAAGAGAAATAAATTAGACACAAAAGGACAAATATCGTATGACTGTTCTTGCATGGGGTACCTACAATAGGAAAATTCGTAGAGGCAGAAAGTAAAGCAGAAGTTACTAGAGCCTCAATGAGGAAGGAACGGGGAATTATTATTACAGAATCACTATCTGGGATGACAAAAATATCCTGGAAGTGGAGAGTAGTGATGATGACCCTATATTGTGAATGTACTTAACACTGCTGAATCATACACTTAGAAATGATTAAACTGATACATTTTGTTATGTATATTCTGCCACAATAAAAAAGGTTAGGGGGGATGCCTGGGTGGCTCAGAGGTTGGGCATCTGCCTTTGGCCCAGGGCCTGATCCTGGAGTCCTGGGATCGAGTCCCACATCAGGATCCCTGCATGGAGCCTGCTTCTCTCTCTGCCTATGTCTCTGCCTCTCTCTGTGTGTGTCTCTTGTGAATAAATAAATAAAATCTTTTAAAAAACAATAAAATAAAATAAAAAAAGGTTAGGGGTTCCTGGGTGGCTGAGGCAGTTAAGTGCCTGACTCTTGATTTTGGCTCAGGTAATGATCTCGGGGTTGTGGGATCGAGCCTCATACCTGGCTCCATGCTCACCACAATGTCAGCTTGAGATTCTCTCTTCCTCTGCTCCTCCCGCATTTATGCTCTCTCTAAATAAATAAATGTTTTTGCAAAAGGTTAAAACAAGCCAATATGTCTTTTAATTAAACACTGAAGAATAATTTTTGGAAAGGGAACTTTGGAATCAATAAACACAGCACATTACAACTAGGACCCACATCTTCCATGAGAAACCATGTTATCTTAATGCCATTAGTTTTGGTGACTAAAAGCATGAGTTTGCAAAATATAACATTTCAAGTGTCTGAACATGTACATTTTAATAACCAACAACTCATACCTGTAAGCCAGATTTCTCTTTCATTAGTGTGATGAACCTGATAATAAAACAACCATTTTCTCTCAAAGTTCTGTCACTATTATACGGTTGGCCAACATTAGCATGGAACCAAACCCAGAGTAGCTTGACCTTTATTTCTTGCTAAACTATTTTTAATATGAATCTATTTCCAAAAATTTCATAAGGCAATAATTTACCTACTGTTCAACTTTCTATTTGGCTTCTTCTCTCTCTCTCTCTTCCTCTCTTTCTCTCTCTCACCTCTTTGTAAAATTGGTAAATGCATCTTGTCCATTTTTTCTTTGATTGAAATATTTTACAGTGAGCATAGGCTTTTTCCATGAAGGATGTTCCAATGCCAAAGTCTATCCTCCATTCTTTCTTCCCAGCAGGATAGCCTTCCACTTGCCAACCCCTCTGACGTGAGCCTGTGTTCCCCACAGGAGGTGCAGATAGCAAAGATAAGTAAATCTCTATTTGAAAGCCATCCTATATTTGGGAAACACTGGTTACAAGATGGATATTTACTTTACCAAATGCTTTTATGCTTCAAAAAAAAAAAAGACATTATTTAGGAAACAAAGCAGATCAGCAAATGCTGATTTGAAAAGAGGCAGCTAGTGACACAGAGGAGAAAGCCACCTGGCTTGACTTGCATGCCTTCTTATAATTAAGTACATTGCTTTTGTTATAAAGACAATGAATATTCATGCTAAGAATGCAAACAGTATACAGAGGTGTTTGGTGAAAAGTAACTTTGCCCTCCATCTCTCAGACTCTCATTTTAAATCCCCAGAGATAATCACAAACTTCACTTCCTATGTATATTATTTCAGACATTTCATATGTAAAGAGAAAAATATGTGTAAGTCATATGTATCATGCATCATAAATGCTGATTTGAAGAGATTCTGAGTGGGCGGGGCACCTAGGTGGCTCAGTCGGTTAAGCACCTAACTCTTGGTTTCCACTCAGGTCATGGTCTCACCGGTTGTGGGATAGAGCCCTGCTGGGCAGGGAGTCTGCTTAAAGACTCTCTCCCTCTGCCCCTCCACCCCCTCAGACATGTGTGCTCTCTCTCTCTCTCTCTCTTTCTTGTTCTAAAATAAATAAATAATCTTTTTTAAGAAGATTCTGAGTGGGGGAAAAAAATCAACAAATATAGGAGTATGTATACTGTCATCTCATTTGTGTAACACATGATGTATATATGCAAAGGCATATTTTCATATTTATATGTAAAATGCCTGAAAGGAAACATATAAAATCCATGTTTTGGAACCTAAGACCCATGATAATGGTATTACAGGAGATGGAGCCTCTGGGAGGTGATTAGATCATGAGGTGGAGCCCTTGTGAATAGGATCAATGCCCTGATAAAAGAGACCCCAGCGAGCATCCCTGCCTCTTCCACCAGGCAAGGACACAACACGTAGTCTGTGACTGGAAAGAGGGCTCTCCTCACACCTAACCACACTGGCATCTCAGACTTTCAGCCTTCAGAACTGTGAGAAATCAATTTCTGTTGTTCATAAGCTACTCAGTCCATGGTATTTGTGATAACAGCTCACACAAACTAAAATACCAGGTTAGGAATCAAACACACCAGCCAGAAGGACTTTTCCATGTAAAGACAAATAAAGCAGAAATAATCAGAATGCGCCAGAACATGTATCATGTACCTTAGTATGTACTAACTTCAAATTAGTTCTCCCCGTATTTCTCCCCTTCTTCATTCCAGCATGGCAGCTTGGCCCATTTGGGTCCCACTTATCAGCAGATACTTCCTGCCTGGAAAATCCTTGATGAAATTATGTTAGATCGTCTTCATCTGATGGGAACAGAGCTAGAGGACTGCATAATTAAGCAAAGAGAAGGGAAATTTGCCCAAAGTGAGCAAAGATCCAGTTTTCTCATTCCAGTGAATAGATAGGCTCGGCCACTGCTGGTCAGATCACAGGACCTCAGGGGGAATGAGTACAAGTATTTTAGGAATCCCAGACCCAAGACAGCATCTCCCAGCCTTGGCAAAGATGCCAGTGCATCCAAAGTGGCACAGAAGTAGCAGAGGATGAGCTATGAAGGGACCAAAAAGGCTGAGGTATCTTGGGGTCAATCAGTATTGGCTGATAATGGGAAGAAACTGTCCTCTTTGCTTCCCCATGTCCCCTGGATGCTGTGACCTTAGAATCTTCATGCAATACCAGTTAATATGGGTAATGGAGTTAAGAGAAGGAAGATAACAAGAAAGAGAAGGATATCTCAATAATTATTGAGATAAAATTTTCCTTGGCCAAGGGTCAGAGTCCATTAAGTTGATTTAAGGAAAGTATTTAAACATAAAATCTCATTCATACTTGGAGTTTTTTTAATAGATTAATGTAAAGTGATCATGTATTAAAGATCATAGAGAAAGGAGAATGTACAAATATATGAAAAGCTTCAAAAAGAGAATTTTAAAATATATGAAACACTTCTGCTTATATTATCCTTGTCCAGTGATAATATTACTTTTTGGAGTGCCAATCCTACTTTAATACATATGTTACTAGAATAAAGCTATTATTTATCACCTACTGGAATTAAAATATGCCCTTATTTAAATTACAATTTAATAAACAAGCCTTAATCTTAACCTAAGGTTTTATCTAAATTATTATAAATCACTTTATCTAGATAATTTTATCTTTAGCTATCTTAATTTTATCATCTAACTTGACTTAACTCCCTGTTGTCAAATCTTACCCAGGACAAGTGTCCCCTCCACAAACCTCCTTAAATGCATGTCAGTTTGCCAAACACCAATTGTGCAAACCAAGCCATACTTTTAATGGATGTGGTGACTCTCGTTAAAAAAAACCCTCTTCATGTCATGGGCTCTGTAAAAAGGTAAACAGTATAGATCTCATGTAGGAAATTTTGAATTAAATTAGGGACACATGACCAGCAAGAATGACTTAAGTAGATAAACAGAATGGATAAAGAAGGAAAAAGAAAGGAAGTAGCTAAGAGGACCAGTTAACAGTATTCTTAAAATACAGTTTGGAAAGGTAAAGAATGGTAAGGCAAATCCTGAATCTTCTGGGGGCTAAGAAGAATTTTTATAAGAGAGCATTTGGAGTTGAGGTACAGAGATCTATTACACACTAGAGCATGGTAATCCTAGCTCAACTTATACCTTCTTCTATATACCACTGGGTGCCTAACTGTGAACTTCCTGCCTACATGTCAGAAATCTTGATTAAAGTTGTATGATGGTCAATGTCATATGTCAGCTTGGCCAGGCTAGGCGACCCAGTTGCTTGGTCAAACACAAGCCTAGATGTTGCTGGGACAGTGCTTTCTAGATGGAATGGACACTGAAATGAGAGGATTCTGAGAAAAGCTATTTGTTCTTCATAATGTGGATGGGCCTCCCTCAATCACGAGAGGCCTTATGGGAAGAGAGGTTCTAAGAGGGGAAGGAATTCTTCCTCCAGACTGCCTTTGGACTCAAGACTGCGGTAGCAACTCTTCCCTGGGTCTCCAGCTTAGTAACCTACAGATTTTGAACTTCCATCCCGTAAAATTGTATGAGCATATTTCTTAAGATAAAAGTCTCTTTATACCTATCTATTGATTGATCCAATTAGCTCTGTTCCACTGGAGAACCCTGTCTAATACAAACTGCTTCAGAGTTAAGCAATACTATAGCATCTAAAGGTGTTTTCTTCCTTATCAAAAACAGCCACTCTAGGATGACTTGAATTCCCCCTTCTGCTAGACTATTTTCAGGCCAATGGTGGCTGTGTCCAGCCTATGTAATTTCAAGTACCTGAACACTGACTATACAAGACATAGAGGCAATTTCCCAAAGCTAAAATGTGGAATGAATGTCACTGGACACTGAGAACACACAGTAGAATATGGAAAGGCCCCTTCCAAGTAAAAATTTCCAAGTTTAGGGTCAAGGTAGCAGAGTGGCCTAACATCTTCCAAAAACCCTTTTTTTTGTTTTTGAGTGATGGGAGGTAGCTACAGTATAAAATATTACAGTGAGAAAGGCTTGTCTCTTTCTTGCATTAATCTTGTCCATCTATTTCATTTTTAGAGAGTTTCATGTTCAGCCAACTACCATGCAATCAATTAAATCCCCAAAGATTATATGAGCAGGATTGCACTTTGACTTCTTCATTTCAATTACCCAGGACCCCAAATGTCCGTGACTAATGAAAAAGAGGATCCTGTTACCAAAGTTCCTATCTCAAGGAAATGAAAATGATTACTGGCTTGCATGCCTGTGGGTAATGCCCTATAGTAAAGCCAAGAATTTCAATTCCAAGTGGTCAAGTTATTCTGTATGCTTCAAAGTTATGGTTTCTACATGGGATGAAAAAAATAAAAAAGGACAATCTGTCCAAGATTACAATTGCTAATCCCTAAATAAACAGTTCAAATAGATGCTTTGGTGCAGATTCAAAAGAATGAATGCATAGGAGGGTATGTGGGGCTTCAGGTTGGAATATGGAAGAAGGGTATGACTTATCTCAGTGGATGAATGCAATCAACAAACACAGAGATATGAAGATATGACCATAAATAGATCACAGATGATCAGGAACAAAATATTCTAGTTTGATTTAAATAAGGAGATATGGGAGAAAAGTATAAAAGGTAAAAAGGCAGAGTCTCAAAGGCCCAATTTAGGACCATAGGTTGTATTTTTTGGGAGAAGTAGAGCAATTGAAGTTTGTGATGAGTTCATGACCATGTGTATAGTCAGTTGGAGCTTTGTTATCAGTTCTCCCTTCCTCCTTGAAATAAAATGATGTGTCCACATATCTTCCCACATAACTGTGCAGTGGCTCCTAGTAGAGAAGGCAGGATATTCATGTCTGCCACTTTTACCTTGGGCTTAACCATGTGCCTTGATTTGACCAATGAAATATTAACTGATGTGACATCTACAGAGACGTGAAATACGCCCGCAGAGATTGGTTTGCTTGTATGTCTTTCCACATCCATGAGAAGAACATCTACCAGGTAGCAGCTGATCCTAAATAAGGAGCTACATGGAGGCCTGAATTCAACACATGTGTGAGGTTAAGTATATGCAATCCTAGTGGAGCCCAGCAAAACCACCACTGACCCACAGACATGCGAGTATGAAACATATGCTTGTCATTGTAAGCCCTCGAGGTTTGGGGCTATTTGCTACACAGCATTACTACAGCAGCAACTGTCTAATAAAAATCAAAAGAGCAGTTTTGGAAGAGAAAACAAACTGGAAACACGAAGACAATTTAGAGAATTATTACAGACCCTCTAGAGAGATTTTTGTTCCTCTGACACAATAATCTATAACGTTTTGGATGCAGTTGTTCCAAATGGGTGGCTTCTAGGGTGAGGAGAGATGGATCGAATCCCCTATCTAATCCACACTGTCCACACAGTAGGAGCAAGAAATAAATCTTCCCTGTTATAGACCACTAAGATTTAGGACCTGCTTGTTTCCTCAGCATAACTCAGACAACCTCAATACAGGAACGAAGTTCCAAGATTAATTCAGCAGTTTTCCAATGTCATGGACTTTTGCATTTTCCCTCTTCCTATTCCTCTCCTATCTGCAGACAGTAATATCTCCCTTTAAGGTGTCAAGGTGACGATAGCAGGTGTAGGCCAGGATTGAGTCACATGTCCATGTTTGGGCTGTATCAGAAGGAAGAACAGACAAGAATCTTTGTCTTGTCAATACCTATGGTGGGAGACAGGCTTTGCTAACCATGAGGGAGGTGGGAGGAAGAGTTTCGAGAAGGCTGTCCAGAGGTCCTCCAAAAGTAGGATGAGATATACCACCCACATTTCAGATCCTACCCTATTGTTTATTGAGCACTTACTCTCTGACAATTTCTTTTCATAGTTTATAGAGGCTATTTTCCACCTGTTTGACAGATAATAAGCCAAGATCCAGGGGAGCTAACAGGGATCACAAAGCTAAGTCACCTTGATAGTAGGTTACAGAATCCAGTCTTGAAAGCACTCAGGCCTGCCCCTCTAGCCAAGTGCCCTTCATGTTAAGATTCTGGCCCCTCCCCATCCTTCAGTACTTCCAGACAGCCACCGATTGTGCTGCGTGATTTCTCTGTACTACAAAAAAGGCGCAGGACACAGACACAACAACAAAGTCCCTCCCTGGGGGTCTGAACTAGCCAAAAAAAAAAAAAAAAAGGCAGATGAAGGTTTTATTTTTTTTAGTGCCAAAGTCCATTCCAGAGAGCGCCTGCTGTCCCATGACTTATAACAGTAAGTGATGCTCAGAATCTGTTGGGCTCCCGAGCAAGCATGCCAGGTCTGTTTGTAATTTTGCAGCGCCTAGCATGCTTGTCAGAGGCTTTCCATTCATTTTCACTGACGCTTCTCTGGCCTTTTGAAGGCTTTGCAGCTCTGAAGGCCAAAAGCCCAGGCCCCAGCTCCTCAGAGGCTGGCAGTCCTCTTAACTGCACTTGCCTACATCCCCCGTCTCTCCCTTTGCTCCTTCCAAAGAGAGTATATCTCGCTACCACTGGAAAGGCAGCGACCTGAAACATGCTGTGAGGCTGGGCAGCAAATCTCTGGTGTTGCTCATCCCCGGAGCATTATTTCCCCCTTAATCACCAGGATCCTGGACTCTTGCTCTTGGGACGGCGGCCTGTCTTGATCTCTCTGGGAGAGGCAACAGAGCAGCTGCGGTAGAATGTGATGCTGCTGCGTTCATGGCATTGCACTCTTTCTTTGGATTCCCACATGGCTGCGCTCCCTCCTGGGTGGCCTGCCATGCAGACCAGAGTAGTCCCTCTTCCCAGAAAGGCAGCTGAGCTTCCCAGCTGTGGCATCTTGAGGAAGGGAAGCCCATCCCCTCTGCTGCACAACCGTCTTATATTTTTTCCACTTTGGAAGCTGGTTCCCAGAGAAAGAGACCAGGATTCTGTTTTTGTTTTTTGTTTTTTGTTTTTTGTTTTCTTCTGGAACTCTTGTTGCTGTTACTGTCAAGTCAAGCTGTAGTAAAAAAAAAAAAAAAAAAAAAAAAAAGGCAGTCTGTTCTACCCATTTCCTACAAATTGCACCTTTCTTTTTTAAAACTTTTTTTTTTAATTTTATTTTATTTATGATAAGCACACAGTGAGAGAGAGAGAGGGGCAGAGACACAGACAGAGGGAGAAGCAGGCTCCATACACCGGGAGCCCGATGTGGGACTCGATCCCAGGTCTCCAGGATCGCGCACCTGGGCCAAAGGCAGGCGCCAAACCGCTGCGCCACCCAGGGATCCCCCAAATTGCACCTTTCAATGTACACCAGATTGCAATTTCCTGAGTTTGGCCTTTAGAATGTGTAGCTTTTGTTCATCGCGTTACCTCCAGTATCCACGGGCATAGTAGGTACAAAATAAATATTTGTTGACTCAATGCTTAAAAACACAAGCTTTAGAGGAAGAAAGACTCCACCGTTATCACCTAACAGCATCATGATCTTGAATGAGTCATTTAAGCTCTCTGAGCCTTAACAGCCCATTTACAAAAAGGGGGGTAAGAATACCTGCCCTATCTTACTTGACTATTCTTGCTAAGTGACATAGCTGACAACTTGCTCCTTTTTGAAACCCTCCAGTGCATTTGACAATATTACATTCTTCTGATCTCCGCCCTACATCTCAAGCCATTTCTTCTCCATCTCTTGGAGAACTTTCCCCTGTATCTATTCCTTAAATAGCAGAGTTCCTCAGGCTTTGATTCAAATGCCTCATTTTGCCTCCTTCTTTCTCTTATAATGAGGTTGCTGCATAAATTTCCATGGCTTCAAATACCATATACGATCACCTTTATCAAGATTATACCTCTAGATCAGCTCTCTCTGCAGTACCCCAAGCCCCAAATCTATAGGTCTAACTACATGAGAGCTCCATTGGTAGTATCTCTTTGGTTCCTCAAACTAAAAAAGACCTAAACTGAATTCATGATATTTTTTCCCTCAAATTACTCCTCCTTCAATGATTTCAATCTCCAAAATGCCTCTTCCATTGACTTCTACTAAAAATCTGGCGGGTGTCACTGAAAACTTCCTCTGGGTTAATCATTCACATTCAACCCAACACCAAAGTTTGTCCATCATGCCTGTGAAAAATGTTCTTCATCCGTTCCCTTCTCTCCAGCTGCACTGTTGCTATCATCCAAGTCACCATATTTGCTTGGACTATAATAATAGCATCTAAACGATATCCCACATGCACTCTTTTTTCTCTAAAATTTACTCTCCATGTTGTGTCATAGGACCTTTATAAAAGGCAAATCTAAACATGGCACTGTGCAAGTTAAAGTTTTTAAAGCTTATATTGCCTTTAAGATAAATCACTACTAAAATTAATGATAAAGTTATTAATCATAGAATAAGTTCATGAAGTTGTTAATTAAAGAGCGGTGATCAGTTATTTTTCTTTAATTTCAACATTAAAATTAATATTTACCATATCTGCACAACGCATGCCCTCTTATTTGGAAGTGCCTCTCTAACCACTGTGAAGAAATACCTTCACTTTCTCACCTGGAAACCTTGTAGCCTCAGCCAGAGTGACTAGATGAGACAGAGGGAGAAAGACAGAGAGAAAGAGAGAGAGAGAAAGAGAGAGAGAGAAAATGAGAAGGAGGGAGGGAAAGAAATGTCTGACATCTTAATAGTTCCCATGAGGCCAGTAGTACTTCCCACAGTTGGGTTTCATGAATTTCTCTTGGTTCCTTATAATAAATTTCCTTTTGGTTAACATGGGTTTGTTTTTCTTGTAACCAAATAGCCCCTAAACAGAAATAAAAGTAGCCTTTTGCCTTTCCTTCTCTACACAATCCCAAACTTGCATACAAATTTTAATTTGCAAAATCATCATATTTGAAAGGCACTAGATTTCCCAAGTTAAGGGATTCATTTACCGAGTTCTTTGCAAGCAAGCAATCCCTTGCCAAGGGAAACAAAAATTTCCCAGATCAATGATATATTTTTAACTTTTTATTTGGAAATAACTTCAAATTTACAGATAAATTATAAAAAGTAAAAATAATATGAAAATTACCCATCTATCCTTTATTCAGGTTCATGTATTTTTAACATTTTACCCCATTTGCTCTATCTTTGGTTCCATTTATCAATGTATCTTGCTATCTAGCTATATCTCATTTTTTTCTGGACCATTTGATAGTAAATTAAATATATCATGGCCTTGACCCATCAATAATTCAATGTGTACTTCCTAAGAATGAGAATATTCTGTTACATAACCATGGTACCATTGTCGACTTTATCAAATTTAATATCAGCAAATGTTTTCACCTAATCTATTTGTATTCCATCAATTTGGGGACTTGAGCATTAGCATCGGCTCCCCTGGAACCCTCCAGTGTAGGGTCAGGCATGGTATATACTTGTTATGCCTCTGACTTCTTTTAATCTGAAACACTTCTACATCATTTCTCTGTCTTGCATGATAATAACATTTTGGAAACAAAGAGTCCCTTTTGTTTAATAGAAAGTTTCTCTTTGGGGATTTGTCTGATACTTCCTCACAAATATACTGAGGTTCTACATGCTCAGCTGGAATACTGCATAGGTGATGTGACGCTCTTCTGGGAACGTCACACCTGGGGTCCATCCATCCTCCATGAGCATGCTGACTTTGAGCACCAGGCAAAGTACAAAGTGTGAGCTGATTCTTCATTCAACAATTACTGGAATTTTTCCTTCTTTACAAGGAGATAAGTAGTCGATGGAGAGACACTTTAAGTCCATGCAAGTGTTCTGTTCCTCATCAACATTTCTTCCTATATTTAGATCCAATACAGTACATGATGGAAGCAAAATGTAAGTTTCCGTGCCCACTGCCTCACCCTCCTCTGCATTTACCAGTTGGCTCTTGTCACTCAACTACTGGCGAGAGCCCTCGCCTCTCTCTTATTTATTTGTTTATTTTCGGTATGAACTCATTTCCTATTTTTTCAGTGGTTTATGATTCATTATGGTACTGAATCATTTTGATGTGCACATCGTCCTACATTTGGCTAATCATAGCCCTTCAACCTGAATCTTGTGTTCTTGGAATGGGCCACTACGTGTACAGTGCTTTCTTACTTTATATTTCAGGCTCATCTTGTACCTACCCTGCCCCAGATCTAGAATCAGCTATTTCTCCCAATTATATCTTAAAACTGAGACTATCGAACACTGAATTTTCTTAAAAGGAGGCACATTTATGCCTGCCCATTCTTTGTTATCAGAAAATTTCAGGCATACATAAGAGCAAAACAAAGAAGTTTCAATGGAAAATTCTAATGGCTTATTTCTCCTTAGTTCCTTGGTTATGAAGATAGACTGAAATATGGGTTGAATTCTAATTATTGAAAATCAATGTATTATTATCTTAATATTCTGAGAGCCAATGCTTGGCGGACTTCCTCAGATTTTATTGTGAGTTACAATGCTGGTGATCAACTAATCCAATAAATTGCTCAGTTCTTCCAGTTCACTAAGACCAAATATGATTGCTCTTTAAAAAATGTTGGCATCCATCTCTTCATCTACAAGTATAATGATTTTGACTAATTTTACACAAAAATATTGCCATGTGTGGGCTCCATAAATCTGTCTTATTTTGTTACTTACTACTCTCCCCAGCTGCTTTGAATTTAGCAGAAAATTGCCAAATCAAAAAATAAGCTGTCATGTGTGCTAATATCCTCTCTGTGGGCATTTTTAATTTTTATCATTATATATCTTATGCTCAAAAATATATTGTTTTAAAACATATTAAACATATCTGATCCTATGCTCAAGAAACAATTATTTCTACTTTTAAAAACAGAATTGGGAATTCAGGGAAAGAGATGTTAAAACTTGAATTTTTCTTGTGAGATTTTATGTGACAAGTGTTAGCATCTCATCTAATTACATTTGTTAGATTACTCATCTTTAGGAACAAAATGTTAATGAAACTCGAAACACTGAAATGACAAAGAATGGATTTTTTTTTCTGGCCTTTATATTCATGCTAAATAGAACTCTACAATTATTTGAATAGTATGCACTTAGGTTGTTGTGATAGGTATCGGTGGTATCATCAGATACCTTCAACAGAAGATAATATAATCTAACTAAGAAGTGTGTAATGGAATGCCAACAGCTAAAAGTTTAAATTGGTCCAAGTTTAAACAAATAAAAATATAAATAAATTGATCAAAGTTGGTTCATAGGCACCTATAGCATAGTCCAGACTATTGCTTGTTTTATCAAATTCCAAGATTCAGAAGAGGTGAAATAGGGGGATGTTTCTTTTTTATAATCACTTTTTTGTAATATAGTTCATAAATGTTACCACTTTAATGTATATAATTCAGTGTTTTTTGTACATACCCAAAGTGATGCATTGATCACCACAAATCGCAAAACATTTTCCTCACCCTGAAAAGAAATCTCAGAATTGTAAACAGTCACTCCCCCTTCCTCCCTCTCCTCTGCCCCAACCACCACTAATCCACCTTCTCTCTATGTCTATGTGTCTATTCCAGACTATGCATATAAATGTAATTGTGGAATATGTAACGTCTTCTCTCTGGATCCTTTCACCTAACACAATGTTTTCAAGGTTCATTGATGTCCTAGCATGTATCAGTGCTTCATTATTTTTATGGCTAAATAATATTCTCATGTTTATATACACTGTAAACACTTGTTCATCCATTCATCAGTTGATAGGTATTTGGATTGTTTTCACACTTGGGCTATTAGGAATAATATTGCTATGAACATTCATGTGCAAGTTTTTGTGTAGATACATTCTGTTAGGTAGATACCTAGATGTGGAATTGCCAAATCCTATGCTAACTCCGTGTTTAATTTTTAAAGGAACTGCCAAACTGTTTATCAAACAGCTGTACCAGGTTAGATTCCCACCATCAAGGTATAAGAACCTCTGTATACCCAACCAACACTTTTTATTGTCTTTTCCATGGTAGCTATCTCAGTAAGTGTGAAATGGTATCTTATTGTGGTTCTGATTTGCATTTTGCTAATGACTAATGATTCTGAGGATCTTTTCATGTGTTTATTGACCTTCCCTATATCTTTTTTATTATCTATTCAAATCCTTTGCTTGCATTTAAATTGGATTATCTGTCTTTTTTAAACTGAGTTGTTTTAAGAGTGTTTTGTGTATTTTTATGCAAGTCCCTTATCAGATATATGAGTTGCAAATATTTTCTCCCCATCTGTGGACTGTCTTTTCACTGACAGTGTCCTTTGCAGCACAAAAGCTTTTAATTTTGATGAAGTCAAATTTATCTTGTTACATGTGCTTTGGGTGTCATATCTAAGAAACAATGATCTCATCCAAGGTCATAAAGATTTACTCCTCTGTTTTCTTCTAAGAGTTAGTATAGTTTTAGCTCTTATATTTAGGTTTTGATGCATTTTGAGTTAATTTTTGTAACATGAGATAGGGATCCAACTTCATTCTTTTGCATGTGAATGTTCATTTGTCTGAGCCTCTTTTATCCAAGAGACTATTCTTTTATCATTAACTTATCACAACACCCTTGTGATAGAGTCTTGATTGAATTTGTCTCCCACAAAGATGTAGAAAACCTTTAAAATTCCCTTTAAATCTACAGTAACAAGGCCCTGGGTTTCAGAGGATGAAAACAGTCCATTTTTCCATTACTAAGAACAGATCTTTTTTAAAATAAATAAATAAATACATACATACATACTGTTTTTTTTTTAAGATTTTATTTATTTATTTGACAGAGAGAGAGAGCGAGAGAGCATGAGCAGGGGGCAGAGGGAGAAGTAGACTGCATATTGAGCAAGGAGCCCAATGCAGGGCTTGATCCCAGGACCCCAAGATCATGACCTGAGCCAAAGGCAAACACTTAACCAACTAAGTCATGCAGGCACCCCTTTGTTTATTTATTTTAGAGAGAGAGAGAAAGCATGAGCAGGAGGGACAGAGGGAGACGGAGAATCTCAAGCAGACTGTGTGCTGAGTGCAGAGCCCAACTCGGGGCTCAGTCTTACAACACCAAGATCATGACCAGAGCCAAAACAAGAGTTGGATGCTCAACTGACTACACCATCCAGTCACCCCTGGATCTTTCTTTACTGAATACCTACAACAGACCATCAGTGTATATGAACCTTATCTCAATCATTGCCATTCTTTGACCACTGAAGACCATGAAAAAATTTGTTCAGTCATAGAATTTATATTTCAAAACTTAACCAAGACTCCAGAAACACAAGAAGTGCCTTTATTACTGAGCCATTTGATACGATTTGGGAAAAGTAGAGCTGTCATGGAAAAATTGTAAGATTTCGAATCTGTGGTCAAATGTCCAAGTACGGATGACACATTGCAAAGTTCTACTTTAAGCAACACTTCAACTGAAAGGGTCAGGTAGGATTGCAGGTAACTTCTTTCCAGAAAGCCCACTGTAGCAGGTGGGTCAGAAAGGTAAATGTTGAGCCTGAATAAATCATTCAATTTCTCTATAGATACCAGTGATTCATAACCTATTCCTCATTTATCTCTTGTTAAGCCCTAAACCTGCAATGTCCCTTCTAATTCTTTCTTTGGAAGAGAGCATCATATCCCTAACAAATCATTTTTGCAGTAGGCTGCTTCTAAAATAGCCACCAGCGATTCCTGCCTCCTGGTGTTCTCTTGTGTAATCTCCCCACGCCCCCATTGTGGGTGGGCTGGTCTCAGTAATTTCATTCTAACTGACAAAAATGATAGGACATTACTTCTGAAATTAAGTTATAAAAGATTGTGACTGCCATTTTGCTGGCATTCTCTTGTTCTTTCTCACTTGCTCATTTTTTGGTAAATCCAGCTACCATATTATGAACCTTTTGGAAAGGCCAACTGGTAAGGAACTGAGGCCCTTAGTCCTACAGCCTGCGAAGAACCAAATTCTGCCAACAGCATGGTGACTGAGCTTGGAAGCAGATCCTGCCCTAGTCAAGCCCTAAGATGACTGCAGCTTGGACAAATACCTCGATTGAAACCTTGTGAAAATCCATGAGCTGCAGGACCCAGCTAGGTCATTCTCAGATTCCACATGAGCAGTGAGATAATATACTTTCTTGTTAAGCCACTAAGCTTTGGGGTGATTTGTTACACAGCAGCAGGCAACTGAAACACAGGACAGCTTGGTTTTCTACTGTTTTATACTAGTCTGCAGTTGCTATAGTTTCTCAACAAACTGAAAGTAATGTCAAATAAATAAATTTGTTTTCAAATCCATTCACATAAATGTACCTTTCCAAATATACAGCAAGACACTGGCCCCATATTCAATTGGTCCAGTATTCAATTGATGCAGTATTCAAGTACTAGATCATTCCAGCCATCCTCATGACTCAAGTCTCGCTGCATCATCTGGAAGTTCACTGTCTCACTGCTAAATGGTATCTTTGTATTCACCAACTCCTTCAACTTCCTAGCATTAACCAAAACCAGACTTTTCAAAAACCACATCAAAGGAAACTCCTACTTCCATCCCCCACACCACTCCAGCATCCTGCTCTGTGTCTGCCATTTACTGGTAATGGGAAATCAGGCAAGTTCACGTAAACCCTCAAAGCCCCCAATCTCTTCTTTTCTTAAATGGAAATAACTTCTAGTTTGTAGAATATTGGAAAATTAGTAAAATGATGTAGGTGAAGGTGCTGACAGTGCTTATCACTCAGCATGTACCAAGTGATACTGGTTTTCATTTCCCAAAATCCTTCCCTTACTCATGTATTCAATAGTCTCTCATTAAATATTTATATGGTCCTGTTTTTGAACCACATCCTGCTGATACAAAGATAAATGAGTCTTCAAGGTACTCACAATCTGCCAGGGGAGATAGTATTTATCACACACTTACTGTAATAGTTGGTCAGTCCATGATAAATGCTTATACTCTGGGAACACAGAAAAGGGATACTTCATTATCCTGACATCTCGTCTTCAGTAATTCATGACACTTACTTACAACTGCCTCATTATTTCCTCTTTGCCACAGTCTACAAAATTCTAAGACACCCTCCATCCCTCATCCTCCAACTTATTTTTTTTTTTAACGAGAAAGAAAGAGAGTGCCTGCACACATGAGCCAGAAGTGGGGGATGGAGGAGCAGAAGGAGAGAGAGAGAATCTTAAGCAGACTTTATGCTGCGCACCGAGCCCCACACATGGCACCATCTCACCACCCTGAGATCATGACCTGAGCTGAAACCAAGAGTCATATGCTTACCCAACTGAGCCACTCAGGTGCCCCTCACCCTCCAACTTCTGGTCAAAGTTTTTCTTTCTACTCTTCTCTGATCCACACCCCTTAATTCAAGTAGCTACTCTATTAATGATCATTTTAATACCTTGGTCTCACAATTCCTAGCAAATTTTCAAATCATCTTGATTTTAGGACTCTGACTTTCAAACTTTGAGGTAATAAGTTTGTACTGTTTTATGTCAGTAATTCAGCAGCAAATTTGTTACAGCAGCAGCATAGGAAACTAATAAAGCATCCCCTCAAGAACTGCCCACATCCTCTTCTCCGGGTTTCCAGGCTGATAACTAAGATTGAATCTCAACATAACCTAGCTGGGGACATGCTGGGTCTGATAAGGGCAGAAAGAGACCATAAATCTAAAGAACTATAGACCTACAAACTGGCAGGAGTCAGGGGGGTTCTCCTGAGATGTGATTTTGATGGTGCTTGACCAAGAAGCTGGAATGTAAGCCTGGATAAGCAAGGTTTCATTGAGTTCTGGATTTTTTTTTTTAATCTAATGGTAATTAAGATTCTAGCAAAGAATTCAGGAAACTGAACAAACTTATTGCTGGCATGACGTTTGAAGCCAAGGAGAAAAAAAGGTCCATTCGTAGCAATGGAGAAATGTCTGGTTTCCCTGGCAGGTAGTAAAGGAATAAATAAAGCCGAGGAGCAGCATGGACATGCTGCAATGGATAAGTTAGGTGCGTTCAGAAGACCCACCAGAGGAGCATGTTCCATGGGAGGCCCAGAAACAAAGATATCTTTCCCCAAGACATTACCCCAGGCTGATGAGAGGATATCTGCCTCACTAAGAATTCCAGAGGTGGTTCCCTTTATAAGCCAGGGGTGACAGGAAAAGAGGTGCTACAGCATCCATTGGGAGGGTGAAGCTGCGTAGGCAACTATGTCAGTTACCTTCCAGAGCAAGCCTGAAGATCCTCTATTTCACTCTTCTTAAGTAATTCATCACTTTCAGTAAAGTCTTCATAACACATTCCAGAGACACTGCGAAGTTCTGAAACGTCTGTGAAACAAAATTCTAGAACCACAAATAAAATATTAAATGACCTCTTTAAGTAGAAAATAACATATCTGGGAAGATTTCATATAACTACACACTTTAACCAGCCTTTTCTTTGTTAGGCATTATGTGTTTAAGTAGCAAACAACAGACAGATACTTTAATTAATCTTTGGCAGTCAAATATCATGCTCTGTAGCCAGACTGTAATCAATACACACAAATTTCTTGGCAGTTGCATAGTATGTAATCATAACACACCGGCCTGACATTTCACATCTCATTGAAGAGGATTACTACCTACAACATTCTTCTCATCACAAGAGGCAGAAGTGATGGACACTTCATCTTGTCCAGGGGCACCAGGGCGTAATGGAAAAGAGTGGGTTTCAGAGTCCCACACAGTGGGTGATTTGAATGTCAACTTTGCTGCTTCCTGGTTTTCTTGCCCTGGACACATTTAACTTCTCTCCCCTCAGATTACTCCTCTATAAATAGGAAATTAACATAGATTTCTTGTCAGCAATACATGAGGTAATACCAACTGACAGTGGCCAAGAAATGCTAGCTCTGTGCCAACCCCTGTCCTTCCTCCTTGGTTTTCTTCCTTTGTCCATCTCCACACCCTCAGTACTACAGGCTCACATTGAGGGAAGACATAGACCAGCATTGCCCTAAAAGACCTATAACCACCATGCCCTACCCATTCTCATCTTTCTAAGTCATTTCCATTCACTTTGGTTAAAAAAGACTGCAAAAACAAAAACAAGACAAAACCAAACCAAAAGACAAAAAAAATTGACCTTTCTACTCTCTTACCTAAAGTTTTATTTTTAAAGTGAGAGAGGGACATTCCATGGTACCTCTGAAAAGGGAATAAGATCACCTTTGGAGCAGGCAAAGAAAAATCCTCAGAAATCACCTATGAAACTCATAAATGTTTACTTCCAAAATTTTTGCACTCTTCAAAGGGCATCTAATATGGCTTTATTCCTACTTTTCCAATAGCACTTCTATCTTCAACCATTGGCATCTGACTTGGCCTCCTGTTTTCTTTTTTTTTTTTTTTTAATTTTTTTTTTTAATTTTTTATTTATGATAGTCACAGAGAGAGAGAGAGAGAGGCAGAGACACAGGCAGAGGGAGAAGCAGGCTCCATGCACCGGGAGCCTGACGTGGGATTCGATCCCGGGTCTCCAGGATCGCGCCCTGGGCCAAAGGCAGGCACTAAACCACTGCGCCACCCAGGGATCCCCTGGCCTCCTGTTTTCAATTCATAATTGATTTCTTACCATCTTTGCCACTCCCTATTCACAGCAATAAATAATAGAGGAAAAATCCATTTACAGGGGTTTCTGGGTGGCTCAGTCAGTTAAGTATCTGACCCTTGGTTTCAGCTCAGGTCATGATCTCAGGGTCATGAGATTGAATCCCACGCCTGGCTCGAGCTCAGCAGGAAGTCTGCTTCTCTCTCCCTCTGCCTCTCCCCCAAATCTCTCACTTTCTCTCTAAAATATAAATAAAATATTTTTTAAAATCCATTTACAATAGTTTATTTCTGCCTTATCAATGCAATAAGAAGCAACATCAGGAGAAGGTAGAGGCAGAATGGAATTCTGGTCAGGAAGATGCCCCAAAAGTTTAGTCTCCCACACAAATCTTTGGCAAGATCACTTATATAACCCTCCACCCGGAGAACTCTCCAGAAGTTCTGTATCTAGTCTCTGTTAGCAACATCTACCTTGAATTATTAAAAACAACTATATATGAGTAGGAGGACAGAGCTAATGGAGAAGTTGGTAGGTCACCCAAGGCATTCTCTTGGTCAAGGAATAGTTTGCAAGGATCTACAACAGGTAGCACTCCCCCATTCAGGCACCTCTAGATATTTAGCAATATCTAGAGAAAGTTTTTTTGTGCAAGAAGGGAGTGTTTCAATGTCATCTAGGGGCAGAGGCCAGGAATGCTACTAAACATTCTATAATGCACAAAACAGCCCCCATTAATAAAATAATATTTTTTTTTAAGAAAACAATGCTCTGGCCCAAAATGTTAGTACTACTGAGGCCAAGAAACTGGTCAGTCCAGAACTTAGCTGGGAATCCTATTATCCAGAAAAGAAGGAGGAAGAAGAAGAAGAAGAAGAGGAGGAAGAGGAAGAGGAAGAGGAAGAAGAATAAAAGAAGAAGAAGAAGAAGAAGAAGAAGAAGAAGAAGAAGAAGAAGAAGAACCGCCAGCAGCTATAATATGGTTTCAAAACAGGAGATCCAAAAAAAAGATCCAAAAAAACAAAACAAAACAAAACAGGAGATCCAAAAGGAAGCAAACATGACCGTTGTCCTAGAATAAAACTTGTGACATTGGAATGGGGGGTGGGGGGGAACCCTTGAAACACAATAAAAAAACTTGCTTTAATATCAGATGCATTTTAAACAAGCCATTAAAACGAATTCAGAAGATAACATAGCAATTCCCAGAACTTGCCTAGCATGCTACTGTACTATGATCTCATGGGCTCATGGACATGACTCTAGGAACACAGAACTAGGTTTATTTAATCCCTAACTTCCTTTGAGCTCTGGCAACAGATAAGTTCTATGGGCCAAATCCTCTCTGTAGAAAGGTAATGGGTGTTGTGCACAGTTATCCAAGAGTACAGATTGGCTTTGTGGTTTCTTGTGTGGCATTTGGCTAGCTTAACTAGATTAGAAATGGAAACGCAGCTAGATTTCCAAGGCAGATGGTTGATAGGCAATGCACTATTAACATCTCATTTTGAATGTGTAGTTACGTGCTTATAGGTAGCCTCTCAGGGAACATGGATTAAAACATCATTATCTGCAATCCCATAGCTTCCAGAGCAGTTCTGCATATCATTGGTACTCAATACCATTGATTTACTATCTCATCAATCATCTCAGTCCAACATGACAGAGATTTTCATATCTCTGGAAAATGAAAACAGACACTAAAAAGTAACTTATCTAAGGAGCACCTACTGCATGCCACTTACTACATCAGGTGCCAGAAATAGAGTGATAAACAAGATGAATGAGTTGCCTACCATTTGGGAGCCTATTTCCTCCTCCCTGAGTTTACTGTGCCCACTTCTTTCTAGATGCGGCTGAAGTTCATTTATATTACAGGAGTAAAGTTTTGGGGTTTTTTTTCTAAGATTTTATTTATTTATTCATGAGAGACACACAGAGAGAGGCAGAGACCCAGGCAGAGAGACAACCAGGCTCCCCGCGGGGAGGCAAATGCAGGACTCGATCCCAGGACCCCAGGATCATGACCTGAGCCAAAGGCAGACACTCAACCAATGAGTCACCCAGGTGCCCCTACAGGAATAAAGTTTAAATCCTCATTTCTTCTTCCATGAGACTCTCCATCACTACCACACCTACTAGGTTGGAACAAGAGTTTAAAATAAACTCTTATAAAAATGTGCATTGGTTAGGCGGGGGAGGGGGAAACTATGGAAGACGGAATCAAAAGAATGGTGGTGTTTTTTTCAGGAAAAGAAATTCTGTTCAACAGTCTCCTTTTATGAAGGGAGCAAGAGGAGAGGCGGAGGCACCAAACAGAAGTAGAAATGCTAACCTGGACCAGAGCTACTTGTGTTGGAACAAAGATTCCAGAAGCTCTGAGACAAATGAAAAAAAAAAAGTTTATGACCAGCCTGTAAGTCTGTTTCCACTTGGGGATTAATTAGTATCAACATTTTACCAGCCAATATGTCAAAAAAAAAAACATCAACAGCATGCTCTGCTCTTTCTTGTGCAATAAACCCTTCATGATTACAGACGTATGTACACTATGCCCTTTATCCTTCAGTAGAATTGGAAATATTAACTAAAAGCATATTCTTGATGACTTTTTCATTTCAGGGTAGTTGTATTATTTTCAATAAGTGCAATTTATTAAAAGTATATCTAAATGTGATTCGATATTTCTATAAAACACTGTGTGCATTCACCAAGCAGACGATTTTATCAGATTTGTTACATGTCCTGTGCCTAGGTGAAGTGACTCTGCAGAAGATGATTTGGTCAGCAGATGTGACCAGAAATTCATAAAAGTTCTACTTTTATTAAACCTGCCTCATCGACACAGCACACTTCTGTTCTGGTCCCTTCCGCAGGGCTTCGGAGGCCGGTTCAACATTCCTGTGTTCTCAGTTATAAGTTTTGGTCTTTCCACCAAAGCAGTTTTATTTCCTGACAGGCACTTCAGTTTATGAAAGCCAGTGATGTTGGGAAAATATTCCAAGTGCACAGGTTGTGTGGTTGGTGGAAAATAGGCATTCATGGAAAACGGATTGAAAGCAAAGTCCTCTTCCGATTGCTATTTTGGAACTTCTGGTTTTCCTGTGGAACTCCTAGTCAGTGGTGATTGCAAAATCAAAAAAGGCAAACAGAATGTTAGAAATGCAAATGACCAGGAGTCTATTTAGAAGAAGACAGATGCATGCAGATTGTGCTTTTTGCATTTCTTTTTGAAGTCAAGAGGAATGGGTAATGGTCAGGAGTGAGTAATGTTGCACAGTCGGACAGCAATGCAATGGGCCTTCTGTATTTCTTTGTCTCACATCCGGCTCCCTGCATCTTAAACCAGACTCCTTAGAAAGGTTTTGCAGCTGTGCCCTTTGGACACAGGGCATGTTCTGACATGCAGAAGTTTATCTTGTGCGGTCCATGGCAGCCAGCGCCACCTAGCTTCCACATTTCCTCAACTCAACAAGTTTCCAGATTGTTAAAGAGAGTCTTCCTGAGGGCTTGATATCAGTTTCACAGATTTTGAATGATGGAAGTCTGGATGGGAGCTGGGGCAGCCAAACTGCTCTCAATAGCTGTTAGGCAGAAAAACACATTCTGTAAGTCTGTGGAACTCTACATAAGATTTACACAGTTTCTCAATGCATTGACTGGTCAGAGCTTGCTTTTCACTTGACAAATCTGTGTGCCAAGTAGTTAGGTAATATGCATAGACCAGACTTCTGAATTTTAGCTACTAAGTCCTGAATTAGGGAGTATTTCTAAGAAGAAAGTCTTTGCTGGGCTCATACCCCGGGACTACTTCCTTACATCCAGAGAACAAAAATCAATTACTAGAAATAAGAAAAGTTAGAAAATCCAGGAAAAATGGCACGAGGTGATTTGCTATAACTCAGAGTATACTCAATCTTTCTGATGTCAACTTTGGCTTGAGGTTATGATTCTAGACTTTTTACATACTTTTTTTAAAAAAAAGTACATTCATTCTGGGGATCCTGGGTGGCTCAGCGGTTTAGCACCTGCCTTCAGCCCAGGGCATGATCCTGGAGTCCTGGGATTGAGTCCCATGTCGGGCTTCCTGCATGGAGCCTGCTTCTCCTTCTGCCTGTATCTCTGCCTCTGTGTGTGTGTGTGTGTGTGTGTGTGTGTGTGTGTGTCTCATGGATAAATAAATAAAATCTTTTTTAAAAAAAAAGAAGTTCATTCATTCATTTATAGTAATTTCTCTATCCAATGCGAGGCTCGAACTCACAACCCTGAGATCAAAGAGTCACATATTCTTCTGACTGGTCCTCCCCTGATTCTCACCATTTTATTAGATGATAACGATCTCACCCAGGGCATTATACTCTTCTGCTTTCGTGACAGCTAACTATTACAGTGTGAGAAACAGAGGGACACAGAATCAAGGGCCAGGCTGGATCTACATCATTAAGATCAACTTCGCGGGAGCATGATTTGATATGCATGAGAGGCTATGGGTGTTTTAAGTATGTAAATGAATCAACACAGGAAAAAAAAAAGAGCAAGCAAATCGCTTGCTTCGATTTGCTGGGAGGCATTTCTTTTTGTTTTGTTTTGTTTTGTTTTGGAAGGCATGATCATATGATCACCAACCATTAGTTCAATGGGGAATTTTGCAGACAGTATTGATGATGATAATGAAATAATGATGATGAAGAAGAATTTGCAAAGTATTCAATACTTGCAAAAAGACATCAATAGACTCCCTGCTTCCTTCTGTAGACTCAGACTTTTTTTTAAGAAACATCAAAAATGACTACAGTAAACAAAAATAAAATTTACTACAGTGCCTAGTGGTAGCAAAGGAAAAACGCAGAAGGAGCTCCTACAAGCCTAAAACCTCCCTCCCTTCTAATGAGAAAGTAGCTTACACCTACCTAAATTCTTATATGTTACTTTGGTAGGAAAAATTCTATCAAAAAAAAATTCTATCATTCTATGTACTGGGTGAGCACTTCCCCCAACAGGCTTTGATTAAGAATAGAAATCTCATTGCCCAGAAGAGATACCTAGGGTCTAGCAACAATCTCAAGTTCCAAGTCAGTCGTTCCTTACTTACTTCCTCACTAACAAAAGACACAAAGATAAAAGTCCAAAATAAAGCCCATGGCATCTCCATTCCTGTTTCTTTGAATTGAGTTTATAGTCTTTGGGATCCCCAAAGTAACCCACACAATGATCTCAGATGTTGGTGCATTTCTTGTTTCTCTTCATATGAGGAAGGGCAATGGGTTTCATACCAGCATTTGCTGATGGCAAAATATAATGAAAACATTTCTTTCTAATAATGTCGACCACATTCTAAATGTCATTTAATGTAACTATGCTCTATTTTTTAATATTCCAATTTAACATAGCTAGTCACAGGACCAATTATACTATGAGGTGGACCCTTTGAGTCCTGCCTGAGAAAATCTGCCAAGATACTGCTCAGGAGAGAGACCCAATCACACATTTACAATTAAACATTTTAGAATATTAAACTTTTTTAGTTTATAAATGATGAAACAAAGAGAGTGTGTGTGTTTTTTTTTTTTTTTTAAGAAGACCTATCCTTGCATATAAATCATTAGCAAAGGGCAACTTTGGTTTACGATCTGTACTGGGTTGAATGGTGACCCCCTCGCCCAAGAGGTATGTCCACCCAGTGAAGGTGACCTTGTTTAGCAAGAGAATTTTTGCAAATGTAATTAAGCTAATGATCTGGAGATGTCATCATCCTGAATTACGGAAGGTCCGAAATCCTATGAAAATGTTTTTTATAAGAAAAGAGAAGACACAGACACAAAGAGTAAGGCCATGAGAAGACAGAAACAGAGATACAGGTTATGCTGACACAAGCCAAGAAACGCTTGGGGCCACCAATAGCAGGACGAGGTGAAGAAGAATTCTCTCTAGAGACTTCAGAGAGAACATGGCCCTGCCAACACCTTGATTTCAGATTTCTGGCCTCCAGAACTGGGAAAGAATCCATTTCTTTTGTTTTCAGCTACTGGATTTGTTACAGCAGCCCTAGAAAACTAACACACTAATTCCACAATAAAAGAATCAGTAAAGAAGAACAAACTTCCTTCTTTCTAACCATTCTCTACCTTCACCAGCATGGAAACTGCAGTGAGAAAGTTTAAAGATTTTGGAGTACTTCAGTACTAGAAGTATAAAAAATCAAAGAAACTCTAGAAAGTGCTATTTCCTCGCTGTTCCCTGGGCACACCTTGTCCTGTGACACCTTTGCAAATGCTGTTCTTTCAGCTCAGGAAATCCTACTAGCCTTCCAGATGCAAGACAAGTATCATCCATCCCTTACCCTAATGCCCCCCTACACACAAGAGCTCTCTACCTTTACTATGTCTTCTAAAACATTTCTTACTTGATTCTGTTACAACAGAGTTTACAATGTTTTGTGCTTTGGGGTTTATAGAGCCATCTCTCCCACTAGACCATGATGTTTATAAGCACGATGATAAGATCTATTTATTTCCAATCTCACTACATGTGGTCTCCAATCCTTCAGGGGACTATTCTGGATGTCCTTCTAGCATGGTGGTTGGGTTCCAAGTTCTAAGATGCAGAAGCTGCCAGTTCTCTGAGGGCTTAGACTCTGAAGTCCCAGAACATTCTATTGATCGAAGCAAGTCACAAAGCATCCTCAACTCAAGAAGCAGGGAAATGGAGACCCCCTCTTGATCTAAGGAATACAAGCATATATAGAGATGAGAAGAATGGCTGGTGGCCTTTATTGGAGACTACTTACTCCACCTGAATTCCAATCCTGCTCTCTTACTAGGATTATGACCTTGGCCACAGATTCATAATTTCTACAATTCAACATCTAGTTCTATAAAATGAGGATAGCACTGTCCACTTCATAAAACTATTAAAAAGAGTAAAGGAGATGTTGCAATTCACTTAGTATGGTTCTTTGCACATAGTAACCTTCTGACTAATGATATCTACTTTCCTCTTCTGATAAAAAGGGGGACACATGAGAAAACAGGAAGTCACTAGGTAGCTAAAAGGAGGAAATGCAGAGGAAGACCTTCCTGGGGCAAAAAAGAAGGCAAAAGGACGATAAAGACAACCTTTATCAACTTCAACCAGTTTTGCCAAGGAGTAATCTTATTACTTAATATTAGGCAACCATAGTTGAAATAAACAAAAACTCTGGGGAAAAAATGTTTTGGATATTGAGCAGCTAAGTATACTCATATCTAGAAAACCTCATAGTTCAGCCTCAGGGTTTATATTATAGCTTTAGGAATTTATAAAATAAGTTTTATTTCTTATTATTAAAGCAGTATATACATTGAGAACATCTTAGGTAACATAGAAAAGCAGTAGGAAGAAAATAACCATTTATAATGCTATCACAAAAGGTAACTGGTAGAAATAGCTCAACATACTTCCTTGAAGTTATTTCATTATCAAAATGTGCATTTAGGACCTTCTGCATTCAGCTTAGGTCATGATCTCTTAGGTCCTGGGATCAAGCCCCAGATTAGACTCCACACTCAGTGGGGAGTCTGCTTGTCCCTCTCCCTCTGCCTCTACCTCCTGCTCCTGCTCACTTGTACGCTCTGTCTCTTTATCTCACTCTCTTAGTTTCTCTCTCTCTCAAATAAATAAATAAAATCTTTACAAACATATGCATGCAGGACTGACTTCACGAGTGTATAATCTGTGCAGTAACCCAGGGCCTCACACTAAGAAAAATCCTGTTTTTGGTTTAATTCTCTGCTGTCACTATCTTGAAATTCTTAATAATTTTTGTACAAGAGGTATGGAAATCTGTTTTGGCTGAGAGTCCTACAATTATGTAGCCAGTCCTGCCTATATGTGTGTACATTTGTAGGTATGTGTCTGTGTATATCTGTATATTTATACAGATGTAGCTATACATATATATATGTATTAATACTACAAGCATATTTAGAATAAAACATTTGTTTCAGATTTTAAGATTTTCTATATTTCTATTTCGAGAGAGAGGGTGAGAGCATGAAAAGGGCAAAGGGAAAGGAGATAGAGGACCCCAACCACATTCCGCACTTAGCACAGAGCACAATACGGGACTCGATCCCACAATCCGGACCCAAGCAGAAATCAAGAATTGGAGGCTCAACCCACTGAGCAATCCAGGCACTCCACATTTATATCAGATTTTAATGTAACATATCATTCTAAGTATTTTCCCACAGTATTAAATCTATTTTGTAACCATTTTTTTAATGGTTACACACACTTCACCCATGGGCCTGTCATGTTTCAACAGACTGTTCCATTCCTATTAAACTTTCAGGTTATTTACATTTCTACTTATGCAAAATATTTTGCAGCACATATCTTTATGCATAAATTTTTTTCTTCATCTTTTATTTATTCCTGTAAGATGGATCCCGGGAAATGGAATTACTGGACCAAAGAATATAAATATTTTTGGATTTTAAAATGTATTTTCAGAAGGGAAAGAAAAATAAAATAAGAGGAAAACATGGAGGCAAACCATAAAAGACTCTTAATCATAGGAAACAAACTCTTGTTGATTGCTGTTTGGACTGTTCATCTGTATAGTTTTGCTAAGAAGAAAATCAATTTGAAAATATATTTTATTTTAAAGTTTTTAATCTAAATTAAATTAGTTAACATATACCATACTATTAGTTTCAGGAGTAGAATTCAGTGATTCATCAGTTGTATACAACACCCAGTGCTCATTACATCATGTGCTCTCCTTAATGCCCATCATCCAGTTACCCCATCCCCCCACCCCCCACCCCTTCAACGACCCTCAGTTTTTTAAGGGTTGATAGTAGAGTCAAGGGAAGGCCTCTCTGAGGACTGGTGTGGCTCTAGGATCTGAAAAATGATGAGTAGGGGATCCAAGTGAAAGCTGAGTGAGTCAGAAGGCATGTTGAAGACAGAAGAAAACACATGGGGCAAAGGCCCAGAAATGTGTATCAAGTTCAAAGGCACCAAAAGAAGACCCATATGGTTGGGGTCACCAGAAGTCCCGGGTTCCCTAGTCAGCCCCAGTTTATGTCAACTGTTTTTTCATAATAATTGTGTCCCCACATCATCTCAAAAAATGTCCTGGCTTAGAAGATAAATAATACCATCATGCTACAGCAAAAAAAAAAAAAAAAAAAAAAAAAAAAATTCCATGAACAGGAGGGAGAGGAGTAAGAAATTAGGTAAGGGTAGACTTTAGAGGATCTTATATATCATGTAAAGAAGTTTCATCTTTATCTTCAGAGCTATTAAAGGATTTTCATCAAGACAATTACATAATCTTATTTGCATCAGAATGAGAGATGTTTTTGCGGAGTGAAGATTAACACTCACAAAGAACATAGAGAAGTTTGCAATGTCTAAAAATGACAAGGAACTGCTACCTAGATTTGCTGAGAAATTCTTAGAAGTCAGCAATAAAGAAAAAAATAGGATATTTGATAGGCAAAGATTTGAACAGGCCTTCCCTGGAATAAGAAATCCGAATAGATAAGAAGTATCAGGAGAGACACCTGACCTCAGAAGTTAGTTATCAGGGACACCTGCATGGTTCAGTCAGTCAAGCATCCAACTCTTGATTTCAGCTCAAGTCATGATCTCAGGGTCATGAGATTGAGCCCTTCGATGGGTTCTGTGCCAGGTTTGGAGCCTGCTTGAGATTCTCTTTCCCTCCCTCTGCCCCTTTTCACTCTACCACACTGTTTGCACACACAACTTTCTCTCTCTCTAAAAAAACAAACAAACAAAAAATTAGTAATCAGGCAGATGATACAAATTAAAACAATGAGGTTCCACCTTACCCTCATCAGGCAAACACAGAAAGTCCAATGATACCACTGCTGAGGAATCTTGATTCACACATTCAACAGATACTCGCTGAGAACCTATCATATGCCAAGCACTGTGATAGACACCAGGAATATAGCAATAAAAGGAAAAAAAAAAAACAGGCAAGCTCTCTGCTAGACAGTCAGAAAGAGGGCAAGCAATAAACAAAACAAATAAACAAAACATATCTGATGAAAACTTAGATGGCAATAGGTTCTAATGAGATGAGAAAGGGACACAATGTTGAGAGAAAGGGGTAACGATTTTCAATATGGTGCTCAAAGAGGCCTCACCCAGGGAGTGACACTGGATGCCAAGAAAGTGAAGGAGAAACCTCTCTAGGTACCTGGAGACAGGTATTCCAAGTAGAGGAAACAACAAAAGGAATGGTCCTGTTAAGTAGGTGGTTGGGTATACTCATGAAAAAATAAGTCGGCGGAAGTCAGGTTGGGAGGGCATAAGGTAATATTGTGTGGTGCCTATGCCAACCAGAGTATGAGATCTCAGGTACAGAGAAAGATGGGGAAGATAATTAAATAATACAAATAACATTAAAGAAAGGAGGACTCTTCCTAACAACTCAAGTCTGTGGAGCTGACACCAAGCAACAACGCAGGCACAACGAGAACAAAGGTTTCTAGGGTACTGGGAAATGAAGTGTGGAACCTAAGCTAGAAAGGGAAATAAAGACAAGAGAGAGCTCATAGAGAGAAACTAGTCACATTCAAAGGATAAGAGGTCACAATGAGACCAAAGGACAGGTATATCGAGGTCCAGGTAGGAGTCAGTCGGAGGGTAAATGACGTGGGTCAGAGACAGAACTCTGATTTTCTAAGCTGGAGTAACATTGAGTGACAACATGTCCCAAGGAATTAGCCTTGCAAGTACTCAGAGAAAGTCACTGCAACAAGGAGTCATCAAAATTAACCACCAGCAAGGGACTGGTTAGCCACATGCATTTGACATTAAACTTGGCCAGGATAATAGCACATTGGTTCCAAGTACTTGACACTGTGCAGAATATATATAAGAACTCAGTAATCAGGAATATTATTATTACTGCTACTATTATAAATTAAAACAGTATTTTTTTAAAGATTTTATTTATTTATTCATGAGGGACACCAAGAGAGAAGCAGAGACATAGGCAGAAGGAGAAGCAGGCTCCCTGCAGGAAGACCCATACAGGACTGGATCCCAGGATGCTGGGATCATGACCTGAGCCAAAGGCAGTTGCTCAACCACTGAGCTACTCAGGCGTCCCTAGGATAGTGTTCTTAACAAAAAGAAATTCTCTAAAACTCTATGTCTCAAGGTCTTAGAAAGCAACTAAAAGTGACACCATTGGACTGCTGTTCCCAAATGCTAGTTTATGTTCAAAATCTATGGTGTTTGGAGCACCTGAATGGCTCAGTCAAGCATCAGCCTTCAGCTGAAGTCATGATCTCAGGGTCCTGGGATCAAGCCCTGCATCGGGCTCCCTGCTCAATGGGGAACCCACTTCTCCCTCTGCCTCTGCTGCTCCTCTTGCTTGCTCTCTCTCTCTCTCTCTCTCTCTCTGTCAAATAAATAAATAAAATCTTTAAAAAAAATCTATGGTGTTTGAAAGAATAAAGAAAAAGACATATCACTGATTATATATGTTTTTCATCTTCATTGATTTATATGGCAGATGTTTCTTTATCTGTGAAATCTTTATCCTAAGATTTCAGAAAAGAATATATGACCAAAAGGAAAGAGAGAGAGAGAATGAGTATAAGCCAACCTAGGTTGAACGGTAGAAAGGAAGGAGAAAGAGAAGATGAAGACAGTTACGCAGCCCATGTAAGACCATCATACGGATGCTCAGCGCCATCTACGCAGCTAACACAAATTAAAAGGGATTCACTTTCTATGCTTCCCCATTTTACCCACTTCTATTGTATTTCACACAAAACAGTCTAATCAGAGAAACTGAAAACTAATTAAAAAGGCCTTTCTTCATAGAAGTTTCCTGCCACAGCGTAACATAATACGTAGCATCACACCTAACACGACATAAGACCATTCGGGATGTGTTTGGCCCAATATCTGAAATTTTCTTAAATACCTAAACTTATAATAGAGGAATTCAGAACTCCAATTTTTCTCCTTGAACTGGATCTTATCCTTCCATTTGAAAGTGCTTGGGAGTGAAAACTGTAAGTAGTATCTTATGTTCATTTATAACCCCCAGGGCTTCTTGGTCTTCGCTGAACCAGTGGATCCCACCGCCTGCCCCAAGAGGAGACAGGAGAGGTGGAACCAAAATATTTTTTTTTATTTTTTTTTGGAACCAAAATATTTAAAATGCATTCTTTGAATCCATCTTACAGGGTGTTTAACACCAGCTAAAAAAAAGGTGCATCTCAGGTGGGTGAGGGGGGCATGGAGTTCAGCCACGGATGTAGCAGAGGCCAGGGAGAGCCAAGACAAATGACAAAGGATTCGGTGTGGCCGCCAAAACAAGGAAGATGGGAGGCTGGGGGTGATTCCATACTAACTCTCCACCTTGGGAAACCACGGGATCTTGTGAGTAAGCCCTGCCCAAGGTAATGAAAGTTTAGAAATATATTTACACAAGAGTCATTGAAGTTCAGTGTTTTTCATCTTGTTTTCTAGTCTCCTGGCTAAACAGGAAGTTTTCTGCAGGATGCTCCGATATCCTCTGTTCAGACTAACAACTTTAGCACTTTGCTTTCCTTTTCTCCCACGATACACTTAATGTTTCCGCTCTGGGTCCTGCATTCAGCCACAGATTTCCTGCCGGAAGCTGAGGCTCCTTAACTCTTTGCAAAGATCAGTCATGCCCCCACCCTTCACATAAAAAAAAAAAAAAATCACAAGGACTTTTTTGTAGATCGATTCCACTTACTAATGTGCCCTAAGAAAGTCAGAGTTGGCAAGTTAACCTCGCAAAATGTGACCAGTCGTCTTATGTCAACCACCACCCCCCATGGCATTCCCTGAAAGTCAGGTATTAAAATAATTCCTGATCATAGTGAGAAGCATAAATGATTCATTGGGGTTAGCTATGAAAGGAAGTTCTTCCTCCAGGCCTTATCTTGGCATCTGGAAATAATTATAAGAGCTAAATGCTATTGCCATCTAAAGGGAATGATGAAAATAAATTTAAAATTAGCTCCAATGTGGAGCTAGCCATATTGCACTAATATCCAGAATGATTATACCAACAGCTGTCAATCTCCTTTTAAACCAATCTTCTATTCAACTGGTCATATTTAATTTAATCTAATTTGGCGGGGGGGGGGGGGGAAGGGGTCATATTGAATTTTAAGTTCTGCCTTTCTGGTTCAGTTCAGCATGGTGATTGAGAGTGCCCTGGCTTTGACTCCCAGCTCCAAAACTTATTTCTATAAAGTGGAGGAAACCTGTAGATTGGGGGGGGACGGAGAGGGGCTTCTCTTTTTCTTCATCTTTAAAATGCAAATAATAGTTGCATTTGGTTGAATCATAAAATTATTCATTTTTGTAGATGAAAGCCCATGCAAGATTTTTTTTTGAAACGGTTAAGTAGTTAACACATGTAAAACCCCTGGCACACTGCTAATGCCTATTCAACCTAATGAAGCAATCCAATTTTTGTCATTGTGGCATCTTTTGTTGCTTCAATCTACCATTACTGAGTATTTGTGACATGGAGGCCACTTAATAACTTAATGCTAGAGACTGAGATTCTGGAGGACAGTGTTTGTTCACTACTACATCCAATCATAGAACAATGCCTGGTCGTGGTACATGCTCAATAAATATTTGCTGTATGGATGAATAAATTAATAATATGAAGATAAGAGTGACACGACAGAGCTTACTCCCAGCTTGAAAAATCTTGAGCTACCTTCTCCAGTTTCTTTTTAGTGAAATGAGTTATTGGCTGAAAATAATAGCCTTTCCTAGTTGGCCCAGGCAAGTGGGTACATTTTCAAGGTGGCAGGATAGATCTGCATTTAAAAACCTTCATCTCCAGAGGCAGCGCATCTCAGAAATGTCGGTAGCCATCCAAGGGAAGCAACAGGGGAATCTAGGAGGAGGGCTCTGCTTTGGAGCACATGAACCAGCAGGAATGGTCACTGTGGTATTTCTTATAAAACTAACGACAGCTACGCCTATTCATAGGCAAGAATGATGCATCTGATTTTTACATACCCATTCTCAACTTGGCTCCTTCCTAGTTTCTTTCCCTTGCAATAAACAAGGGGGGTATAGAAAAGTCCTAAGATAGAGATGACATTTTTCTTGATAATTTATAGAAAAAAAGACCTAAGGCCTGCCCCGTCAAAACCATGAAAGGGCACTCACTGAAGGCCCTCAGAACAGTGACAATGCTATAAGAAATCGGCTTCAGTATGAAATGTCATGGGGATTTTGAATCTACAACAGGAGAGTGATTGATCATTTTAGCCAACGAAATTAATAGAGAGATCGTGAATTTGCCTTTCCCGACCACAGGGTCTTTATAGAGGAGCGTGGGCATACTGCAACATCTACTGAAAAGTAAGGACAAGATGGACAGGTGCAGAGTGTAAAGCACAAGGGAGGTAGCTATGAGCCACACCACCGGGGTTCCAATCCTGATCCATCACTTACTAGCTGTGAGGCATTGGGAGAGCCACCTCCCCTCTCGGAACAAAAGTAGCCCCATGTATTAAGTGAGATAATGCACATGAAGTACTTTGCACAAGGCCAGGAATGGTGAACACCTAATAAATGCCAGCGTTTGCTGTTAAGGTGGGGTTCAATAAAGATAGCATCTGCTCCAAAAGAGATGCTGTTGGAAAGATAAGATCCTGAAAACCCTTTCTTCTTTCTGCTTTGTTCCAATTTACATCATTTCCCTTCAAACAGTGTCAGTCCTAAGGCATTTAAAGTTTTATTCAGCTAAAAACAAGTCCAGCATTGTAGCTGTGACACGGTGGGTCATACTCATAGGCTTCAAAATAAAAGAGCAACAAATAAGATGTTTTGATGATGTCCACTGGAAATCTTGAAACTCTGCTTCATCTCTTGACTGCCTTCCTGTTTCAATAAAGATTCTCATGAGAGCCTTGAAAAAAATAGAGTCAAACAGACTTGGGTGTGAGCTGCCCACTTGCTGGTGTTGTGAGGATGTTGTTTATGTTTTAGATCCTGTTTTCTTCCTGGTTGAAGTGCTGTGGCTACCAGGTGCTTCTTCCGCTGGTGCTGGCTCCTCCTTGGGGCTCAGGCTGCTGGAGGCAGCTTCCTGCAGCCCCCCTCCCCCTCCACCGTGTGATTCTGGCTGCTAAAGACCGCTGAGAGCCTGTCAAAGGTTATCTCCCACCCGGGTTATGGTTTTGAAGGGTCATCAAAATCTGGTACAGTCATTTATATGATGTGCCATGGGCCACATAGGGGAGGCAGGGTTGTCACTGAAGGAGACTTCAGAAGGAAAAAACAAAAACACAAAGGTGGTGGGGGTGGACAGTGGACATGTTAAAGGAACCCCCAACTGTCACATGCTGTAGGTACCAAGTAAAGTACAACAGCTTATACACTCCTGGGAAAGGCAAGGAATGCACGACACTCGATAAACGACTTCCAGATTGCTTTGTACTTATCTGATGGTCAATGTTGCTCCCAAGAACAACTTTGGTTTTGCTCTTCAGAGTGAATAGCTTTTTGAATCCTCCTCCAAAGAAAGAAGGTATTAGGGATCCCTGGGTGGCGCAGCGGTTTGGCGCCTGCCTTTGGCCCAGGGCACAATCCTGGAGACCCAGGATCGAGTCCCGCGTCGGGCTCCCGGTGCATGGAGTCTGCTTCTCCCTCTGCCTGTGTCTCTGCCTCTCTCTCTCTCTCTCTGTGACTATCATAAATAAATAAATAAAAAGAAAATTAGGAAAAAAAAAAAAAAGAAAGAAGGTATTATACCTTGGATAATTAGTCTCCCCCGAACTGAGACACAGTGGGCCAATTTTACTCCAAAAGGCAACACATCAACTGATCGGAAAGCAAGGATGCTTAATTAGGCAGCGAAATGGGATGCCTGGGTGGCTCAGTAGTTGAGTGCCTGCCTTGGGGTCAGGTTGTGATCTTGGGGTCTCGGGATGGATTCTCGCATCAGGCTCGCCATGGGGAGCCTACTTCTCCCTCTGCCTATGTCTCTGCCTCTCTCTGTATGTCTCTCATGAATGAATGAATGAATGAATGAATGAATGAATGAACGAACAAGTGAACAAATAAATAAATAAATAAATAAGCAGCTAAACTTACTGCTTCTACTGGGCCATGCCTTAGAACCAAAGGCAAGACCCACCAACACCCAGTTCCACTTCCCAGACTGCGGAGGAGATCAGATAAAGAGAGGCTCACAGAGGTCCTAAAAGTGACCATCTGGAAGTCCCACTAAAGCAGGCCAACAGTTCAAGGCCTGCCAGCAAATAAGCAGCATGCCTGTATAAACTACCTACGTACGGAAATGAATTACCAAGGTTGTATCCTCTGAGTGACCAAGTTATTGACGGTAAACTTGACTTAAGAAGAGGGAAAATATCACCCACTACACTTCCTCAGAGTTTGTCTCAGCCGTTTCCCTTCACTACTCATGGCTTCCTTCCAGACACAGACAGGCTCGAGCGACAGTCCTCTGATTCCAAACAGGCCCATTCTGCGCCCCCACTCACTGATCTCAAAGACAAATCACAAATGGTAACCATAACAGCAAAACCAGAGCATGGTCAGTAATTTTTCCACTTGTTGACAAATTAGGGACGAAAATGGGACAGAAGAGAGGCGGTGCGGATGAGGGGGTGTGATTTCTTAGGACAATCATTGGGATTCCTTTTTATAGGTTGCAGGAAAATTGAGATTTGCAAATACACAGAACTGTTTTTACTTGGAATTGGTTTTTCTAGATTCGGGTAAAAACCTCTCCTCATCCCTAGGGTAATCACTTTCCAGGACTGGGACAAAACTAAGCAGTTTCTAGACCACAAGTGAATTCAGAAACTCTTTCCACTGAGTTAGAACTAGGAGTGTCTAGGGAAAGGCATGTTTCCTATACGGAGATTTCAGAGTCTCAAAAATAAGTGAGAAAAATTACATTTAAAAAAATAAGTAAGCCTCACTACTCTTAAAATATTAACCAAAAAGGAAAGAAATTCCATGGTTTTCACTCAAGCTGGCTTGAGTATTTGAAGGACATTGAAGTGTTACTCCAAAATATGTTTTCCCCAAGCCTATTACAATGTCTAATGCTCCACATTGAGGGATTTGTCTGTTTGAGTTAGGGCCTGCGTTGAACAAATATTTACTGAGTGCCTAATATCTCTAAGCACTACACAGTGGCCATACTGAAACAGTGCCTGACCACTATGATTTCAAATCGTTCCATAATGAATCATTTTTTAAAAGAAGTCCTGCATGTTAGCATCAAAATAAATGATAGTAACAGATTATAAACCACAAAATAAAATTAAAAATCCACACGTCCATTCTGATAGATAAATAGATAAATATGGAAGAGAAAGTTTTTTCTATCAACAGAATTCACACTGATACATATAGAGGAGTAAAGGAATTTTAAAATTCACTTTTGGTAACCACCATAGTAATAATTGTTACAGAGATGAATTATTAATAGATGCTAAAACTACTGTGTGAAAGTTTGATAAGAGAAAATAGGGTACTTAGACCCAAAATAACCTCCCATGAGATACTCCTTGAATATATAACAGGAAACAGTAATTTTACAGCAGAGAAAATCTAACAGATGCCACCTCAACCAAAAAGATCAAAATTAATATAACCAATAATGGGAAAAATAAACACCAAGTGTCTCCTGTCACTGAGAAAGACACAACATCACATCTGGAGTGTTCACGGCAAAAATGTGTAACATGAGTCTACTCATAACGAAACTTCAGACAAACCTACACTGAGGTGTGCTCTACCAAATAAATGGCCTTATATTTATCAAAAATTTCAAGGTCATGAACAATTAAAGAAAAAGACAAAAGAAATGTTTCATAGTGAAGGAGAGTAAAGAGTCATAACAGCTACATATAACACATGAGCATGGATAGGCTAACAAAATTGAAAAATTTGTCTTTTTCTTTTGCAATAGAAGATATAGTGAGCAATAATGAGTAATAATATTCATGGACTACAGTAGGGGGCAAAATTTTTTGCCCTAGAAGGTCAGGGAGTAAATACCTTCAACTCTGCAGACTATATGGTCCCAGACACAACTCTTCAATTCTACCATAATAGGAAGAAAACAGCCATAGACAAATGATAAACAAATGAGTGTGGCTGTGTCCCAAGAAAACTTTATTTGCAAACATAGAAGGCAGGCCACATTAGCCAACTGTTGGACTACATAATAGTATTAGATCAATGTCAATTTCCTAAATATCAAAATTGTGATAATTATTCTGTAGTTCTATAAGGGAATCTTTCATTTCTAGGAAATATACACTGAATTATTTCTGGGAAAAAGTTATCACACTTGCTTGCAACTTAGTCCCAAAAAGATAAGAAGAGAAAGAAAGAGAAGAGGAGGTAAATGTAGTAAAATACTAATATTTGGGGAACCTGATGAAGGATATGTGGGAACTCTTTGTACTATTTTAGCAAATTTTCCCTAACTTTGAAATGAATCCAAATAAACAATTAAAAGGAAAAAGGAAACAAAAGTCCTTGAGACAGGATAATTGCTTAGGACATAGCCCACCGTTGGCACTACTACCAAACACATAGAAGGTGCTCAGTTAATGTCTGTTAAATTAATTAATTCACTAATAATTTTTTTTAGTTATTCACTGGAGGAATGACACATAGGAAATTATATTTGAAGAAGCTGAGAAAAGAAATGAAGTATGAGGGCAGCCTACATGGGACAAGGCCAGTACACAGAGAGAGGGGTAGAAGTGTGACAGGACGGAACAAGACAAAAATAACAGCTGGCAGAGATCACTGGGGATTTCCTCCAGGGCTGACTTCCATACACCACCCTGAACTAAGCTGGTTCTCCCTTTATTACCAGCCATAATTTTAAACCGTGCCCTTCTGCCACAATATGCACAAATATTCATAAATATGTTCCTCCTGCCCTGCATTGTGAGCAAAAGGCATAACTCATAACTCAGAAGGAAAATTGCTTCTACATTTTATCCTTCTCAGCTCTCACATGGTGGGGGTTGTCTGGGCATTTCAAAATCCACGGGCCTATTTTGCATAACACAAAGAGCTGCCAAACATTGCAACCAAAGCTTTTCCAGATATAGGTCTAAATTAGCAGGACAAGAATCATAAAATTGTGGAAATAAAATCTTTCCATCTAGGAGAGTTTCCAAGGCAATATTTGGAACCGTGATAAAAACTTGGATAATCGTTCTGATGTTAAACAAATTTGGAAAATATCTAATAGATTAGCTTACGGTATGATAAAGTAATGAGGAAAACCCAAAACATGGGTGGCTGGACTCAGTAAAAGTTCATTTCTTGCTCAGAAGTGCAATGAATGCAGAATTTTCTCCAGGAAATCTCTCTCTATGCTCCTTCCACCTTGTGGTGCCACCATCTTGGCTCCCAGGGCCTCTAGAACATGGCAGGAGAGAACTCAATGGTTACAGAGGAACTTTTACCACCAGGCATGTAAGTAGTAGAGATCACTCCTGCTCACACCCCATTTGCTAAAACCGGTCAATGGCTCCCACTTAAATACATGTGGGGCTCGGAAATGCAGGCAGGACAACACTGCTATTCTGTAAGCACAAGTCAAAGCCACTTCTGCCACCAATTCTCTTGTGGCTCTTGTGTAGCAACAGACAACGCAACACGTCAGGTGTATTCCACGATACATGACTAAACCACATGCTGAGAGTTGACTTCCTCATTCTTCCCCTAAAGCAAACCCTACAAATGTCATGCATTTTGGTCTTAAATGTCTAGCCCTTGAGAAGGCACATGTAGAACTTCTTTGTGACAGAACTGGTTGCGGAGTTGATTCTGTAATTCTGGTTGGTGTCACGGGTCTTGGAAAGACACGGGGGAGCTGGGTGGCCTCGTATTTCTATTGTAACTGAGTTTGGAAAAGTACCCTGAGGACAAGTAAACAGAACACCACTGTCATCGTAATAATACTGCAAGAGAAAAACATCTCATGGAGAAAGAAATTAATAAATTTCTGACATTCCAAGGTGTGAAAGGAAGCAATCTGACATCTGAAAGCTGGAAAAAAAACAGTTTCTTGGCCCACACTGCTCACACACACCGAGGTCATCTTAGGAGTTATCAGGAGTCAAAAATAAATGAAATTAAAAGTCTATTTTAAATGATATCTTGTGCTCAAAAACCACAAAGAAGCATGGAAAGGCCCAGATATTTCTCTCTCCCGTGTTAAGACTATTACACAAAGGTGGTTGTTCACCCAGGTAAACCCTGGAATTATAGATTAATTCCCAAGCAAACATACTGCCCACTACATATCATGGGAACCCTAAGAGGGAAAGCCTGAGAATGTTGACTCAAAGCTGCAAAAATGATGAAAAGTCATTAGTCAAAAAAATTAGATGAACTGAAAAGAAAGTCCTAGTAGGACTAATGTCACAATGGAAGAAAAACAAGCTTTGCCTTGAAGTTCAAATGGTCCTGTGGTATACAGATTACATCTCTGGGGAAGATCGTAGTTTTAAGATGTTAAACTTTTATAAATGAAAGCCCTTCTTACCCTATGACTTAAAGAGGCAAAAAGAAAAGTTCCCCACATAAGCAGACAACACATTCCCTGAAATGCCACCATTATGTTTTTTTTTTTTTTTAACTCAACTTCCTCCTCATAGGCAGGTTCTCTCTCTCCCTCTCTAACTCCCACCCTCTGTCCCTTACATACATACCTACGCACACAGACACATACACACGCACATACACACCCTCATTGGAATAATATCTTATGTCACTGGTGAGTTATTATCAGAATATGGTTTAAATATACATTTAGTGTGGCATAAAGGGAAAGTGGTAATATGGATCAACAAAAGGGGGAGACACTGAGAAAAAAGCAAAACAGAAGCAAACAGGAAATGGTGGAAAGCCTTCTAGCACATCTATTTGTATCCCATCTTTGCCATTTGTTAGTGCCATGATCGGAGAGAAACTACATTACCTCACCAAGCCTCTGGTCGATCTTCTACAATGTGGGAACGAGAGTGCGGACTCTAAGATACATGGAAGGACTAAGTTACAGAATACCTGTGAAATGACCACAGTGCTGGCCACACATTTTCTCACTTTCCTTCCATCAAGGATGTTATCATCAATATCACTGTGAAAAACTTCTGACCACCCACATGTGTGCTAAACAACCAGTCGAAAAGGACTAATGATTAGAATACCCAGAATTAAGTGAAGAGTCACTGATGAAGAAGTAAAGAAAGAGGAGGAAAAACAAGATGACAATAAGATGGCATTGGTGCTTAGCAGGACAGACTGATCTGTATCTGGCCAATAGGATACTAGCATATTGCTACAACCCGTCCTTTCTCCTTTGGGTCATAAAGTAGGAACCAGCTGAAAAGTATTTGCTTACCATGTGTTTTTCTTTCAAAGATTTATTTATTTATTTGAGAGAAAGAGAATGAGAGCATGAGCAGGAGGGGCAAAGAATAAGAAGAGAGAATATCAAGCAGACTGAGCTCCACACGGGGCTTGGTCTCATCACCCTGAGATGATGTTTAACCAAGAGTCAGATGTTTAACCCACTAAGCCACCAACTTGTCATGTGGTTTTAAATGATCCTTAGAAAATACCACAAATGGAGTCACCTAACGGACTCATGACATTGACAAGGTATTGAACTCTTCTGAGTTTTGCTTTCCTCATATATAAAGTAATAATGATGACTATGAAAATGAGAATAGAGACCCTAGCACAGTAACTAGCAGAATTTCCTTTGATTCCACTTATTTCCTTTCTTTATATGTCCAATCCAAGAGCAGTCTGTGGCCAGTACCTTCACCACTTACCAAAGTCATCTATTTCTCCCCATCTTCACTTTGGCCAGTTTAGTCTTGCCTTACAATCTGATATTTACATGGTACATTAGTCAGGGTTCTCCAGAAAAACAGAAACAATAGGATGTGTGTGTGTATGAATGTACATATATGGAAAGAAAGAGATTTACTTAAAGGAATTGGCTCATATGATGAGGAGGCTGCCAAGTCCAAAGTCTGCAGGGTCCAACAGGCTGAAGATCCATGGAAAAGTTGATATTGTAGGTCTAGCTCACTGTCTGGAGGCAGAATTTCCTCTTCCTGGAAATACACTTTTTTTCCCTTTTAAGGCCTTCATTTGATTAGACCAGGCTCACCCACATAATGGGAAATAGTCTGTTTCACTCAGCCTATTGGCACTCAAATAACATCTAATTGTTATTTTTATTCATAATCAATTTACATCCTTTATTATGTTGATGGCTTGTACTCCAGTCTTTTACAACCACATCCATACTATCTCTGGATTATCCTTTAGTGTTAGAGACTGAATTTATCCTTAATCCTACTGTCATGATAAATTTGTGAAATCTAAGTTGTATTATGTGAGGAGCAGAAGATGTATTATTAGGGCATTGGGAACAAGTGGTATCTTGCAAAGCTTAATATTTCATATACTAGCTTACCTAATTGTGGATATAAAGAATAGAGCCCTAAAATAGAGGATACGTACACACACAGCATGAGTTAGAAATGATTCAAAAACCTTGTGTAATTCAGGCTGAAATAACCATGTCGATTTTAGATATTTGGGTAAGGTAAAGCAAAGGTGGACTCCTATTCCTTGGATTACCTTGTTATTTAGCTTCATTCCTTCCTTCATTTGTGCATGCAGACATTGAAGAGCACTTCAAAAATCCATATTTGGGGATGCCTGGGTGGCTCAGCGGTTGAGCTCCTGCCTTCAACCCAGGGTGTGATCCTGGAGACCTGGGATCAGGTCCCACATTGGACTCCCTGCATGGAGCCTGCTTCTCCCTCTGCCTGTGCCTCTGCCTCTGTGTGTGTGTGTGTCTCTCATGAATAAATAAATAAAATCTTTTAAAAAAAAATCTGTATTTGACAGAGGAAATGAACCTCTTTGGAAATTCACTTATTTTGTAAAGGTATAAAAGTTCTAACTTCACTATTCATTGGGGAAATGAAAACATGAAGGTGGTACATACTGGATAGTGAAATAAAATAAAGCCCTAAATCAACTATCTTTTCATATTTTATTCTATTACTATCATATTCAATTAAATCCCTGAACATGCTAATAAATATGACTTTGTTGGAAAGATGTTTTTTTTTTTATTAAAGGAATGATGGAGTCTCATTTTTATTAGCACAAAGGTAACCCATGAAAACCTGGTAGAAAATTCTGAGAAGTTTCTTCTGCTGGGAGTTCCCGCAGACTTCTTCCTGAGAAATTCCTCAGCATCTCAGCCCCCTGCTTTCTCTCTGTTTAGCCTGAAACCTTCACAAAAGCAGACACATTCAATCATTGTAGTTTTTAACCTGGTTTCTTTCTGCCACAAAATTATTCTTTCCAAAATTTATAATTTTGATAGAGACACAGGAACAAAATTACCTATTTCTTTTCCAGAAAGAGATCCCAAAGCAGAAAACAGATTGGTCATTCCTTGGTCCCCACATGACATTGTGAGAGCCACTTCCCTGCAGGGCATTTGTTAATCGGAAGCAAGGCCAGTGAAAGAGAAATCTCTACCTGGCCATTCTCTTCTTTAGAGAAATGAAACCAACTAAGTATCCAATTTTGGAGTTGAACCCAAAAAAGGAAATGCATTCTTTCCCTCCTTCTTGGGGAGCCCATTGCTGAGTGCCAAACCCGCCCACTTTATCTCTTTGATCGGCACTGTGAAATAGGTATTATTATTTCCATTTACGAACTTAGGCAACTTATTTAACCTTCTCTGAGTCTCAGCCATATAAAACAGAAAGGAGGATTAAAACTGTTCTCTCTAGTTCTAAAACCTACCTAAGAGTAAGCTCTACATTCAGTGACAAAAAAAAAAAAAAAAAAAGCCATCCAGTGGAAAACACACACACACACACACACACACACACACAAAAAAAAAAACAAACAAAAAAAAAACAGAAATCATAAACAAAAGACTGGTAGGTGCAGCTACTTTTAAAAAAAAATTCATGCATGTAGCAACAAAAAAGACATCTTAAGACTAGAAGACAAAAGACAAACTGGGAAGATATTTGTATATCTAAGAGAAAACAAATTATATCCAGTGGAAAATTATTCTTAAGAATCAATTAGTAAAACCTAACAACCTCATGCGGGAAAAGTTGATAAATATAATAAAGATAAAATATAAACAGCTAATAAATACATGTAAGGTTTTTCAAGCTACCCAATAGCAAAGATGGTCAGTGACAAAGATTAAAACAAAGGAAACCCTCCATTGGCCAGAGTTTGAGGAAATGGAAATTTGTGTATTGAAGAAATTTGAGGTGGGTCCAGTCTTCTGCGGGATGGTCTATCAATGTAGAGCAAGACTTAACACGTGTTAAGTAATTTCACATTTAGAATTTAATTTTTTAAAGATTTATTTATTTACTTATTTGAGAGAGAGCACACAAGTGGGGGGGAGGGCAGAGAGAGAGAGAGAGAGAGAGACTCTCAAGCAGAATCCCCACTGAGGCGGGGCTTGATCTCATGACCCATGAGATCATGACCTGAGCTGAAAACCAAGTCTAACACTTAACCAAATGAACCACCCATGTGCCTCTCACATTTAGAATTTAAGCTGAAGAATAATGGTAGAATAAATCACTAAAAGTATAAAAAATTAGTTGTGGGACATCTGGGTGGCTCAGCGGTTGAGCGTCTGCCTTTGGCTCAGGTCGTGATCCTGGGGTCCTGGGATCGAGTCCCACATCGGGCTCCCCACAGGGAGCCTGCTTCTCCCCCTCTGCCTATGTCTCTACCTCTGTCTCTGTGTCTCTCAAACTAAATAAATTAAATCTTAAAAAAATTAGTTGAAATAATATTGATAAGAGTCCCCAAAAGGTTCATCAAGTAGTAATTGGTTGAATTATAAGAGCCCTAAAATGGTTGCCAGCATTGAAAAGAAAGCGTTGTGCTCATCCATTTTTCACTTTCATCTTTATATCTTTCTATTCTCTTTGAATTGTCTATACATATATATTCACTTCAAACTCAGGGACAGCAAACTATAATTTTCAAGCCCTTTAATACACCTGGTGCTTTACAATTTACAAAGCACTTTCCCAGATTTTATTCCACAGTAAAAACGAGGTCTCCTGTCCAATGAAAGTACCACTTCACGTGGTTTCATGCCAAAAGCAATCGTTTCACTTTGCCTGCGAATTTCTTTTAATTACTTCAAAAAAAGGAAGTAGGCAGGCGACTCAAATTCACCCAGATGTTCAAGTTCAGCAACCACGATCAAAGGGAGAGAGAGAAATGTGCTTTTCTTTTATTTCATTCCCCTTGAGCATCTTCGAGACCCTTTGAATGGACAGCTGCCTCTTCCAGGTGACCGCTCCACTTTTGCACCAGGAGGTGATGAGCTGTGCCCTGTAAAGAGTAGTCCTGCTTGCAGGACCCAGGGAGTTGAACTTGTCCGTGTCTTCCCCGGGCTCTGCTGGGCTGGCCTTTCATGTGAGCAGGAAGGAAATGACCGACAACTTTCTCGTCTTTATGGAAGGCAGACTTTATTTCCAGCTCTCAGGTCAAAAGGTGGCGGAAAGAAAACAAAACCACTAAGAGATAAAGGCTAAAAATAATGTCCCGTAGGGTGAATCAACACAGTTTGGGACTCTGAAGACAGCAACAAGGCAAGGATGTGCGTAGGGCTAAATCTGCGTCATCCTTAACAGGTGGTCGTGACCAAAATCAAAATGCCTGGACAGGAGAGGAAGAGGCTCTGCAAACAGGTGTGCTGGGGGGAAGGCGTGGGGAGGGAAGAGGAAAGAACCATTTAAACAAGCCTGGGCTTGGAGCCCAGACACTTTCCCAGCAGTCCACCTCTGGGAGAGCCCAAGGGTTGGGCATGGGCTGGGAAGGAGCTAAATTTGATTTGGGGTTTTGTGGTTTGTGTGATGCACTTTGAGTTTAAAATAGAAATCGATGTGTTTATGCAGTTGGGCTTTCTTTCTCCTTGCTTTTAATTGTCACTTTAGAAGAAATAAATCCATGATTCACAGACTAATGCCAAAAAAAAAGGGGGGGGGGGATTCTCATTTGGTGATTTCCTATTTTATAGGAAGCAATGGGAGAAGGGGTTTAAAAATCACACTAAATACATCCGTTATGGACTTTTGATGATGATGATGAGTATAAAGATGATTTATTTTAGTTAGAAGCACTTGCGCTTCTAGCAACTTTCCAGTTTGGACATATAGCCATCTGGGTGATCGATACACTGGTCATTATCAACCATATTTTATAGTTTAGCAAAATGAGATCAGATAAGCTAAAGGGACTTATCTTTGTAGACTGAGCTATAATAATCATACATGCACACACACACACAGGCCAGTCAGAATCATTATTTCTCTACCTGTACCATTAGGTAGACCTCCAAATTAGGTAGAGAAGGTTGGTATTAGATCTGTGGAGCATAATGCCAAAAGCAATACTCACACAGAAGTATGAGGAAGAATCTAGCCCACCTAATTTAGTAACAGCTAGACCCCAAGGGACACCTGGGTGGCTTGGCAGTTGAACGTCTGTCTTTGGCTCGGGTCATGATCTCGGGATCCTGGGATCGAACACCTTCCCCCAGGGAGCCAGCTTCTCCCTCTGCCTATATCTCTGCCTCTCTCTTTGTGTTTCTCATGAATAAATAAAATCTTAAAAAAAAAAAAAAAGCTAGACCCCATAGGGATCTGAGCATCACCACCTTACCAGGCCTTTTGGACTATCTGCTGCATAGCTCTATCAGGATGTCCCACTGGCATCATGCCTACATTTGTGAGATGGGACTGGTTATCTTTCTTTATTCCCTTTACCCCTTTCTCATCCTTCCTTCCATTTCTCTGTTAACGTCACTTTTTTTCCCCAGACTCGGGAAAAAACGAGCTCCCAATTTCTCTACCTGCCTTGCCTTCTACCTTCAACCCCCTCTCTTGCTTCATCCACTGAAATGACTCTCATATGTGTCTTTCTCATCTCCTGTTTTAGTCTATCATTTCTCCCACCCCAACAAATGAAATAATTTCTAACTTCCCACTATCTCTAGGTCTATTCCAGCTCCCATCCATCTCACATACTATTCCGGCCAATCTTTCCTTAGATATAACTAGAACACTACTCTGCTCAACATCCTTCACATGCCACAAAATAAAATCTAAACTCATAGGCCATGACAACACTAAAAGACCATTTTCCTCTAAATATACACTCTTAGTGTCCATCACACAAATCCCTACATCTCCCTTCTTTGTCCTTCAATGCCCAGTCAGATATTCACTACTGAATGAAACCTCCCTCAATTCTCTGAGCCATTAGACATCCCATTCTTCCCCTCTGTCCCCAATAGACTCAGTACCTCCCTTGCACCACTTATCACATTTCATCTTTTAAAACAGTGCTCTGTATGTTTCCTAAGAAGTTGTAAAGCCTTTCAAGGGATGCCCTATCCTATTCATCTTTACATCTTGGAGAGTAAGAAGAAGATGGAAAGAAGAGAGAACTGAACTATCATACTCCAGAGTGTGGTCCTAACAAGCTATAACCGTAACAGACATTACGGATGGGTTTTCACAGCTACCCCGGACAGTACAACCAGTTTTCCCAAGGAGGTAATAAATTTTCACCAGGACATTTATGTCCTCTTGCCCGGTTCCCCCTGAGAACAGCTAAATTATGCCATGACCACTATAAACAATGGCTCTGGATCAGGCTATAGGCTGAAACAAAAACAGAATGTAGAGCACAAATCTAGAATTGGGATCACCAAAGAAAAGCCAAGGCAGAGGCAGGTGGAGGAGCTGGCAGGAGTGATATCTACAGGTACTGAAGCTGGAAACCTGACTTGGAATGGACAGGAGCAGACACACAAACAGGCACAAAGTCTGGAGAGGCCAGCTGTAGAGTCGGGAACAAAACAAAACCCCGGCCAGCAAGGGGGCCTGGACACCAACAAGAAGAATGGGCAAGGAGTCAAGTTCAAGCAAGCCCAAGGCCAGAGCTCCAGTATGTGCCAGCCATTACTTTCCCTCTTGCTAGATGTTTCTGAGAAGGCAGGATGCAATTCTGAATGTTATCTGACTTGGGACTTTTAGGTGGAGATTAGTGGAAGAGACAAGGATGGTGGGAGGGAAGCTGGTTCAGAAACTTCTGATAATTTATTCCTATATTCCCAAAAGCACATGGTGCAATGGAAAGCGTATAGCAAATACTCCCTTAACACTTGCCGATTACCTGTTAGATCACAGAGTCTGTCTGTTTGTTGTTCTCTTATGAGCAAAAATAAATCAAGGCTATTCATGGTCCTCTTGCTCAAACTAGCACAACAAATCAAAAAGGATTCAAAAGAAGCCAATTCCTTTGCTCAGGGCAGAGCTGAGCCCCAAGGGAGGAAGAGCACTCTGCTTCCTAAGCCTGGGTAACTGGAAATGCCACCTCTCTTTGAGAGAGTAAGCAAAGAGTCCCTGCCTATTTTAGGAGCAACATAAGAATTCTCCAAGATGTTACGATTTCGAGCAGCAGTAGAGAAGCTAGAGCGAGTACAGTCAAAACTAGATTACTTCCAGAAAGCTTCACTCCGCTCCATAAAAGTACTTAGAAAACACATTTTCTTTCCCAGATAAGAAAATTCATCATATGTCATCATCAAATTTCCCAAAAAAGTCCAAGTTATCTGTTACGAGTGTCAAAATTCAAAGCCAATTGTTCACTCCTATCAGGGCCCTTTCTGAAATCTGAAATTCCCTGATGAATTGGACCTGGCAAGATACAATCTGCCCCTGGAGGTGAGAGGACAGTAGGGTTTATCTTCAGCTATTTCCGTCTGTCCCCTTTGCTCTCTGATCCCTTGAAACCAACTCATTCTATTTCGAATGGTGTAGCCAGTAACCAAAGTCATCAGGAAAAGCCTATTTTTCATCATTTTTGAAATCTCTAATATTTAGTTTAGGATATTTTATGACATAGAAAAGCTTAGAACCTTTAAATGAAATACCTCTCAGTGTGGGTCACATTACAAGATATTTCCTTTCTGCTAAACAAGCATAAAAAACTTTAAAACCCATGAACAAAATTAATATATTTTTTAAAGATCTTATTTATTTATTCATGAGACACACACAGAGAGAGGCAGAGGCATAGACAGAGGGAGAAGCAGGCTCCCTGCAGGAAGCCCAATGTGGGACTCAATCCCTGAACCCCCGGATCACGCCCTGGGCTGAAAGCAGATGCTCAACCACTGAGCCACCCAGGCGTCCCTAAAATTAATATTTCTTAACTAGGACATTTTAGTCAGTTGGTTTCGATCACTAACGTTGTGATCAAATCATTCTTCTCCATAGTAGAATTTGTTTATAATTTATTCTTTTAATGATTTTAGGAACAAAATCAACCCCTTTTACGGCTGCTCAAATGATGGGTTGTAACTGGCTATCAGTCAACTATCAGCCTCTAAAGAGGAAGGCAACACAGTCACTAAAATCCATAATCTCTATCAATACCTTTGGCTGTAAAGAATGTGTCCCTTATAAGTTTTGCCATAAACTAATGCCATAATGTGAAGTTTGCATAATTGTGCCTATTGATATGCCAAAAATTTATTAATGAAGAAATGGTGGGTATAAGAGAAGGTTCTCAGTAAAATATAAAATGTGGGTTCAAAAGTATTTTTTCCCTTACCCTTACAGAAAAGAGGGGGGGGGGAAGAGACAAAGGTTAATAGAATCTCACTGTCATATTCAAATATATACAAATGTCCCCTGATTGGACACACACATATCCTGCAGGGCTCTAGTGGAGCCATTTGCCTCTCAGGCTAAGTACAAGGAATACCATGGGTCAACTTAGGCAAGTGATTGCCCCAAAAATGTGTCTTCCAGGCCTAACTCTGCTGGCCAGTCAACCCATCTCAGACATTCCTGGAATATCATTTCTTCTCATCTCTGCCTGGGCAGAATATAAAACTGATAACAGGGATCCCCAGGTGGTGCAGCGGTTTAGGGCCTGCCTTTGGCCCAGGGCGCGATCCTGGAGACCCGGGATCGAATCCCACGTCGGGCTCCCAGTGCATGGAGCCTGCTTCTCCCTCTGCCTGTGTCTCTGCCTCTCTCTCTCTCTGTGTATGACTATCATAAATAAATAAAAATTTAAAAAAAACTGATAACACACACCTGACATGCACAACATCATTCTTACCAAACAGCAGCATCACAAAAAACTAAATACCATTTGTAGAATGACTTGCACATATAGAGCATGGAATGTGACGCTGTCATTTTAGGCAAAAAGTGATTCTGGATGTCTTGACGCACAAGGAGTTTTTAGAGAAACACCTGACGTGCTACCAGCAAGTCTGAGTTCCCGCATGCAGCAGGGCACCATTTACAGAAAGCCCACATCACAAAAGAGCACAGAGGAGACCCTCTAGAAGGATGAGCAGATGGGGCTAGACTACTGGCATGGAGGGTAGCCATCAACAATGGCTTTGGGTTTATTTCTAAGTTTTCACCATGAGACACTACTGATGTATTTCCCAGATAAATGCCCTCGGTTCCCCTCCCTTCTGCCAACAAGGGTTTCTGTGTAGACACAGTAGCCTGTTTAATTATGAACTGGGCAGCTCTCAAGATGAGCCCACCAAACACCCATGTTGGGCCATCCAGTCCACATAGGACATACCACATGGACAAGAAGTCCATCTTCTTGGGAGATGTCTCTTAGCACTGAGGTCTGGTTTTTAAAAGCCACTCTTAACCTGCAGAGCCCAGAATAGTGGTTTTATCTTTTCAATCAACTTTTGTGAGAATTGTCTATTTCCATCATTTCGTCGCCCATGTTGCCCCAAGACCCTCTGGGACCCCTCTGCTCTCTGAGACTTCCTCTGCTGGCTCCCCACATCCCAGCATCTCTTTCTTGGAATTAACAAATCTTTTTTTTTTTTTTTTTTTTTTGTAGGTTTCCCAAGTCCCTCATGAGCTGTTGCACATAAACTGGAATTAAAAACGATGACAAAAATCTAGACCATTTTCCTTTCTCCAGTTGACCAGGCTTCTCCAGACTAGAGTGACAACGGCAATAATTTATGATGATGCTCCAAGTAAACTAATAATGCAGACCACACTAATAAAACATTGTACATCGAGAACCATGCTAATGACCACACAGTGGTCACAAAATGAACATTTTCCCTGAACTCTTCATCCAAAAACATCCCACAGCACTTGCCAGTTTTCAGATATGAAGAAGCCTTTGCCCTCTTCACCACCAACGTGCTGGCTGCTCCCAGAGAGCACAAACAGCCGAGATAGGAAGTGTGCACCTCAAACTGGAAAATAACAAATATGTGAACCAGCTTTTGAAATTCCCCTCCACCCTGGACTGGAGCCAGGACACCACGTCTTCACGCTTCCAGCCGTGCATGAAGGATGTTTGGGGACTTTTCTGATCCAAGACCCACAGGACTGTTTCATGTTGACTTCCAGGGGACAGAGCACTGAGTGAAAGCATCACTTGCCATGGTCTGACTTTTATATCTTCTTTTTAAAATTTATTTAAATGTGTCATAGCAGCTAACCACATCTGCAACTCTATTGCATCCCATTTAAGAAATAGGATAAAAGACTCAAGTCCATCATTTTGTATTTTTTTTTCTAAGTAAGGATTTAAATTATCAACTTGAAACAGAAAGAATCTACAAGTCTGCAACTGAGTATTATTCAAAGACAGGTAAAAGCAGGGAATACCACCAAACCTGACAACTCACCGTACATGAGCTTATCAATACAAAGACACCTGGTCGATTCTAAAGGGCTCTGCAAACATAAGAAATGATTTTCAAGGCTATCATAAAAGGTCTCACAAGGACTTTGACCTACGCATATTGTATAGCACCGAGTGGAGTTTTGGCAGCACACACAATATTTTTGTGATTATTACTCACTGTTATTAATACAAATAATTGACGTAACAGCTGTTCGTGGGCCAAACACTCATGTTTGATATGGAGCTACCAGAAAGGACTTCCAAATTTTCTCAGCCTGCTTCCTCTTCCCCTCCCCCTGGGACCCCAAAGCCACACAGGATGACTCAAGGAGATCACGTGTCTGTGGCATTTTGTGTGTCTGTGCGAACCAGCATGCGTAGACATCACGCTCTCCTTTGAGGGATTTGCACTAAAAAGATGGTAAGGAAGGGGCAAAGCTGAATGTCAGAGGTGACTTCCAATCAGGATATCCCACCTGGAAGCCAGCCAGCTTCCGCTCCTTTGAATTCGGCAAGAAAAAGACTTGACCTTTCTTACAAATCAACCTACAAGCCCTTAGGCACGGCCACCGGCCACCGTGGGGTCTGTCTTGACTCTGACTCGAAATCATTTGGTAACAAGTGAATTCCTGAAACTGACCTCCGTTTGGCAACAAGGTCTGAACATTCAAAGCTGCTTAGTCATTCCCCTTTAAAAATTCACTTAAAAAATAAATTAATTAAAAATAAAAATTCACCTTGAAGTATTTCTCGAATGATTACTCTCAGGAGTCCAGCCAGAACCTGGACAATGTCCTATGTTGCTGATGAGAGGTTATGTGGGGTAAGACATTTTAAAAAAGTAGTTTTGCCTTATTTGATAACACATGTTATATACTTACATGCTACTGAAGATGCTCTTGACATAGAAATCCTGTCTCTAGGAATTTAACCCAGGAAGCATTTGTAGTGTCACAGAGAATCGGCTACAGAAACAACTTTTATAAAATAGTCAAGAGGAAGGAAAAATTGAAAAACGGACCCCTGACAAACCCAAGAATAGTGGCCAGTCACATGAATGAGGGACTATTCATGTATGTGTCTGCTCTGCTGTTGTTAAGGAATGGGAATACTTAAAAGGAATAAAAGCAAAAATGTCCCCATTTTTAGAAACGTATATATTTTGTAAATTGTATGCATTATGTAGGTTGAGATATTGTGAGTCTTGGATGTGGACAGGAGAGAAAAAAAAATGCCTATGTGCACATGCACACACGCACACACACAGAAAGTCAATACCCCAAAATGGTAACAATAGAGATGATATCTGAATGCTCGGGTTGTAGGGACTTATCTACATTTTCTACCTCATTTTTGAGGTAAAAAAAAAAAAAATCTCGTTTTTGCCATAATTTTTTTTTAATTATGTTAAAAATCAGCAACCCAGGGAAACAGAGGACTGTTTATGTTTGGGTTTGCTTTGGTTGTTGACATCGTTGATTTTTTTTTTCATTGTTTCTGGTTCTTGTTTATGTTTTGTCTGTTTGCTTGTGGTTTACAGGTCAGGCTATTAAAATACGAGTAACTTCATAGGCAAAAGGGATGTCTCCTGAATAGATTTCCAGATCGTCCTGGTTTGAATGCCTTCCTGCTGACCTGATGAAGCTCATGCTCTCTTACCTGCCTTGGGGACAGGATACAACCTCAGGCTGCAGGTGAGGTCGACAGGATGAAGGGTGGAGAGTGGACCAGTGAGAAGATAAGGAAAGTGTGTCAGAGTGGTGGTGGTCCCCACACAGCCCTCAGATTCCATGACTCTACCTCCTTCATGCCATTAGGATGAGATCCTTTTTCTGCCACTCCCAGGGGGCCTGGGGGTGACTCTGTGAAGATGCACATGCACACATTTTTTCATTTGCCAAAGGAGCATGAAACATCACCCAGCCGTGGAGCAGATGGCCTCCAGCTACCATCGTGTCATGCAACTTGAGACCAACCCTTCTACCCGAAAAATTCATCCTCACCACGGGAAGGATGTACTATCCTAACCTGTCCTTTTCTTCCTTTATGTCATTTTTTCCTTTTAGGTTACTTCCAAAATAGGAAGGTAAATACATGTTTTAAATCACCAGTGGCAGTGTCTTAAATTATGTCATCTCTTAAAGAAGAAGGAGAAGGAGGAGATGAGGAGGAGGAGTCAAGGAAGGGAAGGGAACGGAAGAAGAGAGGAAGGAGTAAAAGACAAGGAAAAGAATGTCAGTCATTATCTTTCGGGTTCCCTTGCCACGGACATTCCACCTGTGAAGGCTGCTTCTTGCTGTGGGACGTGCTCTCAAGCACTTCTGGCAGTTTCGGGGAGAGCCACACAGACACATTTCTGATTAAACAAATGTTCTGTTTTGACTTATTTATTCAGCAAGGACTTGTTCCCATGGCAAAGGCGGACCTAAAAATCATCTTTGTAAAGATGTAAAGTGCATCACTGCATGTTTAAAATTAAAGCTCAGGGGGAAGGGGAGGTACCTGGGTGGCTCAGTGGTTGAGCACCTGCCTTCAGCTCAGGTCATGATCCTGGGATCTGGGATTGAGTCCTTCATCAGGCTCCCCACAGGGAGCCTGCTTCCCCCTCTGCCTCTGTCTTTGCTTCTCTCTGTGTGTCTCTCATGAATAAATAAAATCCTTAAAAATTAAATTAAATTAAATTAAATCCCAAAGGCCTGAGTGGTTCAGTCCCTTAAGTGTCTGCCTTCGGCTCAAGTCATGATCTCAGGGTCCTGGGATCGAGTCTCACAACAGGCTCCCTGCTCAACAGGGAGAACCTGCTTCTCTCTCTCCCTCTGCTGCTTCCCGTTTATGCTCTCTCTCTCTCTCTCTCTGTCAAATAAATCAGCAAAATCTTTTTAAAAATTAAATTAAAGGCCCTATGTGAGAAGAGAGGCTGTTATTCCACAGTTGATCAGATATGAGTGGAAGCACATTTATTCAAAGCATAACTTACATATTTTCCTCTATCTATTCCCTATACATAGTTGGCACAATTCCTTCCCATGTACTTAAATCATCACAAGTGATGTAAAATTTACCAAATAGGATGTTTCATAGAAGTTTCCTTTGCAGGTATATAAAACCAAAAGAAACATCATAGAGCTCTTCTGCAGAGCATACTCCTGGCTCTAGGGTAGACTCACGAATGGAGAAACAGCTTAGGCAAACCAGAGGCGTTTGACCCCAAACCCACCTCCCTCCCTGACCACCACATTCCATCAGACCCCTTGCTTCCTGGACAGACAAATGCACAGAAAGCCAATTTGTTTCTCAAGGCCCATCCTCGAAAAGAACGAAGAGAATCCACTGATAATTCTCCCCAAACCTCAAGCAAGTCAAGGTCAAGGGCATGGAAGAGCTAAATAAATAAATTTATATTTAGGATGTAAATGAATACTACTTTTAAATACAATTGATAAAGTCAACAAAAATTCAGAAGATATTTTAGGGGCCTTTTCGATGGAGCCCTAAACTTTTGAGCTGGATCTTGGCAGCCACATGTCTTTGAGCACGGTCCACAGTAGAGCATTTACCACCATCACCCCCTTTGCGTCTGCGATGCCCGTGGCTAGAAACCTCCAGAGCTGCCTGGGTGACATCTGAAACTGGCCCCGAACACAGAGGGACAGAGAGGCAGGCCACTCCAAATGGGCAGCTGGTGGTTATAAGAAGCAAGGGGACTTGGGATGCCCGGGGGGCTCTGTGGTTGAGCATCTGCCTTCGGCCCAGGGCCTGATCTCAGGGTCCTGGGATCGAGTCCTGCCTCTGGCTCCCCACAGGGAGCCTGCTTCTCCCTCTTCCTGTGTCTCCGCCTCTCGATCTGTGTCTCTCATGAATAAATGAAGGAAATCTTTAAAAAAAACTTTTTTTTTTTTTTTTTTTTTTTTTAAGAAGCAAGAGCACTCACTTACAGAGGCTCATCCTGGGTGCCACCAGAATCTTAAGCATTTTCAGGAAGACCTTGGAGGGGTTCCCCCACACACACACACCATCTCTCTCTGGATTGCGTCCTGGAGAAGGGCTCCCACGTGGAGCAGGGCCGGAAGGAGGGTACCTGGTACATTTCAAGGTCGTTGAGGGGTGAGGAGCTGCCCTTGGCCCCGCCCAGCTCCGGGTCACCCTGAGGTCACATCCTCTCCAACAGATGCTCCTACTCTTCCTACCATTAGGGTCTGAGAGCAGCTTTTATTCATTTGGGGGCACATCAGTTGTTATCAAATACTTTTTGAAAATAAATAGGTTACTACAGGAAATGTCTTGTATCATCTCCGTAATATTTTCTCAGGGGATAAGAGCGAGCCCACATAAGGTTGGCGGCCCTTCTGTTTGAGGTTTTGTGCTTTTCATCTTTCTCATGGAGAATCTTCTGATTTAAAATAACAAAGACTTTCTGGATGATCAAACTGCTTTAACCAGAGGAGTTCTTTGTTTCATTTTTTGTTTGTATGTTTGCATTTTGTTTTTCATTTAAAAAGGACACTTAGGGGGCTCCTGGGTGGCTTAGTGGGTTGAGTGTTGGACTATTAGTTTTGGCTCAGATCATGATCTTAGGGTCCTGGGATCCAGCCCTGTGATGGGCTCTGTGCTCAGCAGGGCTTCTGCTTGAAGATTGTCTCCCTTTCCCTCTGCTCCTCCCCTGCTGCAAGCTCGCTTGCACGCTCTCGCTCTCTCTCAAATAAATAAATCTTTAAAAATAAAATAAGACAAAACATACACTCAGTGTGGTTCTCAAATATATAAGGCAAGTGGCATGTGTCTCTAAGCCTGTGAGGGCGGAAAGAGGGACATTGCCTCCTTTGATGGGAAGAGAGGACCACATGGCACCATCTTGAGAGACCAAGTGGAGCCCATTCTGTGAGATTACGTATTCCTCCTCACAAAGACTTAAAGACTCAGGCACATCTTCGGATCCCAGACGACCACATATCATTTTACTCTAGACAAGTCCACTCATTCCAACAAGCACCTGTTCCCATAGGCAGGGATTACACTGGATAAAGTGGGAGATGCACAAATGCACGGGATCATGAGTTGAGTGTGTGTTGCCCTAGACTCACCCCTGGTTGAGCCTGGTCTGGGTTTGAGACAGGAGAGTAGCACGTTCTTCCTTGGTGATTGCAAGAAAGCCTTCCCCTCCTCTCCCCTCCCTACCTCTCCCCTCTTCTCCCCATGCCCTTTAGGAGTCTGGTGAGCACATGGGGGAAGATCTATGATTCCGTCCTGTGCTGGCCTATCAGACCACGGAGTCATTTTCAACAACCACCAGGTAACCTCAGGTAATAACACAGGAGGGGAGGGGACATGACCGTGGTCTCCCCCACCCAAGTGCGGTGAAAAGTACATGGGGCTTGGAATCCAGACCTGGGTGGAAATCCCAGTCCTTCCACTTGATCCATGATGTTAACCAGCTGATTAGCATTCTAGAATCTCTGAAGCTCCTGGACCCTAAAACTGGGAGGAAATAAACCTAGTTCTCACAGTGCTTGTGTGACTTCGGCGAGATAACAGCTAATCAGATTCGTCAAGAAATACTGGGCACGGCCACGTGCCACTCATTCCTTCTAAGGATTTCTTGTCCCTACTGAGTTAATTGAATTCTCGCCGCAGGTCAGGCGCTAGGCTAAGTGGGTGACATACATTCTCTTACTGGATCTCTGAAATGACTTCTCTGGTACCATCCTCGTGTCACCAGGAAAGGTCACACCTCAAGGTTACAAAACCTGCCCAAGGTTAACAATTGCACCAGATGGAACTCTGCCAATCATAGCCAAGTTTTCCCGGGACCCTGAACTCCCCTGCGTTTTGTAAGGCTCCCTGCCCAGTAGAGCCTACTAATTAGTGAGTGAGTATTTACTACTTTTTCTGAAGAGAGGCTTTTCCCCCATATTAAAAAAAATGAAGCCTCATTGACACTTTACCCTATTGTTATTCTTCCCTGAAATGCAGGAAAAAAATCTTAACAGGGGAAGATTAAGATCTGCTGGGAAGTACAGTGAGCAACTGCCAGGTTTTAGCTCACTGTGGGCCAATCACCAGCAGCCCTTTTTAAGAAATACCTAGAAAGTTGGTGTCTCATATATTCAGTTAGGAATATACTCTAGGAAGCAGAGTCCCCCCGCCCCCACCCCCGTCTCACTGTATTTATTTATTTATTTATTTATTTATTTATTTATTTATTTATTTTGAAGATCTTATTTATTTCAGAGAGAGGAAAGGAGAGCACAAGTGGAGGGTAGGGGCAGAGGGAGAAGCAGTCTCCCCACTAAGCAGGGAGCTGGATTGCAGGATTTGATCCCAGGACCCTGGGATCACGACCTTAGCTGAAGGCAGACTCTCAACAGACTGAGTCACCCAGGTGCCCCATGCTCACTGTGCTTGACCTAGGAGTGCCTGTGCTGGAGGATGGCTCAACCCCAGGTCCTTCCAGTAGTGCTTCCACTTGCCTTCATCACACCCCTGGAGTGGTTAGCAGAATATTGCTGCCTTGGCGGCTATGGGGGAATTCAGTGTATTTTGCTGCCTCCTTGTGGTCACCTTAAAATTTCCCTCTTTAAGAGCCCCCTAACCTGGATTAAAATTTTCCAAGTAAAATTCCTCCTTTCAGAGGACTAAGTGTGCATTCTTTGTACCATCGTCATCGATGTAAAAAAAAAAAAAAGTATACGTACTAATGCACTGATTTTTAACAGCTGTGACTGATACAGTGATGATGGAATTCTCAACTGCATGTGAAAGGAATCTTCTGACCTAAATGTCCGCAGCCTCAAGTTCTTTCTTTTCTCCAGAGTTTAGTATTGGAGTTGGATCATTCAGCCTATTATCCACATAAACAGACCTTTATGAACTTCTAAACATTATAAACTTATCATTATGTTATCTGCTTTTTATGAAAATGTTAGGAAATCTCAGTATTTTAAATAGAGAGTGAAGACTCAAGAGAGAATCAATGAGTCGTTTTAAAATAGTTTGCTCATGGGGGCACCTAGGTGGCTCAGTTGGTTAAGTGTCTGGCTCTTTGATTCTGCTGGGTAGTGATCTCAGGGTTATGGGATAGAGCTCCACACTGCTGGGCTCCACACTCACCTCTGGATCTGCTTGAGACTCTCTCCCCCTTCCTCTCCTCTCCACCTGCTTATGCTCACATTCTCTCTCTCTCTCTTTCTCGTAAATAAGATCTTAAATGAAATGAAATAATAATGAAGTGAAATTTAAAAGTTTGCTCATCAGTGCTGTGGAAATCCTCAGAACACAACCATCCATCTTGAGAGGTTGACAAGAAAGGAGGGTGGAACAAGTAAAATATGACAAAATATGTGAACTGATCAAAATATGTTGAAAAATTTAAGAGGACTCTTTTTTACCAACTAGTTTAAAATCAAGTTAGTTCATTTGAACATTTGCCAACCTCTCTCCTAAGACCTTAATGCTTATTGATCCCCAGAATATATCCTAACATTAATAGGGGATGTTTTTTCCCAAGAAACACCGAACACATTTAAAAATAAATATTTTATGGAGTATAATTGCATGTGATAAAATATCAATGATCAGACATTGAAAATGATTTTTTTTTGTCCTTCGGTTGATCCCACTCCTGTCAAAATTTATTCTCTTCACCCGCACTTACACTAAAAGTGAGCAAACTCTTTAATTTGGGGGATAAGTTGCCTTTGGATCAGCACCAGTCTTGCAGGGCATATTTAATATAAGCCCCATACATAGTGCATAAGGAGACCTTGTTTTGCTTTGTGGAAACGTATATGAGGATATTTGGGTGTTAATGAGTTAAAATGATTTCATTATGTGGTCTGGATAGGACACCGGGCACGTTACTAAAATTCATAATAAATATTGTACTCTCTATGAAAATTGCATTTCTTTTCATAGGAATAAAACAACAGATTTTTTTCATCCTTTTAGGGTTCAGGATTTTTTTTTGGAGGGGGGTGCCTTCGCTGCTATGGATCCTCTCAGAAAAAGGTACGTCCATGCACAATCTTGCAATTAGTCCTATGAAGTTCACAGCCCCTTTGAAGCCATCCGTAGGTCCCAAAGCACCCATAACAGCTTAATCTGATCATTTCCAGAGCTGTCCGTTCAGCACCAAAGAGGCCCCTCATGTTGTTGGAAAGAATGCAAGCCCACCCAGCCTGAGGAAGAAAGTAGATTTCCATTACTGTTAGGGAGTGAGAGAGATGTACAGGGCTGAGTATCTGGCATGTGATTCACTGGATGGCATGTTTGAGTTTCATTCAGCATTTCAGGGTTTTAAAGCAGTCATATTACCCCATTCACAGAAATAGGGTAATGAAAATTATGTAGATTTTATGGTATAGACATTATTGCTGGCGATATTGCTGGTTCACCAATACAAATTCACTTTTTTTTTTTTTGAGAATGTGCTACACTCTTATAAATTATCGAAATCCTGGTATCTTACCAAAGATGGTTTTACAATTTGAAATGGATACAGTTCTCTGATGACAATACATTGAGATGGCTATGCCGCGTCCTAGGAGCTTGATAATTTCTTCCCCCCAAAGACCTAATTCTTTGGGTCAGGGAGAGAAATTTGCTGAATTTGCTGAATTGTTGCCAAACATTAGGATTATCAACTATTAGATATACATTAAAAAAAAAACTGACCACTGACCTTTGAAATGTATTGGAAAGAACTGAAGCACCGCTCTGTGTGCTGTTCATTGTCTACAAATCAGTTTTTTTCCTAAGCTGCCTAGAAGCCATAGCATAAACTGTTCTTTCCCCCTGAAATGTGTGCTAACACCCAAAAGACAATGCAGAGCTTCCCTGTGTTCGCTCCTGTAAGGAAAAAATGGGAAATCCGCATTACTGGTCCATGTGTATTATGCATCTGAAAATATTTCCGTCTGCTTCTAAAGTTTCCATAAGAGAATGCCAGAAAGTCTTTTACAGATTAACAAGAGGGTAAAAGGAGAATTTCAACGGAGCTTTTCCCGACCACATCTTCCCACCTCTCCCTGCCTGCCACCCCACGCACACCTAGTCGGTGTGGGCCATCCTTGAGCTCCGAACGAGCTCTCCATCCACATGCAAAAGACATTAACTTGACATTTTCCGTAACTTCCCCGACCACAGGAGACATTCATTTACTAAATGTCAGACTATATAGGACATAGAAGATTTTTCCCACATTCATCAGGACGGGCTTGTGTATTTAAGGAGGTGGAGCCTCACCCCCACCCAGATTTTCCAATCTGATGTTAGAAAATGTTGCCATTTTGTGGCAATGTCTTTATTTTAAAAAAGACTTTATTTATTTATTCCTGAGAGACACAGAGAGAAAGGCAGAGACACAGGTAGAGGGAGAAGCTGGCTCCATACAGGGAGCCTGACGTGGGACTCGATCCCAGGACCCTAGGATCACAACCTGGGCTAAAGGGAGATGCTCAACTGCTGAGCCACCCAGGCGTCCCTAGGCTTTGTCTCTGATATGGCCCTAAAAGAGTCCATCTCTCTTTCTTTCTCGAATTGGGGAATGAAAGTAGTTCACGTACTCTACGGGCACTGGTTTCAAGAAGAGGGCCTGGTTTTTCACATGCCATCTGAATGGCAGGGACAGAGTTGCCTACTAACAAACCCCAGGTTCCAAGGCATAATGCCACCTTGCAAGGTGGCGGTCCCCATCCTAGACAGTTCTTATGAAAAGCCTGAAAATGAAGAACAAATTATCTGCAAGCTTATCCTCCCAAGCCCCTTGCTTACAGCATGGAATCAACCACCGCCTCTACCTGGGGAAACAGAAGCTCCTGTCATTGCTTCAAGCCCAAGATTATGGGTTCTGGTTCCTAGCCCCTCGCTCCTCTACTTTTTCTTAGTTGGATCCACCAGTCCCTCTCACCTCAAGGCTCAGTCTTACCCACTGAGTCCCTCACCTCTGGCTCCCCTGCAGCCCTTCACGCTGGGGAGGTGGGTGACAGCCCTGGTCCTAGACCTGGTGTCCTCCTACCATGACTGCTGAGTTACTGGGTGACCTTTCTCTGACCCTCAGCCCCAGAGTCACCTTCACTGTCATGCTTCAATGAGATGAAGAACACAGGGACTGTGTTCCAGCTCAGTTCACCTGGGCTGCCTACTGTTCTCCTCCATCTCTTTGAGACTGGCCCACCCAGTCTTTGTACATCTCTTCCCTCACCCCTGACCAGGACCCAACTCTCTATACTGCTCTCTCCGTAGCCAAATCAAGAGCCACCTGAAAAGCCAGCCCAACTGCTCAAGTCCTGGTGGTCTGCCCATAGGCCCATTGGGAAAACCCACACCCTCATCCTACCCTTTGCAGCCTGACTGGGGGGCCAGGCCTGGGCCTTCTGGAGCTCCATCTTAGCTCGGCCTTCTCTGGACCACACAGGGTACCAGGGTCCTGGTTTTCTGCAACTCCTAAAATCGGCCCATTTAAAACATTTTGTTTCCTTGGCAGATGAGAGGATGGGAAAATTGTTCTCAGGGTCAAGTGTGTTAGAAAACATTTTCTTGGGTTTAATGCAAACCTAAAAGTTATACAATAGGGACAGGCCCATTCTGTAAAGAGGTTTAGCACCTCCACGGCTTAGCTGCATAAATTTGGGGGAGTTTCTGCACTTCTGAATCTCCATTTGGGCTTTGAAACCTCAGGAGCTTGCCAGGTGAGATCTGAAAACGGCCCCACACACAGAGGGCCAGGAGAGATGAAAGACACAGGCAGGCCACTCCAGACTGGCCGGTGGCAGGTTCAAGAAGCAAAGGGACTTACTTCCAAGGCTTGAAATGGGTGCCACCAATTTGGAATAGGTCTCTGAAACTGTTACCAGAATCTTAAAGGTTTATATGGAGACTTTAATGAGGTTCTGACACATATCATCTCCCTCAAGGCTGCGTCCTTGAAAATGGCTCCCACTCTGGGCCCCAGGAGTGAGGTGGGCAGGGGGATCTGGAGGAGGGGTGGTGTGGGGAACGGAACATACATTTAAAGGACAGGAGGGGTGAGGAGCCTCTGACTGCCAGGGGCCAGCTCACAGGTCAGTCAACAGTCCCATCCCCTTGGTGACCTCTTTCACCACCATTTCTCCCACTGTGAAATGGGAGCAGATAGTGCAGGCCCGCTTGACATTTTGCCAGGATTGAATGAAACGATGCTACATCATTACTGTTGTTCTTGTCTCAGATATGTATCCTTTTAAAGCAAGATGACATGCTTTCTTACTGATATTTTTAATTTATAAAACTTACATAAAACTGTCATATATTGCACTTACTGCATGCACTCCTCACCTGCGATGGGCCTGTATTAGCTGGAACACTCGCATGTGGGAACCATGTCCTCACATGGCATGGGGCTGTGAGTTGAGGTCACCAAATGCAAAATGAGGGCTGTATGCCAGACAGGCTGCTAGATTTTTTCCTTCATTCTTTTTTTCTTAAGATTTATTTATTCATTTCAGAGAGAAAGAGAGAAAGAAAGCATGCAAGGGGGAGGGAGAGAGGGAGAGAGATACTTAAGCAGACTCCAAGCAGAGCGAGGAGCCCGACTTGGGGGCTCCATCTCACAATCCCAAGATCATAACCTGAGCTGAAATCAAGAATCAGATGCTTAACCGACAGAACCACCCAGGTGCTTCTATTTTCTCTTTTTGAGGTAGGAAACTGGGTCTTAGAATGAGCTGAGATTCAAACCCAGTTCTGAACAGCATCAAAGACCACTTGCTTTCCACGGACATGTCTGGTGCTTTCTCAAAGAATAAAGTAGAATGACAAACTATATGTGTTTTTAAAGTCTCAGTCCATAGAGAATACCTTCTTAGGTATTTGAGAAATTACAAAGACATTTTTACTTAAAATTATTTTTGTTTTGGGGCACCTGGTGGCTCAGTGGTTGAGCATGTGCCTTCAGCTCAGGTCTTGATCCCGGGTTCCTGGGATCAAGTCCCACATCGGGCTCCCTGCGAGAAGCCTATTTTTCCCTCTGCCTGTGTGTCTGCCTCTCTCTGTGTCTCTCATGAATAAATAAAATCTTTTAAAAAATTATTTTTGTTTTTAGTATTTATATTTCAGCAGCCTAGAGTATTGTATTATCTGTTGTCTACTCTTTGTAAAAAAAAAAATCAAGTATGGAAGTCTGCTCTCTTCTTTTGATATCTTATTTTCAATCTTAAATCCCCTGAAATTTTCTTTCACTATATATTGGATTTTCTATCTCAAAAGTGGTCATGTCACTGTTTTAATCTCAGAAAGCAGGGTCTGCAGAAGCAAAAGGTGTTGGTTTTATCACTTTGTGAGTGGTAAGCAAAGATTTTAATCTGATACTTAAACCAAAAATTATGAGCATTTGTTTGTGACATTGACATATGGCTCTGGTGTAGAGTCCTGCACATTCAGCCCAACAACAGCTTCATTATTGTGATGGGTTAGGGTAGGTGGCCTAAAATACCTTCATATTTGAAGTTGCCTGCTTATCTTTCCTTTATATACACTTCTGCTGAAATTTCTTTGGTTGAAAAAGATTTTGTTCAGAGGACTATATTAGGGAAACAGTATCGAGTGATAATGCAGCTGTCATGGGGCTAAATGCTCTATAGCAACATTCCACTGAATCTGCAGAAGGTCCTATTATTGGGGCACCTAGGTTGGTTAAGCGTCCGACTCTTGGTTTCAGCTCAGGTCATGATCTCAGAGGTCGTGAGATCGAGCCTCAGGTTGGGCTCCGCACTCAACGTGGAGTATGCTTAAAGATTCTCTCTCTCCCTCTGCTATCTTTCTCTTTCTCTCTCTCAAATATATAAATAAATCCTTTAAAAAAATAAAGTAGGTCCTGTTATTATTTCCATTTGAAGAAGGAATAAATCGAGCGACAGAGAGTTGAAGACATGTGTCCAAGGTCACACATGGTGCAGCCAGGATTTCAAACAGCCTATGTGGCTCTGGACTGGATCCATCTTCCTACTTTCCATACAGACTCAAGCTCCGTCTCATGCTCCCTTCCAATACTTAAAAATAATTCCTCACCCATTTTATTAGCATTATCAAATCATATTTCAACTCACATTATCCTGCAAAAGTATGTCATGAATCATAGATATTTTTGTACACAAACATAATTTTCAGATAAGCTAAATTAAAACTCACTGGCTCCTTAATTTCTCGAGAAATTGCTTACATAATGAACAGAATTCGTGTTCTTTGCTATTGGCAGACATTGCCATTTGCCCTAGGTTTGTGGCTTGAAACAAATCCAATCTATTCTTCCTTATGAGCTATAGTTTAGGGAATTGGAGGCTTTGGCATATCGGTATTTATGTTTATCTCCAGCAGTGACTCATTTGATTCCAGCGAACGAGTCCCAAAAGCCAACCAGCTCAAGGAGCGGGTGGCCCATCCAAAGATCACTATCTGACTAGTGAGACCAATTTAGCCACTTTATGGTGGAAGTTGTGAATTGCTCAGAAGTTTTCTAAAGCACACAATGTCACTGGCTTGACTTCCTGGCTGACAAATTGGAGGAGCCAAGAGAGATGGCATGCTCTCGATAAACAGTTCTGCAGCTGTTGAAAAGGTCAAGTGGTTTAGCAAGTTCTTGTCTAAGAACAGTTCTTTGCCTCCCAGTCCATGGGGTCACTCCAGATCAGGGGAAAGCTGATTGCTCTTAACCAAGCTGAGCATTCTTAGGCAAGTAGCATTAAGTTCTGAGTCTGCCTCATGTCCTTCCTTACGGGCCAGAGAGCCACCACTTGCCAAGGAGGTTTCTGGCCAGACTGGCAGTGCAAGGAAACCCAAGGTGAGGTGCCTCACGGCCCAGATAATACCAGGAAGTCACTGAATTTGGAAAGAGGAAGCACTAGGTCATACTCTAAGCTTTATAGTCACTACCTCCTAAGCTCCATCACTACAAAGTCTACACAATGTTCTGCATCCCTAAAGCAGCATTCCATTTGGAATCTCTAAGACACTTTACAGATGTAAGGTATTCAAGTGTAAGAGTCATTTTTTTTTCCTTTAGGAGACTGTTTTTCAATAATCTTGCAATGAAGTCTGAAAGGAAATTGTATTGAACCAAACATCAGAATATGTATATATTAAATATATACTAATACACCTGACATAAATAATATATATTTAATGAATAAATATATATTCAATATACCTGAACACATATAGTCCTCCATCCAATATAGACTTTCTACTATATAGATCTGATTATCACTTCCAGAGGCATCTTTTGTCTATCACATGGAGTTAATGTTGAAAGAATTACATCTGAGGTCTGACCATTGAAACTCCAAAATTGGGTGACATGGACAGATGGCCACTTCTCTGATTATCATGTGAATGTGAGTCACCTGGGGGTAGTGTTGCACTCCAGGCTCTTCTCTGCATTGTTAGCCAGCTCCTGGGGGGTAGCACCGCTGCTATAGCATCGAAGAACAAGAACACGGAAGACAAATTCCTGGATAGAATTTGTCCCCAGAGGTCCACAAAACAAATATAGCCAGATCATACCTGAAAAGGGTTTTCATAGCTAATGCCTGTAGAGTGGTTGATGCTGAGTTTTGTTGGCAGAGTTACAGCTCTAACTTCATTAAGACTGACATGGTCATAAATGGGTAGAATGCCCACTAAACCAACTGGAAATTTTGCTCTTGCCTCATGTAGTCATTCTGTAATCATTATACCAACACAGCAAGAAGTTAAGAAAAAGAAAAGTGCAATCTTTTGCTTCTCAGAGGCAGATTCCATTTCCCAGTTCCTATACTCTGTATTTTTCCTCCGAGCACTTCTTCCTGATATTTTTTTCCCTCTGTGTATATTCCTGAAAGGTATTCCTTATGCTCCAATTTACTCAAGAAATATACCTTTGGGATCATCAGGGCACTACTGTGTGGGCAGGTCCCTGTACTGAAAATTCTTAATTTGGGTTCACTGCCAGAGAGGTCTGATCTCTTAGTTTATGGCTGGAGCTGGAGAGAGTGAGCACCAGGAGACAAGTTTAAGTGAAACCATTGCTGATGTTCAGCCCTGTGGAAAATGTTTGAGGCCCATTAGCTCTTCAAAACGTCCCCAAGACAATCACACTCATGCATGAATATGTAGGAATAAGGGTATTTATCAAAATAATCAAAAAGGAATCATCAAAATTTCCGTCAATGGGGAAGCAGTTAAATATATATATATATATATATATATATATATATATATATATATGTGTGATTTTTTGGAATATTAGGCAGACCTCAAAAATAGTAATGCCATCTGCATTAATCGACATGATAAGATGCCTGGGATATAATTTGGAAAGCAAGGCAGGTAACAATAGCATAATCCCATTAACATTTTGTACTTCTCTGTGTGTGTGTGCTATGAAAATATAGAACAATATATTTTCAAGAACACATGAACAATTAACTTGGAATTGTAGATGATGTTTATTTTCCTGCATGTATTCTCTAAGTTTTCTCATAATGAGTTATTTTTAAAATAAAAAAACAAAGCTATTTCCATTTGAGGAGAAAACAGCTACTCCGCAAGTATTTATGAGGCCTGACATCTGGGGTGGTGGAGAAGTACTAACGGTTCTGTATGTCATCAAATGTCAATGCTGAGTTTTCTCTGTGTTATTCTCATTCCAATTATGGCTTCAAACTTTCAGGCAGAGATGGCTAATTCATCCTCTACAGGATAACATCATCCTGACCAAAGCACTTGCCTTGACAAAACTGGATAATAAATAAATGGAAACTGATTCCATCATTAACTTTAGTACATTTCTTCTATTGCCTCTCTGGACCACCAGTTTAGGAAAGAAGGAATAAGATCCATTTTTAAAGTTCACAACTATATTCTAACTGTATCGGACTGACCAAGCACATAGCTAGTCTTCAAAGATGCCCACACCGTGGAACACAGTCCACTATTCGTCCTGGGGCTTTCAGATCATTCATTCAGGGGAAATCCAACTGCCCTGGAAAGATTCTAAGTACTCAGTTGCCAAGCTGTGAAGAGCCCATGGTAGACACATAGGCCGCCTGATGGAGAGATGCCTCATTAATCCCTGATCCAGCCCAGTCCAGCCACCCCAGCCCAGGCACCAGACAGGGAGCATGAAGACACTTCCAATAGCCTTTGTTCCAGCTACCTGACTACAAATGCATAAGAGACGACAAGCCAGAACCATTCAGCTAAGCCCAGCCAACCCATAGGACTGGGAGAAATAGTATCAAGCTGTTGTCTGAAGCTACTAAGTTTTGGGCTTTGCTATATTACCATAGAAAACCAAATAACCAAGGAACACCACGAAAAGCTTTTGTTATTAACCCTATCACCTTCTCCATGTTCCACTTTAATTTGGTTTCCTACAAAATCTTGAGTAAACAGGGACTCATTTTGATGGGCAAATAAGTGTCAGTCAACACGAGAAGTGTGCAAAAGAAGAAGGAGCTAAGCCATCAAGAGGAAAAGAACTTTAAGATCCCACAATATTTTAAAGTTTGAAAATAAGGAGTAGCTGCAGAGGACCATATGAAATGCTTTCATATATGAGGCCTGAGAATACTGTGTTTGTTTATGCCTCCCCCCTCCACAATACCCTCACCCCTTATAGGAACTTAAACCAAAATTCCCAATGACAGGAAGGCCTACCATTTAGGAAAGATGAAGGATTACAGCAATCTTAAGATAGCACAGGGGCAGGACTTCAAAATCAGTATGAGAGAGTCCATTGGTGTTGGAAAGTGACATCAACAAAATATGCAGAAGTCGAGAGAGCCCTCCACTTTAGATTCTAGCCCCCGGAAAGGATGTCCATCCAAGGTGAAACATTAGGGGCTCTAAAAAGAGTCTGTTCCTGACTCAAGCAACATCAACCTGTTTCAACAATAAGACAGCAGTGAAGGTGTGCCTCTGGGTGTAACTGGTCATGCATTCAATCTGGTAACACTAAGGTCTAGCCATTCTCTAAACTGGATTGAGGCAGATGCAAGTCAAATAGTTATAAACACTCGGTTGATAGGAGAAATCAGAGAACCCTACCAACCCAACCATATATACCTGAAATAACATTTTCTTTCCCAGAATGTGTCTGTGTCATAGCACTACCTGATGACATAGAGCAAATATCCTAGTATTACATATATTGTATAGAAGACCAGAAAAAATTCAAATGATTGGTTGGTCTAGGAGTTCAGCAGGAACCGTTAAGAGCCAAAAAAGTCTGGGTCTTAATATTTTCATCTAACCCATCTGGACCCATCCTCCCTACAGACCATCTGACTTTAATAATGTAATATAATATTGGCCTTCAGTTCTAACCTAGGAATATTGACTCTACGAAGATTTCATTACAGATGAAATGACCTTCTAAAGCGTCTACAACACTGTTGTTCTGTTATGCTTTGTTCCATGAGGTTCCATAATGTTTTGGAAGTGAGGTAGCAGGAATGGGAGAACAAAGGGGATAAATAGTTCAAACCAAGCTTTTACCTGCAGCACTTGTATACCTAAAAGCATCATCCCTGGAATAAAGAATTTCCATGAACGACCCAATTAATATACAGACTCGCCGCACTTTTTTAAATGTCTTTTTATTGGTTGTACATTTTCTTATGAGATCAACACACCATTTCTTTCAAGGACACCTTGCTCCTGAATATGTTATGGTATTTGTCCTAGCTATGAAGGTCATAGCAAGCACTCTGACAAAAAGAGGTGGATGGGTGTCTTTTGCCATTATTCTTGTCTTCTGTATCTTCAAATTGTTGTTTGAGTCAGTTCATAGATTGACACAACATTGAACACAACACACACAGTGTGAAGTTTTGCATACACACGCACAAACATCCGGAGACCGTTACAGTGTCTGCGGCTTGCTCCTTCCTCCTCAGCAGCAGTATGAAACTGAAGAATATCCTGAGATAGGAAATCAAAGTTAAGCTCCTCATCAACAGAGGAGTCCAAGTTTGACTTAATGTCCCAATTTCATTTTCCTTTTGAGGTCACCATGTGAACCATGTAACAACCACTTAGTTCAACATCTCAGCCATTTACTTGGTCAAAAACACAGAGTCAATGAACTATTTTGTATCACATCAGAACTTTACTTTTCCTTTACTGTGCTCTTAGATCAGAAAAGAGAAGGAAAATAATAACGTTACAGTTTTTACAAGATGCCGTGATTGGAAACTTCACCACAGAATGATCTATAAGAGGCAAAATTACCCCCACCTTTGGGAATTATTAGAATTCCTTGTTTACTGACTGATGTGATGCTGTTATCCAGGCATCCAGGCTGTTAAGTATGCCCTGCCAATGGTATTTGCATGAAAGGATGAATTTCCCACGAATAAGGACCCAGGACAGGTGGCGTCTCCAAATGTTAAAAACAAACATGGTGTCTTCAAAGCCACATTATCCCCCTCAGTTCAGTATATTTCTGCTAACTCTGCCAAAACGTAACCTACATCAACACCGATGCTTTCATCTACCCCAAGTCCTGCGCATTAGCTATTTCCTTGGTGTCAGGATTTTGAGATAACATCACCACTTATGATGAGCAGTAGTTCAAAATAAAACAACAACAGCAAAAAAATATTTAAAAAAAAAGAGAGAGAGAAAACAACAACAGCAACAACAATGCACACAACCTGGATAACAGGAAAACTAAGCTAAAATAAAAATGCATGGTGGCCACCAAAGCCAATACGGCAAAGACAACAAAAGGCATGCTTCCCCACAACACAGGTATTTTTAAGTACAGTCCTAGAGCTTGACTGAAGTTATCAACTGATATTCATAATTTCCCTTTGCCAGACAATGGTGAGAAATGTTTTTGCCTTAAGAGAGCAGCCCCACACATTTCCTTATAGGAAAAGAGAATGAAGTACATACTCCCCGACTTCTTTGCCTCTGCAGCTTATGAGCAAAAAGTTCCCAGGGCCAAAGCATCAATTTCACATTCACCTCATAGGCATGGAACATCCCCCCCAGCCCCCCACATCCTTCAGAGGTCTTTACTCTATGAACTTCTAATGAATTCCATACTGGACAGTTCAGTCTGATTCATTCATAAAGAGAAGATATTGCCATCTATGAAGAAGAGATGATTCCCACCAAGGAGAGCTAGCATCACGTTATACATAGCAAGAAAGATGGGAGAGTCCATCGATGAAGGAATCCATAAAATGGTAGTCATTCTGCTATTTTACACTTTCCAGAGACAGTGTTAGAGATCAGTTTCAAATGATTGAGGTGCACAACCTCTCACATATCCTTTCATAATATTTCAGGTATTAGGAAGAGATTGCAGGGCCTCCTAACATATGGAATTACTTTTTTCTTAGCATCAGGGGATTGTAAAGACCAGGCATGTTTCCACTTGCCCAATAGCTATCTTCACAATAAACATGGCTTACAAACAAATGTGGGGGTCAGCGCAGGAAAACAAGCATATATACAAATAAAAATGGTCTATTATAAAATCCACACAATGTAAGGGGGGGAGTGTGTGTGTGTGTGTGTGTGTGTGTGTGTTTTCCTTACAAAGACCAGATTAAATAACCGGAAGCAGCATTTTCCAAGATGAAACAAAAGCACGAAGGAATCTGGGGCAGCCCGCCTATTTTACTAAAATTCTTGTAAAGTTCAATTCTGTACAGAAGTTACATCCAGCATCCTGTCAGGATTTACACAAAATATACAGAAACATGTATGTGTATTTAAATAAAGAATTTGAACTGCATCCCTAACACCTTTCTCAGCTTTAAATGACCTAATGTGATGATTCTGTACAGTAGGAAATAAGTTCCAATTATGGAAGTTAATGACATAGAGAAGACCTTTTTTTCCTGTAAAAAAAAAATACCTGTTATTTTACTAAAACATCAGTTCATCATTTCAGTTCATATAGGAAATCACTCCACTCAGAAAATAAATTTGAGACTGAAAAAGAAACTAAACACAGGGGTATGATGACAGATAAATTGTCTGAATTTTCTTAATTGAACCTCCTCAGGTGGTTTTTTACACAGAGATTGGCCAAGAACTCAGCAAACGGTTGCCAAATGTAACTTTCTGACACATAGAGTTCTAAATTGGCTGCTGGAAAACCTCCCCTGTTAAATTTGGTTTTAGCAGCTCAAGTTCCACGATCAGAAGCTGCCACAGACCGTATGTGTGTGTGTAGAAAGCACCTGATGTTTCCATCAATGCCTAAGAATTGCCCTGTGTAGAGCTCACAACAGATAACCCACCCGTTTTCAGCTTCCAAAGGCTGCCCTGGCTTCCCCCTACTGTTCTCCACCTGTGAAACCCAGTGAGGATAATCGTCAGCTTGACTCTCACATAGGACCCCTCTCTCTGCCAAAACTGTACTTTTTCCTACACGTCAATGAACAAAAATTACAACTCCTGCCTCTGCAAATGAAGAAATTTGGATACTCCACCGCCCATCAAGAGCCCAGTCTCGCTCCTCTTTACCACTGAGACCAGGTTATCTGCAATCACTTTAGAAAACTAAGCAATTTAAGAGTCTGTGTGCATGGCCATCACGTATTGATTTGTGCATTTTCTTTCAGAGGAGTCATGCTTAAAAATTTAAATAAATGGCCACCTCTCTTTTTGCCCTTCTGCCGCCAAGCCCTGTTAGCATCCTGAATATAGCAGAAGCCAGGGCCATACAGACATGGTTGGCTACTATTTCCCAGATTCTTTGGCAGGTCTTCCAGGAGTCATTTCAACCCAAGTTCCCAAGCTTTTAATAGCCACAGAGAATTTCCAGTTAAGGGGAATGATAATGGTAGCCAAGTACTCTGATTAGAGGTTGATGGGGTTTTCAGATGGGCATCACACTCTCCATCCTTCATCACATAGTTTTCTCCTTCCCTTCTGGACAAGAGACCTCCAAGGGGTAACACTGAACATAATCTGGAAACCACTTCTGTGCTCGCGACACCTCTCTCCCCAAGTACTGAACACACACTATGAACACACACTAGGTCAGACGATTTGAGTTCAGAAGAAAATAAAACTACTTTCCTCACACAATGCACTGCTTCTGAAAATTCAAACTAGCTTTGAGTGTTATGTTTTAAGATTATAAATTCTCCCCTTCGGATGAAGATCTGTAGTGTTTTCCTCAGAACATTCACAGTCCTCTGCCTTGTGGACAAAGTTTGCACACCAGATAAACTTTGGTGTCCACCTTTCTGTCCACGTCAGCCACCAGAATGAAAAATTAAGGGGCTTAGTTTTGTGTACATATTTCTTTACCCTGTGGGTAGCTGACGAATGGGTTGTATACTCACAAAATGCTGTGATGCCATTAATCATTTATCTTTTTTTTTCCCCTGGGTGTCATCAGTTTAAATTGGTAACTCTGTAGAATCAGTAATACTAAGGAAACAAAATTTTCTGAGATCCAAATCAGTACTGCTCTCTGAATCTTCTTTAGAATTCAGTATTTTTAAGGAAAAAAAATTAACGTTTGGCTTTTTGCTAGGCTTTCCCATAGGAGATCATGTCCATGGTAATACTGAAAATGAGTTATGGAATACACCTGACTGCCAGCTTCTTTTATCAGCTTGCTCTTCCATGGGGACCCTCGGTAAGCACTGCTCTTTGCATGGATCTTTTCTCCTAGCCCCCAAACATAATTCCACATCACTGTTCACTCTTAAAGTCCAGAGTCTAAAGACAATCTCCTAAGGCAGGACCTTGACTTGCTTTATTGAAATTGCTTGTGGACTCCAATGAACGTTTGTAGTGACCAAATGAGGCTAATTGCTCATTTCTGGCCACAACAGAATATTACTTCAGAGGAAAGGATACCAACCCAGCAGTCCTTGTCTACAGGATGAGGAGAAGTTTTATTAAGACCTTATATAGAAGGTCTTACATTTTGAATGAGGGTTTTGCTAAAAGTCCTCTTAGACATCCATTACGTTTTTAAGATTTGGGAACAATAGAATCCTGTAGTCAAACCAAAGCAAAATTGCCAAATCTGAGTTTTGATGTATGAAAATGGTTGGATCCATTCCTTTCCACAGAAGCGTTGAGTCAGCCCAGGTCACGTGTGCCTGGCAGAGGAGTAATAAGCAAATGCAATCAAGGGAACCAGGAAAGACCAGGTGGCCTGGTCAAAGCCACAAACTCTGGGGACTACTTAGGAAGTTCTGTTTCCTACATTAAGATGCAAGTAAGTGCCTGATCATTCCCGTGCATTCCCTGAAATCAGTCTCCAAGTCATAAGAGCATTAGCTTCATTCCTCGAAAGAGACCTTGAATCCAAAAAATGCAAAAGTGGACCCCGGGGGGAAGCCTGTATGTATCAAGATGAACAGCCCACAAAGAAATCTTTCCATACTGACAATTCCAAGACAGAAATACAATGCAAATCTCCCAAAATCTCACCGTAAACTCCCAATAATGAAGGGTTCTGTGTCCTAGTTTAAGTGACAATACAAATGATGTCAAGATCCTGACAGCCCCGGGAACTAGGTTGGATATTTTTTAATTCTATTAACACATGTTTGTCTTAGAGGGGATTTTTTTTTAAAATATCCCTACCACAAAGTCCTTGACCTTGTTTTGAATTTCTACTTAAGGCCCAGTCCCCTTCACCTCAGATAGGAAAGAGGCTTTGAGAGAAATCTTGCTTGAAAAAGGAGTTTGGGTCAGGAGCTCAAAAGATAAACCCCAACATTCATTACATGTCAATTCCAAATGACTCCATTAGAAAACCCCCAATGGTAGAATTGTATCTGCATGGCTATAAACAGTGCCTCTCTAAACCTGGGCAAAAGGAACATATCTTCCTTGAAGACACCAGGAATGGGTGGTGAGTGATGTATTTGGGAGCAAGGTGTTTCCCCCAGAAGGAGAATTTCATTTTGAAGCCTCTGGAATTCAGGTTTTGTTTTCCTAGGCAAAGAGAAAACATTCCTTCAGGTAAACTGCCAGATCAAATACTTAAATATGCCCTTCAGGAGGTTCCGAGGGTCCTTCTAAGTAGAATTTACGTTTGCCTGATGATGCAGCAGGAAGGAAAATGTTTGGAATAAGGAAGAGACTACAGCATCAAGTGAGATGTGTTGGGCTGTTCCGGAAGAAGAAAGTGGAGCTAGGCAGCTTAGGTGGCAGACCGGTCTTTGAATGGCAATCCGACAGCAAGGGGGAACAGGTGCCAACATAAGGAAAGCAAAGGACAGTGTTCTGGTCCCAGAGGGAAGGCAAAGCTTTCACTAGAGAGTTTCATTAGGCAGCCCAGCCCAGAAACTCAACCAGGGCTGGTAATCCAAGATAATCACATCAGAAAGGGAGCATCTTGCATCAGGCCCTTAGAATAGAAATTTAGGGACAGTTAGGATAGTACTCAAGGAGAAAGACTACGTCCCTTCCTGTTACAGTGAGAGCCTGGAGCTCCGAGTCTTACCTACGAACAAGTATTTTGACCCCACACGTGACCGCCTTACTTTCTTGAAAGAGGGCCAAACAGCTCAGAGGGATGAATTGGAAGGTTTTAAGAATTCTATCTGTCTTCTACTTCTGAGATAACTGTGGCCTCCCAAATTCTCAAATCTGAATGCAGGTCAGAGAAAAGGAAAACCAAGTGATTAATGCCTGGGTTCATGACTCCCCCTGCACAAGTATCACACCACAGAGAGAAACAAAATGCAAAGCTAAGAGACAAGAATGTCTAAGAGAAGCAGACCTTTTATTTCCAAGTTTGAATGAGTTATGCCGGTTACTGTATCGAAATGGAAAAAGGAGGTAGTTGATTTCATCTGAGGAAAACTGTCCTATTGGCTTCCCGGGCAAGAAATACTTACCCGAGACAATTAAGAGGCAATTTCCATGGGATTGAACAGTCTTCCATTCTTCCCAATTTCATTTCCTATGTCCATCTTCCTAATCCACCTCAACAGCAGTGGAGCTAAATACTCACGAAGTGGAAAAATTCAGTTCATCAATTAGAGTTTTGTATTCGATGGCCTAGCTCAGGTGGTGGCAAACCATAGCCTGTGGGCCAAATCCAGCCCATCGTCCGATTTTGTAAGTAAAATCTAATTGGGACACTGAACCATGCTCATTCATTTATGTATTGTTTACAGATGCTTCCACACTACGACAGCGGACCTGAGTGGTTCTAACAGCTTGGTGAAGCACAAAGCCAAAATATTTACTATCTGGCCCTTTACAGACAAAGCTTGCCAGTCTTGGTCTAGAATGTCACAGTCCACATTCTACAGAGCGGAGGTTATTGATCCGATGGGGTCTATAAACCGGACTCCCCTCCCCTCAACAAAAATGTTTGCAAAACTATGTGTTCCATGTACCACGTGCATTTTCCTAAGGAAAAGGTCCTAGCTTTCAACAGATTCCTAAAGAAATCCAGAGTACCCCAATTAAAGCCAAACCAAACCAAAGAGTATCTTCAGCTGCCAGCATATTTAACAGTGCTAACACACACACACACACACACACACACACACACACACCCCAGACGAGAGGAACACAGAACTTCTACAATAAAATATCTTTTTTTATTTTCTATTCTAATAGGGTTTATTTGGTAGTTTCTTCTTCCTAGATTTTTCTCTGGCAATTTTCCATCAGAGTATGTAAATGTTCTGGGGTCCCAAAAAACTGCACCCTCTACATGCTAATGCAATAAAAATGGAAGATTCCCTTAAGCCAACAAATCGCCCTCTAAGTCACAGACAGACATTAAGAAGACAACATTCCCAGCACAGTAGAGGTTTCATTCATTTTACTTGATCCGACCACCCACTCCAGTGAATCCTATAAATATATGAATCTTCCCTTCAAGGTCTGTGAAGGTCACATGCCCAAGAAAGCATTGAGGCGGGAAGTCAGGCACTAGGCATCTACTGCACTTCCAGGCTGAAGATAAAGCGTTTTGTTAGACAACGTTGGAAGAAACAGTAGTTTCCATGAGCAGAGCTGACAAAGCCCCTTGGGAAACAGAAGCATTCTGAGTGTTAAAAACCATGAAAACATTAGCCCCACTCTGCCTCCTTTGTGATTACTTTCCTAAGACACTAAATCAAGTGCATGTGGAGAAATGCACATGCATTTCTCATGACCCTTTTAGTGTCAGTGCTGGCTTCCCCGAATGCTGAGGCTAATGGGTATCTCGTGTCCTCGACTAGAACAACAACCAATGTGACAGAACCAATCAACAGCAAAGGAAGGTACGCGATTAAAAAGCACACCAACAAGACACAAGCAAGAGAACAATAATGATACACAACGAACAGGTTAACATAGAGCAACCTGCATGTATGTACAGGAGGCTTCCAACTTGTATCAACTTAAATATGGTCTATGCATCTCCATCTTTATTTTAAAATTAGTTTAGAACACCATTCTCAAAAAAAAAAAACATATTTTAGAACTTAGAAGACGATCAAGTCCTTCTACTTTAAGCACAGAAGACATCTAATCACCATGGAGCACATAATTTCTATGGGGAAAATGTATCCCAAGTTTCAAATCAATATTCTGGGAATGCGCTGTCTCTGACAGCAGCAAAGATGTCCCCATTCGAGAGGACAGGGAAAGAAGCAGAGGCTCTTGCTTCTCTCTGCCAACGTTCCAAAGAAGTTGTAGGTCAATTCTCTCTTTCAGAGTACTAGCCCAGTGTCCTCAACCATGCTGTGCATCAGAATGACAGACAGCATGGTAAAAATACCAGTTTGGGGCAGCCCAGGTGGCTCAGCGGTTTAGCATCACCTTCAGTCCAGGGCCTGATCCTGGAGACCTGGGATCGAGTCCCACATCAGGTTCCCTGTATGGAGCCTGCTTCTCCCTCTGCCCCACCCCCCTCTCTCTCTGTCTCTCATGAATAAATAAATAAAATCTTTAAAAAAATACCAATTTGCAGGCCCCACTCTGGACCACTGAAACCCCAACCCTGGCATTGGAAGTGTTCACCAGCTCCCAGTGATTCCAGTGTGCACAAGGCTGGGAACCATTGACTAACTCCTCCTCTACCTCCGTATAATTGTTTTGCAAGTTTAGGCCCTGGGCTCACAAACTGGAGAGGAATGCACAGGGGGACACACTTGGTGAAGAATATTTCTAAGTAGAAACCTCACTTTACAACAGGTAAGACTTATCCGACTTAGACCAGAGGTGTTTTGCTTTACGTATTTCACCAAAAGCTGTCCATGTTATGACCTCTGATTTTTTTCCCTACTACTTGCTATTTTTCATAAGAAGGATGGACAATGGAAAGAATATGGTTGTTATTTTTTTTTTCCTTTTGACCTCAAAGAGAGAAACTGCCAGATTTAGGAAGGTGGGTGGGAAAGTGAATGACCATAATTGGTAGGTTCATCCACCTTTTCTGGCTAGAAAGAGATGAGAACAGAGGGAGCTTGAGAGCAGATGAAACTATGTTTGATCCAACAGGTATGTCTTGGAACTGGATACAAAGAAGTGAATGGAGGTGTCATACTCAGTCGGGGCTACTGCTACGAGCTAGACAGAGGTCAAGAACAAGGGGAAAACGCAGACACAGAAGATTAAGTGACAGCACTTCAAAATCTAAGAGGGGAAGAAGGGAGGATTTTAGGGAGCAGTTATCTCCGAATCTCTGAACTTGAGGCAAAGAAAGAATCAGAGTGAGTTCTCTTCTTCCTTTTTAATGAAAATTCTCCTTTTGTCCTTCAAGAACAGCCTTATTATCAACTCCATGTCCAAAAGCAATGCTTCCAGGTTATCAGTCTATATGTTCCCTGGATCATTTCACTCCTTTTTTTCCTCAGGGAAACTAGAGAACCTAGGGGCAAACATAGCCACGAGAAAGAGCTTTTGTTGTGTTGTCAACCTGCCAGAGACCCACGGTGGCACTGCGTCCTCCAACAGGACAAGCTACTGTGTGCTGCTGGGAAAAAAAAATACGGCCTCACCTCAACCTGTGGAAATTCGGCAATCTATTCCAAGGAATGAATTCAACCCCCCTCCCCCAAATTAATTCCTCACATTATCAAAGAACTTTCATCTTCTTCTATTGCAGTCCTCCCATTAATAGTAAGGCTTCTTTATTGAACAAGAAAAACAAAGAAGAAAGCAAATGGGTATGTTCAGGATTGCCACCAAGTCAATGCTTGGGGCTTACACATTGAAGGCACCAATTCTCTGTATGGTTCGACATGATATTTCCTCTCAGAAGTGACATACGTCCTCCTTACTAGAGATGTTTACAGAAGCTACTTGGCAGAGCCTGTGACTTATCAAATACACACACACGCACACACACACATAGGATAGATGGGTGATATAAAATCGCATCACGAACTGTACATTTCATTAATACCACAAATGCCAAGAGAACCAAATTTGTGATTCTGAGATGTGATCAAAGTGATTTTATGTTTTCCAAAGTTAGGAAAAGGGTATGACCAAGATACTTTGCCACTTCACCTGAAATATGTGGTTATTACCCAAGAGTTGAGAGCAGAAATCCGAGGACATGGCAAGCAGCCACAACAGCTGGAACAGGTATTTTACAAGAAGAGCTCCTTGTTGATATTGTTATAATACTCTTAAAGATGCATATTAAATAATTTCTTCTGGACCACAGACACGATTGAACTTCAAAAATAAAAGGCCTATAAATATTGCCAACCCAACCTTTTCTTTTGTATCTCCCTCCTTGCATAAAATGGAATCTTTTCAACCAAGCGCTTAAACATAAATATTAAAATAATAAATGGGACAAAGTACAGATCTACTTACAAATTCATCACTACTGTAGCACCTTTTGACCAGGGCCAATGCATTCATTTCATAAAGAACAAGAGAAGTCTGAGAAGCTTAAGGACTCATATGACACATCATTAAATATTTAATCACCTTTTTTAAGTCCTAAGCCTTTGTCATATTTCATTCATCTAGACAGTTCATTCTATACTAGAGATTCCAAGGCCCCCTTTGGAGGGGAAAAAAAAAAAAAAAAGAAAGAAAATGGGGAGAAAAAAACCTTCTGAGAGGCAGGATTAAATTATCTCAAAGATGAGTTTCTATTGGCGCTTTAGTGAACCTTCTTCACCCTGTAAAACCCACCAATCCACAGGAGGGCCAACCGATTGAGTCCACGGTACTTAGTCTCCAAGAATTAGTTTTACAAAAGATGCCACGTCTGTTGCTTTGGATTCGTGTAGGGTGAAAAACGGATGTTGCTGGGAAGGAAAAAGAAAAACACATGGTATTAATATTCACCACTGACAATATAGGAGATTAGCAACTTCACAGATGTGTTTGTTAAACACATTCAAATACCCCTGTCAGGGTTACATTGGACTCTTACTACCTCTTCCCAAATCAAGCACGCATGGAGTGATGTGGACATTTTAAACATTATCTTTTATCTTTCACCGTACCCCTCCCATTTTGATATCTGTTTCCTCTAGAGTTTCTATTGCTTTCCAAAACAATAATCCCACCTGTGGTAAAAGGTCAATACAAGGATTGACAAAGACAGTCCAAACTCTTGATTTACAAACAACTCCGTCCCCTAAAAAAGTAATTGTAGACAGATACAGTGAAAAAATAATGAGAAATTTCATAAATTTCTGTGCATCCATTTCTCAGGAAATGGATGGTGGAATGAGAAACCAATTTTGTAGCACAGGAAACGGTCAAGGCGTTGCTTGCCCTTGACCCTGCAGAGCTGGTTTGGACAGAAACAGTTAACAAAGCCACGCTGTAAGCCACATCGACAGCCACGAGTTATACTTCTATGTCTCTCTTGATGATGAGTTGATCCATCTGGAAAATAATGTAGACTGCCAAACTCTAGGTATGTGCAGAGAAATTCAACTTGGAGATTAAAGATTGAAAAGCATAAAAAAAAAAAAAGAAAAAGAAATGGTCTCTATCCACACAGCTCAGATTAAGCAAACTTTACAAAAATACCAGGGCTATCAGTTTGCTGGGGGAATAGACCTAGTGAGTCCAAGAGGCCACATATTCCAAAACAGTTGTGAAGGGAACAAAACATTTTCTCTGCACCGTACATCCCTCCCCAGAAGGCTCAATTTTGTTACAGTAAGTTCCCAGCTGTCACCCTGGAACCTCGCACCTCTAATTAAAAGGAGATACATCAGCTCACGAACCACAGTTGTCACAGTGGAAACAGAATGAAGCAAACAAACCAAAAAGGATGATTTCCTTCAGATAGAACCTAGTGCCACGTATCCCCCCACACCAGTCACGGCCACCTCCCTGATTGTCTGGTGGCATTATTTTCAGTGACTATGTTGAGAGCGGCTACATATGAGCACTTTTGCATGCAGACATGTAGATGACTCACTCCATTTCCCCCTGACTTTGGGGATGTTGGTTTATAACCTTCACATTGCCTCGCTGTAGGTTTTCTAATTATATTTGTTTTAAACCTGACAGAGCAGGGCTCGATGAGTCAGCTCTGTGGGGAACCGAGTGCCCACCCGTGGAAGTTTTAGGAAACAATGCAAATGGGAAAGGAACAAAGAAACAAAACCCAAATGAAGGTAGGTGGTCCCTGGTAAGTATCGTGACTCAAAAAATGATAAAGAGGCTGTGTGCTCTTGCCCATCTGGAAGATCCAGGTGGAGTGTTGGCTCAGAGCCTCACACCCACCATATCCACTGAAGCTGTAGACGCCGGGTCCTTCACCCTCAACTCCTTGCACAAATAAACAGCAGCATTACTTCTGATTACTAACCACTTACACAGCACACTTACCAAGTGCTTTACCATCATGCTCATTAGCTTTCCCACATCCTCTTGACATTTGGTGATCTTCTAATGTACTTAAAAGTCTTTACTATCAAAACAGGGCATGTCAAACCTCAGATCGTCTCAATGGCTACCTCTGACGCCTGCCAGCCCCATCTTGCCTCTGGGTCTGCTCTGGCTGTGAGCTCAGTGAATGTAGGCTTACTCTGTGAATGAATCAAATACCCTGACCTAGAAGTCCTTAAGAAAAAAAAAAAAAAACCTTCAGACATCTTTCAGGTTATTCTCTGGGTAAATGCGGCGAGAGTCAGAGGGCAGGGGGAAGGGAAAGCAGGCAACCATGTCAAAATGGAAAGTGTGACTCGCCCTCTTGTGTGGGTTTTGAGACTGTAAAAGGCTGGGAGGGAACCCAGTCCCCTCTATAAGCAATCAACCAAGAATAGCAAGGCCTGCAACTAGAGGCGAGCAAATGAGGTACCATGGATTCATCCCCAGGCTGGGTTGCTCAAAAAAGGTGCCAGGTACGGGAAGGGAGGCCATTACCGATGGCTGTGCCTAGAGAAAACATGGAGACCCAAGAACACACTACCAGGAACATCAGGGCAAACTACAAGCACCAAAGGTCACCGTATCTTCTACACAACACCTCACCCCTTAAGACTATGATTTCCTATGGGCTCGGGCATCCTTGCTTAACACTAGGATTCAATCTAGAACTTCCCGGATATTTGAAGAACATAATGGCCTGGCTGAGCAATCACCTGCATCACCTGATTATCATTTCTGGTGGTTATTATCTGGGGCAGGGGTCAACGATCAATGTTCCAGGGGCCAAGTCTAGCCCACTGCCCATTTGTGAAATAGAGGTTTTTGGAACACAGCCATACCATCTGTTTACGTATTGAATATGGTGCTGTCATGCTAAAACAACAGAGCTGAATAGCAGCCCACAAAGCCTAAAATATTTACTATCTAACCCTTTACAGAAAAAGTTGGCCGGTCCTCACTCTGGAGGAACAAATCCTGCTGAGTCATGTCCCCCAGTGGGAGTTTGAGAGAACAAGCAAATGAGATGATGTGAAAGCATGTACACCCTTCAATCCAAGTTAGAGAGGGAAAACAGTTGATATTTCTATAAGAGGCACATGTCTGGGTTGGGGCCTTAATTATACTGCCCTTTACCTGGAAAAAAAAAAAGGATTTTTTTTCTCCCTTCTTCACCAACTCCTACAATTTAAACAATAGTCTCTCAGCATGTGTTTTCCCAATGGTAAAGTCAAAGAGTTTGGACTCAGATTTTCCATTTAAAAACCTCAATTCCACAGGAAAGCAGAGAGCAGTTATAACCTTAGAAGGCAAGTCCATTTCCAGTAGCACACAGACTAGTGTCGTAAAAAGAAGTGTGTGTGTGTGTGTGTGTGTGTGTGTGTGTTGGGGGGGGGAAGAGATGGGGGGATACACATGACTTTGTAACGTTAATATGTAGACCATGAAAGACCACAGCATTAGAACATACTGGAAAGGTGGAATTCGATTATCAGTTGCCCATGTATACTCAGCTAGAACTCAGCATTTTTCTCCTTAAGTGTGTTCCACTGAAATCTCTGATAAGAGTTCACTTGGAAGGAAAAAAAAATATTTTCCATTTTAAATAGCCAGAAATATATAGAAATAAAATGCTCTTCCTTTATCTGAAAATAGGGACTAATAAGGCAACTTTACAAGGAGTACAGGCTTCGTAAGACACCCCAGAAATCACTCCACGTCTGTTGAACTTTATGTGAAATTAATTTTAAAATGCTCTGGGGGTTTGCATAAGCATGCCCAAAAGGGCTGAAAAGACCCTAACTGGCTACTAAAAATATAATCAGGGTGGAAAAAAATATACGTATATATATTTCATATATATATAATATAAAATCAGGAGGAAATGTTCAGCCCAAACAGGTAGTATGCTGAGATTTTCTCAGCATTTCTCCACATTACCCATCTTCTTTTCTCCCTCAACTGTGAGTCTTGGTCAAATACAGCCAACAACAGAATGCTGAGTCCTAGGGGATGCCTTTTTAAAGGGGACAATTGGGAGCCCAAGGAAACCACCTTGTCTATTCTAAAACTCTCCCCAGTGCTCCTTTACAGCTCCCCCAATGAGAGAATGGTTCAGACTTAAAGTTTAACCAGCAGAACCAAAAAATCCACGTGATTGGCTGTGACTATCACCTGTATGGTATGGATCAGCTTTCTGCAACTCTCCCTGGCTTGAAATCTCCAGGCTATACTTTTTCTCTTCTTTTTTTTTTCCAGCTTTATTGAAATATAATTGACACAGAACATTGTATAAGTTTACGCATATGACGATTTGATACACTTGTATATTCTGAAATAATTATAATAAGGTTAACCAATACATCCTTCACCTCACATACTTACCATTCTTCTTTTGCAATAAGAACCTTTAAGATCTACTCTCCTGGCAACTTTCAAGTACGCAATGCATTATTATTAGCTAGAGTACTAGGCTATACTCATTCTATCCATGGTGTCGCCAAAGGTGGGATTTCCTTCTTTTTTATGGCTGCATAATATTCCATGGTATGTGTATGTGTGGGTATCACCTTTTCTTTATCCATCCATGCATTGATGGACATTTACATTGTTTCTATGTCTTTGCTATTATAAATAATGCTATCATGAACATGTCGATGCAGATACCCCCTTAAAATAGTGATTCCATTTCCTTCAGATACATACCCAGAAGTGAGATGGCTGGATCATATGGTATTTCTATTTTTAATTTTTCTGTGGAACCCTCACACTTTTCCATACTGGCTGCACCAATTTACATCCCCACCAACAGTGTACAGGGTTCTCTTTTCTCCATAGGCACGCCAATACTTGTGATATCTTGTCTTTTTTATAATAGCCATTCTAACAGGTGTGAGGTGATAGCTCATTGTGATTTTGATTCCTATTTTCTGATGCCTAGTGATGATGAGCATCTCTTTGTGGACTTTTGGCAAAAACAAGGGGTACCACATCAAACTAAGAAGCTTTGACACAGCTAAGGAAATGACTGATGGAACAGAATGGCAACCCACAAAGTGGGAGAAAGTATTCGCAAACCATATATCTGATAAGGGGTTAATATTCAAAATATATTTTTTAAAAAAACTCATACAACTCAATGGCAAAAAAAAAATCTGATTTTTTTTAAATGGGCAAAAGACCTAAAAAGATGTTTTTCCAAAGAAGATATATAAATGGCCAATTATATGTTTGTATATAGAATACAAGATATACTTTTTCCATGTCAGAGCCACCTCACCACATCATTTTGTTAAAAGAGCTCAGGAAGGAATGCTTGGGAGGCTCCGTCAGTTAAGCATCTGCCTTCAGCTCAGGTCATGATCTCGGGGCTCTGGGATCAAGCCCCCCATGTCGGGTTCCCTGCTGAGTGGGGGGGTCTGCTGCTCCCTCTCTCTCTGCCTCCTCCCCCTTGCTCATGTTCTCTCTCTCAAATAAATAATCTTTTTTTTTTTTTTTTTTTTTTTTAAAGATCTAAGGAACCTGTACTTCTAGCACCTGCCCTGAGCGGGTCTTAAAGACTGAGCACTGCTTGTGTTGGGGTGTGATAGAAGCAAGCATTTAATGCTTGCTAAATAATTGTGTTCCCAGAAGAAATGGTGCCAATGATTGCTCTTATCTCTAGGAACAAAACTCTTCCTTCCCCTGCTAAAATTAAATCCTTGATAATTGAAACAAATCTAGGGAATAGTTCATGCAAATAAGTAAGCAGTCAGAATTTTATCCTATTTCCCCCAAAAATGTGTTTCGACATAGACAAAAGTTCCTAAGTTTCGGTCCCTGCCATCTATACTAAAGAAACATTTGTAATCAACTTAAAATTGTAGTTACCATAATTTAAGAGAAACTATTTTAAAACAACAACTGTAAGGTCTTATTTTCACTCTTTTTTTTCTTAGTGCAAATGGTAAGCTGTGAATGCAGAGGTAATACAACTCAAATGAATAAGGCTTGGTCTTACCTTTTTTCCACTAAAGTGAAAATCAGAGAGAGAAAACAGTCTTTCCTCACTAAACATCCAGCAAAAAAGCTCCCCACCCAACAAATCCTAAATATTTTATCAAAAATATCTGATGAGTCACCCAGCACTTGTTTTTCTCATTGCTGAAATCCTTTAAATCATGATTTCCCTCATTTATATTAGTAATTAATGACTCTTAGTATCTTGAGAACTTGAAAAGTTAAATTTTATAGGCATCATTTAGTCTATATGATGTCAAGGTTATCAACATGGAATAAGTTGCTAAGAAAGGTGACCTGCTCCTGGTCTTTTTTGCTTTAATTCACTTCCAGTTACCAATTTCTCAATGAACCAGCTCTTCCAATATGATTGTTTGATTATAATTTAGGTCTTAGTCACTTTACCTTTACTACCTGTCGGTTTGGACAAGTTTACACCACTAACGATACGTACCATAAGTTCTGGATATGTTGGCCGTTCTTTGGAATTCTTCTTCAAGCTAACGGAAAAAAAAAAAGGAATTGCGTTAAAATCTAAGAACCATCTGTATTTTCACAAGACTAGGATTTCAGAAGACTAAACACAACCAGCTTTAAAATGTATTGAAAACATGAATCTCCTATCCTGACTCCCCTCTTCTGTTACACTTATAAAATTGTTTTAAATCGCACTAAGTGTATCTTAATAGGAACACTAAGAGTGTATGTGTGTGTGTGTGTTTACTTTTCCTCTTGATGCTTTACCAATGACATACAAACTAGCTTTTCTGATCTACAGCCATTGCATTCCAAAATACATATCTACTTTCCTTCAAAACAGCATTTCCTCTACCCGTACTGGGAAAGAAATTGGCACGTATTTCTTACATTACATGTTATCTCTTCACTATCTTTAATACCTGGTTCTCCTTGCTTATGTATAATTTGCTTTTATATATTTCTAACCAAACCCACCTAAGATAGAAGCAATATCCCCATAAAATGTCTAAAGTAATGCTACTTCCTTACAACCTCTTGACTAATGAAAGAGAAAGCAAACTCAGTGACTTCCCAATTACTCTTCTTAGAGATTCTTTGTGGTCACGCACTACCGTTGAGTGGCTCCCACCCCGTATACACGACTGTCTATATACACGAACGTTTTAATGACATTTGATACTGGAGGCAACAGTAACAAAACTGCAATAAGAAGAGACCAACCCCTTACCTCTATCCTCATCCCACCCTTATATCCACCCATGGCCTTAAAATGGAGAAAAAAAAAAAAGAAAAGAAAAGAAGTGATTTACTGGGAGTTGGAACCCCAGGTTACAGAATGAAGAGAAGGATGGTTCTGAAAACTATGGTTTGCAAGGCAACCTACAGACCCCTCTGCCCACCGGGCCACAGAATCATGGATGGAAAGGAACATAGCCTGGAGTTGAAGAAACCAAAACGTGACTGATCATTAGGTTGCTGGGATTTGTGCCAATGGATCATTTTGAGCAGATGAGACCTAGTATGTGTGACATGAGCTCTGCTCCACCCCCATGGACTAATAATAATGAGGAGGGGAGACAAGGTATGGAGCCATAAGAGAGTGAAGTAGTTGAGACACTTTGAGAAAGTGTGGTATAAAACAAAACAAAATGAAAAACAAACAAACAAAAGAGAGAGAGTGAGAAAGCTTTTGAACCAAAACAACTTAAACCAGCCTACCTATTCCAGGCAATGCTGTGGGTAGAAGCCAGGGAACCTGAGACAGGGTACAGTAGATGTGAGGAGAGAAGTTTTCAACCTGGAACTGAGGGCAGATCTAGGACCTAGTGACCTCAGTGACCAGACAACCTATGAGAGAAAGTTTCATCTCAACTGAGGATAAAAATAAGAGCGAATTAGAAAGAGGAATTATCAACTGTCAAAGTCAGATTGATATGGGAAGATGTGCCTGAGTGAAATGAAGGAGACCTTGTAGGCCCACTTAGGACTTTGCATGGATCTGTATCCTGAGAGTCTACAGGGGCTTTATTGGTGGTTCTCAGCTGCAGGTGATTTTGCCCTCCAGGGGATATTTGGCCATGGCTGGAGGCATCTTTGGTTGTTGATACACCTGGTGGTGCCACTGGCATCTAAGAGATGGAGGCTTGGGATATTGTTAAACAGCCTGTAATGCACAGCACAGCTGCCCACAACAAAGAATGATCCAGTCCAAAAAAGTCATGCGTGCAGAGGTTGCACACCCCTTGGGCTACGTGTACAAGAGGATCCCTCCTCATTGCTGCCTTCTAGCCCCTGCTCGGAAATGAAATTCACTTAGAAGCACCTCCAGCTGATGCAGCTGTCATTCGTGCACATTCTCTATTATACCACCTCCCTATCCCTGAACATCCCTGAACCCCAGGAAGCAGAAGTTTTCTTTTGAAGTTCAAGAGCGAGTTGGCCTAGAAGGAAACACACAGAAGAAGAAATGTGATCCCAGGAACGTTGCCGGCTTGCACCACAGACCATAGTGAAAAAAAAAAAAAAAAAAAAACCGGCGTACATACAAAAGCCCTGAATTTTCAGCTATTGTTCAAAGCAAATCAAAAACCAGAAAGTCTTCTCCATAGTCTGAACTATTTGGCCAGAAGCAATCGTGGAAAACACAACCTTAAATCCACATTCACTATTCATGTGCTTGACTTCAGGTGACAGGCACCTTCGTGAATCCTGTGGCCAGGGCTCTGTGTTGATTCTGCTAACATTCACCTGGGGGACCATGACCCACCTTTCCATGACTAGTTTCCATCAGTCAGCAACCGAACCAAGGGAATGACAAGAAAAGAAGCTTCTTGCTCAAGTGTTAGAACAGTGGCCTCTTTTACCAACCAGAGATCTTTGTGATGTTCCTGAGTTTTGAACTTCTGTTTAGTAGATAATGAAAGAAGACTCTCTCTTCTCATCAGGTCGAGGAAAGTAAATGCTTCCTTTTTTTTAAGGAGAGATCATTCTAAGTCAGGATAGCTTATCTTTTCACTTCTGGAACAGTTTAAGAAAATTTCTCTAGAGGTTTTTCGTTTGTTTTTTGTTTTGTTTTGTTTTAGTCTGTATAAGGAAAATGTGGGGAAAGTACCCCAAGTTGATGAATGCATCAGAAAGTGTTTCGGATTCCTGAAACCTCAGGGATTGCTGGCCGATAGGCTATTTCTTGACTTACAGCCTCTGATTAGGAGGCTCAGAATTTACCACAAGCACTAGTACAGAGAGCATTCATGGAAAATACTTACACAGCAATCCAAGGCTGTTTATTGAATTAATATAACTGATAAAACCCATTCTCTCCATCTTTTAAATTGAGAACACTTCAAAACACGAGCTAAAAATAGCAAAATACTCAGGATAAGTTTGTGGGGGGGGGGGCGGAGGAAAGCAAATTTTCCATGTTTGATAGGAAGTGCTTGAAATTCAGTATAAAATAACAACCATGGAGTTCAAAGCTACACCAATTTCTTTTTGGATTGGAGTCAGACTTTTGAATTTTCAAGTGGCTTGTCATTTTCAAGCGTGCAATTAGCTAACTGCTCTAATTCTTCTTCCAAATGCCACAACACACGCTCCTGACCGTAGCTGACACTAAAAAACAGCTTCATGCTGTCTTGAGAACTGCTAGCTTGAAGTCTGTGCTGACCAGAGGATTTCTGCCTATTTGAATTCCCTCTGGTGGTTTCCAAGAAGGGCTATTTGGCGCATCCACAGAATAAAAACACATTGCGCCTCACAAGCCCATACATTTGTCATAAGCTAAACAAATACCCAGTGCCTCTTTTTACTCTTTTTTCCTGAACAAGTCGGGAACTATATTTGATGGTCTCTGCTTTATGCTAGTTCCTCTGAGTCAGACAGTATCACCATCTGGGTGGGCCTCCAACACACTCCAACATGCCATCAGGCTGGTCAGCTGGGCACTGAGCCTCTCAAATGGGTCCAAAGGAAAAGCAAAAAAGAAGTCGGGTGGTTCTGGCACTCAGTAGTTGGGTTTCCAGAGACTTCCTTCAGTCACCAAGCCTGTGAACCTATAGGAAGAGGCTATTCTGTTTTTCCTTTTTAGGCATGCATTCATTAACCGTCTGTTGGACCAGAAGGGGAGGCTTTTTTATTAGACTTCTCTATTATGAATCCCAAAACAAGGCCTTTATGGACAGTATCACCTACTCCAGGAATCCTTTAGAACTGCTATGGTAAGAAAGCCATGTATAGGGGAAAAAAGAGAGATGGAAATGTCATTCAGGAGTCCTATTTCAAAAGAAGTACAGAAAGGGAGGGTTTGTAGAACATCATTGGGTTTTCCTTTATAGTCCATAAGGAAAAAATGCCTTAACTTTCTTTCCTCTCCTATCCCCTGCCTCCATCCTCCCCAACCTCACGCATGCACACACGCCCACCAAGGATAACGTTTCTCTAGTGCTATTGCAAAAGAACACATCAGCTGGAGCTCTGGGCTCGAGATGTAACCTTGTATGAGAGTGTCAGCTTGTTACTGCTTTCTAGTCCATCTCACAGACCAGGATGACTGTCAACTCATAGCAGTGATCAGAGGACAGTGACAGACAAGTGGACCCTCTGGATGAAGTTGTACAGTGTGGAGCAGCACTAGGACACTGGGAGGGGTCATCAAATGCTTAGTTAGAACCCATCTCAGGAAGGGTCACACATACCCTGATAGATATCCAAGGCTATAGATAATGCGACCTTTCTCTTCCAGTTGGACACTCAGCCCAAGACAGAGGTAGGAGATAAAACCACAGGTGTGTCCATCTCAAAATTTATGATTAATTTTTCACTTTCCAGGTCTGTATTCCCCTTTCCCCACTTAAGCACAAATATAGGGGCTTGAAGAAGTCTTGAAGAAACACAGCCATGTCATAAAAATACAAAAAACAGGGGCACCTGGGTGGCTCAGTGGTTGAGCATCTGCCTTTGGCTCAGGTCATGATCCTGGGGTCCTGGGATTGTGTCCCGCATCAGGCTCCCCACAGGGAGTCTGCTTCTTCCTCTACCTGTGTCCCTGCCTCTCTCTGTGTGTGTCTCTCATGAATGAATAAATAAAATCTTTTAAAAAAATCAGCACCGTGTTTTGAAGCATTAGACAACTTTTCCAACTCAATGAACTTCAAAATAGTGTTCATACAAAGGGGGTATCAAAGAAAATATATTGGTAGTTTATGGGAGGCAAAAAGCTATTGACCTGCCATCTGAAACAGAAGGTACTCGTTAAACAAACAAACAAACAAAAAAAATCCAAGAGAGAATCATTAAGAATGCTGATAAATTCAAAATTAATGCTCCTCTTCTTCTTTCTAATTATCCTACCAACAAAAACGACTCACTATTTTACACAGTTGATACTCTTAAATGTCAGAGTCTACAGGAACTGCAACACTGAAAGTTTGAATTGTTGGGATCCCTGGGTGGCTCAGTGGTTTAGCGCCTGCCTTAGGCCCAGGATGTGATCCTGGAGTCCCGGGATCGAGTCCCACGTCGGGCTCCCTGCATGGAGCCTGCTTCTCCCTCTGCCTGTGTCTCTGTCTCTCTATTTGTGTCTCTCATGAATAAATAAATAAAATCTTAAAAAAAAAATTGAATTGTTGAAATAGTTGAAGTTGAAAACTTGGAAGTTTAGGTGACTTGAGTTTGGTTTCTATTATATATATGTATATATACTACATATATATGTGTACTCCATTATATACATACACACACACACACACACACACACACACACACACACACACATATATATTAGTTAACCTCATAAGCAAGCCAGACTGGTTGACACAAATATGAGTACAATGACACAGAATTAATAGCAATGACCAGAACTAATGGTTTAGGAAAGCTAGAAAATATCTATGGCTCAAAGTTTTTAAATTTATGAACTACAGTAACTAGGACCAAAATTGACAGAAAACGAGAGGGAATCAGACACGTCAGACGGCAGGCACTAAGATGCTGGCAGTGTTTGGCAGGTGGGGGGGCGTGAGCGTAGGCACAGGGTGGTCGCCACACAAAGAGCCATAATAAAGTATCTGGATCGTCCATGTATGTGTGCATATGTTAAATTAGAAAGCATTATTTCTTAAGGTTTTAATTTTTTTAAAGATCCATTAGAAGCTTTAACGCTCTAAAATCTTCAGAGGAAATTCTAAGTAATAGGAAAGATACTTTGGTGAAATAATTGCATGATTTAAAAAAAAGATAAATCATAGAAGAAAATCAGGTTTTGAAAAAGAATTGATATCAGGTCCACAGATCAGAGGGCAAAAGTAGGCGGTCTCACCCCAGCTGTATTGTAGAATGGTTTGAGAACACTGGAAAAATCCTGATCTTTGGGATCCTCCCCAGACCAATTAAGTCAGAATGTCTGAGGGTGTGGCCTACGTGATGGTACATTTTAAAGTTCTCTCGAGTTTTATAAATGAACAGCCAGAGTTGACAACTATTGCAGTACACTGGTGATTCGCAACAGGCAGCTCTGCTTTCTAAAGCGTTTCACGCCAGCCTTGTGCTTACCAAGTTTTCCCAAGTACCCAGCCAGACTCCTGGGGACAGGGGAGCAGGCAACAGAAAGGTTATAGGGAGGAGAGTTTGAAAAGACTTCCCTAGGTAAGATCCTTCCCCTTTACCACTCCTCTTGAGAACTACTGGGCTGAACTACCCAAGATGACTCATCCCTTTTCCTATGTGACCTTTAAACGTTGGAGGATAAAGAAGAAGGGAAAAAAAATAAAAATAAAAATAAACAATAAAAACAAGCTCTCAAATCCAGAAGGCAAAATCATGAGCCCATGTCAATCTGGCCGGTGTGCCACCACACACAGCACACTGGCTCGAGGAAAGCAGAGAGGAGGACGCACCCCAACAGCCCAGAAGAAGTGCCCAGTCAGAGGCACCCAACAACACACTGTACGACAGCCCACTGCTCCAGCCCCTCTCTAGCCATTCAGCCAAAACTAAAACAAAAACAAGCAACAGTAGGCCAGCTTCATACATCATCAGGGCAAAATACCAGGGGTGACACGGGGACCCGCGCTAACAGAAAGTCCAAGAGGCCTTGGTTTCACAAACAACAGACAGTTGCTTTGTCTCATCATGTTTCCCAATAAAAGCTGCATTCAGAACACTTCTTCCAAAGAGCACGGAGGCCAAGACTTGATAACCTTGAGGGGCTGTGCTGTCAAACGGCCTTCAAGGGCCCAGCTCCTTCCTCAGCAGGAGCGGCCAGGATCGCCCCTCTCCCAGCGTCACCACTGGGCTTGTCACTGTCTGCTTCTGCAGGGTGTCCATGTAAACAAACTCCATTTCAGTGGCCTCTTCCAGGAGCACTTGCAATGGTCCTTCATACCAGGCAGTATAGTCACCATGCATGCCCTCTCCTACTTTCCTCGAAGCCCCTGACAATTTCCATGAAAATAAAGTCTATGTAATTAGCATGACTCCTTCCATTTTTCTACTCCAGCTTTCCTTAGACTTCCTTCTCAGACCCCCAGGACTGCCCATTGCACCCTCACGGGCAAGCGTATCCACAGTTAGTGAGCGTTGTCTAGGAGACAGCCTACAAAACACTAGAATGTCTTATCTACTCCACCGCCCTAATCATCCAACCATCCGATCACTGTTCTCTTGATGCTGTAATCAATATCAAATAGCTTATAGCTCTCATAAAGGAGTTTCTCGCTCCTGGGACACGAAGTATGGAATTCTGCTTGGAATATATTTCTCTTCCCTACCTTCTTGATGGCTTGGAAAAATCTTCAGCACAGAATTGATCTCCTCCAATAACTCTATCCTAATGCCTTTCCTCTGAGTTTCCCCAAATACCCTATGCATACCTCCATCCCTGCCATATTGTACCATAGATTGAAGAGACTCCCCTACTTGACCCTGAGTTCACTGTGGGCAGGGACCAGGATAAAGGTCAGTTTTGTTCCCCCGGCCTCGAGGGCACACTCCATACATGCTTTTGGAATGAATGTATGCGTAATGGATTAAAACCAATGGAGGGAGTTCATGAGAACTCCTCTTCTTCCTTCACCCTGGCATTTGGCAGATGAGGCTCTCTTACCACTGTGAGGTAAAGTCAACAAACTCTTCAGAGAATTTGTCCGCCGGGAGCTGTGGCGAGGGTTCCTCTACCACCTGTTTGAGCTGCTGGAAGGGAGTTCCCCAAGAGTCATAGGGAAACCGGAGGATAGCCAACTCAATCTAGAGAAGAGAAAAAAAAAAAAAAAAAAAAAACACAAGGGAACAGCAGCTGAAATAGAGCTACTTTAGGGAATCTGCTGTGTTCTGTCCCAGGAGAATCTGAGAGAAATACAAAGGTGAAATTCAAATAAAATTTGGGGAGAAAGGAACTAACGATACGTTGTCTACATTTTCCCAATTCCTAGTGCTAGGGAGTTTTGAATATTATCTCACTAGGGCAGCCAGTGGAGCCTATTTATAACTGGGTCCTCACCCAAAGCCACTGTGACACTTAATAAAATTGTAAGCCAGCAGTATTAAGCTTCAGGATGTAAAGCAAGCAAGGTTTTCCAACGTTTGCTCTGAAAAGTTATGCTCGCCCTGCAGCTTTTACAGAGCTGTACATCTGCTGCCATCTGCAGGTCCCTTACTGGAATGGAAAAAAAAAAAAAAAAGAAAACAACCTAGGACCAAATGACTGATCTTTTTTTGGATCTGAGTAAGGCTACTTTGCCATTACAAGATCATCACGTGTATTCTGGGCAAGGATGTGAAATAACTCACAGGATTCAATCAGCTGCTGTGCCTGGGAAGGAGCCAGGACCACAGTGGGTAATTCCAGACCTTGGGGATACACTGAAAATGTTGGATCACCAAAGTTACAAGTAAAGCACTAACTGTATGACTTTAGGACTGTGCCTAAGGGAATTATCTTGTTGGTTACTATGTCCTTTGGCTATACGTGACCCGGATGGCCTAGACTTCTATCATAACCGCATTCTGGGGAGCACAGCCCGGGTAACACAGTTCTGTCAGGGTCCACACATGCTAGCACTCCTCGAGTAGCTTTAAACTTCATGCCCAGCTTAGAATAATTTAATTTTAAACTATAAGGTAAACTATCAAGAGCTACGGTCAGGATTCATTTTATAGATGAGGATAATAAGACAGTCCAGTCCGTGTGACTCCATCAGTTTACTCAGGGACACATGGCCAGTTAGAGGTGAAATGAAAAAAGAAAAGCTGGGACGCCCGGGTGGCTCAGCGGTTTAGCGCCCTGCCTTGGGCCCAGGGTGTGATCCTGGAGACCCAGGATCGAGTCCTGCATCGGGCTCCTTGCAGGGAGCCTGCTTCTCCCTCTGCCTGTGTCTCTGCCTCTCTCTCTCTCTCTCTGTGTCTCTCATGAATAAGTAAATAAAATCTTAAAAAAAAAAGAAAAACTGGGTTGGCCCAATCCCAGTGAAGTCTTTTAACTACAACACCCTGCAGACAATCATCATTCAAAACCTCCTGCTACGTCAGACAGGAAAGGTTGCTCGGGACCCACAGTTAAGGTGTCAAACCCCACCCCGTTGCAACTTCACGCCCAGAACCTCACAGTCCAGAATGATCATCACACGTTACCATTGTGATGCCCAGACTCCAAATGTCAGACTTCACACTATATCCCTTCTGATTGAGCTCTGGGTTTATTCTTTCAGGCTGCAAAGGAAACAGAAAAAGACAAATGAGATATGTTCTTAGCTCAATCAAATCGCTGGGGTTGGGAGGGAAGGTGTCACCAGCTGCCAGGTGAGTTGTTTAAAGCTATCCCCAAGAAGACTCACTAACTACAATAAATATTGATGCCTCCATGGGATTTTCTTTATTCTACAGGAGTCTTTTCTTGGAGACAATGAAGGACCAAAGTCCCTCACAATTGAAAACTAATTTTAAGGGATCCCTGGGTTGCTCAGCGGTTAGGCATCTGCCTTCAGCCCAGGGCATGATCCTGGAGACCCGGGATCAAGTCCCACATCGGGCTCCCTGCATGGAGCCTGCTTCTCCCTCTGCCTGTGTCTCTGCCTCTCTCTCTCTCTCTCTCATGAATATATAAATAAAATCTTGAAAAAAAAAAACAACTAATTTCCATTTTGGCTTTAGAAGAAAATAGGATTACACAGTAGAAAGCTACTTTGCCAGGCTAGAATCTTCCTTGTTGAGAACACTAACAGTCCAGAATTCAATAGTAAGAATCCCCAAGAGTCACCGGCCACTGTCTGAGTTTAGCTCAACACTGATGGGAAGGTTCTCAACCCCAAGTGCATCAGTTTCAAGACACAACACAGAGGCCTTGTAACGTGAAAGGGGGGTCCCAAAGTCTCTGCCAATGGCAACGAGTCTTCACAGCTATGAGCTTCTCTCTGGACTAACCTCGCTGACTTGTTTGGGTGATTTAAATTCTGGTTACTGCTCTGTCCTCAACAAACAGGACAACACTCCCTTGCAACACAGTGTGACAATTTCGTGTGGGCCGTACGGATGACTTACATGGCTTTTTTCCCCCAAGTAATAGACCTCTTTTCCTTGAATTTTTAAAAATAATATGTTTGAAGCAAGTGACTAACGATTTCAGACAGAAGATATTTAAGAAAAAAATAAGAAGAAGCAGAATATTTCGTGCACCGTAAGCACATTTCCATTTTCCCCATGTGGCCATCCATGTTCTATTTCCTGGCGAGCTTTGCTGGCAGCTGCATTTCCAGATGCCTCCCCCCACTGCTGTACTTACGGCCATGTACGGTTTGCATCCTGCATCAATAGTTTTAGCGACAGAGTCTACAAGGTAGCCACTGATTCCAAAATCGCACATCTTTACTTGGCCCAGAGCGTTGATCAGCACGTTGGAAGGCTTGACATCTGAAAGCAAGAACAAGCAGAAAAGCCCATGGTCCCAGGCTGCTCTGAAGATTCATGTGTCCACCACCAGGGGGCATGACATCTCCACGTCCCCCCTGGCGTTCCTTTCCCTCTGGGGCAGCAACAAGAAACTAATGGCCCTCCCTGACTCAACACTTTTGTGCATCTTACTGCTTCCAACTGGACTTTCTATTTCGTGTTTTGTCCTCCTTGTAGGATTGTGAACCCATCCGTAGAAAGGGCTGTTTCCTCTATAATCCTCATTGCCCCCGTATGTGTAGGACAAACTTTAAAAATTATACCAAATCAAATGCCCTGTTCCTTGGGCAGAGTCTCTATTATGCAAAACGAGTAAGTCCTAGAAATCTGCTGCACTGACCCTATAATAAATAATACTGCATTGCACACTTTAAATTTGCCATGAGGGTAGATCTCCTCTTAAGTGTTCTGATGACAACAACAACAAAAAAATTTTTTAAAAGCCCAGTTCCTCATAACTTATTGCACAGTAAGGGTAGGAGTAAATAGACCACGGAATTGTAAGGCAGGCTGCAATGTAACCGTACATCCAATCTGATCAAAACAACCAGTTTTGATGGAAGCATCTGCAAGAAGTGTGTCCGAGGTTACATAAATGTAACTCCTCAGGAATTCAGATATCCCAGATCACAAAGCATACCCCCAAATAGATAATCATTGCTATCTTTAGATGATAGACTTAGAAATTACAGTTAACTTTTTTTTTCCCTCGTGGCACTTTCCACAAAGGACATGTAATCAGCACAGTAAGTTATTCTAAAAACACTAGAAATTATCCTTTATAATGTTTTCCTTTAAACTGGATGGTGGATATGCAAATTTTATTTTATACCTTATGTATATATATATATCTTTTAATACAAATGAAATACTTCCTCATCTTGAAATAAATCTTTAAAAGCTAAGTTTCACATTTGTGGGTAATCCACACTCTTTTTCCCACATGGATTCTTTCCCACTTTCTTCTCCTCTTCCTCTTCCTTCCTACTTCCTATTTTTTTCCAATTTCTAATAATAATGATTAATGATAATAATAACAGCAATAATAGTAATAACCGGCACTCTGTGTAAGGCATTTTACATCACTTTCAGGCTCAGAGAGCATAAGAATTATCAAATCTCACTATCCTACTAGCTATCCATACTTTACCCTAATTTTTCTTCAGACTTGGTTGAGCATGTGTCTTGTAAGACGTTTTCGTTTACTATAATAACCCAGTGCTAATCATTTCCTTGCTTTATATTCTATCTAAACTACTTCCATATTTGGTACTTTCCTATGTGTAATGTGGTTTATTTTTTCCATGTGTTTGTCGTACATCTGTCTTATTTCCCTATCAAAAATCCCTTTGTGGAATTTTAATAAGAATGTTTTCTTTTCAGATACCTCTCAAGGCATCTATTATAGTGATGCATAAATGGTGAGAAAATGAGCATAAGTGATAAATGGATGGATGAAAGATGGAAGAATGGATAATTGGATGGATGGATGGATGAAAAGATGACAGGCCAACAGGAAGGAAAAAAGAGGAAGTAGAGGAAGAAGAGATAAATCTATCAATTTTTCATTTTATCCTGCCTCCTGCTATCTGAAATAGCTATACTTTATACTAGAACTTTTCACACTCTATGGTATACAAAAATTACCTGGGGATCTTGTTAATAATGGAGACTCAGGTGGTCTGGGGAACCATGCATGATTCCACTTTTCTAAGAAGTTCCCAAGTGACAGTCTATACTACATGCATTTCTTATCCTATCTTCTAAAATAATTCTCAATGAGGTAATCCCAGAGCTGTGCATGGTAACAGGTGGTTTATATTCAATTTAGGTGTAATAAAAACCCCATGTCTTCTTAACATCCTCAGACAAGATAAAAAGCAGCTACTTATTGGCTATTCCTCTGAGAAGGAAAACCCCTCAGTTTTACTGCTTAACTCAATTTCACCTCCACCCATTGGGGGAAGAGAAAAAGAAATGGATTTCATAAAAGGAACAGCCAAAGCAACTCCATGTATGCTTACCTCGATGAATGACAGAGAGCTTACTGTGTAAGTGTTCTAACGCTTTTACAATCTGCAAGAGAAACACAAGATAGATTTTTCTCCATCACTGGAAAGAAACTGAATGTTAAGTATACCCAGGTTTATTATCCCATCACCAGGTGAAGTATTTTCTCAGACAGTGGTGGCCCTATCCAAGAAAATACACAAGAAGCTACACTCTTGGAACTCCACCCACCAGAGAGGACCAGATCTTACAGTAGAAAGCATGTCTCGGTCATCTATCCAGGGTCTCATTTGGTCTCCAGCATTTTTTTCTATCCACCCTTATGAGCCTCAATAGCTATTAAGGGAGTAATCTCTCTTTCCATTTCATTTTCTTATGTTTCTCTCTATGCCGTCTTAGCCCTAAGAAGATTTGAAAATCTACAAATGAAAACCAAAGTAAACTAATATAGACACCAGTAATATGGTCATAGCAGATGAAGGCACCGCTTAGAGGCATTTTAACTGAGAGTTTACCAAACCAAGTCAGTAGTAGAATCTTCTACATGGTGCCCAGAAAAAAAAAAAAAAAAAAAAAGCATTCATTGACACGTCCAGGGATGCATTCACACATTCAACAGACATGTAGAGGAGGGAAGCTCTGGTCCAACTCGTGTTTCCTCACAGCAGGGAATCAGAGACACACAAGGTCTAGACGTCTCATATTCTCCTTGTGGTAGGGTCCGTGATGTACTCACAGAAACTGCTATTTTCCCTAAGATGTCCTCTGGAATCGTTTGGCCTTTATCAATCACTTGTTTGTAGAACTTATCTAGCGACGTATCCATGAGCTCCATGCAGATCCAAACATCACCCTGGAGACCAATTGGTTCAGAGATTGTTAGAGAGGGTAGAAAAGGAAAAGAAAAGGAAACAGTTAATACCTGTCGGGAAGAACTGTTTCTTACTTAAGTTTTTGGCAGAAATGTACAATTTCCCTTCAAGACCTCAAATAAATTCACAAACAAGCAAGTGTGTTCCCAAAGAGCCAACTAGCAGGCAGCCAAGCAGAACTTGCATGTGATCACCTACTTACTCCTTGTTAAAGAGTAGGATCTGAATACTAACACTCACTCCAGCTATGGAATGAAGAAGTTACGAGAATAAAAGGCACAGTATAGGGAATAGTCAATGGTACTAATAACAGAATTATATGGTGACAGATGGTCGCTACATTTGTGGTGAGCATCTATAACGTATAGAGAAGTTGAATCCCTATGTTGTACAACTGCAACTAATGGGACATTGAGTGTCAACTCAAAGTTTTAAAAAAACTTTTTTTAAATAAATAAAGGCATCTCTACTGATAGTCACAAACAATAGATTCCCAGAAATCCAGGCTTTTGGGGATTAGGTCTACAGGCCTACTCTATCCTCCCACACAGAACGCTGGCAATAGTTCATCAAAAAGCTGGTTGAGAGCAGCCCCAGTGGTGCAGCGGTTAGGTGCCACCTGCAGCCTGGGGTGTGATCCTGGGGACCCGGGATCGAGTCCCACATCGGGCTCCCTGCATGGAGCCTGCTTCTTCCTCTGCCTGTGTCTCTGCCTCTCTCTCTCTCTGTGTCTATGAATAAATAAATAAAATCTTTAAGAAGAAAAAAAATGAAATAAAAAAAAAGCTGGTTGAAGCATCATAAGCCATATCACGGTGAAGTAAAAGCAGAGGTAAAGCAAAAAGATAAATGTAAGCCCGTGTGGTCCATAAACAAAGTAAATGAAGCTTATCATTTGGCCAAAAGACCACAATATTTCAGGTTTTAGGAAATCTATCTAAATTAGCCTATAGACCACTGCTATAGATAACTATGCCAAAATAAACAAACCAGAACAGAAAGGAGAAAGAGAGCCTCAGTGTCTTTAAAAGGGCTAATGCTGTCATCTCAAGCCAACTTTGCGGCGGGCCATGTCACCATCGCCCAGACAGAGACGTCTCTATAGAAGACACATCAAACGAGAAAGAGTGCCAGGACTGTGTATTGTGTTCATGTGATTAGAGAGACTTCTTTTTAATTGCTTGTTCTCCTCAGATGGTGAATGGAAGGATCACCTACCTCCCGGAAGAGTGCGCCATAAAAGGTGACCGTAAAAAGACAGTCCACTGTCCTCATGGAAATATCCAAATCCATCAGTAGCCTTTTCTGCTCCTGGCTATTTACTGTGGCCCGGATCCGCTGAATGGGAACGCATGGAAAAATGCATGGTTACTGCTCTGAGGATGAGTCAGTTAATAAGGCGGGGACCTGAAAGATTAAGGAGTCCCATCCCGACAATACTACAAAACTCACAGCCCAATTTCAAGGAAAGACCTTTCAAGTATTTATCCTAGTGATTAGCTATTTGTAACAAACGAGAAATAAGACTTTCAGTGGATTTCCTGAAAGATCTCTGGCAAGAAACAAACCGATAATATATTTTGGACAGTGTGTGAATGTTGGCGAATGTATTTCCTTCCAAGTCACAAAAGCAGTCTGCTTTATTGTGTTATGTCTGTTCAGTACAGAGACCACAGTATTCGTGACTTTGTGGCTGATGCAGGATCCCACAGAAAAATCCAAAAGCCCCTCTTTGGGGATAGATAAGAATATTTGGACTAAGTAGCAACTGCAAAAGAATTGACAGAGCTGGGTGCCCAGGTGGCTCAGTGGTTGAGCATCTGCCTTCAGCTCAGGTTGTGATCCTGGGGTCCTGGGATTGAGCCCCGCATCGGGCTCCCCGCATGGAGCCTGCTTGTCCATCTACCTATGTCTCTGCCTCCCTCTCTCTGTGTCTCTCATGAATAAATAAAGAATAAATAAATATATAAAATTTTTTAAAAGTTAAAAAGAAAGGAATTGATAGAGCTATCAAAAATGGATGGAATCAGGTAGAAGTGAAGAAATTGTTCATTCCTATCCCAGGGCTTCTGAGAGAAGACACACCTGTCACGCCAGTGTGTGTAGCCTTAAAGAAACATGGTTCTGTCATTAACTGACAGTAAAGATATAACATCACAAGGCTTTCATATTTTTTGCCTAATGTGCAAAAAGTCTGCAGAAGAACACATTGCAGAATCTTCAAGGTAAGGGAAAGATATCTCCATCCTCCAAAAACAAAGGGGTCCAAGTCATCTGACTGTTGGAGCGCATTCCTAACAATGGCTCAAATCCATGAACTCATGTAGAGACACTGGATCCCCAAAGCCCCTTGAACATCTATTCAAGAAATATGCAATGATTCTAAATTCCTTTTTATAGCTCAAAAATTATGCAAACTCACTCAAGATGCATTTTGCCCCCCTTTTTCCCACAAATGGACATAAATTTTCTCCCTCAATTCTGATTTCCTGGTTTTCAAGGACCATTCTTTAAAAGCAACAGAATACAGAATAAAAGAGACTTTTGAGACATAACAACCAAAGGCAATATGTGAACTTTTTATTTGGATCCTGATTTCCACAAGCAATAGGCAAAAAAAAAAAAAAAAAAAGATTTTGATGATCACAATAACCTCAATTTGGAGCTGGTATTCCATGACATGAAAGAAGTATTGATAATATTCTTTTAACTGTGATGGCATGGTGGTTACATAACAAAATTAAAAGGAGGGGGTGGGATTTATCAGTTAAAAAAACAAACAAACAAACAAAAAACCAAACCAGTAAATGCAACTCACACCAAGGAAGCATCTTCCACACGTTTGGAGGGAATACTCTTCCCTCCCAATAATCTTTGTTTTACCCCCACTGAAGATTGTTTGGCTTTTACAAATAGAACTGATCTGTAACTGAGATGGATGAACGGATACACCACAGACAGAAAACGTTTGGGGAGCGTCAACTCTACCTTCACCGCCATGATCTGCCCGCTGGGCACGTGTCGCATCTTCTCCACCACCCCGTACGCACCTCGCCCCAGTTCCATTATAGGCTCCAGGTCATCTGCCTTCACCTCAAAGTTCTGCAGGAGAGAAAAGTAACAATGCAATAGTAAAGAAAAAATAAAGGACAACGATTACCTCATCCTTTCTCTTGCTTCTCCCAACGTTCTAAGGGTTATTTCTGGCCTAGAGGCTTTATCCGAGCAGCTGCTGAACACGGGAAGCACCAGGGCATGTTCAGACTTGCACAGTATGCCACCTGCTTGTCACCAGCAGCACAGAGATCCGGCCTCAACTCAGCCTCCAACCTGCTTGGTTTGACCTATCTGCACTGTGGCTCCTTTGCCCTCCTGCCCCCTTCCTCACGCATTTAATCCATTTGCAGACTGATGGCCAACTAGATCCACCTTTGGACTTGGAGGAGCACTCCCCAGAGCAAATCATCTACTCCCCTCAAATACCTTCCATCAGAACCACACTAGCCTGATTTCAGTAAGGCACTCAAAGCAGCAAAAGTGCCACATACCACTTCTGCTTAAATTCAAACTTTTTGGCCCATCCCCTGACGGCATGGTATGGAAAATATATTTTTCAATGGCCAGTCGGAAAGCATGCATGAGAAATGGTCAAGATGTTAACTGGCAAACATGATTCTTCTTACCTGATTTCCAATTGAAATGCAAGCTTTAGAGTCTAAGTCTCGAGGGGGCCTACGAAAATAAAAGGGGGGGGGAAGAAAAACATGAGGTATATTTAGTCAAATATGCCATTCCCAAATCACATACGACAGGAGGGATTTTTTTCTTTAGGAAGTTCATCAGTAAAACAAAGTAGTACAAAAGTGTTAATAGTGTGAGATTTGGAATAAACTATATCTGGGTTTAAATGACTTAATCTCTGTGGTGGCTCAATCGGTTGAGCATCCGGCTCTTGATTTTGGCTCAGGTCATGATCTCGAGATTGTGGGATCGAGACCCACATTGGGCGTTGTGCACAGTGGGGAGTCTGCTTAAGATTCTCTCCGTCTCCCTCTGTCCCTCCCCCCCCTCCCTCCGCTTGCTCTCATGGTCTCCCTCTCTCTCTCTAAAATAAATATTTTTTAAAAATAAAATAAATGACAATCTCTTTGAGCTTCTATTCTTTAACATGAGGATATTAGCATATCCTGAGATATTCCAAGTAAAATGCTTAGCAGAATGGCTGGCATAGAGTAAATGTCCAATAAATACGAGCGAGGTGTATGTAATTATATAAATACTTATACTCTTCTTCTAAGCCCCAAACTTCTTCTTTCATCCAAGAACACCAACGTGCCCAATTATTCCACCACATTTTTCCACAATGATTTTTAAAAAACAATAATTAGCACATGGTTAAGTTAACTCACAAAATTCATAAACCATAATAATTCCAAGTCTATCTAGTCCCCATGTTTATAGATGGAAAAAAGGTCCAGAGAGGTGAAGTGACCTTGCCCAACGTCACAACTAACCCAGGTCTCCCAGTTCGCAGATCAGAATAGTTCCTCTTCTATCAGGCTATCTAATGCAGTTGTGAAATTTCTTCCATACGTAGCACACACACTATCCAGGGGCCATCTCAGCAGCCAGAGCTTGGCTGATTTTGTCTCCATAGCGAAAGCATACAATGCCCTCATGTATATTTATTTCTACTATCCAGTTTGGTATCAATCCATTTAAGAGAAAGATGTTTGGCTTTGGCCATGCAACTAGCTAGAAGCTCCAAAAAGCGCTTTCTTAAAATAAATGCACCCAAAGTATCACAACAAAAAGACGAAAGAATCCTAGGGATGCTAGAGTCCAGGGTGACCAAAGAGACCCAGGTCTTCCTAAGGAGACATTCCATTCCAGAATAGTCTCTAGAAAAATACAAGGGAAAATGGAAGGAAGGTAAGATGATAGGAAGGGACAAAGGAATCCTAGCCCATAACAATTTTTCCCAGTCTGAATGTGTTATAATTCCGCCCCTTCTGCTGAAACTAACTCAATAAAACAGTAAGGAAAAGGGACGCCTGGGTGGCTCAGAGGTTGAGCGGCTGCCTTTGGCTCGGGATCTGAGATCAAGTCCCGCATCGGGCTCTTGCAGAGAGCCTGCTTCTCCCTCTGCCTGTGTCTCTGCCTCTCTCTCTGTGTCTTTCAAGAATAAATAAATGAATCTTTTTTAAAAAAGAATCTTTAAAGAAAATGATAAGGAAACAATGGGAATGTAAACACAGATATAAACATAAAGTTTTAATGGCAAGCCCTCCCTTACCTCAAAATCCCTCTTGAAATGCACTAAAATAAAGTTTTTCTATACTAACTTAAAACCAGCGACTGGGTGGGAGAGAATCAGAGGAACACACACAGACACACACAAACACACGAGATGTTTTTATAGATCTTGTGTTTATGAGCAGGGAGGTTTTCTTCAGAAATACTTTCCAGAGGATTCAATCTCTAAAAATCTGATCGCTCATTCTTAAAATTTCCAAAGTGATTTTTCTTTCATCATCAATGATTTGTACTAATTGCAATGGAACTCTGAAATAAAGACGAGTATTACTTGAAACATGTGACAATCATAAACAATAAAAACTCTTCTGCAGTTGTTCAGCACCCTTCCTTTTAAAAAGCATGAAGCAACAGAAAGGTCGCTATTACTTTGGGCTACCTCCGTTTTCTTGCCATCCAAGGAGGGCACTGGGGAAGACCTCTTCCACCTCTGGTATTCCAGTATTCATGCAGGGCTTTGCAAATTACAGCCTATGGCTCTGTTAAGAATGATTTTTTTTCAAGTTTACAAAGTTGTAGGAAGGGGCGCCTGGGTGGCTCAGTGGTTGGGCATCTGCCTTTGGCTCAGGTCATGATCCCGGGGTCCTGGGATCGAGTCCCACATCGGGCTCCCCAGAGGGAGCCTGCTTCTCCCTCTGCCTATGTCTCTGCCTCTCTGTGTGTGTCTCTCATGAACAAATAAATAAAATCTTTAAGGGACGCTTGGGTGGCTCAGTGGTTGAGCATCTGCATCGGCTCAGGGTGTGATCCCGAGTCCAGGGATCGAATCCTGCATCAAGCTCCCTGTGAAGAGCCTGCTTCCACCTATGTCTATGTCTCTGCCTCTCTCTGTGCATCTCTCATGAATAAATAAATAAATAAAATCTTTTTAAAAAGTTGTAGAAAAACAAACTACAAAGAATATCCAACAGAGGCCACTGTGGCCCAGGTAGCCTGGAACATTTACTAGCTAGCTGGCCTTTGGAAAAAAAAAAAAAAAAAAAGTTTGTTGAACTCCAGTATTGTACTAACCCTGCATTATGCCTCTACCGAATAGGAGGGGGTCATGACATCTTCCAGAATGAGAAAAGCACAGAGATTTGCTAAAACCATCTAGCCCACCCGGCCTGAAAATAAAACTCATGCCACTTGAATCTCAGTCTTGACCTAAAGAGAAAGGGACATATGGTGAACTGGGTGCAATGCTTTACCTAAATCTCATTTAATTCTTTAAACACACACACACACACACACACACACACACACACAGTCCTACGAGCAGCATTACTCCCGTGGTCCAGATGAGAAACTATTTGGCTCAGAGTTTAACTAACTTGCTCCCAAGTGGTAAAGTCATGGATTCAGTCCAAGTCTGATGGAATCCAAGGAACCTACTCCCAACACCAAGGCCCCCTCTAATGAAAATGATCAATCCGCCCAAGCCGGAGGCCTTTGGACTCATCAGGTCAGCCAAAAGCACCAAATGATGGAGCCAAGGCTGATGGCTCATATTAGACTAGTTGACACTGTGTTCTGTCCAGGGCTGGGCATATTAGCTTGCCTGGGGCACTGAGTCTCTCTGCAGGAGGTTCACTGTGGGTGTACGTTCTCTGTTGCTTATTCAATATTTTAGTCCTCTGGGGAAAGAAACAAGCTTATTACAAAATTCCTTCCCTGGAAGGTCAAAGATACTCCAAAGGTCACCTAGTATTAGCCTTTTTTTTCTGGTTTTTTTTTTTTTTTTTTTTTTTTTTTTTTTTTTTTTTTGAGAGAGAGAGAGTACACATGCATACAGGAGCAGGAAGAGAGGGCAGAGGGAGAGAGAGAATCTTAAGCAAGCTCCACGCTCATCAAGCTCCATGCTCATCATGGAGCCTGACACGGGGCTCCATCTCACGACCCTGAAATCATGACCTGAGCCAAAAACCAAGAGTTGGACACTTAACCAACTGAGTCACCCAGGTGCCCCTAGTATTTATTGGCTTTTATGAACAATAGGCTTTGTTTGGCTTATTATAATAATTATTTATTTGTAATTCTAAGTAATAAATAATCAGTTTACTGGTTATTAGGACAACTATTATTCATCTGTTTGACAATATTTACTAAGCATCTACTTAAGCCAGAGACTGTGCCATACCCTTTGTACAAAATATTTTCTTTAATTTACATAACTCTACCTTAATGTGAAGATCTGACAACAGCAACAAAAAACTAAATAATTTAAAGTCCTTCAAAGACGTGGTGAAATTAGAACCCAGAGCCTCACAATGATGTCTTCTCGACTATAGAAGTAAAAGATCCTGCCTCTTGTTTTGCTAGCCACAGACTATTTGACCACACTCTCTACCAGTCTGACATGTGGCTCAGAACATATACTCGAAAGACAGAGAGCCCTGACTTTGTATGCCAGCTCTTCCACTTAATTATAATAATTATTAATAATTACTAAGTGGATTAGTAATAATAATAGCAGTGACTTGGAGCAACCTTCTTTGAGGAGTTATAATGGAACTAGGCTAAGCATTTAATAGGGTTATGATACCCACTCCTCACACCAATCACATCACCATTTATTCCCATTGTTCAGAAGGAGAAACTAAGGCTTAGTAGGGGTAGGGAGCTTGCCAAAGGTATTCAACTAGTGAAGTTTAGATCCCAAATGTGAACCTAAGCATTCTAGCTTGAACCCGAACTCTTACCCATGAAGTGATGCCCAACTGTTCTGAGCACCTGACCTTGTACAGATCTGTTTTCTCACTTATGAAGTAAAAGTAACAGTAACTGCCTCCTGAGCTTCTTGGGAGGGTTAACTGGAATAATACTCACTAGCACAGAATCAATTCAGAATTAGCTGTTGCCAATCAAGTATGGGGACAGCTCAGAAACCTGAGCCAAAAACACATTGGCATCAGTTACTCAAAGAAAGAGCTCAAGCAGAGGGACCACACACACGAAACTAGGAAGAATGGAGCTCTGTCCCAGGATATTTATTTTTGTGTAGTACGGCAGAAGAAGGCAGGGTATAAATGGTAAGAGTCACCAAGCCAACCCTAAAATATCGCCAAGAAAAACACAAAATGTGGAAGCTACTTCTTTAGGACTACAAATATAAGAATCGGTATTAAAATACAACTACTACTAATAAGGCTCTCCATGAGCTAAAGTGGTCTAGTCTATAATAATAAAGCGATGCTCTTGGCTTTACACAGTGAAAAAGAAAATCATATTCAAAGTTTATTCTAACACATGAGGGAAAGACAACACAGAAACTATGTTTATCATTGCGTAGGTTTTTATTCATTTGTTTATACCAAGGAAGGATTTATTGTGGCTTTCATAAAATTCACAAAATACAGAAAATCAATATAAGTTAGAAGAAAATGAGGACTAAAAATTTAAAGGGAAGGAATGTAAGACAAGTGGAAGGGTGACATAAGAATGTATCCAAAAAACGGGCACCAGGGTGGCTCAATCAGTTAAGCGTGTGACTCTCGATTTTAGCACAGGTTTTCATCTCAGAGCCCTGAGTCAAGCTCCATGCACTCAGTGGGGAGTCTGCTTGAGTTTCTCTGTCCCTCTCCTTCTGTCCCTCCCCCTCTTGCACACATGCTCTCTAAATAAATAAATAAAATCCTTTAAAAAAATCAATAATACTAGTAAACCTCAGTAAGACTGATACAAACTACAAGAGAGAAGGCACAGATTACCAATCTCAGGAAAAACTGGGATATCACATGTCCTGCAGCCATTCAAAGAATAATTAGGAAATACTAGAAGCTATGTTACTCTTATAGATTCAACAACTTAGAAGAAATGGACCAGTTCCCTGAAAACCTACAACACCCAAACTTGAAAAAACAGATCATCTGTAGAGTCCTACAACCATTACAGAAATTGATTTTGTATTTTAAAAACTCCAGGAAAAATAAATATATTGGCTCATTTTGTTTCACTGGAGAATTTTAGCAAACATTTTTTAAAAAGAATTAATACAGATTTTATGTGTCTACCAGGAAAAAAAAAAAACACAGAAGAAACTCTTAACAATTAATTTTATGAGGCCAAATTACCTTAATGTCAAAACCAGAAAATAATAACACAATGAAAAAAAAAAAGAACTCCAAACAATCCACTACAGATGAACATCTCTCATGCATTTAGATGCAAAAATCCTCAGCAAAATTTCAACAGATTGAATCCAATGACATATATATAAAAAAAAAAAAAAAATGTACCACAACCAAGTGAGATTTATCTTGGGTATGCAAAGCTAGTTTAATATTTAAAAATCAATCACAATGCAATCCATATAAACAGTACAAAGAAGAAAAATCTATGATTGTGTCAAGTGATGCACAAAAAAGCACTTAACAAAAATTCAACACACATTAACAATAAAAACCCTCAATACCCCATGACTAGAGAGGAACTTTTTCAACCCTCAATTTACAAAAACCTAACATCATGCCTAATGGTAGGATATTGAATGCTTTCCCTGTAACAACAAAGCAAGGTTGCCTGCTCTCACCAATCTTATGTGACACAGTACTGGATATTCTTGCTACTGAAATAAAGCAAAAAAATAATAAAAGCTTTTTAAAATACAGTTCAGAAAGGAAGAAAGAAAACTGTCTCTATTTGCAGATGGCATGACTATCTACATAGAACTCTAAAAAATCTACAAAAATGAAAAAAAAAAAACTCTACAAAAACACTCCTAGAACTTCTAAGTGAATTCAGTATGGTCACAGATTATAAGAGCAATACAGAAAAATCTATTGTATTTTATTTTTTTATTTTTTATTTTTTTTATTAAATTTTTATTTATTTATTTTTTTTTTAATTTTTATTTATTTATGATAGTCACAGAGAGAGAGAGAGACAGAGGCAGAGACATAGGCAGAGGGAGAAGCAGGCTCCATGCACCGGGAGCCCGATGTGGGATTCGATCCCGGGTCTCCAGGATCGCGCCCTGGGCCAAAGGCAGGCGCCAAACCGCTGCGCCACCCAGGGATCCCTCTATTGTATTTTAATACACTGACCCTTAACGGTGGAAACCGAAATTTTAAATGGAGTATCACTTATGGTTACCTCCACAAAATGAAATACTTAGGTAAAAATCTTCACAACCCCTAATGCAGAGTTTGTATGATGAAAACTATAAAATATTGATGAAAGACATCAAAGAAAATCTAAAGACTTGCAGAAGTCTACCAGGTTCATGGACTAGGAGACAGTGTAGTCAAGATGTCAGTACTGCCTAAATTGATCTAAAGGTTCAACATAATTCCTGCCAAAATCTCAGCAAGTCCATTTGTAGACATAGATGAGCTACTTCTAAAACTAATATGGAAAGAAAAGCCCTAAAATAGCCAAAATTATCTTGAAACATAAGAACAAAGTGTGAAGCAATGGGTTCTTTAAATTGTCACTGAAAGCATGACCCATAAGAGGAAAAATTGCTAGGCGGGATTTAATCAAAATAAAAGGATGAGGAGAAATGTTTTCAAATCGCATATCTGACAAACTCCTCATGTCTAGAATATAGAAAGAAGTCTCAAAACTCAACGTTAAAAAGGGTAATCTAATTAGGAAGCAGGCAAAGACATGCACAGATATTTCACCATCAAAGATATATGGATGGGAAATAAACACCTAAAAATACTCAGCAGCATTAGCCACTAGAGAAATGAAAATGAGAACCGCAATGGTACGATATTATACATCGATCAGAATGACCAGTGGGGCACCTGGGTGGCTCAGTCAGTTAAATGCCCGATTCTTGATTTCAGCTCAGGTCAAGATCTCAGGGTCATGAGACAGAGTCCTGTGTCAGGCTCCATGCTCAGCAGGGAATCTCCTTGAGATTCTCTCTCCCTCCCCCTCACTGCCCCCCGCCCCGACTTGCACTTTCTCTCTCACACACACAAATAAATATTTTTCTAAAAAAAGAATGACTAAAATGGGAAACAGTGTTAATGTTGGCAAGGATGCAGAGAAACTGGATCATTCATAAATTGCTAATAAGAATGTAAAATGGTACAACCACTCTGGAAAATACTTTGGAAGTTATTTCAAAAATGGCCTTACCATATGACCCAGCAACTGCACTATTGGACATATGTCCATGGGGAAATGAAGACTTATTTTCACGCAAGAACTTGCTATGGTCATAACAGCCCCAAAGTGGAAACTACCCATATCTCCTTCTAAGGCTAAAGGGTTAAAAGAAACCATGGTATATCCATATCATGGAATGGATTCAGTAATAATGAGGAAAGAATTATTGATACAAGGAACAATTTGAATGAATCCAAAGAAACTACGTGGAATGGAAAAGCCAATCTCAAATAGATGCATGATTCCGTTTATGCAGCAACCATGAAAACAAAATGGAAATGTGGAACAGATTAGTGGTTGCCAGAGGGTTAGGACTGGGGGTTAGAGGTAGACGTGGCTCTAAGGGAATAACACCAAAGAGTCTTGTGGGGTTGATACAATTGAGTATCTTGATTATGGTAGTGGTTCCATAAGGCTACACACGTGATAAAATCGCATAGAGCTACACACACACACACACACACAAATGCACACACAAGAATTTACAATACTGGTGAGATTTGAATAAGTTCTAGGCTTACACCAATGCCACTCTGTTTTGATATTGTGCTGCAATTGTGTGAGATGTTAACATGGAGGAGAGGACACAAACCAGGGGAAGAGTGTATGGGATCTCCCAGTGCATTTCTTTGTAATGTCCTGTGAATCTACAATCATTTCAAGTGGAAAAGTTTCAAAAGTCTATGACATAGAGTCCTATGCAGATAGTACAGGGAAGGAATATATTTGAGTCTAAACTCTTGAGAAACCAATCAGAGGGGAGAAGTTATGAATTACACAGGTCACAGGTCCACAGGAAAAAACAAAAAACAAAAAACAAAAAACAACCAAAAGGGCCAGAAAAAAAAATCTCTCGCCATAGCAGATATGAAAAGAACCTAGTCCTGTAGCGCCTCACTAAAGGAACTGTCTAAGGTGAGTGTGGCCCTTGAGCTACCCTGAGGAGTGGCCCTCCACTCGGCTCCATACTTCAATGTTCTTGAACCGAACATTTCTTCATACCACTCATGGAATAGCCAATGGTCTCAACAAAGTCTTACAGTAGACATGATCAGAACATTCCACCACCAGAAGGGGCAATTTCTGATAGGATGAATCATGGTGAAGGCCAAAAACCTTTAGAAAGGGAGACACTTTTGTAGAGATGAGCAAAGGCCTTTGGTCTCGAGCTTCCACTGGGATGGCCTTTCCTTATACTTGCTCTGCCTCTCTTGTACTTCTGTTCTGAATTTTTTCCTTGCAATTTCCATTCCTCCCAAGGAGATGCTTTGTAATAACATAGTCATACCTCCAGCGGGACAGGAGGTATTCTCACCACCCCACAGAGAGAAAAAGAAATAAGAGAGAGGCTAAAGGAGAGGGTAATCCTGCTTCACCGGGACTTGAGCTCACTTAGGGATTTGGGCCAAAGCCTCTGCTAATTAAAATTAAAAAGTTCCTTTACTTCATTTTGTCTTCTATTTATATGGGACAGGATTTAGGTGTCAGGATGTTGAGTCCTTACCAAATACCATCTTTCCATCTCAACCCAAGTTTTATAGTCGTGGCTCTCACAGGGATTTGCTTATTTGCTCAAGTCTATGTGGAAAAGGCAAAAAAATCCACATCCAGGGACCTTTCTGAACTTCATAGGACCCCACCTGCCAAATGCATTTGTGACACTCCATTTTCTGCCAACCAGTAAGGTGAGACGCTGAGTTCAAAGCTATCCATTCAACATAGATTGACTGACCTGATTATTTCAGGTCTCAGAGCAGTGAGCCCATGGTTCCCGGCTTTAAAGGGCTCTTCTTGGAACACCTCGGTGGCTCAGTGGCTGAGTGTCTGCCTTTGGTTCAGGTCATGATCCTGGGGTCCTGGGATCGAGTCCTGTGCCAGGCTCCCCAGAAGGAGCCTGCTTCTCCCTCTGCCTATGTCTCCGCCTCTCTCTGTGTGTCTCTCATGAATAAATAAATAAAATCTTTTTAAAAGGGGGAGGGGGCTCTTCTTTCTAACAGTGATTTCCATAGTCAAGGCATTGCTCATCAGCCCAAAAATGAACCCCCCTTCCCTGGAAATCTGTAAAGTGAAGTGTTTGGAGTAAGACGATGATCTTGTCAACTTACGTGGAACTGGTCTGAGGTTGTTCAAATGCTTCTTTTGGAATTTTAAGACCAGGGTTCCGCTTCCTGCCTACGGGGAAAGACATAAGCATAAAGTTAAGGTCTGTATTACAGCATGAGTGTGGGGACAGAGACACTGCAGCAGAAGTGAAGGAGAAAGGGCTAGCCTGGGAACGTGGAGCTCTCACCTCCTCATTCAAAAACCCCACCTCCTAGCCAGGAAGTCTGTGAGTGACCAGCACCCAAGCACCAGGCAAAGCACAGCTTCCCAAATGCAGATTGTGGTCATGGATGAGGTTTTTCACCACTTAAGGATGAAACTATCAGGGGCCCCGGGTGGCTCAGTGGTTGAGCGTCTGCCTTTGGCTCAGGGCATGATCCCGGGTCCTGGGATCGAGTCCCACATCAGGCCCCCTGCATGGAGGCTGCTTCTCCCTCTGCCTATATCTCTGCCTCTGCCTCTCTCTCTCTCTCTCTCTGTGTGTCTCTCATGAATAAGTAAATAAAATCTTAAAAAAAAAAAAAAAAAGGATGAAACTACCAGTATAAGAATGCTAACTCTCTTTACTCAGGAGAGCTGCCCTCTTCTCCCTGCTGAGAGTTGGTTGTTTCAACTTCTTTGTTCTTTCCTGTACAAAATAATGGTAGATGGTAAATGGTAGCTATAGAATTTTTCCTTTTCAATGTCAGTCAAATATAATCACCCTTATCTCAGTATCTTATAACTTTCTAATTTGATCTGTAAACAACTGATAGAGTTAGCTACAGAGGGAGAATAAACAATACCTTCCCACCCCTCTGCCCTGCCCATTTGTCAACCACCTGCCATAAGCTGAAACACCTAAAGGAGGGAGAGAGTAATATTTATTTACATTTACTCTGTTCCAAAAAGGAATAAGATAACAGATGGGCTCGTGCAGGGAGGTTATCACTTCTTTTGGGGCCAGGTGGGATTGTAACCCACATGTCATCTCTGGATTGAAACTGCAGAGACTTTGGCTCAAATAATCTTGTTGATGAATAAAAAAGAACAGGCTGACGGGGCACCTGGGTGGCTCAGTTAGTTAAGCAACCAACTCTTGATTTGGGCTCAGGTTCCTATGATCGAGCCCCGTGTCAGGCTCTGTGCTGGGCATGGAGCCTGCTTAAGATTCTCTGTCTCTCCTTTCCTCTTGCCCCTCCCCCATCTCTCAAGGAAAAAAAAACAAAGAACGCACTGAGAAATGCCAGCTCAGGAGACAGATCCAAGAAAATAGTCTCTTAAGGCCCCAGAATATTCCTCACCTAAGGAGATCCTGTATCTCTTCCTGCTTGGCAGGGGAAACCAAAACAGATCTGGATAGAGGGCAGATAGTTCTACTTTCTTTTCTCCTCTCTGCTCTACATTGCAGGGGTGTACTACAGCAATGACACCAGCCCTGGACAAAGCCCTTGATAGAAATTCTCAAGATGCAAAGAAACATAAGACATCAAGCATATAACCTCCTTACAGGAAAATGACATCCAAAGACTTCAGTAACTGTTCAACATCGGAGAGCCAGCAACAACCCAGCCAGGATCAGAATCTAGGTCTCCGACACCCAAATCGCAGCAAGAGGAGCATGAGATTTTGAGCTTTTAAAAAACCAGTTTACATCTAGTACTTTCCTTACCAAGTAACCTCCAGAGTCACTTTTCATCTGACTCTCAATATCCTCAACTGTAAAATGGGGAAATAATACTAATCCCTACCTTATTGGGCTGGATAGGAAGGCCAGAGGGTATCACATATGAACGAACACAGACTTATCTTAAGTAGCGGTTAATTATAATCATTTAGAGAAAGAATCTGTACAGTCTCAATAAAACAGAGTAAGTCATTTAAGAAATTCATGAGTGGAACTGGTCAGATTATCTCAGTCCAAGATAATGTGTAACTGACTCTTTTTCTCTATGCCTTCAGAATCCAAAATCAAGACTAACTCTGCCAAGTTGTATAAAGCCAAGAAAAAATATGCTTGGCAGTAGCCAAGGCAGAGAAAGCCTTTCAGGTCCACCTTCATTGTAACAGGTTTTCTCAAATGCTCTCCTACTTTGGACTCATCTCTGTGTTTCATAAGACTCAAAACTCACTATGTACTTTCCTCCTCCTGGAACTCAGATGTCTGCTTAGCTCACACTACTAAGTTAGTCAGTTAGACAATATGTAAAGCCTTGTCCATACATATGGTGGATAATACAAGGAGCTGTGCTGTATCCCAAGAACGATGATAAGTGCTGGATCTGATAGTGAAAATCCAAATAGATGTAGTGGCCTAATTCCAACGGTTCCTCTCCATGGGCCTCAGTTAAATTGACAGAGGATGCAACTTTAAATGGGATACTCTAGTGAGGAATGAACAAGTGCCATTTGTCCAGATGACCACATCTCTACTCCCACCCAGGTGCCAGGTAATTCAGATAATCCCAGCAGATACAACCCTGTAGTCCTCTCCATTAAAACAAAATAAAACCAAAGTTAAATATATTTTGCCTGTGAAAAAAGGCTCCCCTGACGCCATTTAAGCAAACCAACAGCCAAAGTTATATTCCCGTATCTCTCTCTTCTTCATTTCTAACTCAGCTCTGACAAGATAGATGTCAAGAGAGAGAGCTATTTATGGGGGAAACTGCCTTTGAAAAATAGAGCAATGCATTTTTCTACCATAGCAATTGATTATTAACAATTCACTATTCTATAACTCAACAAATCATTGAAACGTCTATGCAAAGAAAGAGTAAATGAAAGAGAGAGAGAGAGAGAGAGAGAGAGAGAGAGAGAGAGAAGCCCTTGGCACAGAGAATAAAGGAATAAATGACCAAAACAAAAATAAAGTCTTCCAGGTGTGAGAAAAAAAGGCTCCTGCTTCTCTTCTGACAGCAGTAAGACAACTACTTGCAAGAGATACCAAACCTGGTTGAATTACACAGTTATAACAAACCCTGCCTTCATTTTCCATAGTGCATCAAATCAAACAAAAATCGCAGACACATGCACCAAAATTCCACAATTCACTTACTTGCCCATCACTGAAAGAGGAGCCCAGTAAGAGGCCGGGAGTGACTCGGATGAGGTTTTCAAGGCTGCAAGCAAGGCTAGCAGAAGAACACCACACACAAGGCATTCTTTGCTTAGCTCTGAAGACCACACTTCAGCAGAGAGAAGCAGCACTGAATAGACTCCACCCTCTCAAGTGCAGATTGCAGCAAACCTCTCTGAGTTTATTGTTCCCAGCAAACCGCAACTTCACAAAGAAAGAAGGAAAAGTGGGTCCATTTGGACACCAAGGCGTGATGCTAACCGTTACCCTGACATGGAAGAAAACAAATTTATAAAGGAATTCTGGACAGTCGTGCATGCTCCAGCCCTTCTATAAATGCTTCTTTCATTTCTTAAAAGAAAGAAAAACGATATGTGGTCAGTTCCCAGCTGTGTTTATTTCAAAGCAATCTGTTCCCCCTGCAAGGCCTGCCAACACCTGACGTTAACATTTAACACCACGTTGATGAAAGAAAGAAAGAAAGAAAGAAAGAAAGAAAGAAAGAAAGAAAGAAAGAAAGAAGAAAGAAAAAGAAGAAAGAAAAAGAAGAAAGAAAGAAAGAAAGAAAGAAAGAAAGAAAGAAAGAAAGAAAGAAAGAAAGAAAGAAAGAAACTCAGTGAGGAAGAAATGTAAATGATACAACTAAGTGCCCAAGTGCGTTAAATGGCCCTTTCCCTTGATAAACTGAAGCAAACACGGAAAACATATCAGAAAATAGGCTCTGTGTTGTGTCACATGCTAGTAACCACCTTCTCAGAATGAGAGAATTCCTGTGTCCTCCTACAGACCTCGATTGTTGGTACAATCTGCAAAGGGTAAGCCTCGTTGGCTTGCCTGAGCATTTGCAGTGCTATATTACATCAGCCTGGGCCACACCCAGGCTTGTTTTCTCTGAAAATGTAGCCCCACCACACACATATATTTGCAAAATTCATCTTAAACCAAAGCCGGGTCATTATAATCCTGGCCCGGAGCAAAATGGCACTGGAAAATAAAAACCTTGCCAATAGTTAGCAAACATTTCCCAGGCCACAGAAATGTTCACTAGCTTTGACCATACCGAAAATGATGGGGTACACAAGACCTCTTGCTCAGTACCCACGCGGACGGGCTATGTACAAAGAGCTTCTCTCATGTGCCTTATTACATAAAACAGAAGACTGTGAGCCAGTGCCAACCCAAACAGCAAGAGAATCCCACAGGGTCAACAGAAGGTGGCATCATGAGGATACGGTGAAGCCTAAATATTTGTCAGCTTGGCCAAGAGGTTGGGGGGCATGATTATGAGGGTTTATGATTATTGACACAGCTTTACAAAAGGATGGCATCGCTTCCAGTGCCAGATTTATTTTAAAAATCTGTTTCCCAACGTGAATGGGATTTCCAGCCAAGTAACTGGCAACCTGGAAGCCTTGGCTGCCCTCTCTTTAATACTTGCATCTAGGCTTAAGTCCCAAGGGGAGCTGGCGCTGAAATCGGCAGAGGAGTGTCATTAGATGTTATTAAATTGCGATGATCAGAGGCAAAGCAGCTAACAGAGCAGGGCAGAGGGAAGGGAGTGCAGGGAGAAAGCTGGCTTTGCAACAGCGATAGGACGCAGATGCTTCCATTCCCCCTGAAACCCCTGGATCTCACCCACCACTGAGACTCCAGCCAGTGTGCCAACCTTCTTCAGAACTACATAAGATTTAGAGAAAGAAAGCTGACAAGTTTGTGTTAAAACGTGTAGTCATTTTGATTTCAAGGAGGGAGATGGATTTCAAGGAGGGAGATGGATCTTTGTGCTGCTTCTGCCTAGAAGGTTCTAGCCCTCTTGTGGACAAGAAGCCAAACTTCCATACCCAGCTCTTTTATCATACACCCCCACAGAACCCTCCCAGACCTTCCTGAACACCCCTTCAGGGTCACAGTCCACATGTCCGGTTTTCATATCCTAGCATCTCACACAGAATGTGAACTCAATGCACTTTACAGAACCTCGGACATTTTAGCTTAAAATGTCCACTCTGTCTCTGTTGGCAAGGATACCCATAGGTGCGGCCACTCTGGAAGGCAGTATGAGGGTTCTCAAAAACCTAAAAATATAACAACCCTCCAATCCAGGAATTGCACTACTGGGTATTTACCTAAGGAATACAAAAACACTAATTCAAAAGGATATGTACACCCCAATGATTATTGTATCATTATTTACAATAGCCAAATTATGGAAGCAGCCCAAGTGTTCATCAACAAATAAATGGATGAAGATATGGTGCACACACACACACACACACACACACACACACATATACAATGGAATAGTATTCACCCATCAAAAAGAATGAAATGCTAAAATGATAAATTTGCAACAATGTCGATGGAGCTAAAGAGTATAATGCTAAGTGAAACTAGTCAGAGATTTCACTCTTATGTGGAACTTAAGAAACAGAACAAATGAACAAAGGAGGAGAAAAGAGAGAGGAGGACAAACCAAGGAAGGAAGACATTCTTAACTAAAAAAGAACAATGGGGACTCCTGGGCGGCTCCATCGGGTAAGTGTCTACCTTCAGCTTGGGTCATGATCCCAGGGTCCTGGGATTGAGCCCGGCACCTGGCTCCTTTCTCCTCAGGAAGCCTGGTTCTTCTTCACCCTCTGCCTGCTGCTCTGCCTATTTGTGCTCTCTCTCTCTCTTAATCTGTCCAATGAATAGATGAAATCTTTAAAAAATAAATAAAAAATAGGGATCCCTGGGTGGCGCAGTGGTTTAGCACCTGCCTTTGGCCCAGGGCGCAATCCTGGAGACCCGGGACCGAATCCTACGTCGGGCTCCCGGTGCATGGAGCCTGCTTCTCCCTCTGCCTGTGTCTCTGCCTCTGTGTGTGTGTGTGTGTGTGTGTGTGTGTGACTATCATAAATAAATAAAAAAATTTTAAAAAATCTTTAAAAAATAAACAAAAAATAAAAAGAACAAACTGATGGTTACCCCCAAGGAAGGTGGGGTGGGGGATGGGAGAAATAGATGATGGGGACTAAGGAGTGCATTTGTTGTGATGTACAAAACTGTTGAGATACTGCATTGTACACCTGAAACTAAAATAACACTGTACACTAACCATATTGGAATTAAAATTTAAGAACCTAATAAATAAAAAAATGAATAGCTTAAACCCTTTACAAAAATGTCCAATCTGTCTCAAATGGCTCTCCATGACTGTCCTCCATTTATATTCCTCATACCATTTCTCATAATTCCACATTATGCTTGCATTATGTGTTTACTTCTGCATTTATTACTTGTTTAGCATCTATCTTCCCAGTATGGGTTCCATTATGGTAGTGATTTCGCTCACTGCCTGCACATCTTAAATAGTTGTCGACTGAATATTTATTTATTACTTTCTCAACTGTTTTGAATGTGAGTATTGAGCCCTTGAAATAATAGAAAAAAGAAACAGACTGGAGTAGAAATAGCACAAACTGGGCAGCCCGGGTGGCTCAGCGGTTTAGCGCCGCCTTCAGCCCGGGGTGTGGTCCTGGAGACCCAGGATCGAGTCCCACATCGGGCTCCCTGCATGGAGCCTGCTTCTCCCTCTGCCTGTGTCTCTGCCTCTCTCTCTCTCTCTCTCTCTGTGACGCTCATGAATAAATAAATTAAATCTTAAAAAAAAAAAAAGAAATAGCACAAACTTAAATACCAATAGACCTCAGTTAAAATTCCAGCTGTGCCACTTATTAACATGGTGAGCTTGAACACATTTCTTAAACCTAGTTTCCTTGCCTGCTAATGGGAGATGAGAGACTTGGGTCATTGAGAGGCTCAGTGGGCACAATATGTGTGAAGATATCTAGCAGGGTCTAACAGCTAACAGGCGCTTAATATATACCAATTTCTTTTCTTCTTTCCATGGTTGTCCTTAAATTTTTTTTAAATATGACCTAAATAGACTGTTCCCTGTATGGGCAGCTTATTTCTTCAGATGTCCTCCTCTGTTCTTCCTCTCTTATGTGATTTATGTTAAAATTACAGTTTTCAAGCAGCTCATCAATTTGGAACTATATTCTCTTGGTTCCCACTGACCATGGGAATGATTCCAGTTCTACAGACTCAGGATCTCTGGGAGTGTGGCCTCTGACTCCACATCTTTCTTTACGAAGGACTTACTTTTTAAAGAGCAGTTTGAAGTTCACAACAAAATTGAAGGGAAGATACAGAGAGTCCCCATATGCCCCCTGTCCCCTGCCTTGCCATCATCAACATCCCCACCAGAGTGGCGCACGTGTTACAACTGATGAATTTACACTGATGAATCATTATCACCCCCAAGTCCATAGTTTACATTGAGCTTCACTCCTGGTGTTGTACATTCAACGGGTTTGGATAAATGTATACTGATATATGTGACATATACTGACATATACAGACATGTGTGGATATCATTATAGTACCACATGGAGTATTTTCACTGTCCTAAAAACCCTCTGTGCTCTGTCTATTTATCCCTCCTTCTCCCCAACCCTTAGCAACCACTGGTATCCTTTAACTGTCTCCATAGTTTTGGCTTTTCCAGAATGTCATATAGTTAGAAACACACTGACTGGCTTCTTTCACTTAGTGATATTCCTTTATCTTTTCTCAGCTTGATAGCAAATTTCTTTTTAGCATTGAATACTATGCCATCATCAGAACGTGCCACAGTTCATCTACCGACAGGCATCTTGTTGCTTCTAAGTTTTGGCAGCTATGAATAAAGCTCCTATAAACATCTGTGTGCAGGTTTTCATGTGGACATATGTTTTTAATTCCTTTGGGTAAATACCAAGGAATGTGATTGCTGGATCATATGGTAAGACTATGTTAGTCTTATACAAAACTGCTAACCTGTCTTCCAAAGTGGCTGCATTACAGACTTTTTTTTTTTTTTTTTAAACTCTCCACAAATGATTGAATGTTCTAGCCAGGGTCAAGAACACCTTGTCAAGTATATGTCTAAGTAGAGTGTCTCCTTTTTTCACCATTTCTTTCTTTATGATGATAAGGTCACATTCCGCCCAGTCTCTGGTACTTCCCCCACCACCAATCAGTTCTTTGTGGCTAGTAAGAAATTCCAGATGAAGCTCCTAATGGGGCTATCTCTATCTTTGAGCTGAAACTGTTAATAACTCACCAAAGTAGACACTACAAGGAACAAGAAGTTCATCAAGCTACAAATTCTGCTTTGAAAGAGGGGATAAGAAAAACCAGTTCCTGTAATATCAGAGTACCTGTGATATACACTACAACTACCGCATCATGAATATATGGGAGGTTCAAAGCAGAAGAGGGAAATGAAAAAAAAATGATCTCACAGGGGAAGTGGTATTTTATGTGGTCCTTTGACCACTGGTAGGATTTAAGGCTATATGAGGATTTATTATCTTATTAGGTCTTTTTTTTTTTACATATTTAAATGTTTCCATTATAATTTTTTTTTTTTAAGTAATGGGTAGGATTTTGGCAACCAGAATGCGGAAATACAACAGTGAGATTCTAAGCAGAATGAGGATGAGCTCCCAGTGGTAGTGAGAAGGACCTGTGGTAGAGTCAAAAAAATTGTGAGTTGTCTACTCTAGACAAAGTGAAGGATGGTACTACAGAGAAAAATGAAAGCAGAGGTTGGAGCCAAAGATTGGAAGACCAACACTAATAATATTTAAATTTCAGATTTAAGAAAAGGAGTCATCTATGCTGTTCAGTTGAAGAGGTCATGTCATGTCATCCACATTTCAAAAAAATAATGTAACAAGATGAATCTAATATCTGCAGAATATTTGGAAATAGGGTACACACACACACACACACACATACACACACACACATCCATATATACAGACCTTGGCATTTTAAGCTTCCAGGTCTTTGCTTATGTTTTGCCCAAAATGCTGTCATCACTTGTCTCTACTGCTCAACTTTAACTCTCAGCTCAAGCATGTTCTCTTCCATGGAGCCTTCCATAAAAACATGTAGAATAAATGCTCCTCACCTGTCTGGTTGCAGTAGTCTGAATATATATTTAAAGTCTCCCTTCCTACATGGATTGAAACCCATCTGCTCCCCCTTGCGCCACACTGGACCGCAAGCTCTTCAAAGCCATCCCCCATGTTTCACCCACGTAGGAGTTAAGCACTACACCCAAGAAGTAAGAGGCAGCGACCACAGCAATCTGTCTGATAAATAAGCTGCTTAAATTTCATGGGGGCAACACCCCTAGGCTCTAGAAATTCACTGGATTAGAGGTGTAGAAGATTAGAAGATAAGCAGCAGCAGGACCAGCAGCAGCAGTAGTAGTATTACAGGTGGTAGTAGTAATAGTAGTAGTAATTTGGATTTTCCACACTTAAATGAAATTTGAGTGAATGTGGAAAGTCAGGCCAATTGGGGTAGGTGGTGGGGAGAAGGCAGATAATGAATTCCAATGCAGACGTGTTAAGTGTAAGATGTGGGGTGACCCCTGACAGATGAATGGAGCATTTCAAGCAGATGAATGGAGCTTAAGGCTGGGTGGCGGTTGGGGGTGGGGAGTAAATACGCAGATCTGGGAGTGACAAACAGAGGTAAAGAGTTGAATGAGAGTCAGGGAAACAAAAAGAGCAAGAGAACGAAAGGCAGTCAAGGCAAGAACATTTTGACAGAATGAGATGTGAATGAAGAATCAGTGAAAGACACAAAGAATTGCAGGATGCGTCAAAGAGGAATAAGCCAGAGCGTTTAGAGAAGCACTCATTTAGAAATGGTCCTGTTTTCAAAGAATGAAAGCACTCGGCAGACTCTTCTTACAACCTCATGTGATTGAAGCTCCTTTTTTTTTTTTGAGACCAGATCGAGCTGAACTATGTTTTGTCGTGTCAACAATTTGATGCTGACTATGTGTTCTTGAAAGAACCTAACAGCAAAATCACAGTCAATGCCCTTTACTTGTGGTCTGGGCCCAGCGTGAAGGTAGGAGGCAGGCAGTGGTTAGGTGGGGAATCCCCACTGTCTGCGCTCACCTTCCTCATTTATGTGCTGCTTCATTCATGAGTCTTTATCGAGAGGAAATGTAGTCATACGGGTGTTAAAATACCACTTTAAAATATGGCAACAGGTTGCTAAGAAATTTGGTGATGTGTTTGATCTTTTCAAAATGGTGGGCTAAATTTAATTTAGATTTAAAATTAGCATTCATATTTTAGAGCTAAGTACCGAAATGTCTCCAAATGAAATAATCTGATTGTAGGGTTTGCTTCAAAATAATATGGTGGTGGGGAGGGGGTCGGGGAGTGGAGATCTAGATGAACTTAGATTAGCCATGAGTTGGTAACTGTCAAAACTAAGTGATATGGATACATGGTGGCTCATTGTACTGTATACCATTGAATACGTTTGAAATTTTCCAAAATATAAAGATTTTCTTCAATAGCTACTGAATTACAGAAAGCTCTCTTTTAATATGTAAAACAGACGGATAGTGACTCAGAGGGTTGAATTTTTTTTCTTGGGAGAAGTGGATGACTTTTCCCTCTGGTCCAAGGTCACACTTTTAATAGAACTGTGATCACCTCCCAGCTAGCCAAGGAAAACTACAGAGGAGTGACTCTGATTCAACCAAGTTGCATGAAGACGAAGAGATGCAAAGAAATACACAGTTCCTCATCTGTGTTACCAGTGTTGAGTCGATTTCACACCATTTCTGCTATTGAGCTATGTTCTACTATGAAATAGGGTACATCTTTAAAGAAAGACCTCTGAAATTCATCTCTGTAAGGATGTGTCTCATCACCTTATAGAATGCCCTCTTTATAAAGACTCTTAGAAAATAAGACATGTCATCAATAATTAGAAGAGTTGGCTTCTCCTGTATCAATCTCTGCTTATGGATGATATGAATATTTTTCTTTGCGTGTCCTTCCTTAGGGTGGTGGCTGAAATGCGTAGGGCCAAACTGGGACTCATTCACATTCGCATTCCAGGAAGTATTTTTTGTTTGTGTCTTACCTACCCTTTTATTTTATTTTTTATGTATTTATTATTTTTTTTAAAGATTTTATTTATTTATTCCTGAGAGACACACAGAGAGAGAGGCAGAGACACAGGCAGAGGGAGAAGCAGGCTCCATGCAGAGAGCCTGACGCGGGACTCGATCCCAGGTCTCCAGGATCACGCCCTGGGCCAAAGGCAGGTGCCAAACTGCTGAGCCATCTGGACTGCCCATCTTACCTACTACCCTTTTAATACCATTTTATTATGGAACATTTTAAATACACGGGAAAGTAAACAAGACAGTTATAATCAATTCACATGAACCCATTCCTCAGCTTCAACAAATATCAACTCACAGCCAATCTCATTTCATCTATACCCACCCACTCTCCCAGACATCAAATCATTTCATCCATAAATATTTTATCAAGTATCTCCAAAAGAAATTGACTGTTTTTTAGAAAAAAGATTTTATTTATCTCTTTATTTGAGAGAGGCAGAGACAGCATGAGCAGGGGCAGGGAAGAGAGCAGAGGGGGAGACAGTGAGGGAGGGGGAAAGAATCTCAAGCAGACACTGTGCTGAGTGCAGAGCCTGATGTGGGGCTGGATCCCATGACTGTGATCATGACCTGAGCTGAAACCAAAAGTTGGATACCCAATCAACTAAGCCACCCAGGTGCCCCAGAAACTATTAAAAAACAAAACAAAACAAAAACAGGTAGCCCGGGTGGCTCAGTGGTTTGGCGCCACCTTCAGCCCAGGGTGTGATCCTGGAGACCCAGGATCGAGTCCCACATCGGGCTCCTTGCATGGAGCCTGCTTCTCCCTCTGCCTGTGTCTCTGCCTCTCTCTCTCTATGTCTCTCATGAATAAATAAACAAAATCTTTAAAAAATAAAATAAAATAAAATATAAAATAAAATAAAAATAAATAACCACAGCAGCATTATTACATGTAAACAAATAATTTCTTAATATGTACTCAGTGTTCAAAATTCTAATGGTCTCACAAATATCTCAAATATTTTAAAATTATAATGTGTTTGAAATAGGATCAGAATCAGATCTATGTTTGACGATTGCTTGATAAAGTTTCTTGTCTCACTCTTTATCTATAAGCTCTCTCTCCATTTCTTATTGTCTGTCCTTCCCTCTGCATGAAATTGTGTTTTTGAAGAAATCTGGTCATTTGTTCTATCAAGTTTCCCACTGGATTTCGCCCATGATATATATCCCCTATTGGTACAACACTTTCCTCTGCACTTTAAAACTTGATCACATTCAAAATTGACTTTTTTGCTTGGCAAGACTCCCTCACAGGTGGTCTCATTTTTATGCAAGCTATATTACTGCATTATATACATCCTCATGGACTCTCTCAAATTCTTGATGGAAAAAAGAAGAAATAAATAAATAATCCTTCAACAACACTTAGTATTCAACAATATTTTTCATCTTTGTCAACTTAATAAGCAAGAGTACTTCATTGTTTTTAATCACTTTTTCAATATTTAATAAAGCTGAAATATTTTACCTTTTTTCTATGTCTACCATTATCTATTTTTCTATGAACTGCCTGTTCAAACTATTTGCTTATTTTTATATTATTATTATGTTTTTATAAGAAAAGACATTGCCCCTTTGGTAGTGTGTGTTGCAACATGGACACACACCACACATTTGGGGGTTTTCAGCCTTTGGATTATATAAAATTAAAATTTTTTATGTTCCTTTATGGCCTCTGCATTTTTATAAAGCAGGAACATTGTTTCCTCTTCCCCAAATGGCTAGATACTTGTCCCAATACCACCTGTTAATCATCCGTTTCTCCATTAATTTTACGCACTTTATTTTTTTCTTTGAGAGAGAGAGAGACAGAGGGAGAGCACATGCGCAAGGCTAGGAAGGGATAGAGGGAAAGAGAGAGAGAATTTGAAGCAGGCTCCACACCCAGCAAGGAGCCAGACACAGGGCTTGATCCCAAGACCCTGAGATCATGACCTGAGCCAAAATCAAGAGTCAGACATTTAACCAAATGAGCCAGCCAGATGCCCCATATACTCTTTAAATATGTGTACCTCTTATTTAGGTTCATTGGCTTCTATATAAAAAAAAAATAATTAAATATGATGGTCACTGCAGATATCTTTACTTGATCCTGACTTTAAGAACACTCTTTTGGGGCGCCTGCCTGGCTCAGTCAGTGGAGTATGTGACTCCTGATCTCAGGGTTGCAAATTCGAGCTCCACACTGGGTGTGGAGTGTACTTTAAAATAAAATTTACACAATTCATAAAAAGAAAAGAAAAAGAAAACTTTCTAGCCTTCCATCTTAAAAGATTTATGCTGGGTTTAGATTCAGTTTGGTAGAAGAAGTATGTAACCGTTTACATTTTAGTGGGTGAAGCAGGCTAACAATGGCTTCCAAGATGTGTCCATATCCTAATCCTTGGCACCTGTGAATGTTACCATAGTAACAATTTTGCAGATGTGATTAAATTAAGGATCTTGTGATAAGGAGATTATGCTGGATTATCCAGCTGGGCCCTACATGCCATCAGAAGTGCCCTTATAACCAAGATGAAAGGGAGGTTAGATTCAGCCAGAGAAGACGGAGGCAGATCCTGGAATAAGGGAGCCAGAGTCTGCAGAATGCCAAAGAATGTGGCAGCTCCCAGAGGTTACATGAGGCAAGAAAAGGATTCTCTCCCAGAGCCTCTGGAAGGAGGCTGACCTGCCCACACCTTGATTCAGACTTTTGGCCTTCAATGACAGAACACATTTCTATTGTTTCCAGCAACCAAGTTTGCACAGATTTGTTGCAGTAGCTACAAGAAGCTAACACAGTGAATCATTAGAAATGGACATGGATGGATGCCTGGGTGGCTCAGTCGATTGGGCGTCAGACTCGTGGTTTTGGCTCAGGACCTGATCTCAGGGTTGTAGAATCAAGCTCCACATCAGGCTCTTCACTAAGTGCAGAGTCTGCTTAAGATTCTCTCTCCTTGGGGAATCCCTGGGTGGCTCAGTGGTTTAGCGCCTGCCTTCGGCCCAGGGCATGACCCTAGAGTCCCGGGATTGAGTCCTGCGTCAGGCTCCCTGCATGGAGCCTGCTTGTCCCTCTGCCTGTGTCTCTTCCTCTCTCTCTCTCTCTCTCTCTCTCTCTCTCTCTGTATCTCTCATGAATGAATAAATAAAATCTTAAAAAAAAAAAAAAAAGATTCTCTCTCCTTGAAAGGGGAACTCTCCTATAGTGTTGGGGGGAATGCAAGCTTGTGCAGCCACTCTGGAGAACAATGTGGAGGTTCCTCAAGAAGTTAAAAACAGAGCTACCCTACAACCCAGCAATTGCACTACTAGGTATTTACCCCAAAGATACAAATGTAGTGATCTGAAGGGGCCCATGCCCCAATGTTCATAGCAGCAATGTCCATAGGAGCCAAACTTTGGAAGGAGCCAAGACGTCTGTCGACAGATGAATGGATAAAGATGAGGTAGCGTATCATACACAAAGGAATATTACTCAGCCATCAGAAAGGATGCAGTCTTACCATTTACATCGATGTGGATGGAACTGGAGGGTATTATGCTGAGAGAAATACGTCAGTCAGAGAAAGACAATTATCATACGGTTTTACTCATGTGGAAGAGAAGAAACAGTGCAGAGGATCATAGGGGAAGGGAGGAAAAACTGAATGGGAAGAAATCAGAGAGGGAGACAAACCATGAGAGACTCTTAACTCTATGAAATGAACTGAGGGTTGCTGGAGGGGAGGTGGGGGGGATGGGGTAACCGGGTGATGGGCATTAAGGAGGGCGCATGATGGGATGAGCACTGGGTGTTACATGCAACTGATAAATTATTGAACACTACATCTGAAACTAATGATGTCCTATATGTCGGCTAATTGAATTTTTTAAAAAAAGGAATCTCTCGGGATCCCTGGGTGGCGCAGCGGTTTAGCGCCTGCCTTTGGCCCAAGGCGCGATCCTGGAGACCCGGGATCGAATCCCACGTCGGGCTCCCAGTGCATGGAGCCTGCTTCTCCCTCTGCCTGTGTCTCTGCCTCTCTCTCTCTCTGTGTGACTATCATAAATAAATAAAAATTAAAAAAAAAAAAAGGAATCTCTCTCCTCTCCTTCTGCCCCTCCCCTCTCACACTCATGTTCTCTCTCTCTCAAATAAATACATAAATAAAAGCTTTAAAAAAAAAAGAAATTGATACTGAATTTTATCAAATTCTCTTTCAAAACTTATCCTACATCTCACCTATCACACTCATGCTGCTATACTCTTCGACAAAATATATTTCTCTTTTCCCCTTTTCCTTTATTTTACCCTTTCTTTTCACTCCTTTCATTTCCTTCTCAACTGCTTCGGTCACTGACCTACCAAAGCATCCTACAATGCCACTGGTGATAGAAACACCTAAAAGGTCTTTTTTTTTTTTTAAAGATTTTATTTATTTCTTTGAGAGAGAAAGAGAGCAGGAGTGCACAAGCAGCGGGAGCAGCAGAGGGAGAAGGAGAAGCAGGCTCCCTGCTGAGCAGGGAATCTAATGCCAAAATCTTGACCTGAGCTGAAAGCAGATCCTTAAGAGACTGAGCCACCCAGGTGCCCCTAGAAGGTCTTAACCTGATGATAAAAAGGGGCAAAACAAGCACAACTGAGAAGTTAACTGCAAACTAGAAGAAATGGAAGTGGATAAATGGAGCCATCCTCCTCCTCAGTGGATGTCCTTCACTCAACAAAGAAGGAGTAGATGCTGACTTCGAGTTCTTTCTAACTCGATGACATCTCAGAGGAAAACTAAGAAATGTGACTCTTTCCCCAGGCCTGTGGCATATTCTGGAATCCCTTATGCCCCCTGCCAACAAGAAACAAGAATATAAAGAAACCATGGCCAAAGCAATGCCAAGAAACTATGGCGGGGCGGGGTGGGGTGGTGGGGGGATGCAGTAACTGGGTGATGGACATTAAGGAGGGTGCATGATGTGCTCAGCACTGGGCATTATAAAACACTGATGAATCATGACCTCTACCTCTGAAACTAATAATACACTATATATTAATTAATTGAATTTAAATTAAACCAAGCAAACAAACAAAAACTATGGCAGGATTCTTCACCTGGACACTCCTATCCTCCTGCCGGCAAAAACTCAGTACAATCCTCTGCAACGTGGTTGTTTCTGCAATATCTAGTTACCTTCTTTCCAGGGAGGCTGGATAGTTCTGAGAGTTGTGTTTTGCAAACCACAGCCTGGCAAAAGACCGAGGTGGGCTCTGCCTTTTGGTCTGCCACGTACTCGCGTGGCTTTATTGCACCTCCCACTGATGACACTCCAGGCTAGAGGTTCATGATGCTCAATTAAGAAACAAAGACCAAGCAACAGCTCCTGAGAGAAAACCACCCCATGCGAATATGATTTTTTGAGAAAAGAATGCTAATTTGCTAAAGCAAACAACTTAATTTCAAAGCAGACTGCTTTATGCAAATCTATTGTACTTCAATACTAACTATTTCAGATCCTGTGGGACGCTGAAGGCAAAATTCCACAGTCCTGGAGAAAGACTTGGGCCCTCTGTGTTTTTTTTTGTGTTTTTTTTTTTTTACTCCGGATAAACCATTGTCCCCATAATTAACAAGTATTGCTTCAGGCAGTGCTATAACTCTGGGTGTCAAAAGCAGTGGAGTTCTCTAGTCTTGGGTAATAAGTCTAGAAATTGTTCCAGGCAGTCACCTTGAAACATGTAAATCAGTTAATCTCCAAGACTCAGCACCAAAAAAAAGTACATGAATTCTTTACTGAACCAAAGGAATGTTCCACCTTCCTATGTGATCAGAAATATGAGTCAAGCGTGTAAATTTAAATACGCTCTGTGATGTCTCATACACGCTGTTACCTATACAATTTCCCTAAGTTGGCTTTCCCGGCTCACCAAAAATATGAGGAGATGATGTAAAATGATCCCTGGATACACTAATTTTATAAAACTTGCGTTAAGTCCGAGATTCTTATGGGTTTGACTTCAACTGAATATTACTGATGGCAATTCTCACAAGCCTTTATTATTGGAAAGCAGCCTGAAGGACTGGGGCAAACGCTTGTCCGACCAAGTTATATATGGTTCAGTTGGAAAATAACTCCACGTGACCCTGTCAAAATGAGGCCTAGTGGGAAGGGACCAATCATGGTGCTCATTAGTTGTAAAACCTTGAGAAGGTATTAATCCAAACCTCATCCTGAAAATGGGAATATTGGTATCTACCTTGGTGGAATGACACAAGGTAAGCAATATATACAGTGCCAACAGACAAAAAGGCGTTGGGTAAATGGATGCTGAAAATGGCCAGGTCAGCCTACGCTGCTGTTCTTGGCAGGTGCTTTCTGATGAACAAGTAGCTGCTCATGAGAATAATAAAAGCACCTAATATTTATTGAGAATTTACTACATACAAGGCATGGTGCTCAGCTTTGCACATAAGCTCTTAATTTAATGATCAGTACAAATGCATGGGATAAGTATCACTTCCTCCACTTCAAGGCTTTATGGATGTGAGATACATGGAGCTTTATGGATGTGAGCAGTCAGCCTTCCCATATCATATAATAGTATTTAGTCCTTTGATTGCAATGACTTTTCATCACAGGTCTATTTCCACTGGCTCGTAGGAGGATTATTGTTGACTTGTGTCCAGGCTATATATAAAATCCGAGATCCAAAAGTAAAATTCTCAGTTCAATCCCCTGTGCAGGCTTCCTACCCCCCTGCCCGGACTTCTCTTGATAACAAACTCAGGTTGTAAAGCTATTTACCGGCAACTAATGCAACATGACCTAAGGACTATCAGGAGATCAAAACTCGATGGAAGAGCCATATTGCCATGAACTTTGTCCAAGATATCTCACTGAACCTTTCTGGACTTTCGTTCCCCTGATTCGAAGACGGAAAACATCCCATCAATAAAACTAGCTGATTTCCTCATTAAATGGAGCTCTGGTATTTGGAGGAACACTCTATCAGTTTCATACATGATGTCATAAAGTTCTCTACCGTGTGATAGCTCTGTGGTATGTCTGTAAACCAGCACCCCTTCCCTAAGGGGGTTCTGATAAAATTGATAAGCCTATCGCCTCCCTGACATCAATTACTCCAGCAGGAGGGTAACGGTCAAATGACTATTTGAAACTCATCACTATGGCTTCTGTTTGCAAAATGTTGTCTTGGTGACACTTGGGCTGTGTGGTGACCCTCCCCTCTCAATACAAAGAAGGAGGGGGGTTAGCTCTCTCAGTCCATTAATGGATTCCTTGATTGGCTGATCCTGATGGTAATCTCAGCCTGACGTTTCTCCCATTTTACCCGAAGGTTCACCCGTCCTGGGCTGGACTGAACACTCAGGGTCACTGAGACTCTCCAATCTGATGACTCCAGAAGCCTTAACACTCAAAATAAAATAAATGCACAAAACCAAATACATCCCAATGACTATCTTGGGGCCATTTTTCTGAAAAGATAGAACTTCTAGCTTACTATCATACTTCTTCTCCAGAAAATGGCCCCGTCCTCCTCCAGCACCTAACAAATAAACCAATGAGGCCTTAAACCAAAGCACACTCACACTGCATCTGGCCATGTAACCAGAATGAGAGTCCACTTGGGCCTCTAGCACAATGCCTGGGGACACCATTAGGAAAATGTGCCTTCCACCGTGTGAGCACAGGACGCCCAACTCTGTAACCTCAATCTCTTCATCACAAGGACACATCGAAGAAAACAGGAAAATACACAGATACTTGGCCAAAAAAAAAAAAAAAAGTTATCTTTGGGGGGAAAAAAGGCACAGAGTACATTGAGGAAGAAACAAGAATCTAAGGAAAGTTTTGGAATTGGGGGTTTTTCTAAGTAGGACTGGAAATTTCTCAGCTGTCTAGCTGAAAAGAGAAGCCAACGGGGAAAGGGACAAAGAGGCCAGAGATGTGGACAGAAGCGATGGGGCCAGATTCCCGATGGGCAGAGTGGGCTCAATGGCACAGTGGAGAAGCCTGGGCCCAGAGGAAGGAGCGGAGGGTGTCTCTTGAGGACAAGAAGAACGACGGGCATAAAAAAGTGACGACAAAGAGAAAATTCAATGTGAAGGGAAGTTGAGAGAGGCATTCCGTATTCACGTAAAACAGGGTGTTCTGCCAAGATTTCCCATGGGGTCCTTGGGAGCACGGAGCCAAGAAACATTAGAAACAGCCAGAATAGGTCAGCAGAGGAGTTCCTGTAGTTTCCAATGAAACTTTACCACACACTCTTGCAGTATATAAGCTCCTGAGGAAGTAGCTAATGAGAAACATACGGGAAGATTCCAGAAGGCAACTCAACTATGTCAAGCTCAAGTAGGTGTGACCTAAAGCTTCCCTCTTTCCTCTGAGAACCTCCTCCAGTCCAGAGGTGGTCATCATAAAATGCGGAAACACACAAGTCAGAGGTGGTCCTCAGCTCGAGAACTATCCATGAGTCTCAGAGGTCCCACATGCATGTGATGAGCATTTCATTCTTCCAGAAAATTCAGAGGGTTGGCGACTTAAAGAGCTGGAATTCTTCATCTCCAGAGTTGCAAACCCTAAGGTCTAAAAAAATCTGAGCCACGACACTGCCTTTGCCCTCCAAATGTCATTACAACAGCTTTATTGAGATAGAATTCACACACACACACACACACACACAATTCATCTATTCAGATTGTACAGTTCAATGGCTTCTAGCAGACTCACAGAGTTGTGCAACCATCGCCACGACCAATTTCATGATATTTTCATCACCCACAAGAGAAACATCGTGCCCATTAGCCATCACGGTTTCCTTTCTTCCCAGTATCATCCCTCCTTCTGGTCCACGGCAACCACTAGCCTAACTTCTGTCCCCGTACAGGTTCCTATTCTTGACACTTTGTATAAACGGAATCATACACTTCGTATAAAAGGAACCTGTGCCTCCTCCTTCTGTGCCAAAGACTATGCTCTCCGCAGTTAAATGTGTTACTACTTCTCTTGATTGTCTCCATATCCAGAAGCTGTTGGGCCAAAAGCTTTGCTCCGTGAAGAGCTGAAACTAGGACCGTCCCAGGGGGTAAGGCTGTGCAATGAGTCCTGCTCTCCGTGTGTGCCAAGTTGCAAACAGGTTGGGGCTGGTGGGAAGAACGGAATGTCCCATGACAAAGAGGAGGGGCGCAGAGGGAGCCACGGCCAACAGGAGGAGCTGCCACGGTGCTCCACATGCTAGGGGAACGAAAGTGAAAGAGCACGAAGGAGCAGACAGGAGAAATGCAAAATTCTGGGAAATGATACTAAGCTCTTTAGAATGCTTAGCTTTCAAGAATACAAGCCCCGTGAAGGGCTGGGCTGTCTTTTAAAAACTCTGTGTTTCTTAAATTTGATAAACAAATAAGAAAGCATTGAACCTGGGGATATCAGGTTAAGTCTCCAAAGCCTCCTGTACTGGGGACAGAGCAAACAGCCAAGCGTGTGTGCAGCCAAAGCCACGTTATAGAAAGTAAAAGCACGTTTCCTGGGCTTAGCTCCCCACGGTTAAGTCAAAACCTGTTACATTAAAAACAAAAACAAAAACAAAACCCTGTTCCATAAAGCTCCAAGAAACCGTTCAAATTCTACGGTGGTCCTGAAATTCTGTTATGCTTGAGACTGGCTGGAAAAAGTTGGCCCTTAACAGGGGCCGAGCCCCTTTTTTCCATATAAAATAAATAGCCCTGGCTATGGGGTGAGCTCTCTTGGCGCATGGAGGGCAACCTGCTCTGGATGTCCTGGCAGAGGCTGTCATCACTGGTAACACACGCTCCCTCTGAGTATTTACACGGCCACATCATTTTTCAGTGAACTACACCACTTTTACCAGTACAAGCCGAAACACAGCGTGCTCTGACCTTGGGAGAAAAACGGAGACACATGCATTCAACACGTATCTCGGCTCGAAACCCTTGCCGCAGTCTTGATACTCAGAGCTTAAGAAAACTGTCCTCTGGGGCAGCTGGGTAGCAGGCCAACCGATGCCCCCCTGCTGGTGCTGCCACAACAGGGGTGAATGTCTTACCCAAGGGGCCACAGAAGCTCGTGATGCCACCAAAAAGGGAACTGAAGAGATAAACACACAGAGCTCTCATTCATTCATCCTCTGCCCCAAATACTCAGGACCCGTTATGCATCCATCAGCCCTGAGCCGTGCCCTGCAAGTAAGACATTAATTAGAGCTAGCCCCCTGCTCCCATCCATCCCCAGCCTCTAGGATGTCTCTTCTGGAATGATCAAGCTACACTGCAAGATTCCCACAGGCTGCAGGAAGGACAGGGCAATGGTTACTTTCTACATGGCCTAAATGAGCCGGGAGGTAGGGAGACCGGAGAAAGCCAGGTGGCCCCTCTGGTTCCCTATGGTTAATTCCCAATCTTTTTTTTTTTTTTTAAGATTTGACTTATTTATTTGAGAGATAGACAGAACACACAAACTGGGGGGAGGGGTGGAGGGAGAGACAGAAGCAGACTCTCCACTGGGCTGGGGGCTCGATCCCAGGACCCCAGGATCATGACCTGAGCCAAACGCAGACACCTGAACCGACTGAGCCACACAGGCGCCCCGGTTAATTCCCAATCTTTGAGGAAGTTTGTCTACGCCTCCTTCCTAACTGCCAGCCAAGTATAATTCAAATTACTCAAGCTGGCATTCAAGAGCCTACCCCAGTTGTACTACTACTTCCACCTCCAAGAAGTAACTATGAGACAGTCGAACAGAAGTCCTTTCTCTTTCCTCGAATACACCTAACCTTGGTCTTGACTCTTCCTCTGGCCATGCTACTCCTGCCACCTGGGCAGGGCACACATGTGGTCCTCTGACTACTAAGAGCTCTTCTGCCTGCATTTTGGCCCAATAACTTCTTCCTATATACTCATCTCTCACCTCCCACCTCCTTCCCTCCCCTTCCACACATAAGACTAGAAAGTTATCTGTGCATCTACTGCTCCAGACGGTCAGGTGGCAGGTCACTGAATTTATTCCAGGCCCAAAGCAAGGAATTCAACAGAAACCACCCTCTGCTAACCCTCTTGAATGCAAAATGAGTTGTTTTCCTCATTGCACAGATGGGAAACTGAACTTTAGAACGGTCAGGTAAATACTCCAAGGTATCACAGCTAGGAAAGGGTTGAGCAAGGTGTGTTTTGCTCAAATCCTGGATTGTCCTCACTCAACCATTTGCAACACAGTGTGTGCAGGGGACAACTCTTGTACACCACTCCCAATTTCTCTCTACCCCACCTCCCACTCCCTTCCCTGATCTGGGTTTCCAACACAGCCCGGGTTCTGGCCAGCTTCTAGACAGATGCAACCTGACAGTGCCTGGTCTCTAGCTGCACCAGATGCCTCTTCCATCTCTGGATTCCTATTCTCAGAGTGCTCTGGCTGCTGGAATCTGCTGGGCTTGCAGACATGCAGAACCTGGGGTCAAAGCGTGTGGGGCCACCTGTGATCAGTGAACAATGGGGGACAGGAACTGATGAATAACCCCTTTCGTCCCATGGGCACACAGTTCTGAGACTGAGACAGACTTCACAAGGCTCTTAGAAGGTCTGATGCAGTGGCCCTGAGCAATGACGGCTGCACTGGCTTTCCCTCCTTCCCTATCTCAGCTGCGCTGTCCATCCCACTTACTGAGATCACAGTCACAAACGAGTCTCTTGCACACAAGCCTCTATTTTGAGCTCTGTGGTCAGAGTCCACACAGAAACATGCAGCAGAAACGTGAGCCAAAGCAGAGGAGGGCTCAGCAGCAGTGTAGGCAGTGAGTGGTACAATCTGCCCTGCCCCTCAGGCCATACGAACCAGAGATCCAATGATGCTTGAGCTACTCTTGGAAGAATGCATGTCTCCCCCGTGGACGTCAGCTAGCTTCCCCTTCTCAGCTACTCCAGTGCTGACACAATGCACCCTGGAATGGCATGGCTCAGGTGGCAGGGATGGATGGTGCATGGGTCCAACAGTATGGGCTTCCTCTTACCAATGGCCCAGCATCGCCACTGCTAAATCTCCAACCAACCGACAGCAGAGATGGATGCCAATCCCTATAGCACCTTCAAGGCTATCAGCCAGCCCTTTCGCGGAAGGTCGATTCTAACAGGCCACTTCCACCCCGGAGGAGAGGAGGAGATAGCTAATTCATGTTTCCTGGAATTCAAGCCTGCCTACCTACTCCAAATATGGGTTCGCCTTCTCTGCAAGCACACTGTCCAAGGCCCTAAGAATGCCTCGCCTACCAGCATGTATCCCATACAATATTGTTGCAGACCAAGGGACCGATTTACGTCAAAGGAGGTGCAACAATGAACCTCATGACCAAGGAGTCGACTAGTTTGATCACGAACCTCATTTTACAAAAGCAGCCAGTTTAACTGAATTGTGAAATGGCCTGCCAAAGGCTCAGGCAATAGCTTAAGTTAGAACACTAGCATACTTAGGGCACAAGGTTGGTTAGAGCACTAACACAGTTAGGGCACAGGCATATTTAGAGCATTAGCTTAGTTAGGGCACCAGCACAGTTAGGGCACTAGCTTATTAGAGCACTAGCATCACCTTGACCCCATGCCCCATCCCTCGAACTTCTGCAAAGAGTCTTTTTTCCTTTCAGAGCAGGCAATGGTGTTGAGATCTGAGTACTAGGTGTGTTCACTGTTACCTGAGTATCATTTCTTCTTGGCCCTTTCACCAACCAGAGGTGGAAAAAACATGCATGTTATGTACATCTATACCCAGACATTAAAAATGCACATATGTGCACATCTGCACATGAACATACATATGCACATCCAGGTGCGTATTTTAGAAATCATGAATTCATACCAATATGGCCAATTCCAATCCATCCCCCCAGGGTTCTTTTTGTTCTCTCTCATTTGCTCAGTCCCATAACACACCTAAAAGAGTGTCAAGATAGCTCTCTCCATCCTGTTTTATCTCCATCCTGGAGATAGCTCTCTCCATCCTGCATGTTTTTCATTTTAAGAGTGATCAAATTTTGACAGCGAGCTCCCCAGCAGAATTACACTCCTGCCGTATTTGTCAGCAACATCTCACACACCCATGCCAGAACCGATCTCTGGCAAAGGACATGGGGCCACCTTGCTTGGCTCATTCCAACCATCCTCCCCACCACCTCCACTCCTGGGGCTGGGGGGGTCAGGGTCTCCTCTCAAGCGCACCATCACATGGAGGAGGGTGAGACACCTAAAGCATGTAGGGTTTATAGTAGTCTCAAGGAAGGGGGCTGTGTGGAATGTGGGTATTAGGGAGGAAACCAGCTGTACGGCCACATGAGCCTACAATCCATAGAGTAGATCGGGCCACATAAATCCTCTGAAATTATAAGCAAAATGTCTCCGTGTGTGCAAACGCATAATTCTCCAGGGAGAGGATCTTCAGTCATCTTCATGTCTCCTTCACCTTAAATTTGCAGAGCACAAGAGGTTTCCAGGAACTTAGAGCCCAATTCAGAAATGCAAGAGTTTCCCCAATCTCATTTATTACATCCCTGCTCCTAGGGCAGAAATCAGAGAACGGCATGTCCTTTGTCAGAATACAAATGTCTGTCTCAATCTGAGTCCTTCTTGAGCCTGACTTCAGGCTTCTAGGACAATTAAGGGGCACTAAATCTTCTTCGAATTAGACATGCTGTCTTTAAACTCTCATTCTTCTAAAGAAAAGGGGGACCTAGCGGGAGTCTCCGAAGAAATAAAGGGAGCAGAAGTGCACACTGCCATGAAAGAAGAAGAAAATCAGTGGTTTAGGAAAAACCAAAGAGCAAATGTCAAGGCAGCTTGTCAGTGTCAACCTGGTCTCAGGATTTTATCCCACTGGCCCCAAACGCAGCGTTCAGAGCCCTAGAAGTATTACCACCATCTGGGACAGCTGTGGGCATAGAAAGAGCTCCCCAGTCCAGAGCTTTAATCCTCTAGGGTTCCTTCAACAGTTGCATTGATCTGTCTGAAAAGGCCGAATACAAAGGCATCTACTGCAGTCGCTGCAGGATAGGGAGGGGCATGGAGCATTAAAAAGCATGTGCCCTTGGGTGTGGCGCTTAAATTTTTGCCAGGCGGACAACTGCTGTGCAGAGATGAAATCAAAGAATCCAGATTTGACTTGGCCACCTCGGTGACAGAGTGACCCTATAAAATGATCATCCCAAATGAGGCACTTTGGAGAATGAAAGAGGACACGGTTAATGAATAAAGCAAGGCAAGGGGTGTGAAGAGGGGCAATGTTGGCAAACCCCTGTGCTTCGTAATCCTCGGCTCTGCTCTCCCCTCCGCAGCACCTGCACGGGCCTTACGCTGTGCCCAGCATCACAGAGGATAGAAATGAAATTAAAATAAAATAGCATAGGGGTGCCTGGGTGGCTCAGTGGGTTAAGCATCTGCCTTCAGCTCAGGTCATGATCGCGGGGTCCTAGGATCGAGGCCTGCATCGGGCTTCAGGCCCAGCAGGAGTCTGCTTGTTCCTCTGCCCCTCCCTCCCCCCAGCTTGCGTACTCTCACTCTCTCTTTCTCTCTCAAATAAATAAACAAAACCCTTTTTAAAAAATTAAAAACAGGGTACCTGGTGGCTCAAGTGGTTGAGCGTCTGCCTTTGGCTCAGGTCATGATCCCAGGATCCTGGGATCAAGTCCCATATCAGGCTCCCCGCAGGGAGCCTGCTTCTCCCTCTATCTGTGTCTCTGCCTGTCTCTCTCTCTCTCTCTGTGTCTCTCATGAATAAATGCATAAAATCTTTTTAAAAAATTAAAAATAAGTAAAATAGCATGTTACAGCACACCACACCAGGTTGTCCTGGCCCATAAGGAGCCATCTCTCTTCATTCTAATGCTACTCTGTCTTGAAAATAACCACCTTGGTGGCCTGAAAACCAAACTTCACTGATGTTCTCTCTGAGCTAAGGCATTAGGACCATTTGCAGGCTTTGGTTTTTAAATCTTTGATTCAGGATGTATCCAAGTGACTCACTGGACTATTTTGGTCTTGGGAATGAAGTTGCTTTCAGAAAATCTTGCTGCAATCACACATACCAGGGTAGACGGGAGGCCCTCCTAACAGAAGCTGGAACATCTGCCTGAGGTTGGGGAAACCACACAGATCTGAGCAGGTACTCACTGCAAATCTCTGGAGCCCTGGTCATATTTTTACACTTTAAAGTCATCTCCAAATACTCTCCTGGATCAATAAGCATGTATACTCATTAACCCTCATTTTCTAGCTCTCTTGACTGGGAAAAAAAAAAATTCAAAATTCAACTCCCTATTTTTTTTTTTTTTTGCTCTCTTCATCGTTGGCCAAAAGAAAAAACAAAAGAAAATTTTAAAAGATGTCTTACCACTGATGCTTAAAGAACAATAAATTACTCCTTAAAACAAGTACCATGGATTTTCTAAGTTCAAAAGTAGAAAATATTTACTGGAAAATAAAATAAGGAATAGAAAATAAGGAAAGCTATGAAGAAGAAAATTGAAATGACTCAAATTCCACTGCCCAGGCCACACTGTTGCTAATATTTTGGGACGCTACTTTGTGGTCATTTTCGTACACAGATAGATCTATAAGTACATGCTTACATAGATACAGCATTTTCTCATAAAATTAAGACCACACCATGTGTGCGATTTTTAACATTGTTTCCATCCCTTAGCATTTCACCATGAACATTTTCGCAGACATTAACCGCATCTTTGTAGATCTTTTCTCAGTTGCACAAGATTCCATTCGAAACACTACAAATACTGCTTGGAAATACATGTATTTATTCCTGATGGTGAAGTGACCAACTGCATAGCTAGCATGCCTTAGAAGCGCATGTGAAACATGTTTGGCTCTTTACAAAGAACAAGTTGACGACTGATATGCTAAGTCACCCGGTTTCACAGAACTTTGAAATCAATCCACTTAGAACACCACCGGCCTCCGACACAGGTAAGGAACTTAAAGTCATGGTTGTATCAGAATACTTCTCTCGAAAGACTGTTCGAAGAACAGAAGGACATGCTCCAGAAAGGAAGACCGGCCAGATACTACAGCTTCTAGAGAAAGCCATCACCCCAAAATCATACAAAATAATGGACACATTTTAATGCCTTCTACAGGTTTTCCTGACAGGTAATGGTGACACAGAAGTAACTAGGGCTATAATCTTTCTCTAGAGGACTGCAAAGCCTACAGGATGATCCAGAATCAAAGCAGGGACTTGGAATGCATGGCCTGCTGGGATTTGGCTGTGGATTGTGGGCAAAATAGTCAAAACAGGTCAATGAGAAGTACAATAATGGGTCATGTACACTAAATAGATGGATTTTTTTTCCATCCCACTCTAATATTTGCTTGATATACCTGCTGTGATACTGTTAAGTTCAACAAACAGTTGAGCTTATTTATTTATTTATTGAGCTTATTGAGCTTATTTATTGAGCTATTTATTTATTTGAAGATTTTATTTATTTATTCGAGAGAGAAAGAGCAGGGATAGGGGCAGAAGGAGACAGGGAAGCAGGCTACTCTGACCGGCATGGAGCCCCACACAGGGCTCGATCCCAGGACCCAAGATCAAGACCTCACCTGATACCAGAGAACACTGATGTCAACTGAGCCACCCAGGCACCCCTTGTTGAGTTTTTTAGACACACAAGCACTGTGCTAGGTGCTATGGATACAAAGATGGAAGATACATGCCTCCTGCCCTCAACAAATTCACATTTTAGTACAGATCACAGATATACAACACACAATTCTATTAGGAGTAATAGTAGTGAAAGCAGGGAGCTCTGAGTGCAACTGAACAGCTAACTAACCCGGGTGAGGGTGTGTCTCAAGGCTGGTTGCCGGAAAACTGCAGGTGGGAGTGGCGCCAGAGGTGGAGCACTGCAGGTGGGAGTGGCACTAGAGATGGAGCACTAGAGGTGGAGCACTGCAGGCAGGAGTAGCAGGGGTAAGGGAAAGTTAGAAGAGGCGAGATATTCCAGTAAAAGAAGTGAGCAAACAAGAAGTCAAAAGCAGAGAGGTGTGGTGTGTCCAGAGGTTTCTAAGGAATGGGTGAGGCTACAGTGTGCAATTCTAAGCCAAGTACCCAGAAATGGAGACAGAGATAAGCAGAGAGAGCCAGTGAAGGGTTTGAGGCCACCAGCTGGAATGATCACAGCTCTGTTTCAGATGATAACCCTGCTTCGTATTTGAAGAAATGGAAGGTATGAGATGGGACCTCACTCATCTCTCGTCACAGTGTCAGAAAGTTCCCTTTCTCCTTTCTACACAAAGGTTGGTACATCCCTCCCATCAAAGGCCAACTGCTCCACTGGGCTCTGGATCCACCCTCAGAAGGATTCCAAGGCTTCAGGTGTTCTCTCCCTGATGATACGACCCTGTATCCCCATCGTGCTACTCTTGCAGGTTTATTCCCCCCAGTGAACAGCTATGCTCTTGTATCTGCCCTAAACAACGCTTCACTCCATTCCACATCCCTTCCAGTCCTGATTCCAGTTCTCTACAGAGTTGCCCACATACGGTGTTGTTTCTACTTCCTAACTTCTCCTTCATCGCCCAATGCACGATGATATGGCTCTTTCCTGCCATCATGCCCCTAAGAAAGCACTGTCCAGGTCCTAACCATCTCCCTGGATATTCTTCCCATTTTACTCAACCTCTGTAGTAGACAGAATAATGCCACCCTCCAAAGAAGTCCACATCCAGAACTTGGGAAGACGTTCCCAAGCAAAAGGAACTTTGCATGTGTGTCTAAGGCCAAAAACACTAATATAGGGCGATTACCTGGATTGTTTAGATGGGCCCAATCTAAGCAGGAATCCTTCAAGGTGAAAGAGAAAAAGAGAATGGTCAAAATCTCTTCCTCATCTCAACAGGTGACCTCCCCTCCATTCAGTTGTTCAGACCAACCATCCTGAATCTCCTCCTGTTCTTTTGTCCTAGTGTCTAATCCCATAGAAGACCCTATGGACTTTACCTCCCAAAGATATTCCAAATCTGCCCACATTTCTCCATCTCTCTTGCTAACACCTTGGTCTAAACTACATCACATCTTACCTGGGCTCCTACAACAGCCTCCTACCTTGTCACCACACTTCACCTTTCATCCTCCTCTGACCTATGCCCCACAAGGGCAAGAGGAGGAGTGAAATGTAAATTGGGTAAAACTGTACCTGTACTTCGAATTCCTCAGTAGTTCACCATTGAACTTAAAATGCACTCCTACTGTAGCCTTCAAGGCCTTGTGTCATGTGATTCCCCCATTTCTCTGCTCTTATCTCAAATCGCTCTTCTTTGATGGATCTGCACATTAATCATTCTCATCTAGTTTTTTGGTTCTTTGATCCCACCAAGCTCTTGCACATCTCAGGGTCTGTGCACATACTGTCTTTTCTGCCCAAAACATTTTTTTCCTCACTAGAGTTATTGCCCTTCTAGATCCTTTTTATCCTTTTTATCTCAGCTTAAATGTCATCAGCAAAGGGAGCCTCACTTGTCCACAGCATGCAAAGCATGTCCACCTTGCTATCCTCCATCTCAAATCCTTGTTGGTTTCCTTTATGATATCATACAGTTTATAAACATGTTAGTCATCTGTCTGGGTACATGGCTTTGTTGGTCTTCAGCACTAGAAAATAAGCTCTGTGACAGAAGAAACAGTGATTAGTTCACTCTTTTATCCTCAGCCCTGAGAAGAGAGTGATTGGCCTGTAACTGGTTGCTGAATTACTGACTTCTTTACTCATCCCGAGGGCCAACAGAGAGGGAAGCAAGATGGGGAGCAAGAATGGAGGCGGGAAAACTTACTGAAAGCCTATGGCAGAGATCCAAGTAGGAGGAGGGAGGAGCCTGGGCATGATCAGTGACAGTACTGATGGAGAGGAGGAAAATCGAATTACATTAAAAAGATCTTCCTAGCAGAAACAGTAGGTACCAACTGGGAACAAGCACACAGGAGAAGCAAATTTGAGAAGCCAAGAATGGATGAGCTTGGGTTGGAGTAGAGTGAGATTGAGGGACCATCCCAGTAAAGAAACTCAGCAGACAAGGGTCTATTTAGATCTAAAGCTTCAGGGAAAATGACTGGACAAGCAACCAAGATTTCAGTCATGTTGTAATATACAGAAACGTACATAGTAACATTTTGATTGTATAGTATTTCTAGGATGTTCCTAGTTGTCTCATCAAACAGGCCAAGTCTAAAACCACTGTTTAATGCTCACCCCAGCAGCAGTGAAAATGGAAAGGGACTCAGTCCAGAGCCTTTCTCTAGAAGAACCAACCAATACACAATGAAAGGAAACTCACCACAATGGCATTTCAGAGCTCCATACAACCTCCTTTCCTCCCACCTCTTCCCCCTTGGCCATCTTAAACCTTCCTGGCTACAGATGGCCCATTTCCTAACATGCATCAACCCCAAAGTACCAAGTGGCTATGCCTGCAGAGCAGACCAACTGGATACTTTTAAACATGATATATAACACCAGTTCAGGATTTCTCCCTGAGAAATCTTAAAACACAGATACTAACATTTTCTAGTCTCTTCCTACATATGTTTATCATATATGGTAACTCTTCCTTTACTTAACCCCATATTCTTTGCCTTATTGAGATCCCTTTACCCTGCCAGATATGCAAGATGAGCAAATAACTGGCTAAATGATACCCAGTTTCAAGTAAAGCACCAACCAGAACCATAGGATGGGGTCCAGTAAGATGACCAGCTCAGGGAGATAAGTGGGCAGGCGATTGCCTATAGATTTATAGAACATAGAAACATCATTTTACGTAAGACTTTGTGTTTGCAGTAGTCAGTTCAGTTAGCCCAACTGGGGTCTCAACAAGGTCTAGATGAACCAGGAATTCCTGCCTAGATATAGCTCAATTTCATATACACAGATTGCAACTCTAACCACTCCCACTGGCTCCAGTCATTCAAAACAGCTGCCTATCATTCCTTCATTTATTCAGTCAACCAACAAATATCATCAAGGAGTTATTATGTGTCATGCCCAGTAGAAGTCTTTAAAAATAAAGAAACCATTTCCTCTCCTAAATGGGCATATAACCTGGTAGAGAAGATAAAAAAGGAACTCAAATAAAAACAGAATAAGTAGTCAGTATTTAAAATAGGGAAAACGTTATGTTAAATATGGTACACGTAATAACTCATTTATCTTCATGAAAATATAACCAGCCATTATCAACCCCATTTTACAGATGAAGAAACAGACCAAAGGGGAAACAGTTCACATGCCCCAGAGCTAGGACTTGGGAACCAAATGTCTACCTTCAGAGTTCATTTTCTTGACTATTAAGTAAACTGAGCCCATACTTTATCATTTAAACAGGGATACTTTTGTGAGTAAGAGGTGGTAGGAAAAGTAATAAAAATTACACAATAGTTTAAATATTTATTTAAGCTATTTTATTTATTTATTTTTAAAGATTTTATTTATTTATTCATGAGAGACACAGAGAGAGAGAGAGAGGCAGAGACACAGGCAGAGGGAGAAGCAGGCTCCATGCAGGGAGCCCGACGTGGGACTCGATCCCGGGACCTCAGGATCACGCCCTGGGCCGAAGGCAGGCACTCAACCACTGAGCCACCCAGGGATCCTATTTAAACTATTTTATTGATCCAATTGATCAATGGATTGGTTTTATTACAGTGGTGAACCTCTACAACCCAAACTTACTGAAAGCTATTTTCAAAATGAAATTCTTTCTAAACACACACACACACACACACACACACACACACACACACGTGTACTAAAGCAAAACGTACATTATGAAATGACATAAGCAGAATTATTTTTCTTGGCAAGGGTTCGCATCCTTTAAGTCAGTTTCTAAGCCATGGAGCCTCTAACACTGTGTCTCGTGGAACACAGCTTGGGCCACAGTGGTATCCAGTTCTTCTCCCACCATCTAAGCCTGGAAGCAGCCAGCCAACTCTGATCACTTGGGTTTATTAGTCGGCAAGCCCTCTGGGACAAGCAAGGAAACAAGAGAGAAGTCATTGCTGGTCATCTTTTGGATGCATCCTGGCACTAACGTCCAATTCTGCTTGCTGCAAGCAGCTCGCAGCTCGCACTCTGCTAGAGATCAGAGCAGAAGTCGGAATTAGAGAGTGGTAGTCTCTCAAACCCATCCTGGCTTGGTTTAAAGCAACTATGAGATAATGAGACTCTGTTTAAAAAATAAATAAAAATAAAAATCTGGGATAAATGCTAAACCAGATGGAATGAGGGACAAAGGAGTAGTCCAAGAGTGCCCTGGGCAAATCAGAGTGCCTGCTGTCTAACTACTGAGCTCTACTAACTCATCAACCCCCATAACAGGAAGCAGATGTCAGAAGAAACTACCACAAGGAAGCTTCAAACATGTGCGAGAGAGATCACCTCTGGGATGGGTAATTAAGAAAGCTTTTTTTTTTTTTTTGCCCTTTATTATAAGAAATTTTAAACGTACACAAAGGAGAACAATCCAACGAGCCCCTATGTGCCTATCACCCTTCTTTAAAAATTATCAATTCTTGACCAGTTTTGCTTCATCTATGCCCCCCGCCCCTACTTCTTTAAAGGGAATCCCAGACATCTTATAATTGCTTCTGTATGTTGTTCCACATGTACTCCTGGATATAAGGGAAAACTCTACCCATGAAATATCTCTCGAGCTAATTCTTATAGACATGACTTCCTAAAGGCAGATATGGAGAAAAGAGCAGGCTAAGGGCAAGGGGAAGGAAAGCAGGAAGCAAAAACGCACAGAGGTGGGGAAACGTGCAGGACACCAGGACAGTCTAAGTGGACGGCCAGGTGGCATGAAGGACAACAGTTCTGGAAGGGCCCAGAAATCAGGACTCGACCGTGCAGGGCCACGTACGCAGGGCAAAACCATCCATGGCAGATAGACACGAAGAAGACGAAACTGTGGTTCAGAGTAGTTGAGAAATGTTAACCAAAGCCATAAAAATAATATGGGTCAGAAATTGGATTCCAACCTAAAGTGCTTTAGACTGCTGGTCTAGAATTCACCCCAAGTAAACCACCTTTGTCCTGACCCTTGGTTGGGGGGGGCGGGAAGTAGATGGCTCCATACAGATCCAGCAGCACTCAATAGCACACTGTGTTCTCCCGTCATTTTATGGAAGAACTGCATGTTCTGGAACCCACAAAGACCAGCCAAGCCTCCCTTCACTGCTGGAATGTGCTTGCCACCCCCGTCAGCTGACCAGAGTCCATGCCCCGCCGGAGGAGATGCTAACCTGCTCCCTGCCGGCTGAGGCCGAGGCCTCGGGGACCTCTCTGGCCCCTGGTACTCAAAGCCTGCCTGTTAGGGATTCTGCGGGGTGTGTGCCCAGGCGTGTGAGGGAAAGCACGAGAGCCCCAGAGGGAAACCAGCGTTACGCTTGCACTTGCACGTTCCAATCCCCAAAGGGTGTGATTCATCCCAAACGCGAGCTGAAAACCTTACTAATTTCACCTTCCTGTCCAAACTGCCTCCTTTTCCAGACTTCTACCCCTTCTACATTCCGACGACAACCGACATCGTGTTTTCTGCAAAAAGAAAAGCAAGCTGACTGCCAACCATGGAGGGAAAGTTCTGGAAAGTGGTAGGTACACAGCTGCTTTGTTTTCTTTGTGTGTGTGTGTGTGTGTGTGTGTGTGTGTGTGTGTGTAATGCGTGATCACCGATTAAAATGGAATCTTGCTGCTGGCCTGGGCCCCTTCCTGACTCCTAGGAGGCTGGGGAGCTGGACGGCAGTTTGTCCTCCCCTCTCTATCGGAGTTAGGGCTGGGGACAAGGACGCCGAGGCCTCGGGTGACCTCCGCTGGGCCAGGGCGCCTGCGGGAGCTGCATCCAGTCCCCGGGAGGGCCTTGGAGATAGCCCCAGAGGCCAGGGGGGCCCGGCGCCCCGCTCAGCAGCCTGCTTTCCCCAAAGCAGCTCTCCCCAGAACAAAAAGCACCCTGTCAAGCACCATAAACAGTCAGGAAAACAGGCCTCCAGACAAAGCGAGACTATTCAGCGGCCCCCGAGCCACCTCTTGCACCCGTCGGGCTCGTTGACCCAACAGCTCACGCAGCGTCGGCTGCAAAACTCTGGAAGCAAAGAGCTGTCTGCAGAAGGAGGAAGGGAGCAAGACAAGGGGGCAGCCGCTGACGGCCCTCAGGCTTTCTGGTTCGCCGTGACCACGGGCTGCTGGCCCTGCTGGCGATGCAGGTAAGCGGAGGAACCGTGTCACTTGGGGAGCCGAGGGCACAACAGGGAGGCTGCCACCTGCCCCCGCTCCGGGAGCCTCAAGAGCCCCCTCCCCATCACTGCAAGAGCTGTGGTCCCGAGGGCCGCAGATCTGCTCCGAGTTACTCCGGGAGGCCAAAGAGTAAGGGATGCGCCAGTTCTGTTACTACGAAAAGGACTTTTCTTAGGACCAGTTGGGAAGGGTTTGACAACTGCACCAGGGAGGCCTTCTTCCTCCTTCTCTGGGCAGCCAGCCCTTCCAGGGGGCCCCCCCAAGCCCTCCAAGTCAAAGGCGAACTTGACCTGAGATTGTCTTCAGCCTATGCATCCCCCACCCCCCCGGCCCTCTCACCTGTGGAGTTGTCGAGCTTTCTACGACTCCAGTGACTTCTCCATACAGAACCTCAGTCTGTCACCCCTTGGCTAGGCCTTGCGCTCTTTTCCTTACAGACACCCCATCTTTCAGGATTGCGTTTCTCCAACGTGTGGTCCCCTTCGTTGTCACAGATGCCCACTGGCCACATTAAAATCCAGACTTGTGGGGGCCCCTGGTGGCTCAGTGGTTGAGCATCTACTTTCAGCTCAGGTTGTGACCCCAGGGTCCTGGGATCGAGTCCTGCATCGGGCTCCCCGCAGGGAGCCTGCTTCTCCCTCTGCCTATGTCTCTGCCTCTGTCTGTGTCTCTCATGAAGAAATAAAACCTTAAAAAAAAAAAACAACCTCCAAACTTGTGCTCCCCTTGCTCCCTCTACTTCCTCCGTCAGTACAACCTCCTCCATCAAGACACCCCCCCCAGGATGCCTGGTGATCTCCGGGTGCTGCTCACAGGGCCACAGTGCCTGAATCCCTCTGCATCCGCCCTCCTAGTGCTGCAACAGCTCCAACTGGAGGCACCCGTTCACCTTTCAAGATTCAGCTCCATCAAGATCCCTCCTCTGCTGAGTCTCCGCTTGCTCCCCACACACCCCATCTTTGATGCTCCCTCCGCAGCAATTGCACCCTCTCCCCTTCCCTGTGTACTTAGCAAATTGTTTTATTTCTGGGATGACAAGACTGACTGCCCCATGCTAAACCGCTAAACCGTTAGCATCGTAAAGGCAAAGGGCCATGTCTGCTTCATTCTTCTCTTGCCAGAGCCTAATAATGTACCGCCTGGAATGTGTTTGCTTGCTGGATCTGTAAAAAAAAGAGAAGGAAAAAAAAGGGAAAGGAGGGAGACAGAAGGAGGGAGAAAAGTTTCTGTGCTTTTTTTTTTTTTTTTTTTTAAGAAGGATGTCCAGCATGGTGCATTCTTACTCTATGTCCTTTTGAGTACTTCCCTTTCCACTGAATGTTTAAAGGTTGAATTTACAGGTTCTTGAAGAGAAGATAATGGCTTATTTTGTTGCTCTGATTATGGGTTCATTCTATAAAACAAGGGAAAATTGTAGCCAAAAGCAACTACAGAATGCTACACAATGTAAGACTAATATTAGCAATGATTTATCTGAAGAAATTTGGTAATGTAATGAATCAGGAATTAAAATCACTAGCTTTGTGCTAAAAACAATTTTTTTTTTTTGCAGTAAACTTGAATTTGTCAAATGTGTTTTTAAGTGTAAAAACCTTCAGTGACTGACTGCTTTCCTACCCCAGGGGTTGGCAAGTAAAGAGAGAGTAGGGTCCAACTTCTCCCTGGCTTAGAGGCTGACATTCATGCTCAGCTCTGCACACCAGCAAAGCAGGTTAAAACCATAATTCGTGATTTTTTTTTTTACAGGATTGCGAACCTCTAAGAGATATTCTAAAGTACTCAAAAGGTCAGTGAATATGAAAATAAAGAAGTCCCTAGTGATTTTTGTGAGAAGAGCTTCAGTGACGTATCGGAGGGAGAAGCCAGACAGCAAGAGATGAGCGGCCACGGGGACGATGGAGAAAACCAAGGCACTGGCAACACACTATGAACTTGAAAGGAGTGACGCAGGCAGAGAAGTGGGGCAATTACTAGAAAGGGAAACGCAGAGACACTGTGCATTTCTCAATGCGAGGTAAAGGACTCTTCCGATAGTGGGACGCGGGCCAGGGCCAGATCTGGGGACAGCAGGAGAACAACTCTGTTAACAGAAATGGGGAAACTAGAAAGGGCCACAGACATGGACCTCAATAGAGTTGACACTAACCGTGAGGACAGATCCGCTAAGTCCAAAGCTTTGGGGGAAATCAGAGACGATGAAATAGTAAGAAATTCCCTAGGATGTGGTTCTCAGATTTCAGGGTGATAGAAATGTCCCGGGGTATTTGTTTAAAAGGCAGTGGCCCAACCTGCCTGGCATTCTGGTTCAATAGGTCTAGGGCAGATCCTATGATTGTGCATTTAAGGAAAGAAAGGAGGAAGGAAGGAAGGAAGGAAGGAAGGAAGGAAGGAAGGAAGGAAGTCAGTTATTTGGGAGGGGAAGAGAGAGGGAGAGAAGGAGGAAGAGAGCTCCAATTTTTTGTATAAGAACCCCCCAAATTGAGGGTGAATGTGTTACAGATACTAATGGGCCATAGGGTGACATGAGCCTAGGGCAACACTTCTCAAGCTTAACTTGCCTACCAATCTTCTGGGGATGTTGGTAGAACACAGATTTGGTGCAGCAGATCTGTGGTAAGATGGAAGATCCTGCCATTTCTAGTGAGCTCTCTGATGATGCCAGGCTGCTGGGGTGCAGGTCCAGGGACCATACTTGAAATTGCAAGACCCGGGATCCCTGGGTGGCGCAGCGGTTTGGCGCCTGCCTTTGGCCCAGGGTGCGATCCTGGAGACCCGGGATCGAGTCCCACGTCGGGCTCCCGGTGCATGGAGCCTGCTTCTCCCTCTGCCTGTGTCTCTGCCTCTCTCTCTCTCTCTCTCTCTGTGACTATCATAAATAAAAAAAAAATTTTTTTTAAATTAAAAAAAAAAAAAAGAAATTGCAAGACCCCAGCAAAGGATGGATACACTTTAAAAGAGAGGATTCTCCTATGAAAATCCTGAGTTGGGTTCCTTCATTTATTTAAGCATTCATGCAGAACACCTACTGCAAGCCAAACATTTTCCAGATAAATACCACCCAACATGGGCGGGGGGGGGGATAAACACGTCAATGGGGTAAGACAGGAAAAACCCTATATTAGTGCTCAGTAATAGGAGCCCTTCCTTAAATGTTTGTTGTCCTGCACAAAGGTAATCAGAGGCTGAGTAGGGAGTCATAACCTCACGCTCTAAGTCCCCAAGCTGCAGACTTCAACGGAAGAAGCCACCATGACAGAAAGGTACCAAGGTCTCTCACAAGGAAAAGAACATTTGAACCAGGTCCAAAAGGACAGGTGTATATATCCAGGCAGAGAAAGGAAAAGGAGGATGTTGTAAAAGGAGAATGGGAGGAGCAGCATGTGCAGGGGTGTGGATTGTGAAAGGGTTCCATGTGGGTGGCCCATAAAGCAGGTCAGGCAGGGCTTCCAAGCTAAGAAGCTGGCTTTTATTGTGGTGGCCAAGAGGAAGCTGCAGGAGCCACCTTGAAGCAGGAGAATGATGATAGATGTTTTGTAGGAAGATACTTGGCAGCAGCATAGGAGACGTATTTGAAGTGACTGGTGATAAAATACACAGGGGCAAGGTGAGTAAGAGTGCCCATAACAAGCAGTGAGCTAAGATGAAGAGAGAAGGCCAGGCAGGAGAGACATCTCTGGTAGAAAGAGCAGGATTTAATGGTAAGGAACCATGGGGAAAAATAGTTTGGGTAAAAAAAAAAAAAAAAATAGTTTGGGTATTACCCGAGACTCCTAGATCTCATTGAGAAAAACCATTGGTCCAACCAAGCAGATCTCTATAAACATGGAAAGCAACTCCTCACACTCAAATTACCAATCTCTACCTTAGGAAAGTCCTAGATGTGTAGGGCACAGCTGACCAAACCTTAATGGGCTTAAAGATCAGATGATCACAACAGATAAAGTTAATTCAAGCCAATTTCTAGAATCAATGTTTTTCAAGGTTTAAGGCAGAAAGTTGCCTTAGTCTAAAATAATAAGGTTCAACATAAATGCTAGGCCATCCCTAACCAAGCTCCTCCCCTGTAAAAGAACAGAGGAGACATCTCAAAAGCCAGGTACTATTTTCCCCATAAAGAGATCTAAAGTATAGGTATTCCCCCAGGCGAAGCCAGAGGCAGGTTCCAAGAAGGTCCACTAAATAGGGTGACTAACTCATTCCGGTTTGCCCCGGACATTCCGGGTTTTAAAAGTGGAAGTCCAGGATCCCAGGAACCCACTCACTGCCAGGCAGAGGGTCTGTAGGGTTGGTCATCCTCTAACTAACAAAGATCTCAATAATACCTTTTCTAGTCCATGTTAGGGAAAGAAGAACAAAGGAACCGTTAAGGTAGGAATTTCCAGGTACATTGTATAAATATTCATTTAACTTTCCCAATATTCCCAGGAGACCCATTTTACAGATAGGTAAACTGAGAATCAGGCAGCTAAATGATTTATGAGGCTAACTAACAGCTAGTCAAAAGGGAAAGCCTTCAAGAATCCCATAATACATCTCACCTTGAGTATGGAACCTTGTAATCCTCAAGTGAATGTTTGGTAAGCAAAACAGTTCAGCAGTCCCAAAAGGAAATTTGAGGCAGGCCAAGAGTTAGAAGTCCATTTAGCAAACTCCACGCCTCTAGTTTGCTGCATCCCAAGATCAAAGAGTCTACCATCATACTAAGATAATTAAGGGTTCTCTCTCTTTACGTATATTTCACTTGGGGCGACAAATATGTGTCCATATAACTGATTACTACTGTTATCAAAATATATTTTTTTATCATTAACAGCAATTTCAAACACTGGAATCTTCCCGACCTCAACCCCATCATTTTCTGTGGTGACACTATCCCTTAACTGCTCTTCTAGAAATCTAAAATCTTAAGTGTGAAATATACATATCCAAATATAATTTTAGTAAGAATAACATTGCCATGATGAAGATGCTTTGAGTCAAAAAAAAAAAAAAAGATGCTTTGGGTCCTTTGATCAGTAAGTACACGTTTATACACTCATATTTATGAAACAGGCAATAGGGACATCAAGTACTCTCTACATACACATGAGTTTTCCCACATTTCCCAGCCCCCTTTGCAGTTAGTCTGGCCAATGGGACGTGTGTCGATGTGACAGGTGCCCCTCTGGTCTAGGGGCTGGTGAAAAGCCCATGTTAGAATCCTTGGTTCTCCCATCTGCCATCAAAATCCACATGTTCTGGATGGCATTGCTGAAGGATGATAGTCTGAGCTTCATCCAACTTTATAGGATATAAAATCAGTGAAATAGCACTTTTTGTTAAGTCACTGAGATACATGAGTTACTTGGTTATCCCGGGACAATTTATCCTAGCTACATTCCATTTTCTCTCTCTCTCTTTTTTCTCAATTATGGAATTCCTTATATGGGTGTTAAGAGAAAAACATCTAAAACTTAAGATAAGGCGAGAAGGTCAACAGCATATCTTTCCATGACATATTACAGTAATGGCTCTCAAAAGTGTGTCACCTAAATCACCAGGTTCAGCGGCATCTCCTGAGATCCTTGTTAGACCTGACAGGAGGTCCCCTTCACAGAGCAGCACAGAATGAGAAACTGAGGCTGAGGCCAGCAATGGCTTCCACAAGCCCTCCAGGTGATTCTAATGCAGGTTTACATGTGGGAACCATCATTCCAGAGCACTAATTGTCTCACCTGCTATTGTCATTTGTATCTATATCTTAGATATACCTAATAACTCCAACAGTTTATCTATAGCCCTCAAGTATACTAACCAGTTTTGTATTCAAACTAGCATTCTTATACCAATGCTTTTGCTCCAGTGTCTATAAATCCTCAGTCTCTTGATTTCTCCCATGAACCAGCTTTGCTGTCCTCATTAACAAGTCATAAAAATACTGCATATATGTTCACTATATATTTTTCACAATTTAGAAATTATACTTTGACAATGGCAGCTTGGATAATCAATGTGAAATCTTCTAGAACTCCAGAGATGAATAAAGCTTGAAAAGGACAAAAGAAAAACGTGTAAAAATGGCATTCGGAGATTCTGCTTGAACCCTGTCTACTTAACCACCACAGAATCTGTTGAAGGATCAACTAGCTTTCGGAGGTTACATTTTTACCTGGATATATCTCACAAAAAAATGGAAACAAGTCAGAGTCATGCAAATATGAGAAGGCTGCCCAAGAATACAAGGACTCAAAGAGGTAATTAGTAAGAGGAGGGGGCAACACCATCTCCGCACAATTAACATTGGGGCCGGGTAATTTTCTACAGTCAGGGGTTGTCCTGTGCTTTGTATAATGTTTGGTAGCATTCCTGACTTCTACCTGCTAGATCCTCGTAGCAACCCCACCCTACTTGTGACAACAAAGAAATGTCCTTAAACATTGCCTGATATACTCTAGGGAGTGACAGCACTCAGTTGAGACTTACTGGGTGAGAGGCAAATTCAAAGGTCAAAAAAAGTCCTTTTGACACTGCAATGATACATCCTATTGCATTTCTATAATGCAATAATCCAATTATGACACACCTTTTCATAGCTCTCATTTTCTGACTCATGCACTCTAACTTCTAGACACCATGGACAAGACTCTAAACTGTGTCAGGAAAGAGAAAGGTGTGGGAGAAGAGAATATGTAATTTAAAAACGTTAGAAAGGAAGGGATGGGATAAACAAGAGTTTAAAAAGAGCAGAAGGTCAAGGATCAGCAACTGGTGTTATGATGTGTTATAACACAACTTCATCAAGTCTCTTCTTCTGGAAGAATAGGAAGAAAGCAGTAAGGCTGTGGAAGGGATAATAACACTCAACCAATATTCCATTTGCTCCCCCATGGTTTCCAGCCTTCCTTCCAGTTGTGTTGGCCCACATGATCAGTTCTGGCCAGGGCAATAGGTCACTTTCACGATGAGCAGCAGGAAACCCAAGAGCTATTCTCTAGACTCCTTCTTTTCCTTGTCTTCTTGGAGACTGAGGAGGTCATGTGATCCAGATGGTGCAAATACTCAACAGTGGAGCCCTCATTCGGGTGGGTCCCTGCATCACCAAGTGGAGTAGAATTCCCTGCCAATTCACTTGAGACACATAGTATGAGCAAGGAATCACATTTTTCTTGTGTTAAGCCACTGAGATTGGGGATTATTTGTTACCGAGTTTACCCTGACTACCATAATGAGAATAACCCCACTCCAATTAAAATTCTACTAAGGTCCTGAGAATTCATATCTCAATTTTTCTTCATCAAAATGTCCATTGCCAAATTACTATGAAATTTATACAAATAGACCACATATGGAACTTAGAGTTGGCTGTCCATCCAATTTGCTAACAAAATCACAGTTTAGCTAAAATAAAAAAATGGGTGGCAACGTGGGCAGGGTTGGTGGACCTCTCCACCAGCCTCAAGAGATGAAACACAACTAGTTATGCCAGGGTCCATGGCCTGGCAAACACCCCTAGATCTAACAATAGTTTTTACATTTTCACAGGGTTAAGGAAAAGATGAATATGGAGCAGAGACCATATATGGCCTACAAGGCCCCAGATACTCACAATCAAGAGACTCTTTACAGAAAAAGTTTGCTAACCCCTAGTCTATGCTAACCACAGCAACCCTTCTGCCAGTCTAGTTTTGAGGGTGAACAAGTAACAGCTTTTGGCTCCAGGTTTGAAATCTGAGAGGAAGTCTGCTGGGACCTACTGGAAAGCTTTTCCTTCCTGATTAATATAATAATAATAGGACCCGGGGGAAAATGCCCCCTTGTCTTCCTGCCTTTTGATGTCGCCATGTTGCATCATAATAGCCATCCTTTGACCAGAAAGAAAAAGTCAAGAGAATCAAGACTCAAAGGGATATCATTTAAAGCCAGAGCATGGTGAAATGACTGAATCGGCCAACCCTGGGATGGTACATTTGCAATATCTTCATAGAGGGGGTAAGAAGCTCCTATTGTTGCAAGCATGGTCGTTGGGCATTCCATTACTCATGGAGGACAGAATCCTATTCTCCTTCCATCACCCCTCAATAAATGAAGCAACTCTTACATCTCCAGTACAGTGGATGCTGAGAAGCTACAGTAGTCCTGAGACACTTGGCTACCAGCTGGGAAACCCCTCAGAACATTGTAGGCTACTCCCCACTCTCCCTCCAAAATACCATGATCCTCTAACTCTCACTTCAGAAAGAAAGCACTAAATCCTTGATACCCAGGCTGGAATATTAAATGCCTGAGCAATTCCAGGGTCACAAGATTAGAATCTTCCATTTGTAAAATGGAAGATGAAAACAAAAACATGATTGTTGTAGGGGAAAAAAAATGCTCTTGGATTCCTCAAAAATGTCACTACTCACAAAATAAAATTATCCCTGTATCTATATTTTCAAATGAATTTTGACCTATCTTGATAAAAGTTCCTTGAATGTGCCCTTTGAATTCCCTACATCTCACAACATTAAACAAAACAAAAAAAAAAAAAATCACCTTTCACTTAATCGATTAGGCCCTTTAAGAAACACCATCAGATTGTGTATGCACTCATGATGATGTTAGAAAGTTATTCCCTCTGGACACAGAACACATATCCTGATCATTTCCTCAGGTAAGAATGGCTTTGGTGGATAATGACTTAATCATTGGAACTTGAAAGCTTTCATCAGGTTCAAAGGCTGCCACCAAACTCGCTGATGGAGAAAGTGCCTCTGGCTAGAAATAGGCACATCAGCCAAGTCACATTAGATTCCTGATATTTCTTTTATTGTTGATACCAAACCACAACAAAGAAGTTTCCACTGTGTCACTAGTACGTTTGTCTGAATATAACCCTTGAAATCTGAAGAATCCAATTTTCATAGTTCAAACCTGCAGGCCAGAAACCGTTACCCCTATACAGGTTACATTTCCCTCTGCATCTAAAGCAAGTGTTGAGGACAATTTTTTTTTTTTCCTTTAAATCCAAGGCTGTGGTTCTGAACCTTGGCTGCACATCTGAGTCCCCAGGGAGCTTTAAAATATAATGATGCCTGGCCCTAACCCTAGAGTTCTGATGAATTGTTCCAAATACAGCCTGGGCAATGGAAACACTAAAAGTCCCCCCAGGTGATCTGAATATACAGTCAAGGTTGAGAATCACTGACCCAAGGTCAATGGTAATATCGAAGAAAACATAATTAAAGAGCTCCACCAAGAGAAAAAAATAACTAAATTGCATTTGCAAACAGCCAAGAGAAGAGAGTAGCAAAGTTTCCTCCCACTATTTAACATTTCCTCCCCAAACCAGAAAATCAGTTATTATAAATCAAACTATTATATGATCAATTATTGCAAATGATTTCATTAATAACAACTTATTAAATATAAAAATTATATGCATATCATTAAAGAAAGGAGAAAGATGGCCAAGAGTAAGAGACCAAGATTAGGGAAAGAAAATAAATGTGTTTGGCCCCTTAGTCATAAATCTTAATTGCACCTCTGCCCTCATATCCATACCTTCCTTAAATAGCATAGCAAAATCTTTTTTTTTTAAGTGCACGGGCTCAAGACTGTAAGCTGAGGTCAGCAAATTAGTGCCCACTGGCCAAATCTGGCCTTGCCACCTGTTCTGGTAAATAAAGTTTTACTGGATACAGGTCGTTCATTGATTTCCATTTCATCTGCCTGCTTTCACACTAGGGCAGAGGGGCAAGAGACCATCTGGCCCATAAAACCGAATATCTGCCCCCTTTCCAAAAAAGTTTTCAACCACTGCTCTAGTCTATCAGCTGGTATCCTAGTACCAGGCATAAATATATCTCCCTTTCATGCTTCTCCCACTAATGCCCATGCCGGAGCTCTGCACGTCTGCTCCCTGCCAACGCCACAGCTCGGCCTGCTTGCCCCCCCGCCCCGCCCCCGAAGGGCACCTGCCGTACCTCCCAGTCACCCTGCTCCCTCCAACCTGCTCGGAGTCCTTCTTCACCTCTGACCAGGATGTCTCAGTGCACCCGGCAGACGGTCACCCACTAACCAGCTTTCAGCCAAAAAAATAAAAATAAATAAAAATAAAAGGGCACCAAGGCTCTCGCCACCTTACTGCAACTGAACGTGCTCCCCGTTAAGAAGCAAACAAAGATGCTTGACATAGTGCTTCTCCACGAGCTGAGTTCCAACCTCCCTAATCAACTTCTGGTTTCTGCCTAATTAAATTTAATGTTCTTCCTCTGCTCGACTACTTTGCTAAAACCTAAGCAATGTGTCTGAACAGCATCCCCTACCACTGTTTTTGCAAAACTTTTAATGATGCCAGCAAAAACCAGAGGTGATGCGAAGAGCCCCCTTATTATATGTGCTTGCTTGTACAATCCCCCCAACCCTGGGGTCCTGGGATCAAGCCCCTTATTATATGTGCTTGCTTGTACCTCTGTGTTTTTCAACACAGAATGAAGCTCTGGTTTACTTTCCTCTTTTGGAAGGAAGATGGAAGGGAAACACATGCGAACCTACTGCTACCTAGAATTAAAACTTGCATAGGAGACAAGCAAGGGCTTTAGTGACTCGATGATATGCATTTGCTGGTAAGATCAAATTTCTTCTCTTCTCTGTAAAATACCGTCTCCACTTCAGCAATCTGGTGCTGCGTTAGGGACTCAATACGCAGATGCCCAGGGAAGGGGCAGAGAAAAATCTCTCCCGTTTCTGTCCTTATTCCAAATATCATTCCTTTCTTCTTAATATTATATCAACCTTGACACTCCCAATGTGAGGGGGCTGGTGACTCTGCTATGGAGGCTGTTCTGTGCTTCATAGGGTGTTTGGTGGCCTCTCTGACCTCTACCCACTAGATGCCAGTAGCACACACACAGACACACAATCCCTGCCAGTTATGACAACAAAAATGTTTCCAGACACAGCCAAAGGTACCCGGGTGGGGGGCAGCCGTGGCACTTAGTGGAGAAGGACTACTACAGGAGGGGAGCTAGCCCCACAGACCCCACCTTCCCACACTTTAGCCCCTCCCTATTGCTACCTCCTTAGTTTATGCCTTCATCATCTCTCTTTCTCTCTCTCTCTTTTTTTTTTTTTAAGATTTTATATATTTATTTATTTCACAGAGAGAGAGTGCACAAGTAGGCAGAGTGGCAGGCAGAGGGAGAGGGAGAAACAGGCTCCCCACTAAGCAAGGAGCCCAATCCAGAGCTCAATCCTAGGACCCTGGGATCATGACCTGAGCCGAAGGCAGACACTTAACCAACTGAGCCACCCAAGTGCCCCCTATGCCTTCATTATCTTTTTTTTAATTTATTTTATTTATTTATTCATGAGAGACACGCAGAGAGAGGCAGAGACAGAGACAGAGGGAGAAGCAGGCTCCCTATTGGGGACCTAATGCGGGACTTGATCCCAGGACCGCAGGATCATGTCCTGAGCTGAAGGCAGACTCTCAACCACTGAGTCACCCAGGCGTCCCTGTCACCTTGAACCTGGAATGCTTTAATACCCTCCCAACTGGTTTTCTTGCCCTCCACCTCCCCCAGAGCTCGTGTATCCTCCAAACAGACACCAAATCACCTTCAGGCTCCACTACTTGCTGAGCCTTCTCCACAAAGTGCTCTCAGATGAACAGAGCCACTTCACCATGGTTATGCCCCCCTCCACAGGGACAGCCTCTATCCTGACGCACACACACACACACACACACACACACACACCCAGATGCCTCTGGGTTGGTTCTCTCTGATGGGCCATTCCAGCTCCAAAGCACCCCTATGGGATGGGCCTTACAACTGCTTCACTACTTAACTGTGCCTTCTGCCCAGGCCCATTTTCTTTTGCTTGCCTTCAAGTGCTAGTTGCAATAATGCTACCCAGTAAATCTCCAGCATGCAAAGCTCCCTCTCTGGATCTGCTTCCTGAGGGACAGGACCAAAGACACAGAGTTATCTTCCTAAATTACAAATCTGACCATGTGGCTTCCCTGCCAGCCATCCTGCACTGGCTCCCCACCACCTACACTGAGGAATCTTAAAGAATAGTTACCAGGGCACCTGGCTGGCTCAGTGGTTGAGATCAATTATTACAAATGATTTCATTAATCATTTGAGCATCTGACTCTTGGTTTCAGCTCAGGTCATGATTTCAGGGTCCTAGGATGGAGCCCCGCATTAGGCTCCATCCATGCTCAACCGGGGAGTCTACTTGTACCTCTCCCTCTCCCTCCCCCAATCTGTCTCTCTCCCTCTCTCATATAAATAAATAAAATCTTTAAAAAATCTTTAAAAAAAAAAAGAATAATTATCAGAGTGACATACAAGGGCATCTCCATCACTACAGTATGGTAAAACAGCTCTTTGCAGGACGAGCCCTGATATGTGGGTATTTGCTGATTTCCATGGTGTAAATATTTCCACCACTATCCATTTCAAGCTACCACCAGTTTAACGACCAGCTTACAAAATTACTGGCTATTTAATAGATGGCTGTTATGAACCAGACAGGAGCCAGCTCCAGCATGCTACTGATAACCCCTGACCATTGTTCCCTTTCACTCATTCTTCATTTCAGCCATGACAAATTCTTGCAGTTCTCAGACCACCAGGATGCTTTGAGGTCCTGTGCCCTTACTCATGGTGCTTTCTCTGTCTAGAATATGCTTCCTTTCTCTCTGACTCATGCAAACCTACTCAATGTTCTGGATTCAGCTCAAATAAATTTCTTCCATAAACATTTTCAAGGTTTACCCCACCCCATCCCATTTTACTCAAAGGTTGAATAGAACCCTCTTGCTTTTGTGTCCACAAGTACCAAAAATACTTTCCCATCATAGTGTTCTTATTATATCTGTGTGTTTAGGTATACATGTGTGTGTTTACAAAACTGTACTGTCCAGACTGTAACTCTTCTGAGGGTAGGATCTCATTTATATTTTCCTGGCACATAAGATGCTTGCAAAATATGTTTTTTGAATAAACTAAAATCTGGCTTCACTTCCTGGTTCAACTGTATCATTAAACACAGATCTTAAAGGAGACATCTTAAGGAAAAAATACTCTATTACCCAAATTTAAAGAGTGGGTTTGATCCCTGGTTCCCTATCTCCAGAATGTTACAGAGAGGCAAAGCTTGGGCAAAGGCTGGGCCTGAGCATGACCTCTAAGGCTTCATCTCAAGCCCAGTAGTCTCTGAATGGAACAGAAAGGCACTGGAAACTAGAGCAATCTTTGTAGGCCCAGGGAGATGGCCCAGGTGGACTGAGTGGATACCCCCTGACCAGGCAGCGTGGACATCAACCTTCTCAAAAGCTATGGCCTCAGACTAGGAGTTGCCACCAGGTTCTCACTGTGCTTGAGATTTAAACCAATCTTCACACACTCATTCTTTGCCTACTACTTGAGAAATACTACATCCTTAAAAGAAGAATAGAAGGGGTACCTGAGCAGCTCAGTCAGTTAAACATCACCCTTCAGCTCAGGTCATGATCCTGGGGTCCTGGGATCAAGCCCCAAGTTGGGCCCCCTGTTCAAGCAAGGAATCTGCTCCTCCTCTCCCTCTGCCCCTCCCCTGGCTGCTGCTCCTGCTCTCACTTGCTCTCTCTGTCTTTTTCTTTCTCAAATAAATAAATAAAATTTTTTAAAAAAGAAAAAAGAACAGGGGATGCCTGGGTGGCTCAGCGGCTTGGTGCCTGCCTTTGACCCGGGATCGAGTCCCACATCGGGCTCCCTACATGGAACCTGCTTCTCTCTCTCTGCCTCTCTCTCTGCCTGTGTCTCTGCCTCTCTCTCTCTCTGTATCTCTCATTAATAAATAAATAAAATTTTTTTTAAAAATAAAAATAAAAATAAAAAAGAACAGAAATGATAATCAGCCACTCAGAGGAGTTTGAGGAATAATACTCAGTTTTGCTTTTAGGTCAAAAACAAAAGTACTCCCCCCTCCAAAAAAAAAACACAAAAACAGAAACATAAAAACAAAGAAGAATAATGCAAAGTCATTCAGCACCTGCTTGCTGTATATCAGCTCTGTTCTCAAGGCTTTGTATATATTCACTATATATGTGTGGTTTATATACTACATTATACATATATAAAGTTAGGTATATACATAGTTATGCACGCCATATATTATACATATATAAAGTTAGGTATATAGTTATGCATACTATATATTATACATATATAAACTTATGTATATAAAGTTATGCATACTATATGTCATACATCTATAAAGTTATATATGCACATATGTAAAGTTATGTATATTATGTATATATAAAGTATATTATGTATATATAATTTTATATGTAGTGCTATGGCATATGTTATTATGTTATAGTAGCTTGTTATATAAAACAAATATGAAAAAAAATAAATACAAGTGGGTATGCTATACATTAAAATAATATATAATAACACAATAAAGGTAATAATGTGGTATCTACAAATATAACTCTGGGGTGTGCACATAATATAATGATATATTTAATGTTGTATGTTATATATCATAACACATACAATATATATTGTGATATATAATATTGTGTTATAATACAACAAGTATTGCCCCCATTTTACAGAGTAAGAAACAAGGAGGTTAAGTAATTTGCCTAAAGCTACACAGCTAATATGGGGAAGAGCCAGGATTTGAACTCAGGTCGCCGGACTCCACAATCCTTGTTCTTGATCACGGGAAGAGGAGGAAAAAACAGTCTCCCTTATAATTTTTCACCACTGTCATCAAAGGATTGGCAATGGCCCTTTCAAAGCCTGTAAGCTGGGAGGGCTGGTCCCCGCCCTCGACCTTGGCAAGGGGTGCATGCAGATCACCTGCAACCGTGCCACCCAGCCAGCCCTACCGCACCTACTACCACCTCGGGTGTCAAGGGACGCCTGCTTTGAGCAACTTCCCCATGTGGAAAAGCCACAAACCCCAATGACAGAAGAAACCAGAGGCAAAGAAAAAAAAAAAAGGAAAGGAAGCACCTCCACGGCCAGCAATGAAAACAAACGCTCTGAGCAAGGCTGCAGCGAGCCAAGAGGAGACGCACCACCAGGAGGACATCCGGCCCGCGAACAGTCTGTCCACTGACCAGAAGGAAGGAGCCCTCTGGTTACCTGGGGCGGCTAAAGAAGCAAACCACAGGGGCCCGGAGCAAAGATGTGGCTGAAGAGAAAAGCAAAAGCAAAAGATAATGGCAAATGAAAAGAGTGAAAAGAGCCTTGGCCGCAGTGGTGGCCGCAGCTGGGAGTGGGGCCAGGATGGTGACACTGCCTGTGGCAAGGCCCCAGGCCAGCAAAGGGGGGGGGGGTGGACACTACCCAGGAGTCACCCACCAGGGCTGCGAACACAGACCTTAGCAACCCCTCGTGGGCTTTCCACGCACGTGCTCGTGCTTCTGAATAAAAACATTGACCGGGGCGCCTGGGTGGCTCAGCGGTTGAGCGTCTGCCTTTGGCTCAGGGCGTGATCCCAGGGTCCTGGGATCGAATCCCGCATCCCGCATCCGGCTTCCGCAGAGAGCCTGCTTCTCCCTCTGCCTGCGTCTCTGCCTCTCTCTGTGTGTCTCTCATGAATAAATAAATAAAATCTTAAAAAAAAAATAAAAAGTTAGACTCCATTTAAATGAAAAGAATAAAAGACAGTGCCTTGGGGAAAGACTCTATGGAAAACAGGGTTCTATTAGGACTCAGTGCTCAGAGGGCCCAACTTCAGTTTAAAGAAAAAAAAAAAAAAAACCTCTGAGAACATTTCTCTACCGAGCTAGATAACTGGGCCTTTGCTTGATTTTACAGTGGGGTAAGGAGTCCTGAGACAGAAATTAGAAACAGCCAGACAAATCAGAGGTACGCTGTAACAGTATTTAGGGTGAGTTCCTGGTGGCTGACAGAAAGAACAGGCACTTAAAGATGCCTCCCTGCTGTGGTCCCAGGCTGATAGGGTTCCCTCCCTTCATCCCTGCGCTGAGTCCTCCCTCTGCTGTGTTCCAGACGCAGTCTCTCAATTTCAGGTTAAAAGGGCCCTGTGTGCCAAATGACCTCAACAGTCTGGCCGAGCTGCACTTCCCTGGACTCGGTCCAGGCTCTTGCCCGGCTCCCTGGCTTGGGCCTGTGCTGGGATACGAGACCCTCTGCCTCCGGCTCTCTCTTGCTAGTAACTGATTCATTGATTCATGAACTGATTAACTCTTCATTCATTCATTCATTCACTGACCTTCCGCTGCATGAGCCCCTCCCCACCCCTGCCTGGCCTCTGCTAAGGCTCACCCCTCTGAAGGCCACTCACACCCTTCCTTCCTTCGTATCCTCCCTCTTCTCACCCCTACCTGTTAACCAAACTGCCTTTTGTGTTCATTGCAAATTCCACTTCCCAAACCTGCCTTTGCTTAGGACTCCTTTGTAGGTTGGAAGGGAAGATTACAATAAAACATGAAGTTCTAGGGGCGCCTGGGTGGCTCAGAGGGTTGAACATCTGCCTTCGGCTCAGGTCATGATCCCGGGGTCCTGGGATCCCGTCCTGCACTGGGCTCCACGCAGGAAGCCTGCTTCTCCCTCTGCCTATGTCTCTGCCTCTCTCTATCTCTCATGAATAAGTAAATAAAATCTTAAAAAAAAAACAAACACAACACACGAAGTTCTAGAAATCATGCACATCATCAAATCTGCTAAAGGTATCACATTCAATGACCACCAGAGCAGAATTGACTGAGCCAGGGAAGTCCAGCAACTGTGTGTTCAAACACCCATTCCCCAATAAGCTCCAAACACAGCCACCTTGTAAAAGGGTTGGGAGGCCCTAAGGTGGGCATTACAGGCAGTACTGAAATGCTGCCTGAAAGGTCGTGGGCAAGAAAAGGCCAGTAAACTGAGTGGCTCCGGAGCACCCCGGCTGTTTGTATCCCCAGCCCACTCTTCACTAGCTCTGTCCCCTCAAGGACAATTACTCAGCATCCCCCCCCCCAACCTCTTGCACTTTATTTCCTCACCTGCAAAAGACAGAAAACACCTCCCTAAAAGGTTAGCAGTGAAGGAGTGTTAAGCTAACAGACACAAAAGGTCTGGCACATAGCAAAGACCTTCAAACACTGGTGGAGAAACTGAGGTACAGAGAGTAACTTGGCTCAGCCACTCCTGCTCCTACTGATTTAGCCCCGCGTAACACGATTCTAAATCCCGCAATTCAATCTCTGAGTACTTAGAATCATTTAGGCCTCCCCGTGCGTCACTCCAAAAACTTGTTGACTAACGTAAATCCAAGCTGTATCCTTGTACCCTGTTTTCATTCCCTAGGAGAAGCCTGGAGTTTTGCTGCCCAACAGTCAACTGTCAATTACGGGCCTGATTATGTAAACCTGATATTCTTAGACAAAGGGATGGATCTGCCCTCCCCTATCCCAGTTTCCACTAATCACCAGAAGAGAGTACAGCAACCAACACAGCCAGCACCAAAGGAAGCAGCAGCTGGTAAGACAACATGCTACATACCCAAAATACCTTTGTTGCAGGGTAAAAAATAAACAAAGTCTCTTTCTCGCTCTAAACCCTTAACTCCTTAGGTGTGAAGGTACCCAGCCGATCTCCTCTGCAGCCTGACACCCAGAGTCCAGAGGACTGAAACAACTTTGAAGTAAAGTTGAGATGGATACACTGAAAACTGAAGTTGATAGCATAAGTACCCCAAAATAAGGAAGAGAGACCTTTGTGAGGTTTACGTTTTTCATGCAACAAGTCTCTCATCCAAATCACCACCCTGAGAAACAAAGCAACTGTGTGTGTCCTAGCGACCCAATCATTATGCATAAAAATCAAGAGTTCTTTTATGAACTCTTGGTGGAGCTCAGGCATTTACAGACAATTCATTTGTTACCCCAAGAAAGGGGGGTTCATACAGGGAAATGCCTGTGGTAGGGGGAGAATCCTAAAGAGCAATGAATGGAAGGACCAGGTCCCAGCCTTGGGTTTACCAAAAAGGAGATTGTTGAGTGTCTAAATGAAGGTGGTAGTTTTGGGGGTTTGCCTTTCAGTGAAAGGAGAAAAGTACTTGGTTTACTCCATCGAGTTTTTAGTAAGGATAAAACAAACGTTCATCTATGATTTTTATCTTTGATTCCTAAAAACTGTGCACCCCTCAAGGCAATGTCATGCACACAGAAAACGTCGCTTTTGTTAAATGAGCTAGAATTAGCTCACTGACAGGCCTAGTGAAGGCTGAGCCAGCGCTTTTGCTTTTGAGGTCAGTAAGTAATCTAAGACTCGAGAGTTTTCTCTCCACTGCTTAACTTCCCTCGAGTCGAGTTTCCTTCCTCTATCTCAGAGAGTTGGTAAAATCTTTTCCTGATGCAAAGGCACTTTGATTTTCCCATAAATCCCCAGCTAAAGAAAGTTGGTGGCATGCACACAATGGCCAGCTTAGAGACTGCAGTGGACATTTGTCATACGTTTGGCATCTGAGCCCCCTTCCTATGTTTGGAGTCCTCCACATCATGAGGCAAAGACAGCCACCCATTACAGAAGCCAGGATACTCATTTTTACAGCATCCTCTGTACTAGAACATAAGCCCAGGGTGATCACAGCAGACTTGGAATCAGCCCCTCGTGATGTAGACCGGCAGGGACAGCACATGATCCAATCCAGCACTTGACAATGGTAGTGGCAGCTCCATCCAGTTTGGGGAAGCTTTGTTGGCAGCAGTTCTGATGACAACCACACCCCCTGTCCAGTAGCAGTGGTGCACGCTGTGTATCTGTACCCCTGGTGGGAGCAGTAGTGTCTGCACCAGCCCCCTTTGGTGTATTTTGGGGTTTTGTTCCAGCTCTGTTGACTCTGATTCTAATTCTCTGTGCCTGTGGGACTTTCACGAGCCATCCTAAGTTCTTTCAATGGATTCTTTTCCTGCCAAGATCACCAAGAATCAATTTCTGTACATATATTTTTTAAAGTTTTTTTTTTTTTAAATTTATGAGAGAGAGTGAAAGAGAAAGCACATGAGCAGGGGGAGGAGCAGAGGGAGAGGGAGAAACAAGCTGCCAGCTGAGCAAGGAACTCAACTGGGAGCTTGATCCCAGGACCCTGGGATGACAACCCAAGCTGAAGGCAGACACTTAATCAACTGAGCCACCCAGGTGCCCCAATTTCTGTACATTTTGACAACAAAATTCTCTTATCAGTTCAGAGATCATCCTCAAGGCCAAGAGATCAACCAAGACCAGCAGAGCACCCTACTTCAACCAGAAATTTCCAGATGATGTGCCACTAAACCTCATGACCCTATCAACCTTTCTATTCACAAAGTACATCACATAGCAAGCACAGGGGCAGAAAAGAAAAGGGGGTTGCGGGAGCCTGAAAATAAGCACACTGTAGTACACTGGTACAGAATGACAAATCTAGAAGGTTGGATTATCTAAAAATATTTTAGGACCAACTCTACTCTGAAATTTTATAAAGAAGTAGAATGAGGTACCAGGATCAGAGCATGGACTTTTGAGACCAAAAAAAAAATTTCTAAAAAAAAAAAAAAAAAAAAAATTTCTTTGAGGGGTGCCTGGGTGGCTTAGTTGGTTAAGCATCTGCTTTTGGCTCAGGTTATGATCCAGGGGTCCTGGGATGGAGCCCTGCATCCGGCTCCCTGCTCAACAGGCATTCTGCTTCTCCCTCTGCCGCTCACCCTCCCAGCTCATGCTCCTGCTTATTTCTCTCTCTCTAATAAATAAATAAATAAAATCTTTTTTAAAAATTTGAAAAAAAATCTGAATTTTTGTTACTGCCTCCATTATTGCCTCTCCTCCAATGCCCTAGGGATAGTACATCCCAGACACACCCTGGCAGTATCACAAACTTACATACCACACAGAACATGCATGTTCAAGCTCTTTTGCTCTTCCTATACTCTTTATTCTGACTAAAATGTGTTGTCCTTGCTATTGAACTCTTACTCACCCTTTAAAACCCAGCTCAAATGTCTCTTCCATTGCAAAGCTTTCCTAATGCCCCTCCAAATTAATCACTACTTCTTCTATGTTGTTGAAATCTCTACTTGGCCATTATTCTGCCCTTTAAAAAAAAAAGATTTTATTTATTTATGACACACAGAGGGAGTGAGAGAGAGAGAGAGATAGTATGAGTGGGTTGAGGGGCAAAGGGAGAAGTAGGCTCCCCACTAAGCAGGGAGCCCGACACCGGACTTGATCCCAGAACTCCAGGATCATGTCCTGAGCAGGCAGATGCTTTACATACTGAGCCACCAGGTGCCCCCATCTTGCCCTTTTTTAAAGAATATTTGTGCATCCCCTACACGCTGCTCCAATGGTGGGTTCTTAGGACAAGTGAAGGTCCTTAACCAGGGCCAGGATTAGGTTAAGGGAAGCAAGTTTCCCAAAGAGGCACTCACTCTCAAGTGCAAGTGCATAAAACTGGTCTTTACCATCTGTCCCTTAATTCAGAGCCTATTATAGAATAAGCTCCCTGACTCTTGTTGACTGAATGGTGAATAATACAAGAAAGTGTATGTGATTCAGAGAAGATTTATATAATACCTTACTAAAGCTACTTAACCTGGCCAAGTGGGAAGAAAAACACGATGCCTTTCGTTGCCACGGTCTATGGCTCTGTGACTCCACATTCAAAGGAAGTTCAAAAAGGAAGCGATCGGGACAGAAGGACTCAGTCACAGGAGACTCTGACACTCCAGCTTAGGCCTGACCAATGCACAGGATTTGAAGGGAAGGAGGGGAAAATAATCACACCGAGAACAGGCACCTAGTATGGGTAAGATAAACTGAAGAAAAATAAAGATAAGAGGCTAACCAGAGGAGATGAAGCACGTCAGGGAATGAAAAATGAGCTGAACATAAATTGGAAAGCCGGGTGGAGAGAAATCACAAAATACTCTAGAAAACCAAGCAAGGTAATTCTGGGGCTGGAGACTGAGCCATAGGGTAGAAAGTACTGGGGATCCCTGGGTGGCTCAGCAGTTTAGCGCCTGCCTTCAGCCCAGGGTGTGATCCTGGAGTCCCGGGATCGAGTCCTGCATTGGGCTCCCTGCATGGAGCCTGCCTCTCTCTCTCTGTGTATCTCTCATGAATAAATAAATAAAATCTTTTTTTAAAAAAAAAGGATAGAAAGTACTGTTTTGGTATAACATGTGAGGGAACACATTTCATTCTCAAATCAAACCTTTGCGGTTGCGATTATCCATCACCCCATTTCACAGATTGGGACACTCAGAACTACTGAAGTTAAGTCAAATATTCAAGGTCACATAGCTGCAAATGCCAGAACCAGATGTAATTCATGCTTTCTTGCCCTAAACCCACCCAAAAGGAGGAGAATCTCACACGCGGTGGGGCATGGGGTAGGGTCAGCAGATATGGCCAGGAGAGCTGGCCTAAGCAAATGTTGCTCTCAGGATGCAAGCTTAATAAAAATAAAATAAATAAAATAAATAAAAAAGACCATTAGAAAAAGGGGTGGGGAAGTGAAGAGGGTGTGCATAGAGGAATGGGGTGCAGAATGGGGTAGAGATAACTTTAGGTAGACAGAGGGCAAAGAGAACATCAGTCAAGAGTAGGAATGGCCCTGGGATTAGAAAGGGGTGACCTGAGGTCCACGCTCCAGCACCACAACTTACTAACTTTTGTGTCCTGGAGAAACAAGGTGACTTCCCCACATTTCAGTCCTCACATCTATAAAATGAAAATAACAAATCTGACCTTCCATCCCTGATCTCTGAGCCTTCTTCACGGCCCCATTGAGTGCTCGAGCATCACAGGCATCTAACAAACGGTTATCTTGTTATTACTGAGAATAGATGAATCAAGGACAGGATAGACACAGACACAGAGATGTGAGGTCAGGCCATGGACGTGTGGTCCGCAGCGGGAATGACGCTCAGTCATTTTTAGCAAAGAGGCAAACTCATCTGTTAAGAGAGAGGAAGGCAGAGAGAGCTGGCGACTTCTCATGTAAGCAGATGTAAACAACTTTCTCTGCAATTCTCAGAACATTAAAGCTGAAAAGGAACCTGCAGAATAATTTAATTAAATTCTTTCCCTGTCTCCATTTTACAAATGAGGAAACGAGCAGATTTACTCCGTAAAGGGCCAGAGAGGAGATATTTTAGGCTTTGTGGGCCACAGTTTCTGTCCCAATAACTCAACACTGTCATCGTAGCATGAAAGCAGAGATAATATGTAAACCAATGAGCATGGCTATGTTCCAATAAAACTTTATTTATAGACAGAAATTTGAACTCTGTATAATTTTCACGTGTCATGAAATAGTCTTCTTTGGAGGTTTTTTTTTTTTTTTTTTTTTTTTATAGCCATTTAAAAACGGATGAACCATTTTAGCTCTTGGGCTGTACGAAAACACACGGTGGGCCCCGGTTTGCCAAGCCCTGCCATATGCTGGTTATGAGCTCATGCTAAAGATAGTCAGACATGAGTCTGGCTTTTGCCCCCACAATTTACTAGAAGTGAAACTTCGGCTATGGTTTTTAGTCTTCCTACTCCTCATCACTTACGGACTCCTCGTATATCAAATGCAGATAAAATTACACCTGCACCGCACAATTTTTGTGAGGATTAAATGAGATAACGCACACAAAAGAGCTTAGCAAAGGGCCCAACTTAAAATCAAACCAAAGTCACAAACAGGGGACACCTGGGTGGCTCAGTCGGCTAAGTGTCTGCCTCCGGCTCAGGTCATGATCCCGGGGTCCTGGGATCGACTCCTGAAACGGGCTCTCTGCTCAGTGGGGAGTCCCTCTGACCTTTCCCCCTGCTCATGCACAAGCTCTGTCTCAAATAATTAAACAAAATCTTAAAAAAAAAAAAAAAACAGAAAACACTGCACCCAAGTGACACAGTTAACTCACAGCTCACCCAAGATCAGAACCCTGGTGCCCATCTATTCAATTCAATACCTTTTCCAGTCCCACAGCCACTGATAGACCTGCCTTCACAGGAAGTCAGATACTCATGACAACGTAATTCACTACTAAAGAGTCTCCCATTCCTGTCCCTGAGATTTCACCATTAGAAATGTAGTTTTAAGCTGTTTTCTACTTGCACGATGCAAATTCCCCTGGATGAGTTTTTAATTTAAGTGCAGTTAGCTGTCCTTAGATGTAACTTATTACTTACTTCTTAAGCGGTTCTTTAGACACCAGATTTTGATAGGCAAAGGAAAGAGGAAAAAACATAATAAATCCATACAATAGAATGATATTCACCCATAGAAAGGAATGAAGTACTGATTCGTGCTATAACATGGATGAACCTTGAAAAAAAATGATGCTAAGTAAAAGCAGCCAGATACAAAAGGCTCTATATTGTATGATTCCATTCATAGGAAATATCTAGAATAGGCAAATCCATAGAAACAGAAAGTAGCTTAGTGGTTGCCAGGGGCTGGGGTGGGGGGAGGTGCCTGCTTTCCATCTGTAGAGATAAAAATGTTCTGGAACTAGATAGTGGTGATGGTTGCACAACGTTGTGACTACCAAAAAAAAAAAAAAAACCCACAAAAAACAGAATCATATGCTTTAAAATTACTTAAATGGTGAGTTTTGCTATGTGTGTTTTACCATAGTAAAAAAATACACATATAAAGAAGACCCAGGAGGATTCTACAGGTATGATGAGAAGTCCTCATTTGAGAAGTGAATGCACCAAAGGCCATCTTCGTTCTCTTTAAATGTTTGCATAAGGTTCAGTCTGTACACTGCTAATAAATAATCTATTCAAACAGTACTTGTTGAGCACCTACTATGTGCCAGGCGCTGAGCCTGACTCTGCGAATAAAATGGTTAACGAGTATTTCTTTGAATTTTTTTCCCCACTCTATAATTAAACAGCAAAAGTCCCCACTGAGTTATTTTTATAAAAATACAGATGAGGGGTGTCTGGGTGGCTCAGTGATTGAGCATCTGTCCTTGGCTCAGGTCGTGATCCCCGGGTCCTGGGATCGAGTCCCACATCGGGCTCCCTGCGAGGAGCCTGCTTCTCCCTCTGCCTGTGTCTCTGCCTCTCTCTCTCTCTCTGTGTCTCGTGAATAAATAAATCAAATCTTTTAAAAATATATATATATATATATATGTGAAATATTTATTGTGGAGTCGTTATTATAAAACGAAAAATATACGATAGCATTGCTTCATTCATTCTCATTTCAAAACTGCCTAATTACTAACATATCCAACAGTGAGGAAAAGGAATCAAATGTTCTTTGGTTCAAGAGAACCAAAGGCCTGTGCTCTCAGAGGGGGTGGGGCTGGAGTGTCAGAAGCTCCAGGGAAAAAGGATGGAATTTAGATGAGATCTGTTAATTTGCAAACTTGTTATCTTTCCAAAGCTAAATCTCCACAGAGGACAGAGAAGTGTGACAGCTGTTCACTTCTTTTAAAGTGTTGTTTGTAGTCGAACAATCTAACACTGCTGGCAGCACATCTATTTTATTCTTTCAAATCAATTCCAAATGATTGGAATATATTTTTGTTGTTGTTGTTTTTTTTTTAAACTTTTAGGAACATTGGCTCTAAACCAACCCATAAAGCGGATTCTGTCCTTTTTCTGAAGACTTCCTAAACTTTCTTGGTCAAACAAACATCCTCACATTTCCAACTATTACACAAAGAACAAAGTTCTTTCCCCATCTCCACTATTTACCTTTTACCCTTAGCAGAGTGAAAACGGATAAATGCATTTCCAGGTATATGTAAACTCAGCCTGCTATGAAAGTATGGTTTAAGGAGTTAATTTCTTCCAAACTTCTACCTAAAACAACCAAAGCATGGATGGTTTTATTGAGCCCAATGGGAATGCAGGGAAGGTAAAAATGTTGGAACCACTTCGTCAGCTAGCATTCGCCCATCTTAATTTTATGCTTCTGTATTTGCACCGTATCTCTCTCTGTATCCTCCCCACATTTCAGCCTTCATGCTTCCTCCCAGTCAAATTGGGTATTTCTTGAAAACAACAGAATGTAGCGACCATTCATTACAAGGAGAGGAAACTGAGGCCCAAGCAAGTTAGATGAGGTCGATGAGATCACAAATCTAATGAAAAATTTGGACAACCGGTTAACTTTTCTTTCCCTGATTTGTTGCTAAGAAGTCTACAAGGCTGTGGATATAGACTTTGGAAATTCTAAGTTTAAAAAAAAAAAGTTTATGGGTGGCTCAGTCGGTTCAGCACCCACCTTCAACTCAGGTCATGATCTCTGGGTCCTGGAATCAACCCCCAAGTTGGGCTCCCTGCTCAACGGGGAGTCTGATTCTCCCTCTCCCTCCCCCTACTTGTGTGCTTTCTCTCTCTCCCTCCCTCTCTCTCTCAAATAAATAATAAATAAAATCTTTAAAAAAAAAACTTCAGGGGCGCCCGGGTGGCTCAGTCAGTTAAGCGTCCTGGGATCAAGGCCCACATCAGGCTTCCTGCTCAGTTGGGAGTCTGCTTCTCCCTCTGCCTCTGCACTTCCCCTTGCACTTGCTTGCAAACACACGCCTTCTCTCTCTCTCTCTCTCTCTCTCAAATAAATAAATGTCTTTCTTTAAAAAAGTTGAAAAACAACACAAAAATAATAGTAGCTGCTTATGAAATTTGGAGAGACCACCTCAGGTTTGGTTTCACCTTCCAATATCACCTGGGTGCTCCCTCCGGCACTTTTGTAAGACTTTGGAATCAGGGAGCATTCCTCTCCTTCACAGTTTAGGACTGACTGCCAAAGTCCAGAGAGTTTGAATGTCCAGCTCTAGAAGACACAGGCTGGGGTTTCTGCCCCGTAAAACCTCCAGAACGGCAGGTTGCACTCACTTGACCTCATGGAGGAAGCAATGGAAGGGGAAGGCAAGTCCCCAAGGTCTTGGCGGGCAGGAAAGTCAAGTTAGTTAGCTAAAAAACAAAACAGCAGGGTGGGAGACATGCCCAGATGAATACAAACTCTATCATCAGACCTCAAGGCCTGCCCTATAGAACAAAGGCAAGTGCAAGTTGATGAAATGCCAACAAAATGTCATGATGAGTTGAGTCATCAAATGGTAAAGAAAACCACTAATACTAATCAACCTGGGCAAACTCTCTTCCCTATAAAGGTTAATATCTTTTCTTTGTCTAACCGATAAAGTTCATCGTAGATTTGCCAAAGGAAAGCTCTTCAATGCTAATTTGGCTCTCCGTTTCATACCGAGCTCAGAATATTAACAAAACCTGTTGCTAAGGTCATGCACAGATGCATAGTTGAGTCTGAAATGCAAAATTATCTGAATCCAGCTGCTAGAAGAAACCGTTTCTCAGGAGTACTTGGTACTCGGTATCAGAGTCAGGCAATGAACACCTTCCGTACCTCGGCACCTGCCTATTTCTCCGACATCATCACTCCCCGCTCTGTGAGATGACCCCCTACCTTAAAAACCACACAGAGATCCTGGATTTCCAGAACATTCGTACCACCACACATGGCCCCACAGCCCAGAGCTGAGTCCGCTTTGCCTCCCCACCCTAATCTCTGACTCTCCCATTCACATTGCAAGATCTAAGCAGATAATCACCTTCCCTTTGAGCTATCATGAAATCACAAATGTGGGTACACACATCTGTTCCCCATTAGAATTTGAGCTTCTTGCAAGCAGGAATCATCTCTCTGCACACTTCCTGGTGCCTAGCCATGAACCACACTGAGAAGCATCTAATAAATGTTCAGAGGATGAATAAATGGATGAATGGCTGCATGCATGATTGAACAAGACCCATTCAATCATCTGATGCCCCACTGAATAAACAGAGGTCCTGATTTCCACCGTGCCTGGTGTTCTTGTTTATTTTTTATCTTTAAGCCTCGGGGGTTAGTCTCTGTCTTTATAGGAAGAGTAAAAGGGCTCCCCAGAGAGTCAAAGGTTGGCTCTGCATCAGGGTGCACCTGGGATGCTAACAGCAGGCCAGGTGTGGGTGTCGGAGATGTGTCTTCCAGAACCAGTTCACCATCACCTCGACCTTTCCAGTTACTCAATCTTTCTCAGCCATACTCACTTCACCTGTAAAATGAGGTGTTCAACCTAGATGATGTCTAAAGTCCCTGCTAGGTGCAACCTTCCATGACTGGAAACTTTAATCTCGCCAGGCATCTATTGCTCACACTCTCTGTACCAACATACTTGGGCAACTGTCATCAGAAAAATTAATCCCGTATTTATCACTTAGCCAATAGAGAGAGCACCAGCGTGCCTTTTCCATGTTTTTTTTTTTTTTTTTTTTTTTTTTTTTAAGGGCACTGACTCAGTTTGTTCACTGGCTGGTATTCCTGCTTCTCTTACTGCTCCTCATTGAGGCAACCGTCCAGAGAACAAAGGACGGATGGCGTAGAGGGTCTGAGTCTCTCCCACCCACAGAGATGATGAGAGAATCAGAGGAGACACATCTTCCTCATTCACCAAGTGCCTTATTACCAAGAGTAGGCAAATTTATAGTGACTTTTGATTAAAAGTATGAGTGAAACACCACAGGCCACAATATTGTCAAAGCTTCACACCTTTGAAAGCCTCAACGGCCAGGATTCTTTTTCATTTTCTCCTCTATCTCCTCCCCATGTGCTTAGGAAGTTAATACATTTTCCCATCTCGCTCATGCTCCTACCCAGATGACCTGTTCTCCCAGCATCTCTAAGTAGTAGTGGGCCCCATGCTTATCCCGCAAGCCCCTAGAGATGGACACCTGACTCAGGGCCAGCCAATCCATCGGCTACTCTTCATTACTGTTATTTTTATTGATTTATTTTTTTTTACCTTTGCAAGACAGAGAATTAGATCTCAGACCAGAGACTATAACAAGCCAAAGAATGGTGGGGACTGAAGCTACAAAGTCACACGGACCGAGGGCTAGTATCTCTTTTGAACCATGTGCAGAGGAGCACCTGAGTGGCTCAGTCAGGTGAGCACTGGACTTTTGATTTTTCACTCAGGTCTGGATCTGGGGGTTGTGAGTTCAAGCCCTGCCTTGGGCTCCATGCTGGGCATGGAGCCTACTTGAAAAAAAGAAACTACATGCATATTGAAAAACCCTCCAAGAAAAACAGAATGAAGGCCCCTTCAGAGGGAGAGCAAGCGGAGAGAGAGTCAGAAAACCCATTTCTTAGTTCCTATCAGGCTCAGCTATACCTCCTACAATTGGATTCAATGAAACTCTCCCTAATAAAGACTCCTTGACTTGAGGTAAAATAAAATACAAAGACATAAACACACACACACATATAATCACTCTATGTATCTATAACCATTCTTCTTCTTGGGTCATAAATATCTTCCCATTAACATTATTGCTCTGTCTTCATAACCTGTTACATTATCAGGCAGGTATCTGTAGCTGAAACTATTCCTTTATTATTATGCAGTAGGGTGCTTCTATTTTTCACTATTTTGCCATGGCAGTTACGTAGTGAAAAACATGAACTTTGGAATTTAAATGAACTAGATGCAAATCCCAGCTCTGCAAGCACTAACTCTCTGATCTTGGGCAGGTTATTCATTCCGCATTCTCATTCTCTTCTTTGTAAACTCAGGATAATCTTACCTATCTCTCAGGTTTCTATGCAAGTAAGAACTAATAAATAAAGTGCTTTATCACAAAGCCTCGCACACAGTAGGCACTCTGAAATCACTAGTTATTACAGGACAGATTCTCGAAACGAAAATGCTGGATCAAAGGGAACAAAAATCGTCCCAGCTTCTTGACACTGCCCAACGGCTTCAGCAAAGACTGTCTCCATCCCCCTGATGTGTTTTTAGGACAGAAGGACACACAAGCTCTCTTCTCAGCTTTGCCTTAGAATTGGATGCCTAGGACTCAGGGCTGCTTTCTTGTGTAAGACGGGGCTCACCTCCTAACCTGGGACAGAAAACCAGTAGCTGGCTTCAGTCTATAAACCAAGTGGCCTGATCGTCCAGCTGATATTCACTATTTCCTGTTTTCCTCTGACCCTGTAGGTCCCACTTTGAGCTGTGTGCACAGGTACTCAACGTGGAGATAAGTCTGGGCTCGTTTCAAACAAGCCCCAAGCTAGTTCCTGCTGCTCTTCTTCTGCGTTTCCTTCTCCACCCTACCTGCACAGGTTTCCTATGAGCGCATCGCACAACAGCCAGGTGAACCAAGGCTGCTTCCAAAGGTGCAAGAAACAGGGGAAGTCCATACTCATTTCCTATAAGCAGGGCTAATATGGCAGGAAAATAACATACACTCCTGCCTGAATTCTGCACCCTGGTTTCCTGGACCCTTTGACTCTCTGATTCCTGTCTCCCAACTGATCTCTCTGTTTATTATTTCTTTCTTCCCTTTTCATGTTGACTCATCGAATACTTGACTTTCTGCCTCGCTTCTGCTGCCCACCTGTCCTTTTGCTGTTTGGATTGCCTGTCCCAGGACCACCCACCTAGCTCTGAGGGATGCTTTGCCTTCCTGCAGCTTTTTTCTGGGGTGCCCACCTGCCCCCGCCCGATCCACCCGTTCTTGAAGCATGCCACCATCAACACCCTGGCAGGGTGATGTGACAAGTGATGGATGTCTGTTCTGAGCTGGGAAAGTCCTTCCCCCCTGACCTTACCCCCAACCATCACACAACATGCCCTGAAATTTCATCCCAGACTGTCTCCTCTCACCCAAGCTGATCCTAGTATTTCCATACGTAATTTTATCCTATGCATACTCTGACCACATTAAAAAAATAAAGCTATGGGGATCCCTGGGTGGCTCAGCGGTTTAGCGCCTGCCTTCGTGATCCTGGAGTCCCGGGATCGAGTCCTGCATCAGGCTCCCTGCATGGAGCCTGCATCTCCCTCTGCCTATGTCTCTGCCCCTCTCTCTCTCTCTCTCTCTCTCTCTATGTGTCTCTCATGAATAAATAAATAAAATCTTTTAAAAAAAGAAAAAAGCTATTAGCTCTAACAAGTCTACACACAGTCGGAAAGACTTTTTGGTAACGATCAATATTAAAGAGGGGCACGGGGGTGGCTCAGTCAGTTAAGTGATGGAGTCTTTGATTTCAGCTCAGGTCATGACCTCAGAGTCCTGAGATCGAGCCTCAAGCAGGGCTCTGCATGCACTGGGTGTGGAGGCTGCTTGAGATTCTCTCTCTCTGCTCTGCCCTCTGCCCAGATCTCATGCTCTCTCTCTCTCTTAAAAAAAAAAAAAAAAAAAAAAAAATCAGTATTTAAGAGCTTGGTAACACTCGACTAGAACTTTTTTTTTTGGTTTCAAGACTTACAGGCCTTTTCTAAAAATAAGCTTTGCCTGGCTACAGATCCTTGGTTCTTACTCACTCCCATTCCCTCTTAAGCTTTGTTCCATTAGGACTAGAACCATTTGTTACAGAGGGAAGGATGCCCTCTTCCCCCAACCTCTAAGCACACCACTTCTGTGTCCATCCATGAAAGCCACCTGTGACAACAGGGCTTAGTAGATCTCATCACCTGTAGACATTGGTTAGGTTTTGGGAATCAACACAGCAATAGCATGTGTGTGTGTGTCTGTGTGTGTGTTGCACACACGCGCATTCTCCAATTTAACACCCCCCAATTTAGAAGCATCCAGTCTGTCATTAACAATAGAAAATCAGAAGGAAAAGCAGGTAGTCTGCTCACGGACCAGATGGCAAGCCTCTTGTTTTACTTGCTTATTCTCCTGAGAAGAACCACACTTCAAGTTCCATTATGCCAATTTAAGGTCCTCCCTCGACCGATTGCTTTCTTCATCTTCCCAGGTTAAGTTATATCATTACCTCCCATGGTATTCCAGCTGCAGCTTGTCCCAAAGCTTACATGTGCATCACACCAAATGTGTTAGTGTGTCGGCATGTTTATCTTCTCATGTTATGGGTTAAATGCGTCCTCCTAAAATTGGTATGTTGAAGTCTTGACCCCTCAGTACCTCAGATATATGGGTCGTTGCATAGATTATTAGTTAAGATAAGGTCACATGGGATTAAGGTGGGTCCCTCATCCAATACAACCGGGGTCATCATAAAAAGGGGAAATTTAGGGGCACCTGGGTGGCTCAGTCAGTTAAGCACCGCCTTTGTCTCAGGTCATGAACTCAGGGTCCTGGGATTGAGCCCCATATTAGGCTCCCTGCTCAGTGGGGAAATCTGCTTGTCCCTCCGCCTCTGTGTGCTCTCTCTCTCTTAAATAAATAAATCTTTTTTAAAAAGTAAAATAAAATAGGGGGGATCCCTTGGTGGCGCAGCGGTTTGGCGCCTGCCTTTGGCCCAGGGCGCGATCCTGGAGACCCGGGATCGAATCCCACGTCAGGCTCCCGGTGCATGGAGCCTGCTTCTCCCTCTGCCTGTGTCTCTGCCTCTCTCTTTCTCTCTGTGTGACTATCATAAATAAATTTAAAAAAAAAAAGAAATAAAAAAAGTAAAATAAAATAAAAGTAAAGTAAAGGGGAAATTTAGACACAGGTACACACACAGGGAAAATACCTCGTGAACATGAAGACATAGGTCTGGGTGATGCATCTACAAGCCTACAAGGAATGTCAAAGATTGTTAGCAAACCACCAGAAGCTAGAAGAAAAGCATGCAACAGATTCTCCTGCCCAGCCCTCAGAAGGAACAACCTGGCCACCACCTTGATATTGGACTTCTGGCCTCCAGAGCTGTGAGAGAATAAATTCCTATTGTGTGAGCCACCCCATTTGTGTTTTGGGTTTTTTTTTTTCCTGGCAGCTCTAGAGAAAGAACACATCCTACCAGATTGTGAGCTTCTTGAGGATGGAGTTCTATCCATCTTTGTAGTCACATAGCATGGTGCAAGATGCAGATAATTTAATTGTTCAATTAATATTTGTTAAATTCAACCAAAAAATATATATGGTCCTCGGCACCCCTCGGCCCTCTCAACCACCTGCCCGCCCCTACCTAACACTGACTCTCTTGTCCTTAGCCAGATCACATCAGGAAAAACAAACAAACAAACAAACAAAAAGATTGAAATGAGGGATGAGAAAAGTTATTCTAATCCTAATGTATCAGGAGCTCTCAATCTCATTCTTAAATCAACTCCAGAATTAAATATGCATTTTTTTCTACTTTACCTATAAAATTGGTAGCTCATTCAGGAACAAAGTCCCAAGCAAGAAGACCTGGCAAGGCATGCAAATGAGATGATATAGCTGGCAGGTCCTATTTAACTGGCTGGGTCATACGTGTTCTTTAACCACACAGCAAGGTGAGGCAAAAACTGCCCCTTGTCTTTTCTGACTCTGAATGGGGGTGAGTCGACCCACCCACCTTCCCCACTCTGCTGACGCTGAGTTGAATGAAGTCACTGAGGAGAAAGCAAGTGACTAAGTACTGCTTACACTGAGAAAGAGTCTACCATGAGCCCCAAAGCTACAGGTCACTGTGTTTTTTTTAAACCAAGATAATGAAAGACAAGTTAATTTAACCTATCAATTGTCTCCACGTATTTATCTTCCAAATGGAATTTTTCTGAAATTAAAAATACACACACACAAAATTTACGAACTCTGCTGTCAGTATCCAGTGTCATGATAGAGAAAGTAAGTGTGGTAAGAACAAGGAACCTTCTGGAACACCTCCCATAAGGTAAGTAAAATTCAGCAATACGCTGAACACTTTTCCTCTTTAACTGACTTCTGATGATTCTAGAAAAAGAGAAAACACTAAGAAATGGAAAAGGCAGGTTGGCAGGTTATAAAAAATGAAAATTGCAGCTGTGGCCATGCTCTGGAAAATATTCACTGACTTAGCTAGACGTTGATTATTGAACCAACAGCTTGCTTATATAATTACAGTGTGCCTATAAACCCAGGTGATATGATATACTTGTTTAACTATTAACCTCTGGATTTCCTGGAGTTTCCACAATCCAAAAAAAAAAAAAAAAAAAAAACCCTCTGAAAGTATGAAATAGGATATGTTCCATTTGTTAACTTATTGTGATCATAAGTAATAACGACAGTATATAGCTCGGTAAGGAAAAGGAAATTTTTAGAAAACACAAGCAAGGTCTTTTAAGCTTCAGAGATTTTTCTAGAACATCTTCTCTTTTTTTATTCTTCTAAGGAATTACTGTGCCTATACGAACATTCTCTTGGTGCCCCAAGATTCCTTCTCCATTCCGACTTTGGATCTAGGGAACAATTTCCTCATCAACTCTGAAATTCATGTCAATACTTGCACGCTCATTGTAAAAATTTCCCTGAGCTCCTTCTCATTCCTCGGACCTCCCAACTCACAGTATCTCTTCAGGGCATATCTAGGATTCTAGCTTCTATTCTATACATTTCTGTGCTTTTCTTACCTCCTACTAGACTATAAGCTTCTTAGGGCTAGACAGAAAGGAAGAGGGGAACAAATTTATGTTCACAGTGAGCCTGCTATAGCAAAATGTGTCAAACCCAGCAGTGTGCTCAATAAATATTTGTTGAATAAATGAGTGCCAAGCACTGGCCAAAACACATTACGTACAGAACCCTTGCCTAATTTTCATAACAATCCTATGAATGAGCGCCAGTCTCTCCATTTAGCTGGTAAGGAAACCAAAGCTAGAGTGTTAGATTTTTCAAGGCTCACACCTAGTAAGCAAAGAGCAGAGCACGATGCATCCCGGTCTAGTTCCGCCTACCACAATGTCTTAAATGTAAGCATCGACCCAAACAAACTTTACTGGTTGAAGTAATCTGGACAAAACCCTTATGCAAGTTCTCTCCTTAGGTATGTTCAGAGTCTCTGGGATTATGTTTTTCAAATGGCAATGGAATTTGGGGCAAAAGAAGGAGGAAATAAAGCATGGAGAATATGCTTATAAAGATTTCCAACAGCACAGAAAGGGTGTTTCTGCACCTTCCCTCCAAAATAGTTCCCATACCCTTTACCATTCTGCTACCACTGGTTCTTCAGATTCTAGCCCTAACCCTTATCTGTAACTCATTCCTCCCATGTGGGATTGGAGTGGGTCGAGAATGGAGGAAAGTAATAAATAACTTGTCACTCAACATCCAGACCATCTATTCCCATGGCTTCCACATGGGATCCTGGGAAACAACTGAAGCACAGGTAGGACTGTCCTGCTTTGGCTAGAGACAAAGTGGAGAGAGAATTCACTGGTTTAAAGAGAAATTCATTGCCCAACTCCCCCAGCTGCCTCCTCTACCACAACAAGATATAATTCTAGTTTCTTCTACAGCATTCAGTACAAGAGGAAAGCAGTGGAAATGTACGTTCATTCATCATTTCAAGGAAATAACGCTCGTTACATTTACATAGAAATAACCAGGAATACAGGAAATCACTAAGCCACAAAGGGGTTATAGTACGCCTCTACTTAGGTATGGTGCCAAATGGGTCATGTTCTTCCTCCTGTCTAAAAAAATTTTTTTTGACGGAGATGTGCAGGGAGACACATAAAATTTGGATGGGCTTAGTTACAGCCTATAAGACAGCTAATGGAATCAATATTCATTACTGATGTTTAACATTAACTTCCTGTCTGTACAGACAGGATCTATCAGTAAACCTGTTGTAACCAGCTTCCTTCTACCAATGGGTACTTTGTACCTGGAATTCAACCTTAACGCTCAGAATGAGTCAGACTTGGTATCCCATGATCAAAAGTTGCTTAAAGGAACATGTCAAAAGGAACCTCCATATAGGTAGACACAGGTCAGCCCCTCCTAATTACCATACCCAGGCGGGGTGTACACAAATTCATATGGAATCCACTTATGTTTCCTATCACCAGCCAGCCATGTCTTCTGGGTATCGGTTTCATAAATTTATTATGGGGTGACAACTCAAGTAGAGTAGCCAGGAGCTCAGATTCTAGGGTCAGACCGACCTTGATTAAAGCTACTGCTCTGCCACTGTCAACCTGGCCATCTCAGGCAAGTGCCTTAACCTCTCTGGCCTCAGTCTGCTCATATACAAAATGGGACCTCACTTCACCAGGCCCTGCTAAGGGGAGAGTGAGATAATTCACATCCATGGCTAAGCACAGCATCTGGAATATAGAAAGAATCTGCAGCATGGCTACCATCTAGGAGAGTAGGGATTATAGCCCTCCCCTGTATGTGACTTCAACATACCTCATTCTGGATATGAGCAAATCTGGGCGCATCCTACTGAAGCTACTCTGTCCCCATGTAGCTTCCATCCCCATCTCTTCCCTCTCTTCATTTTCAGAACATGTCCCAGGACCCTCCCTTCCGAAACACATGCAATACCCATAGTTTCAGTGACTTTGTAAGCAAAAGGATACTCATTCCCCAAACAAAATTGTCCACCCAGGGGTGGAGGAGTTAATGTGATAAAACAGTTCTAACCTTTGCAGGAGATGATAAATGGAAAGCTCTCTAGGTAAGATGGAGGCTATCTTACTATGGAGGGAGGCTTCCATCTTTCCCCACACAGATGAAATGATGGACCTTCTGGCCAGCTCATGGTAATAATCAACAAAGCCTGGCAACGATGGTAGTGAGAACTGTTTTTACTTTAGTTGCTTCTGAAACAAAATGTGCCATCAGGAAGGGGAGATGGAAGGGACCAGGGAAAGAATGAATGAACAGCTTCTCAGTGGGAGGGGAAATAAAGAAAAGCAATCTAAAGCAAACAGGAAGAGTACAGCTGAGGGGAAAGGACCCCAGGATGGGCTGCCGGAGGCCAGTAGCTGAGTTCGGCGGAAATGAGCCATGGCCTACAAATCTCATAACCAGGAGAAGCACCACTCAGACATTTCCTGTGGGCTGGGCCCCAGAGGTCGCTGGTGGAGCAGTTGTCCAGGTTAACAACTTCCAATTAAAGCCGAAGAGGAATGTAATATGGAAGCCCCATCACAAAAAGATTCCATTACTTGATTGAATAAAGTCATAAAGGGCAAGGTCAACAAATGTTTTTTGAAAAAGGCCAAATAGTGACTATTTTAGGCTTTGTGGGGTATTACATCTCCATCACTACTATTCAACTCTACCATTGTTGGGGGTAAAGCAGCCACAGCCAACATACAAATGCATGTGTGCAGCTGTGTCTTAATAAAACTTTATTTGTTGACACTGACTTTGAATTTTATATGATTTTCACGTGTCAGGAAATATTACTCTTCTGGATTATTTTTCCATTTTACCTCACAGGCTATCCTTAAACACAGGTGAGGCCAGTTTGCAATGAGCATGGGCCCTGGGGTCAGACAAGATCTCCTTTGCATCCCGCCTCTGCTGCTTACTGGTTTTCCAGCCATGGGCAATTTGTTAACTCACCTGAGCCTGTTTCCCCATTTGTAAACGAGCAATAATAGTATATATCCCCATAGGACTTGTGTGACGTTCAAAAGCATAATGCATGAAAAGTGACTCCTATTATACAAGGGATGAGGATGAGGATGAAGATAGCATGGGGCACTGGGGTGTGGGTTGGGATCAATACCTAGATCTACAGCTAATGGTCTGTAAAAAAAAAAAAAAAAGTTGATCTCAATCCAATTATCTAACTAGAATATGAAACAGACAATGGGTTATCCAGCAAGGGTCTATTTAATGCTTGAACTTGGAACGGAGTTGACTCTATTACGATGCTTTGATGAATTTCATGTGACTAGGTTTTAATCTGAATATCCTTTCGATGTACAAAGAGGAATTTTATGGGTTGCACATCAAACCGTATGGACCAGCTCAGGAAAGGAAGACCTGGATGAGGAGACAGGGTAGAAATTGAATCCCAGGGCAGAAGGGGGGGTGCAGCAGTGACAGCAGCGGTGGGCTAGGAGGAAGCAGGGGATGGTCACATTTGGGGGTTATCCGTGCAGAGTTCCCTGTTTTGTCACTGAGCAGCTAGCTGTTAAAAACATTCAGATGATCTCTGACAACCCTTCTGGGGCTCAAGTGCTGAGGGAGCTTTACAAACAGCCCCCAAAACCAGCACAGGATGGAGGAATTCACTCCAGTCCTATTGCATTGGATTCTGTAGACAGCTCGCCTCAGTTTCACCGATTTTTAAAAGAAAAAGTTGGCCAAGGCTCCAGCAACCTCTGACTCTATCTAGAGGATGTGAGTAGGAGAAATGACCCTTCTTCAGCCATCGACACTGCTACTTATGCTATTCCTGCAACTTCCAAATAATGAAGCAAAAAGATGTGATGGGAATATTTATGCAAACAAAGAAGCAGAGGAAGAAATTTACCTTATAATTTAATTACCCCAAACCTTTGGTGAAATGTGGATTAAAAAGATTGAGATCCCTGCTGATTAAAAAGACTTTAATTGTCAGACATTTATTGAGCACTTCTTATTTATAAGCACGATGCTAAACGAGGTGGAGATGCAAAGATGTACATGAAGAAATGTTAGCTACCCAGCGGGGGCTTTCAGAGATCGTCCATAAAAGGCAAATAACAATTATAGTGGTTAAAACTTGCAGCTGTATAGTGTAAGCACTGGGAATTAAAATGAGACTATTTGCAAAATATCCCCTGGCAAAGAACTGGTAAGAAGCCTCATCAACATGATTCACGGATCACCATTTCTTGGGTACAGAAAAAGAACCCCTGCTGTTTGGCCTGTCAGCCCCCTTTTGCAGGCATGCCCCCCACAAAAACAAACAAAACCAAAAAATGTGAAATATGCTAAAGATTCTGAAGAAAATAAAATGCTTTATAAGTGTGGATTAGTAGTTTTTGTGTGTTATTTAGTGAAAAGAACTTTAGGACAGAGAATCAGAGGACGTGCAGGCAAATCACTTTGCTGCAAAGCTTCAATTTACTCATTTGTAAAACGTGATGATTGGACTAAAAAACTCCTTACATAGCTCTAAGTTCTATCACTGAATATCAGGATGCATAAGTAAGTGCATTTACTAAGGAAGGCTATGATAAGATGTAGTGATTGACATATAGTTTGGGAGGCCATCGAAGTTGACCACAGCTTTAATTCTTCTAACAAATCTCAAACTAAAGTAAGCCACCTTTTTATGATGCACATGATTGCACATGAGGCTAAAAAAAAAAAAGAGAGAAAGAAAAAGCAATTATTCTGCAACAATGCATAGAACACAGCCAGGTGCTCTGTAAGAATTATTTATGAAACTAAAGGAAAGCTACTTTTGCCCGTAGAGATTAACTGTAAACACAGAAATGTCCAGAAGTAAGTTATTTCCCAGACTGGAATTTTAATCAGATCATTACATTTTTTTCTTATTATTTTCATACGGGTCTGGATAGCTATAGAAAGTATAACAAAATGAATTTACGAAATATGTGATGTTTATTTAAGACACTTGGGTTAAAATTAAAATTAGAACTCACCAGGGAATTCAACAGTTGAGACACATGGGACCCAACTCTCAACCCATGATTACCTAAGCTTTGCAATTTTAGAATGTTCTGTCCTAACTCTGGAAATAATTTGATCCCCGTATTAAAATTTCAGGATACATTTTCTGAGAAAAAAAAATTCAAACACATAAAACACAAATGTCAAAAAAAGGGGGGAAATTCAACTTTTTTTTGGTAAAAAATACAAATGACAGTAAAATGTTAATACCTTTTTATCAAATTGGCAAAGTTTTTTTTTCAAATTATGAGACTAGGATGAAGGGAAGTAGCCATAGCTTTTCTGGAGGGCAATTTATTTGGCAATATTTACCGTGATGCTTAAACCAGAGAATGGGCACATCCAAACACTGGTGGGAATATCAATTCTGGTTAGCTCTCTGGAGGGCAATTTGGCAATATGTCCATGCCCTCTGACCTAACACTTCCATTTCTAGGAATTCATTTTAAAGACATACTCGGGCAAATGCACAAAGATGTATGTTCATGGTATTCCTTGCAATGTTGTTTATAGCTGTAAAAAAAATGGAACAATGTGAAAGTCCAACCAGAGATTAATTAAACAACTACATTCTTGCAAATTAAAATAAGCAACTGTTTAAAAGAATGGGGTAACTGTGTGTATGCAAATGTTGAACCATGACCAAGATATATGGTGGAGTATAAAACAAGTTGCAAAGTATCAGATATCATGTGTAAAACAGCACATATGTGTATGTGTGTAGTTATTGACATATGTACAAGATGTTTACCAAAAAGTTAACAGTATTTAGCTCTGGATGGTGTGACTTTGAGTGATTTTAATTTTCTTATTATGAAACTCTCTTTGGCTTGAATTTTGTTTTCAATGAGCATATATCATTTTTTATAATAAGAAGAAAACTAGTGTTAAAAGGTGGAACAGAAAACGGCAGTGGGGAAGAATTTGATATCCAGAACCTGGAATTCAGTCTAAGGCCATAGTACACAGAATAACATAGGAACTGGGGTGATCGTCACGGCAACTTCATAACACTGAAAATTAATAAACATGAAGGTTCTATTGAAGTAAATAAAACAGAACTGAATATAATGAATGTAGAAATATATTCGCTTGGGGGGCAGCTGGGTGGCTCAGTCGATCAAGCGTCAGACTCTTGGTTTCAACTCAGGTCATGATCTCAGGGTCATGAGATCAAGCCCCACCTCGGCTCTGCAACGGGAGTGGAACCTGCTTCAGATTCTCTCTCTCCCTCTGTCCCTCCAGTACCTCCCCCTCAAAAACATATTTATTTATTATATATTTTATTATTTATATATGTAAGTACATTTTATTATTTATATATATTCACTTGGGAATATTTCACAGTATATTAAGGGTAAGTGAAACAAAAGCTAACTAAATAGACATTAGTTCTATACACATTTTAAATTTATTCTTACACTCAGAGTAGAAAAAAAAATCCAAAAGGAGAGATGCCAAAATGTATACTACGGTCGCTAGTGACTCTTCTTTTCCTTTTCTTTATTTTCAAATGTCTCTCTAATGAACAAGCATTATTGGTGTACTTTTTTGTTGTTGTTGTTCTAAAAACATTATATAGAAATATTAGAAATACTAGAAATACTAGAAAATAGTTCCAAACCTCAGCCTTCCCCCCCCCCCCACCTCCAGCATTAAACTGCCCACAGAGACAGCCCCTGGGAGCCCCTGCAGCTGACCTGAAGCGCCTGTGAAGTGCTGACTGCCACCCCAACACAAAACAAGCTGGGGAAACCCAGGGTACCTATTCTGATTTTGTGTCCTGAGATGGACGGGGTTATAAAACATACCGGCTCAGATTACAGGCTAAGCATGACAAGTCTGTCTGGTACAACCTAACAAAGGAATTTACACAGAATGAGAAATTTACACATTTCATTTCCCAGGGTGGGAATGAATTACAGGAGAAAAGATCCCCTAACAGTGCCTGCCACGCTCCCTACATGCTTCTGAATTATGCCTTCCCTGCCTTTCTCACACCATTTACCTATTGCTGTAAACTAAGGTAAACGAGTATCTTGAAAAGGTGAAAAAGAGGGAGAAGTGAGAAAAGAGTGCTTTTCTAACAGAGTCCAACTTTTTATGTATTTTCAGGTGACCTGGGAGATGCCAGACCTCCCGACCTCCCTCCCTCCCATCAGGGCTAGTAACAATAGTTTTTCTCTCCGGGGTAATGTAGATGACACATTTTTCCTGTAGCCTGTCTTCCTGTAAAGTGCAGGAATTCCTGCACTTTCTGGGTGCCCTTCCTGTTAACTTACATTTCAGATTTCCTCAAAAGGCATCCTACCACTTTAATATTTGAAAAATGTCAGCTCAACCCCAGACAGCTAATATAAACAAGCTGAAAAGCATACCACCTAAAGTTACAACTGTGGAAAACAAAATTTCTTTTTAAGAAATTCTTTCTCGGAATCTCACTGCTGGTAAGGCTGGGAAGAAGTAGCCCAGTCCTTCCAGCTCCCAGAGAGTCTGTAATTCTTTTGCCTCTACTCTGCCTTAAATTAGAGGTCTGTGAAACCGAATTATAGTGATCCAGAAAGTTCGTAAAGGTCCTTTGAATTGAACATGTTGTTAAATTCTTCAATACTATGAGGTTGTGTCCACCTTTCACTTCTGCCTCCCATTCCACTTGGTTATAGTATTACAAAGCAGTTTGGTACTGCGAAAAATGTCTTGGCCACTTGAGAATACCGTAGCTGAATTAGGCCAATTCCACACTTAACATCCAGGCCAAGGCTTCCATGCCATTTCTGAAATGATCATCCACTTCCTTCTATCGATAATTTTCTTTCTGCACAGGAACCTCACATTGACACCAGATGTACCTTCCGAAGAGGACCCAATTAACAAAAACCATTTGGCTAACTGGGAACTGATCTGAAGAACCACCACCAGTATCTGATCTACAGTGGGCGCACTCCTGATAGAAGTGTGCCATGCTAGTATCTTTTAGTTTCTCAACTCAGAAACTTGCTTTACTAGGACAAAGCTACCTTCAGAGTGAGGAAAAAAAAAAAAAAAAGTAGAAAAGAAACCTGATTTACTTTAGACCCTAAGGTCCAAAGATAAGATCACTATAATACCATCTTCTTCATGAAACCTATCTCCCAGAGAGATCATTGCCATTTCTGAACTCCAACTGGGACATTTCTTTTTACTATCTATACAATAATCTTGTATCATCATGATTTGCATACGCGCTTTCTAAATGGTAAGTTCCTTGAAGGAAACAGGTACATTTTAAATATTTTTGTATGCCCCCAAATCCTATGCACTACATTATCTATCTATCTATCTATCTATCTATCTATCTATTTAAAATCTCATACATCCACATACATGAATATGTACAGATACCTACACACATACACATACATATTTATACATCTATTAAACCGAATTGAATAAATAAGTGTATACCAAATACAAAGTAACTGATGCCAGCTCTTTAATACATCAAAGCTTGGAATGCCCATTCGAAGCTGTTATGTCTAAGAGATTGTAGGTTTTCCCTCTATTAAGGAACATCTGCACTTCATAATGCCAATTCCTACGTTCTTCAGCACTCTGAGCTTTCCAGAGTCCCATTCTCCCCTAATGGTCAAGGAAAACACAGCCTTACTTTGAACTCTTGAGAATATATATCACCTCCTTCTTGGTCTGAGATGTATGATTCTCATCAGGAATTAAAAAGGGATTCAACAAAAAGCCAAAAAAAAAAAAAAAAAAAGGCAGAAAGCTTATGAGACACTTTAATTTCACCAGATCTTACCCATGCATGTAGTCTTACTCACCTATACCTAATTCACCTCTTCCCTCCATACATCCTCATATGGCATATGCTTTCTCTATAGGGAAGGATTTGTTCTGAAACAAGTGACTTAGGGTCCTAGAGACACCTGACAACACCCCCTTAGCTCTCTAATGCCATGTCAGAAATTTTTAAAATCCCCTCCCCAGAATGACATTAGGGCTGCAAAACACAACTGTGTAAAAAAAAAAAAAAAAAAAAATCAAGAAAATGAAAAAAAATTAAAAACAACCATAACCCTGAATTTCTGACTTAGTATAGATGTCTAAATACATGAAATTATACATTTAAAAGATTTTATTATGATTTTCAACAAAACGGTGCAGTCCCCTCTTGTTGGTATAATGCTTAAAAGTACAGTTTTTCTCCCCATATTTTCCCCCAAGATGCAAAGCATCTCCCAAATGGGGAGACATAAAACATCTATGTCCTCACTGCTGCTTCTAAATACTGTGAGCCAATAAGCAATTGGTGTACAGTGCAAAATCTCAGAAGAGAAAGACTTCTCGTCTGCTTTTTTTTTTTTTTTTGGTAATATGTTATTATTCACACTTCACCTTTACTTCCTTTAAAAATCAAAAGTTGCTTAATGTTCAAAGCGATATCAATGGAAATTTAGCTAAAAACAGGCACCGCAACGGTTTATTCCCAAAGGAATATAAGATTACATTAATTTCCTACTAGTTTAACTCAACTTTTACCTTTCATCTTCACCTACGGACTTTTTAAAAGTTTGTATTCCTGTTGCACATAAAATTACTTATAATGTGTGTGCATACTAAAGAATTTTACAATTATATAAAGCACTGCACATTTAGACGCTACCAACCTGCTCTATCTCTCCTGACTGTGCAAAAGGCAAAAAGAGCTCAGTAATCCTAGCAGAAGAATGCAAATAACGTCAATGCACAGCTGAACTGCAAGCCCTGCCTTACAGGAACTCTCTGTGTCTGCAAAAAAAAGACACATACTAAACAGGAAATGCAACTGAGCTGTGGAAAACCTCAAACTTAAAAATGCAATCGCCAGGCGAAAATTGCATCCATGCATTCATAAATGCATGCACAACCCTTTGCATTTTTGCAAGTAATGCAAATAGCCTCTTACCTTTCGACTGAGACATTTTCCCCTTTCCTTTGATGGGGGAGGGGAGCACAAAAGACTTTGCCTTGCTTCTCTTCTGTAGCTAGTTTTGCAACAAAGATGCAAGCTGCAGGCGTGCAATCTTCATGCAAGTGGAGTTTCTCTTGACCGATGCAGCAGATGGACTTTCAGGGAATCAAGATGTAAATGCACACCTTGCAAAACAGACTGGAAAGTGATTTTTCCCCCAGTTGCAACGTTAGGGAAGGCTGTGCTGCAGCTACATGATGGGCCAGGGCTGGCAGCTAAAAGCTCCAAACTTGGAACTGAGTATCTTAGTGCGCAGACGTCCTTCCTGCGAAGGGCGCGGGGGCCGCTGGGTAATGTAGTTCCGAGCAGAGTCCACGGGGCTCGGATTTAAGGAAACGTGGTCGCTCAGGTCGCTGAGCGGGAGGACTGGGTGCACCCAGATAAACAAGTCAGACATGCAGTCGGTAGTGAAGTGATGAGGCCAGAAACGGCGGGGCCAGGGCGAGGGAGCATTTTTGTTACGGAAAAGCCCCTGAAACAACAACAGTTGAAGAACATTAGGTTAGCTGAAAAGCATTTGGCTCGCCGAGAAGGTTGGCTTGGCTGTTTCGTGCTTGCAGGGCAGCACCTGTTGCAGTGTCCTTGCCCGTAGACGTTTTACCCCCACACCTCCATTTTTTTAGAACAGTTTTCTCGCATGGAGCATTGGTTGGTGATTTGGCCTGGTTTAGAGGTAAGGTGACCCCTGGCAACTGAAGAGAGAAGATGCAGAGTTTTTACTAAGAAATGATCCGGGTCGGTTATTTTCAAGAAACCTGAAATTCATTCATTCCTGGGGGTTGGGGGGATGGGGGGGCGGATAGTTCTCATTTCTTGAAGGGTTAAAGAGGAAGTGCTGCTTTTTAGGTGTCCAAGCTAACTGTATCAGAGTTAAAATGTTTAGTTGCTTTTTTTTTTTTTTTTTTCTCACCTGATGGAGGAGGAAAGTCCCTGGTGTAAGGGAGAAACGGGGTGGTAATCTTAAGCAAATCAGGTATCTTGAATTTAGTCGACAAAATTAACAGGTATTTGTTGAGCTTGGATGGGCCAGCCTCCTTTCTAGGGTCTTGGGGCATCCACTTGTCATGTGTTGTTCATGGCTAGGGAATGGGCAGCAATATGGTAGACAGAGCCACCCCCTACGCAAGGAAGCCAGAGATGCGCAGGGTGATTCCATGCAAGGAATGAAACCGAGTCTGGGGGCATGGGCTGAAATGAGCTCAGACTTCTGCTTTACTGAGTAGACCAGACTCAGAAATGTGCTTTCAAGGTAGAGTGGGGGAAATGGAGGATTGTAGGCATCTGAGACCCTAACAGGCAGGGTAAGGAAATGAGGACAGCCTATTCAGGAGACACTAAGGATACCATGTTGCCTTGTATGCAAAAGTGGTGGTGGACAGAATGTGTAGGTGAGGACTGTGCTGGGCGGTAAAGGCCAACTAGGGGGTTGGACTTTATTCAGCAGGTACTTGGGAGGTGAAAGGCTTTGGGGGGGGGCGCTTAACAGAATCAAAGCATTGTTTTCAGAAAATTTGTCCTCAGCTATCTCCATGAATGGAAACTCTCGGAGGGTCTAGAGATAGGTCAGGTCAGTAGCGGGAAATTAAAAAGGGCATTTTGAAAGACAATTCAGGTAGATTTGATGACTGCAAATGAAAACTATTGTAGTTTTGTTTGGAATTCTAGGAAGCCAGGGCCTTCTGAGTAATGGATACATCAGAGGGAAGAAGGCCACCATGTTTAAGCTAGAAGTCAGCAAATCAGCTCTTAAAACAAATACACCGTAGGTGTTGGAAGGAACATTGATTTACCGAGGTTAATCTCCTGTCCTGATATTATTGAGAATTAATCAGGGTCACCTTGTATTCATATTGGCTTCTGTCCCCAAGTCGAAGGGGGTCTGTATCCCAGGAGCAACAGACTCAGAGACTTGCTGGCTAATTTTCTTTCACTGTCCTTCCAGGCAAATCATTGCTGGCTCTTCCTCTCCTTCTTGCACACACCATCTCAGCACCTCTTGGAACCGGCATTTTTGTTCTCTGAGCCTCATTTAACCAAGAGGCATGTAAGTGTGGAGATCTGCATCGGTGCATCCCGTTCACCTCCGCAAACATTAGTGGAGCACCTGCTAAGTGCCAGGCCTTGGGGTAGCTACTGGAACTGCTGCGCACAGACTCCCTTAACATCCCCATCCCACCCCAGGGCCTGCACAGCAACGCAGAGCTTACATCAGTTTGCATTTTATGTGGTCAGCAGCATTGCTCTTAGATTGTCCCAGACGCCTTTCTTTATGGAAGAGTTCTGATCACAACCCGTCTAGTGCATTTTGTCCTTTGTGCTTGTGCTTTCTGTTCATGGCATACACAGTTCACCGCTGGCACATGGATTGCATTCTGAAAATCCATCTGCAATCCGTATTCCCATAGAAACAATAATGTTCCACAGCCAATGCACATATTCACCCATACACCCATATGCAAAACACCTTTGACCGATAAATTGGCTGCACCACATGTTTCAAAACACCAACATAGAGATGGCCGCTGGCTCAGTTGGTAGAGTTTGCAACTCTTGATCTCAGGGTGATAAATTCAGGCCTTACGTTGGGCGTGGAGCTTATTTAAAAAGATACATAAAAATAAATAAAAATAGCAAAAAGTGATCTTTTTTCTTTTTCTTTCTGGAAAATATACTTGTCAAGTTTCCATAGGGAATTCAGCCTCTCTCTGAAGTCTTAGATTCCAGAAGAAAAAAGTTCTTGCCTTGGTCAATGCTTTCCTCTCCCCGTAGACAGTCCTGGGTGGTGGTAGAAGCTGTACCTTTCAACAGCCATGGGCCTTTCCTCTTCCTGCCAGTCTGTGGCGATGCTCCTAGATGCTCCTAAGATAGGAAGCTCTCCCATGGAGGTGTAAGGAAGCCGAAACAAAATCTGGCACATTATTCTTTTATTAGACAGTACCTCAGGTGTTTATCATGAGGTGGCTTGTGCTCCTGCTTCGAATCCCCCATCTTGAAAATGTTCTATACTGGGGCACCCGGGTGGCTCAGTGCTTCAGCATCTGACTTCAGCCCAGGGCGTGATCCTGGGGTCCTGGGATCAAGTCCTGAGTCAGGCTCCCTGCAGGGAGCCTGCTTCTCCCTCTGCCTGTGTCCCTGCCTCTCTCTCTCTCTCTCTCTCTCTGTGTGTGTCTCTCATGAATAAGTAAATAAAATTTAAAAAAATAATAATAAAAGCCAAATGTGATGCATTCCTCTCCCCACCCCCCAGCTTATAGTTGCCATCAAGACAGTGGCACACTCCTTGGCATGGTATAATTGGCTCCTTCAGTCCTGCCCACTGCTTACTCTCTAGCTTCATTTGTCACCCTACGTTGATGCTATAGCCAGAAGCCAGATTTCTCTCTCCATTCTTTTAGATATACTGATCCCTCTGGCTGGCAGGCCTTTTCCATTCTCAACCTAGCTCATTCTGATCTGTGCTTGAAGAGTTAGCTTGGCTGCTAACTTCTGACAGCCTTCTGTGACCCAGCACCCTGTGAGCACCCTCAGTGTGAATTAGCTGTATTCTCTGATTCTGTAGTTCCCAGCATACACCTCTTTGTTGATTCTCATCATAGGACTGACAGGTGTTCATTTACATCTTTGTCTCCTCCAGGAGCCTGAACTCCTGAAGATCAGAAACTTATCTCTGCATTCCCAGTGCCCTGGAACTAGCATATAATAGGTACTCAGATGCATACTGAAACAATGAATGCAATAAATCGGGAAAGGACTTGTGACCATGTACAGCCTGCAATAACTAGATTCCAGCGATAGTAACACCTGCAGGGAAAACTAGAACACCTGGGCAAAGCCCTGTGCTGTCAGGTTAGAAGTGTGATTCTTGGAAGGATGCCCTTAGGTTAAGTCAGACTGGCTCTGAAAGAATTATTCTAGAAGTACATGCAGGGTGAGAAGGTGAGGGGAAGATAGCATGTCTCAACCTGGGGTGAATTTGCCCTCACCCACCCACCCAGGGACATTTGGCAATATCTGGAGACATTTTTGGTTGTCACAATGGGGGGGCGGGGGCGGGGCAGTCAGTGATACTGGCATCTAGTGGGTAGAGATCAGAGATGCTGATAATCTTACTGTGAGGCACAGGAAGCCTCCCACAACCAAGAATTATCTGGTTCAGATGTCAGTAGGGCTGAGTTTGAGAAACGCTGGTGTATAGTGACACCTTGAGAAGTTACTGACATTCTTTTTTTTTTTTTTTAGATTTTATTTACTTGAGAGAGAGCATGAGTGAGCATGAGCAGGGATGGGGGTGGGAGGGAAGAACAGAGGAAGAGGGAGAAGCAAACTGCCCTCTGAGCAGGGAGCCCAATGTGGGGCTCGATCCCAGGACCCCAGGATCATGATCTGAGCCCAAGGTCAAGTCCATTTAATGGACTGAGCCACTCAGACACCCCGGACATTATTTTTTTTTTTTTTTTTTTTTTATGATAGTCACAGAGAGAGAGAGAAGCAGAGACATAGGCAGAGGGAGAAGCAGGCTCCATGCACCGGGAGCCCGACGTGGGATTCAATCCTGGGTCTCCAGTATTGCGCCCTGGGCCAAAGGCAGGCACTAAACCGCTGCGCCACGGAGGGATCCCCCGGACATTCTATTTTTAAGTTAATTTAAAGCTAATGAAATGGAGACTGGGTGGCTCAGTCCGTGAAGCATCTGCCTTCAGCTCAGGTCATGATCCCAGGGTTCTGGGATCAAGCCCCATGTTGGGCTCTCTGCTCAGCCAGAAGGCTGTCTCTCTTCCTCTGGCTGCTGCTCCCCCTACCTGTATTCTCTCTCTCTCTCTCTCTCTCTCTCTCTCTCTCTCTCTCTCTGACAAATAAATAAATAAAAATCTTTTGAAAAAAAATAAAGCTAATGAGATTTGGTAAGTGTAACTTTTGATATGAGGAAAACACTAGACTCTAAAAGATGTGAATTCTAGTCCTGACTGCAGAAAAAGTTAGCAGTGTCTCCTAAGGCAGATCATTTAACTTTCTGGTCCTCTTTTGGTTCCACTAAAATGAGGAGGGTCAAACTAAGTTCCAGTTCTAAGATCCAATAGCTGTAAACCCAGCTCAGTGTCTGATTAAAACCACCAAAGATTTAAAGGAAGAGAGGTGTACTATTCTACTTTTTACATTGGGATTAAGGGCTCCTGATCCCCTATTCCTACAGACCAACTAATGACTGTCATAACAATATCCCTTAAGAGATGAGACAAGAAATATTCAAATCACAGTTTGAAACGTTGCCTTCCAGATAGCAACACTCATCTGTATGTGACATTTATGAATGTTTTCCAACAATGTCTACTAGATGTCAGAAACATGGGAAAGAAGGTGCCAGAGTTAAAGCTAAGAGTTCAACTCTGAATATCTACTTTCCTGGATTCTAGGAAATTACAGTATAAATAGGTACGTTATATATAATGACATATATTGGAAAGAAACATGGCAGGGCAGTTTACGGAACTGGATGAGTTGTAACTGTACAATAGCTTTTAGTACAAATTTTGTTTTTATTGCATTAATATATCACAATGAATTATGATTGTTGGTAGAAATTTTAGAAATCCCAAGATAGATTGAGCTTAGCTTCCAGTGCCCTCTCCAGTATATGGCCCAGCTATACCTTTTCCTCCTTATCTTCCGTTCATATCCTCTGTGATTCCTTTGTTTAAGCAATGTGGTCAAAACAGGATTATTTATCCTTCTGAAATACGAATCTCCGTGTCACCACTTCTGTTTGTTAACTCATGCCAGTCTACGTCTTTACCTTATTCTGGCCCTACCCTAAGTCTTCATTTTTCTGGCATCTACCCCTCATTGAAGATTCAAGGTCACTGCTTCTATGAAGTTGTCCTTGATCACATCCCTCTGTCTTAAAACATTGTCCCCTTTAAATTCTGATGGCATCTATTAGCTCTTAAGGGCCATATATTGAATACTTGCAGTAATATTACTTAAGTACAGATCTTACCTTTTCTGCTAAATCTTTCCTTCTCCACACATTCCTAACCTACTCCCTTGGGCAGACCTTACTTGTCTATATTTGGCCCCTGTTCTAAGCTTGGGTGGGGACAGTTTCATCTTCATCATGATTCCCGAGGTAAGATATATGCCATGCACATAATATGTGTTCAGTTAATACTTGTTTATCTGATGTGTGGATAGATTTATTACATACTGAATGTATTCACCGAAAATGGATTGATTAGCTTATCTTAGCGTTCTTTGTTAGAAGTTAAACAAATGCCAACACAGAGATTTACTAGGAAGAAGAATTTTTATTTCATTATGATATATGATTATCTAAAAAGTGTTTGACTAATACTTTAAGACTCCTCTTAAGAGATTTTCAAATTACTACCAACAACCTTGAAAATAAGTGTCTGATGTATCTAATGGAAATGCCAGCTGACTCTCCAGAGTCCTCATTATTCATTCTTATTGAATAAAAAATTTGTAATATGAATGTTCAGTGTGTCTAAGCAGTCAAGGAGCTATACAGAACTCCAATGTGGTGCTCTTTCAACTTTTTGGTTTCAAAACCAAATTGAATCTTAGCCAGGCATACTGGCATGAGCTGACTGACAAAGGATGTAGGTTCTAGGGAAGTAAGAATAGAAATGATTCCTGCCTAGCATTCACCCTATAAGATGTTCATATGTCATCTAGGTGGTGTGTAAAGCAGATAGCAAACTGCTTTGAATCATTAGGTGAAGTAATACAGAGCGGCACAAAAAAGATTTCAAATTCTGTTAAGAGAGAAAATTGATATGATGTCTAATCCAACAGATGCATATACTTTTTCTTCTCCTCCCACTATAGTCAAATCAACCAGTTTCAACCTCTGTAAACACACACACATGCACGTGTGTGTGTGTGTACATCGTTGTGTCTCTCATACAACACTCACTCATTTTCTTCTGTGGTCCTGCCCCATCTGGCTTCTGAAAATCTGAACAAGTCAGAGCTCTACAGAAAGCCAAATAAATGATCATGCTCTGTATGTCAGGTTCAAGTTACACTTAAATTTGGAGCTGCTTTGCTCCTAATCAATCCCATATTTAATCAGTCGTTGATTTGTATCATACAGGGTGATCCAAAAAGAAGTGCACCTTGGCCACCCAGATACTCAAATATTTCACTTTGCAGCTTCTCTAGAACCTCCTATTTGTACTGCATCATTGTTTGCAACCTTAAAAGAATGAAGAATCTTGTCATGGCTGTCATTGCAGTTGTCAGAAGTGATATATTACAGAGGGGTCCAGGGTGATAGATGCATGCCCTAGTGACATGAAAGGCACATATCAAACATTTATTAAATTGTAAAGAACTCTAGGGTCACCTGGGTGGCACAGTTGGTTAAACACCCGGCTGTTGATTTCAACTCAGGTCATGATCTCAGGGTTCTGAGGTCAAGCCGTGCATGGGGCTCCACACTCATTGTGGAGTCTGCTTGAGATTCTCTCTCATCCTTTCCCTCTGCCCCTCCCCCTACTCATGCTCACTTGCTCACTCTCTGTAGGGAGAATTTCTTTACAATGGGAGTTGTAAAATTATGGCCCATGCGCCAAATTCATGGTACCTGCTGTTTCTGTAAATAAAATGCTATTGGAGTACAACTATGCCTATTTACCTATGTATTGCCTGTGGCTACTTTTGAACCACAATAAAGACTACCTGGCCTGCAAAACCTAAAATATTTACTTTCTGGCCCTTAACTGAACTAGTATACAGACCTTGCTTTACAAATTGGTCTTGACTACATATTCCTATGAACCCCAATCCCAGTTACTAATTAATGCATTTCCAAAGGTGTTCAATTTTTTTTTTCAGTCAGCTTGTACTTGAACTGTTTCTAATACAAAAGTCTTAATTCCCCAATTATATTGTATAGTCCTTGGGAATACTCATGAACACCCTGGAGATCTTCTATATCACAGCAGGGGATACAGAGCAAGTCTGTTCCAAGTATTTCTTGATAGACTGATTAAATGGAGCATTTACTATAAGAATCATGAATCTTGTAACATAGGAAAAAATGAGCTCTCAGTTTTCCTTGAATATCTCTGTTTTTCCATCTATTTTCCTTTTCTTACTTATCTCTCAGGATATTCAAATCCCAGATGTTTAAATACTAGGTCTATGCACGAAAGAAGGATTAAGAAAAATCAAAACACAAAATACAGGCAATGCCAGCTATGAAACATTACATCTCACAAATCTTTTTATCTTGGGAGCCCAGAAAGAAAAGAGAAAAGCATCCTGGTTTATTACATCCCATTTTAAAAAGTAATAGACCTTCACTAAGACCTACAGTGTACCATGTTTCTAACCCAACATGGTATGGGTTAAGAAAATGGAAAAAGGATGATCTCTGTTCTGAGAAACTTAAATCCTGTGGGTAATGTTAGTAACATTTGTATAATATTTCAAGGTTTACAGGCTCTTTCCACATCCACCATTTATAATTTTATCCTTACGGTGACACTGAAGTGGGTTGTCCCTAAATCCCAGTTTATCATCATCATCACCTCATGTTATTGCTTTACTTGGATAAGATGGGAAAACATGTGATTTAAAACTATCTGGCTATCAAGGTAGAAACTTGTCTTCTGATTCCTAGTCCCTTAGTTGAGCTATCCGGTCTTGTTTTAGGCTAGGTAACATTCTTGCCAATGCCCTGGAAACTGTACCTTTTTCAGGTTAAGAGTCATTTAGTAACATTTTGCCTTGTTTTATATTAGTTACTCATGGGATAAGCTCCACTCCAGACCCATAAAGTCCACAGTAAATCTGGGTATCTCCTTTACACTCTGTACCTTAGCCAACGTGCTGTGACAATTCAGTAAATCCTGTACTATTTGAGGATGAGTTAGAAACACTGATATAGGACAGTGTTGTGCCCTTGAAGGCTCCTTGATCTGTTTACATTGATATTAATAGATGGTTCTGGGCTTCAGTCACAGACCTGAATAATTCAGGTCAGACTGCCCTGCTGCACTTTTTTAAAAAACTATAAAATATTCTGGGAAATATTTTAGATAAGTGATATATGCAAGTTACAGAAAAAGTTCAGAAGCCCACAGAGCATTAAGCTGTCTGAACTATACGGTGCTGTAGAGATAATTATAGTCAATATAATGAATCAACTTTTCCTTAAATTTTTCCATTTGGATTAGTGTCCAAAGGAAATGCTTTATTATTAATGGCATATGGCAGATAAGTTGAAAATAGTGCTAATTTTCCTTATTTCCGCTCCTTGGAGATGGTAGACTAATAATTTTGTTTGTGAGCCAAATTTGTAAAAACAGTGGGTTCTATATATTTGTTAAATTAGTCTATCTTATAACCAAATAGCATTTTAGAAGTATTATGTAATTGTATAGTATTAGAAAGTAGCTATAATAAGTGTCTGATGGTATTTTATAGATTGGGCTTCGTACCGTAAAGAGGGTTAAGGTTAACCTCTTTATGGTGCAGTAACGTGAGCCACATGCTCCGTGCCTTTTCATGATTCTGTAGCCTGCAACATACGGAGTAAAACAGCAGAGGTCTATTAGATGATACCTACTGCCTGTGGAATTGTTCGGAAGTCTATTTCAGAGCTCCTTTCCAGCAGCCTTTCTTTACTGACATTTAGGTGGGAAATGAAGAGAACCTAAAAACCTGCACATTTGCAAAAGCAACCAGAGATTTCCATTTTACAGGGCCTCATTTATCCTGTTGTTTCTGGATTGTTGTCATCCAAATAAATATCAAACGCATGTACTAAACAGTTTTGGGCATAGTGCCATCTGGCACTAAGTAAATTTTGGAATGCTGGTGGATATTTCAAAGAAAATTGCAGAAAGCGTCGTATACAATTTCCTTAAGCTTATTTCCACGAGATCTTTGATGTCAGAAGCTCATTCTACAGGTTTTTAAGAGGCATTTGAATGATTTTTTTTTAAATACCCAGGTAGTGCCTTATGAAAAGATATAATGCTTGGCTCCTAACTTACAAAGACTTGTTAATTTTGCGTAAAATAGAGCTTCTATTAGTAGTCATTTAAAATATACTGTGTAAAAAAATGTTAAATATGTATAAATTTCATAATATTAGTTCTTACACCATCTTAGTGAGATAGCAAACCAAAGTATATCTAGGTTTGAAGTTAGGGACAACATATATTCACAATAAATGCTCCTGGCATTACAGGTAGATTCCAGAAAGGAAGCAGAGTATATATATTTTAAAAGATTTATTTATTTATTTGAGAGGAAGAGAGAGACTGCATGTGCAGGGAGGCAGGGCAGAGAAAGAGGGAGACAAGCAGACACCAAAATCAAGAATCAGGTGCTTAACTGACTGAGCCACCCAGTCACCTGAAGCAGAATATATTTATGACATCTAACTATCTTCTAAACTAAGATTAAGCAAATTATTATAATTCATAGGAGGTGAGCAAGCCACCTCAAACGTAAAATCATTGCATTATTTATCCCTGTATCTGCAAATATCAGTTTCTTTCTTCTTCAACATTGGAGGGGTCAAGTTGATTCAAATTTTAATCTAGTAAGCTGAAGGGACTGTTTTAGTTTGCAAGCTGAGAACCCTCACTGTTACAATTTTAAGTGACCTGATATATAGGATGTTGACTTAGAGGCAATATGAAGGTGAAACCAAAATCATTACTAGGTATTCTCTGTTATATTTAAAATTAAATACCAGAGAAACAAAGCTTTCCAAAATATGATTAAAGTTATACCTCTGTGCTACCAACCTGTTAATCTACCTCCCAACTCAGAGACGTAAAGCCTGTGTTCTATAAAGATATTTAATGATTGTCATCCTCAAGTCTTTATATAACCAGTAGTCACAGACTATTTTTCAAGGACAATTGTGACTCTGAAATATGGAATTATTGGTTAATGATGCTCTTCAAGTGCCTTCTACATAATATAGTTCCTCTGTTCTGTCTCAATCCATTTTTGATGATGAATCAAAAGATGTTACATGAAAAAATGATTCTAAGGATTCCTGCTGTTTTCTCATATCTGAATTAGCAAATTAATACCTATCCTACCTGTTTTTAAAATTTTATATTAGTAGAAGAGTCAAATATGATGAATATTTTTTTAAAGATTTTCCTTATTCTAGAGACACAAGGAGAGGGGCAGAGACATAGCCGGAGGGAGAAGCAGGCTTCCCTGCAGGGAGCCCGATGCAGTACTCTATCCCAGGACCCCAGGATTATTTTCTGAGCCAAAGGCGGACGCTCAAACACTGAGCCACCCAGGCATCACATGATGAATATTTCTACTGAAAGCAGTTTAGGCTGGAAAAGGCAGAAAAATTCAGAATGTTATTATATGGAAGTATATTTCATGAGAACTAGTGGATATGTTCAGATACAGATTAAAAGAAAAATAAAAGGGAGTCAGATAATTTGGAACATATTTAATCTACTTATAATGAATACTGCAAAAACCAAATTCATACATAAAAAGCAAAATAATCAACTTTAAATTAATAAAATCATTTCAGGTCTATTTCAGAGAAAATAATGTTCCCTGCATCACCTGCACAGGAGTAGATAAGTGTCTCTGTTATCTTAGCTGTAGTTAGAATCACCATTCTTTCCACTCAACTGAACAGTTGACAATTGAGGACTGATGACATAAGAGCCCCTGAGATACCATTCATTGTGGTTCAGGCTGTAAATACTGTGATTTAGGCTGTAAATACTGTGAAAAATTAGGTGCAATAAAAATTCAAGTAAATATGAATTTTGGGCCCTGGTTTCATGTTTAGAGGATTCTGGTAGAGATAGAAAAGTGTCAAATACCAAAAATATAGCATAAGAAGATGCTATTTTCCTGTGTAGTATCCCATGGAGCAGATACACTGACAGAGCTCGAGCACTTGCTTCCATGACAAGTCAGTTTCCATTATTGGCTAGTTGTTCACAGGTATAATTTGATGACACTAGATCTGTATGGGCTGACCATAATTGTGAGGGGATTACAGCACAGACTCTGGAGTCAGACTGCCTGGCTGGGTTGGACTCCTGGCTCTTCTAATTACAGTTGACCCTTGAATAACACAGGTTTGAACTGCATGAATCCACTTATTTGTGGATTTTTTTCCAATGAATACAGTACTGTAAATGTATGCTCCTTAGGATTTTCCTAACGCTTTTTTTCTCTAACTTTATTGTAAGAGTACAGTATATAATCAATATTACATACAGAATACATGTTAATCGACTATGTTATCTGTAAGGCTACCAGTCAGTAGTATGTTATTACTAGATAAGTTTTGGCAGAGCCAAAAATTATTAATGGATTTCCCTGAAACAGATGTAATATAGTGTGTCAGTTGTACTCAAATTATAAAGAACGTATACAACTCAATGCCCAAAAAACAATCCAATTCAAAATGGCAGAAAAAATGAACCAGACATATCTTCAAAGGAGACATCCAGATAGTCAATATACACATGAAAAGATGCTTAGCATCCCTCATCACTAGGGACATGCAAATCAAAACTACAATGAGATATCACCTTACACCTGTCAGAATGGCTAAAATCAAAAACACAAAAAACAACAAGCATTAGTAAGGATGCAGAGGGGAAGGAAGCCTCATGCACTGTTGGTGGCAATGCATACTGGTGTGACCACTGTGGAAAACAGTATGGAGATTCCTCAAAAAGTTAAAAATAGACCCATCCTACAAGGGCAGCCCGGGTGGCTCAGCAGTTTGGCACTTGCCTTCAGCCCAGGACCTGATCCTAGAGACCCGGGATCGAGTCCTGCATCAGGCTCCCTGCATGGAGCCTGCTTCTCCCTCTGCCTGTGTCTTTGCCTCTCTCTCTCTGTGTCTTTCATGAATAAATAAATAGCATCTTAAAAAAAAAAAACCACCCTACAATCCAGTAATCACATGAGTGGGTATTTGCCCAACGAATACAAAAACACTTAATTCAAAAGGATATGCTCACTCTGGTGTTTGTTGCAGCATTATTTGCAATAGCCAACGTGTCCATCCACAAATGAATGGATACAGAAGATGTGGTATACGTACACAATGGACTATTATTCAACCATTAAAAAGAATGAAATCCTGCCATTTGCAACAACATGGATGGAACTAGTGAGTATAATGCTAAGTGAAAGAAGTCAGTTGGAGAAAGACAAATGCCATATGATTTCATTCATATGTGGAATTTAAGAAACAAAATAAATGAACAAAGGAAAAAGAAAGACACAATCCAAGAAACAGACTCGTAACTATAGAGAAAAAACTAATGGTTGCCAGAGGGGTGGTGGGTGAAGGGATGAGTGAAACAGGTGATGGGGATTAAGGAGGTCACTTGTCATGATGAACAACTGGCAGATATATGGAATTGTTGAATCGCTAAAGTGTACACCTGAAACTAATATAATACTATGTTAGCTATACTGGAATTAAAATTAAAAGCCTAGGGGCACCTGGGTGGCTCAGTGGTTGAGTGTCTGCCTTTGGCCCAGGTCATGATCCTGGGGTCCTAAGATCGAGTCCCACATTGGCCTCCCCACAGGGAGCCTGCTTGTCCCTCTGCCTATGTCTCTGCCTCTCCCTTTGTGTCTCTCAAGAATAAATACATAAAACCTTTTTAAAAATAAATAAAATTTAAGACCTAATATAATTTTTTTTTAATTTTAAAAAATGTTATTCATAGATTTTCAACTGTGTAGGGAGGGGAGGTGCCCCTAACCCCCATGTTGTTCCAGGATCGGCTTGTACTAGTTCTGTGAATTGAGCAAAACAGATCACTTCTCTGCCTTGGTTTCCTACAGATACAAAGGCAATGATAAAAATATCTACCTCATGAGGTAATTGAGAAATGTAAATAAACAAATAGACGTAAGGCTCTAAGAACAGTGCCCAGTCCACGGTATGCTTAGTGGCTATTAGGTATGGAAGCTTTGGGTTCTTTTTATTACTACTAAATTTCTCAGCAGTGGCTCCTTTCTTGAGAATGAGGATTGTATGTGAAGTGGGAGAGAATTGGGATGTAAGAACACACATCCTCTCAAGTGATAAGAGAAATAAAAAAGCTTTGAAATTAGAGGAAGGTTACCGCCAGCATTAAGAAATGTGAAAAGAAAGCCTTAGTTTAATGGAAGGGAAAGGGAGAAGAAATATTTTTATTATTGTGGCAAATCAAAACACTGTTGGATACTTGTTAAGAGGAAATGGAGGCCATATGGAGAAAACCATTCCATTCCACAGTGTGGGATGGATTTAAAGGACAACCAAATAGCCCAGGCGTGAATTATGTAGGCCTTTGGCCATATAATGTCATAGATTAACAAAGCAAACAGCAGAGGGCATAGTAGTAGTTAATGAGAGGTGGCAAGAGTCGTCAGGCTTCAATGGTCAGTTCTCATGATATGTTTTTTTTTATTATTAAAGAAATACACTGAAAACAGTATTTTGGTTCTTTCCAATCATTTGCGTGCATTAAGACCTTAATATTCTAAATCCTTCTATTTTCTTTAATCTCTGTATTTCTTATATTCGTTGTCTTTGTATGAACCTTTTTCTTGTAACCATTACTAGAGGGACTGCCTTCCTGCTAATGAAGTTGTTAATTAACTAAAGTAGCTCAATTTTTTTTTTTAAGATTTTACTTACTTATTCATTACACAGAGAGAGATAGAGACATAGGCAGAGGGAGAAGCAGGCTCTCTGTGGGGAGCCTGTTGCAGAACTCAGTCCCAGGATCCCGGGGTCATGCCCTGAGCCTGAAGGCAGATGCTCAACCACGGAGTCACCCAGGTGTCCCACTAAAGTAGCTCAATTATTAGACATATTTTAAAAATCAGAATGTTTTCCTTGAGGTCTACTTGCCTGATAATTAAATCAAGAAGAGAGGTGAGCATGTAGGGGAGGTATTTTATTATTATTTAAAAATGGAGCAGTTCTTATGAAAGATTTATTAATTGATTATATGTTTGAAATAATTTGTTTGATAACCTATCTGAAAGGATCCACATGAATTGTTCGGAAGTAGGCAGGGGTAAAAGGAAAGGCCTAGAAAACAAAATTAGATAATTTTTTTATCTGCATGAGTTACTTTCCATTGAGAGTTTAAAAATACACCTAGAAAATAAACGTTCTTCCTTTATCAATGTTAGGAAAAGTCCAGACATGAAAAATCATCCGGTAAGAATCTGCAGAACCTCAAAAGGATAAATAGGATTACATTGAGGTTTTAATCAGTGTTCAGAAAAATCAAAAAGTCCAGCCTACTGGTAGAATGTTCTGTTGCCTTCCTTCCACAAATACTAGTGCCAATTTTTGAAGTTATTATGAGTTCTGAAGCTACACTTTTGGCTTGTCTAAAAATGTATACATTTAACCTTTTAACTTTCATTTATCTGGGTGAATTATTTTAGGAATTTATGATCAATGCTGGTTTTGAGTCGATAGTAAAGGAAGAAAATAAGACATTTTTTAGATTTCATGTTCCCCGTGACAGATTCCTTCAAAGAAAAAAAAAGTTTCTGTAACAAGAGCTGAGCAAATATCTATGAGTGTGCCTTCCAAAAAATGAATTGAGCCTTGTGTCTTAAAAACAGCATTTTAAAAATAAGTCATAAGGGAGATGAGGGAGCTGAGCTGTGATAGATGATATTCCAGATATCTCTTCAATCAATTTTGTATAATGCTTTGGAAGCAGACTAACGAGTAATATGAAATCATTTTTCAGGATGCTGTATGTGCACACTCTTTGTTCTATTTCTGTATTCCTTGGCACAGGCAATTTAAGCAATGTACTTGTAATACTCCAAGAACAAAGACCAATTTCCCTGAAGGTGATGAGCACTCTTGAATTTCACAAATGCAAAAAAAAAAATCATTTTCATGTTGTCACATTTAGATAATGAAGTGTGCTAGATTTACAGAGTCTCCATGTTGAGTTTCAGAAATTATGCCCATTGTGTGTATGTTTTATTCCAAGAGTCAGAAAGTAGATGTAGGCCGTTCTTAACAAGCATTGACAAGTAGTAATTATCAGCGAGTGTTGTGAAAGATGGAGGGCTGAAAGGATTCAGACATCAGCTTCTGAACATGAGTATCTTTTATTCTCGGGAAAACAGGTATCCAGTTGATCTGTTGATGATCCTTCGTCGAGGATTCAGGATCGGATGGTATCTCTGTGTGACTGAAATGAACCACCTGTTGTCTTCAAATGAAAGTAAGGGAAAAGGTTGGAGAAGGACAATATATTAATCCTTCTGGCACCTTGCAGCCGCTTTGCTTGTTTTGCTTTACTTTGGAAGGATGTGCAGGGCTGAGAGTAGAAGTGCCTCCCATCTGGGCCCCCTCCTGGGATGTTCCCCTTGACAATGATGTGCATTCGAGCACACAGTATCCTGTCGGAGGGGATTCCAACGTTCAGAAGCTACCCTGTCTCTGCTCATCTGATTTTTCCTTGAATGTTGACATGCACGGTTTTGTTTGTTCTCCAAGTGTACCAAGGGCACTTTGCCAGAGAACTGTTTCCCTCACAGTGTAGGTAAGAATAGTGTCAGCACGATTAAAATGTTGGTAGCTATTTGACAAAAAATCCAAAGTGGAAATCCAAGGGTTGCAAGACACACAGATACTTTCTTCCCTCTTCCTGAAACCTAACCTGAATGAACAGGACCCAAAGATCGGGTGATTATTCTCTCCCCGCACTCCCCCTGAAGCTCCCCCATCTTTGGGGGCACAGTCCTGCTTAAACTTGTTTCTTCACATTCCACACAGAGGGCAGAGTTCTGAATGCGTACACAGTCTACCCTTACCCAGTTTCACGTTACGTAATAGCTGTGAATGCCCTCTTGTGCCTGGGAATAGTACAAAACTAAGCCTTGATAGAATGTCCACCAAAAAGAAAACCTTTGGGCAACATCTCAGTAGTTAGGCACAGACAGAAAGGCAATTTTGCCCATTTTACTAAAGCCTGAGACCCCATTATGAGGTCACAGAAGAAAATCAAGATAGGGACACCTGGGTGGCTCAGTGATTGAGCATCTGCCTTTGGCTCAGGTCGTGATCCCAGGGTCCTGGGATTGAGTCCCACATTAGACTTCCCATGGGGAGCCTGCTTCTCCCTCTGCCTTTGCCTCTGCTTCTTTCTCTGTATCTCTTATGAATAAATAAATAAAATCTTAAAAAAAAGAAAATCAAGACAATAAAGGGTTTGAGTTCATAAACCTCTCTTAGACCTGAGTGCAAAAAATTAGGGCCGATTGGAAAGCTATAATTTGCTTTACTGTCTTAAGAGTTGGAATGTTCACTCTCAAGATACTAGCTGCTGGGAAACCAACAGGCTCATTCAGATATATCCGTCTAGAAGAGTCATAGGACTTCTCATTCAATGACTAAACTGTAAGAACTTTATTGGGACTACAAGAATGCTTTTAAGGCAGCTAGTAGGAGGTTTCATTAGAAGTTCACAAATGGGGGGGAAAGGGGACGGGGGAGAAAGATGACCACAGAGATTTGGCACTCAAAACCTTGAGTTATGACACTCATTTTAAAGGTGTTTCATTCCTTCATTCATTCACTCACTCACTCATTCCACTTTGGAGGGAAGATGGAATGGGGAGAAGAATGAGTTCGGGCATCTCACTTGATAATCTTGCTCTTCCTGAGAGGTTCCCCAATCTGCTTTGAATAGGAAGAACATTGCTTGTAAAATCACATACAGCTAACTGTATTTAGATGGGTTATCACTTTCTTAAAATTGCACTCAAACTGCCTTTTCTTAAATATACTTGGGAAATTCAAGAAGCCATCAGTACCAATGATGCTGTAGCTGAACAGAGCCTTTGATCAAAGACAGGATAGCAGAGGAGTGGATGGGTGAGGGTCCCAGGAAACCCCTGGTCATCAGGCTAATTAGGTCTGTAGGTTCTTTCAGTTGTAAACTCTTAATATTCTTGTTTAAGGATATATGCTTTTTTGGGTAAATGGTGAAATAGAAATGATAAGCTAATGAAGAAGTAAGCATCCTCGTATCTCTTTGATTACATTGATCTTTATGTCTATGCATGTCAGCAAACCTGGCCTTCTCGTCCTGTTTCCTGTCTCTAGAACAAGATTTCTCAACCTTGGCACTGTTGACATTTTAGACCAGATCATTCTTTCTGGAGAGGTGCTGACCTTTGCATCCCTGGCCTCTGCCCACCAGGTGCTAGTGGCAGCCCCCTACTGGTCACAAATGTGACAAAAAATGTCTTCAGACATGGCCAAATGTTGCCGTGGCAACAAAAATCAGCCCTGATTGAGAGCCATGACTCCAGGGTAAACAGATTTTCCAAGACAGTCCATATGTTTTCCCGGCTATAGGACAGGTCCTTTCACTCTCCAGAGTGTTGTGATCTGGACAGGGAGTTAAGTGGTTCCCCCCAGTTACTGTGGTCTCAGTAAATCACAACTCCATATTTCCAGTTGCTTATGCCAAAACTGAAGATGTTCTTAACTGTGCTCATTCCCTGATACCCCCAGCCAAGCACTCGTGGGTCCAGTTAAATAACACCACCTTTAAACTGTGTGCTGTGTCTAGCACCTCTCTCCACATCCGGTGACTGATGCCACCGCTTTTCTTGCCCAGCAAAACGTGTGTCCCTCTTCCGGCTATTCTCAGCACAGCCGCCAAAGCTGTCATGTCTGATTAGAAGTGGGATCATGCCACTCCTGCACTCAAAATCCTTCAGGGGCTTCCCCTTCCACTCAGAGGAAAAGCCAAAATCCAGCTGTGCTGGCCTCTGCTATTCCTTGGACACCTGGCAGGTCCTGATTCAAGGCTTTCCTCTGTGAATTCCTTCTGCTTGGTCCCCTCCTGCTCACCCCATTCCGGACATCTGCATAGCTGCTCCCTTGTTTCCTCAAGTTCGTATTCTACTGTCAGCTTCCCAGACCACCCTACTTACAACCGCCCCCTCGATTCCTCTCCCCTGATTTATTTTTTCCATAGCTCTTAACCATTATCTGACATACTAAAATTGTACCCGTTTATTTATTTGCTTACTTCCTAAGTTATTGTGTGGCTTTCAGGATGAGAATGCAGACTCCATGAAGGCAAGGACTTTTCTCTGTTTTACTTGCTGTGCTGTGCTTAGTGCCTTTAGCAGTTTCCCCAGGAAATGCGTGGTGGGCACTCATTAAATACTGAATGAGTGCAATAATGAGTTTATTGAATGCTTGCTTGCTTCTAGGCCTGGGGCTGAATGCTGAGTATTCAAAAGGAAGTGCAGTCCTGTTCCTACCTTCAGGAAGCTTACAGTCTATCAGCGGACATGCACATGTGAACACATAAGCACAGTCGAGCAAGATGTTTGCAATAAAGAGAAGAATGCAGGGAGGTAGGATAGAGGAATAGAAGGGGTTGGTGGAGCACAAGGGGAGTGCTCTGTGTTGAGCAGGAAGTAGATGGTGGGGACAGGATGGTACTTAAGATGCTCTTTTCTTCTTTCTTTTTTTTTAAGATTTAGTTTATTTATTTGAAAGAGAGATAGCGAAGTAGAGCATGAGCAAGGGGAGAGGCAGAGGGAGAAGCAGACTCCTGATGAGCAGGGAGCCTGTTGCAGGGCTCGATCTCAGGACCCTGGGATCATGACCTGAGCCAAAGACAAACACTTCACCCACCGTGCCACCCAGGCACCCCTAAGATGCTCTTTCCTGCTGCCCTATCTCAGTCCATAATCTGCCTTCCTCCTGTGGTGCAAATACAGAGCGAATGGCAATCTAAAGCCACCACGTGTACAATCCTGACTCTTTAGCATGGTATGTGGCACTCGCCATCAGTTGGCTCCCTGCCCAAGTTTATTATTGCAGAAGAGTTCCTGCAAACTGCCTTTCTCACCAACTAGACTGGTGGGAACAGGATGTGTTTTTGCCACCCTGAGGCTTCTCCTTGCTCCTGGGATGCCCTCCCCCACTGCATGGTCGATATGACAGGCTTCAAGATTGGGCTGACATGGAATAATCTTGATGAAGGCTTCTTGATGTCACTTTCCGTCTGGATGAATTATCACACAAAAGGCGATAGGCACCTGCATTAGGCAGCGTGGAAAAGCATGTTTCTCAACAGAATGAACCTATTAAGAAGGTTCGAAGAACAGTGCAAAAACATAAATACCATCCATCAAGACTGTGTTATGAACTTTGAGTAACTGCAGTCTGAGATGCACATTCCTGGAACAAGAAATGACAAACCTGTCATAGGTAGGTATAAACAAGGAGACAACATAGGCTCAGGGCCCGGGCGATGAGAGAAGAGGAAGATTAGTACCTTTTCAAAGCATTTCCCTCATCTGCCTAAAGTTTAATCTGGGACAGGTTGGAATTAAATTCTGGACCACACTATATTTATGACTACATATAATTGTATTTAAATGTAGATTAAAACGAAATCCGTAGTAAACTAGATAAGTTTATCTTAGGTTTTGAGTTTTATGATTTATAACTACTAATCTCTATTATTGTGATAAAGTTGGGGGTTGAAAGTACCAATTCAAGTATTTTTAAAAGTAAATGTTACAACCAGGTAGACCAGAATGTGATTGCAACCAAGATTCAACCAGAGTCTGATCAGTTGGGTCAGCAGCATGCTTTGTAGAAGAGTATCTGTAGGACCTGTTACTCTTTGAATACTTATTCAACAATTGGATACTTGAGTATTAACTTCAACATGCAGTTGAACAATTCTATAGCTGAAGGCCTAAGTATCAGGCATTATTTTGATCCTATCACATTGTTAAGAACCTATGAATTAAGTGTGTTTTCTCTACTTCCACATAATGAAGCTGAAGCTTAAGGAGGTTTAAGACCTTCAGCAGCCAGCAAGACAAGAATGCAAGATCCAAACCCAGTTTATTCCAAAGTCAAAGCTCATTCTTTTTTTTATATCAATATTTTTCATTTATTTATTAGAGAGAGAGAGAGCATTGGGAGAAACAGAGGGGAAGGGACAAGCAGGCTCTGCACTGAGCATGAAGCTCTATGTAGGGCTTGATTCCAGGATCCTGAGATCATGACCTGAGCCAAAACCAAGAATCAGATGCTCAACCGACTGAGCTACCCAGGCACCCTAAAGCTCATTCTTTTTTTTTTCCCAAAGTTCATTCTTAACCACAAAGCACATCTGCCTCTGTGCTACAGCAATGGATGATTTCATTTTAGGCATTTGTATCTGAATTGAGGATAATCTTTTGCATCCAATTTATACAGATTTTGATGGGAATCTGTGTGTCATGAATCTTGGTTAGTCACAGAAATTATTTATTCAGTCTGTAATTGTTACAGTGTAAACTCATTGAGATTAATGAAATAGCTGATAATAATGTTTGAGGCCTAATTGTTATCTTGGGCAGGTATACTGCATGCTTGGTATCTAATCACATAATGGGCCTTTGTGAAAACAGAACAGTTCTAAGACTAGTATCAGCAATTCATGAAGGAAGATTAAAGCAGCTGACAAGGTCTTGAAAATTCCCCTGGGTATTATGGATTTCATTTTAAGTGAAAAATGCAAAGCAATTAAATTTCTTGTAACAGAATTCCTTAATTACACACAATTTATACTGATGATTTAATTTTACTTAAAAGTTAGCAACTTTGATTTCTTACAAATATGTAAAATGCATTGGTACATATGGAAAAGATGAAGAGGGTATGCAAAAAAAAAAAAAAAAAAAAAAAAAAAATTTGGCCTAAGGGGTAGTAAGGGAACTGGAAGATTTTTCTCCTTAAAAAATTTTTCAGGGCAGCCCAGGTGGCTCAGCGGTTTGGTGCCGCCTTCAGCCCAGGGCCTGATCCTGGAGACTGGGGATGGAGTCCCACGTCAGGCCCCCAGCATGGAGCCTGCTTCTCCCTCTGCCTGTGTCTCTGCCTCTCTCTCTCTCTCTCTCTGCCTCCTGCCCCCGCCGTGTCCTTCATGAATAAATAAATAAAATATTCTTAAATTTTTTTTCAATATTATTGTTTAAATGGTTTCTCATTTTTAAAAGAAACAAATAAGTAAAACTTACTAACGCATAGAATAACGTAGCAGATTGTATTGTATTTTGCTATTTATGTGCTGTTACACAAGTCACTTCATTCCATACATTTAGAATATATTTATTATAAAAACAACTAGATGACAAATTACCCCATCCCTTCTACTTGCCCTAAAATCCCTTGGGGGCAAATCACCTCTTATAGTTGAATTGTGTTCCCCAAAAGATACGTTCAAGTCCTACCCCTTGTGAATTTGACCTTATTTGGAAATGTCTTTGTAGATGCAGTCAAATTAAGACTAGGTAATATTGGATTAATATAGGCTTTAATCCAATGACTGGTATCCTTATCAAGCAAGGGATACTTGGACACACAGAAGACAAACAGGGAAAAGCCAAGTGACAACAGAAGCAGAAATCGGAGTGATGCATCTACAAACCAGGCATCACCAAGGATTGTGGGCGGTCACCAGAAGGAAAAAGCAAGGAAGCCTCAGAGGCAGCGCAGCCCTGCCAACATCTTGATTTCAGACTTCTGGCTGCCAGAACTGTGAGACGATGAATTTCTGTTGTTTGAAGCCACTCAGTTTGTGGTAATTTGTTACAACAGCCTTATATTGGGTGTTGCATCACCCAAACCTGCAAGGTCCACATGGCATCACCATCTGCATGGGATGAAGCGAAGGAAGCAGTGTGGCATTGGATAACCCAGGAATAGGAGGACTCTCAAATCTTCCACAGGTACTTGCTGAGAACTGCAGCCCAAACTAGGAAGGATTCTGCTGGATTGAATTCATGAATGTATGCAAGAGGCTAGGATGGCATAAGGTCCAATCATGTCTAATGATACTTGAGGAATCCAATCTCCATAAGCTCAGGAAACTAGCACATCAAAGATCCTTTCCAGGAAAGTTCTGTTTTGAACATGATGGAGTTACAGCCTACCCAGCCTTCCTTCAGATAAACTCTGAGCAAAATACCAAAAACAACAAGCAACAGCAGACAGATTTTGGAAGGCTTAAACTCAGATGGAAAGCTCCCCCTCTTTCTTGTCAGGCAAACCAGGAAAGGGGCTTAGGGCAATCCGCTTCCACAGAGTGAGGAGGGAATCCCAGAAAAGACATCATGAGAGATGGAGGACCCCAAAGTCAGTGTGAAAGCCTGCCAAGTTTCTGGCTCATCCTCGGGACACACACATGGGCAAAACAGGCTGAAGTCAGTCTGAAATGAGAGCCGAGACACCACCCAACACAGGTGTTGACAGTTTGCAGTTAATTGCCTACTACAACATAAATATCAACAATCTGGAGGAAAATAATAGAATCCACAGTGTCTAGGTTACAAGGCAAAATTATATACAAAGAGTCAGAAAAGATGAGATCTGTTTTAAAGGGAGAAGACAGTCCACTGATGTCGACTCCAAGATGACCAACGCGTTAGAGTTAATCAGACTAGACTTAAATGCAACTGTTGTAACTATACTGAATGAAGCAAAAGGAAACATGCTGGCAGGGAATCAAAATACAGGAAATTTATAGAAACGTAAAAAAGAAACGTAGATTTTTAAGCAAAAATACAACATAAAAATAAGTTCTGGTAATACAAATTCAAATCTAAAATTGATTGGATGGCCTCAGTAGAAGAATGGAGATGATAGAGGACATGATCAGTGAACCTCATAGGTAGGTAGGTAGATAGATCTCTTTTTTTTTTTTTTCTTTTTTTGATCTCTTTCTGAGGAGTGTACTATAGTGAGCTCCCAATAAGAAATAGGAGTGGAAAGATTTTGATGTAAAGACTCGTGATAAGCATTAAGTATATACTTAATTTGAAATATTAATAAAGAGTAACAGGGATGCCTGGGTGGCTCAGTCGGTGAAGCATCTGACTCTTGATTTTGGCTCAGGTCATGATCTTGGGGTCCTGGGATCGAGCCCCATCAAGCTGAATGCTTAGGGAGTCTGCTTGAGGATTCTCCCTCCCTCTCCCCTGGCCCCTCCCTTGCTCACTCTCTCTCTCTCTCTCTCTCTCTCGCTTTTCAATAACAGTAATAAGGGATAATGCATTATACTGTAGATACAGTACAATTATTTTGAATGATGAAGAATCAGGACTTTATGTAAAAAGTAGAATAAGCTTGCTGATCTTCTTAGTGGTCTTAGGACTAAAAAAACTTAAAATCAGATGTTGGACAGGTGAAGGAGAAAAAGAAAAGGTAGATGAGATTGCTGGCTATTCAATATTGCTTAGAGTAGGAGGCCAGGCAACAATCTATTATGACTAAACACAGTTTATCCCAGGAATACAAGGGTGGCTCAGTATTAGAAAAATCCAAAATTTATCACATTTATGGGACTAAACGGGAAAATGATATAATCATCTCTGTAGATGTAAAAAAGACATTTGACCAATTTAATACCTGTTCTTTAATACCTTTCTAAAAATGTTCAAGTATTGATACATGTGTGCTTCCTAACATGTGAATTATGTGCGTGCACACACACACACACACACACACTTCATGAAGACTTACTCGAGCTTTTCCTGCAAAACTCAGAAACAATATAATGATGCTTACAATCTCCACTCTTATTTAATACTATGTTGGAAGTATTAACTGACATACTTAGATAATAGTTATCAATCAAGATACAGAGATTAAAAAGCAAGAAGTAAAACTATAGAGACCTGTGCTATCCAATAAGGTAGCTGAAAGCCACATGTGAATGTTTACATTTAAAGTGAATGTTCTTGGGGATCCCTGGGTAGCTCAGTGGTTTGGCACCAGCCTTTGGCCCAGGGTGTGATCCTGGAGTCCCGGGATCGAGTCCCACATCGGGCTCCCGGCATAGAGCCTGCTTCTCCCTCCTCCTGTGTCTCTGCCTCTCTCTCTCTCTCTATGTCTATCATAAATAAATACATAAATAAATATTAAAAAAAATAAAGTGAATGTTCTCAGGGGCGCCTGAGTGACTCAGTGGGTTAAGTGACTGACTTTTGGTTTCAGCTCAGGTCATGGTCTCTGAGGAAGGTGATCAAGCCCCGCATCAGGCTCCTTGCTCAGCTGAGAGTCCCTCTGCCCCTCCCTCCTCTGCAATAAACAAATAAATCTTAAAAAAAAAAATAAAGTAAGTATTGTCAGTTTGGGGGCACATGAGTGGCTCAGTAGGTTAAGCATCTGCCGTCAGCTCAGGTTGGGATCTCAGGGTCCTGCAAGCTCTATATGGGGCTCCCTGTTCAGCGAGGAGTCTGCTTTTTCCTCTCCCTCTGCTTCTACCCCGCCCCACTGCTCATGCTCTCTCTCTCTCTCTCTCTCTCTTTCTCAGATAAATAAAGTCTTAGGAAAAAGAAAAAACTATTGTCCCTGGCTTGGAGCCCATTGTGAGGCTCTAGCCCCGGACCCTGAGATCATGACCTGAGTGGAAATCAAGAGCTGGCCAGTTAACTTACTGAGCCATCCAAGCCCCACCAAGATTTAATAATAAAAAGTTTTTTGGAACGAAGTTTTTATAAGTAAAAGAAAGTTAGTCACATTAGGCACAGTCCAGGTACTTCCTAGCTATATGCAGATCGTGGCTGCTATTTTGGACAAGGTAGATATTAAACATTTCCATCATTACAAAAACTTCTGTTGGACAGTTCTATTATAGAATATATGAATATATATATATATATAACTTGAATATAACGTATATATAACTTGAATATATATATATATATATATATATATATATATATATATATATATATAACTTGAAACTCAAAATAAGCAGTGGAAAAAATACTACCAACAATTAAAAAATTAGGAAAGTGCTGAGTTTTAAAATTAATGTACCAAATCAGTATCTTGCATATATAGGCTATTTTTACAATAGCAATAAATATAAATAAATATAAATTTTCATGCTCTTGGATAGGAATGCTCAACATCATGAAAATTTTAGTTTTCCCTTCATTAATCTACAGACATAATGCAGTCCCAATAGAAATATGATTTTTTTGTGTTTTTTTTTTTTCTGTAATGAGACGTGTAGGTTATAAGATGCCTGAGGAGAATTAAACAAGCAAGAAGGCCCTGACTAAGGAAAGCAGTGGGGGGAGTGGTGGCTGCTGGTTTGCAAACTGGCCCCCTACAGGGAGGGCCAGAGAAATGGAGACAAGGCAGGCCACTCCAGAAGGGCAGGTGGCAGTTTTAAGAAGGGAACTCATGTGGCTTGTTTTGGGTGCCACCTGGTGAGTAGATCTCTGAACCAAAGGGAGAATCTTAAACATTTACACAGAGGCCTTCCATCATGTGCACCATCCAGAAGGTCTCAAAAACACATGGCTCTCTCAAGACTACATCCCTGAAAATGCCTCTGGCTGTCCGCATGGCGGGCAAAACATACCTTGTACATTCCAAGTACAGGAGAGGGAGTGAGGAGCCGCTGAGTACCCGGGTCCAGTGTAGGGTGGGGGGTTTGGGAGTTGGGAGTGGGGGGACTGCAGGATGGTCAACCAGTGGTCATATCCTCTCCATGACTTCCTCCAATAGTAGTCTTACCAGATATTAAAATATACTCTAAAGCAGTGATTCTCAACTTTTTTTTCCCCTCCAGGGAACACTCAGCGATGTCTGGAGACATTTTTGGTTGTCATAGCTAAGGGGTTGGGGTAGGAGCAGTGGGCTGCTACTGGCATCTGGTGAGTAGAAGCAAAGGATAATGCTACATATCCTGCAGTGCACAGAAGAGCCCCCCTACAAAAAAAGAATGATCTTGTCCATAATGACAATACGGCAGAGGTTGAGAATCTTGGCTCTAAAGCTTCTTTAACTAAGCCAAAAAAAAAAAAAAAAAAAAGAAAGAAAGAAAGAAAGAAAAAAAAAAAGAAAAAACTAAGCCATCTCTGTATTAGTGCATGAATAATGGGCCACTGGAAAAAACATAGTTCTTTTATTAGATCCAGTTGCCTGTTAAATCTAGTATACAATCAATATAGACACACTGCATATTAGTGAGGGAGGGGTTGATTTTTTAAATAAAGAGGATTGTGATATCTGGATAGCCATATGAAAAAAAGCTAAAGTTGAACCCATCCTTAGATATACTTCAGGATAAATTAAAAATAGATCAGGTGTTCAAGTGTAAAAAAAAAATGGAACATGATATACGTATAGAAGCTTTTATTCAACTTAACAGGTACGTCTTCATAAATTCTTTTTTTTTTTTTTTAAATTTTTTTTTATTTATTTATGATAGTCACAGAGAGAGAGAGAGAGGTGCAGAGACACAGGCAGAGGGAGAAGCAGGCTCCATACACCGGGAGCCCGACGTGGGATTCGATCCCGGGTCTCCAGGATCGCGCCCTGGGCCAAAGGCAGGCGCTAAACCGCTGCGCCACCCAGGCATCCCCCGTCTTCATAAATTCTTATAAATAAGATCACCACCATCTACATCAAGAAAGAGAACATTACTGTCACTACAGAAGGTATTTTCCCGATTACAGTTTTTCCTCCTTCCAGAATTAATCGCTATTCTGGTATTCTGACTTTTATGGAAATCAGTTCCTTGATTTTCTTTATATCTCTAAGAGTCTAAAAAGGACTATTGCATTTTGCCCTTTATTGTATTTTATATACATGCAAGCATTCTTTATCTCTCCTTACGTTTCTTGCTTTTTTTTTTTTTCCTCTGAAGATGTTTATGTAATATATCCACATTGGCCTGTCTGACTGTAGTTCATTTTGATTGTCTTATAATATTCCTTTTACAGATTTACCCTCATTCATTCTGTTGTTGAGAGGTAGTCGAGTTGTTTCTACCTTTTGGCTCTTATAAATAATGCTGCTATAAACATTCTTTTATAAATATAAATATAAATATGGTGCACACACCCATGCATTGTTCCAGAATATACAGGAGTATCTGGGGAGAAGTATGTTATATTCTTTTTTTTTTTTTTAAAGATTTTATTTATTTATTCATGATAGTCACAGAGAGAGAGAGAGAGGCAGAGACACAGGCAGAGGGAGAAGCAGGCTCCATGCACCGGGAGCCCGATGTGGGATTCGATCCCGGGTCTCCAGGATGGCGCCCTGGGCCAAAGGCAGGCGCCAAACCGCTGCGCCACCCAGGGATCCCTGTATGTTATATTCTTGAAAAGAATGTGCAATCTATGGTTGTTACAAGCAATGCTTTTATAAGTATCTATTCAAGTTTTGTTAGTCATGTTTTTCAAATCTTTTATATCTCTCTGTCCTAACTTTTTATTTATTGCGTCAGTTACTCAAAGGTTTTTTTTTTTTTTTTTTTTTTCCCACAGTATGATTTATGGATATTCTTCTTTCTTCTGTGGTTCTTTTTTCTTTATGTATTTTTAGACTGTATTATTAAGTGTACATAAACTGTAAAATGGTTTCCTTCCTTTTAAATTAAATATTTTATCCTTATGAAGTGGTCCACATTGTCCCTAGTTTCGCTTTTGATTTTCAAGTTTACTTTCTTTCCTATCCATCGGGCTAGCCCAACCACCCCACTGGGCGTGCAGCCTGCTTAAGATCCTTTCTTTCTTCTACCTCTGTTCCTCTCGCCTCCCTCACACACTCTTTTTCTAAAAAAGGTAAATCAATTAAATAAAATGTTACAATTTCTTGAATTTAGAGTAAGAAAAATAAAAGGAAGTGAAATTAGAATTGTTGAACTTTACATGTCTTTTTACCATAGGAAAACTCATTTCCTAAAATATGTCTCTAAGGTTAATAATAAAAAAAGGTACAGGTATAAATATTAAAAATATTAAGCTTGGGCAGCCTGGGTAGCTCAGCAGTTTAGCACCACCTTCAGCCCAGGGCCTGACCCTGGAGACCCGGGATCGAGTCTCACGTCGGGCTCCCTGCATGGAGCCTGCTTCTCCTTCTGCCTGTGTCTCTGCCTCTCTCTTTCTATGTCTCTTATGCATAAATAAATAAAATCTTTACAAATAAAAAATAAATAAAAATTAAAATTAAAATATTAAGCTATTGGAGTCATTATGTTTTTTTAAAACACTTCAGCCTTCAAATTTAGGAAGTATTTATAGACTGGGTGCTGTGAGCTGTAGGGATACTCTTCCTCTCATCTTCCCTGTGGTGAGTTACATCACTTGTACACCATCCGGCTTACCGCATTCACATTCCTGTTCACTGTAATCCTGGGGGTTGTTTTGCTCTCTGATCAAACAGACTCAAACTTAACACTGGGCTTTCACTTCTTGTTTCTTAGTTCCTGAATTCTTTGAGACATCTGAATTATGTTATCAAGCCTTCAGAAAGGCTCCTGGTGCAGCTGCACTCCAGTAAGTCATGTCACATTTGAAAATATGACCATATAAATAGAATGAATGGCTCACTAATTGAATGAGAATACTCCTGCTGACACCTTCTTTCCGGGAAGGCATTGCAGATCACTAATTCTCAGACTTTAATATGTGTACATATTACCTGGGAACTGTTAAAAATGAAGATTTGGGACACCTGGCATTGGCTCTGAGTTCTGCATGTCTAACAAGGGTCCAGGTATTCCCATGCTACTGACCTGTGGATCCCACTCAGAGCAACACTCGGGAGGACTTGGCTTCCTTGTCTTTGGACCTGGATGTGGCGACAGACAAGCTGAAGGCCAGTTTTATTTTTCCCCTCTTGAAGATAATTTGCTCTTTCTGCCTGGATGTCTAAAGGATTCCTCTGTCCTTGAGATTCAGTCATCATGTGGCATTTGAGCATTCTCTCTCAGACTTTCCTGGAAAAAAAAAAAAAGAGTATGTTCTTTTTAATTTGGAAATGCAGCCTTTTTCTTGTTTATGGGATATGCTTCCTGAATTATATTTTTGTGCACATCTGTACCATCTGATGGGTCTCTATTTCATGGAGAGAAATTCATGATCAAATTATCTTGGTCGGTGTTCTGGATCTTGTCGCTTCATTTATTGCTTTATTTTCTCTATTATTTTTGAAATGCATTTACTGATTATCTGACACTTCTCTATGTGAGTAATTCAATTCTCACTAGTGTCTATTCTATTAATCTTTCTTTCTTTCTTTCTCTTTCTTTCTTTCTTTCTTTCTTTCTTTCTTTTTACTTTGGCTGTAATTACCTAGTTTGAGACTTTGGAATAATTTTCCTTGGGCCAATATTACCCTTCCTTATTCCATTCTTGAGCTATGTTTTACTGTAAGGTAGCTCTGTGCCCCTTGCATGCTATATTCCACTCTTCCCTCCATAGGATATTTGCAGTTACCAAGCTACTGCCTTTTGCTAAGACTTGAGTGCCTCTGTCTCACCTGATATAATGTGGTGACTTCTTGACTCTTTTTCCAAAGTGCATTACATCTGCTTATTCAACCTTTGGACTCTTTCCCTCGATTCAGAGCAGCCCACCAGAGATAGTGGGGGCTCATTATTCATCTCTCCCTCGCCTCCCAACAACAGTGAGATATTGCAATATATGGAAAATATATGTAGTTGGTCATTCAGATGACCAGAATATATTTCTCATATACATTTGGTTTTTATCCACAGTTCCTGACTCACAGTTCATAAAACCCTTAGAATTTCCTGAGCAATAAGAGCAAGAGGAGCATCTTTTGTTATAATACGTGGTCTCTAGTCCTCATCTCCTGCAAATGCTTCAAAGCCATCAAGATGCAGTGGGTGTTTCCATATTCATTACCAGTCCCTTTCCACCACAGTTGGGTTTATGTTAATGAGTGACTTTTGGAAAGCACCTAAGAAAGAGGACTGGTTGCCAGGGGAACCAACCAAGAATAGAGGGTGGAACTTTCAGTTCCACCCTCTGATTTCCGGGGAGGAGAGTAGTATTGGAGGAATCAATCACCAATGACCAATGAGTTCATCAATCATCCCTATGTAAGGAAGCCACCACTAAAAACCCAAAGAGGAGGGGATTCAGAGAGCTTCCATATTGGGGAATCAGAATGCTCCCATGTGCCAACATGTCGGGCTCCAAACTCCAGAAAGACAGAAGCTCCTTTGTTTGGGGCCTTGTCCGGTGTATCTTTTCATCTGGCTATTGATTTGTATCTTTTAATATCCTTTGTCATAAACTGATAATCTTGTGTATAAATGGGTTTCCTGAGTTCTGTGAGCTACTCTAGCAAAGTAATTGAACCTAAAGAGGAGGTCTAGGGAACCTCTGATTTATAGCCAATTGGTCAGGGGTGCAAGTACCAATCTGGGTGTGCAGTTGGTGTGTGAAGAGCAGGGCAGCCTTGTGGGACCGAACCCTTACCTGTGGAATTTGATGCTGTCTCCAGGTAGAGAGCATCAGAATTTAGTTGAATTGTAGGACATCTGGTTAGTGTCCTAAGAAATGTGGGGGAAGCAGTCTCCCCTTCACACATTGGAATTGGGTACAGAATCCCAAAACAACTGTTTTCCTAATTCTCACTTCACTTGGTTATTGCGTTTTAGAAGAGGACATTTTTTAATTTTTTTTTTTTTGGCGGGGGAGGCTATTGGGGTTGGTGGGGGAAGCATAAGAGCAGGCTGAGAGCCAAGTACTTCCCATTTTCTCCCTCTATAGATTCTTTTATTTCTTGTTGATTCTTTCATTATTTGATTGCAGTCGCTATTGTTTTTCCTCTGACGATTCATTTAAAATTGACATCAGGTCATACCACTCCATTATTTAAAGTTCTCCAGTGGCACCCCATACTCTGAGAGCAAAGTCAAAGACCTTACACTGGTTCCCTGGGCTTATATGGATCTGCCTCCATGCTCACCTGTTACCTCCCTGACCTCATCCAATTCTCTCCTCCTCCCTCATTCTGCTGAGTCCAGATGGCCTCCTTTTTGTTTCTCAAGTGCACCAGGCATCGCCCTGCCTCAGAGACTTCTACCCAGAACATTCTCCCCTCCTCCCATCCCACCTTGTATCTTTAGGGTTTGCTCTTTAAGTCTTTGTTCAGGGATGCCTGGGTGGCTCAGTGGTTGAGCATCTACCCCTGGCTCAGGTTGTGATCCCGGGGTCCTGGCATCGAGTCCTGCTTCGGACTCCCTGTGAGGAATCTGCTTCTCTCTCTGCCTCTCTGTGTGTCTCTCATGAATGAATAAATAAAATCTTTAAAAAAAAAAAAAAGTATTTGTTCCGGCAGCCTGGGTTGCTCAGTGGTTTGGCGCCTGCCTTCAGCCCAGGGCGTGATCCTGGAGACCGGGGATTGAGTCCCACGTCGGGCTCCCTGCATGGAGCCTGCTTCTCCCTCTGCCTGTGTCTCTGCCTCTCTCTCTCTCTGTGTCTCTCATGAGTAAATAAATAAAATCTTTAAAATAAAAGTATTTGTTCAAATATCCTCTCAAAGTGACTTTCTCTGACCAGGCTTTTTAAAACTATAGCCCTCAGACCTTCCCTTTGCTGTTCACATCTTTCTCCATAGCACCCATGACTCTTATTTATCATTTATTTCTTCATTTATCCTGCTGATTGTCTCTACAACCATGCTCCTTGCTCACTGCCAAGGTGAGCTTCACCACGGTAGAGATTTTTTTGGCTACAAGAGTACTTGGCACATAAGCAGTATTTAATAAATGTTTATTGAATTTATTTATTTCCTTTGTGGTGGTGGTAGTGGTTGTATATTTTGCTCATCGTGGTATTGAGGGGAAGAAATTGGGGGAGGGGGATGTTCCTCCTGCTCCTTCAACTCATTTCACTCATTTTCTTTAAAAGCTTTTACTTATTTATTTGAGAGAGAGGGAGAGAGCATGAGTGGAGGGTGGGGAGAGGGAGAAGCAGGCTCCCCACTGAGCAGAAAGCCTCATGCGGGGCTCGATCTCAGGACTTTGGGATCATGACCTGAGCTGAAGGCAGATGCCCGACCGACTGAGCCACCCAGGTGCCCCAACCCATCTCACTTAATCTTCTCAACAATCTGCTTTATATATCTTGATGAAAGCCAGTCTTGTTCCCAGAAAACCTGCTCTAGTGTATAATAAGCTTGTAATTAGGGTGCCTTCCTATTTGTTGAAACTGGATCTTTAACTGTATGTAGCCAGTTCAGATTTCTTTGTTCTGTAGGGTAACTGGAAAATACACACCTAAATAAAATATCCTTTACTTCTCTGCAATGCAACATTTATTTTGGTGGTAAGATAAGCTACAATAGGGCAGTTGGAAGTTTATTTTGACTCTTATCTGCTAATCCATCTTATATCTTCCCCCTTGGTGACAAAAGCCATATTATTCGTGGATCTTCAGCAAGTGGATGACTTCAATTAGTGACAGAACTGTGAGCAGTGAGAGCTGGTTCCTTTCAAATTCTGCATGTTTTTTCAGGTGGTTTTCTTGAGCCTCTGCATCCATATGCACTTCAGGTGGTAACTTAATCTCTGCTAGTTCCTTCACTGCTTTTGAAAGTATTTAATATGAATCAAACATGATTTTAAGTGAGATTGATATTTGAACATTTTTAACAAAATAGATGGAGTTTGTTGATATTTAAGTCCTTTTCTCAAGTACCTGTAGTTTTAATTATCTTCAAACCACCTCAGCCAAAGCCTTTGTTATTTTGAATCCTTACCAGCTAGCTGTGAGGAAGACACTCTTGGCTGGAACCAAAGTTCACTTGCTCAGTAGACTAAACATGAATAACCATCATCATTAGGTCACAGGCACTGTGCCTAGTACTTAACACGCTGGCAACATCTTACTTAATCCTTGCAGTAATCTAATTATGTAGGTAAATTAAAGGATAATTTCTTAATTATCCTTTAATCATGACCCTAATACAAATATGAAATGCTCATATGTCCAAGATTTTATTTAACTTATTAGTTAATGAGGAAACCAATACAGTGTTATAACTGATGCAAAGAAGAATTCAAAGAACTAGACGTATAGAGCAATTAGGGATGTTGAAATGAATTTTCAAATGAACATAAACCATGTTCCTATCCAAAGGCAATGGTCAATTGCATTTCAGTGGACCCAATCTGCACATCTTTAGGCAAGAATCCTTAGAATCACTAACTGTATTTTCCATTGTACAAAGTTACAAAATAGCTCAGAGACAACGAAAGGTAACAATAACCCAGCAGAATGTTCTGAACAGGATACTTAGTACTCTGTCCATTTTCCACTCTTTCCCAGCTCCTCTGTTTTCCTGACAGTATTATTCCAACTTTGAACTTTTAGATCTCAATATATAGGAATAAAAGATCAGCTTACAGGGCACCTGGGTGGCTCAGTAGGTTGAGCATCTGCCTTTGGCACAGGTCATGATCTCCAGGTCCTGGGATCGAGTCCCATGTCAGGCTCCCTGCTCAGCAGGGAGTCTGCTTCTCCCCCTCCTCCCTACTCCTGCTCTGTCTCTGTCTCTCTCTCTCAAATAAATAAAATCTTTAAAAAAGGTCAACTTAATATGAAGAGTAACATCTTCAATATTTAGAAAACAAAAGATGATCTTTAAATAAAACAAATACTCACTGAAAAATAGATCTGGAATCCAACATTGAAGATCAGACTTGACATTTTATACGTGAAAGAATCTGTAGTTAAATAACTTGCCAAAATCATAAAGCTGGTTTTTGACAGGCCAGGAGAAGAGAAACCGGGACTTACTCCTAGAGTATTACTAACATAAACAAAAACAAAAATTAAAAACCTTGTGTGTTAAAAGTTCTCTTAAAAATGTTGTGTTTAATGAATTACCCCTCTATGATAAAAATAAACTGAAGCAAACATTGGTTAGGAGAATTCTCTAAGATTATAGTTCAGGATAAGATCAGAGTCTGTGCTAGTATCAGAAAACCTATTTTCTCCATCAGAGCAAATGTGACAGACTCACATTGCCTAATTACACAAATGATATATTCATTTAAAAATTACAAATATGTTCTCTAACAGTAAGGTTTCACTGAGCTGATTATTATTTCTTTGATTCAATATATCTGCAAGGAGACATTCTCTGAAAAGACAGACTCATCAACTGACATTCTCTTTTTAATTAAGTCAAAGTATTCCCTTGCCTTAAGGATACATTATCAAAGGGATTACTTCAATTACAGACTTGAACACTAATTTAGTAAATTAAGGATATGCCTGACATTTAATCCAACAGATAGCTAACCTGAGCACTATAATATTTAAACTAAAAATCAAGTCCTATTCAGATTTGATTCATATATATAAAAACAAAACAATTTGCTAGTTTTTCCCAGCTACTTAGGTTTCTGAGATGCAAATACAGGTTTTGACACAGCTCCATTTAACATACTTTAGCAAGTGGGAAAGTCCTAGAAACCCACCGATCTGCTTATTCAGATTGGCATGACCAATATAACAAAAAGTAAACAGGTTACTGTACCTTACTGTTTGGGAAAATGAGCACTGAGTCCACATAGCTCTGTTCTTTGGACTTATCCAATCTATGTCTCTTGCTCTATTCCAAAACCCCTCACTTGGACGTTGACTGATCAGTCAACATTAGTACTGGAGAGAGATTAACTGGGAAATGATCTAAAGGCTGGACCACATCTGGTGAACAAAGACGAGTGTTGCAATCTCCCTTGGGAATAGAGATTGTTGTCCTGTGCTAATACATGCTTGACTTAAAAACTTGTACCAGCTTTTGGAGGTACACTCTTGCTTTTGAAAAAAAAAAATTAAAATGTGGGAGGGACCACTCTGAAATTTTTTCACTGTACTTGTAGTTTTGATTGACCTTCCTTCCAGTACCATATTGAATTTTAGATACTACAATTTGAATGTTACATTGAAATTTTGGGGTCTGTAAAAAACTCCCTCAGGGAGAAAGACTCCTCTGCCCTGTGGTACTTCTGGCTGGACTTAGAATCAAACTGACATGAAGCAGGAGAAAATCAAATGTAATGGGCGTATGTGCAGGGAATCCACACATCCTGGAAATTCCAAAGACAATGAGGCAACATGAATCTTATCAGAGCTAAGGAGAGGAGTAGGGTCAGACAAACAAAGGAGAGGTAGGCCATTAACAGGAAGGAGAAAGGAGATATTTGGAAAAACAGGGTTACCCTATTATGCTGGTAAGTTTCTTAGGTAAAGGGGAGTCTCTGTTAATAGCTCTCTTCCTGGAACAGGCTTCCTGTTCCAATGCAAATTTCAGTAGTTGAGGAGGAGGCAGAGATTAAATATGTTAATATTTGTAACATGTTTAGGATATGGTTACATATATAAATATGTTTATTATCTATTTATATTATACATTTATATTTATTTGTATTAACATTATTTATTATCAATAACTTGATATTTAACAGATCCAATTTGAAATTCTTTGTAGTTTCTCCCAAACCAGGTGCTCCTATATGGTCTTCTTCATCTTATTAAAGGCATCTCAATTCCACCACTTGCTTAAGCCGACAACCTTGGACGATGGCTTTGACTACTCTCTTTTTCTCACTAATCCCTGTTCAATTCCAAGTAAAAATCTATAGGCTCTGCCCTCAACGTTTTTCCAGAAATTGACTTTGTTACAACCCCCAAACCACCTTGGGCCAAGCCATCCTCACACTAATTTATTACCATAATCTGCATTATTAGAATGGTGGATACTGAATTTTTTTAATCAGGGAACATTAAATAACTATTTCATAAGGCTTTTGTATTCACCCTGAATATCAAACATTATGGTCAGCATGGGCATTAACAAACCTCCAGGAATTTCTAATATAGCATTTGATTTCTGAAATTTTTATATTGATAACATTGTACTTATGCATATTTAACCTAGGCCGGGCTCTGTGTACTTTCTTACTTGACAGATATTCCTATGCAACTTTTTCTATTGTAACACATCAAACAAACTTAATTATTACTAATATCTCTCTTTTTTATAATAAAGTAAAAGAACAAACCTTTGTGCTTTTCCAAGAGCCCTCTAGGAAATCTCAGAGATAGGTTTAGTATACAAAATTTTTAAAAATGTCTTTTATAGGTCACATCTAGTTGTGAGAAAGCAATGAAAAATGTCTTTAAAGGAAATGTGGGGACTTGATTAAGATAGGATAATGGGGGGATGCCTGGGTGGCTCACCTGTTAAGCATCTGTCTGCCTTTAGTTCAGGGTGTGATCCTGGTCTGGGGATTGAGTCCTACATTGGGCTCCCCACAAGGAGCCTGCTTCTCCCTCTGCCTATGTCTCTGCCTCCCTCTGTGTCTCTCATGAATAAATAAATAAAATCTTAATTAAAAAAAAAGGATAATGGGTGCCTGTGAAACTATTTAACCAAAGTGCCAATATAACATTTAAAAATGATCACAGGGGCACCTGGGTGGCTCAGTTGGTTAAGCATCTGCCTTTGGTTCAGGTCATGGTCTTGGGGTCCTGGGATTGAGCCCTGCATGGGGCTCTCTGTTCACTGGGGAGCCTGCTTGTGCTCTCTCTCTCTCCCCCTCTCCCTCTGTCAAATAAATAAAATCTTTAAAAAAAAAAAGTGATCACAAAAGGGGCACCCAGATGGCTCAGTCATTAAGTGTCTGTCCTTAGCTCAGGTCATGATCCCAGGGTCCTGAGATGGAGCCCCAATCGGGCTCTCTGCTCATCGAAGAGCCTGCTTCTCCCTTTCCCTCTACCGTGGCTCCCCCTGCTTGTGCTCTCTCTCTCTGTCAAATAAATAAAATCTTTAAAAAAATTTTTAAGTAATAATCATAGAATAAAATTGGCCATCTCTGAACCAGGAAGTGGATCCTCACCAAGCAGAATCTGCCAGCACCTTGATCTTAGACTTCACATCCAAGTCTCCAGAACCATGAGAAATAAGTTTCTATTATTTACTTATAAAAGAAATATATAAAAAATAAGCACAGATTCTTATAAAGACCAGTGAGAACCTTTGTTTTCCTTTTTCTTGAGTAATCAAGGATATAATAAAGTGAAGATGAAGCAAAAAAAATCACTATACTATGACACAGACTCTTTGCCATATAGGCAGATTACACATAGGGGAAATAATAAACTTTGTTATTTTGGATGAAACCACTAATCAGTAAGCCCAGGAAGCAAGACCATCAGAATCGAGAAAATTTTGTTATAAATTTTGACATTTCATAGCTTTTATTTGAGACTCGGGTATTATAAATCAAAGCAAATAAATTCACTTGCAAAGTTTTATGCTTAATTATGCTCTTTCACATTCTGGAACAAACTGAAATTTTAGGACAGTAGTTTTCTCAGGGTCTCTGTGATGTAAAAATCATACTAATATAATAATAATGCTAGAATGATATTAACGTTAATATGCAATGTGCTCCTCAGTGCTATCTTCAAATCAATAAAATAACTTCTCAGTTTTTCAATTTCCAGTACATTAAGTATTGATAATTAAAACTCACATGGACAAAGCTCTTCAGGATCCTCAGTAGGTCCTAAAAGTGTAATGTAGCCCAGAGACCAAAAAGCCTAAAGCTTCTTGCTTTAGAACACAACTGCTCTTGAAAAATGAAAGCACAGTTGTATTTATCTGTCACTATTACTCCTGGCATAGTCTCCACCCCTTGGTTGTGACTTTTAGTAAGTGACTGCTTTCTATTTCACAGGGAAAAGCAAGAGAGAGCTATCACAAGCCTTTTTTTTTTTTAACAGACTAGTATCATTCTTGAATACACATACCCTAACTATGCGACTACATTGTTATGGACAGAATGGCTGTATCTCCTTCAATTTGTAGATTGAAATCCCAACCTCCAATATCACCATTAGGAGGTGGGGCCTCTGGGAGGTGATTAGGTCATGAAGGTGGAGCTCTCATGAATGGGATTTTGTGCCATTATAAAAGAGACTGCAAGGAGCTCTTTCATTCCCATCAGCCATGTGAGAGACAGAAAAAAATGGCCCTCTGTGAACCAGGATGCAGGCTCTCACCAGACACTGAATCTACTGGTACCTTGAGCTCAGACTTCCCAGACTCAAAAACTGTCAGAAATGTTTGTTGTTTAACCAACCAGTCTATGGTATTTTTGTTATAGCAGTCAGAACAGTCTAAAACATACATGCATCTCTTATTTGTTCCTAAAGTGCCGAAAAAAATGAATATATTGCTTGGTACGACCCCAAATTATATCTCTTCTGTAGAATAAAAAAATAAAAAGCAAAAATACGTAACGATTATCCATTAATTAACTCAGTTTAGTATCAGTCCAAGGCTGAGTGGGAAATGCAGATGGAAGAGGATGGTGGGTAAGACACAAGAATCAAAGACAGCTTTGAGGTTCTTCATGGGTGGGAATGCTGTGGAGAGAGATAAAGATCACAGAGTGGTAGGCACGTTTCCCAGGAGGTGATGATTCACTCGGAGGGAGATGGTCGTCAAGCATCTGGCCAGGCATTACTGTATTTGTAAGACGTGTCCCACTTTATCTAAGGAGGACATGTTCCAACACCCCCACTGGATGCCTGAAATGGTGGATAAGACTGAATCCTATATCTACTATGTTGTTTGCTATACATACATACCTATATTATAAGGTTTAATGTATAAATTAGGCACAGTAAGAGATTAACAATAACTAATAACAAGATAGAACAATTATAACACTATAGTAAAAGTTATGCAAATGTGGTCTCTCAAAATATCTTTTTTTACTGTTCTTAACTCTTCTTGTGATGATGTGAAATGATAAAAGGCCAACATTCATTGTGATGACATGAAGTGAGGTGAACGACATAGGTATTGTGACATAGTTAGGCTACAACTGACCTGACCATGTGTCAAAGTGAGGCTCATCTACTTCTGGACCATTGTTGACCTTGGGTAACTGAAACCATAGATATGGGGGCAGTGACCCTATTTGGGCCAGGTCTTAAGGGTGAAAAATTTGTTGGGTGCCTGGGTAGCTCAGTCAGCTGAGCAGCTGCCTCTTGATTTCGGCTCAGATAATGATCTCAAGGTCCTAGGATTAAGCCCCATGTCAGGTTTTGTGCTCAGTGGGGAATCTGCTTGAGGATTCTCTCTCTCTAAAATAAATCTTTTATTTTTTTAAACAGATAACAGATTTCTGTGTTGTCTCTCTCTTTTTTTAATGATTTTATTTATTTGAGAGAGAGAGAGAGTAAGAGAGCACAAGCAGAGAGAGTAGCAGAGGCAGAGGAAGAAGTAGGCTTTCCACTGAGCCGAGAGCCTGATATGGCGCTTGATCCCAGAGCCCCAAGATCATGACCTGAGCCAAAGGCAGATGCCTAACTGAGTGAGCCACCCAGGCACCTCTTGTGAGTTGTCTTTATTGAGATGATACTAAAGCCATGCAAATAGATGAAATAGCTAGAGAACATTAAGAAAAACACATTTTTTTCAGAATGTTACTGTTATTCTGTGCATTAAGTATAACTTCATTCATTCTGAAATAGTGTCACTTATAACTGTTTTTGAAAGCACAAAAGCAACGGGGCACCTGGATGGCCCAGTTGGTTGAGCATCTGACCCTTCATTTCAGCTCAGGTCATGATCTGAGAGTCATGGGACTTAGCCCTGCATCAAGCTCCATGCTGGGTGTGGAGTTTGCTTGAGATTCTCTCTCTCCCTCTGTCCCTCCCATGCCCCATTTGCACCCACGCTCTCACTCAAAAAAAAAAAAAAAATGCAAAAGCCAAAAGAGGTTATCATCATGGAATGTTCAGGCTTAGGTTACCCATATAATGTAAAACAAACAAACAAAAACATGGTTTGGTGAATACTTAAACCAGGCTCTGAGAATTATGCAGTTGCACTGTCTCTCTACTTGGACCTTCTTTTGCATTGGTCCCCCCTTTAGTTTGTGACTTGCGTTTTTTAGCTTATTAATTTCTTGTTGGGCCTGCCTTGGATTTGTGACACTGCTCTGGTTTACCTGGATGCCAACCTGGAAATCAAATGGCATTCTGCTTTTGTAACTTAGTTCATGGTTTTACTCAGGTGATTCTATGCCCACCTTGCCTGTGTGTGTTTTCCTTGCCTAAAATGGTAGGTAATATAATGAATATTTTTTAAGCATTCATTTAGGGCTACATTCTGGTTACCTCTCCCCATACCACACCCCTACCTCAATATCACACAAAGGATGGGTTCCTAGAAGTTGAATTCCTGGGTCAAAGGTTATAAACATTGTTATAGCTGAGTTGTGTCTCCCTAAAATTCATAAATTGAAGCTCTTACTCCCAGTGTCATGGTATCTGGAAAGAAGGCTTTTAGGAAGTAAAGTTAAATGAAGTCTTAAGAGTGAGGTCTAATCCCATAGGACTAGGGAGGTGAGAGCAGTCTATCTCTCCTCTCTCTGTGGCCTCCACCACCATGTGAGCACACAGAGAGACAACAGTCCTCTACAAGCCAGGAAGAGACCTCTCCCCAGAAACTAGCATGCTAACGCCTTAGCCTTGGCCTGCCACACTCCAGAAATGTGAAAAATAAATTTCCCTCGGTTAAGTCATCTAGTGTGTGGTATTTTGTTATGGCAGCCTGAGTTAATACAAACATTTTAGAAGTTATTGGTATGTATTGATAAATGACTTTTTAGTAAGGTGTTACCAATACACACCTATTACCCTATACCCTCAGCAGTACAAAGTTTTTACACATAGCTTTTATTCTTTTAAGATAGAAAGATATCCTTTTAAAGTTTTTTGAGGCTCATTCTTTTAAAGTTTTATTTCATCCCAATAGATTGAGCTTCCATGGTATTGCCTCATGGATATTTTGAAGTTCTCAGTGTTAGTAATATTTCACAGAGATAAAAACATCCACCCAGGAATCCCAAAACAAAGCAAATAAACGCATAAGAAAAAAATTTAAAATTTTCCATCATTTTATCATCTCCATTTTTGTATTTATGGAAAAGGAAAGCTAAGAACTAAGAACCTCAGATGGTTTCAAGGCCATGTATAAATAGAATTGACAAAGATCTATCATATAGATCTCCATTTTAAAGCCCTCACCTATTTTACAAATAAATATACATATATGTTTATATATATATAAAAGACATTTTCATAAGAAAAGAAAAAATGGAAAGATTGCTATAGAAACAGAAAAAAAAAATACTGTCCTTCAGTATTTTTTTATAATGCTTTGAAATAAAGTGCTTGCCACAGAATACCCTCTTTTCCCCATTACGCACCCTAAACTGTTAATGTTTCACATACATAATTTTCTCTCTTTCAGTTTGCAATAGAAATCAGTGACTTAAGAGGCAGAGTGGGATTAAAAACTAAACTCTACTTTCCCATCTACGTTTATACTAGGAACATTGTGCCATCCACAAACTCCCAACTATTTATAGCACGAAATAATTTACCATTAAATAGTGGCAGAAATTTGCCAGTGACCGCCACGGACGATTCTCTTGAGGATACAGTTATGATGCTGTGACTTTATGTCTGACTCTGACTCACTTTTCCATTCTTACTCCATTCTTAACTCACCTGTTCCATTCAGTATTAATTTACAGCACATACTGCACCGTTCTCCTAACTTTGTCCTGAGTTGGCACCCAGTGAGTGGAGATGAAAATATCTTTCACGCCAGTCTATCTTGCCTCATAACATTCTCAAGCTGTTTTCCCCATTTTGGCATTTCAGGAGCAGTTCTGCCCTACTGAGTCCTCTTGAAGTTGGATGGATTTCCATGGAAGAGGGGCCTGCAGAGTTGATAATCGAACAAAGAAAAGAGAAAATTAAATTCACCTATACCAACCAAGTGGGCAAATGAGGGCAATCCAATGTCAAATAAAGGACGTTTCGAACGTCCATCTTAACGGACACTTGTTTTATTGGAAAACCCGGCCAGAAATGCCCTCAACCCAAAGGTTTTCTTATGAGCTTTCAGTTTGCATCTAAATGCTATTTTTATAGCATCTGGGTTGGTTTTCATCTACCATAAATAGAAAAAAAACAAAACAAAACAAAACAAAACCAACAAACCACTGAGTTGAGGAATTGAAAAGATAATTTGAGCAGAGTGATGAGTAGGTAGGGTATGGAATAAAAATGCCAGTTCTTCATATAGAAAAATGTTCTATTCTAGAAAAGAAAAAAAAAAAACCCTCTTCTGGTTCTAAAAAAAGTCATTTCAGTGATTCTTGTTTTGTTCAATTTGGAAGTGCAGGTATAGCAATTCTAATTTCTTAAATGCCTACTGCTCTGTAAATTGAACAGAAAAGATGTAATTAAGTGTGTATAATTTACTTGAAATGAAATTAGGTTCAAATTTAATTCTTCCTCTGTGTGCATTGTAGTGTGGAAAATGCCAGATTTTTAATAATCTTCCAGAAAAAAATGACGTTTCCTTATATTAGGATCTAATATAATTGGAAGGATGCCTGGCTCAGTGGTTGAGCATCTGCCTTTGGCTCAGGTTGTGATCCCGGGGTCCTGGGATCGAGTCCTGCATCAGGCTCCCTGTGGGGAGCCTTCCTTTCTCTCTGCCTATGTCTCTGCCTCTCTGTGTGTCTCTCATGAGTAAATAAATAAAATCTTTTAAAGAGAAAATAATATTCGTGTAGCTTCAGTGGAGACTATAGGGTTGTGTCTAATCTAAAGAACATATTGATTCCTATGGAAGATCAGGTGGTGTTTCTCCTCTTGCTGTTGACACATCGTATACCTCTGATGGATGAGGTAGCCCAGGGGCCTCTAGCAAGTCCATGCTACAACTCCAGCCAGGATCTAGAGAATGAAGTTTATCGGTTTTCCCCTAGAAAAGGGAACTTGTATTAGTATCATACTAATATGCCAGAAAATAGGAACTCACAGCTTTATCAAGCCTGCCCAAAATGAGATCTTAGACAAATTTCAGATATATTAGATAGTATCAAGCCCTGATCTAAAAGAAAAATAATGACCATATTGTGTGATTACTCTGTGCCAGGCTGTACTTAAGTGTGTCGTTTATCACATCATTTAATTCTTTTACCAGCCCTGTGAAATAGGTACTATTAATATTTCCATTTAACAGATGAAGAAACTGAGACTAAGAAATGTTCATTTATTTCCCCAAGATCACATTGCCAGTATGTGTTGGGACTGTGATGTACATTGTGTGTGTGTGTGTGTGTGTGTGTGTGTGTGTGTGAGAGAGAGAGAGAGAGAGAGAGAGAGAGAGAGAGTGATCTACCTCTTGAAAGATACTTTACTCTTGCCTCTGTTCCTACACAAAGTCCTCTAGGCTACACATAGTATTGTTGTGATAGAGGAGTTGGAATATAAAGTTTCTGTGAGTACCATATTACTAAATGGTACAGTGTTTTATGAACAAACTGGATACAAATAAATTTTTAGCATTCCCTATAAAGCAGCACAAGGTATAAATGTGATATTTTGAAACCAGGACATTCTTTTTTTTTTTTTTTTTAAACCAGGACATTCTTTAAAAAAAAAAAAAAAAAAGATTGTATTTATTTGAGAGAGAGAGAATACGAGCAAGGTGGGGAGGCACAGAGGCAGAGGGAGGAGAAACAGGCTCCTTGCTGAGCCAGGAGGCCAACACTGCTCTCAATTCCAGGACCCTGGGATCACTGGGATCATGACCTAAGCCAAAGTCAGATGCTTAACCGACTGAGCTACCCAGGCACCCCGAAACCCGGACATTCTTAAGATTTCATGCTTGATTTTTTTTTTAAGATTTACTTATTTATTTTTTAGAGAGAGAGAGAGCATGAGCAGGAGGGTTGGGGAGAAGGTGCAGACTCCACATTGAGTTCAAAGTGCTATCTAGGGTTTGATCCCACAACCCAGAGATCAGGACCTGAGCCCAAACCAAGAGTCAGACGCTTAACCAACTGCACCACTCAGGCGCCCCCATCATGCTTGATTTTTTTTTAAGATTTTTATTTATTTATTCATGAGAGACACAGAGAGAGAGAGAGAGAGAGAGGCAGAGACACAGACAGAGGGAGAAGCAGGCTCCATGCAGGGAGCCTGATGTGGGACTTGATCCCAGGACTCCAGGATCACACCCTGGGCCAAGGGCAGGCACTAAACCACTGAGCCACCCAGGGATACCCCATGCTTGATTTTTTAATTGGCACGTGGTCTTGGTTTCCCCAATGTAGCTATGAATATAGATTCCTGGGCTTTTTGTTGTCTTTGAACTATTTTGTAACTCTGGAAGTCTCAGAAATGTGAAGATGAATCTTGTCTCTAGAAATGCAAATGAATTTTGTCAAGAGGAATGCAAATGATTGTCACTCTGTGGACAATCACACCAATTTTGCATCTATGAGTAAATTCATTTCAGTATTCCTGATTTTGTGTGTGTATTGCTTGAACTCCCCTTTGAACCCGCTGTAATATCTGACCCATTCTCCCATTTGAGTTAAATAAAATCTTTGACATGTGTTCATTTTGTATTTGTATATGACTCATGATTTCACCATGAAAAAATTGTTTTCCCCTTTAACTTTCCCTTTATTCCTTCTTTCCATTTTTTCATCTATTACAGCGGGCAGATCTATCCCCAAATGCTGTTTCTGTATGCCCACTAGCTAAGAATGATGTTGTTTTAGCAACTTTTTTTAAAAAAGAAAAAATATTTTGTGACCTGTGAAAATTTTACAAAATTTAAACTTTGAATAAACTTTAAATAAAGTTTGATTGGAATGCAGTTGTGCTCATTAGTTTTCATCTTGTCTGTGGCTGCTTTCCTGCTACAACAGCAGAGTTGAGTAGTTGCTACAGACACCAGGTCTGATCTTTTTGCCCTTTACCTCCTCACTTCTCTTCTACATATGTTAACCTCCTTCCTAGATACCCCTAGGTAGTAAAAAAAAACAAAAACAAAAACAAAAACAAAACCTAGGTTTGTTTTGTTTTGTTTTGTTATTGCAAGGAGAATTATTTTCTAGGAAAGGAAGCCAAGGCACCAATTTTTAACTGAAAGAAAAAAATGACAAAGCAAGGAGGAAAAATAATTGGACAGTAGCATCTCTAAAATTGCTTTGCATTAATTTTCCCAGGCTCTAAGAGGAACATTTGTCCAGAAAGGCAGGCCTGTCCTTATACTCCATTTGCAGACTTAAAATCAGTTTCCATAGTCATCCAAACTATTATAAAAAGCTAGAATTCTCATTATTCCCACCCTTCCCAAATGGGCCCATAACAGTGGGATTGAGTAGTAGATCTGAGACAGCTCCTTCAGTTGCTCTGATCTCTCTCTACAGGAGAAAGCTCTGCTGGGCACTGTTGGGACTTGCTCTGGTTCCTCCTTTCACAGACAGAAGAGCAGCATTGTACCTACATCTCAGTGCGATGGTGTTATTGTCAAGACCTTTTTCTTTGGTTTCCTTATTGGACTCCCATTGACCAAAAGCATTCTGAAATCACCTTAGTTCTCTGTAACAACACCTGTGAACCCCCTTAGGACTGGAAGTGTAGTGGGGCTGCCAGCAACAGGTGCTGTTTTCTTCCTCTTGCTGTTCTCTCTTCCAAAGAGCTATCTCTGTTTCACTGATCTTCTGTTGGCCAAACCCTTGCTGCCTAACCTCTGCCTCCCCCAAGTCCAGCCCTGTATATTAACAAAAAACTGTATACAATTATCATTATTGTATTTTGAATTCTATCAATTAAAAATTGTGGAAATTGCCACAATTTAAAAATTCTCAAAAAAATTCTCTCATTATGGATATATATTTATATTTATATACATACGCACACATATATAGGTATGTATATGTGTGTGCGTATGTATATAATCTTTAATTTTGCCTCTTGATCTGAAAAGCCTTACTTATCTTTAACCTTTTCTAGAAAAAAATCTGCCTACCTTGTTTGATAAATGACAGCCCCTGGGGATATAACAGGGACCAACAAAGAAGTAGTTCCTGTCCCACTAGAGTTTATATTCTTACAAGGAAGAGTGAAAGTAAGCAAATTAATAATTATACAGTTGACCCTTGAACAATACAAGGGTTAGGGTGCTGAATCCCTGTGAGGTCAAAAATCCACATATAACTTTAGACTCCCCCCAAATTTAATTAATAGCCTACTGTTGACCTAAAGCCTTATTGATAATACGAACAGTCAAATTAATACACGGTTTGTATGTTGTATGTATTATACACTGTATTCTTACATGAAGTAAGTTGAGAAATAATAATAAAGTAAGTCAGAGAAAAGAAAACATTATTAAGAAAGTCATGAGGAAGAAAAAACACATGTTTGGTACTGCACTGTGTTTATTGAAAAGAACAGCATATGTGCGGACCTGCGTAGTTCATGCCCACATATTCAACTGAGTATGCTTAGAACAGTATTCTTGTTTTTAGGTAATATGCACCATAGTGTTTAGGGGGAAAGGGATATAGTGTATGCTACTTACTCTCATATGGTTCAAGACAATAAAAACGTGTGTGTCCACAGAGTTTTGAGGGGAAAGGGTGCTAACGCAAGAATTCTGTGTCCAGATAAATTGTGATTCATGCGTCAAGGCAACAATATAGGACTATAAACAGCCCAGCTTGCTAAGAGACTAGATCTTAATTATTTCCATCACAAAAAAATAAATGATAATTATTTGAAGAGATATAAGTGCTACACTACAATGGCACCCGTACTGCGATTTCAGCATATCAAATCAACATGCTATACACCTTATACTTGTGCAATGTTCTTTGTCAAATGTATTTCAATTTTTAAAAAGAAAGTTTCTCAGGTGATCCTGATGCCCAGCTAGATTTAGGATCTAGGCTGAAAGTTCTGGCCAATTAGAGGCATATCATTATACCTTTTTTCTGTATAGTAGCAATATATAATATAATATAATATAATATAATATAATATAATATAATATAATATAATAATATAATATAATAATATAATAATATAATATAATATATAATATATGACACTTTATGATTTTGATGCAATTGTGGCTGTTGTAAATATTCTTTTTTGAGTTAGTAGTACACAAATTCACTTTTCTCTTAGTAGAATGAAGAAGTATAAGAGCACCAACTGAAAAAAAAAAAAAAAAACACTAAAAGAAAATGTAATCGAATTGTTGAAAGCTCTGGGAATTGGTAGTGATTTTTAAAGCTTAGAAAACCTGCATCAAGCAAGGTGAATACGTGCCTCCTGTTCTTTCTTTTCTTTCCAGTACCTCTGAGGAGACATTGCTATAGATATATATGCACTCTTTTTTCACTGAGGCTTGGCTTTAAAATCCATCTTTCAAAAAAAATAAAAAATAAAAAAATAAAAAAATAAAAAATAAAATCCATCTTTCTATTTCTTTTTTCTTTTTTTTTTTTAATTTTAAAGTAATCTTTATGCTCAATATGGGGCTTGAACTCATGATGCTGAACTCAAGTGCTGTACGCTCTACCCACTGAGCCAGCCAGATGCCCCTAGAACCGTTCTTAATCTGCGTTCCACGCAGCCACAATAAATGATGTGGAGAAGCATGTGAATAAGAAATTGGGTATCTATTCTTGAAATGAAAAAGTAATAAAATTTATTTTTTAGTGTAACTTCTTAAGTTCTTTAAGTACTTTCCTGCCTTCCACTTGAGTGACTTTTTTTTCTTCCTTCTTTGCTTATGAGTTATCTGTTTATCTCTACTTTTTAGTGGTATGTCAGTGGGAAATCACCTTGGTGCAATGGTAGCCTCCAAGTTCACCACCAAGAGGCCGACCTGAAAGGCTGACAAACCAAATTAAGATGCTGAAATCACACTATTTGTTGAATCTTTTTAAAGCAACTGGCAAGGAGGCACCTGGGTGGCTCTGTGGTTCTCTCATGGATAAATAAATAAAATCTTTAAAATAAAATTAAAAGAAAAAGAAGTTTCTGGATACATTATTGACTTCCTGCAAATTTATCCTTTTGAGAACTCATTGTATTATTCCATGAGTCATGCCTTTCTTTCTTCCTGAGGAATTCTTTGCCATTTTCTCTTTGAATAATGCCTCTTCTCCATTATCTTTTCTTCTTTTTTTGAACTTTTTATTAGATGTGCATTGGACCTTCATATTCTATTCTCCGTCTCTCTTTTTTAAAGATTTATTTATTTTATATAATATATATTTTATATAAACATACATAAAATATAACATATTAAATGATTTAATACAACATATTTATGTGATATATGTATAAAGATTTTATTTATTTATTTATTTGACAGAGAAAGAGCAAGGGGGAGCAGCAGTCAGGAGAGGGAGAAGCAAGTTCCCTGCTTGAGATTCCTGAGAGTGTCAAGAAGACTTTGTGCTGAGTGCAGAGCCCCAACATGGACCCTGTCTTATGACCACAAGATCAAGATCATGACCAAGAGATCACAACCTGAGCTGAAACCAAGAGTCTGACATTCAACTGACTGCGCCACCCCAGGCACCCCTATTCTCCATATCTCTTAATTTCACTATTCTCTGTTTTGTATCCTCTGTGCTGATTATGGATAATTTTCTCAAGTTTATTTTCCAACTGAATAATCATCTCTTCTGCAGTTTCTAGTCTATCTGTTAAACCCATGTGTTGAGTGTTTTTTTTTTTTTAAAGAAAGATTTTATTTATTTATTCATGAGAGACAGAGAGAGAAGCAGAGACATAGGCAGGGGGAGAAGCAGGCTCCCCATGGGGTGCCCGATGGGGGACTCAACCCCGGGCTCTGGGATCATGCCCTGAGCCGAAGGCAAGACACTCAACCACAGAGCCACCCAGGTGCCCCAACTGTTTTATTTTCAACATGATAGAAGCTCTGTCATAGTAGGGGATTTGTGTATCTCATTCACCATTTTATCTCCAGCACTGCAAATAGGGCTGGAACTTTGTGGGTTTTCAAAAAATATTTGTTGAAAGAACTAATGAATCAATAAAGCCCAATTTTTTCCCAAATGTTTCTCTTTTCCCCCAAATACTTCCATTTTTAATCTTATCTTGTTCTTTCACTTTATTTTTATCTTATAGTCTTTCTTTTATGTTTTTAACCATTTTATTCAGATTTTGAAGTCATGTTAAGGTTGTTTTATTAATGGAAGTTATTTGGGCACAGATTTTTTTTTTCCTTTTTTAAAAAAGATTTTATTAATTTGTTCATGAGAGACACAGAGAGAGAGGCAGAGACACAAGCAGAGGGAGAAGCAGGCTCCCTGCAAGGAGCCTGATGTGGGACTCCATCCCAGATCCTGGGATCATGCCCTGAGCTGAAGGCTGACGCTCAACAACTGAGCCACTCAGGCGTCCCAGATTTTTTTCCAATTTGGTGTATCTGTTAACTGTCCCTTGTGGTGGATTATTCCCTTGTGGTGCACATTTTGTTGAGAGTTTATCTTCAGTGAAGGTAATTTATTCTGTGGGATTCTTTAATGCTCTGAGTTGTACAAGTGCCCTTACTACTACTACAAATTTTTATATTTGTAAGCCTAGGGGGTTGGCAATTTCTCTGTTTCTAAGTTTGGGCTTCTGTCTTCAAATGCTAATGTAAAAACTGGATTTCCTTCAGCTAGGACTTTCCATTTTCATGGGAACTGCTACCCCACACCTCTGTCCAATCTAGGCTACTGGGTAGAAGATAAACTTCTTGGCAACTTTCTTAGGCTTCAAAAAGTGACAACCTCTTTAGGGTCCTAATTTATGCAGGAATTTTCATTCCAGCTACACATTAAGTGGTTCTAGGGTCTCACCTCTTGGTCCTGCATGAGGTTAAAACCTTAACTCCTGGCTCTTATTACTATGACTTTGAAGTTCTTCTTCATTCTGGTATCTGAAGTTTTTGGTCTCTCAATTTTGAACTCAGCTTTATAGTTTAAAATAGTTATATTCTGTCCATTATTTCTATAAATTTGGAGGAGGTGGGAGTCTCACGCTATGGCTGTCATTTCTAGTTGGAAAGATGAGTTTGGTTCCCCAGGTCCTGCTAATGAATTTCATTCAAATTATCCAGGGGACTATCACTAAGAATCATTATCTCATTTTTTTATTCCTAGAGTTTTTGGCAACAGTCTTATGGAGATTACCATTCAAATCAACTCAATAAATAATATTGCGCTAAATGCTTCAGGACATATAAAAATGACTAGGGTGGTCTCTGCGGTCAAAAGGCAAACATTATATAGCAGGGAGATTATGAAAGGTTCATAAATAATCACAAGCAGAAAGTCTTTGCTACAGAAATGCATATAGCTTTACAATAAATGCATGCTACATTTATTATTAAACAAAATACTAAGTTTGTTAAGAGAATGAAAAGAATTGAAAAAAGGCATTCTCTAGTGGTAGTAACAGAAAAAAATGTCACAGAAGAGGTGGTAGTTGAAATGTACCTTGAAGAATGAGTGGGATTTCTAAAGGTAATATTGGAGGGGGAAGTTTTTGAAGAGAGAGTGGCTCTTCGAGATTGAGGGAAAATCATAAACTTGGATTAGTAGTTGGGATAGTGAAGGGCATATATAAGGAACTACAAATAGTTCAATTTGACAGGTTAGGATGCTGGAATGACAGTTTTGTTAGAATGTAAAAACTAAAAAAAAAAATTTAAAAATTTAGAAAAGAAAAAATATTTTATCTTTTAAATATTTTATTTATTTATTCATGAGAGACACACAGAGAGAGAGAGAGGCAGAGACACAGGCAGAGGGAGAAGCAGGCTCCCTCTCCCTGCAGGGACTGCAGGGACTGATGTGGGTCTCAATCCCGGGTCTCCAGGATCACACCCTGAGCCAAAGGCAGGAGCTCAACCACTGAGCCACTCAGGCATCCCCAAAGAAACAAATATTTTAAAGAAGAAAGTAAAAATAAAAGAAATAGAAATAAAGCATGAATGGGGACAGGGTGGTTCAAGATAGGAAAGGTATGTACAGGTAACTAAATTTTAAATTTCTTACTGTCCCATTTATCCAAAAGGAAAGAATGATGTTGGGTTTATTTTTTAAGGAAACATTTGAGAACCAGGATCACTTAAAATTTAGTTCGGGCAGTTTCTTCTTTCCCATGTCCCAATCCTCTGATTGGTTACTTTCTCTAGTTCCCAGGAAGGGAGGAGAGACTGAACCAGCCTGTTTGTCTCTCAGGCTTACGGGCGTCATCTAGTGGCAACAACAGGTAATCACAGGTAATCACAATTCCTCTATAGAAACACCTGTTCATTTTTCACTTGTTATTTATATTATTTTTAGATAAGATTTTATTTATTTATTCATGAGAGACACAGAGAGAGAGGCAGAGATATAGGTAGAGGGAGGGAGGGAGGGAGGGAGGGAGGGAGGGAGGGAGGGAGGGAGCGGGGGAGAAGCCGACTCCCTGTGGGGATCCTGATGCAGGACTCAATCCCAGGACCCTGGGATCACGACCTGAGCCAAAGGCAGATGCTCAACCACTGAGCCACCCAGGTGCCCCCTATTTATATTATGATTAACTAATAAAATTGGGCCAAATTCTGATTGGGTAAGGAAATAAAGTGGTCTAAGACAGTACTGGTTGATCATCGGATTAAGAGAATGTGAGATCAGATACAAATGGATTAGATACCAAGATCATATTCAGTATGAAACGTGAAAATTTCACATCAGAGACTTGACATCAAATTGTATTTAGGAATGAACCTTTAGGCAAGATCCCTCTGAGTCGCAGAGAGAGTAGAGAATAAGAAACTCAGTGTGAGTGGGTAAGAGGCTGAAATACCACAGGTTACAGTATTCTATCAGAGTTTTGCTGAACCCCTATTCACCCTTCGGACCCTAACCTAACTCCCTTTGGACAATGTTCCTTCACCTCTCAGGTCTGTATTAGGTGAATCACTTACCTCCTCCTACTGACACCCATGCCTGTGGTGCTACTGACCACCGTGTACTGTCACACCCATTCTTATCTATAGCCCTCTTTACAATTTTTAAAATCCTTACCAACTCCTTGTCCCATGCCTGTTTCATTTGCACCTGACATATAAGAGGCATTCCCAAATATAACTTCCAGATTGAATGGGCAGATTAATTAAGAGAATAACTGTGTAAGGAACAAATATTGAGAGTTGATATCAATAAAGCTTAAATGAAAAAGACATTTTTTAAAGGAATATTACTAGTAGAAAAAAACTTTCTTCTTTATTGTATATCAAGTCCCTCCATGATGTCCATTTTTTTTGTAATCTCTGATATTTTATAACTTTCAAAATATTTCTCTCAGGACACCTGAATGGCTCGGTGGTTGAGCGTCTAGGGCATGATCCTGGAGTCCTGGGATTGAGTCCCACATTGGGATCCCTGCGTGGACCCTGCTTCTCCTTCCTCTGCCTAATGTCTCTGCCTCTCTCTCTCTTTCGAATAAATAAATAAAATCTTTAAAAACAATACCAAAACCAAAATACTTCTCTCTGCCTTGGTGGGAGGAAAATAATAGTCCATAGCTCACAGTGGCATTGTAGTGATCGAATAAAAGACTACATGTGAGGCATATACAGCAGCATGTAGCACGTATTATGTGCTTAATAGTTGGCTTTTATCATTTCAGTCACCTCATTTCGAAAACTCATTGAAGCTACCCAAAGATGGCAGATATTATTTATCCTATTTTACGAGTTGGAAAACTAGTGATCATATAGGCTATCTATGCATAGATGACTATGGAGTCACTTGAGTCCTTAAGTTTTTGAATTCACAACATCTAAATAATAATTCATTGTCCTTTCTATGGTATTATGTTTCTTAGGTGGAGAAAAGAAAAGAATGGACATTTGGATGCTAATAATAAAAGGGCTATGCGGCAGAGAATGAAACCAAGTTGTAAGAGGTGTATTATTTTTTTATTGCTGCTGTAACAAATCACCACAAACTTAGTGTCTTAAAACAATATAAATGTATTATTTTGTGGTTCTGTACGTTAGAACACAGCGTTCGCTCTGCGATAAAAATCAAGGTGTTGGCAGGACTGCATTTCTTTCTGGAGGTCCTCAGGGTGTCCTCCCCTTTTCCAGCTTCTAGAGGCCACCCGCATTCTTTCATCCAGCCTCAAAGCCAGCGCTGGTGGGTGGAGTCCTCACTCTCATCTGTTCTTCTGCTTCCCTCTTCTACTTTTGAAGACCCTGGTGATTATACTGGGTCCACCTGGATGATCCAGGATAATCTCCCTATTTCAAGGTCAGCTGTTTAGCAAACCTAATCTTCTTTTTCTATGTAAAGTAATATAGGTTTCAGGTTCCAGGGGTCAGGATGTACACATCTTTGGCAGACCGGAGGCCTTATTCTGTCTGTTCCAGAGGGAGAGTGAATTCTAAAGGGAATATCGAGAAAGGGATCCCCCAAGGATGAAAGGAAGTGGCAGGTTTGTGAGCACAGTGTTTTCAAATGGAAATGTTAGAAGCATCGCTGCAAGCTATCTGACATAGATTATTAACCCACACTGATTTTGGCAGACAAAAAGATCTCTTGATGATTTTCCCATGGCTGAACCAGAATCTTATTTTGTACTTCCCATGTGCCTTAATTTTTCAATTTATTTTTTTTAAGATTTTATTTATTTATTCATGAGAGACACAGAGAGAGAGGCAGAGACACAGGCAGAGGGAGAAGCAGGCTCCATGCAGGGAGCCTGATGTGGAACTCGATCCCAGGACTCCAGGATCACACTCTGGGCTGAAGGCAAGCGCTAAACCGCTGAGCCACCCAGGAATCCCCTAATTTTTCAATTTAAACCAAAGTAGAGACTTTCATATATTCCTGTTAAATGTTATCTTTATCTTTTAGCATAGAATTCAAGTTATTAATATAATTTTGTTTCCTGGTTCTTTCTTCAGAACAGAATTTTGGCTATGATTACCCAACTTCGAGTTTACCTAGTTAGAATTACATCAAGCCATTATTTTGGAGTCTCATCTACACAACTATCATGAAAGACTGGATTAAATGCTTTCCTGAAGTTAATTTCTATCATGACTATACAATTCCCATTTTAACCCAAAAATCAAATAAAAAAAGAAATACAGTATAACTTAGCTTGGTCTGGTTCTTAGTGACCACTGAACTCTCTTCTAAATGTTCACAAAATATATTTAACTATGAGCTCTGGAGTTTTGCTTTTCTGTTCTAGAGCTTTTAGTGTCTATCTTTAAAGCAGTTTCTGAAAGCAGGTGATCTATTGTCTCTTTTCATTTTTTACAGCTTCTCTGAACTTACCAGTTGTGCGTCTTAGGTTACCTGTAAACAGCTGTGGGATGTAATTTGTGCCTGGAAACATGAACTTATTTGAAACAGATAGGTGCTTGATCACTATCCCTTCACCTCTCTCGAGTTTCAGTTCTCTATTTTGTTTCACTTTTACCTCCTTAAAGTCCATTTTCCTTACTGAAGAAAAAACACACAGATCGAGTCAAATCTCCTTTTTTAGCCTTTACATTATTCTCTTACGTAAATAAGTTATTTCTGTGTTTATAAAGACCTCCACAGGCTTGTATCTCTGCACCCTCTCTTATACTGCATGCTGGTTAAGCCTATCTTCCCACCTTTTCCATTGAAGGTAGCAGGTAACTCCAAGCCCTCAATGTCTCTTCAGCACTTTATAGTTTGCGGTGCAACAAGTATCACTTTCCATTTGATGCTCTTTAATTATTTATTTTGTTGTCTCTCAGGATAATTGTTGATTTTTTTAAAGATTTTATTTATTTATTCATGAGAGACACAGAGAGAGGCAGAGAGGTAGGCAGAGGGAGAAGCAGGCTTCCCGTAGGGACTCGATGTGGGACTCAATCCCAGGACCCCGGATCATGCCCTGAGGCAACGGCAGAAGCTCAACCACTGAGCCACCCAGGTGTCCCTAATGTTGATTTCTTTACCTTTATTTTTAAACCGGCAAAGCTGGGGTTCTTGCTAAGCAAGAATACCAGGCACTGGATACATACTGTGGGTTGGTTGAGTTTTTTAAATAACAAATTTGGCTAGGTATTCTTTACATATTAATCTCCTTGACTAATTTTCCTGTAATAAAACTAAAACTATCATAAACAAATTGAAAGTACCTTTATTTTTTTTTAAATATTATTTATTTATTTACTTGAGAGAGAGCAGGGAGAGCATGTGAGTTGCGTGGGGGACCAGAGGGAGAGGAAGAAGCAGACTCTCCACCGAGCAGGGAGCCCGATGTAGGGCTCCATCCCAGGACTCTGAGATCATGACCTGAACAGAAGGCAGATGCACAACTCATTGAACCACCCAAGTGCCCCTAAAACTACCTTTCAAAGTCGTTTTCATCTCCAACCTTCCACTGATCATTAATTCATCATTTCCCTAAGCTATTTAATAACAATCTGAGCCACATTTGAGATGGTAGTTTGGAATTCTATTGCTGAAGACGCCAAGATTGTCTTTCTACGTTGTCACTCAAGGCTGTGTTTCTTTATTTGTCTGGCCTTATTCTAGAAAAAGATTCTAATTTGAAACTCTTCTAAATTATACCTAACTTAAACCCTGAATTTAGAAACCACATCCCTTCTCTTGGCACTTTCTTTTTAACTTGGAGAAATGGTAAATGTTTAAAAACAAGAAATTATAAAGAGGGCTTAATAGTAATAATTTAAAACTGGTATATCTCATTTTCAGTGTATTGATGATCATGTAAGATAATGTCCTAATGTGACATCAGGAAAAGGGTAGCAAGCGTAAGTTTCTTTTTCTACATTAAATACTGTCAAAATTCTGGTCACCATTTATTTTGTTCAGCTAGGCAACTTGTTTAAGTCTCAGTCTATGACTTCTATGATCTATGTATTCCCCTGTGATTTATATGTCTAAAAATCTATTAATGAGATATGGGGATTCGAGTTGCCGTCATGACAACCAAGCAGTTTGGCTTGTTTGCTATTTCCTAGATACAGAGGCTCAAAAAGGAACATCTTCCCTGTAGCTGCTTTAGTACTGGGACCTGGTAACTATGGAAATTTAGATTGAGATTTATGTGGCTAAATTGTTTACAAGGTACACAAAAACTGATAAATAGCTGGCTCAGAAGCACAGTGAAATATGTTATGGTCAATATATTTTTCCGTAACAGTCTTTTTATTTCAATGTCTTAGTGTTCTCTCTATATAATTCCCCAAACCATATAGTTTTATGATCCATCCCATAAGAAGAATTTATTATCTTCTCTTCCTTGTGTTAGGTAGATTTTGTTGAGTGAGTGGTGATATCTTGTGGGGGTATACTGACAATAATATTTGCATACTCTTGTACATGTGCTTTTTCATCCTTAGTTATCAACAACATGTACCACACAGTATGATGCAGAAGACCTGGAAATTCAAACTGATATAAGAAAAAAACTCTTGATCCTAGAGATATGCAGTTTAATTGAAGAGACTGTACCTAAGTAAAATGATGTGAACAAGACGAGAACATGTGTGCAATTGCAATGAAAGTGGGACCATTTTGATGGGCGGAGGGAACGAGTTTCAGAGAACTGGGTTTTGGTCTTGAAACGAGTAGAAGCACCAGCAGACAGAATGAATAACGGAGAATCTTATAAGAAATAAGCTTAGGAAGCAAATGCCTTGCATAGTCATAGAAAAGATTGAGGAGACTTCTTGAAATCAGAGCAGGTTGAGGCCAATAGTGAGAAGTACAACTGCAGCATTGAGGTGACTACGTGTTTCAGTTACACATTTTTACCAAGTTTATTTATCTTTGACCTCCATCCGTGTACTTGCCCACAAATCCTAGGCCATTGGGAATTCATTCTTTTGAATTTGTAACATGTCCTAGATATTTCAAAAGAGGAAAAATACATGGTTGAATAGTTTTTATTACCTGCCTGCTTCAGTTTTCCTGCATAGTTTCTAGGACATTCTATTTCCCCCTCGCTGCACATCAACTGCCAGATTTTAATCATTACAGATTCTGCTAAACCTCTTTGAATTTCTCACTTAATCCATATTCGGTAGGATAAATAAAACCCGATACCTTGATTTTTCTTTTCTTTTTTTTTTTTGTAGAATTTAGCAGTGACAGTTGGAGAGATTTGGTTTAGATTTGAGAAGCAGAAAAAACAAAGATATGTAAAAAAACATGATGTACACAGGATTAACGGAATTTTTAAAAAAGTCTTTAAACAGTTAAATTCCCCAAAGTAAAGAACTGTGCAGGAAATGTGACCATACAGACATCTGGAGAGGAAAATCTGTAACGCTAACTTTGAGCTTTTCTTTCCTTTATAATAACTTCTGGCTACCATTTAGGCCACTTTGGGCAATAAAATTCAAAACATCGGTTTATATTTTTAGCAAAAATAAGTGCGGTTTAGAATCTGCCACAGATGCCTGTGTGTCAGGCCATTTGGAAAATTCAGGATCCGCCACATTCCCAGGCTCTCCTGGGGACACTTCAGAAACTAAAAGCATCCTCAGCTTCCAGATGTCTCAGGTCGGTGTCTGATGCGGGAGCGAGGTAGCAGGTGGGGGAGAATGAGGACGCTGCGACCCAGGCGCTGCAGGGGCAGCGGAGAGAATCTAAATGCAGTCCCGGGAGAGGACCACTCAAAGCCCGGCCAACAGGCAAGAAAGGGCTCCTAAACCTAGGCGCCACGGGAGAGGCGGGTCAAGGTCACACGCTAGGAGGCCGCAGCGTGGACTCAACCCCGAGCCCCTGACTTCAGGCCGGTGGTTTTTGCCTGTGCCCCCGGGGACCTTGCGGATGCCGGGCTCCAGGGCCTGGCTGGGGTACGGGCACCCCGGCTCTGCGGCCGGGCGCGCGCGGGGGGGAGGGGGAGGGGGCGGCCTCAGCGCGCCCCCGCTCGCCCCGCCCCCTCGGAGCCCCGCCCCCCTCGGAGCCCCGCCCCCAGGTGCGCCGGCCTCGAGGGCGCGTGGGCCCCTCAGCGTGCGCCGGGAGCGCGCGCGTCCCCAGCGCCCCGCCCCTCGGAGCCCCGCCCCCGGAGCCCCGCCCCCCAGAGCCCCGCCCCCAGGTGCGCCGGGCTCGCGGGCGCGTGGGCCCCTCAGCGTGCGCCGGGAGCGCGCGCGTCCCCAGCGCCCCGCCCCTCGGAGCCCCGCCCCCCCAGAGCCCCGCCCCCAGGTGCGCCGGCTTCGCAGGCGCGTTGGCCCCTCAGCGTGCGCCGGACGCGCGCGTCCCCAGCGCCCCGCCCCCTCGGAGCCCCGCCCCCGGAGCCCCGCCCCCAGGTGCGTGCGGCAGGGGGCGGAGCGCGGCCCCGGACGCTGCGCGCTCCCCGGGCAGGCGCGCTGCGGGCGCTGCGGCTCTGGGGCGCCCCGGGCCGGCCGGCGGGGGCGCGCACGCGCGGGGCCGCGCCCTCTCACACACGCACACGCACACTCTCGGGTCGCCGAGCTCCGTCACCCGCGCGGAGCGTCTCCCCAGGCGGAGCGCGTCCCGGCCTGACCGCGCTGCGGCTCGGCCCTGAGGTGATCCCGGAGCGGGGCGGGGGTTGGAGGGCAGCGGCGCCGCCCCTGCGGGCGGGGGGCGCCGAGGGGGCGGCGGGGCGGGGGTCGCGCGCGGGCGGCCTCGCGGGGCGGGCGGGGCTGTGCGAGGACGTTTCCCTCCGGGCGCCCCCCGCCCCCCCGACCTCGGGTCGCGGCCCGGGGCGCTCTTCCCTGCGTGTGAGGAGAGTTTGGGTGACAGGAGGGCGCGCGGGTCTCGCCACACACGGTTTGAGGGGAAATGCCCCGATTCCTCAAACGCGGGCAAGAGCTGGGGCGTGAAAAAGGTTAGCGAAAAGATCCCCGAAAGCGGGTCGGGCAGCGGGGAGCCGGGTCCGGGGTCCGGGGTCCGGGTTGGCGGCGCCGGCAGCCCGGGGCGGGCGGGGGCTGCTGTGCTCCGAGCTAACGTGTCGTGTGTATTCCTGAGAGACGCCGGCGGACGTGGAAGCGGGCTCCCCGGGGCGCGTGTGGCGCGGGCCTCGTCCCGGCCGCGGGGTCGCGCCCTGAGCCCCCGCCCCCCAAGTGCCCTAACGTGCGCCTTTTGGAACAAATGAAGCCTGAAAGGATGTAGGTGGACGCGTGCATTGGGGAGGACGTTCCGAAGGGCCCGGCGGGGAGGGGAGATGTGCTGCCCCCCCCCGACTCTGAGCCGGGCGCCCAGGTACCTCACCTGATCCTGACGCTGCCACCCGGTGAGCTCGGGCGCAGGTGGAAAATGGGTCACGGAGAGGCTAAGGCACCTACGAGGGGCTCAGCTAACAAAAAGGCGGGATGGGGATTCCAGCCCAGGGATGCCTGACTGACGCTCCATTCTGCTGCTGGCTTTACCCGCAGCCGTATTTTTTTTTTTTTTTAAGATTTTATTTATTCATGAGAGACACTGAGAGAGAGAGAGGGGGGCAGAGACACAGGCAGAGGGAGAAGCGGGCTCCATGCAGGGAGCCCGATGGGGGACTCGATCCCAGGTCCTCGGATCACGCCCTGGGCCGAAGGCAGATACATGCTCAACCGCTGAGCACCCCCGCCCCCAGGGCTTCTCTCCGCTGCCGTATTTTGTGTCTGCCCAGGAGAGCGTTAGAAGGGGTATCTTCAGAGAACATAGGTAGTTCAGGCTCCTGGGATTGTTTGGGTTGAGATCAAACTGAAAAAGGCAGTAATCCCTGACTATGTGCTTGTTCGAGTCTGTTTCCCTTTAAACAGGGTTTGGGATAAGGAATTCTTAACAGTCAGGGTCAGAGCAGCTTTATTCACATTTTACAAGACATTGTTTGAATGTCTCTTGTATTCCAGATACTGTGTGGGAAGAGTACCAAGAAAAATACAGTTTTGATAATCTCTGCCCGTGGGTTAGTGGAGAGGATGATCATATAAAATAATTTTGTTGATAGTCTACTAAATCATAATCTTTGCCAGCACCCGAATTAATTCGATTAAAATGGTGATAAGCTCAAGCTTTTAGGAACCTATTCTATGTAAGAAAAGGGATGGGATGCCTGGTTATGTGGGTACCATTGCACTGTTTTCCCATTCAACAACAGCAAAATGGTCCTAAAATTCAGGTTGAATCATGTTGACGGTATTTTTTTTTTAATTATTGCATTACTTTCAGTAGATTTTAAAACATAAGAAGAGAGTATTTATGATTTACCCTGTTAAGCTAAATTTTAAAGGGCTTTTATTACTTAAGAAACTGGTGAAGTAATTTGGCAGGACTTTCTTTCAAGTCATCAGCCAAATATATTATTTTTTTAAATATATTTTTTAAAGATGTTATTTATTTATGCATGAGAGACACACAGAGAGAGAAAGGCAGAGACACAGGCAGAGGGAGAAGCAGGCTCCTCGCAGGGAGCCCAGGGTGGGACTCGATCCCAGGAGCTCAGGATCACGGCCTGAGCCAAAGGCAGACACTCAACCGCTGAGCCACCCAGGTGTCCCAGCCAAATATATTCCTTTTTTTTTTTTTTTTTTTTTTAAATTTTTTATTTATTTATGATAGGCACACAGTGAGAGAGCGTGAGAGAGGCAGAGACACAGGCAGAGGGAGAAGCAGGCCCCATGCACCGGAAGCCCGACGTGGGATTCGATCCCGGGTCTCCAGGATCGCGCCCCGGGCCAAAGGCAGGCGCCAAACCGCTGCGCCACCCAGGGATCCCCCAGCCAAATATATTCTTAATCTCTTCTTCCAAAAAATAAACTTTAAGTACCAGATTTTGTTGAAAGCTTTTATGGTTCAGATTTTTAGCAAAAACGGTCATCAGGTTACCCAGATGGTATATTGTTAAAATATTAGGCATAATTGTAGGTAGAGAGATAAGAAGGATAGTGGGACATTTGGAAATTTCTTCTGATTGCTTCAGTTTTTTTCAATGAAGTAGGAATCAAAGGTTTTCATTTGAGTGTGCTGTTGCTGGTAGCAGTGGGTCGAGGTTTGGGGATTGGGGGAATGAATGGACGAATGAACTATATGATTGCCAGGCAATTAAACAATTATTCTTAGGGTATGAAAAACAAGGTAGAGGAAATACAGGGTGCTGTATATAGCTGCACAAAATAGTGTCTAATCAAATTTTGCCTACTAGATATTTTACAACCCATCTCCAGTGCCTGTCTTTACAGTGTCATCTAGAACATACATCTGCCCCCTTTGCCCCAGTTCACTTTGCCCATGCCTCAGCCCCTTTTAGGATTCTAGCTTTCCTATTCTTTTCTCTCTGCCTGAAATTTCCATTCCATTTTTTCTCCAGTTGAACTTAACTACATTATATTAAATTTTATCTATCTGCAAAGTCATCGTCTATTTTTCCCTATTATGTTGGATGTATAAATTTCTTAAGGTTAAAATGAATGTGCCACTTTTCTTCCTTCTCCCTCCTTTAATCTATAACGGGGTCAGCAAACTTTCTGTAAAGAGCCAGGTAGCAAATATTTTAGGTTTTGTGGACCATATGGTCTCTGTATCAATTAACTCTGCCATTGTAGCACAAAAGCAGTCGTGGACAATACAGTCCTGAGTGAGCACAGCTATGTTCGAATAGCACTTTATTTATATCATGAAATTTGAATTTTATGTAATTTTTACATGTCACAAATAGTCTTTGATCCCCCTTTCCCACAGCCATTTAATAATGTGAAAAACACTTTTAACTCATGGGCTGTACAAAACAGGCTCCACCCTGGACTTAGGTCCTACCTCCTTCATGGTAGTTGGCAGACCTTTCATCTATAAGGACTCTAAGGAAAAAAAAAAATTATATATATATATATATATATATATATATATATATATATATATAGACTCTTAGCAAACTCTGGTGAAGGAATTTGCAGTCAGAGGATATTGGTTATATTACTATTGGTGGTGGAGAAGCAAAGATAAAGCAGTCTTTTTGGTTAAGGATCTCGTGGTCAAGCCCAAGATTAAGATGTAAAATAATGATGAAGACACAGTATGAAAACTGCAGTTATTTATTGGATATGGATGTGATATCCATAAGAAAGTAGTGATAATCATCTCTGCTTGGAGGACTAGGAGTAACCTCTGACACTCATCTGTTAGAGATAGGGAACATTTTCAGTAAAGAGCCTTTCCAAAAATCTTAGAAGCTTGCTAAAAAGGTGACAGACCACATCTCTTACCAGGATGACTCAGTTTCTTTCTTTTATAGGATATAATCTTGATTCATTTCTCTCAGAAGTAAAACTAATACATTTCAAATAATTTCTAACTATTTCTAACAGTCATGAACATTTTTTATTGCTTTGAGAAGGGTAGAATATATTTCACAGTGGGTATAATGTAATCAAGATTTTTAAAATAAACTAATGAATATTTGATATTGAATACTGGATTATATCACTTTTAGTCTTTAAGTCAATTATCAATACCTTAGAAAAGAGAGATGGGCTTTAGTTGGCTTTGAATTTTCTTGCAATTTATAGATTGAGTATGTATTGTTTTTATCTAGGCAAGTTAAATATTTGATTATACCTTTAGTGATACTGGATGTTTAAAACTTACCTAATTATTATTTAAAAGCTCTGCAACGGGCAGCCCCAGTGGCGCCACTGGCAGCCCAAGGCATGATCTTAGAGTCCCGGGATCAAGTCCCACATCAGGCTCCCTGCATGGAGCCTGTTTCTCCCTCTGCCTGTGTCTCTGCCTCTGTCTCTCCTTGTGTGTCTATCATGAATAAATAAAATAAAATCTTTAAAAAAATAAATAAAAGCTCCAACCTTAATGCATTCCCCAGGTATGCTATGGAGCAATGGAAAGTAACTTTTAAAATGTTTAAATATAATTGTATACTCTTATTTCTGTGTTGTAGTCACTGTTTTTAGTAGTGAAGAATTGGCTTTGTTAGACAGTGTTAAAGATACTAGACTGTTAAGTCTTTGTCTTGGAACTATATCAGGTATTATGTTTTCCAAAACATGTGATTTGTTAAAAACATGCCAGTGGAAGTTTTATTGTATTTCAGTTGTTAGCTTGTGCTTTCAAGGATCGTCTTCTAGTATATGCTGCAAAAGAGAAAGTCCTATGTGTTGTCTACTCACAAAGCTCCTTTTGATGTTATGTGGTCCTCTCCACCATTTCCAGCTCTGCCATGGCTTTCATGAACTCCATCACTAGTGAGTGAACTCTGAGGTGTTTGTGTGATCCTGTTCCCACTTACTGTGTCAAATGTGGGGCTGGCTAAACATCCTTTCTTGCCTTTTCCTTTTATTCTTTTGAGTGCCTTTATAGAGCTATAAAGTTTGAGATAATTAATGAGAATTATAGTGCAAAAAGGAGACATTTAGGGCAGCCCTGGTGGCTTAGCAGTTTAGTGCTGCCTTCAACCCAGGGCGTGATCCTGGAGACTCGGGATCGAGTCCCACCATCAGGCTCCCTGCATGGAGCCTGCTTCTCCCTCTGCCTGTGTCTCTGCCTCTCTCTCTCTCTCTCTCTCTGTCTCTCATGAATAAGTAAAATCTTAAAAAAAATAAATAAAGAAGACATTTTGAGCCTTCTGCTAAATAGGGCTTTTCTTATGGCTCAAGAGAAGGCACCTGATAAATTAACTCTTCACAGATCTCCCCTTGCTGGCCACGCTTCATTTCTAACTTTGCAGCCTTGTTTTCAGTTGTATGTTTCTGTCAAAGCATCACTTTCATATCACCTCTGCTTAAACCACCCTTCTTTCAGGAAACCTCATTCACCTACCTATAGGAGTTGGTCTCATTTGAGATACATCTTTATCTTTGGCTTCAGTATAGAAAGTGCTCCTTTTCCACATCTTTCCTGCACTCTAATTTCCCATTCAAGACTCTGCAGGGGATCCCTGGGTGGCGCAGCGATTTGGCGCTTGCCTTTGGCCCAGGGCGCGATCCTGGAGACCCGGGATCGAATCCCACATCGGGCTCCCGGTGCATGGAGCCTGCTTCTCCCTCTCCCTCTGCCTGTGTCTCTGCCTCTCTCTCTCTCACTGTGTGCCTATCATAAATAAATTTAAAAAAATTAAAAAAAAAAAAACTCTGCAGAAGAGTGGAGAATGAGGGTGAGAAGAAGGGACTTTTGTGATTACCCTACCAGGATGAGTCACAGGCACCCTTTTCTTATTCTTTTTTGTTTCTCTCTTCTTCCCAAAGGGCAGACATTCGCAGAGCCAATATGGTTTGGGCACTGAAAGAGGAAGCAAAATATTTTCCTAAACACCCATAGTTTGCGAGGAATCTTTTACAGTAGAGTTAGTACCTCGTATTATTATGCAGAGCAGACATGCCTGATTTATCCCCATGGCCCATTTCATTTGGGCCTGCTTGGAAACTGTGGTTGTGGGGTTAAGGAGGACAAATAGGTTCACTGTTGTGTCTGTTTACAAAAACCCGTCCTTAGCTTTGAAAGTACTGTTCAGATGAACATTAAGCTAAAAAGTTTATGAAAAATCAATGTTAAGAATGTTTCATTTTTTTAAAACAGCTAAACCGGTTGTTTCATGTCACGAAGGAAACAGCCAATTGGATTTTCTTTTTTTAAGATGTTTTAATAAGTTGCATAAATAGAGGTTCAAGGTTACTGAAATTTAACATTTTCACATGATTAGACTAGAGCTTGTGAACATAAGAAACATTACTTTGTTTAGGTCAGTGTCATGAGCAAGCTCTGAAGGTGCACACACAAGTTGGGTCTTTCCACAATGTCTGCTTTAGTCAGTCATAAAGCAAGGTTAACGTTATATAAAGTGGTTACAGGATCCCACACTCAGTGACATTTTACCATGTGATTAACTTGGCTTCTTACTCAGAGCACAAAGCAGAACATAAGACAATTCACAGAGGGTAGGAAGTTAACAAAGAACCAAACATGAAGTCAATATGTAGGCTCACAGTTGAGATAAGGCATTGGTCCTCTCTGGGTCAGCTCTCTGCACTTAATGCTTACTGTGTTTGAGCATTGAAGGTTCTCGATTCCATTTGGAGATCGGTCAGACAGAACCTTTGGTAGCAGCTGCCTTTTTAAGTGGTCAGACGTAAGGGGTCATCTGAAGAATTTGACAGTTTGCTGCAAAAATCCTCCCTTTTTAAAGGGATTTAATCATTCTTGGACCTTCACAGACCTCCTCTGCTTCTGCTTGTTAGCCGTTCTGGAGTGTTGTCAGTGAGTGCTGATCTTGGTGATACCCCGTAGCTGCAGTCAGTACCCTTAATTGATCATGATATTGTTTGACACAGGCCCTTGCATGACATAAGTGACTCCATCTTGCTTTCTACGGTTAGTCATGTGATCCATTTATATGATTTCTTAACACATTTCTTAATCGTTTTTGGCTTTTCTCACTTTTACCATTCATCCATTCTGGGAGATTTCTTCAGTGCTCTTTCTTACTGATTTGTTTGTGGGGCTGTTTGCCCCATCTACTGAGAATTTTTTTCTATGAGTCTGTTTCATTTCCAGGTTCTATAGGTAGGTTTTTTCTTAATTGCTTTGTTTTTGTTTCATGAATATGATATTCTTTGTTGTCTTTTTGAAGATATTAGTTATACTGATTTTATATACAATAGGTCTCAAAGTGTATAATTACTTGCCATAACAGACACCATTTTCATATATTAGTTTTTATTTACGTATATTAATTCTTTTAGTCATTCTAGTAAGCCAAGCAAGTGAATACTATTATTATTTCATTGACAAATGAGCGAACATAGAAAAATTAAATAACTTGCCCAAAGTCTCAAAACTAGTAAGTGGCAGAGGCTGGATTCGTGTTTAATTGGTTTACCTCCAGAGGTCACACGCTTATATTAACATTATTAGTTTTTGGGGTTGTTGACTTCGGTGTCTCCCCCTGGTATTTGTTTTGGTGTGAATGTTTACTGATTCCAGTTTCTTTCGGCATGTCTGAAGATGTTGCTTGGATTTATGATAGCCTATTGTTTTTTCACTGTGTGTGCTGGGGTGGAGAATAGTGCCAGCCTGCTGAAAATCAGCAGCCATCTACAGGCTTTCACTGCCTCAGTTTAAATACAGACACCTACTCTTCTAGACATAGATGAAGCGGTTAATTTGGGATTTTACCTGGTAAGTTAACCTCTTCTTAAAAAGGTATTATTTTAATTCAAAATAGAAATATTTTAAAAGTATCATATATAGATGCAGTATTTCCTTTTTTGTGAATATTAAAACAGCTGCTAGCTCCATTTATGTTTGTGTTGATTTTGAATCCTTTTTGGTGGAGAGGGGTGACAGATGATGATGGATCAACTCAGCCTCAGATTGATGAGATTATCTAGCCAATAAGTAGGAAGTATTCTATGAGAGACCTGGATAAAATGCAATATAGGACCATCTGACTAAGGAAAAGGATGAAGACAGAAAAATCTGCCTAAAGAATAGGGAGCTTAGGAGCAGAAGGAAAACAGCATGAAAGCATCTTTTGCTTATGAAGGGATTTTGTGCTTTGGAGGAAAGGACATGAAACAGAATTGAATGGACACCAAAGTGACTTCTTTGATTAGTCACAGTGTGTTATCTTCTATAGAAACATTTCCCTATTAATATTATTTTAAAGCAACTTAAAGAATTTAGTGGTTCTTAACTTTTTTATCTGCCCCTAGGCATTCCAAATGGTATCAGTGGAATTCTTTACTTAGTAGGGAGGGGAGTGAACAGGTTTTTAACATTCCCCTTACTGTGCTTACTTTGAAAATCACTGTTGTCCTTAATGAATACTCTAACCATGGAGTTAAGAACACATTATACTGATATATTAGTTAAGTGTTTTTAGTTGTGAGAAACAGAATCTGATTCTCACTAGCTTATGTGAAAATAAAATATATTGAGTGGATAAAGGGCATTTCACATAATCTAAGGAAGAAAAAACAAGTTTTGGGCACAGGAGATAACCTACTATAGGGGAAAGTTTAGGACCAAGAGTGCATGAACTTTTTTTTTTTAAAGTAAGCTCTATGCCCAACATGGAGCTCAAATTCAGACTGGCTTGCTCTTCCCACTGAGCAACCAGGCACCCCTGAGTTTACTTTCTTAAATGTTTCCATTAATGAACTGTTGACATGACTCCCAGTCTCCTGATCTCTTGGTTAAAAATTTCATACTACCAGGAGAAAATTTAATTGATATAAATCAGGGGTAGCCTTAGAGGTGGTGGTAGGTGGTGATGACAATGGTTTGTCTGTCTCTTGCCATGGTGAGAGGGTGGAGGGTGATGTTTTTGGAGTAGTGTTGGGATCCAGAGCCAACAGCCAAGAAAGAACTCTAGAGACGTCTTTGGTGCAAAAAGATGGTTTTATCAAAGTATGGGGATAAGACCTGAGGGCAGGAAGAGCTGCTGCTTTTGGGATTGTGAGAGGGATATACTTTGGGGTTGGGGAAGTAAAGATGGGGAAGATTCAGAAGGATTTTCATATGCTAAAGAAGACCCACAGGATGGTGGAGGACTGGCTATTAACTGAGATAGTTTTTCCTCTCTAGCATGGCATTAAGATTAAGACAGTTGGGAGCTTCCTGGAGGAACTTATGCTCTGCCTGTCTCGTTATTTGTCAGTGGGCTGTGGGTTATGAGGACATTTAATTTTATCTGCACTTCACTCTGCCTTTGTTTACCATATCAGAGGTTAAAAGTTAATTTTGCTGTAAAAAGCCCTGACTAGTGGTGGAGTGGGTACAAGTATTGATGAACTTTGGATAAGCCTGTTAAACATAAAACCCTGAGTTCAGGAAGTAGTTCTCAAGGAGGAAGAACATTTATGAGTCCATAAGCACCTTTATGAGGGGCCTATTTTCTGAAAATGAAGACTTAAGCATGCAGCATTCAATTTGAATGAATAATTTATTGGTACCCACTAAATCAATGTGTTTGGGCAGATAATGAGAATGTTCTTGCTGTACTGGTTAATGTTTCTCTTGTGTTGTAGTAAATCATCCTTGAATGAGTGTAATTTTTCTTTTTTCTTTGTTCCTTTTTTGGCCTAGAGATGATTATCATCAGTTCTTTACAGAATCTGATATAATATGAATGAGGCTGTTGGGAGAATTTATTTTCAACGTATCTTCCATTCTTGACTGCTTTATTAGTTCTGCTGTTTTTAATTTACTTATTTAATATATTTTACAGTATGTCTAATTGTGTAATTAAAATTTATTTTTTCTTTTTTCTTTTTAAGTAACCTCTATACCCACCATGGGCTTGAACTACCAATCTTGAGATCAAGAGTTGCATGACTGAGCAACTGTGTTTTTCTGACTGAGCAAGCCAGGTGCTGCTATAATTTTTTTAGTACATAAGTAACACATATTAATAGGAGAATTGATAAAATAGAAAAAAGCACAGAGAAAGTAAAAGTTGTCTATAATTCTGTTGTTTAAAAAAATCTCTCTTTGTGCACATAAAGAGGATACTTATTTAATCCAAACTTAATTTATACTTACTTTTGGGTAAGACAAGCTGCTTCTTAAAAGTTGCCTGCTTTTTTTTTTTTTTTTTTTTTTTTATATAGGTATGAGATGGTTAGCCAGATTGGAATGGATTGTTCTTGTTCTGGAGGGAAGTCACACCAGTGGCCCTCATCAAATAGGTTTATATACAAGGCAACAATTAATGTTCTAGAAGATGGCCTAACAGGACTTTTTTGTTTGCTTGCTTGCTTTTAAGATTTTATTTATTTATTCATGAGAGACAGAGAAAGAGAGACAGAGACATAGGCAGAGGGAGAAGCAGGCTTCCTGTGGAGAGCCTTATGAGGGACTCCATCCCAGTACCTGGGGATCATGAACTGAGCTGAAGGCAGATGCTCAACCACTAACCCACTCAGGCTCCCTTGTTTTTTGTTTTTGTTTTTGTTTTAATTTTTATTTAATTATGATAGTCACAGAGAGAGAGAGAGAGAGAGGCAGAGACACAGGCAGAGGGAGAAACAGGCTCCATGCACCGGGAGCCGACGTGGGATTCGATCCTGGGTCTCCAGGATCGCGCCCTGGGCCAAAGGCAGGCGCTAAACCGCTGCACCACCCAGGGATCCCTCCCTTGTTTTTTTCAAGCTGCCCTCAATACCCTTTGGTGTGTAGAGTCTAGATTACGGAGATAAGCAAACTGGAATAAAGACCACAGAGATTGCAGTTTAGACTCTGGCCACTTCTATTGAGTTTAATATAACCTCTGAAAAATTGAGATAGCTCCAGCAGAGGTCCACCGGCAGAAAGAGCTCCAAGGACTTTCAAGGGTAAAGATAGTCTTGATAAGGGATACTGGACCTGTGACAATGATTTAGGGCATACTATTTTTGTTTTTGTTTTAAGATTTTATTTATTTGAGAGAGAACATGAGTTAAAGGAGGGACAGAGGGGCAAGTAGACTCTCCATTGAGCAAGGAGCCAGCCTTGGAGCTCAATCTGGAGATCCTGACCTGAGCTGAATTCAGACACTTAACCAACTGAGCCACCCAGGTGCCCCTACATCATACTGTTAAAAAAAAAAAAAAAAAAAAAGTGAAATTTGTTTCCTTCACTTCAAAGTAAAATTACCCTTACTCCTTAAGCAGTTTTTCTGTATCCTCTCCTCAGTCTGTGCAAGCACTAGCCTCCATCTCATTTCTATGGCTTTATATATTCTGGAAATTTCATATAAATAGAATCACATAATATTTGATCTTTGCATCTGGCTTCTTTCATTAAGCATAATGATTTGGAGTTTCATCCTTATAGCATATATCAGTACTTTATGCATTTTTATGGCTGAATAATATTTAATTCTGTGTGCGTGTGTGTATGTTGCAATTTGTTTATCTATTCATCTGCTTATGGAAATTTGGACTGTTTCTATCTTTGGCAATTATGAATAGTGCTGCAATGAACCTGCCTGAGCAGACACTTGTTTGATTCCCTGTTTTCAGTTTTTTGGTGTATATACCTAGAAGTATTCTTTTGGGTGTATGTGTGTGTACCTAGAAGTATTCTTTTGGGTGTATGTGTGTGTGTGTGTGTGTGTGTATGGAATAGTGGGGCGATATGATAATTCTGTGCTTAACTTTTTGGGGAGCTGACAAACTTTTTAGCAGCTGAACCAGCACTCCCACCAGCTGTGTAGGAGTTTTCTAGTTTTGCCATAGAATTTCTTATGAGAGATCTGCTCTCATTCAAGTCATTCATTATTCCTGTATAGGTAATGCATGGTTGTTCTGTGAGTGCTTTCAAGATTTTTTAGTCTTTAATTTTTAATGGTTTGATTATGATGTGTATGGATATGGATTTCCTCTGATTGATACTGTTTGGGATTCATTAAGCTTCTTGGAACTTGTAGATTTTTTATCTCTTGCCCAAAATATTTTTTTATCACTAACAGTCTTTCTTCTCTCCTTTCTGGAACTCTGATAAGGAATGTTAGACCTTTGTTATTGTCCATCATTCTCTTAGGCACTGTTAATTTTTTTAAAAACCTGTTTTCTCTCTGTGGTCTGGATTGGGTAGCTTCTATTAGTCTGTAAAATTCACTTTTTCTGTTATCTCTGTTGAGCCCATTCCATGGGTTTTATTTGTTACTCGTTTTCTGTTCTTAAAGTTTCTATTTGGTGTTCCTTTACATCTTTTTTTTTTTAATTTTTCATTATTTTCAAGAGTGTTTGCCATTGTTTGCTGGAATACTTTTTAAGTATCTACTTTAAAGTTTTCGTCTGAATACTCCAGAGTCTGTCGTCTTGACATTGCCATCTGTTGATTTTTCTTTTCTTAATAGAGGTGATATTTTCCACAAACTTCTCTTTCTGAGTTGTTTTGGATTGAGACTGGGTTTTGTTTTGATTATATGGGGAGTGTTGATACTTTCTTCTAGCATGCTGTCATCCTGGTTAGGTTCAGGTCACAGGTTTCATCCGCATTCTTTGAGCTGTGGATCTAATTTCAGTTTAGTTTTCAAAAGCCTTTTTTTTAAAAAAGATTTTATTTATTTATTTGAGAGAGAGAGAACGAGCAGTGGGGAGGGGCAGAGGGAGAGATAGAGAAAGTGAGCAGATGCCTCGCTGAGCGGGAAGCCTTGATGCAGGTCTCAATCCAGGCCCTGGAGATCATGACCTGAGCCAAAGGCAGATGCTTAACTGCCTGAGCTGCCCAGGTGCTGCCCCTCAGCTTAGTTTTCAAAAACCCTTGTAGAACAGTTTGGATCTGTCCTGTGTATGCCACCTGATGATTGGTCTGGATCTGGCAGTAGTCTGTCTTTTAGTTTAGTTCCTCAGGTCTTTGGTACACAGAATAGGATTAGATCCATTTGTGCCCAGCTTGGGAGTTAGTCCTGGAATTAATGAGCAACTTTATTATGTTGCTTTCCTGAGCTCTTCTTTTTATTTGCTCTCCCTTTACTACTTTCGAATTCCCTATGGCTTCTCATTTCCATCCTGCAGCTAGAATGCTAGAGTTGTTTTGCCTCATTGAACCGCACACTTGGACAACTTGCATCCATCAACCATATCCAGGACCTAGGAGATAGAGATCACCTTGGGATTTGGCCCCACCCTTTTGGAGCTATAGCTCCACTTATTGGAGAGAAAGATTTTCCTGCCTCAGAGTTTGGGCTGCATTAGGCTTTCCTTATTGCAGTCTGATGCTGTCATGTGATTGCTCGAAGATCGAGGCATAGGAGAATGTAGAAAAGAAAAAAAGGTGGGGTATTTTCTCATTCTCCCTGAGCGGAAAACTTTCCTTTCCGATGTCTCAAGCCAGAACTAGAGAGCTTTTGGGCCTTGCCTTCTCTGCCTTAATACCTACTTCCAGTGCATTCGGTTTGGGGAATACCAAAAGACACAAAGTGGTGAGCTCAGTGTTGGTTGTGGGGATTTTGAATTTTGTTTCCCTCTGTTTCACATGCTACTGTTTACTATTTCAGTGTCGTCAAATTGCTGTTTAATGCATTCTGTCCAGACAGGAGAGACAGCTTGGAGTATTCATCATTTTCTCTAACCTGAAACTGAAACATCTGTTTTTGCTATTGAATTGCATGCATTTGACTGTGTGGTTCCAGTTTTTTTCATTTACTCTTTTAATAGACTGATCTAGAAAACATGGCTACTGCGATTAGGGAGGTGGGAGTTTGGAGACAGACCAGAACACTCCTACTGAAGAATTATCTAATCAAATGCAGGACTAAAAAAAGTAGTGTTCAGGTAAGTTAAATGACTCTTTCTTATGCCTGATTGCAGTTTTTGCACTGACATGTTCCCTTTCTAAGAGAGGATCTATTTTTCTCAGTATATTTTTATTACAATTTTATGTCATTAGGTCTCATGTGCTTGTGAAGTAAAAACTTGTGTTAGCACAGAAAACTACCTAAATTACCTGTGTCTTCTGAATGTTAAAAGTTTTAATAACCATTCCTAAATTTAGTTAATTTCTGATATCAGTGCTTAAGTTTGAGCTTTTAGATGTGCATTTCCCAGGTTTTCTGGAATAAAAGAAAAATTCCACAGATAACTTTATGGAATAGTTTTCCACGGTTTATTCATGACTTCCCATCTTTTGGACTCTGGATTGAGTTACCTGAGATTACTAAAATTATGTCACATGTTTGTTCTCAGCAAATCTACATTACTTTGAAAGATAAAAGAAAGTAATAACCCTGCCTAACCAGTTAAAAATTTTAAAGGCTGAAAATATATTGTTCCTTTTCTGAAGCATAATAGCTAAACAGCAAGGTGAAACAGGTTCATCCCTATTAAAGCTGATTATTCAACTTTACAGAGAATAGTTTTAATAGTAGAAATTGAGGTATAATTAAGGCATGAGTTTTTAAATCAGATTTGAGTGAAGATACTTTTATGGTGAGCCCAGTTTGGGCTGTTTTGTAAGTTAATTTAAATAATGTTATATATAAGTAAATTTATTATATTTTATATTTAGTAATCTAAGATCTTTAAATATTAGTGTTTATGTGATTTTAATTTATGTGACTTGAATTTTAAAATATTTTGGTGAAAATGTAAAGGAAAAATTGTCTAATATTCCTGTTGAGTTAGATGAGATATTTAATACTTCTTTCAGGATAGAATTGCTTTTACTTTTTGTGCTTAAGAAAGGAGACCCAAATTCCTCATGTTTTTGCTTAGTATTATATTGTTTGCATAGAAATCTTGATGATATTTGCTGCTTTTGGTATATTATATAATCATCTTGTTTGTCTCCTTTATTACAGGAAATTCTTTTTCCATTATTTTTTTTATTTTGGTTAATATTAATTAGCATGATGCATCCAAATAAGAAATATGAAGAAGTGCCTGATAGAGAACTTAATCCTATGGACAAATCTGTTCTGTCTAACTTAATACTTGGATATACTCCAGTGACTAATATTACAAGAAACATCATGCAAAAAGTTTCTACTGATCATCTTCCTGAGGGTATTGTGAGCTTATATATGGATTCTATCTGTAACAGTATTTTTTACTTGCTTTATTGAGTAAATTACATTCTTAACACTTAGAGATATGTCCCGTCACCAAAATATAGTTTAATAAAAATTACTAAAATCATTTAATCCTGCTGAAGCATGTTTTGTAGGTCTTATTATTTTTTTTTTTAATTTTATTTGAGAGAGAGAGAATGAGCAGGGGGGAAGAGCAGAGGGAGAGTTTAAAGCAGGCTTCCCACTGAGCAGGGAGCCCAACACGCAGTCCGATCCTAGGATTCTGGGACCATGACCCGAACCTAAGGCAGACGCTTAACCAACTGAGCCAACCAGGTGCCCTGTCTTAATATTTTATATTTAATTCTCAGACCATTTATAAAATAAGCATATTTGTAAAAGGATAAAAGATTTGAAGGCATCTTTTTTTTTTTTTATTCTGACTCATATAATAAGCTAGAGGTATAGGAGCACCTGGGTGGCTCATTGGTTGAGCACCTGCCTTTGGCTCAGGCTGTGATCCTGAGGACCTGGGATCGAATCCTGGATCAGGCTCCCTGAAGGGAGCTTGCTTCTCCCTCTGCCTGTGTCTCTGCCTCTCTGTGTCTCTCATGAATAAATAAATAAAATCTTTAAAAAAATAAGGTAGAGGTATGAAGATTACTAAGCAATAATCATTTCAGCCTATCATGCCCATTTATGGAGGTATATGGTATAAACAGAAGTAGTGCTTAGTTTTGGAGACTGTGACTGTGGCTAAGCACCTAAGTCTATTTTTCTCTCTTTGTACTTCTTTTAAGAATAGAGTGGGAAAAAAAAAAAAAAGAATAGAGTGGGAAACAGGGGAAACAGTGTAAGTATGTGATACTAATGAGCTTAAAGTGGCTGTGAGAGAACCCAAGACAAGAATTAGAGAAAGTTTGGGGAATATAAAAAATAGTGAAAGGGAATAAAGGGGAAAGGGAAAAAAATGAGTGGGAAATATCAGAAAGGGAGACAGAACATGAGAGACTCCTAACTCTGGGAAATGAACTAGGTGTGGTAGAAAGGGAGGTGGGCGGGGGGTGGGGGTGAATGGGTGATGGGCACTGAAGGGGGCACTTGAGGGGATGAGCACTGGGTGTTATTCTATATGTTGGCAAGTTGAACACCAATAAAAAATAAATTTATAAAAAAAAAGAATTCAAGAAAGTGACAGTTTATACTATGATGATTAATGTAATGAAATACTAAATTGTTGAAAATAACAAATTAACATTTTGTCTTAGATAGTTTTAATCAACTTTGAGTATGTATCATCATAGATTTGGATAATATATCACTGAATAGATGAAGCTTATGTAATCAGGAGCCAGATAATTTTTCCCCTGTTGGTTTCTTTCTAACTTATTACTATTTAATATCTTATTGGTATATGTTGGTTTACCTAAGTACAAATTGGATGGATAGCCATAAACATTTAGTATGCCAGCTCGAAAAGCTGATCAGAAATGTTGAGAATGAAATTCTCAGGTAATCCTGAGTTAGAGGAAAGCATATATACCAACAGAATCCAAGTCAGTATGTATTAACTTGGATGCTAAAATAGTAGAAATATGTATATAGATTATTTTTTTAAGTTCTGTCTTTTTAACAATAGAACTGTCTGAAAGTTGAACACAAATCCATATATATGGTAACATGACTGATAAGATGTTGAACTACCACCCTCTTTATTCAGCTCAATCCTTGTCCACCCTAAAGGTCTGGAAATCATGACAATTCACATTGAAATAACACTTTATAATTTATAGAGCATTTTTATGTTTGTAATTGCATTTGATCTTAACGACGAGTGTGATCAGCTAGGCATTAAGGATGAGGACACTGAACTGAAGTTCAGAGAATTAAATTGCTTATCTTTGTTCACACAGCTAATAAGTAACAGGTAAGCACATAATCCTATGTTCTCACATTTTACCACATGTTCTTAAGCTTCTGTAGTGAAGACTAGTTGCTTGTAAATAAAACTCTGAGAAAATATTAAAACATTGGGATCATCTGATGTGAAAGGAAGTGCAGTAGAGATTAGAGTATTTTCTCCATATATCTTCTAGGAAAGGAACAAGCAATAAGTGGTTGAAATGGCAATTTTTACTCAAAGGACAGTTGTGTCTTAGTTACCAGAGAACATATTTGGTTTCTGAGAAGAAGGATAATGGAATTTTCTTCAGAAGAAAAATTGGAAATAAAATATCCATTCACTTATCAAGGAGTTATTTGTATGCTTTACTTTGAAATAGACAAATGAACTGCATATACTGCATAATAAACTATATGCTAAACTTTGTCATATTAATAGCTTTTGTGTTACCTAGATACATAATTTATGTACTCAGATGACAGCTGAGAAAGTGTGAAATTATACTATTATTCATTATTTAGTATATTTTTAGAATGGCTCTATTTTCTTGAAAGAATGAAACAAAAGTGCTTATAAAATATTGTATTCTTCAACGTCATGTTAAATTTGGCCTGTTGTTTGGCAGTAAACTTTAAATTTGTGAGTCAACTTTATTATAATATTTTACAGTCATAATTACTGAAGAATATACAAATGAAAAAGAATTGTTAGTATCCAGTCTTTCTAAGCCCAACAACTTTGTGGGTGTGGTTTTCAAAGACTTCATGTCCTATGAACTCCGTTTTTTTCCTGATATGATTCCAGTATCTTCTATTTATATGGATTCAAGAGGTAAATAGCCCTAAGTAATGTTGTAAATCAAATAAATGCATGTCTTTGCTGCTTTTATTTCATATGCAAAATTTGATGTGGTCAAACACTGGCATTTTCAACTGTGTAGTTGTTTAAAGAAGACTGTCAAATGTAGCATATATATATGTATACACAAATATCTACATGTAATATGAAATATAACTTACATAACATGCGTTTTAATATACTTATATATTATTTTAATTATAGTAACAGAAGGCAGAATTTTATCTTGAGTTGTATGACTTTCTGAATTGGCATTTTTTCCTCTATATAACTTTTTTTTTATATATATATATAACTTTTTCACATGTGGTGTGCTACATATCATTTAAATTTCAAGGTCTTGTACCAATGAACTTTATTAGTTTTATTTTGATATCATGGAAAACATCCTTCAGTGCTTAAACCTATGAAGAAATACCACTAACCACAAACGTTTACTGAGCAATGTTAAAGTCTCTTAATGATGAGTACTGAATTTGTGACTTGGTTCCAAAAAGCCATTACGAACATTTCTTTTTCTGGGCTCTTAACCTGGACTTGTCCTGGCAACTAGAAGTGCTTTAAATCTGATTAAGTCACTGTAGAATGACTTACTTGAAACAGAAAAGTGAGTTATTTTTTTTTAAGTGAGTTATTTTTAAATAATCATGTTTACAGTTAATTTCTTTCTATGTAACTTTTTTATTTCAAAAATTTCAAGTAAATAATCAGGAACATGCTATTCCTTGCTTTCAAAAGGCAATTGCTCATTTACTTGGTCCCTATGGAGATTGATTAATTATATTGCTTTAGTAACCCTCCATATGTTATCTTTAAAAGAATACACTTAGTTGTTGTGCAAATATGTCTCACATTTTGTCCCCATAGCTGGCTGTTCAACATCGTGTGAGGCTGCTCAGTACTGGTCCTCAGGGTTCACAGTTTTACAAGCATCCATAGATGCTGCCATTATACAGGTAAATATGATGAAGGAAGTAAAATAAAGCCAAACCATATTTAGCAATTACACTCTAAGTCTTTACAGTTAAGATTTGGTTTGTCTGCAGTTAGATGTACTAGATATATATTACAGCTCCTAAAAGAAAAAATATAAGTCATATTTTCTGATGTAATATTTTTCAAACCCCACTTTTATTTGATGGTTTCTAAGCATGTGACTTAGCATTCCATATATCTGTATTGTATCTGTGTTGACCATAGGTAATATTTATGAAAGATCTTTATTTACAGACTTTTCCCCTTGAATAAAAATAACATGGTGCTAATAATCATTCCTAATTCCTCAATTTTATAAGTGCATATATTTTTTAAAGATCTTATTTATTTATTCATGAGAAACAGAGAGAGAGAGAAGCAGAGAGAAGCAGAGATACAGGCAGAGGGAGAAGCAGGCTCCATGCAGGGAGCCTGAGGTGGGACTGGATCCCGGGTCTCCAGGATCACGCCCTGGGCTGAAGGCGGCGCTAAACCGCTGAGCCACCTGGGCTGCTCTAGAAGTGCGTATTTTTGTTAAGATGTATATAACTGTCTGCTTAAGATGATAATTGTTCAATTTATTTTCCTCGACAAATTATTTCATCAACATTTATACACTTCCCAACTACAGACTTAATGGTATGTTTCCAGAATGAATAAAAACAATAATGTATGCTGTGTCATGATACTGGGGTCAGTCACTTTATTTCAGGTGTGGTTTTTGAGGATTGTATTTCCAATAGGTTTGTATTACATTTAGAGGTATATATATTTATATATTTATAGGGGGCCTCTGTCAATTAAATTCATTGATTGTATTTTCCAATTCTAGCTGAAGACCAATGTTTCCTTCTGGAGGGAACTGGAATCAACTAAAGCTGTCATTATGGGAGAAACTGCTGTGGTTGAGATAGATACCTTTCCCCGAGGAGTAATTTTAATATACCTAGTTATAGCATTTTCACCTTTTGGATACTTTTTGGCCATTCATATCGTAGCAGAAAAAGAGAAGAAGTTAAAGGAGTTTTTAAAGATAATGGGACTTCATGATACTGCCTTTTGGTATGTTATTAAAAGTTTATTGTTTAGTGTGATTAATAATTAAGTATAAAGATCTTCAGTGTTGTAATTTGTTATTTGCTCAATCTGAGGTGCTGATCCTGTTTACCTGCAATGACTACCTTTGTCTTGGAATATGAGAGTAGGCAACAAGCTTCAGCAATATATTGTTTTGTTTTGTTTTTTTACCATAAGGGAAGTGGTATTTGAAAAACTCATGTTGATATTACATGTTTAAATTTTATTTTATATTTTGTCTTAATTGATGAGGTGTGCTCTGTGTATTTCGGTATATAGAATGTAAGAGATCTTGGAAAGTTAGAAATTAATTGTGTGTTACAGTCCTCCTCCAAAATCATAGCATATGAATGTTATTAAAAATGTAATTAAAATGATTGAAGTTTGTGAATGTGGTATATGGGATTTTTTCCCCCTGGGGAAAACAGTTATTTATGTGAATTAAGATGAAAATATACAAAATAGTTTATAGAGAAACAAATTTGAAAAATATTTTCACAAATGAGCTTTCACGTGTCAGCATTTTTATATAATGATGATTTTATAGAGGTGTGCAGTTTTATAAATAATTCTTAGTGAATTTTCCTTTTCCCACTGTGTAGTAGGAAAATTTATTTTGGACTCATTTTGGAGGAGAAGTTAATATTGTGCATATGAGTTGCTATTATAGTCCATTTTACAAAATTTTATTTTATTTAGCCCAATGTAGCAATCAATTATAACACTTTACATAATGGAGTCATTGTTGTGTAACGTATTTTCTTTGCATGTTTTTTTTTCTTCTGTCATTTGGGTAGTGATTGGTTTTTAAGATGCATTGAATTATTAAAGTGCTTTGTGAGGAAGCAGTAATTGGAAGCATTTAGATCAATTTCTCAGTGCCTCAGTTTTGCTTCTGGAAAATGATGGAGTTGGTTTTGGTAATGTAGATATCCATCAGTCCTATTTCAGTGCTTTTGTGGTAGCACATATTAAATCATGATCTGCTTACATTAAAAAGCAACAAATCTAAGTGCTATAGCAATTCCATTGAACTCTGATTTGGGAAGAAATTTTGAGTAAATATCTGGAGTCCATTGTTGATCTTGATCTTTCATTGTGTAAATGTAAAGTATGTTGTTGATAAGTGATTGTGTGATTAGTTGATTAGTGTTGTTGTAAAGTATCAAAAGCCATCAAGAGGTTTAGTTATAGCCCAGGCCATAAGAAAATTGTTATTAAACTCTTCAATATTTTAAGAAAATCAGAAATGTGCATTATCGAACTTTGGAGAATATTAAATTAGTCATGAATTGTTTTTAATTTGTAAACTTCTCTTTGACTCTTGAAAAGATAATCACTTTTTTATCTCTTTGTCAGATTATACTTTTACCTTTAATTTAACCAGTGTTGTATTTTTAATTACTTATAAGAGCATTAATTCTCAGTAAATGACTATACACAGGAAAGAATAAATACAGTTAATTTTAAGGATAAAATGGGTAAAAAAACCTGAAGGTTTTTTTGAAATGATTTTTAAACTGATAAAGCCTATGCATTTAACCATAAATGTGTTTATATTCTCATTTTAGGCTTTCCTGGGTTCTTCTGTATACAAGTTTGATTTTTCTTATGTCCCTTCTTATGGCAGTCATTGCAACAGCTTCTTCGTTATTCCCTCAAAGTAGCTGCGTTGTGATATTTCTACTTTTTTTCCTGTATGGGTTATCATCTGTGAGTATTTTAACTTGAAGTGGGAATAAAGAACTGTCAAAATAGCTGATTAATACGACAAAGTATTATTCTTTGGTTAACTTGTAGTTGATTTATTACTAAGTTACTGGTAAATGAATTGTATGTAGCATTATTGTACTTCTGTATTTTTAAAAAAGGTACAAAGTAGTCTCAAGTTTAAATTTGTTTTCATATATATTTCATATACAATCTCACTGAATCTTTATTGTCTTCATATAATCACATTATGTGTATAATTAAGGTTGTCTGGTACTGGACATTTTTCCCCTTTGTTTCCATGAAATCCTGTTTCAAGTTAATTTATATTATAGGGTGATGATTTATAAAAGTATACCTTTATAAACATAACTTTTTGACAGTGTTGATGTTCTTTGGTATATTGGCTGAATTCAGCCTTTGTTTGCACTGGTTCCAGTTTCCATTTTGACTGGCTTGTGTGCCCATGCTGTACCAGCTGTTAAATTTTCTGATGATCATCTTTACGTTAAATAATGTAACTTACAAACAACTCAGACTTCTGTGTACAGTTACTTGATTTTGTATCTTATAAACAGATTGAGTTTAAGAGATAAGTTTTCTCTTTAAAAGCTGGTTGATTTATGTTTTGTTCACATATGTACTCATCTAACTGCAGAAACATGGCTGTTTATGGTTTCTGTAGTGTAGAAGTAATCACTTTTGCCTATGTATAGGTAAAATGGAGTGTTTAATGCTTACCATCTTAAGTTTTTTAATGTATCACAATTTACATGAAAATAAAATACCTTACCAATGCATTTAAAAATTATTTTAATGAATGTATTTTCCAACGAAAATAACTGGTTCTTTCACAAACAAAATTTTGTTTTCATACAATGCATTAACCTTAGTATTTATATTTTACAGATATTTTTTGCTTTAATGCTGACACCTCTTTTTAAAAAATCAAAACATGTGGGAATAGTTGAATTTTTGGTCACTGTGGCTTTTGGATTTGTTGGTCTTTTGATAGTCCTCATGGAAAGTTTTCCCAAATCATTAGTGTGGCTTTTCAGTCCTTTCTGTCAGTGTACCTTTTTAATCGGTATAGCACAGGTAGGTAATATTTTTATCTTGCTTTCACTAAATATTTTTTCTCTTCAGTTATGTGTAGCCTGTTATACTACAATGCATACTACTTTGGATTTGCAAAGAAATTTTAAAATGTCCACATGTGAAAGGAATGCTACTTGAATACTGGAGCATATTTTATCTGGGTTTTATTTACATTTTCTCCATTTTTAAGTTTTTCATTTATTAAATGATCTGTTTATAAGTTTTCTACTTTGTGCATTAGTATGTCTTAGTAATCTATTTCACTGCAATAATTCAATTTGTTAGGCGTCATTGTTTAAACATCAGGCAGTCTGGATTGCTCTATGAGCTGGTTACATTGCTGCTTTTGTAAATTTATCTCAGATGTGTACCTGGCAGGAAATTGTGTGTGGAGCAAAACAAATTCTCATGACTGTCTTAGTGAAATAAGTAGACCTGGTGGATTTTATTGCTTTAATGTTCATGGGATTGTCATTCACCTAAATAATACTTATTTTGAAAGTTTTAATTTGATTTTTATTAGCCTTTACAGGGGCCATCAGATTCTAAGGGAAAAATTCTTAGGAGAAACTGCCTTATATAAAGGAACATAAATTTGGTTAATGTATAAAGAAAAATTGTAATTAATTAATATAAGAGATTCATGTTGATTAGATAGAATATTCTGATTTGTGAGATCTAAGATTGTTTATGAACATTGAATTAAACAAGTCTTAATTAAGTTGGAACTAAGAACTGTTGTTTACACATTTTAAGTTAAGAACTGTTGTTTAAGAACTCCACTGAGTTCTCCTTCACTTGGGAGGTAGAATAATAGATTCCTAGGATTTTGTTGGTTGTGGGAAGGACTTTCAGCATTTATTTAACCCATCTCCTTCATTTCACGGATGAGGAGACCGAGATTTAGAGCACTGTGATTCAAGTTTTTAATCCACCTAATGGCAGATCTGGGACCTAAATGAGGCCTCAGCCTCTAGTATATTTCTTTCTGCTCCCTTACATATATCTACTATGAACAATCTAATAGTTGTATTAATCAGAATATCTTCTCCCTTTTCAGCATTGAAAGGATGCTGATCATAATTTTATTCTCTAATTCTTATTTGTTTGACTTCCATGTGGACCATTTGTTTGCATCAGTTAATATTAACAGCATACTTTCTTGTTATTTCTTTAGATAGTCATCGCATTAGAATTAAAAGCCCCAGGAGTGGAAGTATACTAGTTTTAGAAACATAACATTAAAAAGGATTAAAATGAATTGTTGTGAAAACTTATATTTTGGTAAAATTCCTGTTGTTTTCCTTGTAAATTCATACTACTGATTTGGTAGATTGTTTAATCTGTTGAAAGGCCCAGTTTGGTTACTAACAATCTAGATAATTATGAGTAATTCCAAGTAGTATTAGCTTTTGCTTATTTTTATCATTTTTATATACTAAAGTTGTTTCTGTTTTTCAGGTCATGCACCTAGAAGATTTTAATGAAGGTGCTTTATTTTCTAATTTGACTGAAGGCCCATATCCTCTAATTATTACTATTGTCATGCTAGCGCTTAATAGTATATTCTATGTCCTCTTGGCTGTCTATCTTGATCAAGTCATTCCAGGTATGCAGGTAGTTATTGGATTTTACTTTAAAGTTTTTTTATTGTTTTTGCTTACATAGGATCAACTTAATCTCAATTTTTTTTTTAAGTCAGAGTAACCCCAAGTCACATTTGTTGTTCAAACTTTTAACTTAATTTCAAATAAGTATGTTTTGTACCTGTGTCTTTTTTTTTTAAGATTTTATTTATTTATTTATGAGAGACAGAGAGAGATCGAGACAGAGACACAGGAGGAGGGAGAAGCAGGCTCCATGCAGGGAGCCTGATGTGGAACTTGATCCTGGGACCCCAGGATCACGCCCTGGGCTGAAGGCGGCGCTAAACCACTGAGCCACCCGGGCTGCCCTGTATCTGTGTCTTAACCACTCATGAATATAAGCAGTTTGCTTTGAAAATATTTAAGTCTCTAACTGAATTTATCTCTGTCCTTCCCTGTGTCAATATTTCTTGGCTAAAGTATTTCACTGTTTTCCCCTCTAAGGTACAAAACTATGAAGTAATCTTGTAACTCCTACCATTCTTCTTATCTTTTGGCATCTCTAGCCAACTCCTGTAGATTCAAAATATTGTTAAAGTATCTAACATTCCCTTGACCTTCCCCTTTGAGTTCCTCATTACTTTTGTCTGTCTTCTAGACCTGCACTTATATGCTAACAACTAGGCACAAATGGCTTTTAAAATTTGAATTAATTAGAATTTAAAAAATTAACAGTCCATTTCCTCCGTAGCACAAGTCACCTTGCTACCGACTGCTCCATAGCTATATGTGGCTGTTGCTATGTTGTGCAGTACAGGTACAGGACATTTCCATCACTGCAGAGGGATAGGTTGGGCAGTCTACACCTTTGTAATACCTCTCATTTCATTATCTGCCTTCAGTCTAAAATTTCACCTTTCCCTTTAATCAAGTTAATCTCCTGCTCAGAAATCACCTCTCGGGGCATATCCTCATGAATTAAATAGAAACTCCTTATATATTAATGTCCTTCACAATAGTTTTATATATTTAATGCCTTCTTTTCACTCTCTCCCTCTTTATTGTATTTTATATTTCTCCATACAATCCTCTTTACCTATTTAAACACAACTCCAGGATATCAGTTAGATTGTTTTTAGTTACTCTTCACAGAAAACCATTTAATTGGCTTAAACAAGAAGGAAATCAATCATTTTACTTGAAAGGAAGTCCAGAGATAGGCTCTGAGTTGGTTGACCTGCTCAACTATGTCATCAGGGACCCGCTTTCTCCATATTTTGACCACCTGTGTCTACGTGGCAGGTTTGCTCTCCTTCTGGCTACAGTGGTATGCTTCTTTGTTCATGGGAACAGGGAGGATGGGAAGAGGGAGGATGAATCTTTCCCCATCCTAAATAAACCCTTTGCTTTTGTCTAATTGTTACATGCTTATGCCTGGAGCAGTAAGTCATCTGAGAGTGCAACATACTGATTAGATCAGTTAGGGCCTTCTCTGTAGTTGGGATCAGATCGGACATGACCATCTAGGAGAGGAGTGGCTATTTAAAAAAATGGGAATGTCGGTTTTGGGGGAAAGGAGGTGAGAATGGTTATATACTATGTGAGAACCTCAATGTCTACCATGTCTAAGTCTTCTATGCCTGTCCTGTAGCTGTGTTACTCTTCTGATTTTAAAAAGTCTTCTCCATGAACTATATCCACTTTTCTAAGTATTAAATACTAGCTGTTTTCAGAGACTTTCTAAGATGATATTCATTTAAGCCTTCAGGATATATTCCCTATCTAGAAATAAACTTTTCCTCTTGAACTCTTACTAGCACCATGGATGACATGCATAATATTCTGCATTGTGTTCTAGCCATTTGTTGCATATATGTACTCATAAAGATGATCGTTGCTTTAATGGAAAATGTATTTCACTCACCTTCATATTCCCATGCACTCTAAGTGTCTCAAACTGTTTATGCCCTGGAATTATGCCAATAAAACATTTTTCACACAGTGCTGATTTAATGCTTTTTATATAAACTTCAGATCTAGGTTGTATGTTTCTCATACTACTTTGATGATTTGAAACCTGGTTTTTAGAAATAATTTGTTATGATAATTAAGTTTTTTTATTTTCCAGGGGAATTTGGCTTACGGAGATCATCTTTATATTTTCTAAAGCCGTCATATTGGTCAAAGAGCAAAAGAAATTATAAGGAGTTATCAGAGGGCAATGTTAATGGGAATATTAGTTTTAGTGAAATTGTTGAGCCTGTTTCTTCAGAATTTATGGGAAAAGAAGCCATAAGGTATCATTTAATCTTTGGCAATTTAGGTATAAGAAGTATTGATGTAACCTGCTACATTTAAATCCTGTTTTTTAAAAAGTGCATATAACTTAAGAGATTTGGTATACATCTCATGATTTTTATAGCACACTATTGCCTACTTCTGCTTTAAGTTCTTTTCTTTGAACCATTTAAAATAATGGCTAGGTTTGAAATTTTATGTTTTAATGGAAATTTTTAAAAGTAGTAAAACCTGTTATTTTACAATTAAGCCGTTTTCAAATTTGCTCCATTATGTAGATTGAAAAAGAATAAATATTAACTTTATAATTTTATTCAGGCTACATTGTTTAAGCTATATGACATATTGTCCTTGGTTAATTTCATAAATCTTTGGGTATTTTGAGGTAACTAAAGTATCAGTTTAATTTCTGTGAACCAGGAATTTCACTACTATCAGTCAAAACCAAATTTAAAAATAACAGGAAGAAGATCAGTTAGATCAGTCAAAACCAAATTTAAAAATAACAGGAAGAAGAAAGAGAAAAGAAAAGTGGAAGAAAAAGTGAAGTATACTATAATGTGTTTTTCAAATTTAAGAAAAATACATAAAAGCAAGGGAGAGCCAAATACTTAGGATGTAATAAGTGAGCTAATGGTCTGTCTTCTAAAGGGCAAAGTTTAAACTGGTTAACAAAACCATTGATTCTTTTAAAAGTTATTTAAGACATTTAAAGTGAAATGAGAGAACCACTTCACATTTATAAATAGTTTGAAATGTGTGCTGATGTGAAATATAGCATTTGATTTTTAATCTCCCTTACCCTGATATATTTGTATTTGATAAATTACAAACAGAAAAGTTTCAAAAATGAAAAGGAATCTATAAATTGCTTGAGCATATGCTTTATTTATAAAAGTTGGCTTGTCATGAAAAATGAATGAATGACACTTAAAATGGAGAGGAATACTATATATTTCTGTGGTTTCTTTAAAATTTTTATAATCATTGTCAGCTCTCTTAGGTTTATTGTTTTAGTAGAAAGGTACTTTGCTATTCCTATTAAATATGACAGCTTTGATAAAAATATTATACATGAAAACACATCCTCATAAATTACATTAAATACTTAAGTAGAATATGGTGTTTTTCAGAATCAGTGGTATTCAGAAGACATACAGAAAGAAAGGTGAAAATGTGGAGGCTTTGAGAAGTAAGTAGCTTTCCTTGTTTGCGAGAAAATTAAACTTCTTTACCACACTTTTCTTTCAGTTAGGGGTACTTTCACTTATTTATGTGATTAATATTCATAATAAAATTAACATCAAGGGCAGCCTGGGTGGCTCAGCGGTTTGGTGTCACCTTAAGCCCAGGACCTGATCCTGGAGACCCGGGATTGAGTCCCACATCGGGCTCCCTGCAAAGAGCCTGCTTCTACTTCTGCCTGTGTCTGCATCTCTCTCTCTGTGTCTCTCATGAATAAATAAATAAAATCTTTTAAAAAATTAAATTAAAAAAAGTAAAATTAACATCAAAATAGTAAAAGGAAAAAGTAGTTTCTATTAAAGATGAAAAATAGGGATCCCTGGGTGGCGCAGCGGTTTGGCGCCTGCCTTTGGCCCAGGGCGCGATCCTGGAGACCCGGGATCGAATCCCACGTCAGGCTCCCGGTGCATGGAGCCTGCTTCTCCCTCTGCCTGTGTCTCTGCCTCTCTCTCTCTCTCTCTCTCTCTCTCTCTGTGACTATCCTAAATAAATAAAATATTAAAAAAAAAAAAAAAAGAAAATTTAAAAAAAAAAATAAAAATAAAGATGAAAAATATTCAACTCTTGAGGTGCTTGGGTGACTCAGTCTGTTAAGCGTCTCAGGTTGTGATCCCAGGGTCCTGCTTGGCAGGGAGCCTGCTTCTCCATTTCCCTCTGCTTGTGCTTTCTCATGAATAAATAAAATTTAAAAAAAAGAAAAAGAAAAAGATTCAACTCTTTGAACAAGTCTGTGTCCTTTTTCATTTAATTATTGTGCATGTGTTTACATGTTAATTATTTTTTTCCCTTTTGACCCAGCACAGGGTTTCTCAACCTCGGCACTACTGACATTTTGAGTCTGATAATTAACTTGCTGTGGGAACTATTCTGAGATTGTAGAATGTTTAATAAGGTGTCAGGATTCTTCAGAAGGAATAGAACATATACACAGACACAGCTACACGTACATACAGAGAGCAGGTGACCTGGAGGGATAGGGAAGGAGGGAATGAAGAGGTTATTTTTAAGAAATTGGTTCACATGATTGTGGGGTCTGACAAATCTGAAATCTATAAGGCAGAATGGCAGTTTGGAAACTCAGGTAAGAGGTGAAGTTGCAGTCTTGAGTCCAAAATTCACAGGATAGGCTGGCAGGCTGGAAATCTATGGTACAGTCTTGAGGCAGAATTCTCTTTTCTGAGGGAAACCTGTTTTTGTTCTGTAGGCCTTCAGCTGATTGGATATGGTTTATCAGTATTATGGAGGCATCCAAATTGGAAAAGAAGCAATGAAACTGCATTTGTAGTTTATATGAGTATCCATTTTAAATATTTGATTAGATCTACAAAAAATTTAGTGGAGCTAAAATGAATTTAGCAAGGGGGACAAGGATATAAGATAAATATGAAAAAATCAATCATATTTCTATATATTAAATATATATATAATATACTATATATTAAATTTTTAGTAAAAATGAAAATTAAAAATAGCATATATCTTAGTATCTGAAAATATAGATAAGTCTGACAAAAGATGTAACAGATTTGTACCCTGAAAAATAAAACATTGCTGAAACAAATCAAAGAAATAAGTGGAGAGAGATACCGTGTTCATGGGTGAGATGACTCAATGTTGGCTGTCAGCTTTACTCACATTTCAGTAGATTCAGATACAATTAAAAATCCTGTATTAGAGAGGGGACCTGGGTGCCTCAGTCGGTTGAGCATCTGCCTTTAGCTCAGGTCATGATCCCAGGGTCCTGGGATTGAGCCTTGCATCAGAATAATTCTATGAAGTGAAAGGAGCCAGAAATAAAATAGTAATAGTGTATGATTACATTTATATAAATTTAAATATATTTTAATTTTACTTAAGTAGAATATGGTGAAAATATATTTAATTAAAAATTTAATTTAAATTAAATTAAAATTTAATTAAAAATTAAAGAAGCAGAACTAATATTTAGTGAAAAAAGATCAGTGGTTACCTGGAGATGGGCAGAGGTGGGTAGAACAGGCAAGGGGGAGACATTTTAAAGCAGGACTTTTTGTGGAGATACATTCATTATCTTGATAGTGGTGATGGTTTTATGGTTATATGCACATATCAAACTTAGCAGGTTGTTCAGCATATGTACAGTTTGTCAACCGTATCTCAATATTGTTATTTTGAAAATTAAATCAACTGGGTTGTAAGATTGAGCCCCAAGTTGGGCTCTGCGCTGGGTGTGGAGCCTACTTAAGATTCTCTCTCTTCCTCTGCCTACCACCCTTCTCTAAAAAAGAAAAAAATAAAGTGGTTATAAATGTGTGGTTTAACTTCTGGACTGTATTTTGTTCCACTGGTCTATTTATCCTTGCTTCTACACTTTTTTTTTTTTAACTATTATAGCTTTATAGTTTGTCTTGATAACTATATTTATTTGTTTTAAAGATTTTATTTATTTGAGACAGAGCACAAGTGGTGGGGGGGGAGAGGAGGGTCGGGGGAGAGGGAGAAGCAGATGCTCCATTGAGCAGGTTTTTTTTTTTTTTTTTTTTTTTACCACACTCACATTTATTTTAGTTTGCACTTTACAGTTCACAAAGTGGTATCTCCTGATCATTTAAGTCTCATGAATGCTGTGGATAGTAGCTGTTATCAGTGCCATTTCTGGATGAAGAAACTGAGATTTAGAGAAATTTTAAAAAGAGATCACATGGCTTTTAGGTGGCACAACATGGTAGGATTCAAGGCCAGGTCTTTTCGTTCCCAAAGAATCATAAAATTTTATCTTTGTACAACATTTAAGACTTTACAAAGAGAAGTTTATACACGTTGCCTCATTTAATACTTAAAACATTGTGATGTTCGTGCTGTTCCTATTTGGGCATTCTCTTGGAGCTGCTCCTCCTGGATTCATCCTCAGGTTGGCAGTGGGATCTGCCCTACCTCCATCTTCCCCTTTTTTTTTTTTAATAATAATAAATTTATTTTTTATTGGTGTTCAATTTGCCAACATTCAGAATAACACCCAGTTGAGCAGGGATCCTGATGCAAGGCTCAATCCCAGGACACTGAGATCATGACCTGAGCCAAAGGTAGACACTTAACCAACTGAGCCACCCAGGCACCTCTTGATAACTTTAAATATTGTATTTTGGGCACTTTGCATTGGCATGTAAAGAATTATATGGAAGTATATTAGAATTAGTTTATCAATTTTCACCACAGTGTCTGTTTTGATGGATTATTTTCAAGGAATTTGTCCATTTCATCTAAATTGCCAAATTGATGTTATAGATTGTTCATAATAATCTCCTTTCTAATAATCTTTCTAATGTCTGTTGAATCTGTAATGATGTTCTCTCTCTTCATTTAGTAATTTGTGATTTTTTTTTCATTTGTTTTACAGTGGGTTTATCAGTTTTATTAATCTTTCAAGGAATCAACTTTTGACTTTTGGTTTTATCGTATATTTGCTTTGTGGATTATTGAGCTGTGTTACTCTATTTGTTATTTCTGTATTTTTACTTTCTTTGGATTTAATTTGTTCCACTCTTTCTAGCTTCTTGGTATGGAATCAGTTATCTATCTCTAATCATTACACTTTAGCTACCCTAATGCTCAATGGCTGAAGGCAACCATTATTTTACTATGGCTAAGGAATCTCCACTTTGCGTGGGGAGTTCTTCCATCAGTTTGTGGATTATCTGGGATTGGATGGTGGTCTGGGCATATAATTGGCTAATAGACTAGTTGGTCTAGAAGACTGTAGGTGGGATAATTTGCCTTTTTTATATGGTCTCTCATCCCTCAATTGGCTAGTTGGACTGGAAGGAATTGAGTATTTCTTATTGTGCCATTTCTCATTTCCCCCCTGTTGGCTTCTTAATTATACATGCTTTTTTTTAGAAATTACTCTTGATAATATGAAATGTATTCTTTACTTATAAATTAGTGCTTTACTAATTTATAGCATCTGTAGAATTGTAAAGCAAGAAAAGGAAGTCCAGGACCTTACTTTTATCCCTACTTATCCCTTTTATCTCTATTCCAACTTACTTTGCTTTCATGTATTTTAATTCTACATACATTTTAAACCAGAGATAATGGTCATTAGTGTTGGTTTTAAAAGACAGTTCCACTTCTATTTATCTATATATTTACCGCATGATTTAAGTTTGTTACTTCCTGCATTTCTGATCTTCCATCTAGGATAATTTTCCTCGTGCATGAAAAGAATGTTTTTGTGGTTTCCTTTAATGTAGTTCTACTTATGATATATTCTCTCAGTTTTTGTTTACAACTATCTTTTTTTTTTCACCTTTAGTTCTGAAGGATATTTCTCTGAATATATAATTTTAGTTTGATGGTTATTTTTTTCCCCAGCACTTTAGAATGTAATCTGTTGTCTTCTTGTTTCCATTGTTTTGGCTGAAGAGACAGCTGTTGCTTTTATTATCTCTCTGTTGTTGGTATATATTTTACCCTGGCCATTTTTAAAGCCTTTCTTTTGGTTTTCAGCAGTTTTACTACCACTTGCCTTGGTGGTGCTTGTTTGTTTTACATTTATTCCACTTCAGGTAAAGAAGTGCTTCTTGAATCTATGACTTGATGTCTGTCTTCTGTTTAAAAAAAAAAAAATGCTCAGTCATTTCTCTTCCAGTATTTTCCAGTATTGCTTCTGTCCTATTTTCTCTTTTCTTCCCTTTAGGTTTATTATCGTAGGTTTACGACTTTTCATTTTATCCCAGGTGTCTTTTATTCTCTTTTCTGAATTGTTTATTGTTTTGTCTCTCCGTGCCTTAGTCTAGATATTTCCTTTTTTAAAAATTTTAAAAAAGATTTTTTAAAATTTGTTAATGAGAGAGAGAGAGAGAGAGGCAGAGACATAAGCAAACCTGGGACTCGATCCCAGGTCTCCAGGATCATGCCCTGGACTGAAGGTGGCACTAAACCGCTGAGCCATCTGGGCTGCCCAGATTTTCTTTATTCATGAGAGACAGAGAGAGAGAGGCAGAGGCGCAGAGGGAGAAGCAGGGTCCATGCAAGGAACCCGATGGAGGATTCAATCCCGGGACTCCAGGATTACGCCCCAAGCTGAAGGCAGGCACTAAACCCCTGAGCCTAGATATTTTCTTATGATGTTTCTTTTCATATACTAATGACAGTTGGGTCTAACCTGATTAAACTGTGTATGGAAATATTTTTCACTTATCCTTTCCACTTTTTGTCTTGCCACTTGGCTCTTTTGTATGGTTTTTAGTTCTTTGCCAATGTTCTTTTTAGAGCACGGATGGCATGGGTTTTAGAATCTTATGATGTCAATATCTTCATCTCCTCTGGGTCTGTTTCTGTCACCTGTTTTTTCTGTTGAGTTTTGACCTTCTCTTACTATTTCCTGCCTGGTTGTTTTTTACTGAGTGCTGTGTATTGCATATGAAAATTGCAGACATTATTTGATGCTCTGGATGATATGATCTTCCTCTAGAGAGGATTTATTTTTGCTTCTGGCCTGAAGCTTTAGGGATAACTGAGAATCCCAGGTCACCTTCATCAGATCAGGGTCTACAGTAATTCTGAGCTGGTTCAGATCCCTATTTTTTTTCCTCTTTTAATCATTGACATGTCCATCTGGTGATAGTTACTCATTTTATGTTTCTTTTAGTTAATTTTTTTTTTACTTTATTTATTTATTTATTTATTTATTTATTTATTTATTTGAGGAGAATGAGAGGGAGGAGGGACAGAGGGAGAGAGAGAATCTCAAACAGGCTCTCTGCTGAGCATAGAGCCCAACACAGGGCTCTGTCTCACAACCCTGAAATCACAACCTGAGATGAAAGCAAGAGCTGGATGCTCAACCAACTGAGCCACTGAGGCACCCTATGTTTCTTTTATTTAAATTAAATTTCTCAAGCATTTACTCAGCCATTCCCATGTTATTGATTAAATTCTAGGTTTCTGCCACTGTTTAACTTTGTTAATACCCTTGGGAACAAATTTTTGTTTGTCCCTTATTTGTTTTAATTACCTTAGGAAGTCCCAATAGTAGGTTCACAAAAACCTCCCCAGTGTTTTGTGTATTCTTAAAATCTGTTAGTATAAACAAAAAATAAGTTTCTTTTTTTTTTTTTTTTTACTTGTTGTTCATACCACTGACTGTCACAAGGAATTCTTATCCTATAATATTAACTATTATGCTGTTAATTAGATATGCTAATAACTTTAAATCTATTATTAAACCTACTGACTTAGTTCAAGATTATTCAAGTATTATGTATTATTTTGCGTAGCTCAACAGAAATAAAAATCTCATTTGAGTCTTCTTTTCTGAACTAGGTTTGTCATTTGACATATATGAGGGTCAGATTACTGCATTACTTGGCCACAGTGGAACAGGAAAGAGTACATTGATGAATATTCTTTGTGGACTATGCCCACCTTCTGATGGTGAGAGTGTTCTGACTTAAAAAAAATTCTCTTACTTTGGTTTATTAGTGTTATTAACCCAGGTACTACAATATCACTATTTGTCCTTGAGTTATACTTATATAAATACATATATTTTATTCTTTATCCTTGATTTATCCAAACATGTACTGATTGATTTTTTTCAGTGATTTGAGATCAACTTCAGTGCCTATAAATGTGTTTTATTATTTTTTTTTACTATACACATTTGTTTTTCAATAGAAAATAAAAAATGATTGATTTAATCATGTTTACTAAAGTAAAAAGGATCTGATTTTGTTACTTGTATCAGATATTTTGTATTTTTCATTTTCAAGGAAGGATAAATCAGTAATTAATTAGAAATTAAATGACACCTATAGATACTTTAGATTGTAAGTACAGATTTCTAAATATGCAACAACAGTTCAAAAGGAAAGAATGATAAGTATCAACACAATCTCCTAAAATGGAATTATAAGAGCAATACCTTAAACATACTTTTTAAATGTAGGTGAGAATTTAATATGGCAGCTCAGCTCCACAATAACCTAATAGAGCAGCAGTACAATAAATATTTTACTCTAAGAAAGGCTGAATTTCCATATATTGAATCTGTATTTTTAAAATGTATTTTAATTTTTGAAATTAGTTTTGTTGCTTATCCCTAATTGTGTCACTTTATAATGGTGGTAGCGATATCTTACATTTAATAGGAATTTATGATTTTTGTTAGAATTCTCCACACATTATCACATTGATTTAATAGTTCTTAAATTTAAGTGCTATAGATTTGTCTTTAGTTTATAGAAGAGAAAATCTGGAATTCAGATTGATTTTCTCCAGATCACACATACCTAGTTAGGGGAAAATTCTTAGTTTCTTTGTTCTGTCCACTACTGAATAATGCCTGGAAATGAAGGAAAATTGCTACCAGAATGTCAGTGTAAATAATGTACCAGTATGCAGTTATATTTAGTGTTAAGCTCTGGTTAAGATCTCTTAATCTTTTCACTATGTAATACCAATGAAGGAAAATGAGGTTGGAATATAAGATGTAAACACATCACCAATAGTATGGAAATGAGAGTTTGTTGTGTCTTCCAAGTTTATTTTAACTCCTACCTTATATATTACTATATACAAGTAACTAAGTTATTAGTGTATATAAAAGAATATATACTTTTTAATAATGTTAGTATAAATTTAAATATACATTTTGCTTTTAGGATTCGCATCTATATATGGACACAGAGTCTCAGAAATAGACGAAATGTTTGAAGCAAGAAAAATAATTGGCATTTGTCCACAGTTAGATATACATTTTGATGTTTTGACGGTGGAAGAAAACTTATCCATTTTGGCTTCAATCAAAGGAATACCAGCCAATAATGTAATACAAGAAGTATGTCACCCATATAGAAATTTTTGCTTTATTCCCTGTAAATTAATAACCTTTTATAATAACTGTTATAAAGCCATTATAGCATCTGCCTTTGGTTCCGGGTGTGATCTGGGATCAAGTCCCACCCTGGGCTCTCTGTGGGGAGCCTGCCTCTCCCTTTGCCTATGTCTCTGCCTCTCCTTCTGTATCTCTCATGAATAGATAAATAAAATCTTTTTAAAAAAATGCATGAAAATCTTAATAAAAACTTGTTCTGAGCCAGTAAACAGAAATACATTACAAAGAATTGGATGGAATTTGGAGTAAATATTTTAGTACATATAAAATAGTCTTTGTCTGGATGATACTAGCCTCTCAATTTAAGTTTTTCTTTTGTTTCTTCCTTTCCTTTCACATCTGCCTCCCTTCCTCCACACACACATACACACAGCCTTCCAACTGATCCCTTCACCACTACCCAGGAAGTCACAAAAGTAAAACAGACCTTTCAATCAGGAACCTTTTTATGTGTTATTTTAAATTATATATGAATACATGTCAAAACTAAATTCTGTACTAAAAGAACATTTTTTAAGTTGATATTAAAATCAGAACACTTAAAAATTGATATTGATAATTATGTAAATCATATAATTTAAAAATAACATTGTTTTCACTTTACAGGTACAGAAGGTTTTATTGGATTTAGACATGCAGCCTATCAAAGATAATCAAGCTAAAAAATTAAGTGGTGGTCAAAAAAGAAAACTGTCTTTAGGAATTGCTGTTCTTGGGAATCCAAAGGTAAATAAATATTAATGTATAACTCACAAATATAATATATTGTATATTTACATAGAATAATTATAAAGTTTCCACATACATAAAACACTATGCATTATTATGGATGTGATTAAAATAATAAGATTTTTAAACTGGAGTCATAAAGATAAAACATATTTACAGTAGTGGTTACTTCTAGGAAGTGGAATGGAAGGGACAGGTTTTAGTTACATTTCCAGTGTTTTATTTGTTTTAAAAAAGGTCTACGGAAAATATGGCCCAAAAAAATGGCATTTGTTATGTATCAGTGGTAGCTATACTAATTCTCTCTCTAGTTTTCTGTATTTTCATAATAATCCTGAATAAAATTTTAAAACAGAACAAAACCAGAGGAATAGTTCAGCTTTTCACTGTTCTGCTGATTTTATTTTGTGTCTGTTCTGTGCTTTTCTTTGTCCTCTAGAAACAGAACCATCTGATATAGTGCTTTGCACAGGGCTGAGATGCAGCCTGAGCCATCTTGGTCCCTGCCATCCTGCCACATTTCTCCTTGCTGCTATAGCTTGGGATCACTGTGGATTCTGGCTTTATATTAATTTATCTTTCTCCCAAACCTCAACAATGTTTTATTTTTTAGTTTATGTATCTGATTGTTATTGCACATATGTCTTATATGTTACCGATAATAGTTTTTTAAAATTGAAACAAAAATATTCACTTGCCAAACTGATAATTTAAAAAATTTATGCTTAGCTCATATATGACTGAAAAACTCAGTCCTAATATACTTCTGGTTGGAATAATAATTTGAAATGGGGAAGTTTTCCAGTGTCCATAAATTTTACATATTTTAGTTCTTCTGAGGATTCTCTGCCATTCCCTATTCTTTTTCACACAGATTCTATTGCTAGATGAACCAACAGCTGGAATGGACCCCTGTTCTCGTCATATTGTTTGGAATCTTCTGAAGTATGGGAAATCTAATCGGGTGACAGTGTTTAGTACTCATTTCATGGATGAAGCTGACATTCTTGCTGGTGAGATTTTTATTTTTGAAGCATAAGGTCATGGGACCAAATAGGAAATGGACATAGAGATGCAAAATCTTGATGAATAAAGAAGCTATGTGATCCTCACAGAACTGTGTTTTAAACTTTTTAAAAACTACATATTTTTATGTTTGGGAGTCCTGCAGACCATCTCAGATTCAGTAATTTGCTAGGGGAACTACTAGGACTCAACATACAGTATTTAGGAGTTAATACCACAAGACTGAAAGGATATGAAGCAAAATCAGCAAAATGAAAAGGCACATGGGACATGGAGGAAACCAGACATGAGCTTCCAAAAATCCTTTCCCAGTGGAGTCACTGAATATGCTTAATTTCTCTAGCAAGGAGTTGTTAACAACATATGTGAAATGTTGTCTACCAGGGAAGCTCATTAGAGACTCTGTGCAAGAGAGTGGCTTTATCACTTAACATCTATGTGAAACATGGGCAGACAATATGTTTTCTCGTTGCCTCAGTGTTCTCATTTAAAAACCAGGTAGTGATAATCTAGTACCTTTCAAATAAAGTTGTGAGTATTTAAGGATGTTTTAATGATGATATTGGTGTCTCATATGGTAGTTCACAAAATATAAATGCCAACTAACTTAAAAATTGAACTGCAAATGCTGTTACTAACTAAAAAATTGAAATGCAAATTTCTGTTTGCAGATAGGAAAGCTGTCATATCACAAGGAATGTTGAAATGTGTTGGTTCTTCAATTTTTCTCAAAAGTAAATGGGGGATTGGCTACCGCCTAAGGTATGATTCATTCTTGATTGACTTTATTCTTTATAATATTCTTGGTCTACTCTTACTATATTTCAGATTTGCCATAATATGCTTTGGTCAATTTTTATGGCACTGACTTTACTTCAAGCATTCAGATTTTACTTTTGGTTGCTTATTATTAAAAAGTTATGACTTTTGGTTTTCTCTAGCATGTACATAGACAAATATTGTGCCACCGAAACTCTTTCTTCCCTGGTTAAACAACATATACCTGGAGCTACCTTATTACAACAGAATGACCAACAACTTGTGTATAGCTTGCCTTTTAAGGACATGGACAAATTTGCAGGTATTACTTTCAGTTTCCTGATTGTTGAACCAGGATCTTGCATTGGGAATAGGTTTTCTTGATTTACTGTGTTGTTTAATTTTCTGTGTAGTATTTACATGTTCCTAGGTGGTTTTACTTTACTTTTACATTTCTGTAAAAGTACTTTGCTTTTGAGATCAGAAACTGTAAGTTAATGTGCAGGGTTTTTTTTTCATCTTAAAAACAATATGCAAGAAACTATTATGTTAACTTAAGGAAAACTATTTGCTTTGTTGTCAAGAAAGATTGTTCCATTTGCTTGGAGGCTTCCTGGGAATATGTAATGTTATACACACACAGAATAGTGTATGTGTTCTCAAGTTCTTTTCCAGTTTCATAATTCCATAATGAATTATATAATAGACCCTTGAATTATTTTAATTGTGGCATTAATTTTCACCTTCATGATGAGGAACTCACACTCAGTCTCCTTTATCTGTTTAGAGATCTCTTCATAACCAAAAGGATATTATTGATGCAGATATGTTGTGCAGGATTCTCTTAATATTTATCTCATTTGGACAGATTTTCTTTATTAATTTAATTGATTTTTTCCTGGGGGGAAAAAAGAATCCTTAATTAACTGGAATAAAATATATATGTCAACTTTAATATACTGTATCATTCTGTCTGTAAAATATTTCTTAGGTTTAATTTATAGTGTATGGTAAATATCCACTAGATATAGCTCTATAAACAAACATTCCTTGGGGTCCTTAGCAATTTTTAAGAATGTTAATGGGGTTCTGAGACCACAAATTTTGAGAACTACTGGACTGGCAGAGTAGATTTAGTCCTATCCCATTTTTAAAGAGTATTTTAGAATAATTCATGATGATATGCTAAACTACACAACATTCTTTCCTTTTTTTTCTTTTAGGTTTATTTTCTGCTCTAGACAGTCATTCAAACTTGGGTGTTATTTCTTATGGTGTTTCCATGACAACTTTGGAAGATGTGTTCTTAAAGCTAGAAGTTGAAGCAGAAATTGACCAAGCAGGTAGAAACAAAACTAACAAAAATTTTTAGGCAATAAACCAGAGAGATGGTGAACAAGATGAATAATTATATGAGCATATGAAATATATTTTTAGAGGAAGAAAGGGTAGATAGAAACAGATAAATAAATAACTGAGATATTTACTGAAAACAGTAGGAGTTGTGAAGGAAATAATGGGGTGGTCTTGGGAGGCAGATAACTTAGATTGTATCTTTAGGGAGGACTGTGTTGAGGTGATAAACTAAGACTTGGATGGCAAGAAAAATGTAAATACCTGAAGATTTTCTTGCAAAGCTTTTTGGGTAAAGGGAACTGCTAGTGCAAACTGTTAATTAATTACTCAAGGAGTTGGATATGTTTGATGACCAAGAAAAGGCCCTTGCAGATAGAGTTTAGAGAACCAAAGAGATTAGAGGGGAGGGCCAGGGGCCAGATCATGTTTAGTCTTTGAATATCTGGAAAAGAATTTGATTTTCTTAGTGCAATGTGTAGCTATTGAGAATTCTAAAGCAAAGGAGTAACATGATCTGATTTGCATGTTTAAAAAATGCATTCTGGGGGCACCTGGATGGCTCAGTGGGTTAAGTATCTAACTCTCTTCATAAAAGGAGATATAAAAGCACAGACAAAATAGTGTTTTAGGAGAGAGGAAGTGATTACTTATTTTCTGGTTGCTGTGAAGAATAAGATAAGAACAGAAAAGATGACTTTGGTAACAGAGAAGACAGTGAGGGCTTTGGAGTGTGGAAGACAGTGGTGACCTTGACAGCAGCCATTTCAGTGGTGTGGTAAAAGTCAAAGCTGGTTCTGTGAAGTTTAAGGTGAGAAGGTGAGTTGAGTAAACAATTGAAAATGAGCATGATTGGGGTGATGGTAATGTGTCACGAAGGTGAAAGAAACAATGTTTCTCTCAAACATGGAAAAAGGAGAGGAGTCAGGTTTATGATAAAGATGTGAAATCAGATTATAGACAGAGTTCACATAAAAGTTTTAGATCTTGCATAATTAGAGGGAGAACAAGATCTCAAATTTGGACATGCTTCCAGTTTGATGAAATTGGGTAGAGATGAAGGTGTGGGAGTAGGAGAAATAGAGGAAATTAGAGGTCAGGATATAGAATGTATTATCAATGCGTATGCTTGTAACACCTCGGATGATGGAAGAGAATTAGGTGGAAAAAATGCCTATATCTAATGCTAAATATTTTGAAGTATAGGAAGTAGTCTGTAGAAATGTTTGGGTAGTGGGGATAAAGATGAGAAGGCTATGTGCAGTGTAGGTATTACGGCTTTGTTCTGTATACCTTGAAGTTCACCATGCAGAATAAATTTACCTGTAACATTGGCTTGCATTCAGTTTGGCTGATTTTGTTTTATTTTTCAAGCGTTAAAAATGTCAAATTCTGTAGAAGGTAAATTGGTGTTCACTGAATACCATGATTGTAATGTATAATGTTGTAGCTCCATTTTTAGTTTGATTCAGTCCATTGTATCAGGGAAAAAGAGGGATTAGACTGGTTCCTCTTACTAAGTCATTCATCTAAACTGTTGAGTTGCGAAGGTCCCAGGATAACCAGGCTGTGGTTCAGTATTACTTTATGCATTATTCCATTCCACTCTTAAAGTTTTTAATGTTTACTCATTTTTAAAATTTAACATAAGTCATAGAAGTCCTTCTTTTTTGGTTCTCCTCGTGCTGAAACCAATTTTCATCTTTTTATTGTTTTTCATTTTTAAAAAATTGAGTCACTCATAAAAATAACCTTTTTTCTTATCCTCACTGATTAATATTATCAGTGTTTGGTCTCATGGAATAAATTATATGTCTCTTTTGTGTCTGGCTTCTTTTACCTAATATTATGTTTGTAAGTTTTAAACTACCATAGTTGTATAGTATATTTAGTTTCATTGTTTGTTTTTTTTTATTTTTTTATTTTTTTTTATTGGTGTTCAATTTACTAACATACAGAATAACCCCCAGTGCCCGTCACCCATTCACTCCCACCCCCCGCCCTCCTCCCCTTCTACCACCCCTAGTTCGTTTCCCAGAGTTAGCAGTCTTTACGTTCTGTCTCCCTTTCTGATATTTCCCACACATTTCTTCTCCCTTCCCTTATATTCCCTTTTACTATTATTTATATTCCCCAAATGAATGAGAACATATAATGTTTGTCCTTCTCCGACTGACTTACTTCACTCAGCATAATACCCTCCAGTTCCATCCACGTTGAAGCAAATGGTGGGTATTTGTCATTTCTAATAGCTGAGTAATATTCCATTGTATACATAAACCACATCTTCTTTATCCATTCATCTTTCGTTGGACACCGAGGCTCCTTCCACAGTTTGGCTATCGTGGCCATTGCTGCTATAAACATCGGGGTGCAGGTGTCCCGGCGTTTCATTGCATTTGTATCTTTGGGGTAAATCCCCAACAGTGCAATTGCTGGGTCGTAGGGCAGGTATATTTTTAACTCTTTGAGGAACCTCCACACAGTTTTCCAGAGTGGCTGCACCAGTTCACATTCCCACCAACAGTGTAAGAGGTTTCCCTTTTCTCCGCATCCTCTCCAACATTTGTTGTTTCCTGCCTTGTTAATTTTCCCCATTCTCACCGGTGTCAGGTGGTATCTCATTGTGGTTTTGATTTGTATTTCCCTGATGGCAAGTGATGCAGAGCATTTTCTCATATGCATGTTGCATTGTTTTAGGCTATGCTGTTACAAGAGTATTTTATGACTTACTCATTCACCTCTTAGACAGTTGGGTTCTTCCAAGTTTATGGCTATTCTTGACAGATAGCCAGCTCCGAATATTCTTGTATATGTGTTTTGGTAGACCTATGTACTTATCCTTGTTGTCTTTATACCTAGCAGCGAATTTTCTGGGTCATAAGATATGCATGTGTTCAGTTTTAATAATAGTGCCAAAGTATATGAAAATTCTGTTTGTCCTACATCACCACCAGATGTATGCTTCTTTAAAATTTATATGCCTCAGAAAGATTTTTATCCTTTTAAGGAATATACCATAATTTTCCCTTTGTTTTGTTTTGGCAAATAGATTATAGTGTATTTACCCAGCAGCCACCAGAGGAAGAAATGGATTCAAAATCTTTTGATGAAATGGAGCAGAGCTTACTTATTCTTTCTGAAACCAAGGCTTCTCTAGTAAGCACCATGAGCCTTTGGAAACAGCAGGTGTATACAGTAGCAAAGTTTCATTTGCTTACCTTGAAACGGGAAAGTAAATCAGTGAGATCAGTGTAAGTATAATCACTTTCCTGCCTGATGAGTTGTTTTTTTAAGGATACAAATTCAGCTTGTCATCTTAATTTTTTAAGTGTAAACATATGTAAATCTATGAGGTTTTAAAAGATTAAGACTGTAAACTTTACAATGTCAGAGAAAAGAATTATGCATTTTCAATTTTATTGAATACCACTAGAGCTTTTACTCTTTTTTTAAACTAGCATTTTTTAGGTTGCCTTAGTGGCTCAATGGGTTAAGCATCTGTCTTTAACTCAGGTCATGATCCCAGGGTTGGGCCTTCTGCTCAGCAGGGAGCCTGCTTCTCCCTCTGTCTGCAGCTCCCCCTGCTTGTACTCTCTCTCTGTGTCAAATAAGTAATATTAAAAAAAAAATAGCATTTTTTTGTTCTCATCTAAATCAGGAACTGTCATAATATTAATTGCAACTTTTGAATTATCACTGTATTTAAATTTTATTTTGCAATTATATTTTACACAATTGTTTTGTACATACTATGTGTAACTACTTTTTATAAATAGCAAGAAGAGTAAAAGTTTTATCTTTATCAGGTAAAGAACAGAAATATAAAGAAGGCTTTATAGCTTGTGGAACTGGGATCAGAATGACATCTTTTCAACTTTGCTTTACCTCTTTCAGGTTCCATGGGTGCTAGATTTTCAATTATTGGAACATAACATTAAATATTTTCATATAACATGCACCAATCTTGTTAGATCCAAAACGGTAATAGAAATAAAATTTAATAAGCCTAGAGTATTGTTATGTGCTTGAGATACATTGAATTCATTTGCTTTTTTTGCCCTAATTTATTCAGAAGGAAAGAAATGTCAGTCAAGTGTCTTATTTATTTCTCTGCATTACTAAAAGAAAAATATTTATTTAAATCAGCATGTTTCAGTTTATTTAAATGAACCACTCCTCTTATAAAAAACACTCCCTGAAAAACAATAAAAGTCTTAGTTCAGACCGCTATAACAAAATAACATAGACTTGAGTGGCTTGAACAACAGAAATTTGTTTTATCATAGTTTTAGAGTGTGGAAATCAGATTAGGGTACAAAATTGGTCTTGAGGGCACTCTTCCTGGCTTGCAGAGATACGCTGTTATCTTGCTGTGTTCTCATATGACTTTCTTTGTTGACGCACAGGAGACAGAGAGCAGGCTCTCTGATGTCTCTTAGAAGGGCACTAATCGCATCTCGAGGGCCCTATGCCAATGACCTCATCTAATCCTGATTACCTCCCAAAGGCCTTATTCCTAATACCATCACACTGGAGGTTTAGGGCTTTGACATATGAATTTGGGGGGAGGGTGACACAAACATTCAATTCCTAACAAAAAGTATTTCAAATGCACATTTGACCATCTGTGCATTTAGGAAATGCTATTTCTTATATTTCCTCTCTTAAAGAGTTGTTTATATTAGCATATGAAAACACGTGAGAGATTCTTTGGTAAAGAAATTGCTTTATTTTATTCAACTTAAGAGTAGAGTTTCCAAATATTGTTTAATTATGAATTTTTTATTTTTAAAGATTTTATCTATTTATTCATGAGAGAGACAGAGACAGAGAGGCAGAGACATAGGCAGAGGGAGGAGCAGGCTCCCTGTGAGGAGCCTGATATGGGACTCACTCCAGGATCCCAGGATCACACCCTGAGCTGAAGGCAGATGCTCAACCACTGAGCCATCCAGGCATCCCAGTCATGAATTTTTATTATTTTTTTATTTTTTATTTTATTTTTTTAAAGATTTCATTTATTTATTCATAGAGACAGAGAGAGAGAATGAGAGGCAGAGACACAGGCAGAGGGAGAAGCAGGCTCCATGCAGAGAGCCCGACGTGGGATTCGAACCAGGGTCTCCAGGATCACGCCCCAGGCTGCAGGCAGCACTAAACCACTGCGCCACCGGGGCTGCCCCCAGTCATGAATTTTTAAATGTAAAACGCCTATTAACTGGTTATGGAACTAGGGTTCAATGCAGTATGCTTTTGGAAAAACTGATTGATGTATACTTAATTTATGAGAATGATTTTTTTAAATTAAATAAGGTTTCTGAAAATTACAAAATGCTAACCTGTGATAATCTAAGCTCTCTCTACCCACTTGCTTTGATACCTATCACAGGTAATATAGCAATATTTTACAGCATAAGACAGAAGAATATCTGCTTTCTAGATAGAAGGGCATTTTGAATAGGTAATAGAATTATGTACTTGACCAACAGCAAATAATGATCCTTATAACTGACTATTCTATCTTGCTTTGCTTCTCTCTAGAGGAACAATGGAAATTAATGTGGTGTGGATAACATTTCAAAGATATCAGTCATTCAGCGTTTCACTATATTTGAAAACAAAACAGTTTCACTGTATTTTTGTTTACTTCCCTGTATCTAAAATATTTTTGTAATATCTTTTCTAAAGCATAGGAGAGTATGCATAGCATAGTTAAGACATAGAGCAGGAAATAAGTAGTTCTGTCAGGACAATAGGCATATAAATGTGGCATAATGTCTAGTTCTTAAAAAATTATAAGCACAAGGTCACATATCCCATAAAAGTTTCAGGATGACTCTGATTTTAGTTTCATAACTTAATTTTATTATTAAATACTTGCTTTCTGGGCAGCCCCGGTGGCGCCGCGGTTTAGCGCCGCCTGCAGCCCAGGGCGTGATCTGGAGACCCTGGATCGAGTCCCACGTCAGGCTCTCTGCATGGAGCCTGCTCCTCCCTCTGCCTGTGTCTCTGCCTCTCTCTCTCTTTGCATCTCTATGAATAAATAAATAAATAATCTTTAAAAATAAATAAATAAATACTTGCTTTCTGTTCAGTATCGTCATGAGATCATTTTGGAAAACAGAAATTCTACTCTCAGGCTATTTCTTTCAAGTTTTTCTTTTCTCTCTCTTTTTTCTTCTTGCATGTGTACTTTTAACTGTTATTTGAAGGAGAATTTTTTAAAGTAGATATACATATTAATGTACCCTGTGTTTTATTTTTTTCCTTTCAGGTTGCTTCTGCTTTTAATTTTTTTCGCAGTTCAGATTTTTATGTTTTTGGTGCATCGCTCTTTTAAAAATGCTGTGGTTCCCATCAAACTTGTTCCAGACTTATATTTCCTAAAATCTGGAGACAAACCTCATAAATACAAAACAAGTCTGCTTCTTCAAAATTCTACTGGTGAGAGTGTGTGAAGGTCTGTGAATGTGTGTTGGTTGGGGCATAGGGGTGTGGATATAGGTCAGAGATTGGGATTTTAGAAGTAGACGTAAGGTAAAGGCATGATCTGTAGAAATCTTAAGTTTTAAAAAACTCCTTTTTGATATTGAATAATATATTACAGAAATGAAATTTTGGTTAACTATAGATTACGGTTTTTAAAAACTAACCTTGTACTGTTTATGATATTAAGATTTCTTTTCTTAATGGTAGCAACATATTGTCAAAGTAGTATGTTTCATATTAAAGTCTATGACAAGCAAAATAAACTTCAGAAGTTTTAGAAAGAGTTATAGTATGTAATATTTACACAATTACATGTCTAAATAGAAATGTTTAAACAATTTTTTAAGGACCATGTGAAAAATTAGTAAGAATTAAGAAAAAATGTATTAACTATATTTATAATCAAATACATTAAACTGGTAATGAGTATTTTTGAATTTTTTTATTTGCTATTTATTCTTAATTACATAGTTGTCAAATATGAAAAATGATTAAGAACCATGGTCTTGAACAAGGTTCAGAACAAGTAAAGAAAAAAAACATGGGATTTTGCTTTTCAAAATAATAAAGCGCAATACAAAATTTCATTCACATTTGAACAGTTGTTCCTACAAAATCTCCCATCTGCATAGATAGTTTATAGTCCCAAGGTTTTTGAAGAGGTAGCCAACTCTGGCAAATTTACAGTGAAACAGAGACAACTTTATTTGCTTCTCTAGCTGAAATAGGTTAGGAAGTTGCATTTGATATAATCGTTTATGTAACTCACAGACTCTTTGGGGTTTAATATTTTCCAACATGTAGCTATGTTCTAGTAATCTTTCCTTCTTGATTCATTATTAACTGAAGAGCTTTGACCAGTGTTGGATAATAATTATAGTTAGGGACGATTATAAATTACTTTTAAAATCATCACTTAAAAGGTAACTCTCAGTTTATTATATAATCTTTATTCTTTTGGAGGAAGAATGTATATTGTGACAGAAAACTACTCTTGAATAGAAAATGTGATGTTTTATAATTTATTTCTTTAATTAGAATTTTTATTTTGGTTTTAATACACATTTCATGTTGGTAAAATAAAGTGCTGCTTAAAGCCTATACTCTGATATAGTGACATTTTTTGTGTGTTTGGGAAATTGTACGTGTATCTCAAATAATTTTGTTTTGAGTTCACTCTTACTGATCTGCAGAAATTCTTGTATTTTCAAAATTTTGTCCCTTTTGTTATTTTTTAGTATTTCCAGAATTGTTTACATATGTACCCTATATTTTCCTAGGCCTTGATGGTCCTAAATAAAGCCATGTTTCCTTTGGGAATCAGTGGCCTCTGTATGTCTATATTGGATTGTATCTGATCCTCCTTGCAAAACTTTTTGTATCACAGGTGATCTAGTTCCTTCAGTTATAATGTAGCTCCCTTCTCAAGAATCTGGAGAAGAGAGATCATTTGTGTAGGTAAGGAGTAAGTGTAGTATCTAAAACACCAATGAAAGCACTAACGGCATCATTGTGACGCTCAGGTTTGGTGCTGAGTCTGATCCACCTGTCACTATTTTTAGTTACTGATAGTGGTTTCCTTTGTTTGGTTTTGATTTTTCTCAGAGTCACATTTGTCCTTTCTGGCTTTTGTGAATAAGAGGTGGAATGGTTTACATTCATCAGACTTGTTGGTATTGATCTAAAACTCAGACGGTATTCACAATCTTTCCCTTGGCTCCAGGCAATTTAAAGATTGTAGATGGAGATCTGATTAGAGTTTTAATATTTTAAGGCAGTTAAGACAATTGACATTTATAAAATCTGTCTGTTCAAAGTACACAGAAATCCTCTAATGAGTGATGTTACCTAACTGCACACGCTGCATGATTCTACCTTTTTGAGCCTAGCAGGTTCTCTTATTACATAAAGTTGCCATATAGATTTTTATTCTCACAGTTTCTCCCAATTTCATGTATTATAGGTAAACTTTCAATATAACAATAGTAGCAGGGATCCCTGGGTGGCGCAGCGGTTTGGTGCCTGCCTTTGGCCCAGGGCGCGATCCTGGAGACCCGGGATCGAATCCCACGTCGGGCTCCCGGTGCTTGGAGCCTGCTTCTCCCTCTGCCTGTGTCTCTGTGCCTCTCTCTCTCTGTGACTATCATAAATAAATAAAAATTAAAAAAAAATAGTAGCAGCAGCAGGAGCTACAATTTGTACAATTACTTTGCTAGGTTCTGTTTTTAAGGCTTGTATATATATTGACTTGTATTCAAAGCCAAGCTGACTGGCTCCAGAACCAGTGCTCTTAATCATGTCTTTTTAATGAAGATAATTACAAAAAAAAAAAAGCTGTTTCCAATGTTATTAAAAGTCTATGTCTGAAAAAAAAAGTCTATGTCTGTTTCTTATTTAAGCTGATTCTTAATTATTTGTTTATTTCTAATACCAGACTCTGATATCAGCGATCTTATTAGCTTTTTCACAAACCAGAACATCATGGTGACGATGTTTAATGACAGTGACTATGTGTCTGCTGCTCCCCATAGTGCAGCTTTAAATGTGATGTATTCAGAAGAGGTAAGAGTAATATATGTGAATGAATACCTATTTGAAAGTTCTAGAACATTAAGATGTTTTCTCTAAACTTACTCATTAGCTGATTTGACCTTAGTAGTTGGAAATTAGAATTTACTTTTGGACATAGCTAGCTGTGTTTATAATGTATTTTTTGACCTGGTGGATAACCAGTATATAAAACTATAAAAAACTTAATTTAATCTTTGTGTTATAAATTTGTTTAAAATACCAAAATATTTATAGACTCCAAACCAGGTTATCGTCTTCTGTTTTTATCTATTGAATATTATTTCTATAATTTGTTGAATCAGCTTTTAGCTAGTGAGGATTCACTTAGTTTGTGAGAAAGCTTGGTAGTACATAGTGGCAGTGTATTTATATATGGTATGTAATAACACTCTTTTTTTAAATTGTAGGACTATGTTTTTACAGCTGTTTTCAACAGTACTATGGTTTGTTCTTTACCTGTATTGATGAATATTATTAGTAATTATTATCTTTATCATTTAAATGTGACTGAAACCATCCAGGTCTGGAATACCCCGTTCTTTCAAGTAAGCAGACTTAAAATTGTGTGTGTGTGTGTGTGTGTGTGTGTGTGCAATAAAAGCCAAGTGCTAATTCAAAGGAAATCTATAGATGTTCATCCTGTCACAGTTCCTAGTCTTATTAAAACCTGAATTGGGGCTGCTTTACATCTGGGTTTAGGAATGCCCAGTATTAGTTTGCTTCAGGGTCAAGGAAGTTCTCTCTTGGTACTGATATTTTTGTAAAGCATAAGTATTTTCTCTATTAATCATACAAGGTAAATTAACATAATTTAAAAATGAATATTGTTCATCTAAAATCTCTTACTGGGGTATTAAAAGAAACTTGAAAAGTCACTCATATAGTCATTTTTCCTTTATATAGGACTGTTGGATTATAAATGTGAAAATTAAGTCTTCAGAAGATGGTCAACAAATTTCTCTCACCCTTATATTTTTTCATATATTGAAAAATAAATGGACAAATACCTTCCTGTAGTACCATTTTTTTTTACTTTCTATTGCTGTACTTTTTAAAAGAGCTTTATTGAGATACACTTCATACAGTATTAACTAATTTCAATCCAGTGATTTTTATTATGTTCATAGAGTTCTACATCCATCACTGTATCAGTTCTAGGTTTTATTATCTCCTTCACATTCCAGAAAACCATTGTACCTGTTAGATAATCACTCCCTACCTCCCTCACCCATTCCTACTCCCAGACAACCATTAATCTACCAATCTACCTTCTTCTCTCTCTATGGCTATAAAATCCACACCCAGAACTTGTTTAGTTTGTGGTCACTTTCTGCTGTCTTCAAATGTAGATCACTTGATTAGTACTATTCTTGTTACAGTTATGCTTAGACATGGAAACAAAGGAACATCATATTTGCATTTAAGAAAGATCACTGGCACCAGAGTGGAGAAGGATTTCTGTGGGGGAGAATCATGGTGGAGGAGAGGAAGGAACCTGCACTGACACAGATCAGAGCAGTTTTATTAACTAGTTCAAGTGAGAGGAGAGGATGAGCGACTGAGCTAAGGAGGTGGCAGTAACGACTGTGATAGAAGGAAAAGAACAGTGTTTGTCTTACTTTATCATTGTTGCATTTGTGAGAGGTGAGGAAAAGAATAATCGGATTTCCTACAGTCCTACAGTTCTGGGTAATATGGTTCATGGTAGTATCATTCACTGACTGAGAATATAGGCAGAAGAGAGTTGTGTTTTGTTTAGGTGGAATGGAGATATTTGTTTCAGTTTGAGTCTACAGAGTTGTTGGTTATCTGTGTGGCATTTGCCTGATGGGACATGTAGGAAGTATTTGGATGTGCGAATCTGAAGAGATTTCTGGAAGGAAATAATATTTGGGAGTCATCAGTAAATAAATAATATGGAAATTATCAGTTGTAGGTCATCCTTTGTGATTTTTTTTTATTGTGAAATATTTCAAGCCTACGGAAAATAAGCATGTATCTACTATCCAAATGTTTCAAATGTCAATGCATTTTTTTAATTTAATAAAACTTTAAATAAAAATACAGTTCAAAAGTCCAGTGTGCTCCTCTCTAATCCTGTTTCCTTCTCTCTACCATAAAATAACCACAATGCAAAACTTAGAATTCTGTTTTTATGATGATACTGTATTTATATATATCCATAACTATTAAAAAAGATCTTTCAACTTACATTTTTCATCAAACACAGACATATAACCTTACTGTTTCGAAAAACAGAGGCAAAGAAATGATACTTTTAAAGGTCATTATTCAAAGATAATAGTGTTCTTAATGTTCCACATTTTTCCCCTTCCTTTATCAGATTCTGTATGATTGAATACAAATGTGTTTATACTAATCTCCACTTACTGTACTATTTAGCTACTTGCCAACATATTTGTTGGTTCTATCTTGGTCTTCCACTGTAAATTACCACAGTTTGGGAAAAATTCTACAATGTCACCAACATGAATTAAAGAATTGTCTTTATTGCTTAAACTTAGAAGGCCAGAGTTGACAAAATGCACTCTGATTCCACATAATCCTGTGGAGAGGTGTACCACTGCCAGGGCCAGGGTGTCTGCTAGACATAGTGTGGGTTCTCTTCTAGAGCAGAATACATTCTGTGTCCATGAGTATATCTTTTTACAGAACAAGGGTAGGGAAATGGTCTTGTTAAGGGTGAGGGTAATACAATACACTTGGTTCTGGGTAGTTTGTATTTGGGGCACCAGCTGTTTACTTAGGTTGTCTGGAAGTTTCCCTTCTGTACTTGGATTTTTGGGGCAGCCAGTGACCATTGAGGCCTATAGGAATTATAGTCAACCCTCCCCCTCGCCCCACCCCGCTGGGGAGAAGAAACTCCTGTTTCCATAGGAGGCTGAGCTTGTTCCAAAGTACAGCTTTTTCAAAAGAGGGGCCAGAGATCCTAAATGGCTCATAGTCCCTGTAACCAACGAATGCATCAGAAATCATTCTCACATGGTCCTGTTCATTGCGTAGGATTACTGGTGGACATATTAACTGCTTTTTCATATACATCATTATTTTTAATTAAATGGTAAAAAGCTCCATTTAAATGCTGTATTATTTTGTGTTGTACATAAGAAAATGTAAATCTGATGATTTGCTCAGGATTATAAAGCTACTTACTAAGTGGCAGAGTTGGTCCTGTAGCTCACTGCCTGTTAACTTTGCCACCTGGTTTTTCATACAGACTATGCCTAGAATAGATATTCTAATATTTTTCTTCAGAAGTTTTGATAGTCTTTTATTTAGAAAGTGCTAAGATGATATAAAGTGATTTCGTTTCATTTCTTACTCCGTGATTGTCTTTCAGGAAATTACTGACATAGTTTTTAAAATTGAGCTGTATTTTCAAGCAGCTTTACTTGGAATCATTGTCACCGCAATGCCACCTTACTTTGCCATGGAAAATGCAGAGAATCATAAGGTAATGATTGAGTTAAAATTACAGGTAAAGTTTGTTGAGAGATCTCATACAAAATAATATATTTCGCGTGGGTATAAGAATTGTATTTTAGGAGTAAGTAAATGGAGAATAAATATATTTACTATTGTAACAGTGATAAATATCATTTATAACTTGAGTCCTTGTCACATGCTTCAAAAGTTATATCCTTTTATTTTATTTTATTTTATTTTATTTTATTTTATTTTATTTTATTTTATTTTAAGATTTTATTTATTTATTCATGAGAGACACACACACACACACAGAGGCAGAGACATAGGTAGAGGGAGAAGCAGGCCCCATGCAGGGAGCCCGATGAGGAACTCGATCCCGGAACTCCAGGATCACACCATAAGCTGAAGGCAGATGCTCAACACTGAGCCACTCAGGCGTCCCAAAAGTTATATCCTTTAATCCTTACAACATTTTAATGAAGTTTTATGTTACCAACTTTATTTATAGGTCAGGATGTGAGGATGGGAGTGATCAAAGCATGTGTCCATGTTGTCTCATCTCATTTAAGTAGTGGGTTCTTATGTTCTATTGGTGCACTAAGCTGCCTCTCCTTAACCTTAAATGGAATATATTGAATGCACAAGTACTTAATTTTTGCTAAATGGAAAAAATGGATAATGATTGTGATTACCAGAGCCTAGGAAACATTGCTGTGTGTACACAGGGTGTTCAGTATCCTTTTACTTTTCTGCTCTTTTCTGTTCTCAGGCACATGGTGCTCTTATATGGTCTCTTGGCTGTTGAAAGTCTTCGACCCTACTACCCTGCTCACATTGTCCCTCTTATTCCTCTAATCAAAATTCTCATTTTTCCCATGTCTGTTCCTAGTTCAGTGGAAGCAGATTTGTCTAAATTAATTTACCCAGTGTGACAAATAATGAAGTTAAGCCTCAGCAAATAATTACATATTTTCATAGTTCTCCTTAGTGGAAAAGTAATACATGAGTCTTAGGAGATATTTTTAAAATATATGTATTATTTCTGTTTTAAATATATATTCATTATTCTAATTTAGAAAATGTAGAAAAGTGTAAGAAAATTTAAAAATATCTATAACATTACCACTCACATAAAAAACTTACTAGACAATTGCATTTTTTCTTTTTTGTTTCAACTTAAATGTTTTTTAATTCAAATTTTTATTTAGAGATAATTGTAGACTCATATTGGGAGGATAGAAAATAATATGGTGAGATCCTGTGTACCCTACTCACTTCACCAGAGTAATAACATCTTGTAAAACTGTAAAATCCCAGGATCTTGGCAGTGGTAGTCAAGATCCAGGACAGTGCCATCACCACAAAGATCCTTCCTATTGCACTTTCAAGCCCACACACCCACCCCCTCCAAGACCTCTGGCAACCACTATTCTGTTCTCCATTTCTGGAATTTTGATATTTTAAGAATGTATATATGGAATCACAACATTTCACTGGGCATAATTCCCTGAAGATTCATTCAGTTTGTATGTATATGTATCAGTAGTCCATTCTTTTTTTTAAAATTTTTTAAATTTTTTATTGGTGTTCAATTTACCAACATACAGAATAACCCCCAGTGCCCGTCACCCATTCACTCCCATCCCCCGCCCTCCTCCCCTTCTACCACCCCTAGTTCGTTTCCCAGAGTTAGCAGTCTTTATGTTCTGTCTCCCTTTCTGATATTTCCCACACATTTCTTCTCCCTTCCCTTATATTCCCTTTCACTATTATTTATATTCCCCAAATGAATGAGAACATATAATGTTTGTCCTTCTCCGACTGACTTACTTCACTCAGCATAATACCCTCCAGTTCCATCCACGTTGAAGCAAATGGTGGGTATTTGTCATTTCTAATAGCTGAGTAATATTCCATTGTATACATAAACCACATCTTCTTTATCCACTCATCTTTCTTTTTTATTGCTGGGTGGCATTCCATGATATGAATCTGGATTGTTTCCAGTTTTTGACTATTATGAATAAAGCTGCTGTGAACATTTGCATATAGGTTTTTGTGTGAATGCAAGTTTTTATTTCTCTGGGATAAATGCCCAAGAGTACAATTGCTGTGTCATATAGTGATTCCATGTTTGGTTTTATAAGGAATTGTCAAACTTTTCCAGAGTGGATATATTGTTTTACATTCCCATCAGCGTTGTATGAATGACAAAAGCATAGATCATACAAAATAACTCTATTTGACTTTTTTCATACTTATACTAGAGTTTATATTTTTGTTCTTATAATTCATTGAACACAAAAGTTGTCCATTTTTTAAATCACTTCTTCTCTTCTTCTTAACTAATTTTTATATTTCATGCTTCTGTTATCTCTATGGCTAACTCATATAATAAATACATTTAATTATTAGGAATATATATTTTTATAGATGCCAAAAGTCAACTGAGTAGAATTGTTAGGTATTTAGATTTATAAAGGATTTTTAAAATTTCAAATTAAATAATGAGGGTACCTGGGTGGCTCAGTGGTTGAGCATCTGCCTTTGGCTCATCTGCCTTTTGGCTTTGATCCTGGGGTCCTGGGATCGAGTCCTGCATCGGGCTTCCTGCAGGAAGCTTGCGTTTCCTTCTGTTTATGTCTTTGCCTTTCTTTTTGTGTCTCTCATGAACAAATAAAATCTTTTTAAAAAACCCAAATAACAAGTTAAACAATGACAGGATGAGAAACTTAGGAAAACTTAGATCATTCAAGTTTACTGTTTGTATACATGAAAATGCTAATTAATTATATTAATAACTTACATCTTTGTACTATATAGGAGTATATGAAACACTAAAATGAATTATCTGTATAAAGTTTCACACTTAAGCTGAAAGCCTTATGTAAATCCACAAGACATTGGCAGTTTATTAGTGTTTTCATAAAGGTTAATTTTTAAAAATGAGAGTGCTTTATGTTTAAGCACAACTTTCTATCTATTTTCAAAGATTCTTAAAAGCAACAGTGTTTTGGCTACTTGTGTTTGAACAGCTATATGCCTCCATGACATCTTTTGCTTTATTTTAGTGTTTCTTTGCCTTACTGTATTCTGATTCTGAAAAAGGACTAATGAGCCAAATTAAAGACTATATGGAATTTATATTTAGTTGTAGGAAGGCTTTTATTACCTGGAGACCTGGAATGTGACCTGTATTGTTTTGTTGATGTAGAATTAAGAGTTCTACAATAATTTGCTAGAGTTTTTTGTTTGTACAATGTTTATAGTTATATTTTCCCTCTTCCGTCTTTTTGTTTTGTAGATCAAAGCTTATACTCAGCTTAAACTCTCAGGGCTTTTGCCATCTGCATACTGGATTGGACAAGCTATTGTGGATATCCCCCTATTTTTTCTTGTTCTTATTTTGATGCTAGGAAGCTTATTTGCATTTCATTATGGATTATATTTTTATGCTATAAAGTTCCTTTCTGTGGTAAGTTAACATCACTTGTATTATGCTATTTTTAAATGAAATGTCATTTTAAAAAATTAAGTATTTATAAACCTGACAAGTGTTGGTTGGTTAATTTGGATATTAGTTATTTTACAGAAAATAGAACCAGTATCTATTTTAATTACTGTATATGATACTGATAATGCAGTTCCTATTACTGTAAGTGATTTTTAAAAACAGTAACTAGCCATCATTATAAAATAATTCCTTGAAATTGAGGTAGTCTTTTCTGTAGACTGCCTACATGTGTGTAATCAAGAGTAATTAAATGGTCCATCTTAAAATGTTTTCCTTGTCCCTAAGCTTGAAAATAATTTCACAAAGAAGTTCTTTTATTCCACAATTTAAAACATTGCTTAAACTACTAAGGAAGAGTATGGCTTACATTCATGTTCACACATACATGACTAATACTAGACCCTTCATGTGAATGATTTATATAAAGAAAAAGGGAAAATAGAACTAGGAAAATAGAGCTACTGAAAGTAATTCTGTCATTTTCCAGAGATCATGCTGACTTTACGCATTAATTTCTGCCTTATAAATTAATAAATGTTTTTCTTAAATATTTATCAAATGCATTGAATGCTGTATATTGAAATGGTAGCTAATAGTTGATTGAAACGGATAAAGTTATAACCTGCTATTATACTTGTTTTTATAATAAAATGATTAGAGATAGCATTTTGGTTAACATAAAAAGAACTACAATAGTGTTCAGTGTAAATTACTTGATCAGGCTGTGTTACAGTTAGTTAAAAGTATGAGTTTTACTGACTTAGGAAAAATGTGCATGGTAATTCCTCAACTAACCACAAGTTCAGTTTTTGGAGTGATTGGTTGAGCAACAAAATTTGAATAACAGTCATTCCTTAGTATTTTAACATGACTGGTGTTTTATATCGTATACTACTAGCTACTCATTTTTTTTACATAAAATACACATTTTTGTTTTACAGGTTTTTTGCCTTATTGGTTATGTTCCATCAGTCATTCTGTTTACCTATGTTACTTCCTTCACTTTTAAAAAAATTTTGAATACCAAAGAGTTTTGGTCATTTATCTATTCTGTGGTAAGTCATGTTTTGTATTATTTCACTCCAGCTTTTTCATAGTTGGTTATTTGAAAGTCATGAACCCTTTCAAGATTATATTCAAAATGTTATTGTATCTTTTCTAAGTACAGAACTTAGGTAGATAGCTGGCAGCATCTTTTTATGTGTATATTTGTCTTCTGCATCATCCATTCCTGAAAGGGATGGTACTGAAGGCATCTAAGAATTTTATGGCAAGGATGCCAGTGGCAAACAACTGATCCTGGCACCTCCCGGCTAAGTATCATCTCTGGTTCCATGTTTAATTAGAGGATTGAAAACATAATAAATGTCAAGGTACAAACTTACAAGTCAGTTTGTATGAAATTGCTAACACCTTTTCACTTGTTTTCTCTTTTTTTTTCTTTAGACAGCATTGGCTTGCATTGCGATCACTGAAATAACATTTTTTATGGGATACACAGTTACTGCTGTTCTTCATTATACTTTTTCCATAGTCATTCCAATCTATTCACTTCTGGGTTGTCTGATTTGTTTCATAAAGGTAGGTCTGTTACATGTTTTAATATTTGGAAATCAAAAAAAAATATTTGGAAATCATAAATACTGGCTAATTTTTTTTGATTTGTAGTTCTTGTACTGAATATAGTAAAAAACAGCTTAGTTGCTATTTACTTGATTTGAGTGTTGTTAAACAGCGGTTTAAGATTACTGTGAAATATTTTCAAGCATGTCTTTAAACTGTAAAGTCTCAAAGGAGGAAAAGTATGCCTGTTATCTGTTCTTTGATTCCCAAAAGGATGTACATAAATCCTCAAATGATCTGACCTCAGTCAGTATTTGTTTTGGGAGAGTTTTTCAAGGATTAAATAATGTATTGTGCTATAAAGGGATGAGAGAAATAAAGTATAAGAGACTTTTTTAAAGAAAAATAAAACATTAGTTTTACTAAGCTTGGAAAATTAAAAAATTTGCATTTGATTAGAAAAAAATTAAATGTTGAATTATTGATTTAGAATGACTGCTAACTTAATTCTGTGCCTCACCTTGCTTCCTCCCTGCCCCACTTTATTTATTCTTCAGTTTAATATGTTTAATTTATACATCCCCAGATAGAAATATCTTGGCATGGGAAAGATTTTAATCTAAGTAGAAATCATACCTATTAATATTAAAATATTAAAAGCTAACTTCTGTATAGAGAATGCATGTTTGCTGAATAAAATGCATTTTAATATAAATATTCCTACACACTGCAGCTTTAAGAAAACTACTACTCATAACACATCTGACACCAAATGTGTGGGATTTTTCCTCACATAAAGCAATTTTGACACTGAACTAGCTGGAGTTAATGTAAACTCAGGGCTACGTTCAGGGTTAAGTGCACATTCCCACAAGATTGCCTCCTGCATTTCAGATGCCAGATCCAAGTGTGGATCTACAGGTAGCACATGCTTGTATCTGATGTGGCTACAAATCCAGGCTTCCTGTGACCCCTGCACAGGTTCAGCAATTTGTTATAATGGCTTATAGAATTTAGGGAAATACTTTATGTATTTTTACCAGTTTATTGTAGTGGATATGCAAATAAGTAGGTTAAGAGCTACGGAAAGCCAACTCCAGAAGTGTCCCAAGTACTGGAACTCTTGTCTGCATGAAGTTTCGAACATGCCACCTTCCCAGCATGTGGATGCATTCACCATCTAAATTCTTCTAACCTTGTATTTTTGGAGGATTTTATGGAGATTTCATTACTGAGGCACAGTGAGATAAATCAGTCTTCAAGCCTCTCTCCCCTTTTGATCAGTGAATGAGGCTGCAAGTTTCCACCTTCTAATCACTTGGTTGGTTCCCCTGGCAACCAGCACCACCATCCTCCAGGAGTCCTCAGTAGCATTAACTCAGCTTTGGTTGATTAGGACTTATTTTAAATAACAAAAGATGATCCTGTCACCTCTGTCACTCAGGAAATTCCAAGGGTGTTAGAAGAAGTGTCCTGGGAATTGGGTCTAAGACCAAATACCATTATATCATCTTAATCACAGCAACATATCAATTTTCAAAAATTTTTGTCTTAGACTTCTTGGAAGAATATTCGAAAAAATGAGGACACCTATAATCCATGGGATAGGCTTTTGGTGGCTGTTATATCGGTAAGAACAAAAATATTGGTGCTAGCATGTTCCCTTAAGAGCAGTTTGGTTGTGTGATTTTAACTCTTTTTAGTTTTTATCATGTTGCATAAGAATGAAGATGCTTCAGAAAGTCAAGTGTGTTAGTGCCAGCCAGTATACATTTGGTGTTAGTATATTTATTGAGTATGTCCACTTTAATATACTTGACTCTCTTATGTTATTAATTCTATTTAATTATAATTCTCGCTTCCTCAGAAACTAAAACAACTTTTTTTTTCCTTTAATTATATTATATGAAACTGACAACCAATGAACTTTTACAGAGGTAGAAAAATAAATGAAGGATTATTTTATTAAAAATCCATCTTGGCTTGCATTGAAATTCTTAGCTCATATGATGTGTGAAGAAAATAGTGATTAATTATTTTGGTGATGGTAAGGAACCTGGTGTATGTAGTCTTTATTCTATTGATAGAGGGCTAGAAAAACATTCAGTCATGAGCTCTTATGTGTTCTTCTTGTAGCCTTACCTGCAGTGTGTACTCTGGATTTTCCTCTTACAGTACTATGAGAAAAAATATGGAGGCAGGTCAATAAGAAAGGATCCTTTTTTCAGGTCAGTTAATTTTTTAAAACGTTTTAATGTTTTTTAGTATATTTACAAAGTACATAATCTAGTTTTAGGTAATTTCCTTAACTCAGTAAAAAAAGCCTACAGTCATCAGTGGCCCTCCTTGCACATGCCCCTGGTCCTGTATAACCACTAATCTACTAATCTAGCTGCTGTATAGATCTGCCAATTCTGAACATTTATATAAGTGGAATTATATAATATATAGTCAGTCTTTTTGTGTTTGGCTTCTTTTACTTACCATGTTTTGAAAGTTCATCCATGTTGTAGCATGTAGCAGTATTTCATTACTTTTTTCTTTTCTTAGTAATATTACATTGTATGGAAATACCACACCTGACTTATCTAATCATCAGTTGATGGACATTTGAGTTGTTTCTGCTTTTTGGCCATTATGGATAATGCTGCCATGAATGTATTTATTAACCACTAAGTACTCCCCATGTTGACTGAGGGCTTAGCATCTGGCTCTCTTTCTTCTTTCTCTTTGTTCTTACTCCTGCTTGGGAGAGAGTCAGTGTCCAAGGGGGAGATAACCTTTCTAGCATCCTGTGCCTCAGTTTCTGATTTTCTCTGCACTCATGACTGAGTCCTTTGCGTCTCACGTGTTGATTTGGATCAGAACCCTGCCTTTACTGCTTTTCACTTCATCTGTGTCCCATGCTACCAGTAATACTTCATCTTTCCAGCTTTCTTATTTTATTAGTCTTAGTAGCCTTTTCTACTGTGGTTTCCCCCCTTGAGTTTTTTCTGTTTTAAAATGCATCCACTAGGGATCCCTGGGTGGCGCAGCGGTTTGGTGCCTGCCTTTGGCCCAGGGCACGATCCTGGAGACCCGGGATCGAATCCCACGTCGGGCTCCCGGTGCATGGAGCCTGCTTCTCCCTCTGCCTGTGTCTCTGCCTCTCTCTCTCTCTCTCTGTGACTATCATAAATAAATAAAAAATTAAAAAAAAAATAAAATAAAATAAAATGCATCCACTAATCACTGTTTTCACCTTTTCTCTATTCAGCTTCACTCACGTAATTCATTACTGTCACCCTCTTTCAGCACCCTATATTCAACTTCTATATCCCTTTCACCTGTCTGCTAAAAATCATAATTTTTGGTAAGTCTAATTATAGGCTAGAGAAAATTAATATAAAAGTACAGTTTGCTAATATCATGTATTTATCACATATAAACTCAGCTTTGTTTTAACACCTGTTATCCCATTTTCTTCCTATCTCTTTGATAGTTATCCCAAACCTTCTTTATATTCCTCAAGTTTTCCAGTTCACCTCATCTTGTTTTCTACTTCTCAGTAGATGAACTTGCTGTCTCTGAAAACAGAAGCACTTAATTAGAAAGTTTTACACACTTATCTACCTCTTTCATCATTTTTGCTTTTGTCTAGTCCCAGAGGGAGAGAGGCACCCCTCCAGTTTATCCATGTGTTCATATATTCTGTCTACTTAAGGACATTGCTCTGTCAATTTTATTTTCTCTTTCTATATCTTTGCTTTCTGGATCTAAAGAAGTTATTTTTCTTTGAGGAAGGAGTCACCTTTCTCATATAAAACAAATTAATAGAAATCAGAACTTCTGAATCTCATTTAAACATGACTCTTTCTAGCTCTTTTGTTTCATGTGTCTTTCCTTTCATAGCCAAGAAGCTTCCACTTCCATTTCCTCACCTCGCACTCCTTAACTCCCTGCTATCTGGTTTCTGTGCTTGCTTCTCTGCTGATTCTATTTTCAGTAAGGTGACTAATGATTTCCTGTGTATCTCTTCAAATAGGCTCTACTTATTCAATTCATCTGCTACTTTAGTGTGATTGACTTCTTCCTCCTTATACTTTTCTCTTGTTCCTTTGTTGTCCATAATGTCAACTCCTATTTTATAACTCATCACCTCTCTTACTCTTTAGGATTTCCTTTACAAACACTTTTTTCTCAGCCTACCTTTCTAGTGTTCCTGGGAGTTCTGAGTTCAACTCTCTACATCCACTATGCCCTGGGCAATGTCATTTATACCCAGACTGTAAATTCTGTGAAGGATGGGTACATGCATTTTTAAATCTTTTTATGTTTGTATAAAACAGTGCATGACACATACTGGCCATAAATAATATTGTTGAAGAAATGAGTGAATTTTGATAACATCATCCAAATGGTATCCGTGAATGAAAAGTAGCTCTGTAACTCCACCTTTCAGAAATAACCACAGATCCCAGATTGTTGTATATTTTCAGTCTTTTCTCCTGGAGTGCTTGAATTTTTTTTTACTCTGTTGATTATTTGAAAATCTATTATGTATATATATTTAGGACTCTTTCATCAAAGTCCAAAAATAGGAAGCATCCAGAACCACCAAACCATGAGGATGAAGATGAAGATGTCAAAGCTGAAAGACTGAAGGTCAAAGAGCTAATGAGTTGCCAATGTTGTGAGGAGGTAATTTAGTCTTTACTGCCAAGTCTTATTCATCGTGCAGTGATCACTTCCTCATGTATAGGAATTAATCTGAAAAATACTTTTCATGTGAATCAATATGAAAAAAGTCTTTTCTTTGAAAAAATATATTTGTCTACTTACGTTTGAATAAGCCATTTGAGTCATAAATGGGTATTTATTTATATACTACTTATTAGTGAATATAGTTCTTATGATATATGGACATGAATTGTGAGTAGCCTGTCATTTCATGATAGGTATATCTGATTTATTATTCTCTTTTTAAATTTTATTTCCCTTATTAGAAACCAGCCATCATGGTCAGCAATTTGCATAAAGAATATGAGGACAAGAAAGATTTTCTTCTTACAAGAAAAGTAAAGAAAGTGGCAACTAAATATGTCTCTTTCTGTGTGAAAAAAGGTGGTATTTGTTTTTTCTTAAATAATTTTTCCAGAAGAGTGATTTCCACTTTTAGTTTGATTTACATATGATAATTTTTCTTCAATTCCTTTAGGAGAGATCTTGGGGCTACTGGGTCCAAATGGTGCAGGCAAAAGCACAATTATCAATATTCTAGTTGGTGATATTGAACCAACTTCAGGCCAGGTATGATATATAAGGGTGTGGGAGGGAGATGCTGACTATGATTTACATTTTTTTAAAGATTTATTTATTTATTTATGATAGACATAGAGAGAGAGAGAGGCAGAGACACAGGAGGAGAGAGAAGCAGGCTCCATGCCAGGAGCCCAACATGGGACTCGATCCCGGGTCTCCAGGATCGCGCTCTGGGCCAAAGGCAGGCGCTAAACCGCTGAGCCACCCAGGGATCCCTGATTTACATTTTTAATTAAAATAAATTTCTTAATGATAGATTAGGATTCTATGTTTTTAGTGTTAATTATCTTAGTGCAGCTTGATCAAATTACCTTTTTGGTTATCGTTGAAAATAAAATACACAATAAAATTTTCACACATGCAGATGCATACATATATAGTATTTCTGCTTTTAAAATTATTACATGCATGGTGATTTGTCTCCCCATTTAATGGAAGACAATTTTATTTTTCTTTTATTTAACTTTGTTAACATACTGTGCAATTTTGGTTTCTGGAGTAGAATTCAGTGATACATTACTTACAACACTCGGTGCTTATCACAGCAAATGCCCTCCTCATTAGTTACTACCCATCTAGCCCATCCCTTCTCCCCTTCCCTCCATCTAACCTGTTTGTTTCCTGTCATTAAGAGTCACTTATTGCATGTTTCCCTGTCTCCTTTTTTTCTTTGCCCTCTTCCCGTATGTTCATCTGTTTTCTTGCCTAAATTCCACATATGAATAAGATTGTATGGTATTTTTCTTTCTCAAACTGACTTTATTTCACTTAGCATAATATACTCTAGCTCCATCTACATCATTGCAAATGGCAAGATTTCATTCTTTTTGATGGCTGAGTATTGTTTCCTTGTGTATATATACCATTTTATCCATTCATCATTCATGGACATTTGGGCTCTCTCCATGGTTTGGCTGTTGTTGATAATGCTGGAATTAAGGTAGTGTTGGCTCCATAGAATGAGTTTGGAAGTTTTCCTTCCTTTCTGGTTTTTGGAATAGTTTGAAGAGAATAGGTATTAACTCTTCATTAAATGTCTGGTAGAATTCATCTGGCTCTGGACTTTGTTGTGAGATTTTTGATTACTGCTTCAATTTTCTTTGCTTGTTTTGGGCCCGTTCAGATTTTGTATTTCTTCTTGCTTCACTTTTGGTTTTGGTAGTTTGTAGTTTTCTAGGAATTTGTCCATTTCTTCCAGGTTGCCCAGTTTGTTAGCATATAATTTTTCATAGTTTTATAATTGTATTGCTGTGGTGTTGGCTGTGATCTCTCCTCTTTCATTCGTGATTTTATCTATTTGGGTTCTTTCTCTTTTCTTTTTGGTAAGTTTGGCTAGAGTTTTATCAATTTTATTAATTCTTTCAAAGAACCAGTTCTTAGTTTTGTTAATCTTTCTATCAGGTTTTTTTGTTTCTATATTGTTTATTGATGCTCTAATCTTTATTATTACCTTCTTCTGCTGGCTTTAGGCTTTATTTGCTCTTCTCTTTCTAGCTCTTTTAGGTGTAAGGTTAGGTTGTATATTTGAGATTTTTCTTGCTTCTTAAGGTAGACAGTATATTTGCAATATATTTCACTCTTAGGATTGCCTTTGTTACATCCCAAAGGTTTTGGACTGTCATGTTTTCATTTTCATTTGCTTCCATGTATTTTTTTAATTTCTTTAATTTCCTGGTTAACCCATTCATTCTTTAGTAGGATGTTCTTTAACCTCCATGTATTTGTGGTCTTTCCAAATTTTTTTCTTGTAGTTCAAGTTTCATAGCATTGTGGTTTGAAAATATGCATGGTATGATCTAAGTCTTTTTGTACTTGTTGAGGGTTAATTTGTGACCCAGTGTGTGATCTGTTCTGGAGAATATTCCATATGCACTCGACAAGGATGTGTATTCTGCTGCTTTAGGATGAAATGTCCCAAATATATTTGTTAAGTCTATCTGGTCCAGTGTCATTGGAAGCCATTGTTTTTCTTTATTGATTTTTTGCTTAGATGATCTGTCCATTGCTGTAAGTGGGGTATTATAGTCTTCTACTGTTAACTGTGTTATTATCAATGAGTTTCCTTATGTTTATTATTGATTTGTATATTTGGGTACTCCCAAGTTGAGGGCATAAACATTTACAATTGTTAGATCTTCTTGATGGATAGACCCCTTAATTGTGACATAATGCCCTTCTTCATCTCTTTTTACAGTCTTTGTTTTAAAATCTAGTTGTCTGATGGAAGTATGGCTACTCTGGCTTTAGGTCTAAAATGAGTTTCTTCTAGGCAGCATATAAATAGATCTTTCTTTTAATCCATTCTGATACCATATGTCTTTTGATTGGAGCATTGAGTCTATTTATATTCAGAATGATTATTGAAAGATAGGAATTTAGTGCCATTGTGTTACCTGTAGAGTTAGTGTTTCTGGTGATGTTTCTGGCTCTTTCTAATCTTTGTTGCTTTTGGTCTTTTCTTTTTCCTCCACTTAAAGAGTGCCTCTTAAAATTTCTTGCAGGGCTAGTTTAGTGGTCCCAAACTAATAAAAGTAGTTTTGTTTGTCTGGGAAACTCTTTTTTTTTTTTTTTTTAAAGATTGTTTGATTTTTTTTTTTTTTTTTAAGAAATGGGGAAAGGTAGAGGAAGAGAACCACCAGTCAGACTCTCCACTGCATGTGGAGCCCAACGTGGGGCTCTATCCCACAACCCTAAGATCATGACCTGAGGTGAAAGCAAGAGTTGGATGCTCTTCTGACTGAGCCACGTGGGTGCCCTGTCTGGGAAACTTTCTCTCCTTCTATTCTGAATGACTGCCTTGCTGGATAAAGAATTCCTGTTCACATATTTTTCAGCATGTTGAATATTTCCTTCTGCTCCTTTCTGGCCTGCCAGGTTTTGGTGGACAGATCTGTTGCCAACCTGATCTGTGGGAGACAATCTTACTGTCTTCAGGAGATGGAGGAGCTAATATAGACCCTACCAGTCATCAGCCTTTGATTCTAAGCATCTCACCACTTTGTGGAAATTTCACGAAACAGCTCTGACTTCTGCTCTTCTCTCTCTTTCTTACTGGCCCGTTCAGTTTCTGGGAAATTCCAGGCACTCTCTTCTCTTTGGGTTTTTACCTTAACTTTTCCTTTTTGGGGGTATTCCTTACCTTGTAGAAAGCCAAATGATTAAATGTGCTTTACCTCCATTGCAAAAATATCACCTTCCAGTGAGGTCCCTCGATCATCCTAGTTAAAATCAGAGTTTGCCTTTTCAATCAACCTGCATTCCTGATGGTGTCACTGAACTCTGACTTAGCTGTGTATGTCCTTTCTTCATCAAAAGAATTAAAAACTTGACTTACTATTCTCCTGGTTCTAAGAAGGAGAATTAATTAGTTGACTTACCACTTTCTTCACAATATAAATTAAGCCAAAAGTTATTTAAAATTGGTTTGGGGGATCCATGGGTGGCTCAGCGGCTTGGCACCTGCCTTTGGCCCAGGGCGCGATCCTGGAGTCCCGGGATCGAGTCCCGCATTGGGCTCCCGGCATGCAGCCTGCTTCTCCTTCTGCCTGTGTCTCTGCCTCTCTCTCTCTCTCTGTCTATCATGAATAAATAAAATCTTTAAAAAAATGAAAATAAAATAAAATTGGTTTGTATTTTTATAGGTATTTCTTGGAGATTATTCTTCAGACCCAGGTGAAGATGATGATTCCATTAAATATATGGGATACTGTCCTCAGATAAACCCGCTGTGGCCAGATATTACATTGCGGGAACATTTTGAAATATATGGAGCTGTGAAAGGAATGAGTGCAAATGACATGAAAGAAGTCATAAATCGGTAAAATTGGAAACTTTTTATTACCTGAAAAAAGGTTTACATTTCACATTTTAAGAGTTTAATTTTTAAAAGCATTTTTTGTGGATCATACTTTTCATAGAAAATGGTCATTACTTTTTCATCTGTTCTTTACAGAATTATAGTTATAAAAATGTAATTTTTCTATTTATAATTACAGAATGAACATACCTATAAATGTCAAACATAAAGTGAACCTTTTAATCAAGATAGCAATTTAAAATTATATAAATCAGAGGTCTAATTATATAGTAAGCTTCAACAGTGTTCTAGAAAAAAGGCTATCAATGATCACAAACAGTGATAATAATACAATCCCTTTGTGTTACCTGTTTTGCAGGATAACAAGTGCACTTGATTTAAAAGAACATCTTCAGAAAACTATCAAGAAACTACCTGCAGGAATCAAACGAAAGGTACTTTTATTAAACAACAGATAAATGTGGGTCTTATTCATAGTTTAGAGCCTGATACTGTCTTAATAAAATTTCTTATGTGAAGCCTTATTAGTCCTCTCCCCCTGTTTTCTTTTTATCTAGTTATGTTTTGCCCTGAGTATGTTGGGGAATCCTCACATTACCCTCCTAGATGAACCATCTACAGGTATGGATCCTAAAGCCAAACAGCACATGTGGTGAGTATGACATTTAAGACACTTGAGACATGTTATGGTATATCATATTTAAGAATAGTTTGTTTTATTATAACTAATAAACTATTTGTTTTTATATTAGCTATATTTACATATTGATTTAAAATCTTACACAAATGACAAAATAGTAATTAAAAATTAAATATTTTTATTTCTGGAGAATCCCATAAGCTTTTATTTTATTTATTTAATTATTTTAATTTTTAATTAATTTATTTTTAAGATTTTATTTGTTTATTTGAGAGAGCACAGGCAGCAGATGGGGGAGAGTCAAAGGGAGAGGAAGAAGCAGGTTCCCCACTGAGCAGGGAGCCACACATGGGGCTCAATCCCAGGACCCCAGGATCCTTACCGGAGCTAGAGGCAGACACTTAATCAACTGAGCCACCCAATAAACTTTTAAACTTTATCATACTTCATACTTTCATGAAATATTAATACTTCATTTATTCCAGAATAAAAATAAATATTTGGGTAATTATTAAAATACAGAGTATTCCTGTCTGCATAGCTTTTAAAAGATTTTTTCCTAGTCATTTAACATATAAATTATAATTCTTATACTAACATTAGCTTGAGTTTATGTTGGACTACCTAAGGATTCATGGAGGTAGCCGGTTAGTTGATAAACTCTTTGAGCCTACATTTCCATGTCTATAAGATGCGGAGTTGGGTACAAAAGTATATTAAGTTTTCCCTATGATTTCATGGCTATTTTAGTTACAACATGAGAAAGCATAAAATTTTATAATTTATTTTTTAATGCATAGAAACATTTGAAATCATGGAATTTCTGTTTGATAAACTTTCAAAAATAAGGAAAAACAAGTTAGAAGACTCATAATTGGGCAGTATACAATAACTATAGCAATTGAAATTTGATAAATTTTATTAACCTAACTAGTCAAATACTTGGATTTTCATTAAGATTCAGATGCTTTACTCTGTTTATTTTACTTATGTTTTATAGGCGAGCAATTCGAACTGCATTTAAAAACAAAAAACGGGCTGCTATTCTGACCACTCATTATATGGAGGAAGCAGAGGCTGTTTGTGACCGAGTGGCTATCATGGTATCTGGGCAGTTAAGGTAAATGAACGCTTTGCTGTTTGGATGGGTGGGTAGGGTGACAGTGAATTTTGAATAATCATTTCAAAAACTTAAAATTATAAATTTAAATGTTAAAAAAGATACCCTTACTTGAGTTTTTGATTTTTTTTTTTTTTATTGATTAGAGAGAAAGAGAGCAAGTGTTAGAGAGCACAAGCAGAGGGGAGGGGCAGACGGACAAACAGACTCCTTGGCTGATCAGAGAGCCCAATGCAGGACTTGATCCCAGGACCCTGGGATCATGACCTGAGCCAAAGGCAGCCGCTTAACTGAGCCACACAGGAGAGCCCTTTACTTGAGTTTCTGAATCTGTTAGCTTTCTGTAGAATTACTTGGAAATATGTTAATTTCTAAAAAATGGCTAGCTACTTTGTTTTTTGTTTTTTTTTTTTTTTTAATTTTTATTTATTTATGATGGTCACACAGAGAGAGAGAGAGAGAGAGGCAGAGACACAGGCAGAGGGAGAAGCAGGCTCCATGCACCGGGAGCCCGACGTGGGATTCGATCCTGGGTCTCCAGGATCGCGCCCTGGGCCAAAGGCAGGCGCCAAACCGCTGCGCCACCCAGGGATCCCTGGCTAGCTACTTTGTAATTGGCTTAGTAATTCAACAATTTGGAATGTTTTCCATTCATGATATTTGTTATTTTAAAAAATTATTAAGCATTGTATTGGGTTGTAATCCAAAGTATAAAATAAGTATATTCATAATTCAAGTTCATACTCCTATAAATAAGTGGCTGAATAAATAAACATAGGAGGAGAACAAATTTTCCTTACAGAAAGACTCCCAACAGGTTATATAAATACTGCTCCCTCTAAGAGGAGAGGGTAATCCTCCACCTCCTAGGTTTGAGTCTGAATTTAGCCAGTCTCTTCTTAGTGTGTGGAAAGAAGGTGATCGTAACATCACAGCAGAGCAATGTCATGTGGATATCATGTAGCCCTGATAGCATGTGATAGGAAAGGTACTTAATCTTTGTGGCATTTTCTCCAAAACCCTTCATCCCAGTGTACTTATGGGAAAACTGTCAGACTACTCCAAATTGAGATACCTTCTACCAAAACACTTGCCCAGTTCCTAAAATTGTCAAAGGCAGAAAAGAAGGAAAGAGTAAGAAACTGTCACAGACCAGTGGGGACTACAGAGACATGACAGTTATGTGCAGTGTGTATCCTGGACAGATCCTGGAACAGAGAAAGGACATTAGTGGAAAAACTGGTAAAATCCCAATAAAGTCAAATATAAAGTTAATAGTAATACACTAGTGTTGGTTTCTTAATTTTGACAAATGTGCCACGGCAATATAAGACAATATTATGGAAACTGAAACTGGGTGAGGGGTATTTGGACACTCTGTGTATTATATTTGCAACTTCTCTATACATTTAAAAGTATTCCATCAAACATTTAATTTAAATCATCCTCTGAAAAATCATTCTTTGAAACTGTCAAGTCATTTTATGTCTGAGCTTTCTTTTAAAAATCACTACAGATGTATCGGGACCGTCCAGCATCTGAAGAGTAAATTTGGAAAAGGCTACTTTTTGGAAATAAAGTTAAAGGACTGGATAGAAAACCTAGAAGTAGACCGTCTTCAAAGAGAAATTCAGTATATTTTCCCAAATGCAATCCGTCAGGAGAGGTAAAGATTTTAAAAATTATTAATATTTTTTTGTAGAGGAATAATAATAAAATTTGGCTATTAGGGATTAGAAAAAAAAGTCTGTTAATATTACCAGTGTTGGACTAATACAGCCCAATGACTGGAGTTTTATATCTGACTTAATGTAGATCTTGTAATATTCAATAGTATTTAAACTTTTTTAAAGTTCACGTATCAGTAGTATTGAGAGTTGTTTTACATGGAAATATTTTAAGACAAAATTTTTTTGTAAATATGTATCAAAATAAGTTGTTGGAGTATGATTTTGAACTTTAAAAAGTTTGAACTTTAGCTTTAGAACATACTAGTCATTTTTAAATTTTTTTATATTTTATCTGTTTCCAGTTTTTCTTCTATTTTGGCTTATAAGATTCCTAAGGAAGATGTTCCATCCCTTTCACAGTCTTTTTCTAAGCTTGAAGAAGGTAAGATTTGAAAACCATCGTTAGGTAGCTTTCAATTTATAAAAGATTTTTTTTTAAAGTTTAGAAATTGAGACTGTTTTTTTGTGGGAACTATTATAAGTAAAAAGATAACCTTTTATTAATTTAACGTAAGATAGAGGTAAATACTAATATTGTAGAGGTTTGGTAGGTGAGCTATATTGTAGTGTAAACCTTTTACTATTTTAGTAGACATCACCATGGTTTTCCACATTGCATCTGTTGAGAAAGTTCAGTTTATTTAGCACTCGTGGTTCATTCCAGAAGTGAGAACACTGAGTTTCCAGAATCCTCACTTTGTATCAGGCCCTAGAAGTAGTGATGGTAGCAAGATTTCAGTGGCAGCAGAAGAGAGGAGAGGAGAATTCATGGGTTAGGAATGTAGACATTCCTAAAAGCTTAAAGCAGCTTATTGAAACTTGGCATTTTTTAAAATAAATGGTTGGCAGGATAAAGATACCTGGTAGCAAGTGGAGAGAGGTAAGCTCCTGTATGGAACAGATATTCATATACAAGCTGTTTTTTTTTTTTTTTTACAAGCTGTTTTATGGAATTTATAAACTATGAAACAACCTAATGCTGCTTGAGGAGAATTTCACTACAGAAATAAATAAAAAGGCAGAAAATTTGGTGTTAGATTAGATTGTTAAAGGATCTAAAATAAATACAAAAAAAGCATATGGACATAGAAATTATATCCAGAATCTAGTGCAAGAAATTCAGACCAGGCTGTATTGGAAATTGGGCAATGGGACATAGAGTAGGAAGCCAAAGAAGTTATGAGAAAAGGCATAGTACGGAAGACAGAGGAGGGTAAACAGGAGATGCTCCGCAAAGACGAGGTGAGGCAAGTAACATTGCAGGTGTGGTGTCTCGGCTGCAGAAGAGTTGTGATCCTGAGGGAGACAAGGGGACCAAGATAGAGTAAAGTAACATGTTTTGGCAGCTTCAAATTTAAATGACTGATTATAGAAGTGTTTTTTTTTTTTTTAAACAGATTGTTAGCTATTTAGTAGTTACTGCCATTTTTATTCTTTATAAATACTAATAAGTAAAATATTGTTTTCATATTTTAATAGCTAAACATACTTTTGCCATTGAAGAATATAGCTTTTCTCAAGCAACGTTGGAACAGGTACTATAAAGTTCAATTTTTAAAAATTCTTTTATAGAAGAAAATGTCTGATATTTAATTGTTTAGACTTAATTATTTATTTTTAAAGATTTATTTATTTGAGAAAGAGAGAGAGACAGAATGTGTCCGGGTTAGGGGAGGTACAGAACAAGATGGAGAGGGAAGTAGACTCCCCGCTGAGCTCGGGGCCCCATGCAGGGCTCAATCTCTTGACACTGAGATCATGACCTGAGCTGAAACCAAGAGTTGGAAGCTTGACTAACTGAGCCAACCAGGCACCCTCAGTTGTTTAGATTTATATTGGAGAGAGAGGGTGTTTGTGAACCAGAGACAGATTGCTGTACAATACACCTAAATTTTGTATAATTTTAAAAAACCTTTAGACTTTCCATCTATTTGTTTGGAAAAGTTCATTGTTGTTTATTTAGTAAAGAAAATGAAGGTTGTTGATATTATTTCATATATCTAAAGTTACATTGCTTAAATATTTATAAATTATTTTTTTATGACAGTGCTACTTAACATATATTAATCAGAAAACAATCTTAGTCCTTATAACATCCATCTTTGTATGTGATTTAAAGGATCTGTTTAAATAATATTAATGCCAGTATATCTCTTAATACTTGAATGGTTAATGTACTTAGATGTAGCCTTACACTGTGTCAGATGTAATTAAAAATTTTTCGAGATCATTGCAATACAGAATACTATATTCACTTATTTACTTTCATTAGGTTTTTGTAGAACTCACTAAAGAACAAGAGGAAGAAGATAGCAGTTGTGGAACTTTAAACAGCACACTTTGGTGGGAAAGAACACAGGAAGACAGAGTGGTGTTTTGAATATGTACAGTTCAATCTGTTTACTGAACTTATTTTTTTTACTTTGACTTTGGTTTAAAAGATATATTATTTGAATGGTAACTGAAGAACCATGAAAGCATTTGGGATTTTCCTAAGTTCCTTGATTGAAATGCTGTGGTTGTGTGTTTTGCTTTTCTTTAAATAACACTTGTGTATAAATAATTGAAACTGCATGTTTGTACATGAAGCATATTGAACTGCAGTCTGTATGTGAGGTCGAATATTTACTTTTTTACCTTTCAAAAATAGTGCTTTTAAATTTACGATTTAAAGAAATAGTGACAATAGTTTTATTTTTAATGGTTATCTTTATTTTTAAATTTATACCATCTTGTTACTTGAGTATGTGATATCTCAGTCTAAATTTAAAAAGCCTAATACATAAACAATACATAGACAAGAAATATAAAGCAAAAATTTCTTGCTTCTCTTTTTTAATTTCTAAAGAAACTTTGAGTGGAAGTTGACATCCCAGAGAGCAGTAAACACTAGGTAGTCCCGTGCAGATAGAGGTTTGCAGGAGGTGACATCCGCTAGGTGGCACTCATTCATCATAATAAGTGAAATGAGACCTTGTTCTATTAGGTGATGTTAGACATAGATGATTTAGGTCGTTGAAGAAACATTTCTTCTGCTCATGATAAAATTCACAGGTGTTTTAATTATAATTAAAGGAAGACTTTCTCTAGTCTTACTATGTAATAGCCTGATTGCGGTTAGAATGACATCATCTACACAGTTGGAAGAATTGACCATATGTTTTCCTGTACACTTCATGGAACATATAAATTTTTTTGTCATCTTTCTCCCAAAGGGCACATTATATTTTATTACAGAATAAAATAATTTGTTGGGTAATCATTTTCGTTCGTAAACTTTATTATTTGAATATCTCCTTTATAGAGTTTTAAGTATATCTGTCTAGGTTAATTAGTAACTCACCTCAGATTCACTGTGGCACATGGCGGGAGATAAATAAACCTTTGGGATTTAAGGATTAGAAGAAAACTATACATAATTCACTTTAATGAGAAACCAGAATTTTGCTCTGTCAGAATTGAAGTAAGGTTATGGTTAATGTAATCTTGGAAATATTTCCTGGTAGAGCCCATGTGTATGGACTACAGGTATAATGTAGTATAAATAATACTAGCTGACATTGTATTTCCACCGGATGAATGGAAGTATTAACTTGCAAAGACAAATATGTTGGGAGTATGAGTATTACAGTATAAAGAGTTTAAAAAAAAAAAAAGGAACGGAAGAATTTGGCACTGAGTTATTTTAAATACCCAAATCCTTTACTGAAATACTATTAACTCTTTAACTTAGGGAAACTTAGTGAACTTTTAACACTACACTATAAGGCATCTGTCATTTTAGGCTCTAGCAGTTCTTTCTCAGCCCAAGGTCTATGACTAATACTTCCCCATTGTTTTGGCAACTTACATATATTTCTAAAGATACCTACCTTTCCAGCTACCTCTGATGACTTGTCAGAGATTATCTGCTCTAATCTGTCACTAGTCTAACTGAACTGTCTACAGTCTCTGCTTGGATTTTACAACCCACTGCTAAGGTATTTCTCCTTTTAAGATTTAATTGGCACTAGTTTTTCATGTTCGATCAGCAGCTGACAGCCACTTACCTCATGATACCAAGCTTTTGGATTCTTCACCTGAGAATCTCACTTTTACATCTTAAGTAAAAGTTGTAACTTTCACTGAACTTTTAGTACTGCATAATAAATACAACTCAAGACACATTTGAAAGAAAATCATTACCTTTGTAGGTAATTAAATAGCATTGTGCATTTTCTAAAGCAAGTCACAGCTAAATGGTGCCGTAAATTTAAAGAGATACCTTTCAGTAACTAGTATTCATATAAATACCCAGGGGCCTCTTTTTTTAGCGTATATTTTTATAGTCCTGTATTGCCTGGAGCACTTAAACTCAGTTTAAGAAACAAAGCAATCCCTAATTCGCTAGAACAGTCACTGAAAAGGTAGTTTCTTAGGACCTGACCACACTGAGGAAAATGTGTTCTTTTAAATAGCACGTAGCTGACTGAGAACATTACCTGCTCCTCCTGCACATTGACTTGCCACATTCACTGTGCATCTGTGATTGTGTGACCAACGAAAAGGAAAGTCAAAGTTGAGGTTGTGCTGAGTAGTTGGCAGTTGGGTTCTTATCCATTATGTTCAGTTATTTTATTATTGTGCTCTTATAAGCTTTTTTTAAAAAAGACTTTAATTTTTTTGTTTTTACATAGGGTGAATATATTTTTGATCATAAATTATATGTAGGAATATTCCCTTTTTCACAGTAGTAAAATCTTTCCTATTCAGAAGTATAATTTTTTTAGAGTTTTTATTTAAATTCGAAAGTAAAATTTAATACTTAGGAAAGCAAGGGTGAGTGAAGAAAAGGATACAGTCCAAAAGGAAGTTTATCTTTATTTACAGTGGATAGTTCATGTTTTTGAACACATTTCAAAGTGTCTTAAATTCTCGATCTTAAATTTTTTCTATACCAACAATAAATATAAATACATACATTAGGCAAAAGTTGGAAAAAACAGCATCACCTAGTTTATATTTTCCATCTATGATCAAATTTTCAGAATAAAGCCTGGACTTTACTCAGTGACTCTGGTTACTGACTTTAAAGCAAACCTCTGTCTGCAGCTGTTGGGATTCAAGCAGATGGTAACCATGAAAACATGATGATGAATATACATTTCACTTTGTCTGCTCTTTTTTTTTTTTTTTTGAGTTTGTTATCAGTAGAGAACAAAAGGCTGTAGGTTTTCTTTAAAAACATTTCTTTTGTAAATTGGCATAGACTACCTTAAATCAATTACTTTGAGGTTGTTAAAATATTTTTAGAGTAATTTAATGCAACAGACCATTTTGAGTGATGATCTTTCAAGCAGTGAGTTTTTTGGATAGAAAGATAACTATCCATTTTGGCCCTGTGAGATCTCACTAGCAGGAGGAAGATCAACACTTATGTAACTATAATAGCACAAATGCTTTGCTAGTGGTACTAACACTTTTATTGGTGCACAATTAATTCTACTTAGGGTAAGTGTTGTCCTTGTTTTTATTGTTCTATTGGTCATGCATTTCATTCTGATTGTACTATGAGTTTGATGAAACTGTATTTTCATCTGTATTTTCATGTAACACATAAATAGGCACTGATTTTTGAAAAATAGGAATGCTTATCCTTAATGTATTTTTAATATGGCTAACATCCATTTTTCATTTTCTCTCCTGAAAGAACATATTATATACAATTAAAGAATTTATTCTCAGGTGAATAATTTTTATATCAGCTATTCTTCTAAGGTCAAAATTTACTTATTTTTTATTCATAATGTGTCATATGTAAGTAAATTCTCAATGCTACTCTTTAAGAAAAATAAATACTATATTATTAGTAATAAGCTTTAAAAACTGAAAATTTAAGATAAACCTTTCATTTTGTATACTAAAATGAAGTTTTTTGTTATTTAGTGTTGATAAATGAATAACGAGTGGCTCATTAAAAATGGAAAAACCTGGCACTAATAATTGTTAGTAATCATTTCTTAGTATCTGTTGGGAGTTTTCAAGTGCAGAGGGAACATTGAAAATTACTTGTGCTTTAATTCACATTTATATTTTAAGCTGAAACGCTATTCTTGTAGACCTTTTTATGTCAGTTCTTTTTTTTTTGTCAGTTCTATTTTGTGAAAATATAAAGCAACCACTTCACTTACATTTTGTTATGTTTATAGATTAAATTATTCCCAAATACTTAACACTACTTATATATTTATTGAATTCCTTAGGATTTTTGGATAGCTTTGATTCTTCCAAACACTTAGACAAGATTTTAAATTTAATGGACAAATTCTTCCCAGGAACCTAGGATATGCTTGCAAATCTAATTAATCACCTTTTTAAATTAAGCAAATAAACTTAATTTCAAGCATCTTAAAAATGGACATGACAAAACTACATGATTAGAAGGCTTACTCCCACACATGCATAAATGCAGGATTCCAGGGCAAGCCCTGGTGGCCCAGTGGTTTAGTGCTGCTTTCAGCCTGGGGTGTGATCCTGGAGACCCAGGATCCAGTCCCACATCGGGCTCACATCCTGCATGGAGCCTGCTTCTCCCTCTGCCTGTGTCTCTGCCTCTTTCCCTCCCTCCCTCTCTTTCTATCTCTCTCTCTCTGTCATCAATCAATAAATAAAATCTTTAAAAAAGCAGGATTCCAAAAAGTCCATACAATAATTTGAAATAATTTTTTCACCATCTCTACACATTTACCGATGAAAGAGCCATTTAAGGTCACCCAAGTTTACCTCTTGATAACTGGAAATTAAGACATGGATGGTGGTTAGGTTGCTCATTTAATGATCAAAACGGATCACAGACTATCTAGGAAGTAAACTAAATGCTAATATGAGCATAAAATCTGGATCTATCTTCAAAGAGTTAACTGACAGCTGTTCAGGTGGCCTTTCTTTATGTTAGAGAACTATTATAACAGGTATGTTTGTTTCCTAAGGCTGCCATAACAAAGTGCCACAAATTAAGTGGCTTAAAATAACAGATTTTATTCTCACAGTTATAGAGGCCAGAAGTCCACATTCAAAGTGTTGGATCCTGGGGGGGGGAGGAGGGGGGGCTCAGAGGCAGAATCCGTTCTGTCACTTATGGTAGTTGCCAGAAACCCTTGGAGTTCCCTAGCTAGCAGTTGCTTAACTCCGATTTTGTCACATGGTCATCTTCCTTGTGAATCTGTTGTCTTGGTGTATGTTGTCTTCTAAGAACACCCAGTCGTTTCAGATTGAGAGCTCCTCCTATTCCAATATGACCTCATCTTAACTAGTTACATCTGCAAAGACCCTATTTAGAAATAAAAGTCTCAGAAAACATGAATTTTGAGGGGAAGGGCACACTATTCAATCTAGTACAGTGGGAAGACCAAAGAGAAGTGCTTAAAACTGCCCTCTTCTCAGTAGGATAGGAAATAAAACCAACATTTCATTCTTGGAGGGGGGGATGTAGAGAGAATGGAAGAAATTAAAGATGCAGGTAGATGTAGCCTTTATTACACCTCCCATTTTCACATACTAATCTAGCCCCTGCAGAAACCAGACTCAGAAGATGGCAGTCTACTGCAAACTCAACCAAATAATAGCTCCTATTTAGCAGCTTAGCCAGATAATGCAGTTCTGCAAGAGTGGATTAAGAACAGCTTCTGTCATGTGGTATTCAGCTGCTAATTTATTTGGCAAATGATTTTTCTATTCCAATCAGAGAATCAGGAAGATTTTGCATTAATATGGAATGGTCGAAGTACATTTCAATCTTGCCCTAAGGTTAGACTAGAGTCCTCCCACCCTCAACATATTCCAAAGAAACTTGGATCAGCTGGGCATCCCAAAGAGCATGGCATTGTCTACTTTTTTGACATCATAGACCAGATGAGCAAGAAGTGGTGTTATTGGAGGCCTTGGTAAGATGTTGTGCTGCAGAGGGGATAGAACAAAATGCAACACAAATAATGCTGTACTGGAGAACAACATTCATTTTCCCTTTACTGTCCAAAGTATACTGGATTTTTTGTTATAATATCAATTTTGCACAAAGATGATTCATGATTCTTTAATGCCAAGTATCTTAACCTTGGCCCTATTGACAGTTGGGCTGGATCCTTCTTTGTTGTGCGTGTTGGGGGACTGGGTGGGAGGCTGCCCTGTTGGATATTTAGCAGCATCCCTGGGCTCTTCCTATTAAATGCCAGTAGCACAATAAAATGCTTCAATTTTGTCAAATGTCTCCTTGAGGGCAAGATCTCCCTCTTTGAGGACATTAACTCATAGATTTGGGTTGAAAGTAGATTCAGTTCATTTACCCAGTGGTTTCCGTGGAAAAGTTGTCTTTAATACTCTTCTTTGGTTTTTCCATATAGAGGTATGCTTCATATGCTGGTGTTCAAGGGAGGTTAGTTCCTGGTTCTGACTCAAATTAAGTTAATAGACACATCTTTTCAATTCTAATGGTTTTTTTTTTCTTCTAAAAAGTCACTATTAAAGTATAGTTGACAAATAATGTCATATTAATTTCAGGTGTTAAATTCTAATTTTTTAAATAAACATTCAGGGTTTGAGAGACTATGCAAACTTACTCTGAAGGTCTCTGCATAATGAAGTTTTCTCTCAGTGCTATTTTGTTACTCTTATATTTTGATTATTTTGTGATTTTTCTTATTACGTGTAAAGTTTATCTGCTATTCTCTACCCATTTCTTTATGAGGTTCCCAATTTAGGAAGGAGTTTATCTTGGGGGAGGGGGTATGCCTATTTTAAGCCTGTATTATGAATATTAGAAAGGAGTTCCTGAAATAAACATAAATATCTGCGAAGACACTATGGCAGATCCACACGTTGCAGTAAAGCTTTGCTTACATTTTGAAGTTTAAGGTAAGAACCTTTAAAGAAATTCTACAGATAGTATCTGACTTAGGGCCATTAACAGTCATATATAGTATTGCTAATAAAAGATGCAAACCCAGGGTCGTCTTGTGGCCCTCATGGACTTTCCCATGCAGCTGGGGGAAAAAAAGGTGAGAACTAAATTGTATAAAAAGCCACTGAAGTTTTCTTGGTCATTTTAGTCTAACTGAAAGTCAAAAGAATTTAGAATAAGAATTTACAATTTAAACGCAGAGCTCTGTGCTGGGGGAGAATGAATCTCACATTGGAAATGTGGCAGGTTTTTATTCAAAAACGTGTTATCTCAAGCTGTACAATTAAGGCCCAGTATCCTCATCCTCCCGCCTCACTGCAGGGACCAAGAAGTGTGTGTGGGGGGGACTTGCTGCAGGTGCCTAGTAGAGACCCAGCAAAATGTGAACCCCTCTGACCAGCAGAGAGCAGCAGAGGGCTGTGCTGATGGGGAACTTCCCTGGGACCAGAGAAGGGTAGAGTAAGGCTGCTTCAGCAATGGCCCAAGAGCCCAAACTGGAGCCAGCAAGGCAGTCTGGGAAGCCTGAGGCTGAACTCTACGGAGTCAAATGGTCAAGGTTCACGAGAACCTTGTGCTGCTTCATTTGGGAAGTAACGAGACAGCAGCATTCACGATGTCCGAACAAAGAACAAGAAAGAGGATGAGCAAGAAGACTGTCTAGCCCTTCATCACATGGAAGAAAGCTGAACAGCCGGAGGTTAGAAAGCACAGGAAGTGGGTGGTAGACAGGGATTGAGGCTGGATTTTTAAATCCCACCTTCTGTTCATTTTAAGGAGCCACAAAATCCAAAACTTTTCAGGAACTCTCCAAAAGGTGGCCGGGGAATCCTGTGTTATCTCTTACGTGGAAAGTAAGTTTTATTGGTAACTGGGATAACTGGAAGGGAGATGGGCAGAGATGGTAAAAAGAAACTGCCAGAAAAGGTGCTTTGGGGATAACATTGTTAATAAAGATAAACTACCGTCTCTGATATTTACTTCTTATTTTGTTTCAACAGTAAATCTAGTGATACATATTTGAGAAAATTCAGTTTATTTTTTTTCCCATGTAAACAATCACTTAAGTATTTCAATGATAATTCTCAGGTGGGTCAAAGCATCAAGATGAGTCAAAACAAAACTGTTAGTTTTTTGGGGAAAACTTTAAAAGTAAGATAATTCCTGCTGTTAGAAGAGACTTGATATGTTAAGAACTAAGCTTTAGAAGTAGTAATTGATAATATTTTTTGAGTACGTACTCTGTGCAGGGCATTGTTCTGTTGTTCTGTGCACTTTTTGTAGACCAGTGGTTTTCTGACTGCCCATGTCAGGATCTGCTGGGGATTGTTACAAGCGTAAATTCTCGGGTCACCCCAGAACTACCAAATCAGAAACTCCAGGAGTGGGGTCCAGCCATCTGTGTAATTAGAGCAAACTCTCCAGGTGATTCTAGTACTTGCTAAAGTTGGAGCATGTATTTACCACCAGTGTTGAATATTGTATTTAATCCTTACAACAACCTTAAGAATTAAGGATCTTTATTTTCACCCTCCACTTTATAGCTGGAAAATCTGAGGCCGGAGAAGTTAAATGATTTACTCAATGACACTGAGTTCCTAAGTAGCACAATGGGATTTGAATCCAGGCAGTGTGACTTCAGAGCTTATGTTCTTGATGTCTTTCAGAGAGTGCTACTAAGCCTCTCGTGGGATCTGGCTTCTGCCCTATGGCACTTACAACATTGAATTCACTCATTAAAAGCAATGTGTGTAATAGGTAGATCTCTGAGTATGCATGCAACTCCACACACATATGAGGGTGTGTGTTGCCAAAGGTAGCTGGTAGTGACTGAAATTTTATTATTCTTCCTGTCTTCCTGCTAGGTCAATTGAAGATAATCAGTCAAAAGTGGTCAGTTGTGAAAAGCATAGAGAAATGAGAATTTGCAGTAGCTAAACAGTGATTTTCAAACTTAAATGGATATCTCAATCACCTGCTTTGAGAAGATCCTGGATACAGGGAAGCCTGAGGTGTCCGGGCAAAAATTGTGAATGGTCTAAGGAAGGGAGACAGTTCAGGAACAGACTTTGGAGGGTTTAGTTCCTTTCCCTGAGAGTTTCTGAAAATTCACTCTACTTGATTTTCACCCTAAAGCTATTTGATCATTTAGATCAGAAAAGACAAATTTGTAAAGAGTGCATAATTAAAAGACTGACTTTTTGTGGCAAAGGAGTTTTACATTCTGAGGGTGTGTGTGTGTGTGTGTGTGTGTGTGTGTGTGTGTGTGTGTTGGGAAAGGGAGCCTGGTGCATAGCCAGCTGGCCCCTAGACTCAAATGGCTTTGATCATATGCATAGTAGTCAGTGATTAAATTCAGTGTCTTTTGTGTTTAAATTCTTGCAGTGGCCCAAACACTAGGTTAGGAGCTATGGATACAAGGTAGATAATACAATCTTGACTTTATATCTTTTTTTAAAAGATTTTATTTATTTATTCACGAGAGACACAGAGAGAGAGGCAGGGACACAGGCAGAGGGAGAAGCAGGCTACATGCAGGGAGCCTGATGTGGGACTCGACCCCGGGACCCCAGGATCACACCCTGAGCCGAAGGCAGGCACTAAGCCACTGAGCCACCCAGGCGTCCCACATGTATTACTGTGTTAATATAAAATGTTTACAACAATAAACCAGATAGGATGAGATAAAGATGGAAGAGTTCTTGTCAATTATGAATACGTGGCCATGCTTCATACTTGAAGTGCCATTTTCTTATTTTTCACCTATATGTGCATTATTAAAATAATTTGTAATGCACACTTTTTTTTTAGTTTTTTTAATTGGAGTTCAATTTGCCAACATATAACACCCAGTGCTCATCCTGCCTAGTACCAACCCCTCAGTAATGCACACTTTTTTATTTTGTAGAAATCCTTTTCAGTCATGTTGCAGCTAAATTGAGTTAGTATAATATGTAAATCTGTATAATGATCCAACCTTATGTGCTTAGATAGCTGGGAAATGAATAGATCACCATCACCATCAATTCTTTTTTTTTTTTTAAGTCTTCTTTTTTTTTATTTTTGAAAAAATTTTTTAATTTATTTTTTATTGGTGTTCAATTTGCCAACATATAGAATAACACCCAGTGCTCATCCCATCAAGTGTCCCCCTCAGTGCCCATCACCTAGTCACCCCCACCCCCCGCCCACCTCCCTTTCTATCACCATCAATTCTTCAGCATTGTAGGGTTTCCACTCATATTTCAAATATTTTGTGTAGGGTCCATGAGACATTTCCGATTTATAGGTGTACTGATTAAGAGCACCAGTTTTTCTTACTTCCCACCACCATAAAGAGATTCTTACATATATGCAAAAGGAGGCAGTTGCCAGGATGTCACAATAGCCTGTTTGTAAGAATGAAAAACTGTCTGGAGACGTAGTGACCAGCACTAGGTAAGTTTTAAATGAATTGTATTTTATTCACTCTTTAAAAAAGTTAAATTATTTAGATCAACATGTATCAACATGGATATATAAAATATAAGTAAAATCGTAAGTGAACAAGGCAAGTTGCAGAATAAAATATGTAGTATTATATTATTCTTTTAATTTACAAACACATGAAATAATAGTATATTCTATTCAGGAATTCATATATAACTCATAAAGCAGAAATGAGTGGGAAGAGATGCCCTGGGCTAAAGGAACAGGCATAAGATTAGGGAGAGATTACAAAGGACAGTTTAAATGTGACAAAATATTAATTTTTTAAAGTTTGGGGAACATATACATGGTATTTTGTTACATTCCCCTATGTTTTCCTATATGTTGGAGATATTTCATAATAAAAATGAGGGCATAATAACAAAAGTAAAAATCGTTGAGTTGGGCACCTGCGTGGCTCAGTGGCTGAGCGTCTGCCTTTGGCCTAGGTCATGATCCTGGGATCCTGGGATGGAGTCCTGCCTTGGGCTTCCCACAGGGAGCCTGCTTCTCCTCTGCCTGTGTCTCTGCCTCTCTCTCTGTGTCTCTTATGAATAAATAAATAAAATCTTTTAAAAAACCATTGAGTGGAAATAATAGTTTCAATCATTAAAACTAAAGCTATTCTTTTTAAAAAGATCTAGCAATAAAATATCATTCATAACTGGGAACAAGAGAAAAGGGAAGTGAATTTTTGAAAATATAGTTACTTTTCTAAAGAAATCTGAATTGTTTTTTAAATATTTTATTTACTTATTCATGAGAGACACAGAGAAAGGCGGAGACAGCAGCACCAGGCTCCATGCAAGGAGCCCGATGTGGAACTCGATCCTGGGACTCCGGGATCATGCCCTGAGCCGAAGGCAGATGCCCAACCACTAAACCTCCCAGCCATCCCTGAATTATTTTTATTTATGCGAGAAATAAACCTGGGATGCACAAATCAATCAACTTATAACAGAAGAATATTTAAGAAGCTAACTTTTGGTATAACTATAAAAGATGAATCTGAGGAGAGAACTAGTTCCTCAATCCAGCTCTCCAGTCCAGGAAAAAGACTAAATCCAACAAGGCAAACATAATGCCCTTTCTAGAGATCTACATAAGCCCCTAAGTGCCAGTAGAGCTTGGTAATTAAATTGATATTGATTATGAGGAAGAGAGAGAAACACAAAACAAATGTTAAAATTATTTATTTTTAAATTTTTCACTTCAATGTAGTTAACTTGTATTATTAGTTTCAAGAGTAGAATTTAGTGATTCATCAGTCTCATATAATACTCAGTGCCCACTCCATCATGTGCCCTCCTTAATGCCCATCACCCAGTTACCCCATCGCCCCACCACCTTCCCCTCCAGCAACCCTCAGTTTGTTTCCTAGAGTTAAGAATCTCTTATGTTTGTCTCCCTCTCTATTTTCATCTTATTTTATTTATTATCTTAATTTTCCTTCCCTTCCATTATGTTCATCTGTTTTGTTTCAGAAATTCCACATATGAGTGAGATCATATGGCATTTGTCTTTCCCTGGCTGACTTATTTATCCTAACATAATACCCTCTTGTTCTACCCATGTTGTTACAAATGGCAAGATTTCATTCTTTTTTTATGGCTGAGTAATATTCTATTGCACACACACATGAACACACATGCACACACACACCCATCTTCTTTATCCATTCAACAAGTGTTGAGATTCTCAACTGGGTATCTGGTAAGAGAAAAGAAAAAAAAAAGAAAAGAAAAGGCTTAGTGAGCCAAGTGTGTTGGGAAGATAAATTAGACACTTGAGTTTTGATGTGTCAAAATGAAATAAATAGATCCAGTATAAGGAGGTGATGGCTGGAAACATAGATCTAGGATAAAGCTGAAAGGGTGGATATATTTATTAAAGGAAAGGCCAAAATTTGAAGTTAAAAAGTGCAAAGGGACATAAATAAACTGAGGATTGTTAGAAAAAGAGAAGTCAGAGAAGGAAAATGGTAACTTGTAACAGAGTTCCTAGCAATAGGTCTCAACAGTGTAAAATGCTACAGAAAGATAAAACAAAACAAAAGAAAACAGTACTGCAGATGTTGATACCAAGATGTCAGTGGTCATTGGCAAGATCTGAGAGCTTAGTTTCATTTAGTTTCAGTAGCATGGGTATGGGGGTAAGAAAAACTGTCAAATGACCATCAGCTATAAAAATTGAGTTCACTCAGTACTGCCTGTGTGTTTGTTATGGGCCAAATCATATGCCACAAAAAAAGATAGATTGAAGTCCCAACTCCTGGTACCTGTGAATATGATTTTATTTGGAAAATAGGGTCTTTATAGACATAATCTCATACCAAAGTAGAGTGTGCCCTTAATCTGATATGACTGGTCTCTGTATAAGAAGCTGGGACAGAACAGACACAGAGGGGACCACCACGTGATAATGAGGTTACAGAGCAAAGATACGGAATGAGAAGGATGATTATCAAGCCCCAGGAGCCAGGAGGGAGCGTGGCCTGGGAGATGACACCTTGATTTCAGACTTCCAGCTTCTGGAACTGTGAGGGAATACATTTCTGTCATTTTTAACACACCCAGTTTGTGGTGCCTTGTTACAGAGCCCCAAGAAAGTAATACCATGGGGATTTGCACAGTGAATGTGAGATGAGCTAGTAGACGAAGTTTATATGATTAGTTGGCTTACGAAAGGCAGCAGCAGTCAGTAGAAAATTTCCCCATATAATTAATTATTAGGCATGTCCACAGAAAGGGAAGGAGGAGAGAAAATATTATATTAGAAGTCATAAAGGGGGAGCCGGATTTTAGAGTAGGTTATAAGACTGGGTTGAGAGGTGAGGCAGGGAGATTAAGTCTGGCAAAGACTGGCCCGGTTTCCTCAGGAAACTTTTCACATGAAGCAGAGAGGGTGGGAGGGAAGCCTCCACTCAGTGATCTCTGAGATTTCAGTAAAACATTAAATTTATGTACTGAAACGAGTGCAGAAGTAGGGCTGAGGACCCAGGGAGAGTAGGAAGACCAAGGAGTAGATTAAGAGATCTGCGAAGTGTGCTGAGGAGGGCTGGCTTGATTCATGGGTCCCCACAAATCCAAGTCTGGAGGAGTTCAGCCTTGGGACCCAGAAGCAGTACTTACTACCCAGGTAGAAATGTGCAGAGGCTCAGAACAGACAAAGTCCAGCCTCCGTGATACATGTGGAATGGAGGCCTGGGGATTTGGTGTCACCTGTCCAAGCTGAAGAGTGACAGGTTTGGAATGTAGATCTCAGACTCCTGCACTTGTAAGCACGTCACTGCACTATAGTGGAGATTAAAATCCCTAAAACTATGGAAATAAGTTAGCTTCTAAATTTAGTTCCTAAGAAAGTGTGTGTATGTATTATAATATGATTTTTTGTTGTTTTTTTTTTTTACCCCACACCCATATAAAATAAATATCATCATTAATGTCTGGAATTGGAACCAGGTTAAATAGTTGGTGTTATTTGGTTCATAGACTCTTACTTCTAGTAGTGACTGGCAAAACAAGAGGAGAAATGTGACCAACAATAAGGTAGGGATACAATTAGAGTCAAAGACAATGTTTACGTCCATTTTCTCAATGAAAATGGTAGTCATTGAAATAGTCTCAGGGTGCTCCATTCTTGTCTAAACTATTAAACTATGAAAATGGGTATTAGATACTGTTTTAATTAGCATAATTTTCATAGCGGTTGTTGAGAGTGAGGGGCCTGGAGCCCAAACACGGCTCTGGGCTCACATGTGGGCTCTGCCTTTATTTGAACATCTGCAAATAACCTCCATCTAGAAGACCCACTTTCGAATCTGTAACATGGTTGTGACTCTAGTAGCGACATAGGTTTGCTTTCAGTAGTAAATAAGGAAAAGCGTTGTAAGCCATTCTGCATACTTTCCACAACACAGCAATCATTTGTACAAGGAACTACTTAACTGAAGGGCAGTTAAGTTTTAGGTGAAAACTTCCCATGTGCATTCTTCTTTTTTTAATTTAGATTCAATTTACCAACATAGAGTATAACACCCAGTGCTCATCCCATCAAGTGCCCTCCTTAGTGCCCATTACGCAGCTACCCCATCCATCCCCCCAAGACCTCCCCTTCTGCAACCCTTTGTTTCCCAGAGTTAGGAGTCTCTTAGGGTTTGTTTTCCCTCTATTTTTTTCCCACTCAGTTTCCCTCCTTTCCCTTATAATCCCTTTTACTATTTCTTATATTCCCCATATGAGTGAACCATATGATGATTGTCTTTCTCCAATTTACTTATTTCACTCAGCATAATACCCTCCAGTTGCACCCATATTGAAGCAAATGGTGGATATTTGTCCTTTCTGATGGCTAATATTCCACACACACACACACATCTTCTTTATCCATTCATCTGTTGAAGGACATTGTGGCTCCTTCCACAGTTTGGCTATTGTGGACATCATGGCTGTGAATATTGGCGTGCAGGTATCGTTTCACTGCATTTGTATCTTTGGGGTAAATACCCAGTAGTGTAATTGCTGGGTTGTAGGGTAGCTCTATTTTTAACTTCTTGAGGAACCTCCACACTGTTTTCCAGAGTGGCTGCACCAGCCTGCATTCCCACCAACAGTGTAAGAAGGTTCTCCTTTCTCTGCATCCTCGCATCTGTCATTTCCTGACTTGTTAATTTTAGTCATTCTGACTGGTGTGAGGTGGTATCTCATTGTGGTTTTGATTTGTATTTCCCTGATGGCAAGTGATGCGGAGCATTTTGTCATGTGCTTGTTGGCCATGTCTATGTCTTCTTTGGAGAAATGTCTGTTTATGTCTTTTTCCCATTTCATGACTGGATTGTTTGTTTCTCTGGTGTTGAATTTAATAAGTTCTTTATAGATCTTGGATACTAGCCCTTTATCTGATATGTCATTTGCAAATAATATCTTCTCCCATTCCATAGGTTGTCTTTTAGTTTTATTGACTGTTTCCTTCACTGTGCAGAAGCTTATCTTGATGAAATCCCAATAGTTCATTTTACTTTTGTTTCCTTTGCCTTCTTGATGTGTCTTGCAAGAAGTTGCCGTGGCCAAGTTCAACAAGGTTGTTACTATGTTCTCCTTTAGGATTTGATGGATTCTTGTCTCACATTTAGATCTTTCAACTATTTTGAGTTTATCTTTGTGAATGGTGTAAGAGAATGGTCTAGTTTCATTCTTCTGCATGCAGCTGTCAAATTTTCCCAGCACCATTTATTGAAGAGACTGTCTTTTTTCCAGTGTATATTCTTTCCTGTTCTGTTGAAGATTAGTTGACCATAGAGTTGAGGGTCCATTTCTCCATTCTGTTCCATTGATCCATGTGTCTGTTTTTGTTCACATGCATTATTCTGATTTCTGAGATGATTGGCCCTCATTTTTCCTCTCTCTGTTCAACTTTCTTTCTTTTTAGTCTGCTCTTTATTTTTTTGACTTGGCTGTCTAATTTTTAATCACTAAAAGCTAGTTTTTTAATCACTTACCAAACACTGTGGGGTTTTTTTCTTCCTTTAGGAATCTGATCACTTTTTATGAATGCTGGAAGGACAGAACAATAAATATCACGTGCCATGCTTAGCCAACCATCCATAACTACAGTCCCTGCAGAGTAACTGGACAAGAAAGACATGCGGGGGGAAAAAATAACAAACAAAAACCAACCTAACAAATAAAGAACATTTGGCAGGCTTTTTACACACAGGCTATGTCCTGTTTTCAGATGCCAAACTGAATAAAAACAGTTTTAAAAAAGGCAAACATTTGCAGAAGAGCCCATGAAGGAATCTTAGTTGTCCTCCTAGACAAAAAGGAAACAATGAATCAGAGGTCCTTTTAAGTTCCTCATTCATTTTCCTGACAGTTAAATTTGTTTTTTACCTTCCACTTTGCATAAGGTAAGGCATAAAGTATATACATATAGCCAATGCCAAACATATTGATTGATACTATTAAAATTATTATATTATTCTGATATTTCTAAATTAGTTTAAGTTTTATATTATAGGTCTAATGAGTGAATTAATTTTTAAAACTCAGTTATGTAGTATTTTAGTGTGATGTTAAAATGGAAAAGAGGCTCAGAAGTGTCTACAAATATAATTAATTTCTTCTGGTCAGTGTTATACTTCTCAGGGTAGCCTTTTGAGAATTTGGAAGGTTTTAGTTCTTGGGAATGTGTAGGCATTAGGACAGGTTACTTTTCCCTGTGGTTTCTTTTTTTTCTTTTAAAATGTCTTTGTGGGTAGCTTACTGAGCTATTCAAACAGACCTGTATAGCTGTTAGGTGAAGAGGAATGTTTTGACTTAGAAACTTTCTTGTTAGAATTTAGAGTTCTTTTGATGTTTGGTTGCTTTAACTTTTGTCAAAAAAGAAAATAGAGCAAGTTCTCTGAACATTGTAATCTTTTTTTTTTAAGATTTTATTTATTTGCGAGAGAAAAGACAGAGATGGTGACAGAAATAGTGAGAGAGAGCATGATCAGGGAAGAGAAGGAGAAGCAGACTCCCCTTTGAGCAGGGAGCCCGACATGGGGCTTGATTCCAGGACCCCGGGACCATGACCCAAGCCAAAGGCAGATGTTTAACTGACTGAGCCACCCAGAGGCCCCTGAACCTTGTAATCTGTATATGACATCAACATTTATTCAAATGAGTTTGAGTAACCAGAGTTGTGATTTCAAATTGAAGACAGAAGAATCTGTTACACATCATGATGACCTAAAAATCAATTACTTCAGTCATATCCATGAACATGGTTTTGGTTTTCATCTGCATTTGTCTGGCATTCTTAGTTCACAAAAGGGGGACCCATGGATTTAAGAGGAGAAATTCGTTCTTTCTAACGAATTTCTAAGAAATTCGTTCTTTGATTTGTTCATCTAAGAATGACTATGATGTTAATTAGCTTTACTCAGTGGTTATCTAGATATTAAATAAGCATGCAAAAGCGTGCCATTCAAAGTACAGACTGCTCATGGGCAATTCTCTGACAAAAAAAAAACGATATTATTTTATTCATGTTATATTTCTTTTTTTTCTTAAGATTTTATTTATTCATGAGAGACACAGAGAGAGAGAGGTGGAGACATAGGCAGAGGGAGAAGCAGGCTCCCTGAGGGGAGCCTAATATGGGACTGGATCCCAAGAACCCTGGGATCACAATCTGAGCCAAAGGCAGATGCTCAATTACTGAGCCACCCAGGTGCCACTGAATAGATTTTTAAATGATAGCACTCTACTGAGGACAGTTTGATTCAGTTATTATTAATTGGGAGGGCTGAGGGAAAAAAGTCTATGAGGAAATATTAGGGAACTTTTTTGGGATCTCTTTTCAAGACTATGCTTTTTTGTAAACATAGAGTGGTTTTAGGGAGCCGGATTGCTGATTATCAATACCTTTGCATTCTGTTACGTTCCCAGTATAAGGACACAGACATAAAGGTCAAACGGATTTGGTGTGTTTCCTTGAGATATGTCTGCACCTGCTTTGGCCACATTGAAGCTGTATTCTGTTTAAAAATAGTGAATACCATTTCTCTGGGAGTAGCAGAGTTCACATCCTTCTTTTCCTTCTCTGTAGTAGCTCTTAAAGCAGTTCAGTTAGAATATTTTAGCTGTTAAGTTGATAAAGAGTACATTTATAATAATCACCCACTAGAATTATAAAAGAACTTATCAAAAATGTTTTAAATCTCAAAATGTAGAAATACTGACCCAATTCCATCACCCTATCCTATTCGCCCACAACTCAGATTTGACAAGTGTTAACTTCTTGCCATCTTTGCTTCATCTCTGTGTCTGGCCTTTCAAGATATATGACACTTTACTGTCATACTTGAGCTAGAACCTACAAAAATTAAAAACCTATTCTACATAACCACTAATACACTTCAGAAAATTAGTGAAAATTGCATAGAGAGAGAGAGAGAAAGCACAAGCAGAACAGGCAACGGAAGGAGAGAGAAACTTGAGCCTGAAGTGGGACTTGATTTCACCACCCTGAGATCACGACCTGAGCCAAAAACAAAAGTCAGACCCTTAACTGCTGTGCCACCCAGGTGCTACTGAAAAATTCTTTTAAAGTTGGTTTTGATAAGCCAGGGAGCAATGAGACCAGCTACCCATCTGCCTGAACAGCCACCTCATGTCCTGGGATGTGTGGATGAGTTTAATGACTCTGATCTGGTGGTGGCATATACCCCAGTCACTAACATGACACAGAGGATAATGGATAAAATGGCTTTGGCTTCCTTTATGAAAGGTATGTTGCCCAAAGACAAATGTTTCATTATTAGGCAACCTTCACATGTTAAACTTGAAGTTTGTTTTGCAAGTTGAATTTATTTACTTAGCCTATACTTTGGTAGTTTTCACCAGGGGCAAGGACTCTTAATCCACCTGCCATGTAGGATCGGTGTGGGGCTACAGGTGAGGGTATGTGGGTGAGACGTGACATAGACTTACTGGAGATTTCTTTCTTTTTTTTAAAAAAAAAGATTTTATTTATTCATGAGACACACACACACACAGAGAGACAGAGACACAGGCAGAGGAAAAAGCAGGTTCAAGAGGAGCCCGATGTGGGACTTGATCTCGGAATTCTGGGATCACACCCTGAGCTGAAGGCTGATGCTTAACCACTGAGCCATAAATTACATATATTACCTTCACCCCTCTCATCCTTGAAATCTGGGCTGTTATGAGTCATTATTATTCTATGATGTGTAATCTAAAAAGTAAGGTTGGAATAGGAAAAAATAGTTTGGACTCTTCTTAGATGATTTCAGTCTTTATCCCTGGATCACTTTCTTCTGTTGGTGATTCTTCATTGCAGCTTCTAGATCTCTGACTTCTGCCCGTTTCCTTTACCCACATTGGCCCTGTGCTCTGACTGACCAGTGTTCATTCTCTACTGATCTGGTTTTCCATGCTTCCACCATTTGATCATTTATCACATCTCTTTTTAAGTCAAGAAGCATTTACAGAAGCCACAGGGACTAGTCTCCCTGCCTGCAGTGTATGCTCCCTGCTGCTTTCCATCCTTGGAGTCTCATGGCTCATTGAAGTCTATCCTTTTTGAATATAAGCAGCCAATTCACCTGCCATGCCAACCTGTTCCAATCATAGCTCCTCTCTTGCCATATCATTCTACATTTGTCTGACTCATGCTATTCAGCCCAAGTGCTCATGTTTTGACCTTCACAGTATTTGTATACTGCTTGAGAAAATCAGTGAAATTAGTATTGTCCTCATAAAAATGCCACAGCCTTATTCCATGTTTGGAAGGATGAATAGTTTTGAAAGATATGGCGACACTATGAAAATAAATACCTTTTCCTTCTTCATGTAGACATTGTCCTGAGTGAGATTTAAATACTGTGTTAAAATTAATAAGAATCCTGGGATGTAATACATGAAATTATTTTAAAAAGTATTTAAAAGGAGGTCATAAGTTGGACTTCAAAAGTTTCTGACATTTCTATTAGTAATAGGTCAATTAACCACTTATTGGGTGGATTACTTCTACAGATTATGAACTCATCCATTATGAATGTTATGAGCTTAATTCTAAGGAATGTTCTTGACTCCAAAGAACCTGGAGGTATACTCTAACTTCACTTGTGATTTTTGTATTCTGATTATTTGCTGCAATTTATTTCTACTGGCAAAGTATTTTCATGTGATAGGTATTAGTACTCTTGGCAGAAAAAAAATTGGTGAGAAAAAACCACCTACCAAATTCTCAAGTATTTCCACTGATTATTTTAAGTATTTTTTTCTTTTTAATTTTTAAAATTATTTTAATCACCAAGGTAATAGTCACCCTAAAAAAAGCTAAGCAATACAAACTGAAGAAAAAAAAAAAGAGAACTTTTGCTTTTATCCTAACCACAGCTTCCTCCACACCATACATGTGTATATTTAAATTTTTCTGTATCTTTTTAAGATAATGTATACATGCATATATACCTGGTTCCATAAATAGACATATATTTTTACATATATATGTAGGCACACAGATCAGTTTCTTTATCATAATGGGATCACACTAAAACAATGCTGCAAATAGTTTTTTAAAAAGATTTATTTATTTTAAAAAGAGAGAGAGTGAGGGGAGGGATAGAAAGAGAGAGAGAGAGAGAATCTCAAGCAGAATCCCCATGGAGCCTGGAGCCTGATGTGGAGCTCGATCTCACGACCCTGAGATCATGACCTGAGCCGAAACCAAAAGTTGGATGCTCAACTGACTGAGCCGCCCGGGTCCCCCTGCAAATGGTTTTTTTAAATGACATGTCATTTGTATCTTTTCATATATTTACATTGAGCCAAAATGATAGAAAAGATTTTCAGGACCTAATTTAGAGACACATACTTAAGAATAGTATGTGACACCAATAAACCTAAATAATTGTAACTTGGTTTTGTGTTCTCTAGGATGAGTTGATATGATTATTTATATTTTTCATACATGGCAGGAAGAACAATCATGGGAATTGCTGATAAATGATGGCTACAGTACTTTCAGAAAACCATCATGTGTTTATAGCAGCAATGTCCACAATAGCCAAACTGTGGAAGGAGCTTCGGTGTCCATAGAAAGATGAATGGATAAAGAAGATGTGGTCTATGTATACAATGGAATATTCCTCAGCCATTAGAAACGACAAATACCCACCATTTGCTTCGACGTGGATGGAACTGGAGGGTATTATGCTGAGTGAAATAAGTCAGTCGGAGAAGGACAAACATTATATGGTCTCATTCATTTGGGGGATATAAAAAATAGTGAAAGGGAATAAAGGGGGAAGGAGAAAAAAATGAACGGGAAATATCAGAAAGGGAGACAGAACATGAAAGACTCCTAACTCTGGGAAATGAACAAGGGGTGGTGGAAGGGGAGGTGGGCGGGGGGTGGGGGTGACTGGGTGGCGGGCACTGAGGGGGGCACTTGACGGGATGAGCACTGGGTGTTATTCTGTATGTTGGCAAATTGAACACCAATAAAAAATAAATTTATTAAAAAAAAAGAAAACCATCATGAAGTGGTGAGGGTTGTGTTTAATGATGCTTTTTCATATCAGCTGAAGTTTAGTTGGGGATATGGAATCCCAATTATGGAAGAACAGTCTGAACATGCAGGTAACTATGTAAGAATTGATTAAATCTTTATTGCTGTTTCATCAAATCCCCAATTGGGGATGACTGATAGAAACATCAATAAAATCAAGAAATAAGTAATACACTTTTTTTTCCCCGAACTTAGTGATCAGTCTTTACTACAGAATGAGTCCAGTTGCTTTGGCCGCCATTCAATAATATGCTGCTTTCTTCCAGTTTTGCGGAATGCTTTAAAAATGCTCTAGATTGTATAATCATGGGCTCTGAGCAGGCATGTAGATATTTCACTTCAGAGCCACAGTTAATGATTTAGTTCCATTGATAGATTCAATTGCATAACGATGGGCATGTTTTTCTCCTTCTTTAAAGAACACTGTTGGGATATGGATGATAAAATTTTTTGATACGTGACAAGATACTGGCAAAAAGAGTTTGTAGTTTTTCAAACTTCAATGAATGCTGCAATTAAATAAGTAAGTGCCGAACTTAAGTAATGTATTTTATACCTTCTGTATTTTCTCCCTGTCTTTCCAGTCTCTACCTCTTACTCTCTGTTGCCCCTACACTCTTAGATTATGCTCTGTCTCTTATTCTCAGAGAAAAAAGGAAGCTGACACATGGCAATATTCCCAACTTCCCAACACAAACCCTGTTAAACTACAGACCTACCACTCACTACACCCATCCTTTTCCTCCAGCCTCCTCACTGATGTCCTTCCTCAGTTCACAGGCTGGATCCAGTCCCTCCCAACATTATCAGGAAGGTTGTAAAATGGATTTTCTTTTCTGTCTCTTCTTTCTTCAACTTTCTCCTTTCAACTGGATTCTTCTCTCTGGGATTTAAAAGTATTGATTTCTTCACATGTTATCAGGACCTTTCCTTATTTCCTCCCCAGGCAGGTACTCTAGCTCCCTCCAAACAACTAAGTTTCGTGAAAGGGTGGCCTTCATGTAGGTTCCACTCAACTCAGGATGATTTCTGTCCCCATCACACCACCCAAACAGCTTTTTCTGACAACTCCCATGTCAATTTACAATGGACATTTTTCATTCCTTATCTTACTTGATCTTTTAACTAAATAGCAGAGGCTTCACCTGGTTTTCGTATACTTTTCCACCTTTCCTTCTCAGTCTTGCCAGCTCATCCAACTTCACACTTGTGCTTCTTTAAATCTGTAATTCCACAAGGTTCTAACCTAGGCATCTTTCCCCATCTTATATACTTTCTCTGAACAGTATTATTTATTTCCATAACTTTAATTACAGTTTACATGCTGATAACTCTAAGGGCCCTACTTCATCTTATAGGCCAACACACTTGTTCTGTAAGGGGCCAGGTAATAAATATTATAGGCTCCTGGGCCCAAACTTTTTCTAGGGGACCTACTCAACTCAGCACTTGTAACATGAGAGAAGTCATAGACAGTATGTAAAGAAATGAGTATGGCTCCATTCCAATAAAACTTTATTTATAAAAATAAGTGGTAGACCAGATTTGGTACATGGACCATCGTTTGCTAACCTCTGCTCTAGTTCTACCTACCTGACTGTTATCGCCGAGTATCTCCACTTTGACGCTTCCGAAAGGATGCAAATTAGTGTGTTCAAAAATGAACTGAATCTTTTAAAAATTTTCCTATTGTAGCAAATGCCAGAGCTACCCACCTAAGTGACCAATTAGAAACTGGGGAATTATCAGAGAAAATTTCCTCTACCCCGTTACCTCCAATCTCTCGTCCAGACTTTGTCAATCCTAAACTGAAATCCATGTACTTCTCAACTCTGCCACCAGCACTATTATTATCTTTTGCCTGAACTGTGGGAGGAGTTTATTTCTCCAGCCTCATCTCTTTCCCTCTCTCTGCCCCTTCTTCTGCCTCTCTCCCTGTCAGTTTTCCTTCAAGGACCTCCCTCCTGTGCCTCCACTACACTATACCCCTTCTTTCCTTTGCAAATGCTGTTTCCTCTGCTCAGACTTTTCTTCTCCATCCTCAACTCCCCCTTCCCCAAGCTTTGTTCAGGTAAGATCACTGTATAAATAAATGTCATTTCTTCAGGAAAGTCTTCCCTGTTTTTGCTCTTAGAACACCCTCTACTTTTTTAATGCAGGTGCTCAATTATAATCAAACAATTGATTGTGCAATGGGTTGTTTGATGTCTCCTCTTCCTTCTCTGCTCCACCATGAAATTTAAAGCTCCATGAGAGTGAGGAGTGGATCGCTATCTCTCCACCACCTATCACAATGTATTGGGTGCGATAGATGTCCAGTAACTTTTAAAATGAGTCTTATAAATCATGTCAATGAATACTAAAAGTCATCAACACTGTTCTGATGATATTAATAGTTCACCATATTGTAAAATGATGGAAATATATAAGTAGTGAAGATGAAAAGAAACAAAATATGTATAGTTTTCTAATATATTTTTCTTTTTTCTAATATATTTTTCTATAATTCATGTAATAAATTTGTTTAGCATCTCAGTTTAGGTCACAACAAATCATTCTGTGGTGGAGAACCTGACATCAGTTGCTGGCATAAATATAAGGACACCACCTTTCATTTTAAAGGGAAAAATTATAAATGCATGGTTTATTTTTATTTGTGTGGTTTATTTCTTCCCTTTTATATATTTTACATCATTCAATGTTATGAGGGAAAGAAAAAGGTTTAAGAAACTGATCACAGGGATCCCTGAGTGGCGCAGTGGTTTGGCGCCTGCCTTTGGCCCAGGGCGCGATCCTGGAGACCCGGGATCGAATCCCACGTCGGGCTCCCAGTGCATGGAGCCTGCTTCTCCCTCTGCCTCTCTCTCTCTCTCTCTCTCTCTCTCTGACTATCATAAATAAATAAAAATTTAAAAAAAAATTAAAAAAAAAAGAAACTGATCACAGTGATGCGTCTCCAAGAGACCCATCTTGTGTCTTAAGTTGTGAGTTAAGTTGCTTGCTTGCCTGTGTATCACACATTAATAAACAGAGAAACCCATTAGGTTATAAAGGAAATGAAATGCATTCAGGAGGGTTTTTTTGGGGGGGAGGGGAATGCATTCAATTTAAGTAGCTTACGTGTATTGCATTTTAAGATGTTGGCAGTAGAAATTAAGTAAGGATTATGCTTATGCTTCCCTAAGTTGAAGAAGAGAAATATGGTGCATGTATTCCCTTAGCTATTGCCAGAAAGACACTGCATAAAACACCACTCCCAAAACCCATTAACCTCAAATAACACTCATTTATTCCTTCTCATTTGTGGTATGACTGGTGTCTAACAACTAGTTGGGGCTTGGCTGGGCTTGAATTTAAATTACAAGTTGCATCAAGTCTGCTCCATGTGGTTCTCATCCTCCATGGGTCAGCAGCATAGCTGGACATATTCTTCTTTAATCACAGAAGCGCAAGAGAGCAAGTTTCACTGCACAGCACATTTCAAGCTCCTGCGCAAGTCATATTTGATAAAATCCCATTGGTTAAAGCAAGTCATGTGGACAAATCCAAAGTCAAGGGGCAAGAAAGTATATTCCGCCCACCACAAAGCCAAAGCAAACCGAGCCCAAGATTGGGGCTAATTCTATGCCTTCGTGGTAGTGAAACAGAGAAGAAGGGTGTGAAAAATTTGAACATTAAACTCACTTACCATAATGATATTAAAGCCAGTTCATAGAGTTAGTCAATAAGGTGTTCTTTGGCTAGGACTAAGGATTAGATGAGACCATATTATTAAACTACTTAGCACAGACAGTGCTGATGCTTATATGGCACAAGGCACAGAGTAAAATGCATCTTTCTCTCTTTCTCTTTCTCTCCATTTGTATATTGTCCCTTTCTCCATAGACTTTGAGAATAGTATACAATAATAACAGTCTAACAGTAGCAAACATTGAACTTACTGTATTCCAGGGGATCACTCCCAGTTTATAGTGCTATTATTTCACAAATAAGAAAAACAAGGCACAGAAAAGTAAAGATTTTTGCCTAAGAAACACCCCCCCCCTTTTTAGCCACTGTACTACATAACTCAAAAAAGATGAATAAAGTGAAACTAGTGACAAGGCAATATTTTTCCCTTGATAGAAAAAGCTGTTACTGAAATGTGCCAACAGAGATGCATACCATATTGTCTTCAGTGTTTTTGAGATAAACATTACATTTGGATCCAATTTGCTAAGTGCCTCAAATTGAGAAAAAACACAGCTCGGAAGTTTTCCTGATAGAAAACAGTCCAAGTTAGAAGGGCCTACATTGGCTAGAGAGTTTTAAAAATTTGTTAGTATAGCATGCTGTTGGGGACAGTGTTTGTGTAAATATGCCGTGTACCCTCTTTCTCTTCAAATACAAGGAAAAGAGATTTAAAATTCAAATAATATGCATAAAAAGTATGGTTTGATGATTTAACTTCCAAGAGGGATACCATTACCAGATGCAGACATCTCAGTTATTGGGGTAAAACTAATGTATTTCTTTTAAAGTTCCACAGTTCTTGTATATTTTACCCTCTTCCACTTTCTTCCTGATTACATACAAATTTTGGTATAATCTACTTAACTCAAATAAGGCTCAAGAATGCAGAATTTTCAACAACAACAATAACAACAAAAAGAATGCAGAGTTTTCCAAGGATCTCAAGAGAATTTCTTATATAAAACATTGTGAATAGATCATGAGAATTACATAAAAACACATTTCTGTTAAATTCTAGCAATTTCAGCTCATATTGACAATTAAGAGAATTGGTTTAATTATTAACTATAATCATAATTATATATTATGATTAGCTCCTATTGGGGCTAATTTTTTTTTTAACAGGGTGGAAGAGGAAAACAAAGAGATAAAACAAATGATTGAAAGCAGAATTTTTTGCTTAACCTTTTTCTATGTTAGATAATTAACTGTTTCCCTAACATTCTTCAAAGATGACTGATTTTTTTAAAATACAATTATAAACTCACGGATTTAAATATGTCTTAATAAGTTTCAAGGCATGGTAATTTTTATTCTTATTGAAACTCAAATCGTCCCAACTTTGGTCAAAGGGAGCCGGAGGTTAGTTTCTGATTCTTTTTGACAAGATTCTATGTGTTTGTTTGTTTGTTTGTTTTTTCTAAATAGATTCCCTATTTCGTGTGGCAAGATTTCTTTTAGTTAGGGAAAGTATTTCAGGAGAATTGCATATTAGAAATATTTTTGCTATTGGATTGATCATTGTTCCTAGACTTTTTCAACAGCAGAGATAGATTTTATATGTAGAATAACATGCATATATTAAAGATAACTGCCTTATGAATTCACACTGATATTTACAATTCAAATATAGCACTATAGAGCTTTTACTTAGTTTCCCCCATATTACGACTGTAATCTGAGATTACATCACTGTAAATTCCCATCACTGTAAATTCTGGTTCTTTCTCATCACTGTAAATTCTGATTCTCCAGGAGAGATACAGAGAATCCAAGAATTAGATTATCCCTAATTATTCATTTGTTCTATCCAGAAATATAATATGTCCAATAATACTATTACTTCAATATAATAACTGAAAGCAGTTAAAGTACTTTTTTCCCACATGCTCTCCCAATCCTCCCGATTGCTGCATCTGTACTAACAATACAAACCACACTTTCTCCTTTTAAAACATTTAGTCTTAGTTCTACAAGTAACTATAATTTATTTAAAATTAAACATTTTTATATTGGGTGGCTACAATTTATTTTACATCCTCGGTTTTAAGAACTAGATTGCATGTACTCTTAGCTTCCCCCCCAAGGTAACATCTTGCAAAACTCTCATAACACAATCTCATTGTGGACATTGATACAGTTAAGATACAAAACAGTTCTACTCCCTCACCCCTGCTAACCACTAATCTGCTCACCATTTCTATAATTTTGACATTTCAAGAATACTGTATAAATGGAATCACATAGTTCATAATCTTTTGGGGCTGTGTTTTTTCCCCCACTAATTACCATTTCCTGACACTTCATCCAAGTTTGTATTTATCAATAGTTTGCCCCTTTTTATTGCTCCTTTTTATTGCTGAGGACTATTCCATGGTAGCAATATCTCTGCTTTATCTGGTTAGTTGTTCAGCCTTTGAAAGAAGTAGGAATTGTTTCCAGTTTGGGAATATTACAAATACAGCTACTATGAACACTGATGTCCAGTCATTTTTATGAACACAAGCTTTCACATCTCTGAGGTAAATGCCCAATGGTATGATTTCTGGGTTGTATGGTGGTTTAGTTTTATAAGAAACTGCCAAACAGTTTTCCATAGTAGAATATGTAATTTTATATTCCCACCGGCAGTGTATAAGTGGCAAAAGCATAGAAAATAATTGTATTTGACTTGGTTTATGTTTTTATACGTATTTTGGAATTTATATGGATATCTTACTCATTGAATATAGTGTCCATTTTTGTTCTTTTCTTCTCTGCTAATCTTCATATTTCATGCTATCTTTACCTCAATCTATGACCAGCTCTTTTGAAAGTTATTATTAATTATTAGGAGAAAAAAATTTTTTTTATTTTTTTTATTTTTTTTTATTGGTGTTCAATTTACTAACATACAGAATAACCCCCAGTGCCCGTCACACATTCACTCCCACCCCCCGCCCTCCTCCCCTTCCAACACCCCTAGTTCGTTTCCCAGAGTTAGCAGTCTTTACGTTCTGTCTCCCTTTCTGATATTTCCCACACATTTCTTCCCCCTTCCCTTATATTCCCTTTCACTATTATTTATATTCCCCAAATGAATGAGAACATATAATGTTTGTCCTTCTCCGACTGGCTTACTTCACTCAGCATAATACCCTCCAGTTCCATCCAAATTTTAAAAATATTTTATTTATTTATTCCTGAGAGGCACAGAAAGAGAGAGAGAGAGAGAGAGAGAGAGAGAGAGAGGCAGAGACACAGGCAGAGGGATAAACAGGCTCCTCACAGGGAGCCCGATGTGGGACTCGATCCCCAGACCCCGGAATCACAACCTGAGCCAAATGCAGATGCTCAACCACTGAGCCAGCCAGGCATCCCAGAATAGATGCATTCATATATGAAATATTTACCCTATCTTCAAAAATTAATTGAATAAGATTATTAGGTATTTAGTTTTGTAATAAGATTTTTAAAATTTCAAATTGAATAATGACAGCATGAGAGAGGAAAACTATGATCTTTTTTATTGGGATATAATTGATACATATTAGATGAAAAACATAATGATTCAATATTTGTATATATTGTGAAATGATCACCACAATAAATCTAGTTAATATCTACTACCCACACAAATTTACAATTTTTTTCTTGTGTTAAGAACTTTTAAGATCTACTCTCAGCAACTTCCAAATAGACAATATTATTAACTATAGTCACTGTACTTCATATTACATTCCCATGATTTATTTTATAACTTGTTTGTACTTTTTGATTGCCTTTACCCATTTTGCTTGCTCCCACCCCTGCCTCTGGCAACTACCAATTTGTTCTTTGTATCTATGAGTTCATTTGTTTGTTTTTAAGATTCTACATATAAGTGAAATTATATGCTATTAATATTTCTGGTCTATTTCAACTTAGCACAATGTCCTCAAGTTCCATCCTTGTTATTGCAAATGGCAAGATTTCCTTCTTTTTTTGTGGCTGAATAATATTCCATTGTGTGTATATCTATATCTATCACTTTTTAAAAAAATTCTTTCAACCACTGATGGACATTTAAGTTAATTTGCTTCCAAATCTTGGCTATTGTAGATAATGCTGCAATAAACATGGGAGTGCATGTATCTTTTTGAGTTAGGGTTTTAATTTCCTTCAGATAAATACTCAGAAGTAGAGGGTTGCCTGGGTGGCATAGTCAGTTAAGCCAGGTCATGATCTCACAGTGGCCATGGGATGGAGCCCTGCACTGGGCTTCACGCTCAGTATGGAGTCCACTTCAGATTCTTTCTCCTTCTTCCTCTGCACCTCCTCACTTGCATGCTGTCTCTCTCTCTCAGATAAATAAATGAAATCTTTAAAAAAAATACTCAGAATTGCTAGATCATTTGGTAGTTCTATTTGCAATTTTTTGAGGAATCTCCTTACCAGGAAAACTATAATCATTTAAACTTACTGTTTGTATACATGAAAATGCTATTTACCTGTGATAGTAAAACAACTTAATCTGTGTACTGTACAAGATTATGTAAAAGGATTTCGAATGCATTATCTGTACAAAGTTCCACACTTGAGTTGAAAGCTGTATTTAAATTTAGAGGGTACTTACCAATTCATTAGTGTGTTCATGAAAAACTCAGTTTTTAAGAGAGTCATCTTTCTGTTTAAACATATCTATTTCCTCAAATTTTCAAAAACAACCATGCTTTGACCCCTGTGATACACCTATTGTTTTCCTTTAGTTTTGTGCTTTCTCATTGCACTGTAGTATTTTAATTCCTAAAAAACAATACCCTGAGGTTAATGTCGAAAGGCATACAAGGATAAACAAATGAAATGAGCTTTAGTTATATCAGAGAGATTTCAATTAAACATTAAGAAATTTTTTTAAGATTTTACTTATTCATTTGATAGGGGGAGAGAGAGATAGAGAGAGAAAGAGCACAAACCAGAGGGGAGGCGCAGAGGCAGAGGAAGAAGCAGGTGCTTCTTCCCTGCTGAGCAGGGAACCCAATAGGGGGCTCGATCCCGGGACCTTGGCAGATGCTTAACCGACTGAGCCAACCAGGAGCCCCAGGAAAAATTTTACACCAAAAGGAATTTAGTATAAAAGAGGTTAAAGGTGAGATTATTATATTTCCATTTCATGTTTAGTCACTAGACTGAAAGAATCATTCAATCAGATTATATATAATTATATGAATTTTTAAATTCATCCAACAACGGGAAAAGCATTTTAATAATGGTTGAGCTAAAGAGTTCATACACAGTATCTTATTTAATCCTCAAAACAATCATATGAGGTAGCTACCATAATTAACTCCAATTTGTAGATGAGGGTGAGGAAGATAAAGTCCTACCCATGATCATGTGGACAGTTTTATAGTATATTTGACTCTGATGTGTTTGCTTTCAGAACTTGTACTCCTGTTTTGCGTATTGCCTCTCCACACATTGACCTATGGGTGACATTCTGAAGAAACACCTTGTTGCTACCATAGGCTCTCCTCGGGATTAATGGTTGCTGGCTTTGTATTTATCTTATCCATTTTTATGGCTCTGATCATAACATCTATCCAAACTGTAGTAATCGTTGGCTTCATGGTAGTATATTAACACTCTTTGTCCTATATGGTCTGTCTTTGGTGAGTTGGCAAAGCATATCTCTTAACTCGTTTCACATCTCAGATATATGAGTAACTGATGTTTCTTCCGGATATTGGTGTGGCATAGTCATTAATTTGGTATCTTGTTTTCTATGTTTTGAGAAATTTTTCACAATGTGAGAAACTGATTAATATTGCTAAAAGTGATTCTTTTTTTTAAAGATTTTATTTATTCATTCATGGACACACACAGGGAAAAGCAGAGACACAGGCAGAGGTAGAAGCAGGCTCCCTCAGCGAGCCTGATGTGGGACTCGATCCCAGGATCCCGGGATCATGACCTGAGCTGAAAGCAGATGCTCAAACACTGAGCCACCCAGGTGTCCCTAAAAATGATTTTCAAAGGAAAAAAGCATACCAGTTGGAACTCTTCTTTCTTCCTTCAGGCAGCATTGGCTTTCCTCCTGAGTGTGCTGATAAAGAAACCTGTCCTTACTGGTTTGGTTGGATTTCTCTTCACTATATTTTGAGGATGTCTGGGATTCACTGTATTGTGCAGATGACTTCTTTCATCTATGGGATGGACTTTAGGTCCTTTAAGGACCTTTGCCTTCACTGCTGGAATGGCCCATGGAAAGAGCACAATGATTCTATGATTTTATTTATTATATTTTCAAAATTATTGAAGAGTTTGGTAACCCCATGAAACTTGGTGATCAGTCACCCTGCATTTTAAGAAGTTCTGCTGTATTCTGTTATGAATTCTCATCAAAGTAATAAGCAAAGCAGATAGATCATTTGTAAAATCCTAGAAAGTTTAAAGAAGAAAAATAATTGCCCATTTATGTCTGACCACTCTGTCTGATTTATGTCCCCATTTACTGCCATTTAAAGAGGCAGTAAAACGCATGAATCCATCTCAGCTCTGCCTACGTGCCAGCTGGGTCACTATGGGCAAGTCACTTGACTTCTGTAGCCTCCCTTACTTCTTCTGCAGGACGGAGGTGTCAGTAGAAATCACCTCAATGAGGGTAAATGGGAGGGCTAACTGTATTATTCTCTACATATAGTGCTAGAGCAATTCTTGACACATGCTATGTGAATGTGAGCTATTATCTTTATTATCTTAAAATGAATCTCTTCAAGTCTTCAACACTTATTTAATATTGTAGTATTTCTGTAGTATCTTATCTCAAACATTTTAATATTTTTTTATATGTCCTCCAGTGTCACTGCCCACTCCGACTTTCTCTTCCTGTAATATGTTATTTTTGGCCCATTGGCCACTTCTCTAAATCCACTTCTTTAAAACTTATGTGGTAATCAATTTGTCAGTTAAATTTCTATTCAACAATTGTTTTACTTTCTCAGATAGCATTTCCCACTTCTGTGACAATAATTTTATTTGTAAAAAGCAACTCTACTACTAACAACCTCACTGTGCATTTTTGAAGAAAAAGCTATTGAAATATGAACGATATTTGTCTCGTCTAGGCAGTACCATTTAATAAAAAATTTAGCTTTATATGTTCATCTTCTGTTATTTTCTTTTTTTAATCTCAGATTTCACACATGGATTATTACCTGATGGCATTATTTTCTGTGATCCATCTGAAAAGTCATACATAATGATGGTTGCTTTCTTCATTCTGACACTTGATACTATTTTCTATTTGATATTAACATTATATTTTGAGTGAGTTTTGGCTGTTAAGTCAGTGTGGTTACACTTTGAGTTGAATTTAAAGCAATTCTGCTTCTAATAAGGTAATGTCTTCCTATTGTTTGCTTGTAATTTAAGAAGCACTTCTGATGGTAGAGGAAAGGAAGAAGTTTCAAAATTAATAGAATCTCTGCATTTTCATCTCATTGTTTAATGGCCTGACCAGAATTATTTGGTAAAAACATTTTAGTTAAAAACAAATTCTATTTCTTCTGGTTTTCTATCTTTTATATAGGTAGTGTGTGTGTGTGTGTGTGTGTGTGTGTGTGTGTGTGTGTTGGTTGGTTGGTTGTAAGTGGGGAAAAAGAAAAGAAGAAAACAACTCTAAGAGCTCTTGAATATGATGATGCTTGTTAGTGCTTGAATAGAACTCATGGACATTAAGATAGCTCATTAAGTAGCTGTTGCTAATATTCAGCTCTAGTAAATGTGTTCTGCATCTCAAGAATATGAAGAAGGAAACAGTATACAGCAAAAAAAAATTAGTAAAATAAACTCATAAGATTACATAAAATTAGTAAAAAAAAAAAAAAAACCCAAAGGGCTTTTAATGAATTATTGTTAAATTCCTATATAGAATGCATATATCATCTCAGGAACCAATATACTTGTATTCCTTTCTGCCCACATAAAATCCACAAATTATACTCATAGATAATTCCTTCTTATGTGTCAGAATCTAAATAGGTCTATCCTTTTCAAGCCCTACTATTTTGGTGTCTTTCTTTAAATGTTTTCCAATTCAGGTATTCTAGTTTAAAAATAGGTATGGTTTTCTTTTAGACTTTTATTTGTTTCATGTTCTTTATCCCCATTACATTATTATTTTAGGATTTTATCTCCGTGCCTCTTATTCATTCCATTAATATAATTTCATTTTAAAATTTCAAAATCTATCATTTTGAAATAATTCACTTCTTACACACTTAGCGAATTGCCTGCAAAATTATCTTGCAAAATTATTCTTGTGAATAAACAACTTCTTAAAATTAAATAAAATTTCTTCTTGGGGGATCTCTGGGTGGCGCAGCGGTTTGGCGCCTGCCTTTGGCCCCGGGCGTGATCCTGGAGACCCGGGATCGAATCCCACGTCGGGCTCCCGGTGCATGGAGCCTGCTTCTCCCTCTGCCTGTGTCTCTGCTTCTCTCTCTCTCTGTGTGACTATCATAAATAAATAAAAATTTAAAAAAAATTTCTTCTTGGAACAAAAAGTAGCCTATAAAATATGTAACCCCCGAAAACCAGGTTACCATGTGTCCTTGCTTTGGTGTAGGTCATAGATAAGAATGAGCACTTAGGGACACCTGGATGGCTCAGTGGTTGAAGTCTGCTTTTGGCTCAGGTTGTGATCCCAGGGTCCAGGGATCGAGTCCTGCATTGGGCTCCCCATGGGGAGCTTACTTCTCCCTCTGCCTATGTCTCTGCCTCTCTCTGCGGCTCTCATGATAGATAAATAAAATCTTTAAAAAAAATCAGCACTCTAATGGCTGAATGATTGGAAAAATGTACTGTCATTTTAAACCTGCAAAATGGAAATTAAAATCCCAGATCTGATCTCCTGCTGTATGCACTTACTCTCTTGTTCACTAACATAGCAAAGGTCTTAAAAATTCCTTTTTGCTGAACTCTTAAAAGTGTCCCCAGCTAAACCAGGGCTAGGTTCTTCTCCACTTTCTCATCCTCTTTTTTTCCTTTTAGAATTTCTTATTTTCTCTTTTACTCATTGTTTGTAACATTTTTTTTTTTTTGTAACCTTTTGTATATAAATCAAGTCCATTTGTTTTTAGCCCGTCAGGCCCTGGAGCCTAGTAGATAAAATTGAAACTTGTGAGTAGATGAAGGCATAGTTGTTAATACTCCAAAATTAATTTTTCCCTATCACAACTCTGTGCCATATTACCCATTTGTCCTCTCCTAAATTTTTGTTTTTTTCTACATTAAAATTTTTTTTCTCCTATCCTTCCATCTAGAATTTAATTCGTACTTTAATAAATATCTGATTTTTCTTATTAAGTTCTCTACTCATTTATAATTCATTTACTTTTCAAATACTCCCCTAACTCCCTACCCTCCACTATAGGAAGGCACAGTAAGTAATATTTACTTCTGGGAAAATGAAATTCAATTTTTTATTTCTCTGTATTCCAATGATCAGAAAATTTTACCAAGCAGAATTTTGTTCAGCATTTAGTACAAGTCTCACATCTTAATGATGCCAAAGCAGTGGTCTGGAGAGGTTATATGACTGGACCAAGAACAAAGTTAGCAGAATTTGGACTAAAACTTTGATAGTGACTTAATATTCCCCTTTAGGTTTTTTTCCACTGAATTCAATATTCGTTATATTTGTTGTTTATTTCTCTTTTGCCTATAGAATGTGAGTCCTTCTAAGGAAGATATGCTTGCGTTTTACTACACTGATATCTCCAAACATCTAGAGAAGGTTGCCACATGGTAGATACTCAATAAATTCCTGATGAATTACGTAAATGCATATATTTGTTTTCCTATTTTAACTTTCTTCAGGATAAACAATGTGTTTTTCCATCTGGAGACCACGTGGTGCATAAGAAGCTCTCAATAAATATTTGAAGAAGGAATACAAGAATGTCCCTCCTCAGCTTCAAATAAAAAAATCTATTTCTTCTTTTCCTTCTCCTCTTCCCCCTCCTCTTTATCTACCCCTCCCTTTTTTCCTCCTTGTCTTTTTTTTTTTCTTTTCCCCACAAATTTGGTTCAATCTCACTTCCCCTTATTTGGGTACAATATGTATTTTTAAGTCAAATTTTTATAAACATCTTTCAAACCCACATTTTTAGAGTAAATTATATTTAAATGTTTTTACATTCATAATTCTTTTTCTGAACCAAAATTTCCCATAAAGTTGATACTAATCAGATATCAGATTTTGTCTATGTATCTGTTTAACACATAACTCCTTATTAAGTTTATATGGGTCAACAGTCTGTTTCTTCAAGGCTTTCACAGTTAGCATTGGAAACACATAAATCAGGAATTAAATGAAGCACAGCAAGTGTGAGAGGAGGGGATCCACAAGATTCTAATGATAGGATAAGTCCTAGGGTTATGTGGGAGGAAAGAACTTCAACTGCATATAAAGGATAATAAACTTTGCCTGCACAAGAGTGCACAAAGAATTGTATAGTCAAAAGGAAGAGCACGTGTGCCCAGCAAAGGGAAACAGCTGTTGTGTAGGAGAAATGAAAAGTTAGGTAAAGTTATTGCATAGTTTGCATGCCAGATGTGGTTCTAGTGTAGGAATTAATAACCAACTAACAAAAAATTACAAAGGGAGATTTCTTTTTTCCAAATACACATCTGTACATAGCTGGGGAATACAGCATGTAATGATCCCGGTGATGCTGAAGTTCACTTCCATTTAAGTCCCTCTGTAGGTGCCTGCTCTTGCTAACTCCATGGATTACATGCAGAATTGGGGATTCTATCCTCTAGGGAAGTTCTGGTATTGGTGGTGACCCTGACTATGTTTTTTTTTTCTCTTGTTTTTGTTAAAATGAGAAAAATATTGTGAAACTTATTTATGTACGTTAATTCTTTCATTGGAAATTGTTTTTCATATCGTGGGATTATAGCCTTTAAGTATCTATATTTTTGTGGTGAAATTTTTTTTCTTTCTTGCAATGGTGATCATAACAAGATAGGAGGTTTTGAATTGTCCTTAATGTGCACAGTATATTTATATTAAAAATATTATCCATCCAAGTAATCTAAGAACCTTAGAACCATTGGTGCAGGAAATAGAGACAGATTGATATAATCTATGTAGGACCTTTCACTGATGAGATTTGTGTTTTAGGAAGATCACTCTGACAGCTGTGTGGAGGATGGGCCCAAAGCAGGTGGACATCATAATAATCTATGTTAGAGAGGAGGGGGGCAAAATTGAGGACCAGTGTAATATAGAGGGGAGGACAGACTCAGGAGATACTTAGGAGGTAGAAACAATCTGACTTGGTGGTTAATTATATATTAGACGGAGGAAGTGAGAAAGGGAGGAGATGAGGGTGGTTTTTGTTTCTGGGTAGGGGTGGATAGAGAAAATGTCACTGAACTAGGACAATAGCAGTAAAACAGGAGTATCAGAAATTCATTCACTCTTTGACATATTTTTTAAATGCTATAATTTCTATGAATAAAATGAATTTATTTATTTCTCAATTTTAATTTTCCCCTCTTTTAAACTTTTTCCTTTGCGGAGATCCCTGGGTGGCTCAGCGGTTTAGCACCTGCCTTTGACCCAGGGCATGATCCTGGAGTTCCGGGATTGAGTCCCATGTCGGGCTCCCTGCATGGAGCTTGCTTCTCCCTCTGCCTGTGTCTCTGCCTCTCTCTCTCTCTCTCTCTCTCTCTCTATGTCTATCATGAATAAATGAATAAAACCTTTAAAAAAAAAGTGTCTAAGAAGTAGATGACTTTAGAAATAGAAATGGCTCAGATGATCCTTCCTACAATGGACCCATCATAGCATCGGGGGGCCAGAAGGTATATTTGCATCCATGTACTGTTTTATCATGAATGGGGTTTTACCACCTTCTAATACATTAGATCGGTAGAAAAGCAATCCAGCTGTTCTATATCGGTATAACTTGAGTCCTTTTTGAGTAAGGTATGAAATTTTAATCCTTTAAAGAGCACGTTTTTTCTTAAAGGTTCATCTTTTATTAGTGATTTTACTTGTTGTAAAAGCAATGCATGTTTTGCAACAACATGGATAGATCTTGAGGGCATTTTGCTGAGTTAAGTAAATCAGACAGAGAAAGGCTTATCACTTATAAGTAGAAAAAAAAAAAGGTCAAACCCCTAGAAACAGGGAGTAGAAAAGTGATTGCCAGGGAGGTAGGTGGAAATAGGATTAGACTGGTAAAAGGGTATGAGCCTTCAACTATAAGATGAATAAGATCTGAAGACCTAATATATAATATGGAGAGTCTAGTTGCTAACACTGTATGGTATAATTGAAATTTGTTGAGTAGAACTTAAAAGTTTTCCTATTTATATGTATGCACACACACATATATATACATGTGAGGTGATGGAGACGTTAACTAGATGGGAGAAATCTCTTCACAATATATATGTATGTCAAATCATTATGATGTACGTTTTAAGTATCTTAAAATTTTGTCAATTATACCTCAATAAAGCAGAAAAAAGCAATGCATGTTTAATAGAGAAATTCAAACATTACTAGAATATGTAATATAGAAGGTAAAATTCTCTAATTTCATTTATTTATTTGAGACAGAATGAGAGAGAGAGAGAGAGCAAGAGAGAGAAAAAAGAGAGAGCAGGATGGGGAGGGGCAAAGGGAGAGGGAGAAGCAGACTCCAGACCAGAGAGCCTGCTGTTTGGGGCTGGGGATGTGGTGATTCCAGGACCCTGAGATCATGACCTGAGAGGAAGGCAGTCACTTAACCAACTAAGCCACTCAGGCACTCCTCTAATTTCATTTTTTAATTTTTCCATATTATATTTCTGACTTAATCATTTGGTAAGTGTCTTCTACACTCTTTTCCTTTATAAAATCACAAACTCACTATTTATAGAACTGTCGTATATTTGAAAATATATTTTTCTGAATTGGAATTGTATTCTGAATTCTCTGTTACATAAGATCTAAATTTCTGACATATTTCCATGTTAGTGAATGTTCATTTATTTCAATTATAGAATAAGTCATTTGGATTACCAAAATAATGCATTCTTATAACAATTCAACAATTCAAAAAGGCTAATGTGTCAAAGAAAAATTAAGAGCCTCCTTTCACCCTAATTCCACCCTGGTAACTTATAAATTATACAATAAGTATGTTTACTTTAAGAATTTACAACTTATATTTGTGTGTGTGTTTTAAAGGATTACTGATTTCCAATTGCATGTACCAAGAGAATGACTTGTTTTCCTGTTCTTATGGCAATTGTTAGCAATGCCCTTCATGAAATTTTTAGTTTTATAGGGCTTATTAAAACTGAGTGAAGCACATTGCCTTTTGTAAGTATGGTATTGACTTATATAAGAGGCAATTTAGTGAGGGATAAAGGGCAAGAACTCGATAGCATACCACCTGAGTTTGAATCCCTGTTTATGCTATTTATTAGCAAGTTTCTTAGCCATTCCTTGCTTCACTGTTGTCATCTATAGAATGGGGAATATAATAGTACCTACATTATATGATTATTGTGAGGATTAAATCAGTTTCCTAAGTACCAAAACAGAGCCTGACATATACATTTTTCATTCATTCTACAAATACTTCTTGAGTGTCTGTCTGGTACTCTCAGGGTTGGGGATACAGCATGAACAGAACAGACAAAAGTTCCTGTCTGTGGAGCTTACATGCTTGTAACAGGGAGAGCTGGCTTTCAATCCATGTTTGCTATTACTTATTGTGAAAGATCAGGAACTTTTCAAGGAGTTTTGTATTTAATCTCAAACTTTTAATGGAAAAAATTAAATATATAATAAAATTTATTGCTTTAGTAAATTAAAAGTAATTACATTTTCTATCCTTTATGCTGATCTATTTTTCCATTTATTAGCACCTGGTACCACCCTACAGAGTTGTTTTATCACTGGCCTCATCTTTCTAGTCTGAAATCTTGTCTAATCAGAAATTATACCCAGCTCCCCAAGACATAGAACATTAAAAGAGCCAAAATCCAAAAAGACACTGAAAAAATTTATTATTTTTAATATTTATTTATATTATTATTTAAACATTTTTAAATGATAAAGAAAAAATAATAGGCCTGTTGAAGAGTCATAATTTGGACTTTGGTTCACTGTCTTAAATAGTTCTTCACACTTAAATGAGGTGCCCAATACATATTTGCTGAAATCAGTGAATGAATGGATTTGCTTAGCAATCTAGAGCACCAGCAAAGCCTCAAATGCAAATCCTTAATCTTCTATGATATCTTCCTGGGGGGAATGTTGAGTTTGTGATATACATTGACTAAAGCAATTGTGGAGAGTGTGTGTGAAATTTATGAGAATGTATGGCCCCAACTCGAAAATTGTGATTATTTAACAGTTCTGTAGTGTTTTCTCTATCATTTAAAATTCTGAAGTGTCCTTTTAGGTCTTGCTTTTTTGTGTTTTATCTCTTGTGGAATACATTGCAATTTTTGATCATCTACAATTTTAATAACCTTCCTTACTTAGCCTTCAAATAATTCTTAACAGATGTGTTTAATTACGGTAGACAAAAAAGGGACAAATTGTGGAAATTGGGTGGATATTTGCAAGTACATGCATAGTGGTTGTAGAAAATGAAATTTTTACCATAAAAAATTAATATAATGACACCTCTAGTTTTTTTGCATATGAAAAAGGCAATTTCTGTACTCCTGTTTTTTTTTTTAGTCTATTGTTATAACAGCAAGAAATTACTGTTTCTGGAAAACAACTTAGATTTATAGTAAGACCCTCTCATGCCATAAAGATTAATTTAAACACTTCTAGAATTCAAGAAATTATTTAATGCAGGAAAGATTTGCTCTCCTCTAATTATATCTTGTAGGTAGGGACAAAACCATAAGAGCAGCTTCAAGACAGTTACTATTAGAATTTTAGGCTGTTATCTAGAATTCATCTACTGAGGAATAGGGAACTGAAACAAATGGCAGCTTCAGAGAGTATCAGTACAGCTGCAAAGAGTATGTGTCTTCATTTAACAATTACTAGATGCAAATTCATGTTCTCTCAATACATGCCTATAAAATTTTTTTAATTTTTAAAATTTTTTGAATTTCTTTTGATATCATGCAGTTCCTGGGAATGGGACCTGCTGTTAGTGATAACAAAATATGATTACTTCTCTTTTTATTTGCTTCTTAAATTAGGTATATGCTCCATTCTGAACTTTTCACCATTTCTTAAAAATATAACTGTGTTTGATTGTAAGATATATAACAATTTCGATAGCTTACAGATGTGCTGTGAACTTTCAGAATGTCTTAATGCTGGACATTAAGACATTAATGGACCCTTATTTCTGTTGGTCCTTGCAAACCACATTTCTCCTTACATTGGCATGAGCAGCATCAGCTATTGCAAAGTAAGAGGGGGAAGGGAGGGGAGGGGAGGGGGAAGAGAGGAGGAAAAGATTATTTTATCGAAATTTAGTAGTTAGAATTTGATTGTTTTATGCACTCAGGATGGCTCTTCAAGAAAAATGTGTTTCCACATAAGTTATGTCGTTGCTCTAATCTCATTATGGGTTCTATTAAATGGTTAATCATGATGTCAAAAGGATCAGAAAGTTCACTATTCAACACAATGAACTTGCCTCACCTTTAAAGGGAATCATACTAAATCAACTGTAGAGGTGAAAATGTGCTATTTTTTTTGACATCCTGTTGTTATTTCACAATTCCGAAGGGAATTTGTGTTTTTAAATGGAGCATCAAATATAAGATGTACTGTGTTTCCAAACTTTTAACTATGTTTTTGTAAATTGGCATTTTAAAAATGTATGTGATAATTATTTTTATTTATCCATATCAAAGGGTAAATCAACTTGACAAATAAGTCAGACCTTTCCTGTTGAGCCAATGACTATACATTCTCACACTGGGTGTCAGATACTTAGGAGAATGCGCTTTTCCAGTAGCATCCTAGTTGTCCTGAGGCCTGCTTACCTACATTTGGGTTTGAAAGTAACTGAAGTGCAGATTCACCATAAATAATGATATAGACAAAAAAAAGAACACCTGCCACTACTACACGCTATTTCTAAAATTTATCAAAAATTAATATTTTTGCATAAACAAAATACCTTTTCTAGCTATCATTTCAAACCCTTCAGTGTCGCTTCTGTTTCCTTATCAGCAGAAACTCAGTTTCAGTTATGGATTTCAGGCCTGTGTCTTTCAGCATACCGGCTTGGACAGGCTCTGGTGGACCTTCCATTATACTGTTTGATTCTTCTTGCAATATATTTAATTAACTGCCTCATGGTTTTGGAACTCAGATTTTCACTGGGACTCATGTTTGCTCATGTAAGTGATAATTTTTTTTCACTGGGCCAAATATAATAATAGAATCAAAACGAACATCCACTTTCATTAACCCTGTATCATTAACAGAAGGCATATATAAGAAAATCACCTTGCACAGTCTTATGATCTAATTATCTCCCTGTTCCCTGTCCTACACGTGGCTGGCCAGCTGTCATCTTACTATTGGCCCTATTGTTTGCAGGTGGTTTGCATAGTTGGTTGTGCCACTTCTCTTATATTCTCCTCATATGTGATTTTATTCATCTTTCACAATAGGAGAAAGAATAATGGCTTTTGGTCTCTTGGCTTTCTTACTGTAAGTTTCTATGCATGTGCACATTTATATGAAATTTTCTTAAAGCTTACCCTTGGGCAGTCCTGGTGGCTCAGCGGTTTAGTGCCACCTTCATCCCAGTGTGTGATCCTGGAAACCCAGGATCAGGTCCCATGTTGGGCTCCCTGCATGGAGCCTGCTTCTCCCTCTGCCTGTGTCTCTGCCTCTCTCTCTCTCTCTGTGTCTCTCATGAATAAATAAAATACAATCTTAAAAAAAAAGTTTACTTTTAAAAATGCAGAGTTAAGTATAAATTCTTCTTTTACTTACAAGAGAATGGAATTACTTCTTTAGTCTTTCCATTATTGTTGGACCATGTTTGTGATTTCAGTATTGTTCATTTTCTTTCTCCTATTTGCCTTCTGTTTTCTTGAGGTTTTTTCTTTTATATCTCTGCTTCTTTGAAGAGAAGCAAAATAATTGTAGAAATCCTGGCCTGGCTCACCTGAAAGGTTAGATCACTTGGGACAGTTCCCTCATTTTACAGAGTGGAAAAAACTTAAAAGAATCATACCTGAACTGAATCCTCTCTATTTAGTGTAGGCTTCCTCCTGAATAATTCTACTGATTTAAAAAAATGTGATAGGTGACCATATTGGCTAATAACATAATCAAACAAATAAACATGAAAAAATTTGATTAATAAATAAATACATTTATTACTTTAGGCAATCTCTGTTGTATTCTCTTTCTTATGCCTTGCTGACATATTGAGAAGATACCATAGCTTTCTGATCATTTCAGATATTAAAATAGTTAAGATTTACCTTAAGAACTAAAAAGGCCTGCCAAGTCCAAATCATAACTTTAATCTCATAAGCAGTGTATAGATTTGTCTCCAACCCTGTTTCAGGCATGCCCTTAGTTTGGCGACCAGTAGGGAGAGAGGGAGCAAGGTCTATCCTTTTATTCTTCTATTTTCTTCTGCATTTCCCTCCTGTAGATCATGCGGACAGTGTGGAGGGTTTAGGGTAAAGAGAAAATGTAGCACCACCATTTATAAAATCGACCCAAGGAATGATATGATTAGGTATTGCAGGGAGGACACTTAGAGACTCAGAAGCAATTTAATAGCCTTTAGGATTTCTACTGGCATATTGAACTCTCTAACAGGTTGTATTAAATCCACACTAAATCCAGCCTTTGGATATTATCCAGAAAGACCAGCCACTGTGACTATATAAAAGCCCCAAAGAAGCAAGATGTTGGATCTCTTTACCCTAAACCCTCCACCCTGCTGTCAGTTCTTTTGCTACACCTTTGTAGAAGACTCATCTTTGACTGCTTTTAAGGTCTTTTGACTCTAGCATCTTTAAGTTTATTAAAGCATTTCTAGGTGTGGATTTCTTTTTATTTATCTTTCTTTTTTTTTTTAATTTATCTTTCTTTAAATGAGTTGTACTGCCTGAATCTGTGAATTCTTTTATCAGTTCAGGGAAATTCTCTAGCCAGTATCTCTTCAAATATTCTCTCTCTTACTATAGTAAGAATGAAATATTTATTCTTTGCTCCCTGGACTCTACTGAGATAGTATTAATCTTATCCTCAGCCTACTTTACACATCTCTTAGCATTTTCTTCAAAATTTCCATGTTCTTGTCCTTGCTGTACTCTGAGAAATGCTTCAGACTTTCCATCCAATTCCCTTATTTCTTATTCAATTCCCTTGTATTCTTATTCATTTTATCTTTGATCTTTGACTTTCAAAAATTTCAACTTTGTTTTCTAAAACTCCATTTGGTTCTGTTTCAAACAGTCCAATTATTCCTCATGGTCTTTTGTTACTTTCTCATATTCTTTATTCCAAGTTTGATTTCCTTATACGTTTATTTGAAAATAATATTTGTACTTATTATTTGACAATTCTAATAGTCTACAGATAGTTTTAATATGTTGTATTGTGGCTGGTTGTTTTGTGTTTGGCTTTTCTAAAAACTTTTTTTTTTATTTAACTAGGAGCATGTATTAAGTTGACTTTTAAGTATGTAACTCTCAAGATCTCAAATTGGGGATGCTCTCATCTTAAAAGAATTTTCAATTACTTTCGCAAGAAGTTCAGTGTAGAAACCACATAGAATTGCATAAGCTGTCCTAGAGTAATATCCCTTGATGTGGGATTTGCAAGAAATACTCATAAAGGGGGTTCCTTTTTAATCTAATTATTCTATTGAAGATATTTGAGGGAAGGACCATAAGGAGGGCCTAAGTCTTTGCCTCTCCATCCCTGAACTGGAATAGGCATTTGTTCTCAGGTCAATCAGATTTAGTATTTACTTAATAGTCCAAGTCGGGTTTCAGACTTTGTTTTTGCTCTTAAAGAAGTCCCTCACTGTTTTTCTGAGACCAGCAGTGTATTTAAAAGACATTTATTTTAAGTGGTGTGGGTAAGGTCTTTTTATGATATCTACTTCTCCATGTTTCTACATACAGAAGTTTATAGCTAGCTTGTAAGACTACAGTTTTGTAAAGCAGTGAAATGTAGAATCTAGTTTATAGCAGATGGAAGAGTAAATATAGAAGGGAGAAGTAGAAACAGGAAGTATTTTACAACTTCCTAAAATGTACTGTTGTTGCTATTGTTTGCCAGGGGGAAGAGTTCATGGAAGATCCTTTTTTTTATTTTCCTGATGTTTGGGACAAAACAAATGAGGTAATTTGTGAAGTAAATAGTGAAAAGAAAATAAATAGGAGGAAGGGAGTAGAGTGGTCAAAAATAAGTTACTTTATTGCATTTATAAAATTAGAATGTTTAATGTCTGTTTTCTATAACTTAAGATATATCACTATATATTTTGCTAAAGCAAAACCTTTAATCATTAGAGATAGTGTGGGCAGTAAATCTTCAAGGAGAATCTGATACAAGGTTATAAAATAAATGAATGAACCCTAACATTACTTCAGTCTACATTGCTTTTTCTTTCAGAAAATGTTTCTTGTGTTTGTGGAGGAAGCATTGCCTATACGCTTTTTGATCTATCATCTGTTTCATGTGTATCTCGACACCCAACATATTGCACATGGACTTGACAGATGGGCAGTCGACTCACATGATATGTGCTTATAAAAGTGTAGTGGTTGTATATGGGCTCTGAAGTCAGATAGCCCCACGTTTGAATCCTTGATCTAGCACATAATAGCTAGAAGTTACTTCAGTTATCAGAAAATATGTATGATAACAATAGTACTTTAAAGGGTTAAGATTGAGTTTTTCAAAGCACATTAAATGTAACAGTGTAAATAGTTCATCAAGGTACTTGGTAAACAGTAAATGCTCAATAGTTGCTTGAAAGGAGTTTCTATCCTCTTCTCTTTCTCTCCTTTTCTTACAACTACAGTAACTGCAATCCCACTTAAAGAGTTTTGCATAGATTGGACACTTAATATGTATCTTTTTTGATTGTTGGATGAATAAACATAAAAAGTAGAAATTGTCTTTATTCTTTGCCTTCCCAATTCATTCATTGATATTGATCACATTTTACTGTTACGTGCCAGACGCTTTGCTCGAACAAAACAGTCTCTGCAATCAGATGACTTACATACAATGAAATATGTGAAAGAAAGTGATTCTAATTCAAACCAAATCAAACCATTTTTTAGAATGTCCCCTGGATGTGTAATGGAAGGAGAACTGGAGCCAGGGAGTCTGCTTAGGAAACTACCAAAGTAGTCTGAGTGGGAACATGGGTCACTACATACAGTGCTGTCAGTCATTATTTTTCTCTGAGGATATTTTTTTTTGAGCATAGTTAACACAATGTTACATTAGTTTACAACATACATTAGGTTACATTAGGTATAAAACATAGTGATTCCACAAGTTTATACATTATACTCTGCTTACCACAAGTGTAGCTACTCTCTGTCACCATACAATGCTATCACAGTATCATTGACTATATTTCTTATGCTGTGCCTTTTATCCCTGTGTCTTATTCATCCCTCTGAAGATATTTTATTTTTTAATTTTATTTTTATTTTAAGATTTTATTTATTCATTCATGAGAGACACACACACACACACACAGAGGCTCTGTGTCTCTCCCTGCGGGGGGCCTGATGTGGGACTCAATCCCAGGATCCGTAGGATCCTGGCCTGAGCAGATATTCAACCACTGAACCACCCAGGGGCCCCTCCCCTTGAGGATATTTTAAACTCTTCAATAAGCCTGCCTTAGCATCAAAATGGATAATTCTTGTATTTGTCCTATTGCTTAAATATGGCAATAAATACTCATCTCAATGTTTATTTTGTCTTTTATCTTTTAAGTTCGTAAGTCATGTCATTGGTTAATTCTTAATTATATCCTGGTGCTGAAAGCATATGAGATTTTTTCTAAATTAATTAATTTATTTATTCATGAGAGAGAGAGAGAGAGAGGCAGAGACACAGGCAGAGGGAGAAGCAGGCTCCATGCAGGGAGCCTGATGGTGGGACTCGATCCCGGAGCTCCAGGATCACGCCCTGGGCTGAAGGCAGCACTAAACCACTGAGCCACCCGGGCTGCCCAGCATATGAAAATTTTGGGTGATAAAGAAAATAATGTTACATCCCCTCCTTTTATTGTGCTCTCCATCCATATCAGATAGTGTAAAATCTTTTAGATATATATGTCCGACTTTATTATAATCCTGTGTTCAATCGTAATGATAGTTTCATGCTTCCTAAAGAGGAAATCCTAACAATACTGCTACATATAAGGTGAAAATTGAAAATAAGAATATCTCCCAGGAAAACAGGTCATTCATAGAAAATAGCCTAAAATAGCATGTATGACTGAGAAAAGAATAATAACTTTGGTTATTTTCTTTTTTTTAGATCTCAATATTTTTACTCATCATCCTGTCATCAGTTGAAGAACTAAATTTAATTATGCATGATTTCAATACCTTTCTACACTTTAATTGGATTTTTCACACTTCTAATAGAGGTAAGCGATATTACCTACTGTGTGACTGGCCTTAACCATGTATCCCATTAATAAAATCTTTGCCAAAAGTTGGAACAGGTGCCAGATTTAGAAGTTATTAAATGCTGATAAGTTCTGAAGTTAAGATTACAAAACTGAATAAAGTTGATGTTTGTGTTTAAATTCCTTTTCCTAAAAAAATAAATAAATAAATAAATAAATAAATAAATAAATAAATAAATAAATAAATTCCTTTTCCTAAAATATAAGACTGCATGGAAGATGCAACATATCGCGCTCTTTGATTGCATACCACTTAATGTCAATAAATTGTTTAGAAAGTGTGATTGGTAAGAGAAGAAAAAATATGTTGCTACAAAGTGCTTCTGGGAGAAACCAAGCACTTTGGACAATATGGGACAACTGTTGATAAATCTCATCTACCGTTGTACTTTATCACTTCCACTAAAAAGAAACTTGCAAGTTCACTCCTTAGTGAGCACCAGGAATTGTATGGAACTATATTGTATACCTTAAACTAATATAACATTTCATGTTAACTAATTGGAATTAAAATGAAACATAAAGTTAAAAAATAGTTAATACTGTATAGTATTTTTAGGCAAGTTGAGTTTTTGTTCTGAGCATCCCTCTTAGCAGTGGTTAAGCACCAAAGCTTGTTTTCCTCCTGCTTACAGCAAGTTCAGTCCCTGAGGAGAAGACACGATAATGAGCTGGTGTGTTCAGTATGTGTGTGGAATGTTTTGAAAAGGGAAGAGAAGAAGCCAATTCTGGTGATCATTTATGATGTAATATGAGGATGATCTGGATGGTGGCAGACTGGAAACCCTGATAAGTCCATATCTGAGGGAATTTAGAGAGCTAATGGACAGAGGTGATAAAAAGTTTTAAAGACAAGAGTCAAAGAACATATTTCAAGGGATGTGGCTACAAGAGGAATCTTGTAGGTAGTAAATTAATCATTTTCTTTCTTTTGAAGCAGAGGATAGCAATTTAAGTGTAGAGGCTTACGTTCTCTTGATAGTTGTACAGCTAGAATCACATTGTTATATTATTTTATTTTTTCTGTAGGATCTCTTGAAAAAGTAGGGAATATTACCCAAATCTAGAAGAACCAGAGGAAGATGTTCTAACTGTAAGAGTGAACACAGCAAATACACTCACTACTCCAAACCTGAATGAGGTGAAAACAAATAACTTGAATCCTTTAAAAAACACTGGGCTAATTGCTTGTCCTGTCAAGTTGATGAACTCCTGGCTTTTATTTTCAAAACTTGCTTTCATTCCTGTAACACCGACATTTGTAGGTCAGATTTAAATCATAGCCTTTGAAGTATCTATCTTGTCATAACTCTTAATTTTCTCTTCTTCAGTTTTTCATAGATCTTAACCTGCCAGGGCTTCATTCATCAGTGTAATTCAAAACAGTCTCTGATATTTTCATCAATCTTGACAAAATCTCACATCTTTTGCAAGAGGTGCAGTTTCCTTTTGCATTAATGTTGAAGTTGCGACATTAATAACTGTAATTAGCAAGTGAATATACACTGCATGGAAATCAATAAGAAACACACCAGAAATGAAATTAGGGCCAAGGGCATAATGAAAATGCAATGGATGTGATTGGGAACTGGTTTTCTAAGTAATTGATAAAGTAATCTCCATTCAAGAACCTATATTTGGGCACTTCATTTGCAAAAAGAGGCTGAACAAAATCTAGTTATATTTATGGTCTAGGACATAAAAGATAAAGCATGAATGCACAAGATATCTGGTATTTAACAGGAAAATCCATGCTTTGTCATGTTTTCCAAAAAACAGTCATAATGGCAAGCTGTTTACATAAAGAATATAAAGAGAAAAAAGAAAGTCGCTTTTCAACAAGAAAGAAGAAAAATAATTGTAAGAAATGTCTCCTGTGTTAACAAGGGTTTGGACACCGTTCCCTTTATCAGAATATTTCTTATTTATTTGGGACTATAAAAAGGAGAAAATGTTTTATTCTTTGAGATTGTTCATTACCTTAACATGTAATTATAAAGATACTTGACATGTTGGCAGAGAACGTTTTCTGCTTCAAAACCGTGTCCCCATTCAAATAGTAAGAAACCCAGTCCTGGATCAGGAAGATGGACTCATTTTACTGTAAACCCAAAGTCTTTCCATTTACATTGAAATATAGAAGATTATAAAGGAGTTTTTTGAAAATGTTATTTTGTTTCCAAATGTTACTAAACTAAGTGATTTCAGGTTAGTCAGACTTTGAAGTACAAACATCAATGATGACTCTTCCAGATGAAGTTTTAGGATTGCTGGGACACAGTGGAGCCAATAAAAGTACTTCTATTAAAATGGTTAACAGGAGACACAAAGCCAACTGCCAACTGGAATAGTATGTGAAGGAACCAAGCTCATTGCCAGTGGAAATTTCATTTTAAATATCAACAGCATCCTCTATATTGTTCTATCAGTAAATTGAATGATTTTTTAAAAAATGAATTTTAAAAAAAGAAATGAATGAATAGGGACCCCTGGGTGGCTCAGTGGTTGAGCATCTGCCTTAGGCTCAGGTCATGATCTCGAGGTCCTGGGATTGAGTCTTGTATCAGGCTCCCCGCAGGGAGCCTGCTTCTCCTTCTACCTATGTCTCTGCCTCTGTCTCATGAATAAATAAAATCTTTTTTAAAAATAGAATAAATAGATGAAAGATTGTATAAAATATCTCTGTGTGCTCAAAAAATAGTGACGCTTAATGGCCACTTTTTTTTTTTTTTAAGAGAGAGAGCACACAAGTGGGGAGGGTAGGGGCAGAGGGAGAGGAAGGGAGAGAATCTTTTTTTTTTTTTTCTAGAATTTAATTTTATTGTAGTACATTAAGAGTCATGTATGCCAGGAAAGCCAGTAATTATTCATAAGCTTAGTAGTTCACCACAGTTTTAGAAAGCACATAATACATTCAAATAAGGCATTACAGAAAGTTTTGTAAAGAATTAAATGTGTCCTGCAATCCTTTTTAAAAGCCTTGGTCCATTCTGAAAGATCAACATTGAATTTTAAAAAATCAAAAGAAAAGTTTTTTCCCACAAAAATACACGAAGAACCACTTGCTGGCATTTATATTTTGAGTGCCTGGGATAACAGGCCGGTGTTCAAAGGCAGTTCATAACAGGTTGTACCAGGCCTCGTTGCATCTGATTTAGCACCAAGTAAGAGTAAATATCCCACTGAAGATGTAGCTGATTTTTTCATCCACCTCTCATCGCCCCACTCTTCCTGCCAGGCCACAGGACATAAGCACGCATCCTTGTTGCCCTACGAAGAAATCAAATTCTCTTCGCTTTTAAAGGGCTACTTACTCAGGCTACACACACAGGTGGAGTTCTTGCCCTGCTGACGGTGGCAGGGAAAGCCAGCAGCTGCCCGCTGCTTTCACTAGGAATAAAGTCCTTCAACAAACTCAGTTACCTTCCTGGTCCTTTCTAACGTCTCATGTAAATCCTTTTAATTGCTACTAATTTGATTAGTTTACTAATTTTGATTGTTTACTAATTATGATTGTTAAGTGTGTCAGGGAAATTCTCCCCAGGCATAACTGATCTATTTCTACTTCCTGAGGACCCAGTATGCTTGCTTTTATGTAGGGCCATGGGTTTGCTTTTCTTCTTGTATTTTAATTTGTCACTCATCACAGCAGATTTTACATAGTGATCAAAAAGAGAAACTGGCAAGTAGATCCTAAAGCACATACTTATACTTCTTAACCTGAGTAATAATCTGAAAACACAAGACTAATTACATTTTCTGTTGATAATTCAACCTCAGTGCTTTTGTAAGAACTTCCAATGTCAATTTCTAATAAATCATTTTTTTCAATACACATGTTCTCAAAACCTGTCATAGGAAAGTAATATTTTCCTATATGCTAATTTAACACAATTTTATAGCAGACTGAAAATTCTGAATAAACTGAAAGTTTGTTTATGACATAATAAATACAGTATATACGGTTAAGTTTTTAAGTTTCTTACTGTAAAGGCAACAGTGAATTTGCATCCTGAAACTAATCTGCATATCTGAAGCTTATCAGATAGACACAGTGATTAATCTGAACGTGCCCTTCGAAGTCATTAAGCAGCGTCTCACCGCGCGCTGGATTCATCCGGCCAGCGGCCGAGTCTACAACATCGAATTCAACCCTCCCAAAGCCGTGGGCATTGATGACCTGACAGGGGAGCCTCTCATTCAGCGGGATGATGACAAGCCAGAGACGGTTGTCAGGAGACTCAAGGCTTATGAATTCCAAACACAGCCGGTCCTGGAATATTACTGGAAAAAGGGAGTATTGGAAACCTTCTCTGGAACAGAAACCAACAAGATCTGGCCCCATGTGTATGCTTTCCTACAAACAAAAGTTCCACAAATAAACCAGAAAGCATCAGTTACTCCATGAGGAAAAGTGTACATCACCAGTAAGATGAGCAGAGACTCCTCACCTGTGCATTTAGAAGCTCCGTGTTCTGAGACTGGCATGTATGAATTCTTTGAAAATTATATTAGTTTCACTTCTACTGATTTCATTCTGGAAATTAAGAATGGGCCAAATGAGTCCGATACTAAGATTCATCTTTTTGTCTACCCAGGGTATCTTCTATGGGTATGTAATTTAAAAACATCAGATGTCCTAATTAAAAGAGCAATTGGTAGTAATATTGACTTTTGTTCAGAAGAGTAAGTGGTTGATAAAAAATTTTCTTATTCTTTGGAGAAGCTAAAAACATTTCCATGTCACTCGGTAAAGTATCTCATCAGAGAAATGTGTTGTAGACTGATGCCAAAACCCAGCATCGTTAGCACTGCGGTACATGGTTTTGTGAAACACTATCAAATTCTAGAAGGGAGAGAACCTTAAGCTGGCTCCACGCTCAGCACAGAGCCCCGTATGGAGTTCGATCTCACGACCCTGAGATCATGACCTGAGATGAAATCAAGAGTTGAAGGCTTAACTGACTGAGCCACCCAGGTGCCCCTATGGCCACTTTTTAAAAATTCAAGTAAAATTAATATGCAGTGTTGTACTGGTTTCAGGTGTACAATATAATGATTGAACAACTCTATATATCACCCAGTGCTCATTACCCAGTACTCTTAATCCCCTTCACCTATTTCACCCACCCACCCTCCACCAACTTGGCAATCACTAGTTTGTTCTCTATATTTAAGAGAGTTTTTTGTCGGTCTCCTTTTTTCTTTGTTCATTTGTTTCTTAAATTCCACATATGAGTAAAGTCATATATTTTTTGTCTTTCTCAGACTGACTTATTTCCCTTAGCATTGTATCTTCTAGATCTATCGACATTGTCCCCGGAGGCAAGATCTTTTTGTTTTCTATGGCTGAGTAGAAATATGTATATATCTCATATCTTTATCCATTCATCTATCAATGAGCACTTGGGTTGCTTCCATAATGTGACTATTGTAAAACTGCTGCAATAAAATATGGGAGCATTTATCTTTTTGAATGAGTATTTTAGTTTTCTTTGGTTTAATACCCAGTAGTGAAATTACTGGATCATAGAGTAGTTCTATTTTTAATTTTTTGGGGAACTGCCATACTGTTTTCCACAGTGGCTGCACCAGTTTATGTTCCTATCCACAGTGTATGAGGCTTAATGGCCACTTTTATCTCCTTTAGTAGAAGGAGGATTGGAACAAAAGCTGGATGTGGATCTTACATTGTTCAATGCAGGTGGTTTTACAAGGCTGTAGAACATCACTAGGGCAACAGGAAGATGAAACCCTCAAGTTTTGGGGGGTATTGTCCTCAGGAAAACTCACTGTGGCCCAATCTTACAATGCAAGATCACCTGAGTTGTATGTGGTCGTGAAAGGAATAGGCAAACAAGATGCTACTCCTAGTACTTCAGGGGAGGGAGGGAAGCCTCATTCATACTTTGTAGCAGGAGGAAGAGAGGAACCTGTCACTTCCTCATTAAATATGGAAGAAAATCGTAAACAAGGTCTTTACATTTTCATGCAAATAAAATGATTAAAAATCTAAATAACGAAATCATAAGATTTAGTGTTTGCTGTGATGTGAATGGTCCTTCAATATATTATTTTTAAGTTGATCGTGCTAGGGTTTTCTATATTGTTGGTTTAGGTAAGGATATGTGGCTTATGGATAATTACAGTGGTTTTTTTGTCAGGTTGGTGGAAGCGTTCAAGATTCAGGAAGAACTTGAATTTCCTGTGAAGGCTTTATCTGAGGGAATAAAGAGGGAGGTAGGAAGGGGGCTTGGTTTTACTTTGTGTACCCCACAGATAAGAGCCAGATACACTGTTCCTCTTACAACTGTGCTTCATGCTGAGCATCCTGGGAGACCCATCAGTGGTGTTTCTGGACATGCCATCCTTGAGCATGGACCCTGGGCGACAACAGCAAATGTGGTGAGGGGTGTTCTATTAAGTGTAGAGTTAGTAGTATGATCCTAGAGTTAACAATATATAATATATATATATATATATATATATATATATATATATTTTACATTTGCTCCATTTATCTTTGAGGCTCACATCCTCTATTATTTAATTCATTGAAACTCAATATAGTTTTTTAAATTCCTCAAGGAAGGAAAAATAGATGTTTTAAGAATCTAAGAGAATCTTAAATATATTTGCTTGGATTTTCTTTTTCTTACTCCTCTTCCCTTGCCTCTTCTTCTTCTGTTTTTCAGTTATTGAAATAATACAATGTGGTGTTTCTCTGCACTCCAAGTTTTTTTAAACAAACATTATTCTACTCACTGTTTCCCAATCTTCAACTTTTCATTCTATGAAGCCAATTGATGTGGTAATATTACATAATGCAGTACAGTTTTTGTTCTCTCTCTCTAGAGCAAAGATTTTTTTCCCTTGTAACTGGAATACAAAATTTTCTATTTAGTCCTCATATTTCTTTCCATTTACCTATTTTCCCAAATTACTTTCTAAGTGTGAACAATTCCTTGCTTTATCTTTAGACAGGCAATTCAAGCTATTGTTAAAAACACAGAGAAGGGTGCCCTTCTGACCACCCACTCCATGGCAGAGGCTGAGGCCATGTGTGACTGAGTGGCCATAATGGTGCTGGAAAGCTGAGGTGGGTGCCCATCCCTGTTCACATTCACGCCCCAAGTTCTTACAGAGAGAATTACAGTTCACTGTGAACAGCTGGTGCTCTGCAGCAACTTGATCTATGAACAAACACCTTCTACTTTTGCAACTGAGGAAGAAATGAAAAGATAAATGGTTTTTTTCTCCAAACCTTTTTTTTTTCTCTTCCCTGGATTAGATTGATTTCATTTAACATCTGAAAAGCAAATTTGGTGAAAATTATTTTAAAAGTAAAAATGAAGGCTCCCTCTTGAGTGGAGCCTCTCTCTATGGAGCCTCTCTATGGAGCCTCTTGAGTGGAGCCTCTTGAGTGGAGCCTCTTCTTTCTTTCTTTCTTTCTTTCTTTCTTTCTTTCTTTCTTTCTTTCTTTCTTTCTTTCTTTCTTTCTGAGAGAAAGCACAAGCAGGGGGAGCAGCAGGCAGAGGGAGAGGGAGAAGCAGGCTCCCCACTGAGCAGGGAGCCAGATGTGGCGCTTGATCTTGGGACCCCAGGATCATGACCTGAACCAAAGGCAGACGCTTAATCGACTGAGCCACCCAGGAGCCCCACATGGATATTCTGAAGCTTTTTCCACAGGTTGCTTGACAAGAAAGGTAAAGGACATTTTTGGCTTGGGTGACAAGTACAGAGGTTTTCCAGCACACTTGATTTAGTCTTGGATGAATCTGTACAGGAAGAGAAAGGCTGAGCTGGCTTATTTATAATAAAACAAGTTGTTTGAGGTCACTTGGATGCAGAGAAAAAAGAGCAATTGAAAAATTATTTTCAGTGAGTGTTTCATATCTCAGAAAAGGTGGGTGGGGTGTGTGTCCACGCATGTGCCTGTGTGTAAATGGTGGAATGGTTCAAAAATTAGGAACAAAGAACAAACTAAATCATGAATATAATTTTTTTAATAGACAGTGGGGGTGGGGTGGCCTGGGTGGCTCAGTCGAGTAAGCATCTGCCTTTGGCTCAGATCATGATCCCAGGGTCCTGGGATTGAGCCCTGAGTCAGGCTCCCTGCTCAAGTGCAGAGCCTGCTTCTCCCTCTCCTCCCCACTTGTGTTATTTCTGTCACTATCTCTGTCTTTCTTGCTCTCAGATAAATTAAAAAAAAATAGACAATGAAGATTATGTATCAACCTATGACATTTTACCGAATGTGAAATTGCATCAAAAGCTCCAATAACACACACTCATATGCTTAAGAAAGATTGACTCTATCTTAAATCAATTGATTATTGGCCATTTAATCCTCTCTATGGTTCTTTTACATTAGTGTGGTTAGCTATCAGTTACAAGCAAGAATAACCAAACCCATGTGAATAGCAGTATGAAGTTGAATTGAATTGAAAGAAGTACAGGGGGGAGCCTGGGTGGCTCAGTCAGTGAAACCTCAGACTCTTGATTTCGGCTCAGGTCATGATCTCAGGGTCATGAGATAAAGCCCTGTGTCAGGCTCTGTGCTGGGTGGACTCTGCTTGGGATTCTCTCTTTCCCTCTCTCTCTACCCTCCCCCACTTGCATTCTCTCTCTAAAATAAATAAATAAATGAAATCTTTGTGTGTATGTGTGTTTTTTTTTTTTTAAGGAAGATGTACAGAGTTTTCTTATGTATTATTTCTATTCATTCTTTTTTAAAAAGTAATGTTTATTGAGGAGCACCTGGATGACTCAATTGGTTGAGCATCTGACTCTTGGTTTTGGCTTAGGTCATAATCTCATGGGTCATGGGATTGGGCCCTGCATGGGGATCCATGCTTAGCAGGGAGTCTGCTTGAAGATTCTCTCCCTCCGCCCCTCCCCTCATTTGTGTGCACTCTCTTCCTCAAATAAATGAGTAAATAAATCTTTAAAAAAATACTTCTTGAATACCTACTATATGCTGGAGACCATGTATAGAGCAGTCAGTAAATAGAGAAGATTCCTATGATGCTTATAGTCTTTGGAGGACAAGGATATTAAGCAAGTGAAGATACAAAGAAATGAGGAAATGCCATTAAGGTAGAACTTTAAGCAGTCCACAGCTCTGAAAGTTGACTCAAGGTTCTATGTGATACTGAGTATTCTACAACACTGCCAGAAGCTATCGGAGACCTGAGAGGGAGCTTTACCCATTATGTTACAATAAGCTTTTGAATGGGCCAACAGCAGGGTTTAGGTTGAGAGGCTATTCCTCCATTTTCTTTACATAAATAACCTACTTAGCTTTTTAGTTTTCTTTTTCTTGTTTCTTCTAAAAATAAAACATTTTGTGATAAAATATATATATATATATTGAAAAATGTACTTTATTTCAGCAGATATTTAACCACCTACCATATGAGCCTCTGTGCTAGGCACATAATGCAACTAAAAAATGTTCATGTCTAGTTTTTGTGTTTAATAGACAATGCTGCAGATCCCATACGGTAGCTACAGATGTAGTAATGGAAGAGGAAGGTCAAGAAAATAAGGTCAAAGATATCCAGGCCTTTTGGAATTAAAGGTCATTAGTGTCTAAATTCCATCAATGGCATTTCAGTCTACAGGCAAACTTCCTAGAAGTTGGAATTGGAGACAGTTTACTCATCTGATTATTCTACTTTCCCATCTGACATTAGGATAGAACTTCGTGAAATACATTCAGTGTAAACGAGTTTGTTAACTTCAATCTTTTCTACTAAAAGTGTCTAGAGATGGAAAAAAATAACATGTGTGAGCAGACTGATAATGGTAGTGGGTGTGGAAAAGGAGTGGTTGGATTATAAGAATTTAGCCATGTTTCTCCTCTGTATCTAGAGACACTGGTCTATGTCTGCACACCTTCTTGGCAGTTTTATCCCTATAGCAGAGAGGGGGAAAAAGTGTCTCACCAGGCCCTGTGGCCTGGTTAACACTGTCACTGTGATGAACATACAGTAGCCCATTAGGGACACTGCAAAAAAAAAAAAAAAAAAAAGTGAAATTGATCTAATCAATTGCCAAGAAAGTCTACCAACAACCAACCACTGTGCTGCACAACCTAGACCCCTATGTTATGTGCCATTAATGGAAGAGATCATTGGCTAGATGAGGAGAATTGGACGATAGAAAGACTGAACCTTACGTGGAATAATAAGCAAAGTTTCCTAAAGAAAGAAAAATTAGCTATGTTTCAGGGAAGACCTTAAAATACTATTTAGAATTTTGCTTCAGTCACATTTGGGAGTGCTTGCTGAGCTTACAATTTTTCCTTTTTCAAGGACAGCTTTATTTCTTTTTTGGCAACTCACAGTGTGGACCTCTAGTAGCTGTACCTACATCATGAGACTCCAGGCTAGTGATTACAACAAATCCAGGCAGGAGTCATTTGAGATCTGTCCCAGAGGTTTGAGCAAGAACAGAGATACTGGCAGCTGGCATACCTCTAGAGAGATCCACAGACTCTTGGTGCTGAGATTGTGTTTTAGAGTCATATTGATCTAATCCTGGTGGTGGCTCCTAGTCACTCTGACCACACTATGCTTATTTGTACATGTTCTTCACAAAGCATATAAGCAACATACAGAAGCTTATGAGAGGAAAACATACAAAAGGAGAAGAAATAGAAAGGTAAATTTATTGCTGTGGCTAAAATTCTAGGAAACTTGTGGTTCTAATATGCTGCCAAAACTCCTAAATTGTAGTTTACTTGAAAATTTTCTTTACCTAGAAAATGAATTATGAACACATACTTTGTTTTGCTTCAATAAAGCTTTGATATAATCCTAGATAGCCAAACCTCCCCAAAATCACAATCTTTCCAAACACAGTGAGTCAGCTCTCTGCCATGTACTTGAAAGTATTTATCAAACACTTCTGAAACTCAACTCTTGTTGTTTTTTTAAAAATTATTTTTAACTGAAGTACATCTTTTAGCTTTCTTTCAGCCATATTGTGCAAGAGGTAAATAAATTCTCTCTGAGAGGATCTTTATTTCATGCACATTTAACTGGGTATAGAATTTGAGGTTGACCGTTCATTTGTCTCAGTACTTTGACAACATTATTGCATTATTTATGACCTCATTTGGCTGCTGATTCTTAGTTGATAACTTGTCTTATTGTTTTTAAGTATTCCCTCTCTTCACTTTCTCCTCTCTCATATTTGCAGAACTCATCACAAAAATGTTAGTTGTTAGATTTTTGTTTTTAACTCTGGACACATTATCTTTTTTCTTAATCTGAGGGCCCATAACTTCAACTCTGGATAATTTTCATCCATCTTATCTTTGAAAATTTCTCTTATTTCTTCCATTTATTTTCCTTATTATAAAATGCCTATTAGACATGTACTGGACACCTCATTCTGTCTTTCATGTCTTTTAATTTGTCTTCAGTATTTTTCCATCTTGTTCTGTCTTTGCACTATATAATTTCTTCAGTTATATTTCTGGATTTTCTTGTCAGCTGTGCCTAATCTGCTATAAAACTTATCCATTAAAATTTTAATATTAACAATTATTAGTAACTTTAAATATCTATAAGTTCTAATGGGTTATTTTCCTATTAGTCTTCCTTTTCATTGCTTCCTATTTTAACCAATTTATGTTACTTCTTTAATACTAATAGTCTCATTTTGTTTGTCTGCTGATTCTCTTTTATGGTGGACTTTTGATCATGAGTTTAGCTGCTGGGAGGAATATTTCTTTAACTCTGTTGGTTTGTGCCCTGATTCCTGGACATATCTCTGTAGAATTGTTTCTATCTTCTCTGTGGGGCTCCAGAGTAATAGTAATAGTAAGAGGAAGAGGAGGAGGAGGAGAAGGGAAAGGAGGAGGAAGAATAGGAAGAGTAGGATTATCAGCAACAAGTAATGTTTTTTGAGTTTTTATGATTTTCCAGGCATTGTTTTTTGAATTTTAGTTATATCAATGAATTTAATTTCCACAGTAACCATACATACATATGTACATACATACACAATTATTATCTTGATGTTAAGGAGGGGGGTTAAATAGATTGTGCAAAGTCACACAGCTAATGCATGGCAGAGCTAGAATTCAAACCCAAGTTTGGCTCCAGAATGCAACCAACTGCTATGATATTTCCTATGTTTCCAGACATGCTACTATGCAGGGAGAATAAATTAGGATCTTTCTCCTATGCCCTGTATCTGGCATGTTCTACATACGGTTGAGTTTTTCATTTTCTATATTTTTTTAATCCAGAGATTGGGCAAAGAATACACATCCTTACTTTTCCTTGGGGGTATTGGTGGTTTTACTATTTCTATTTCTAGCACTGAGAAGTCCTGTGAAGCTTCTGGATTCATGCAGAGATATGAAATCCAGCTTCATAACCTGTCAAGTCTAGGTCACAAAGTTATTGAAACACCTCTTTGGACAGCTAGATTGCTGACATACCATTCTAGCCTTAATTTCTCTTTTTATTTTTAAGACCTGGGGATATTCCTTCCTTTCCTCTTTGTTTCTTCCATTGTTTCTTGGTTTCTTTTCTTTACCCTTTTCTTATTTATTTTTAAAGTTTGGTTCTAGATCTGAACAATTTCTCCTCCTCCTCCTCCTTTCTTTCTTCTTTCTTCTTCTTCTTCTTCTTCTTCTTCTTCTTCTTCTTCTTCTTCTTCTTCTTCTTTTCTTCTTTCTTCTTCTTCTTCTTCTTCTTCTTCTTCTTCTTCTTCTTTCTTCTTCTTCTTCTTCTTCTTCTTCTTCTTCTTCTTCTTCTTCTTCTTCTTCTTCTTCTTCTTCTTCTTCAATTTATTTTATCCACCATTTCAAGGTACTTCTAGCCAGAGTTTGGGTACTTCATTATATTAGGTTGCCATTTATGGGGAAATCGTCAGGCTTAAATGAAGAAAATGACCTCCCAAATAAAAATAAATCAGAGTAAATAAGTCAAGGAAGAGGAACAAAAAGCATATATAAGAAGCAATGGTACAAAGTAAAACTAATAAATTACAATCTAAATAATTTCTGATATTGTAGTTGTGAATTTTAGTTGTGTATGTGATATTGTAGTTGTGTATTGTAGTTGTGAATTTTAATGCAGTTATAAGCAAAGTGAAAATTCCTGAAATAGATTCCTAAAATAGAGTACATAGAGTCTAAAACAACAAGAACATTAATAAAAACCTGAACTATATTCCAAGTGATTGAAAAGAAACAGAATTTTTGTTTGAATCACTGACCTAATATTGATACAAAATTTTAACAGTGTTTTTGAACTCCCCCCACCATGAGACCTTTAGAACATCTTTATTACCTTTGTTTTTGCCAACTTTTAATGTAAAGACATGTAACATTTCACTGTTGACTTTTTAAAAATAGAACTAATTACCAAGAAAAGAAATATACATATATAATACCATAGCTTAATTTTTAAAAAAATTATCCTTTTTTTTTTCCAGAACAACTCTCAGCTTTATGATTATTAACATCTGTGGCTTGGGAGCCATGTCAAATATTTGAGATTTCCCAATTCATGGACTTTGACTTCCTGTTTTGCCATTTACTTTGGCAGGTCAAGAAAAGCTTGCAACTTTTTACAGAGAGATAGACTACGCAATGGGAGTTGAATAAATTTTATATTTTTCCCAGTCTTTATGCAAAAAAAAAAACTGACCTGAATCTTTTTAATATTTTCTTTAGTCCTTGGCACTCTGCTTACTTTTAGTTTGTTCGCATGCCCTCTGAAATCCTACATCCTGTATGAACAGAGCAGAGAAAGGAATTTGTTCATAATTATTCATTTGTCTAAATTAAGTGTTTCTCTAAGGCAGACTATGGATTGCTTAGCTTGATTAGGAAAAAAAAAAATCAGCTGCAGCACACTCTGCCCACTTAACACCAATTAGTCAAATATATCATTGGCAGTTGTGTTTAGGCATTAGTAGTAAAAAAGAATAATAAATAAATAAATAGCTAAAGATTTCTCATACACATTTAACTACTTTGTTTGGTTAGTGGCTGCTTTTACTTGTTTATTGCTCCGTTTCCCCATCTTGGTCTCATCATGTCCGACAGGCTAGTTCCAATTTCCTTGTTTACCATTTTACCCCTTATCCCTGAAGTTGAAAGGCCAAGTGCACAAACACAGGGTTTGTTTTATTCCCAACCAACCACCGAACCATCATTTCCCTGCAAATAATTGGCTTAGGGAAGAAGAAGCAGAAAACAAAACAAGTTCATCATGTGCAGCTTGGTCTGACTACACACCCTTTCAGAAAACAGGCTGGGTAAGACACCCATTTAAGGAATAAATGAAGAAGTAGCAATAAGGAAATTTTAATTGTTGCCGTACACAAAAAGAGAACTGTGCTTTGACAGTGTTTCCAGAGTACTTTCCTAATTTTTCTGACAGTAAGTAAAGTTCTATTTTGTTGTGCTATGCCAAATATGTGGGTGGACACTGCTGAAAATCAATCTATTTTTCAGATGTTTCCAAATATTCATATGTATTATATTGAAGAACTGATAATAAAATTTTTCTGTTTATTCCCAACCAACTCTTATTGTGTAGATACAACAGTAGAATATAGGAAAACTAGCTAAGGGAGAATTGTCTGAATATTTTGTCATGCAAATATAAAATAATTTAATTCTAAGATTAGAAAAACTGAAAAAAATCGTCTCTGTTGGCTTATGTGCAAACATTTGGGCAAAATTACTTTCCATGTGATTTCTTTCTTTCTTTTTCTCTTTCTTCTTTCTTTCTCTTCCTTTTCTTTCTTTCTCTCTGTTTCTTTGTTTCTTTCCTTCTTTATTCCTCCTTAGTTGGTTAGTTTGCCTCCTCAGTTATTCAGGCACTTCTGAATTCAGACAAATTGAGATGAGTTGTTTCTTCTTGTGTTTCATAATCAGGTTTCTGCTAGTTTGAGTCTGGATTCAGCTAGTTGAGCTTCAAGCTATTCAGTTTAATCTAGAAGATAAATACTATAGGAAAATAGTTCATTGGGGTTACATCTAATGGATATAATTAATTATTCAAATGAATTTAAATAATCAGAATTTTTGATTAATTTGATTGGCTCTGGCATTTCTATTTAAATGCAAAGAACAAAAAATTATTATTAATCAAATGAGATATAATTCAATTACTCCATATAGTTAGATTTCTGTTATAAAAGGTTAAGAAAATGTGAAGTATCTTACAGGTTCTAAAATCTAATGATATCTTTTCCATTGTTAAACTCTGTATTTCTGTAAAATTGTGATTTTTGTGGCCACTACCTCCCCACCATTACCCACTCTCTGAAATAACTTACTATGAGTATATTTGATGTAAAATTTTGCAGTCATGTATTATTAAAATAATATTTAAAAACCATTTTTCATAGTTCTTAGAAATCGGAAATATTTTCCCTAAAATATGAGCAAGATTTTTCTTTTTTCTTTTCTCCCCTACTTCCCAAGGTTTTTCTTATTACATTTACTGTTCTAGTTTATATTCCACTGTGTTTACTTTCTCTTTGTTTTTCAATGACAGGCTAAATGCATACAAAACAGAAAAGTGTGTATCAGCAAACTCAAGCACTTCTGTGCAAGAATTTTCTTCAGAAATGGAGAATGAAAAGAGAGAGCTTATTGGTATGTTTGAAAGTCTGCCTCTTTCTGCAGCTCACATATTTTTTTATTTCACTGCCTAACGATACTCTTATTTTATATTTTAAGTAGCAGACTGGATTTGTTGATTTTCAGGTTCTTCTAATTATACTTGTCAAACTGAGAGACTCATAGCAGTCTGTGACACATAATGTAGAATTGCAAAAAGACTAAAACTATTACTTGTTTTTTTTTTTTTTAAAAGAGAGTAAGTAAAAATTTAATTGCATGGTAAATTATAGCAACTTTTAAGGTTGTTACCATATGTAATAAAATTAGAGTAAGGAAATAATGAAAAGAATGCCTGGAAGATCAATAAATTTTAGTTTGGGGGACTTATTTTCAAAGCCATGAATTTTGTGCACAGATATTATTTCTAAGAATTATGACCAAGTAACACCACTAATTGTCAGTTTGCATTAGGTAGATAAGTAGGCCATATACAGCTCCAAATCTCAGGGGCTGATCTCAGCAAAGATTTATTTTTCACTTTGCTTACAATCTAAGGTTGGCAGTGAAACTGAAGTGGGTCTAGTAGGTGAAGGAATCTCCTTCACACAGCCATTCAGACCCAGCCTTCTTCATTTAGGGACACTGCTATCTCCCTAGACCTTAGAGATCTCCTTGGGATCCTCTATATCCCATCAGATGAACAAGAAGTACAGGGGCATCTGGATGGCTCAGTCATTTGAGCGTCCAACTCTTGGTTTCAGCTTAGGTCATGACCTCAGGGTTGTGGGATTGAGCCCCGTAGTAGGCTCCATGGTCAGGTGGTCAGGAGGAGTCTGTTGAGAATCTCTGTCTCCCTTTCTATCTGCCCCCCCTCCATGCTCTCTCTCTAAAATAAATAAATAAATAAATATTTTTTAAAAAAATCAAGAAGTACAGGGACTGAGACAGAATAAAGAAGGTTGTGCATGGTTCCATAAGCCAGGCCTTGAAGGGGCGCAAAGCATTTCTGCCCACATTCCATTGGCTAGAACTCCAATCACTTGGTCCTACTTGATTTCCAGAGGCTGGGAATGTTGTCTAGCATTGTGCTGGATCACTAGGCAGTCTCTACCACTCAGTTCCTTTTCATAATGTTTCATTTCCAATACAAAAATGTGACAACTGACGAAAACCTTATTTGCCACCATGAACTCTATCTGGGATACTCTGTGTCTTATAAACTGTAATGTCAGATGCCCATACATAAGAATTGTCATCCTATTAGTCATTCTGTTAGTTTCTATGATGGCTTCTGCAGTAGTTCACGATTTAATGTAAAAGTTTAATTCTAGTGTTGGAGAATGATATGTGTAGCAACTAGCTCAGTATGCATTTTTTGTTGGGTTCCTTTTGCTCTGAAGAGCAGAGAGCAAAGAGAAGCCAACCATGTGGCAAAATTGGAATCTGTCTTCAACAATTCTTTGGTATTGACTGAACTTTGTAAGGGAATATAATTTAAATTCATTCCTTTTTTCCCCCTATTATAGGAATGGGGGCTCCCAATACTTCTGGGACTGTACATGGGACTGCTTTCACATTTCAGAGAAAACATATATTTTCCTGAACTGCCTCCTCAAGATCTGGGAAGGGCAGATAACATTAGTAACTCTATAGATATTGTATATACACCTATCTCTGATCTAACCCAGCAAATAATGAATAAAACATCATTTGCTCCCTTTTTGAAAGGTAGGTGCACTAATGGCAATAAAGAATTACTGATATCATTTTATATCTTTTTGATACGATATATACATGTTTAATTTGAACTTACAGTGATCTATTGTGCTAATTATTTAGGTAACATGACAGCTTACAAATTTAATTAGTTTTTGCTTTCTCTCAAAACAAGTAGCCTTGTAAGCCCTTTCAGCTTGATTGGGGGTGGGGGGTCCAGTTTAGGGAGGTCTACATTTCTACTGGAATTTACCTAAAACAATAAATGTATAATTTCAGATTTGTAGAATAGTGTCTAGGAGAATATGTCATTTATGGGTTGCACATGTTATTAACATGGAAACACACTAAGATTGATAACTCAGGAAAAAAACATCTAAATAAAATAAATGAAATCATGGTTATTAAAAAGTAATTTCAGAACCATGAAAAGTAAGGAAAGATAATCTAAAGATGTCCTTTCTGCGTGTAGTTTACTTTGTAAACATCTTTAAAAACTTTCATTCTAAATGAAGTCACTATGCCACTGAGATAACTAAGATAAAATATATATTTCACTCTTGGGCAAGGTGGCTGCAGTTTGGCTGTCTACTCTCTGAATCCTCGATTTCTAATGGATAACATTGCTGGCTGTTAGAAATAGTCACTCCCTCATAAGGCAAAGATCAGTTGAGGTGTCTTTGCTCCAGTAATCTGACATCTGGAATTCCCTAACTATATAAAACTACTCCAATTACCTCTACTTTTGTATCCTAATTCTCTTATGCACACTTACCCCAGCATAATATTTTTATGTACCTGAAACTTGCTGTAATACTTGCTGTTATTAAAAGAAAATACTAAATTCTCATGCATGTCTCCTGAGTCTAGAATCTAAACCATTAAAAAAAAATTTCCCTCCTTGTCTTTGGGGTAAATTTAATTTAAGTGGAAAATGATTTTAGCTTAATTCCAGTGAGAAATATATGATGACACAGCTGGATATCACATTCCATTTTGGTAAAACTCTCTACAATGCTCTCTATTTTTACCTTGTCATTCACAGAAAGAAGGGTCATTGGAGTACCCAATCAAAAATCCATGGATAAAATACTTGTAGACAATACCTCAGAAGTCATTGGAATAATCTTTCATGACACTTTCTCTTATAAATTAAAATTTTTACAGGGATATCACATTCCATTTTTGGAGGAAGATCCTTCCACAGGTGACTTTCAATATAAAATATTTTTCATGTTTCTAACGTAAGAAATAGGTCAGGTTGGGCAACAGAGATGTTTTTGATAGAACATGAGAAAATAGGGGCACCTGAGTAGCTCAGTCAAACACCTGTCTTTGGCTCAGGTCATGATCTCAGGATCTGGGATCCTGGGATCAAGCCTGCATCAAGCTCTAAGCTCAGCTTGTTCTCCCTCTGCCCCTCCCCCACTTTTGCTCCCACTCTATCTAAAAAAAAAAAAAAAAAAAAAAAAAAGAACATGAGAAAAAGCACGTTTTATTGCTAAACTTATTCCAAGGTCAGTCATATCTTGCTACTAGAAGAAAACTCTTAAAGCATTATTGAGTCATCCAACAGAAGTAAAGCGAAAGCATAAGTGCATGTTGCAGAGGATGCAGAGAGTGATAAAGACTGAGAGATCCTAGCCTCAGATGAGGTTCCAGGTTGCAAGAAAGGCACACATTGTACAATTAATGACAAGTGCAGAAAGGGAGACAGAACATGAAGACTCCTAACTCTAGGAAAAGAACTAGGGGTGGTGGAAGGGGAGGAAGGCAGGGGTGGGGGGGTTGGGGGGAGTGGGAGTGAATGGGTGATGGGCACTGAGGGGGGCACTTGACGGGATGAGCACTGGGTGTTATTCTGTATGTTGGCAAATTGAATACCAATAAAAAATAAATTCATTATTTGAAAAAAATGACAAGCGCATGGAAAGGTGCTGAGGGGTAGGAGATTTAGACAAGGGATTAGAGAAGCCCTACCTGGCAAAGTGAAGTTTAAACCAATAAGGAATAGCACATGGGGGTGAGGGTTGCTAAAGGCATTATATTTCAGATAGACAAAGAGCAAGTGTGAAAGAAAGTCCTGGGGTGACAACAGGCATCTGATGGTATATATGGAAGAAGAGCAGCTTAGCTGAACAAAGAATACAAAAAAGATGAGGCTGAAGTTACCCAAAGCTAGGTCCTATGACGCCCCACAAACCTAGAGTGATGGAGAGATGTGGAGGTACTTTAATCAGGGCAGAGAAATGATCAGACTCCCAAGCCTAAGTGAGCTCTCTGGATATAGCCCAGAGGATGAATTACAGAGAGGTCAAGGAGAATGCAATGAATCATACCAGGGAACCAATGGCGGCTTCGACCAGAGGCAGCTGAGGAGAGTGAGTGAATTTGAGGACATTTTAGGAAGCAGAATTGATATGATTAATAGAGTTGGTTCTTTTCCATTTTTTCACTGAGTGTCTACTTTGTGTCCTGCACTGTTCTGGCCCTGGGGATGGAAATGAGCAAAACATAGAGCCTGCTTGCATGAATCATTTCAATCAGGGGCAGGGGGGCAGGGTAAAAACAATGCCCTCTGCCAGGTGGTGTTTAAAGAACAAAGTAAAATAGAGAAGGCTTAGAAAATAGAGCCTGAAAGCTCTTTTAGTTGCTTTTATTTATGGTAGCTGGTAAAGACCTCTGCACTGAATTCACTTTTGAGAAGAGATAAGGATAGAGGGAAGGAGAGAGCCATGGATCCATCTGCAGGGAGAGCATATGAGCAAAAAAAGTTCTAGCACTAGAGTGCATTTAGCATTTTGAGGCCCAGCAAGGAGTGCAATGTGGTCAGAGCAGAGTGTTTCCTCTCATCTTCTTTTGACTTTCTAAGACTTTCTATACATGCTATGGTCTCCATGAATAAAAGTGCCTAATTGAAAACTCATTTGCTTCTTTTTTTCTATGTGGCTATAAGTTCTGACTGGTGGAGCCTCCTCTATATTATTTTCTCTTCAATTCTTGTTGTTTATTCTCTAATTGCTTTCATCTGATAATGTTGGTTATGCTTTTCCTTGTGCTTTTAGCTCATTGTTGGAATCGGTATGGTGAGTTTTCCTGTTCTCTGGCCAAATACTGGAGTAGTGGATTTGTGACTCTACAAACTGCAATTGATGCTTCTATTATACAGGTAAGAAAAGTTCTAATAATTAATGTAAACTAATTCCATAGGCATCAAAATTTTGATGAAAGATAATATATATATATTCAAGTTTTCATATGTTTATATAATGAAGCAGGTATACAAATGCTGCAGCTGGATTTAGGCAAAGGAATGCATTGTTATTAACTTTGAATGTTCAAGTAGCTTCAGAATAACAGGAAATTGCAAAAACAATGTACACGAAGGTTCACGTGCCCTTCACCCAATTTCTCCTAAGAGTAATATCTTGCGTAACCACAGAACAATATTAAAATCAGGAAATTGATGTTGGTATAATCTCCATAGTTTATTCAGATTTAATCAGTTTCTAATTTTTAAATAATGATTTTATTTGTTTAAATCTTACTTCAGATCACAACAAATCACTCTGTGATGGAGGAATTGATGTCAGTTACTGGTATAAATATGAAGACTTTACCTTTTATTTATAAAAACATTCTTCAAAAGGAACTCTTTATTTTCTACTGCCTGCTTAACTTTCTTCCATTTATATATTTTATAACACTTAATGCCACAAAAGAGAGAAAAAAGTGCCAGGATATGATGAAAATGATGGGTCTGCAAAAGTCAGCCTTCTGGTGAGTGAGTGATTCAAGCAGTACAAACGAATAATCGAAACTAGGAAGCAGTTAAAAAAAGTGTTATTATTTCAAAAAAATTATGGGTTAAGTTGGATACATTGGCTACTTTTTCCTTTGTTCTGATTTTTTGATTTAGTCCTTTTAAAATTTTGCTATGAAAAATGGGGATTACAATTTGCTGAGCACTTTTTCCATGCCATGAGTATATTAAGCTAATGCTGTGACAGAGATTATTCTATTAAGATCAAAGAGAATAAAAGAATTGTCTAATGTCAGATGGATGATGTTTATGGACCAGAGCTGGGACTCCAACCCAGCTGCCTTGATTGAAATTCTCCTGCTAGGTCTTCCCACAGTTATCATTTGATTTCTCCACACTCCCTCATATTGAAAAAAATGTATGATCCTATAATAGCTAGCTTGTGTGCAGAGGTATATATTTTTTTGCAGCACTTAAATGCCATATGTTGGAATTGAGATAGCATATAAATTGTGCCCAGCACATATAGCACTTAGGATGGCATATAAGAAGGACTTAATAAAAACATTTACTTCATATATTGATATATTTGTATCTTGCCTCATTCACAAATGATTTAAATTATTTTAATATTTTTTATCGTTTTATTTTTTAAAAAATATTTTATTTATTTGAGAGAGAGCACGTGCACACACCAGCAGCAGAGAGGGGCGGAGGGAGAGGGAGAAACAGGATCCCGGCTGAGCAGGTCACACATGGGACTTGATCCCAGGACCCCGGGATCATGACCTGAGCCAAAGTCAGATGCTTAACTGACTGAGCCACCCAGATGTCTCTAATGATTTTTAAATATATGTATATATATTTTAAAATGTATTTTTATGTATGTCTCTATGTGTGTGTATTTGTATTATAATAAAAATAAATAATTGAGGAATAGAAACAAGGCCTAACAAAATGAAGAGTAGGTAAGACTAGCAGATAAAAATGCAAATCATAAAAACTCTAAGCTTCCAACAGGCCAAAGCAGAGAATTCTGCAATGCAATCAGATGCAAAATCCACATTGCCCAGGAAACGGAAAAATAATCTGTTCATTTTAAAAGAAGTCTAACATTTTTCAATATTGAATCCTGGAAGATATTTCTTATTATAGTCCCCATATCAAGAAAATTACTCTTTATGAATGTAAGACTACCTGGAATGGATAAGGAGCTGTTTTTTGAACAATCTTTTGCAAGCTACATGTTCTCTGAAATAAAACTATGGTCTAGGAAATTTTATATTTCCTATAAAGTGTATTTGATTAAAAGAGGGAGTTTTGATTCTAAGATACCTTAATTGTGAATAGAAAAAGAGGGAACTGTTTCTGAAACCAAAAAGGAAGGAGAGGAATGGTTTGAATGGAATTTTGGCAAATGCAAAGGAATGAATGGAGTTTGTTAGGAGGGAAGGGGAGGAATCTGTGTAAAAGGACCATTTTTCAGTCTAGGGACCCTCTTGTGGGGCAGCATCCCTGTAGTCACCTGAGAATAGGTAGGCACAACTCAACTCTAGATTAAAATCAGAAAGGTATTGGATGTTTAGATGTGAGTTCATTCTCAGGATAAATGCTTCCTAGTATGCATGTAAACTAGATTTAGCAAAATGGATTTATAGGTCCTTAAAACTAAGAAGGAAAAAATCTGAAATGTCTTTATTAAGTACAGAGTGTTTATTGGAAATAAGTTTTATGACAACCTTTTAAAAAATAATGTAATAAATTTGAAATACATCAACATTTATTATTTCAGTGTGATACCTGAATTGCTTTGGTTTTATCATGAAGGTTTTCATAGCTTTAGTAACATCTCCCTCCACCCCAACTCCCTGCAATGAGCTCCCTTTTCTAGGTAATGTTTTAAATTCCTTAATTTGTAATTCTCCTATAGATTTTCAATTCCTACCTATAGTAGTTCCCTTCTGTACTCAGGAAGCGGATTCTGCAGAATGCCATATGCTTTCCAAAAATGCTGATGTTTCTAATAAAGGCTGAATCATTATAATGACATGACCTTTAAAAAAAAGGTCGAATAAGCAGTAATTAAACCTATTGTAGTGGGACATATTGATGCAAGTTCCTGCTTTCATTTTATTTTTTAAATTTTTTTTCAAGTTCCTGGTTTTAATACTCTCGCTATTTTTTTTCCAGTTGTTTAATTCTTATTCAGTTGACCGATTTTATGTACAGGAAAGAGCTCCGGACTGAGAAAGGACTGTGACAAATCTTAACTTTGTTACTGATTTACGTTGTTGACCTTGAATAGGTCCATTAAGTGGTAATAGGAACTACAGTTTACTTATCTGGAAAATGCGAAACGGGCTCAAACACCCTGTGGGCTAGTTAGATGGAAGATAGAATACTATTTCTTAATAACTACCTCATAAAAATGTGAATACCAGCACATCTAAAGCAAAGCAGCATGAACACTTAAGAATGTACCATAGGGGTGCCTGGGTGGCTCATTTGGCTAAGCATCGGCCTTCAGCTCAAGTCATGACCCAGGAACCCAGGATTGAGTTCCCTCTGCCCCTCCCCCTGCTCATGCTCTCTCTCTCTCAAATAAATAAATTAAATATTTTAAAAAAGAGTATACTGTAATTTATATCAGTTGAAAAAAGAAATCATAATAGGAAAAGCAATAATAGGATGGGCTTTGTGGAGTTATGAAATTTCAGTTTTTTACTGCTAGGGAGAGTGGAGGTCATGCCAGCTGGGATTCTCAAAAATGGTCAAATTATCATCTGCCCCTAGTGCTTCCATGGTTGCTTGATTGATCAGCAGATGTTAAATTTCCTTCCGCTTCTACAGTTAGAACATTTTGGTAATATGTAATCACACTTAAGATACAAAAATGACAAGTACAAGAGTGTTCTTGTTTTTTCTTTTCTTTTTAAAATTATTTTCAGAGGTAGAATTTAGTGATTCATCAGTTGCATAGAACACCCAGTGCTCATTACATCACGTGCCCTCCTCAATATCCATCGCTCAATTATCCCTTCTCCTCTCCCACCTCCCCTCCAGCAACCCTCAGTTTGTTTTTTAGACTTCAGCATCTCTAATGGTTTGCCACCCTCTCAATTTTTATCTTACTCTATTTTTTTCTTCCCAAGTACAAGAGCGTTCTTGGTAACAATGCATCAGAAATAAAAATCGGAAACAACTTAAATGTCCATGGACAGGAGAACATTGGAATATATTCAGACAATGAAATATTACACAGCAGTGTATAATATTGTATATGTTGATTGATAAAAGGCAAGCAGCAGAAGAATACATGCAAGATCATGCTATTTATGCAGTGTTCATACTATTTATAAAATATGTGAACACAGAACTTATGCCTAGCCAGTAGGCAGCAGCCCAGCCATGCCTATGTAATATTAGTAATATTTTATTTATTAATCTAGGTGGCAAGTAGATGGTAAATGTTGTACTATTCTTTAGATATTTTTGTACATTTTAAATATTTCATAATGGAATTAAAATAATTAAAATAATTTTTGTCTTTATGTAGGATCTCCTGCGGTTTAATCTATGCTGGTTTCATCTTCATTGTTTCCATAATGATGACAGTTATCATAACAGTTACCCAAATTATAGTCATGACAGGCTTCATGGTCATATTTACACTCATTTTCTTATATGGTTTATCTTTGGTAAGTTCATACATAATATTACCATATTCTCTGCTTTAGATCTTAGCTGTCTGTAGCAAAAATGAATTTCTCTGGAGGTCACTACAGTTATTTCTTTCACGTCCATTTTGTATGTGTGTGCATATGTGTGTGTTTGGTTGAGAAATCTCCATCAATGTGAGAAGATTATGTAATATAAATAAAATCGAACCTCTCTTTTGCATAAAATTCTGAGTTAATGAAATGATGCCCCCAAAAGAAAAAAATGATTCTAAAATTATTTTGACTTTAAGACTTTTCTAGATGATTTTAGAGGCTGCCCTTGAGGAGCGGACCCATCTCTTTTCACCAAAGATTCTCTGTAACAATGGTGGCTTTCACAGTATCTTTCTCTGACACATGACCTTGCCCTCACTTCCTGTGTCAAACTTCTTGCTTCGTAAAACAAGACCCTCTAAATTCTGCAGAGGGTGCATAGATGCTCTTTGTAATACATTAATGTAGGTTCTTTTTAAAAAAGATTTTATTTATTTATTCATGAGAGACACACAGAGAGAGGCAGAGACACAGGCAGAGGGAGCAGCAGGCTCCATGCAGGGAGCCGGATGTGGGACTCGATCCTAGGACCCTGAGCCTAAGACAGATGCTCAATCTCTGAGCCACCCAGGTGTTCCATTAATGTAGGTTCCTTCAGTGTTTCCAAGTCTGCATTTCTGTCCTTTTCTTAGCTCTCATACAACTTGTCCCCACCTTTTCTTCGTCAACTAAAGCCCAACAGTTGAGGAGGGCAAAAAAGAATCCTCTTTACAAAGAGGTTGAAGGAAAGGCTGAGCATTAATATTTTCATCACTGTCTCACTGATATATATTTATATTATGATCTAAAGATCCATATTTTATTGTGCTACCAATGATGCTCAGGGAACTAAATCTGTTTAATGGCTAGATGTCTTCTCTCTCTTTCAGATAGCTTTAACATTCCTGATGAGCGTGTTGTTAAAGAAGACTGTCCTCACCAATTTGGTGATGCTTTTCCTCAATGTGTTTTGTGGGACTATAGGATTCGGTGTGTATTATAGACAACTTCCTTCCTCTTTGGAGTGGATTTTGAGTATTTGCAGCCCCTTTGCCTTCACTGCTGGGATGAATAAGGTAAGAACATAGTTAATTGCTTTTTATTGAACTTTCAAAAGAATTTGATATTTCGTGACTTCATAATCACTCTTTCAATTTAAGAGCATTTATTCTAAACGATTTTACCCTAAAGCTAGATTTGAGAATGTTATTATTACTTTGTAGAAAAATCATCATCACACAAGGAAACTTAAATAAGAACATCTTGACTACAACAGATTTCATGTCTCAGATGTGTTTTCATTTTGAAGCCTTTTCTTCTTGTTTCTCAAGCTTTATATAATGAAGAGATTCTCTAGTTTACTAAAAAGCATTGTATAAACCTCTGCTTGAAACCTCAAGTCTGAAAAGTTTTCAAGACTATAAAGAGTTCAGCAAATAACAACAAAGTATATCAAAATACTCATGGACTAGATCAAGAAATAGAAAGATGCCACAATTCCAGAGCTCCTCCAAACACTCCTTCCTCCTAAAGGTGAAAGTGCTGTGATCATCATTTCCTGCCTTTTCATTTATCACCAATGTGTGTTCCTAAGTATAATTTTTTAGTGTTGCCTGTTTGAAACTTTATATAAGTGATAGTCTACACATTTTTTTGAAATTCTGGTTTTCTTCCCACTCAACATTATATTTTTAGATCCCATCCAGTTTCCGTGTAGCGCTAGTAGTATTCTATTGTGTGACTATACAATTGATTCTCTTGTTAGTGAACAAAAATATATTCCAGTTTTTGACTTGTATTAACTCTGCAAAAAAAAATTCTTCTACATATTTCCTAGTGAATATGGGCATTCAGTTGTGTTTGGCATATATGTAGGAGTTGAATAGTAGGACTTAAATATGGATATCTTAATCTTCATAGCTATGCCAAATATTTTTCCAAAGTGGTTACATCAATTTACTTTTGCACCAAGAGTTTCCGAGTTACATTTGCTCCAAATCTTCACCGGCATTTGACAACAGTCAGTCGTCCAAATTTTAGCTATTCTGGTGAATCTTCAATATTAATCCTTATTGTATTAATTTGCATTGTCTTGATTCTTTTTTTAATGAGTTTCATTCTTTTTCATATGCTTACTGACGTTTTGGTTTCTCCCTTTAATAAAGCGCCTATCCAGTTCTTTTGCCCATGTTTTAACCGACTTTTTAGCTTTTCCTTATCACTTTGTAGGAATTTCTTATATAAGCCAGATATGAGACATTTTTCAGTTATTTGTTGCTTTTTCAGTTATTTGATCTTTTTACTCTTTTAATGGTGCTTTTAATGAGCAAGTTTCTTAATTTTGATAAAGTCCAGTTTGTCAAGTTTCCTTTACTGTAGAGTTCTTTTTTTATCTTTAAGAAATCATTGCATTTCCCAAGATTATAAAGAGATGCTCCCATGGCTTTTTTCTGGAAGTTCAATTGATTCTGCTTGTACAGATATAAAATCCATTTCAGAATAACTTTTGTGTATCTATAGGTAGATGCAATATTAGTTTTTCTACATGAATATCCAATTTCTTTTACTTCATTTATTGAAAAGATTATCCTTTCCTTGAACAGATTGCAGTATCTCCTTTGTCATAGCTTTACCAATTCTGTATTGACCCATCTGTCTATCCTTCTACTGTTGCCACATTGTCTTAATTGTTTTTGCTCATATATCCTGATATCTGGTAGTAATTTTGTCACTAGATTTTCTTTTCCAAGAGATTCTTTTCTATTCTAGTTTCTTTGAATGATGGAAATTTTAGAATTAACTTATCAAGGTACACACACACACGTATGCACAAAGCTGTTGACATTTTGATATGGTTGATTTTTTCAATCAATTTGAGCGAAATTGACACTTTAAAAAATATTTATTTATTCATTTGAGAGACAGAGAGAGCGTGCAAAGGAAAGGGCAGGGGGAAAGAGAGAATCACAAGCAGACTCCCTGCTGAGTGTGGAGTCCAATGCGGGGCTACATCTCACAATCCTGAGATAATGAATGACCTGAGCTGAAATCAAGAGCTAGACTCTTAGCTAACTGAGCTACCCAGTTGCCCTGACACTTGTCTTTTTAAGATTTTATTTATTTATTTATTTATTTATTTATTTATTTATTTATTTATTTATTTATTTAAGAGACAGAGAGAGACAGAGAGAGCATGAACAGAGGGAGGGATGGATGGAGAGGGAGAAGCAGAGAGAGCCTGATGTGAGGCTTGATACCAGGACCCTGGGATCATGGCCTAAGCCTAAGATAGATGCTTAACCTATTGAGCCACTGAGGTGCACCGCCCACCCCCTGACACTTTTTTTGGATCATGAACATAATATATCGTCACATTCATTTTCCCTTAGTAATTGTTTTAATTTTAAGTACTGAGCCTTGTACATTTTTTATTTATTCCAAAGTTTTTGATACTTTTGATGCCATTATTAATAGCATCGGTGTTTAAATTCTAATTTTTAAATGTTTGTTATAATGTCCTTATAGGAAATGCAACTGATTTCTGTAAATTGGCACTGTATCCAGTATTCTTGCTATATTAAAACTAGTATTTTTCTGAGTTTTATCTTGGAATTTTCTTATGTATAATTATGGTGTCTACAAATAATAATGGTTTATTTTTTTGCTTTTGCAGTCCTTATGCCAGTTACCTATTACTCTTGCTTTACTGGGGAGACTGGAACCTTTAGTACAATGTTGAATAGAAATGCAAGCAAAGGCATAATAAGTATGATTTTTGGTGCTGGTCTTTGTACAGTCTATTTTACCGAGTTAAGGAAGATCACTTATTATCTTAGTTTGGGAAGAGACTTTCTTTATTATAAGTGGATATTAAATTGTATCAAATGCGTTTTGTGCATCTATTTGATTAACCACATTAGTGTCTTTTTCAATCTGTTTTTTGGTTGAATTACATAGATTGATCTTCAAATGTCCACTCAGAATTGCAACCCAGATCTTCAAATGTTAAGCCAGACTTGAGAATAAACTCAACTTTGTCATGAAATGTTAAGATTTTGACAGAAATAGAGTTGTAAATTGCCTAGTGTGAGGAACTGGGCTTGGGAGCTGGGCTTCTTGTGTTCTGAGTTCAGCTGGGCCACTCTTTACTATATGATTTTGACTTTGGTTGGTTAAGGTACTCGATTCCTCTGTGCTTCACTTTGACCATATGTAAAATGCACGTAAAAATAATAAAGCCTGCCCCATAGGGTTATGAGGTGGATTAAGTGAGGTATTATAAAAAGCCTGAGAACACCTAGAACATAACACCTATTTTTGCATGACAAAATTATACACATATCTTTATTAGCCATAATAACTAGAGCAAGAAGTTCTCTTATCATTATCCTACTGTGATGCTTCAAATGATTCTTCATATTCTTCCTAAAATGTGTATTTTTTGCTGCATAGAGTAGATATTTTGTAATATGGTAGTGATTTTATGAAAACAAGAAAATGATTTATCACTTAAATTCCTATTCTTAGAACATTATATTTTTTTAAAAGATTTTATTTATTTATGGGATGCCTGGGTGGCTCAGCGGTTGGGCATCTGCCTTTGGCCCAGGGCCTGATCCCAGGATCCGGAATCGCATCGGACTCCTTTGCATGGAGCCTGCTTCCCCCTCTGCCTGTATCTTCTGCCTCTCTGTCTCTGTGTGTCTCATGAATAAATAAATAAATAAATTTTAAAAAAAATTAAAAAATAAAAGATTTTATTTATTTATGCATGAGCGACACAGAGAGACACATAGGCAGAGGGAGAAGCAGGTTCCCTGTAGGGAGCCCGATGTGGGACTCGATCCTGGGATGATCCTGGGACTTGATCTGGGGACTCTGGGATCACACCCTGAGCCAAAGGCAGATGCTCAACCACTGAGCCACCCAGGCGTCCCAAAACATTGTGTTTTTTAAATCTGTTTTTCCTTCCAATAACCCTTGGATGCTGTCAAATAGAAAAAGTTACACCAATAACTTCATTATAAGGGTTTCTTAAAAAAACCTATTTAATAAAATGATAATTCTTACTGCTATACTGAATTACTGAATTATTTTTATGTATTTAACTTAAATATTTATTATTATTATTTCTGTCTGAATCTTAGATTATCTACTTCGATAATGCTATGAGTGGTGTCATTTTACCTTACTCTTCAGGAGATTCATATGTAATGATTGGAACTTTTTTCATATTGGCTTTTGATGCACTTTTCTACTTGGCATTGGCATTATACTTTGAAAAAGTCTTACCCTGTAAGTAAAAGTGACTTTTCTCTGACTTCTGCATGTATTGATTACATTGTACATTTTTACTTAAATGTATATTAAGAAATAAAGAATAACAAATATTTCATTCACAAGCTGAATGAGTTCGTTATTTCTACTTCATAGTTTTAATGATTTAAAGGAATTTATATGTATAAACAATTATTCTTCTGATTTTAATAATACATGTTACAAATACACAGTAATTAAATATTACTTTTCTAAAGAATCCCTGAAAATGTTTTCAAAGAATGATGTTTAGGATTTGTTTCAGAACAAACTGAAACAAATTAATTCTCTTTTTAAAAGATTTTATTTATTTATTCATGAGAGACACAGAGAGAGGCAGCAACACAGGCAGAGGGAGAAGCAGGCTCCCTGCAGGGAGCCTGATGCGGGACTCAATCCCCGGACCCTGGGATCACACCCTGAGCCGAAGGCAGACGCTCAACCACTGAGCCAGGCAGGTGCCCCTGAAATTAATTAGTTCTTAACATGGTTTTGTCTAGTGTGGATCCATCATCCAGTTGAAGTGCTTCTTAATAAATAGTTCTTAAGGCACCTGGGTGGCTCAGTCAGTTAAGGGCCCGATTCTTGGTTTCAGCTCAGGTCATGATCTCATAGGTCATGGGATTGAACCCTGTCTCTGGCTCCCTGTTCAGTGGTGAGTCTATTTGAAATTCTCTCCCTCTGCCCCTCCCTCCACGAGTACTCTCTCTTTCTCTCAAATAAGTAAACAAATCTTTAAAAAAATAAATAGTTCTGACAAGAACGTGGGGGAAAATGTAAACTAGACATCTAGAAAGAGCCTCAGGTGTACTCTCCTATTCACCCTTCCTTCTGGGAGGACCATTTCAGAAGGGGAGATGTTCATTCTTTAAGGAAATAACAAAATAGAAATTTTGTTAAAATAGAAAATAGAAATAGCATTTTTCTGAAACGTTTTTGTACATTGTTCATATTTACAGAACTATATTACTCAGTTAAATTTTCTCTCTTACAAACAACCCAAAATTTCCCAAGTCCAGCATTTCTTCACACATGCTAGAATCAGAACACTTTTTTCCTTGCACCATCTTATTTACCTTATTTTTTATGTTCTTTCCACTTTGTATTTAAAACTGTCTTGTATGTTTCTATGCAACTATTTTATATATTCCTATCTTTCTGTCACTTCTAGTTTAATATCTGAAAGCTCTTCATAACAAATCCTATTCATTGTTTTAAATTGGAAAATGATACTATATCTATCCTGAACAAATACAATTTCTTCTTGTACTTTATATTCATGTACCATATGGATTTCAGTATTATGTCCAATCATGTTGTTGTGATCAAGTGATTTATTTTTTCTTTTGAGAGAGAGAATACAGTGAGTGTGGGGAGGGGCAGAGGAAGAGAGACTCTTAAGCAGGCTTCATGCTCAGCATGGAGCCTGACACAGGGCTGGATCTCACCACCCTGAGATCATGAGCTGAGCCAAAATCAAAAGTTGGTCACTTAACCCAGTAAGTCACCCAGGTGCCCCGGTGATCAAGTGATTTCTTAAGTTCACGGACATGTTTACAGTTGTTTTTATGCGCTGTATTAAGGCTTTTCCCCCAAATATTTGGTTCTGTTCATCCTAAATGCCTTTTAGATCACATTTTTTCAAACCTTTGTTGTATATATACTTTCTTGAAAGTACTATTATACTGTTTAACTTTTGTGACAGTATATTATTTCATTTGAATTTTCACTGTTTCCTTCATGAAAAGTTTTCAATTAATAGGAAGTTAGGAAGAAAAGAATTTCTCTATGATGCTTAAAAGTCTAAGACACTCTGCACTATTTTTAAAATAAGGCTTCTTTACTCATTGTTTTAATGTTGCTAATCCAATATTTTATGGTCTCTTGGTTAATTAGATGGAAATGAGCACCGTTCTTCTCCATTATTTTTCCTGAAATTACCTTGTTTCCAACATCAGAGGACTAATAATAAGGTCTTTGAGAAAGAAATAGATACCGAACACCCCTCTGATGATTATTTCGAACCAGTAGCTCCAGAATTCCAAGGAAAAGAAGTCATCAGGTAATCACATTTGTCCCAATATACAGGTGCAAGGCAAATGAATTATTTGACCAACAGCAACAGGGTGAGCCTGAGCAAAATGCTGAGGAAAATATTTGTCTTTGTGAATGTACTTTGAACTTTTCATGTGACAACCAATCTCTACTGATTGCTCCTTGAAGGGAAAATTCTCTTTGCTTCGGCTCCATATAATGTTACCATATCACCCGCCATGTTGTTTCACTCCTTATTTCTGTATTGATTCCCTTTTTCCCAGGTTCTCTCCTCTTTATATACCAATGAGCACTTTGTCTTTCTCTAGCCACTTGTTAGCTATACATACAGAGTTTTTTTTTTAAGATTTCATTTTATTTATTCATGAGAGACACAGAGAGGGGCAGAGACACAGGCAGAGGGAGAAGCAGGCTTCCTGCGGGGAGCCCGATGTGGGACTTGATCCCAGGATCTTGGGATCATACCCTGAGCTGAAGCCAGATGCTCAGCCACTGAGCCACCCATGCATCCCAAAGCATGCAGAGTTCTGACCATAATCAAGGTCTTATCTGTGTAAACATGCACATTTTTAAATTCACAACTGGCTCTCTCTCACCTAATACCCTTCCTCCCAATTTTTCCTTCTTGTCTTGTGGGGGCAGCATTTGTATGCACAATTGTTCATTCTTATCATTTTAGCTCATTCATGCAACATTCCCTGAACATAGGCAGGATGTCTGCCCCAAGCAAATGCTATTTTCATCTCTGAAATTTAAAAACAAATGGTTGCTCCTAATTGGAAATTTCTTTATTAAAATAAAATATTAAACCCCATTTCAGTGTGCGTCCCACTGTGCAGAGAAAGGCAGAGATATAATACCCTGTCAGATTCAGCACCTTTTAAGCCTATTTTATATTTCCTGACTCTTTGGTTAACCCCACCCACTGCCAGCATCCTGGTTGGATGAATGTCCTTACCTTCATTTTGTTTTATGCTCAGAGAAAAGGGTGGCTAATTTCTGTCTCCTTTTGAATTTGAAGATGCACTGTACATGATCTTACATAGTCATGACATCTCTAATCTGTTGGAGCCTAACTTCCTACCTCGTCCTGCATTAATTTCCTTTGGGATTCTAATGTGCATTCAGGTTTGGTAATCACTCATTTAGAGGTGTGTGTGTGTGTGTGTGTGTGTGTGAGAGAGAGAGAGAGAGAGAGAGAGAGAATGAGATGAAACCTTTATATGTGGGAGACTAACATTCAGGGAAAAGAATAGGGTCAACACTAGGTTGATGTTGAAATCATGATAATGAATGAGATAACCTCTCAAGAGAGTCTAGAGTGAGAAAACCAGCATGGACATGGAGAACCCTGTGGAACATCAAGATGATGTGCTTGGCAAAAGAAAAGGAACTGACAAGGAAACAGAGAAGGGGCATTTAGAAAAATAGAAGGAAAACCAGTACGTTGAATGTTACCTTGAATATGGACACTTTCAACAAGAAAAGCATCACCAATGGTGACCCATAATCCCATAAGTAAGGATAGAAAAGTCTGTTGCATTTGGTGATTAGGAGGCCGCTAGTGATTTCAGGATGAAGAGGTTCACTATAGCGATGGGTTCAGAAACCAGAGTGATTGAGGAGGAAGTGAGAAGGCAGGTGTGGCAAGTTTGCACTCTGATTATATCCAAAACAGAGTTACAGTCCAAAGAGAAGCTATCAGAGTGAAAACTATAGAAAGCACAGGCGACAGAGGGTATGATTAATGAGCAAGTTTGGAGGGGATGGGAGAGGATGGGAGGTGATACTTAAATAGTACAGATAAATGAGTTGATCTTGTATAGAATAGAAAACGCCGAGTAGTCTAAGACGAGAGGAAGAATGTGAGAACAATTCCAAACTGTTCTGCTTTTCTAAGCAAAACACTAATCGTTTAATTGTAACCTTCCAAAAAGGCTCTTGTACTTTCTCTTTCAGGGGAAATGATTACTCAAAAAGAAGTCTTTGTCTTTCTAGTACACTGATTACACCATCCCTTATTTCACATAAAGAGGTTGATGCATCTATTTCAACCATGGTTGTTCCTGATCCCTACTACTTTCACTTCTGTATTGGTTGAGTAAACACAACTTCTGTCATTTCAGAATCAGAAATGTTAAGAAAGAATATACGGGAAAGACTGGGAAAATGAAAGCATTGAAAGGTAAAGGCGAACATTTCATTGTTTCATCGACTTCTTTTTACAAAAAATGAGGAAATCTTAATGTGAAACCTGTGTAAATACAGACAAACAAAACATAAAAAAGAAAACAATACAAACAATCTAACTCTACCACTTGGAGATTAATCATGATTAAGAGCTGGCTATAAAGTCCTTCTAGGTGTTTCACGGATCTATTAATTTACAAGAATAGGGTCATGTAATGAAAAGTGTGGTTTCACTTTTTTAAATTTATGTTATTTTACTTTTAAGATTTTATTTATTTACTTGAGAGAGTGTGAGCGAGAGAGACCACGAGCTACAGTGAGGGGCAGAGGGACAAGTAGACCCCCCGCGGAACGGGGAGGCTGATGCAGGATTCAATCTCAGGACCCCAGGGTCATGACCAGAGCTAAAGGTAGTCGCCTAACTGACTGAGCCACCTAGGCACCCCTTCACTTTGATTTTAAAGATAAGTTTGCTAAAAACAATGTTGTATTTTATTTGCGCTATGAGGAAGGAACATCTAGACTTAAAATTGATAATTTTTTAAGGAACAGGGAATGTACATAGTTTCTATGTACTGGTGAGATTGACTAAAACAAGATGAGTAACACCACTGACCATGAATTAAATTTCACAAGTCACTATCTGCAGAGCAAACACAGTTATAATTTTGAAGGAACCAATGTATCTGATACTAAATTCTAACAAATACAGTTTTCTATAATAAACATTTAAGTAAGCATCCAAGTTAGTGGCAACATTTCATAGAGGACAGCTTGCTTTTATTCATAATGATTTTTAGGAAGAATGTAATTGATTTTCACAAGAGATGGAACCCTTAAAAGTCATGAGAGAAGAGCCATAGACCTTCCCTAAGGTTGAGAGTTCTCAGTCCGATGTGTGTGTGTTTCTCGCAGATCGTGTGCCTTAACTCGATCTTATTTATTGCTCTGAGGTCATTTCTCACTTTGAGAATTTCCTGTACCCGTGCCAGCAAATTTATTCTCACCCCAGGTTTGTCCCATCCAAGGCCATCTAGATTTGTGGTTTCTTTCTTTAATTTTAGCCAGGGACATACTGCAGTATTTTTAAAATTTGTCATTTCAACTTCCAGAGCACATTATGAACTACTTTTGTAATTATCAGTAACCATGTGCTCCTTTTGTACTCATCAATAACCATGAACTCCTTTTTTACATCTAAACATCTCAAAAAATTTAAAAATTAAGAGTGATGAATATCAATACATAGAAAACTATATGAAATCACCAATTACAGCTGCTCTTTGGGAAGTAAGGGGGGAGCTTCTCCCATGCAGCTAGTTTCTGTAGCAACTTCAGAAAGCCTTCGGGGACACGCTTTGAAGTCCTTACCTACAGCCTATCCCTCAGTGACTAAATAGGATTCTGTTGTATGGATACCTTGATTTACTTAAACTTGTGTACAAAAATCTGGCTTGTATCCAATTTTTTTCATTATCATAGAAAAAACACTATAATGAGCATTTCCTTTCAATCCTTGTAAATATCATTATTTCCTGAATAGAAATTTCTAAAAGCAGATTACTCAAAGGGACTGTATTTTTCAGTTTCTTATTCATATTTCAAGTTATTTCCCTCCAAGCTTATAAGAATTTATACGCTTGTGGGAATAAGCAATAATTAAAAATAACCGTAATAATAGCAACAAACAGTTGAAGTTTCTTGAGTACTTAGTGTGTGCTGGCAACTATGATAAGTGATTTACATACTTTTATTTCATTTAATCCTGTGAGATACATAATATCTCTCCCACTTTGCAGATGAAGAAACTGAGGCTTATATTTATTTATTTTTTCTGGTTAATATGGATCAATTCCAACATAGATATTACCAGTTTTCTCTTACCCTAGAAAGCACCATTTTTTTCCCCCATTTAAAAATAGTAAATGTAAAATTTGTTGATGGAGTACCTGGATGGCTCAGTTGGTTAAGCATCTGCTTTTGGCTCAGGTCACAATCCCAGGGTCCTGAGGTGGAGCTCCGCATCAGGCTCCCTGCTCAGTGGGGAACCTGTTTCTTCCTCCCCCACTGCTTGTTCTTTCTCTATCGCTCTCTCACATAAATAAACAAAATCTTTAAATAATAAACAAACAAGAAAATAAAAGTTGTTGATGTATTTGTTTAGTTGTCCCACTATTGTTTATTAATTAATTCATCTTTTTGATAAATTTAGAAGGTTGTCTCATTAATCTTTACTTTTTATGTTTACTTTGCTCCATCTTCTTTGGTATTCCATCAGTTAGTGTATCCTGGAGTAGTAATATTATCTTTATTATATTTACTCTACTGGTTACCTTATTACTAACATATTATTTTGATTGTTATTTTTTATTTAAATTCAATTTGCCAACATATAGTAAAACACCCAGTGCTCATCCCATCAAGTGCCCTCCTTAGTGCCTGTCACCCAGCTACCCCATCCTCCCACCCACCTCCCCTTCTGCAACCCTTGTCTGCTTCTCAGAGTTCATATTATTTTGATTATTAGAGTTCTCCAATATATTTTAATACCATGTAGTCAAAACTAATTTCTTGATATTCTTTCATTTTTCTTATTTATTTGAGTTTATTTTTCCAATTATTTTTAGGATCTTTTAGTCAAATTATAAGTGAGGATTTTCATGGATTGGATTAAAATAGGAGGAATTTTCTCTTTACATGTACTTATTATTACCAGCACATTTAATAGCTGAGTAAAGTGAACCTCATAGTGTATAGTTTATCCAAGATCATCCAGATAGAAAATGGAAGAACTGGAATTCATCCCAGTTGTTAATTAATTTCAATGTTTGAAAGTAGGTCACATAATTTAATTGAAGGAACCTGATCTCTTAGATATAACATATTATAAAATTCTTAAGAATTTCATCCAACGACTTTTCATAACAGAGTTTGGTTTTCACTTGGTGGTAAAGAAAACAAACAAAGAAAATAATAAAGAATTCTTAATGATTTTTTTCTACTGACCTATAAATACAAAAGGTTTGTAATAAAAGAAAAGAAAATTAAAAAAAAAGAAAAGAAAATTTATAACAGGAGAAAAACATAAATTTTTGGTGAATGTATTTTAAAAGGTAAGTAATGCCATGAAAAATGCATATCATTTAACATTTGAAATTGTAAGCTAGAAAAGAATAGCTTAGGATCAAAATCTGTGTATGTGTATATTTACATGTTCTTATATGCACATGCACATACACTGGAATTAAGTGTATTATAATGCTTAAATCTGAAAATATAGTTAATTTTATTTTCTTATGTGCTTGTATTTATTTCACAAATATTCTACAGTAAGCATGTTATGTTAGAAGCCAGGAAAATTTTGGATATTATATGTTTTAAACTACTTAAATGCTTGAAAATATACAACTATAATAAATTTTTTGTTCTACTTTTAGAATCAGCTCTTTCTAATTCTTTCTTATTTATAATGTTAATATTTTATTCTAAAAACAGACTTGACTTTTGACATATATGAAGGTCAAATCACAGCAATTCTGGGTCATAGTGGAGCTGGCAAATCTTCATTGCTGAACATCCTTAATGGGTCATTTGCTCCAACAGAAGGTGAGCAAAAAGAAATATCTCAAAGACAAGATGTCTAGAGGTCATATGCTGCCTTATTTTAAGTTTAAATCTGACCGCTTAAGAGAAAATAATGTTTCTCTAACATCATTTACCACACCGTATGATTTTGAATATATTTTATATTTCCCAAATTTTTATGAAAATCATTAGCCTTATTCTATTGCTACGTGATATTCCAGGGAAAATATATACCACTCTGAACATATATTTATGTTAAGATTAATTCATAGTTGCTACTAAATTGTGAACTCATTATTTTAGATATGAAAATATGCCAGCATTTTCCTAATAAGATCTCTAAGCATTAATAAAGTGTATTATCTTGCCAAAATTATTTTTAACTTCTATATTTAGGATCAGTTACTATCTATAATAAAAATCTCTCTGAAATGCAAGACTTGGAGGAAATCAGAAAGATAACTGGTATTTGTCCTCAATTCAATGTTCAATTTGACATGCTCACCGTGAAGGAAAACCTCAGGCTGTTTGCTAAAATAAAAGGAATTCAGCCGCACGAAGTGGAACAAGAGGTAAATGGGTATGCTTAGATTAACGAGTTAAATTTGCTGGCTTAAATCATGACCACAGAATTCACCTCAGCAATTTACCTGCCCTGTGCTAAATAAAATTTAGGCAGTAGGTCTTATAAAAAAGAACTCGGATCTCCTGCTATAATGGACAGTAAGAATTATATAGTATGGATTGTCTTGGATTTTAAGCTTTGTGTATTTTCTTGCATAGGTACAAAGAATTTTATTAGAATTGAATATACAAAACATTCAGGATAATCTTGCTACACATTTAACTGAAGGACAGAAAAGAAAGCTGACCTTTGGGATTGCCATTTTGGGAGATCCTCAAGTAAGTGAGATTCTGCATGTGGTGGAATGCAGATAGAATATTAGTAAAAAGTCAAGCTCTTCTTTTACCACTAAAAGTAGTAGAGATTTCATTGTAACGCATCAGGAGAGAATCTGCTGTTAAACTATTAATATAAGCATACTGGACATAAATGATTGGATAGTTGTTATTATTTGGTTTTTATTCTTATCCATGCAATCATGTGGAAAGAGTTAATGTGAGAGAGATATATTTTATTTTATATATTATCATCCTTGGCAGATTTTGCTATTAGATGAACCAACTGCTGGCTTGGATCCCTTTTCAAGGCATCGAGTATGGAACTTCCTCAAGGAACACAAAGCAGGCCATGTAATCCTCTTGAGTACCAATCTCATGGATGAGGCTGACATCCTGGCTGGTAATTGTTGGTTTTATCTCAGTTTTGTAATGAAGAATTTGGGGAATGTTTATTTCTGGGGCAAGCACTGAGCTCCCATGACTTTGGTGTGTGTTCCATTCCATAGCAGTCCCAGGAATGGCAAAGTCTAACAACCCTATAGAATTCTTCACTGACTATAAGTTTGCTAGACTGTGACCACTAATAACAAAATTGTAATTTTGTAAGCTTTCAATTAATTTAAACATTGAAATCATTATATATCTGGTTGAAAAATATTCACTTATTCTTTAGCATCCAGAGTGGAAAATGTGCCAATTTGTTGTTGTTGTTGTTGTTGTTGTTGTTTTTAAAGAATTATTGGAGGGCACAGAAATAGACTGGAATTCATAAGCTCACTTTAAATTCATCAATTTTGATGTGTATTTCAACTTTTTAAATGTACATTAGATACATTTATTTCCTGTAGAGCACTTCGCCTTTGGAAGTCTGAGCTTTGTCCCTTCCCCCAAATTTTTGAGAGAGGGAAGAAATGACACCTATCATCCTTTCTCTCTTGCTTCTTTTTAATCAGATAGGAAAGTGATCATGTCCAATGGGAGACTGAAGTGTGCAGGGTCTTCTGTTTTTTTGAAGAGAAAATGGGGTCTTGGATATTACTTAAGGTAAAGACTTTGGGGATAGATTGGAGATATGCATATATATGTTTTCAAAACTGGTATATCAAAAAGACAGATAATTATGGGAGACAGTTGGCCTTATGCTCCATTTCCACCAAACTATTAACTACTGTTTCCCAAATGTTTTTCCTGCCTCTTTGTATCTTTATTAATGCTAATGACAAGCAGAATTTCAAAGGTATAAGCCCAGTCTCACAGATCCCAGCAGGGCTACTTCATGGACCACTTTCAGGTAGCTGCTCTGTACATCCCAAACTTCTCTCTTCTACCCATCCTCCATTTCCCTCAGCTGATCCATACAATCCTGTAACATATTTTCATTCTTTCATTGGGCGCACAAAATCAAATGATTTCAGAAGCTAGTATCAAAAGTGGGAGAGAGTTAAGAGCACTGTATCTAACAAGAAAGGGTGTCCAGGTAAAAAGAATTTTTAAAAACCCAAACCAAAAATCCTATGGCCAAACAAAACATGCATTTAGACCAAACTTCCTTATTAGTCACTAATCCTGGTATCTACACAATCTGGTGAAATTATTTTCCCTAAAAAATTTCTTCTGCCTAGTGTCTTGCCTTGCTCAGTTGATCTTCCTACTTGAAGTATGGTTTCAGTTACAACACACATTTGTTTGTATATCTGTAGTTGTTCTGAATTTATACATCTCTATATAGATCACAAGATTTTTTTTAAACCGATGGCATTATTATTATTACTTCTGGTTTTTCTATTTACTCATTTTGTTTGTTCCCTAAAGCCAAGTAAAGTAGTACTCAAAGGCTAGCTATTCAGTAAAAGCTCTCCTTTTGTTATAGCAGTAGAGAAAATACAAATCAATGATCTTTTTTTTTAAATATCAGTTTGTACAGAAATGAAGTATGTGATCCAGAAAAAATAACATCCTTTGTTAATCATCACATCCCTGATGCTAAATTAAAAACAGAAAACAAAGAAAAACTTGTATATATTTTGCCCATGGAAAGGACAAATAAATTTCCAGGTAACTTAAATATGATTACGATAGAATGAAATTTGGGGACAAGTGTTCACCTAATTATTACAGTTTTCATTATTTAATGGATTTGGATTTTGTCTTAGGTTGGGTTCTCTAAAAAGCAGAACTTGAAATGAAGACTTTAGTGCAAATCATTTGGTAACTGATGCTTAGAAACACCAGTAGGGAATGGGGACATGAGAGTGAGAGGTGAAGGAAGCTAGGGAAGATTGCATTATTGAGCAGATGGTTGCAATACGAAATTGAGATGTAATATCACTGGAATAAATAAATGCATAAGTGAGCAAGGGGTTCAGAGTTTGGTCATGAGAGGGGTGAGAAAGCTAGGGTATATATTTGCCACTTTCTACCCTTCACTGCTTAAAAGATGCTTTTGGGAGCATTAGTTTTCCAATCCATATGGCTTTACTCAGTATGACCTTAGCATACTTCAGAGCCCAGAAAAAAACGCCTTCAGGCAGGTGTTAATAAGCAGATTTACTGTGCATAGGTGAGTACGGACAAGATGGGGGGGCATCAAGGTGTGTACTATAGGTTCCCTTTTATATTTCAATATAATCGTGTATATATTTACTATTTAGAAATAAACATCCATAGTTTATTTATTATATAAAAGTATTCACCGTGGGTTCCCAGGCTGCTGGAAAGCAGCAGTCCCAACCTAGGATTTGTTTGACAAATAATTCTAATAATTGCTAACGCTTTGTACAATGTTTACTATGAGTCAGTCGCTGTTCCCAATAGTTTCATATATACCAACCCATTTGGTCCTACAACTGTTCTATGAAATATGTGCTATAGTCTTCTCTGTCTTACAAATGAGGAAATGCATCTCAGGTTTTTCTTTTCATTTAAAAAACTTCCTTTTTAAACATTCAGTTTATTAAAGGTTTAACTCTCTACAGGCCTGATTTAAAGAGGCTTATATGGATGAGTCAATCTTATTAAGCAAATACTCAGGAATTCAGATTTAGTCTCACCCCCAAATGAGGCAGCTCTCTGTATCATTGTTGGAGCTGCGAAGTGGTATTCTCAAGTCCATAGGCTATACTGTATTATTCTGTCCAGTGGAATACAACTAGCCTGCCTTCTTGTTGGTTGGGGAAGGAGAATAGTGAGTTATATGTTGATACCACCATGAGAACATGTCACGTCAGAGTCCCTGGTGTTGGTGTTTCAGTCCATGGCTGCCCTTTATGCAGACCCTAGACCACTGCAAGTCCAACAGCATACGTATGTCCTATAGGAAATATGGAAGGTAATAATAAATGTTTATTGGAAGGTGAGAAGATGATGTTCTTTTTTTTTCTTAAAGATTTTATTTATTTATCCATGAGAGACACACAGAGAGATGCAGAGAGAGAGGCAGAGACACAGGCAGAGGGAGAAGCAGGCTCCATGCAGGGAGCCCAACATGGGACTTGATCCCGGGTCTCCAAGATCATGTCCTAGGCAGAAGGCAGGCGCTAAACTGCTGAGCCACCCAGGCTGCCTGATGATGTTTTTCTGATTGCTCATATTTCCTCAAAGAAATATTCTGGAAGTTCATGAGCTGAGAATATTAAATAGAATACAGATGGTTTGAGGGTAGAGGGAAAGTGCTGACATACTCATTTCAGAAAGGAAGAACATTCTAATAAAATTTTGCTTTTGCTTACTGTGATATTCCAAAGACGTATATTTTCTGAACAATATTCTGGATTATCTTTTAAATAGGTGTTAATTTACTGGATTTTGTTATCACTGTGGTATGTAAAATGTATCTATTCTGGTCTGTTGCCTTAGAGCTTTTCAGTGATCTTGATAAGTGTTCTGGCCAGGGTGTGATGAGTTATGACATTTCCGTGTCAACTCTGAATGACGTCTTCATGAAACTGGAAGGCAAATCAACCATCGAACAAGGTAAATTCATTGTATAAGTAACAGAAAATCAATTTCCAAATAAGCATGGTTTAAATTTAGTATTTTATAATAACTTAGGCGTGATTTACACTAACAGATGTGAATAGTTCTAAATTTGACTTTGCTGTTTGGGAAGTATTGTTTTCTACCATCATTACTAGGACTGAACACAGATCCCTTCTTGGAATAGAAGAGACTTTTCTTTGGAAACTATTTCCTTCCTATTTCAGCAGTTTTCTCCTATCCCCAGATGCTCACTGCTTCTTGGGTATTCTAAGGATGTGAAAGGCTCTTAAATCAAGGTCATTTATTATAAAAATAGCTCTTAGTTTGTTCATGTACAAAATTTCACTGAAGGTCTTAATGCGGAAAAGGCTAGGGTCATCTCCTGTGTATTTTAGTGGATAGTAATAAGAGTCGTTTACAGAGCCTCTATGCCAGAAACTTTGAACAATATGTGGATATAGTACTTTACCTTTCTACAATAGCCTTTCCAACAAAAGGCATTGGCACCATTTTACATAGGAGAAAACTAGACTAAGAGCCATTAAAGGATTGGTCCCAAATCATGCCACTTATAAGTCATGTATTTGGGAATCAGGTACAGGTGTAGTGGTTTCAGAGCTGGTAATTGTTCGCCTATATTTTGAAATTATTGACAGCCTAATAGCCAACATTTAGGCATCAGTGATTGGCTATTCTTAGGGAGAATATTTCTTGAAATCCCTCAGAATATTGCTACACATGAGACCTTCTATGCCTTTTCAAAGGTTAGGCATAATGAAGTCACCCTTTACTGAATTATTTTTGGGGATATGAATTTAGTTATATTTTATCATTGAGTTTATTGAAAGTGGATGTTATAAATATAATTTGTTTCTTCTTTGGCTTGCTTTGTAACCATTGTAAAATAATTTTAATGTTACTAAAAAGAGAAAACTGTGATGCCCGAGGATGGCATTAATAATGTGTGTGTGTGTGTGTGTGTGTATGTGTGTGTGTGTAGATTTTGAACAAGCAGAGATGGTAAGAGACACAGAAAGCCTACATGAAATAGAGCCAGCTTGCTCTTCTATTCCTGAAACGCAGAAGGCTGTGAGTGACATGGGCCTCTGGAAAATGCAGACCTGCGCAATAGCACGACTCCGTTTCTTAAAGTTAAAACGTGGAAGGGAAGAGCTTTTGACCCTGTGAGTACCAGAGTACTGTGGTTTTCTTAGTGAGTTTCAAGAGAGGGTGAAACCAGAAGAGAATTTTAAACTAGAACATAATACCCAATATTCTTGCCAGAAAATGGATAAATACAACATTTCATTTTACTGACAGTGGGAATGCCTGTATGGTAACACTTGATGAGCCTTATACACAGGTTTGTTTAGTTTTCATGGTTTGATAGCCTGCTGTCTATAATTATGGCTGGCATAAAGTTGGTACCCAACAAATATTTGTGAAATGTCTAACAATAAATAAAATTGCTACAGATTCATGTGGTTATTTTTTCTTTATTGGTAGACTGTTGGTATTTGGAATTGCCATGTTCCCTTTGATTGTGGAAAAGATACTTAATGTTCTATTAATTCAAAAGATTGACTGGAAATTTAAACCCGAAGTGTATTTCCTCTCTCCGGGACAACCTCCCAAAGACCCTCGTACCAGCCTATTGATCATCAATAACACAGGTGAAGAGAAAAACAGCATTTTAATCCAGAAAGAAGTTATTTTTATGTAGAGCAAGAAAAAGCAAATCATAGGAGAAGAAAATTTGTATTTAGACTTTATTTATAGAAAATAGCTGAGGAGCAATGCATATTTGGCCTGAGTTTGGAGATGATAGAGATGGTGGGACAAGGCAAAAGGAATGTGGGTCACTATATAACCTGGTTAAAGCAGAACTTCCCATCTACCTGAACACCCTAAGCTATTATGTGAGACAGAAATGAACCTCCAAACTGACTGAACCGCTTTATTTGAGATCTCTTTGTTATAGCAGCCTAACCTGTTCCATAAATATTATACACACTGATTGATATGTAAATAATGCATTTTTATACCCTATGCCCCTCTGGGTTCCTTAGGACAGTTTGGCACCCATGTTCTTATTATCCTAAATTATGGGTAATTGGTTATATCTAACTGCTTATTTAACTTTGAAAAATCTTTTGTTTCTTCCTAAGATTATATATATTCAGCATAAGGAGGCCTCTCTTGACAAGTACCCCAGCCCATTCCAAAATTCATATACATTTGTGACTCAAGATTATAGATTCTCCTCTTTAAATAAAGGTGGTCTTTTCACTTCGGTTTCTCATTCTTCTTTTCAGTTTGGGTTTTAGAAAGTTTTATTCATTCTGGTACCTTAAAATGGAAAGTTCTGCTAATTATATATTTTATTTCTAAGAGCTAGAAATGTCCAGCCTGTTATTGTCAGCCTATTCATTTTTATTTTTCAGCCTATTATTGTCTTATGTATATGTTTTCCTCTCTAGTTACTCTAAGAACAATATACTTAACTTATTTATTTTTCTTCCTTGTACTCAGCTGTGAGGTATTTTGTGATTTAAGTTTGGGGTTTCTCTGCCAACTTGTTCTTATTTTCTCAAAATATAATGATTCTTGGTATGATGTTCATTTTAAATCAGGGAATTTCTCTTTGCCTGAGGGAATGTGGATAGCTATTAAGGTTTCCTACCTTAGGTGACTGTGGAGATGTAGTGGAACAGGTGGTGGCCCAGGGTGCATGGAAAACTTACATTTTCTATGTTTACATTCCTTTCCTACCTCATGGGAATCCTAATTCATCTGGAGCTTGGCCCAATTTTTGTGATCCTGAACCCCTTCTGAGTGTCCCCAGTATGAACTCCATTTCAAAGTCTAAATGAGCAAAAAATGAGAGTCCTTTTTTTCCTCTCTCTCTCTCTTTTTCCCATTCCATTCTGTCCTTTTAGTTGTTTGGAGCTACTTTAGATCTTGTTTTCCCCCAAATAGTATCTTAAAAAGTAATTCTGGGGATTTATATACTGGGGACAACTTCAGCTACTGCCTGCTTCATGTGGACCAAGCGGAGAGGACTGTGGTTACTTTACTTCAGGTTAACCAGTTAATGAGCATGGCTCTGGCTCCCTTGAATTTTTCCACTCTGAGTTTCCATATCCTGGACATTGGTTTTGTCCTTTGTAGTTGTCTACTCCTGTATGCTCCAGGCTGTGGGTTTTTCTTAGCTATTATTTCTCTGTCAAACAATCTCATATACTTTCTTCTTTAAAGGCATATCAAAAACTTTGGTCAGATAATGGAACTTTTTTCATTTCTTTCTCTCTAAAGAGAAAAAAACTATAATGTATATATGTATATATATATATATACATATATATATATTTGCCTAAATATATTTAGGTAATAGATATGTATGTAAAATCCACATATTTTTTTCTTAAATATTTATTTATTTATTTTAGATAGAGCAAGCCAGCACACATGGAGAGGGAGAGAATCTCAAGTAGATTCCATGCTGAGTGCAGAGCCAATATGGGGCTCAATCTCATGACCCTGAGATCATGACCTGAGTTGAAACCAAGAGTCAGATGCTTAGCTGACTGCGCCACCCAGTCCCTCCTATGTATATGTTAAATACACATACATGAATTTACTTTTTAGTTATTTCAAAGAATAAGAGAGAGAGAGAAGTGTTATTATTGGCCATTTTAGGCTGGCTCATCTAAAATACTCCTCATATAATTATTGAATTTCTACAAATTATTGAGTTCAAATGTATTTTTTTAACCAAGAATCATAAAATAGAATTATCTTGTTTTAATGGTCACATGTTAACTTGTCCTAAACAGAATTATAAAGCTAACTCATCACAGCTAGGATTTGAAAAATAGAAGATAGTAGTCTGAGCTAGTATTATTATTGTGATGCCCAAAGAGACATGCCTTCACATAATATTCCATAATACTAACTTTAAATTATGTATGTTGTTTATTTTAAAAAATTGACATATATATTGTTGCTTTCTATGGCTTTCTGTTATTGATTTCATGCTAGACTCAAATATTGAAGATTTTATACAGTCAGTGAAGCATCAAAATATACTTTTGGAAGTAGATGACTTTGCAAACAGAAATGGCACTGCAGACCTGTCATACAATGGAGCTATCATAGTTTCTGGTAAACAAAAGGTATGTTTGCTCCTTGTTTTTGCTTTAGTGGAAAAAAAAAAAAAAACAACAAAGTGCTACATTTTTAACTGTTTCAAATGACAGTTAACCCAACTAGTATACAGCAACTTGACTTAAAAACATGTGGGGTCATTACTGAATAACCTGTGAAGTTTAAAAAGCTTTTGTAAAACATTTTCAACCTTTACTTTGGAATTAGATGATTTTTATTGTGGAAAGTAGCTAAGTATAATTGTATTATTCAGATTCAATAAAATATTAGATTTTATAATTACCAACCATGAATTGAAGGAATTTTATTCAATGGCTAACTACTCAAAAGATGTTTTTATATACAGATGACTCTTGAACAACATGGGTGTTAGGGGAGCCAAACCTCTGCATGTTGAAAATCTGCATATAAACACTTAACTCCCTAAAAACTAACCTAAGCTCCTACTGTTGACTGGAAGCCTTACCAATAACATAAACAGTCAATTAACACATATTTTGTGCATTCTATGTATTATATGACATATTTTTTCAATAAGGTAAGCTAGAAAAAAGACAATGTTATTAAAATCATAAGGAAGAGGGATCTGTGGGTGGCTCAGCGGTTTGGCGCCTGCCTCTGGCCCAGGGTGTGATCCTGGAGTCCCAGGATCAATTCCCACATCCGGCTCCCTGCATGAAGCCTGCTTCTCCCTCTGCCTGTGTCTCTGCCTCTCTCTCTCTGTGTCTCTCATGAATGAATAAATAAAATCTTTAAAAAAAATCATAAGGAAGAGAAAATACATTTATAGAATGGTACTATATCGGAAAAAATTCACATGTAAGTGAATGGTGTAGTTCAAAACCATGTTGTTCAAGGGCCAACTATATTGAGAATATACATAAAGTACTGTAAAAGCCACATGAAATCTATGAGAGAAAAGTGTTCTCGGCCTACTGTTAACCCGTTTCAATTTGGGTAAAAGAGTACAAGCAGTAAAGATTCTTCCTGGTATAAGACTATTGGAAAAATGTCCTAATTGTAAATAAAACTCTGAGTCTTATAGCCCAAAGAAAAGCTGGGAGCTATATTAAATGAAGCTACCTCATTATTTCTTACTAAAAGGAAAATAAAAACAAAAACAAAGGTGTTGTAATATATGTCAGTTCTACCTAAACTGAGTATATCATTAAAAAGTGCAATCTTACTCTGCTGTACACCTGAAACTAATGTAGCATTGCGTGTCAACTATATTTCAATTAAAAAAAAAAGTAATCTCTTTGTGCCAACTGTGGGAAACTGCATTGCTTAGCCATCACTTTGTTACTTATTTACATGAACTATTAGAATATTTAAACCTTTTTGAGCTTTTGATAATTGCATGAACATTTTCATACACATGAAGAATATAATCATTGTCTTAAAAAGTATAAAGATGACTCTTTGTCAGTGTCACCATGAATATTTTATGCACCTTATGCTTATCTCCTATCCAGGAAATCCAGGTTCCTTTGCTCACTATAAACTGACAGGGCTACTTTTATATTCAGTTATTTGAGATTTCCTCATCAGCAAAATGAGGACAAAATAATCTAAAATTAATAATACTAAGAAACACTCATATTGCTGACTATACCAATAATTTATTAACCCATTTCACAGACGAGGAAAAGGTCAATTAACTTGAGGATGGTCCCACAGCTAGAATGTGACACTATTGAGATCTTAATATAAAACATTTTTCTTTATTCTTGAATGTTTTAGGATTAACATCATTTTATTTGTTCTTGTTTTATTCAAAGGATTACAGATTTTCAGTTCTGTGCAACACCTTGAGACTGCATTGCTTTCCTGTTCTCGTGAATATTGTTAGCAATGGGCTACTTCGAATGCTTAATGGTACACAAAATATTCAAATTGAGAGAAGTCCATATCCTTTTGTAAGTATTGGATTTACTCATTCTGAACAATTAATTTGGCAAGCAACCTATGTTTTCCCTTTTTAGCTTTTAAATATTCACAACTCATTGTTAATCCTAAAAACTTTTTTGTTCTAACATTTTAAACATTATATCTAACAAAATATGTTTTTCCCCTTGGTATTATCAGAGAATGCTCATGAGGGGAATACTTTTCAATATTATGTTATAGTCTAGAGAATTTTCTGGGAAGATAGACTTGATTGCAGAAGTGTATCGGAGAGAGTGTGTGTGAGGGTGTGTGTGTGTGTGTGTGTGTGTGTGTGTGTGTGCATGTACTGAATTGGGAATCAGGAACACTTGCAAAACAGCTTTAGAATCTTATAAGTCTGATATAATTTGTTGGTGGACCCTTCACTGACTAAATGAGTAGTAGATTGATTTGAAGGACAATATGCCAGTTCTTGGGCTCTATGCTTTCTGTTTATTTATTTTTTATCTTTTAAATTATTTATTTTTTGATACCTTCTGTTTTATTCCTTCACGTACTCAGACTTGTTGTGTATTGCAGGGGTATCTGATACACGCAGGCTGCATCTTCAGGGTTTTTGTCAACTGGCTACAGCCTGGATTTAGACAACAGGAAGCAGTAGTAGGAGGCAGGAGAGTGGGAGGATCCTGCAGCTTGGGCTCCAGGCACATTGTTTCCTTCCTTTGCCCCTCCAGCCCAGAAGTGACAGTGTCTTCTTGCTTCATCCTTGTTGGCTTCTCTGATCTTTTCACATATGTGATCCTTGCATGAGGATTTTCTTTCTAAGTACTGAAAGTAGCAATGGCTTTCTGGTTAGACCTTGATACTCAAGAGGGATCTCTTAAAGCTGACTCAAACTGTTTCAAACCAAGAGATGGAAGAGAGATAAATAGGATTAGAAATGGAGCCATCAAAAAGGGAAGCCCATTTTGTGACAAAGGGGTTGAATTCAGTTTTGGCTTCACTGCATTTGTGGTGCTGGGGGTATGTGCAAGAGCGGATGGGCAGATTATACATGAGCAGCTGGTGATGGACACATGCACCTATGAGTTGAAGCCACCACTGATCCTGAGAGCTGGGACAGGGTAAGGATAGAGGAGTCTGAAGGAACTCTCCAGAAAGTAGAACCAACTGGCAGTAGGAAGACACAGATGATATCTTCTCTTGGTCCTTCAGTTTTCTCATGTCATTACTTGTTTACTCAGAACAAAAACAGACCAGGCCCTACAGTTCCTCTCTTATGTATCCCCAGTGGCACACACCTTTCTTCTCTCATCTATTCTTATGAAAATGGTAATGGATTTTCATACCTGGTGAAATATTCTAATTTATCATTGTAACCTCTAAAGCCTTCAGTAAAGCTTGAGAACTAAAGACTTATTTTGAGACAGGCTACTACACTGCTGAATGTGATTATATCCAAGAAGCAATCCTGTACCTAAGCATAGACCCAGCCTCAGGCAGACACTGATTTGGGGATGTTCAAAGTTCATCTCCTTGCCCGTGGTCTTGGTGGCATCAAATTTTCTTTTTAGCTCTGTTGCTTCAGAACACATTTGACTGGCTGCTGACATCTTCACATAACTATCACCGGGTAAGTAGAGAAAGGCATGCTACTTAGGCCTGAATGATCTATTTCTTCCAGATCATAATTTCCAAATTATTATTTTTTGTATTATGGAAAAAATATATAAAATTCACCATCATAACCATTTTTAAGTATACAGGTTTTTTTTAAGGATTTTATTTATTTATTTATTCATGAGAGACAGAGAGCGGGGGGGCGGGGCAGAGATGCAGGCAGAGGGAGAAGTAGGCTCCACTCAGGGAGCCTGATGCGGGACTTGATCCCAGGACTCCAGGATCATGAACAAGGCAGAAGGCAGGTGCTAAACCACTGAGCCACGCAGAGATCCCCTTAAGTATACAGTTGAGTAGTGTTAAGTTTATTCCCATTATTGTGAAACAGATCTCTCAAACTTTTTCATCTTGCAGAACTAAAACTTCATACCCATTAGTATTGTTTTTTTTTTTTTTTTTTGGTGACTGGCTTATTTCCCTTAGAATAGTATCTTTGAAATTTATCCACATAGTAACACATGACAGGATTTCCTTCCTTTTAAAGACTGAATAATATTCCTCCATATGTATATACCATGTTTTGTTTATCTGTTGATCTGTTGGTGGACATCTGGGTTGCTTCCACCTCTTGGCTATTATGAATAGTGCTGCTATGAACCTGCATGGGAAGATATCTCTTTGAAACCCTGCTTTCAGTTCTTTTCAGTATTCACGCTGAAGTGGGTCCTGAGTTTATTTGATTTCTCTTTTTTTTATCTAGGAGTTAAAGCCTCATGTTAAATGATCAGAAATAATTTCCCCTCCTACCTTCATACATTGATGTTGCTGGATTAAGGCGTACACTTTTTTATTTTACTTTTTAAAAATATTTTCTTTATTTATTCATAAGAGACACAGAGAGAGAGAACCAAAGACATAAGCAGAGGGAAAAAAAAGCAGGCTCCATGCAGGGAGCCCGATGTGGGACTCGATCCTGGGACTCCAGGATCATGCCCTGGGCCGAAGGCAGGTGCTCAACTGCTGAGCCACCCAGGTGTCCCAAGGCTTACACTTTCTTAAATATTTTATTTATTTGAGACAGAGAGAGAGCACGAGAAGAGAGGAGGGTCTGAGGGAAAGGAAGAAGCAGACTCCCCACTGAGCAGGGAGCCCGATGTGGGGCTTGATCCCAGAGATCATGACCTGAGCCAAAGGCAGACACTTAACTGATTGAGCCACCCGGGTGCCCCACGGTATATACTTTTATTTTGATTTTTCAATAGTTCAAAAAACACATTCTTTATGAGAACTACTGTTTGTTTCCTTTTTTAATTTTAATTTTTTGTTAGTTTCAGAGGTAGAATTTAGTGATTTATCAGTTGCATATAACACCTAGTGCTCATCAAATGCCCTCCTTAATGCCCATCACCTAATTACCCCATCCCTTCACTGACTCCCCCTACCAGCAACTGCAGTTTTCTATAGTCAAGAACCTCTTTTGGTTTGCCTCCCTATCTGTTTTCATCTTATTTGATTTATTATTTTATTTTTTCTTCCCTTCCCCTATGTTCATCTGTTTTGTTTCTTAAATTCTACATATGAGTGAAATCATATGGTATTTGTCTTTCTCTGATTTATTTCACTTAGCATAATACCCTTAGTTTCATCCACATCTGTGCAAATGGCAAAATTTCTTTCTCTTTGATGACCGAATAGTATTCCATTGTATATATACCACATCCTCTTTATCCAGTCATTGTCAATGGACTTCTGGGCTCTTTCCATATTTTGGCTATTGTGGACATTGCTGCTATAAACATTGTGGTACATGTGTCCCTTCAAATCCTTTGGATAAACACCTAGTAGTGCTATTCTTCGGTTGTAGGAGAGCTCTGGTTTTTTTTTTTTTTTTTTGTATATGTTTTTTTTCTGGAGCTCGATTGGCCAACATATAGCATAACACCCAGTGCTCATCCTGTCAAGTGCCCCCCTCAGTGTCCATCACCCAGTCACCCCATCCCCCCGCCCACCTCCCTTTCCACTACCCTTTGTTCGTTTCCCAGAGTTAGGGGTCTCTCATGTTCTGTCTCCCTCTCTGATATTTCCCACTCATTTTCTCTCCTTTCCCCTTTATTCCCTTTCACTATTTTTTATATTCCCTGAATGAATGAAACTGTATAATGCTTGTCTTTCTCCAATTGACTTACTTCACTCAGCATAATACCCTCCAGTTCCATCCACGTCAAAGCAAATGGTGGGTATTTGTCGTTTCTAATGGCTGAGGCATATTCCATTGTATACATAGACCACAGCTTCTTTATCCATTCATCTTTTGATGGACACAGAGGCTCCTTCCACAGTTTGGCTATTGTGGACATTGCTGCTATAAACATTGGGGTGCAGGTGTCTCGGTTTTTCACTGCATCTGTATATTTGAGGTAAATCCCCAGCAGTGCAATTGCTGGGTTGTAGGGTAGCTCTATTTTTAACTCTTTGAGGAACCTCCACACTGTTTTCCAGAGTGGCTGTACCAGTTCACATTCTCACCAACAGTGAAAGAGGGTTAGGGGAGCTCTATTTTTAACGGTAACTCCATACTGTTTTCCAGCGTGACTGCACCAGTTTGCATTCCCACCAGCAGTGTTAGAGGGTTCCCCTTTCTCCACAATCTCGCCAACATCTCTTGTTTCCTGGGTTGTTAATTTTAGCCATTCAGACCCATGTGAGGTGATATCTCATTTTGGTTTTGACTGTATTTCCCTGGTGCTGAGTGATGTTGGCATTTTTTTAATATTTATTTTTTGAGAGAGAGAGAGAGAGAGGCAGAGACATAGAGGCAGAGGGAGAAGCAGGCTCCATGCAGGGAATCCAGTGTGGGACTCCATCCCGGATCCCGGGACTCCAGGATCATGCCCTGGGCCAAAGGCACATGCCAAACTGCTAAGCCATGCAGGGATCCTGATGATGAGCATTTTTTCATGTGTGTGTTGTAGGAAGAATTAATACCTATTCTTCTGAAACTGTTTCAAAACATAAAAATGGAAGGAAAACTTACAAACTCATTCTATGAGGCCAGCATTACCCTGATCCCAAAACCAGATAAAGACCCCACCAAAAAGGAGAATTGCAGACCATATCCCTGATGAACATGGATGCAAAAATTCTCACCAAGATACTAGCTAATAGGATCCAACAGTACATTAAAAGGATTATTCTCTTTTGGTAATCCCACGACCAAGTGGGATTAATTCCTGGGCTGCAAAAGTGACTCAACATCCCCAAATCAATCAATGTGATACACCACATTAGTATTTGTTCCATTTTAAAAATATTCACAAGTTTAAAGTACTTTTTATATTTGCAGGATGATGAGATTTTCTCAACTGGGCTGCCGGAAGGTTTCACATTCTTATTTTGGATTGTGTGCAGCATTTCTCCTTACTTCTCCATGAGCAGTATCAGCGATTACAAAGTAAGAGAAGGGGGGAAAAAGAGAAACTTCAAAGACTCCAGTAATTGTGCTTTAAAAACTATGTGTTCAAAATGTTTTCCTGTGAGAAAAGCCTACAAACATATGTTTAATTTAGATAGTACAGTTAAGCATTATTTCTATCAAGTCAGGAACTTTGCTTCTAATAACAGAAAATACTTTTTACTTCAAAATTACAGGACAAATGCAGTTAATTTTACAGGAACTCAAATTAATCTAAACTTTTAACTGGTACTATTATACAACTTTCAACTACATTATTTCCCAGTGAAAAGGGAAAAAAAAAATCATTGACATTTACATTGAGGACCAGATATAAGATTTAAATACCCTTTCTACTGTGGCAAATAAACTTTTTGGTTATGTTGGTATTTGATCATGTCTGTTATTCAAGGCAAAACAGTTAAATCAGATTTAGATAAGTCATCCTTCAGTATTCTGAGACAGTAACCCCTATAATATATTTGGATAATGAATAATTTATTGTCCTTTGGGCTTCAGAATAATATCTTTTGAAGGAGGTTTATGCCTTGATTATTATGAGGTCTGCTTTTCTAGTCATTATGCATGAGTTAAAGTGGTGCTGGAAATCAAACCTATAAAATAAAACAATACTCATTTTCACAATGGCCCTATTATGGAATTGGCTCTTTAGACTTCGAATACTAAATAATATATTAATAATTGAATTATTAAATGATTTAAAATGATTTGAATATATCTGTCTTAAATTCTCTCTGAATATATTTGCTTTGGATTTGGATTTCAACTGAATCTATTTATTTCCTGTGTTTTCTCATCAGAAGAGAGCTAAGTCCCAGCTATGGATCTCAGGCCTCTATCCTTCTGCCTACTGGTTTGGGCAGGCACTGGTGGATATTAGCTTCTTTGTTTTTTTTCTCTTTTCAATGCTTTTATTTTTGTATGTAGCAAGCTTAATGGAAATTTATATCACAAGCGGAATTGTGTTTGCTTTGGTAAGTAACACACTATACTGACAATATCTTAAATTTATGATAAATTATAACATTTGATATTTTCAATAAGCAATACGTTTTCATTTTTATTTTGTCATAAACTAAAACAAAAAAGTTCAAAGTGCATGTACAAAAACTTTTTTAAAAGAATTTTATTTACTTGAGAGAGAGAGAAAGAGAGCTCAAGTTGGGCAGGGGCAGAAAGAGAGGGAGAAGCAGACTCCCCACTGAGCAGGAGCCTGATGTGGGGCTCTATCCCAAGACCCTGAGATCATGACTTGAGTCAGAATCAGACGCTAAAATGACTGAGCCACTTGGGCACCCCCACAATAATATATTTAAAAATATTTGTAATTTAATTTTTCCTCTGTTAATATATCATTGTTTGACCTTGATATAATCTGTATTATTTTCAGGTTATATTCATGCTCGGTTATGCAGCTTCACTTGTCTTCCTAACATATGTGATATCCTTTATTTTTCGCAAGACGAGAAAAAGTAGTGGCCTTTGGTCATTTTGCATCTATATTGTGAGTACATATATGAACATATGAACAAAGAGATAGAGTTCTTTTTTTTTTTAATCTTTCAGTGTAACATTACATATAGTCACTTTTGCCTTGAGAAATGGGAAAAACTAATATCTTAAAATTACACCATAGAAAGGATAACATTCATAGACAACCCTTTGACTAGGGTTTATGGAGAATCTTACAGAAGACTTGTAGTTCAAGATGCTGCTATTAAGTTTATGGATTCTTAAAAATACATGGCTTCCTGGTAACACTAGAATAAAAACTGGCTTTGTAACATTTGACAAGATAATCCATGTCTACAGTCTTAAAGAAATAATTTCAGATATTGAAGATGTTTTTATACATATGCCAGAGAATTTATTAGTAAATTGGAATGAAAGATTACTGAAAGCCCAAGATGGCTGAAAACTTGGATGGAAATGCACACCAAGACTCTAGAGACTCACAGTGCCTCATCCGAACACTGCAGGTGCCTTTTAGATGATATTCCCAACTAGTGGTCAAATGTCTGTCCTGCAAACACAGTTCTCAACTCTTGGAGTGGGAGTCCTGAAACCATGAGAGAAACCCAACGGAAGGCCATTTGCTAAGAAAATATATCTGACATCACCTACTGATTTCTATAAAAATTAGATTTTTCTGGTCAGCAGGTAGCTGTTGATTTATCCCTACTCAATGGACAGTATTCTGTCTCCACTCTTATAGATTGTATCTCTGTATTCAGCAAGTAGTGTCTATAACCATCCATCTTACCATCATCAGGACAACCCAGTCCAAGTACAGAAGTTAAAAAAGAGGAGTAGAGATACCTCACTTAGAAGACTGGCTTGAGGGATCCCTGGGTGGCGCAGCGGTTTGGCGCCTGCCTTTGGCCCAGGGCGCGATCCTGGAGATCCGGGATCGAATCCCACGTCGGGCTCCCGGTGCATGGAGCCTGCTTCTGTCTCTGCCTCTCTCTCTCTCTCTCTCTCTCTCTCTCTCTCTCTCTCTCTGTGACTATCATAAATAAATAAAAATTAAAAAAAAAATTAAAAAAAAAAAAAAAAAAAGACTGGCTTGAGGCAGTCATGAGGATTTAGTACACCAAAATCTTTCCATTCATACTCTGCATGGAAACTTTTTTGTTTGGTCAACAATCTTACTGCCTTTGCCTAGTGTAAACTCAGATGCTGGTAAAGATGTCAGTGAAAGAGAGTCTGGCTTAATGGTTGATTTCTTTGCAGTCAGCAATTTTGTATATGTCCAGCAAAGGTAAATGAAGAATTTGTACCCACACTTCATATTTTCTAGTAGTTTCAACTCTGGATGAAGTCTTTTTTGGAGCTGATATTCAAGCAATGTCAGGGTTATTGGCCAATATGGTTGTTGACAGGTCTGTTACTGCCAGCCTGAGCGAGGCTTAACATATCCTAGTGAGTACCCTCATGGGCACTCTAAGCTTACTGTTCGCCAGTGCTAAGTAATCAGCAACCTGGAGTCATGGCTCCTTTTCATTATGTCATTTCCCACTCCTTTGGTTGGCTCTCCTTAAGCAGAAACCATTCCAGACTGGAACAAATTCATGTCTACATGAATGTATTTTTGCTACGTTTCAAGTGAACAATCAGCTCCTGGTTTACCTTATATTCACTGTTCATCCTGGCTTGTATATAGATTTGACAGTCTCTCAGGTGAAGAGACACTCAACATTAACAGTAGAACCTCAAGCCCTTATCCTTCAGCTTTCATGAAGAAACAAAGCAGAAAAGAAAAAAACAACAGAGCAGAGATGAAACTTTTCTCATGGATGCAGTCTCTGTAGTGATGGTTTGGGTTGGAAAAACTGTTGACAGAATTTTCCCAGCCAAGTTCTAGGATTTCAAAGTGCTTCAGTTCAACAAAATATGAGTTCTTTCCAGAACTTGATATGCTGGAATCTGCCAGAACAATAGCTCTTATTGCTTGGCTTACAGAGCAGGGAAAATGTAAATGACTAAAGTCTTTTTCCTTCAATACATGGGAGAAGGCAAAACAGAATCTGCATTATAATAGATAGTCTTCTTAATTCTTCTTGCATAATTTTTTAGCTGAAAAAGTATGAAGCTAAAAGCTAAAAGTAAAAAAAAAAGTTTGACTTTGTTATTTCTTAAGGGAAGGCATAATAGTAAAACACCTGTTCTATGAGGTTTGTGGACTAATGTGAAGATTAAGATGTTCTCACTGTGATATGAACAAATTAGCAAATAAATGACTACAGCTGATAATTGAACATGTAACTCTGAAACACTTTTTCAGATAGAAATATATCTATCTATGATTGGATGTCCTTTACCTTTGGTATCAACTATTTTTGAATTATTATGGATTAAAATAAGATGAGACACTATCCCAGAGGGAAAAGTAAATTTTGAAAAATAAAGATATCTTTGTTTGAAATGTAAAAAGAAAATTATAGTGTTACAGTATAATACATGTTTATAATTTCTAATTATTTTCCCTTTTTTCATATATATATATCTATTTCGGTGTACTTGTCTATTACATGTTTGTACCATTGAAAAGCTACATACTTACGGAATATTGGAATGTCAGATTTGAAGAAAAATTCAACATCATCTGGTGTAATTCACTTCATTTTTTAGAGAGGAAAAAATTGAGTAACTTGTTCAAGGTCCATAAAAATCAGTGACAACTCAAGAATAAAAATGAGGTCTCAGACCTTATGTCATTCCTGATGTCAAGAAATATGAAGTAGCAGGATGTTTGACAAGAGTAATTTAAAGTTTGTGTTGATCAACATCTTGATTTTAATAGCCTAAATTGTACATCATAATTGTACATCTTCATGAAGAAGCAGTGTGCAATAATTTTATGCCTGATACAAAGAACTGTTAATTTCATTTAAAATGTGTGTTGAGGATGTGTAATGTGGATAATTGATCTTTCATCATGCAGTTAGTATCAATTTAAACTATGCTAGTCTTAAGACTCACAGATATATATAAAAATAAAAATGTATCAGATGATGGTCAGTGCAGTTGTCCTTTTGTGATCTTGGAAGGAAAGTATAGGCAAGGTCCCCTCATCATTGAGTGAAGCCACACTCAACTGTTAATTTGTTTCTAGAGTTCAGTGGACTCTCATAGCCCATGGGGTGTGGTCCTTCATGGGTATTTTAGGCCCTTGTCTAATAAGGACATACCTTTCAGCGCATGGTGGACGTATGGTAGCACATCTTCTTAGCATGCTGAGCCATAGCATATTTCCTTTGATGCAGTTTGCCATCCTCTCTTGTTCCAGGGGTAAGAAAGGAGGAAAAAAACAACTCACAAAAGAAGAAACATGGAGTCCAGGCAGAATGAGAGGACTTAGCTAAGTGGACTAGTGGATTTATAGCTATCAAAAATAAGGAGATGGGAGAAAAATTAGACGAGTGTGATGTCACGGAAACCAAGAGGAGGGAACTATGTAAAGGTGGATAATCATGCGATACCTTTGCAGAGAGATTGTGGAGGTTGTAAAATGAGAAAAGATTTTTTGGATTTGCCATCTAAAATGCTTATTATACTTACTGAACACTTGATTAAAAATTATTTGGTTTCATTCCCAATTGTCTTTTATATGTAGTTTACACATCCCCCCCAAACTGTAAATTCACTTAGTAGCCACACAACATTCCCCTATGTAACAATCCCAAAGAACAAGATAGTCTTTGGACCTAAAGACTTAGGAATCACACACACATAGGGTTCTGAATTCCAACTTTATCATTCCCTAGCTGTGTGGTCTTGAGGATGTTATTTGTTTCTCTGAACCCTAGATTTCCCATGTGTAAGGAAGGGATAGTAAGAATGACTACATTCTCGAGTTGTGAAGATCAAAGCAAATGATGCATCCTAAATTCTTAATGCCTGGTGTCTGTGTAATATTCAGGGAATTTAGTAGTTACAATTCTTAGTGTTTTTATTATAAATCATACATCAATAAGATCCAGGAAAGGGTCAATACAAGCTCAACACACATTTGTTGGCTGAGAAACTGATCCTTAAAACAGAACAATGAAAAATTATCTTTATCCCCATCCCACATTACCAGTGTTTTAAAAGAAAATAAGTCCATTGTAATCAAAATGCACGGTCTCAATAAAACTGTTTGAAATGGGGAAGAAATGGAGCAGGGATGCCATTTAGAAAGCTTTAGTCTGGGTGGGGAGCAGTATGGACCTCTAAAAATAATCACTTGGATAGCTTTCCATCCTATACAGGTTTTTACATTGTTACCATAACTTCTTTCTTTATCCTATTGTCTTAGATTGCACGTAATGCACTGTCAGGAAGCCTACCTGGTCACTTTAGCCTTTACCTTAATCTACAGATTTTTATCTTAAATTTTTCTGTTGTGTAGCTGAATGTCACATTTATTCTCATTAACAAAAAACCCTCACTTCCCTTCTCCTTCTGAAAGTAGTGAATCTGTATGTGGGAAAATTCTGATATATATAATGAGGACACTTACATCTTAAATATTTTTTCAAATATCAATGGAATCCATACGTCTGAATTGCAATATATTTTAACTTGCCTTGTAGACCTCCATCATCATATTTGACATTGTGCTGATGCACTTCGACTTGCCTGTCTTGATTTCTAGCATGATATTAGTTCCTTTCACTACCATGGGTGGATTTCTGGCTTTTTTGGCACAGGTAAGAAATATTACCAATGGTGTCATTAATTATGAATATGCAGCCTATTAAAGTGCTTCACCCCAAATCTATAAAGACAGAATGAAGGCTAGTGGTTTCTTGGGGTTGGAGTGGGAATGAGAATTGACCGCAAAATGCATATGAGGTATCTCTTTGGGATGATGGAAATGTTATTAAGTTAAATTGTGGTGATGCTCTCCTGACTCCGTAAGGAGAAATCCAGACAATTCAGACAATTCAGTCTGGGATCGAATCCTACATCGGGCTCCCAGTGCATGGAGCCTGCTTCTCCCTCTGCCTGTGTCTCTGCCTCTCTCTCTCTCTCTCTATGTGTGACTATCATAAATAAATAAAAATTGAAAAAAATTTTTGCCATATGCTCTATGCAAAACATAAGCATTGTTAAATGCGATTTGAAACTAATGCCAGATTGAAAAATGTTGCCTCATTTTTTAAAAAGATTTTATTTATTTATTCGTGAGAGACACAGAGAGAGAGAGAGAGATGCAGAGACACAGGCAGAGGGAGAAGCAGGCTCCATGCAGGGAGCCTGATGTGGGACTTGATTCTGGGTCTCCAGGATCACACTTTGGGCTGCAGGCAGTACTAAACCACTGCGCCACTGGGGCTGCCCAATGTTGCCTCGTTTAATGGGTATTCATTATCCATCATGAGATAAAATCACATACAATTACATTTATTTATCCAAAAACATATATTAAACAGTATTCTGTGTTAGGCACTGTGCTGGTCACTGGGGACACCTGATGAACAAGATAGCACAGTCCATCCTTTCACAGGGCTTGGTGGAGATGAAGACAGACCTCAAATAAGTCAATGCAAAGGGTTTAAAGGACCCAAAGAAGAAGGGCAAAGTGCCAAGGGCAGGATACAAAGTACAGCTAACATGATCTAGAGAGTCAGAGAATTCTTCTGGGGGAAGCAATCCTTAAACAATCCTGAAGAATGAGTCAGAATCAGTTAGCAGGAGAATGGAGCAGAAGGTAAGTGTGTTCTGTGGAGGGAAGCAAAGGCATTGAAGCAGGAAGGACCATTCTTTCCATTTCCATTCAAATGGAAAGAAGTATCCAATGAGATGAACCCAAGAGCTCAGCCAGACACATACTCTAACCCACAACATCCTGAGTGATACTTCAAAGAAAGTAGAGAAAACTGCCCTAATCTTTTGTGTTCTTGGGGATATGGGAAAGCCTTTTGTCTGCAAAAGCACTTTTCCATAAATTGAGCAACACTTAGAATTCTCAACTGGGAATTCATTCTTTTGCTTAAAGCATTTTTCCCCTAAGATATAAGCAGACCTGCAGAGTGAAGTACATTAACCTAGATCTGTCACACATTTCTTAGGAGGGATGAGTCACTCTCTGAATGCATTGACTGATGAAGAAAGAATAACATGATAGGAATAGTTATTATGGTGGGAGAGTCACCACCAAGGTAGGAGGGGGCCCTGAAAGGCCTCGTGAGGGGTATTTAGGACAAATATTGTGATTCCCTATTATTTTTCACACTGTAGGCTCCTCTCTCTGTTATATTTTCAGTCAACTTGAGGAAAACCTTAAACCAAAAGATTAAAGAAAAAAATTGGAAAAGTGGAACAGACGTAAATTATTTGTTTACTGAGGGACAGCATTGAGTAGGGGGTCCCCTTTCTTCTCTGCAGGGAATTGTTTGTCACCAGTGCACATAGATGAGTCAAGCTTAAGGAGGGAAATATGCAATATGTGGAATTCCATATTTTTTAAATGTAAATCATGAAGATGATGAATTTGTATTTAGCTATTTTTCTTTTTGTCTTTACAGAGAACTTACGAGCACCAAGTAGAATATCTAAACCACAGATATGACCCAAGTGGAGTTGATTTTCTAGTATGCCTAATTGTAAGAAAGCCTTTCTACCTCTCCCTTTATTTTATTTTTTGATGGTTAGCATTTACTATAATAACTATTTGGCTTTGTCTACTGTATGCCAACTTTGAAAGCTTTTAATATAGTCTCAGGATAAGATACAGAATAAGACAATTCAGACATGATTCCAAATCATGAGTTAGTTTTTATGTGCATAAGTGGACTGTGTAGATCCAGAATGTAATATGAAATTAATTGTCATGTTCATTTATCTTGTTTATTGCCACCTGCAAATTTGAGAAAGCTTGTAAGAAATATAGATGCAATATAACTTAAATCCTTTGAATTGGAGATGAAAGGGGCAAAGTTGAATATTGAAATAAAAGGGAAAAGTGATTATATTGGTATATTTAGGCTGAAGAAAGCTATTGTCTCTGAATACAATGTGTCACTGCTTTTCTAGGCATAGGAGCAAATATGGACAGGAATCCCTGCCCCTATGGAGTTTATATCAAGGTGGAAGGATAATAAACTAAGATAATAGATAATAAACTAAGTAAATAATATGTATTGTGTCAGATGGGTGGTCAGGAAAAGCCTGATTGAGAAATAAAGATCTGAAGGGGGCAAGGAGGAAAGCTACAGAGATAGCTTGGGGAAGAGGATTCCAGTAGGAGGGGGCACAAGTGACCTTGGCTTTTCCAGGGTCAGCCAGGAGGCCAGTGTAGTTGTGGCAGAGTGACCAAGGGAAGAGTGGTACAAGGGAAGGTCACAGAAGTCACAGGGTAAAGTGCAGGGTGGATGGCATGGGCTACACAGAGCAGTCTGGGTCACTATAAGGTTATAAGGACTTTAATTTGTCTTTGAGTAACCAAGGAGTCATTGGAGGGTTTTAAGCAAACTACTATGATCAGACTTGTTTTAAAAAAGTAACTCTAGTGACTGTGTTGAGAATAGATGTTTGGGGCAAAGGAAGAAGAGGAAGGAGACCAGGTAGCAAGGTGTTGCAATATTCTAATGAGAAATTATGATGGCCTGGACCTGTCCAGCTGGATTTCTCCCCTAATTTGTAAGAATAGTTCACACGTATTTCACCTGATGACCAGGCCACCAATTTAATTCAGATGTTTAAGTGATATTTGTGAACTTATGCCTATATATAACTGTTTTTCTTTGCTCCTAGCCTTACTTGCAGGCTTTGATATTTGTTTTTATCCTAAGATGCATGGAAACAAAATGTGGAAAGAAAATAATGCGAAAGGATCCCATTTTCAGGTTGGGATAAAAACTTAGTCTCGAACTTAATATCGTATTTTCATGACCTGCACTACGGACCTGTTAATGTGGATTTATATTTACCACGTAAACAGCATGCTGATTTTCATGATGGTCAGTGGGTTGCTGGCTTACTGCTTGGAAATAGGACTCCCAGAGCTCTGCCACTAACCAGCGGAGGGAGGTTTTCAGGTCCTCAGAAATTTAAGGAGTACTCAAATATGCCGATTTCCCATCTATGATGATCACACATCCTTGAACAGAGGAGATGCAATGGAATTGGTTGAGCAGCCTAACGTAGTTCAGAGTGTTTCATAAGATGGACATTATACAGGGGCTCTAGGAAGGGTGAACGGTAAAAGATGGTGAGGGCAGATGCCGGGTGTGATTAAGATGGGCTCAGAGTCAACAGAGAAAATGTAGGTGACCTGATTTTTAAAGAAACAGCAGCCTCTGCTAGCAATTTGGCAAAGGTCAAAGATTCTAACTGGAAGAATGACAACAACAAGAAAGAAATTCTGGCGACAGGGACGGGAATTCTTGGGAAAAGCAGAAGCAGTATTCACAGGGCCATTTTCATCACCCATGTATTGAGAAAAAGGATGATGGTGAAATCACAGAGAAGCTGATCTAGGGGGCATCCTCAATAATGAAAAAACCCATATGTCCTACATTTCATTTTCTCCACAGAATTTCCCCCCAAAGTGGAAGTGCTGGGCCTAATCCAGAAGAACCTGTTGATGAGGATGAAGATGTTAAAGCAGAAAGATTAAGAGCAGCAACTGCCCTGACCACTTCACAAGCAGATGAGGTAGGAAAGCAAGTGACAAAATGGACATTAAGGGACCTATAATTCAAGAACTATCAAGAAGAGAGGTTAATATGCTGGTTTTCATTTTGCAAGTTTGGAGCTTGGTGCATTTTCGTAATTCTTAAATATGTAGGCTCTCCTTTGGAGTGTCCTGGAAGCTCAAAGAAGAACAGAGAACATAATGGTTTTATCATTCTTTTGAGGAAAAAAATGGGCTTTGATAAGTAGAGCTATAACTTCAAAACCAAGAATTTCGTAAGTTGGAGAATTTACATGAGATTTGTTATAAAATGCTGAATAAGGATTGAGATTTGAAGGGTTATTCTTCTATCTGACTTAGATGTTATGATGTGCTCATGAGCTTAGATCATTCTGGGAAGGCCAGTTTCCATGAAGCTATACTCTTTTATTTAGAAGATAGATTTAGAAGATTTATTTTATTTTAATTATTTTAATTAAAGATTTTATTCATTTATTCATGAGATACAAACATACACAGAGAGGCAGAGACATAGGCAGAGGGAGAAGCAGGCTCCTCACAGGGAGCCTGATATGGGACTTGATCCTGGATCCTGGGATCACACCCTGAACCGAAGGCAGATGCTCAAACGCTGAGCCACCCAGGTGTCCCAGATTTAGGGGATTTAGAGATATTGTTGACATCAATGAATGCAGGTTACACTTGAAACAAGCAATATGGATTATTGTCAGTTTAAAATATCCTTTATTTTGGGCACCTGGGTGGCTCAGTCCTTTAAGTATCTGACTCTTGGTTTCAGCCCAGTCATTATCTCAGGGTCGTGAGATCAAGCCCCATGTCAGGCTCTGCATTCAGCATGGAATCTGCTTGAGATTCTCTCCCTCTCCCTCTGCCCCTCCCTGCCACGTGCTCTCTCTCTCTCTCAAAATAAATGAATGAGTCTTTTTTAAAAAATTGAAAAATGAAATTAAAATATACATTGTTTTATGACATAGAGCAAGAAAGTTCCCAGTCATGAGAATATAGGAACATAAAGTCTCCGAAGCTTAAAAGGAAAATCACACTGTCCTCTATTCCAGAAACCTGTCATAATTGCTAGCTGTCTACACAAAGAGTATGCAGGTCAGAAGAAAAGTTGCTTCTCAAAGAGGAAGAAGAAAATAGCAACAAGAAATCTCTCTCTGTGTGTTAAAAAAGGTTTGGAAGAATCATTTAATTTTATTCACCATCATTTCAGCAATACCTACTGAACATCTCTGTTGTAGGCACCATTGTGAAGCACCCATGTGTGCATTCATTCATTTAACATATTTGTGTGTGTGTGTGTGTGTGTGTGTGTGTGTGTGTGTATGCCAGGGACTGCTTTGGGTTCTGGAATATAATCATCAAAAAAAAATAGGCAAGGCCCCGTCCTCATGGATTTTACATCCTGAGAGAGGGTCAAAACCCAACAATAACTTACCAATAAAATGGTCAGATATCACATAAGCAAGTTCTAAGTGGAGCATCCGAATATGTGAAATGACACAAATGATTCGGGGCAGCATTCACCTAGGGTTTGGGAAGACCTTTCTGGAGGAGTAACATTTAAGACAAGACCTGGGTGATGAGAAGGTGCCCAGATATGTGAGCACAAAGAGATAAGAACACCCAGACAGAGAAAAGAATGAGGGCAGAGACTCAGAGCTAGAGCTGCCTTTGGAATGGTCAAGGCACGAAGAAGCAATGGATGCACTGACAGGTAGAATGGAGGAAGTCCAAGACCGGAGCAGGGCCAAATTGGGTACCACTTTGTGAAATAGAGCAAAAGGTTTAGATTTTTATACCAAATTAGTGGAATGCCACCAGAGGGGTTTTAGTTAACTTTTTATTACCATTTACATTTTGGAAAAATTAACACATTGGCTATTGTTTGTAAATTTGAGTGGCAGACAAGAGGCTTTTACATTAGTTCAGATAGAGGATGATGGTGGTTTGGATGCAGTAGGGGAATTTGGGATGAAGAAAATGTGTCTGACTTCCCAAGTTTAGGAACCACTTAAACATGTACTCAGCACATCAGCCATCTACTACCAAAAAGAATCTGGCACATTTTTAACTGAAAAAGTAATCTGGAAAAGACTTATTGACATCAAATCCATAAGCTTTTCGCTAATATTTCATATAATTACAAGAGTTATAATTATAAGAGTTATAGTCTGGTGACATGGGTTATATATATATGTTATACATTTCAAAATAATACTGAGGGGTGTACATATCTCAAAAGATTTGAAGAAACAGGTTTATGATAATTCACTTCCCAGATTGATAATCAGTGAATCTCTTTCAGGTGAAATTTTGGGATTGCTAGGACCCAATGGCGCTGGTAAAAGTTCATCTATTAGAATGATTTCTGGGATCACGAAGCCAACGGCTGGAGAGGTAGAAAGAAATGACAGAATGATTTTCATTCCTAAAATAGATATTTCATGATAAATGTAGCCTATATCTTTATGAAACTCTACTTTTAGTAAATTTTAAATAATTTTCTATAGTAAATATATGAGTCTCTATAATATTTATTGGTTTAGCTTTTAAATTTTTGTGTATATATCTTTTTAATTAAAAAAGCTTTTATTGGGATGCCTGCATAGCTCATGTACCTCATGTAAAAGTTATGTTTTTAAACTGATCTTGGGAGACACCTGGGTGGCTCAGTGGTTGAGGGTCTGCCTTCGGCTCAGGGAGTGATCCCGTGTCTGGGGATCAAATCCCACATCGGGCTCCCTGCGAGGAACCTGCTTCTCCCTCTGCCTGTGTCTCTGCATCTCTCTCTGTGTCTCTCATGAATAAATATAATTAAAATTAAAAAAATAAAAAAGCTTTTATTGAAGTACAATTAACATACAATGTTATATTAGTTTCATGTGTACAAATAATAATTTCAATATTTCTATCACTTGCATTGACATAGATTATAAAAGGTATAATACTAAGTGAAATAAGACAGAGAGACAAATACTATATGATTTCACTCATAACGTTTTGATGCTCAAAAAATTTAGCCATCTATTAGCTCTATGTCAGTTTCTTAAGTGTGAGATTGGAGAAAAGGCTACATGTGTTTCTAAAACAGGTTTACCAAAATTAAAATAAAATAAAATAAAATAAAATAAAATAAAATAAAATAAAAATAATATAATTAATATAATATAATATAATATAATATAATATAATATAATATAATATAATAATAAAACTGGTTTATCTTCTTAGGTAGAACTGAAAGGATGTCGTTCGGGTCATCAGGGAGACACCCTGGTCAACTTCCTGGGCTACTGTCCTCAGGAGAACGTGCTGTGGCCCAACCTGACAGTGAGGGAACATCTGGAGGTGTTCGCTGCCGTCAAAGGGCTGAGGAAAGGGGACGCCACCTTGGCCATTTCACGGTAAAGAGGGGTCATGTGATTCCTTTGTGTCCAGAGGCAGGGAGGCTGTTCCACTGATGATGAGTTCACTAATAAAGAATGGAGGGTAGAAATGATGTCTGCACCTTTTCAGGGAATGTCAGCAGTAGAGCAGGGATGCAGGGACAGGAGCTATTCCCTGTATCTTTGGTTGAGGGATCTTTAAAAAATAGTTGCACAGAAGAGTTGACAACATTAAATGAGTGAATAATCTTTCATAATCATCCATTTCAGTTTCAAACTCAAAATTCTGGTTATTCCTTGGAACTCTTAATGAGATTAAAAATCTTTCATGTTCCAAAATAGTTTTCCTCTTTGATCGTTAGTTTCAGAATAATAGTGCCAACCTTCCCTCTAATGCAATCACTCTTCTGTGGGATTACATTTTTCGAAGATCTTCTCTTGAGTTGACATTCTACTCCTATTTTCCATCAGATTGGTGGATTCTTTCAAACTGCATGACCAGCTCAATGTTCAGGCGAAGAAATTAACGGCAGGAGCCACCAGAAAGGTGCGTGTGATATGTGATGTTATTCTGAGAGCTGATGGGGTGGCAGCCAATAAGGTGCTTCTCTTGCCTTCCAGTTATGTTTTGTGTTGAGCATCCTGGGAAATTCGCCTATCCTGCTTCTGGATGAACCATCAACAGGCACGGATCCAGCAGGGCAGCAGCAAATGTGGTGAGCCTTATCATAACCCTCAGAGCTGGGAGTATAAACTTCATGCAAAAGTTATGTCTTTAAACTGATCTTGGGAGACACCTGGGTGGCTCAGTGGTTGAGGGTCTGCCTTCAGCTCAGGTCATGATCCTGGGGTCCTGGGATCGAGTCTCACATCAGGTTCCCTGCGAGGATCCTGCTTCTCCTTCTGCCTATGTCTCTGCCTCTCTCTGTATGTCTTTCATGAATAAAAAATGAAATATTAAAAAAAAAAACTGATCTTGGATGGGGCACCAAGCTAGCTTGGTTGGTAGAGCATGCAACTCTTGATCTCATGGTTGTGAGTTCAAGACCCATGTTGAATATTTAGCTTACTTAAATTTTCTTTTCCTTTAATTAAAAAAAAAAAAAAAAACCAGCCCTGATCTTGGAAAATCAAATCCACTCCTTTCTAATATAGTGGAGATAATCCATATGATTAGGAAAATAAATATTTAATACATAGATTCTCTGATGTATCATATTCATGTGGTATTAATGTTAAAAAAAAAAAAACCCTCTAAATATTTTGTTGGAATTTTAGGTCTTATGGTTTGAGTTCAATTTTTTAAATTATTGAGATATATATAACTGGTTTTTTTTAGAGGGTATTAATTTACATATTTTCCCTAATTCATTACTTTTCTCTCCCCTTTACCAAATCTGTCAAATTTGCTTATCCAGTTTTTCTTAGTTTTTGAATTGTTTTTACTTTTCTTTCTAGAATGTTCCATTTGAATCAATAAAATCATCCAGTCCAACTTCATATTTGTGACTGTCTAATAGTTTCCCCTACATCTTTAAAGGACTTTGTTATGGAAATTTTATACAAATATAAAGAGAATCATTTATGAACCCATTATAGCCATGACCTATTTCAACAATTATCCATATAAGGCATAATTTTTTTCATTATACCTCCATCCACTTCCTCTTCTCCACTCTCCTATTAGTTTGAAGCAAATACTAGACACCCTACCCTTTATAAATATTTCAATTAGTTTCTTCAAAAGATAGAAAAGTTTTCTTTTTCAAAAACGTAATTAGAATACCACTAGCATACCTAAAAATATCGAACATTTTTCTTTATGTTATCAAAAAACCTAATAACTATTCACATTTCTGGTTTTTTAGTTAGAAATATGATTTATAAATGTGATTCATGAACTGTATTTTACATTTACAGTTTTCCCTCTAAATCTCTTTTTTTCCTACCCCCCTCTTGCTTTAGATTTTATTTATTTATTTGACAGATAGAGAGAGAGAGAGAGAGAGAGCACATAAGTAGGCAGAGTGGCAGGCAGAGAGAGGGAGAAGGAGACCTCCCCTTGAGCAGGGAGCCCTATACAGGACTCAGTCTCAAGACCCAGAGATCACAAACTGAGCCAAAGGCAGACGCTTAACCAACTGAGCCACACAGGCGTTCCTACCCTTTTCTCACCAGTGATTTTTTGGCTCATTTTAGGCAGACAATCCAGGCAGCCGTTAAAAACACAGAGAAAGGGGCCCTCCTAACCACCCATTACCTGGCCGAAGTCGAGGCCATATGTGACCGCATCGCTATCATGGTGTCTGGAAGGCTGAGGTGAGTGTCCTTCTGGAGTCTGTGCTTGACCCTCAAAGTGAAATTTCCTGTGGAAAGGGCACAATCACTGTGAGCACCTGGAGCCCTTCCTGTCAGCTCACTCAGGGATCCCCCTACCCCTACATTTGAAATTTGAGAATAATGTAAAAAATTGAAGGGACGATATTTTTTCCAATGTATTTTCCATCTTGCCCATAGGTGCATCGGCTCCACCCAACACCTGAAAAATAAACTTGGCAAGGACTACATTCTAGAACTGAAAGTGAAGGAAATTTCCCAAGTGACTGGGGTTCACGACGAGATTCTGAAGCTGTTCCCACAGGCCGCACAGCAGGAAAGGTGAAGGACCTTCTGATTACAGAGAAACTTGTTGGCTTTACCCACTCAGAGGTTTCTTTAATGCTCTCTGAGAACTTCAAAGTGATTTGACTTCATAATAAAAGTTAGGGACCTCTGAAACAGATTTACTGACATTCAGATTACAGGAGATTTCAGAGCCACCCAGAAAGCTATGTGCCCCAGGAAGACTTGGGACACCTCATCTGGGCCTCCTCAGCTATCCAAGGCTAATCTCCAGCTCAGAGCAGGTCTTGGAAAATTTGGGGGAAAGGAACTTCTCATGCCTGGAACCCACATGGGACCACAGTCGGACCCTCCGTGGTACCCTCCACAGATCTCCTCTGGCTCTTCTTCTCTCTTAACCTCACATCTCCCTCTCCTTAGCTTTCTGGTGACAGGGATGCAATATTAAATTAAGTAATTAATTGCAGCCTAATCGAAACTAAGCAAAGGGATTAGTTTAGATGTCTGTGTTTAACAACAGCACAAGGTTTGCATAAACTGAGCATAAATGCAGTTATGCTGGATTATTTCTAGAAGTATCTCCAACAGCCAGCTGCCAAAGGATATTTTAAGAATTTTCCATCGGTCATTTTATTTGTTTTATATGTAAGCCGTACATTTATTTGCATCACTTTTATTTTCATCAAAGGAAATTGATGTTAATATCAGTATTTATTTTGATGGTCACTTTCTCCCCCTTGAAACTCAAGGTCAAATGTGACTTTTTCGTATTCCCAGGTATTCTTCCCTCTTGGTCTATAAACTGCCTTTGGCAGATGTCTACCCTCTATCTCAGGCCTTCCGCAAATTAGAGGCAGGTAAGAATTGCCACTGTAAAATAAAACTTTTGAAGAATTGGTTCAGAATTAGGTAATAATTTGGTGGTAGGTTATTGTGTAATACCTTTTTAAAATACGTAAACACTTTTTTAAAATATGTAAATTCTAAGAGGTTTTAAGAATTGTAATGGTAGGTAATGATGGGATTTAACCCCAACTGAGGTTAATCCAGTTCTCTGGAACAAGGTGTATCTCCGGGGCAGGGACTAGAGCTACAGAAAACACACAACTGAGCTTGGCTGGTTTTGCAGTAAATTCATAACATTAACCTCACAAAGCCCCTTAATAGGGGCTACGTTGCCTGTGGGTGCACAACCCGTTCAGACCAAATGTCCTCAATTACCACTTTGCTCCTCTTTCCTTACACATCCGCCTTCTTCCTGCTTTTCTGCCTCAGTTGATGCCCTCGCTTTATATTTCACCAGTAAAATAAAAACCACAGAAAACCTTCCACCCATGCATCGGCCTCCCTGCGTCCGAGCTGTGTGTTCTGCTTTCCTGCTGCAGTGAATGAACGGTCTGTGTCCCTCCCTGAGTCCATCCCCTGCATTGTGCATGACTCTTCTTGCCACTCAAAATGATCTGTTTTTTTCTTTCCATCATCGTTTTTCTGCTTTCAACTGGGCCAATCCCAGCAGCAGACGGTCGTGGAGTATATCTCACCTAGCACAGTGACGAAGGGCTCCAATTTCAGTGCCAGTCTCTCTATTAGCTGGGAGACCCTGGGTAAAGCTATTGAATCCCTGCTTATCTAAGTGACTCATCTTTAAATGAGGGGTAAGAGGATTCCTGGATGGCTCAGTGGTTTAGCGCCTGCCTTCGGCCCAGGGCGTGATCCTGGAGTCCCAAGATCGAGTCCCACGTCGGGCTCCCTGCATGGAGCCTGCTTCTCCCTCTGCCTGTGTCTCTGCCTCTGTCTGTGTGTGTGTGTGTGTGTGTGTGTGTGTGTGTCTCATGAATAAATAAACCTCTTAAAAAAATAAATGAAGGGTAATGTCAGTGCCTACTTGTCAAGGTCATTAGGAAGATTACATAAATTCATTTGTAAAGTGTCTAACTATGATTCCCCAGTTGACTCCCTCCACTCTGGACACCCTGACTTCCTGTCTCTTCCTCAATGCTACCAGACATGTGTACTCCGGTTTCAGGACTTTGCACTTGCTGCTGATCCTTCTTCCTGAAATTCTACTACTTCTAGCTTATTTTCAAGTTTCTGCTCAATTCTTACCTTATAACTGGAGCCAACCCCAACCATCCAGTTAAAAAAGAGTGGCTGGCACTTCCTGCTTTCTCTACCTGATTTATTTATCCTCTGTAGTAGCAATCCTCGTTTATTTTATTATACATTTAAGTCCTTGTTTATTTAATGCCCATATGCCTGCCACTAGAATACAGAGTTTTATACACAAAGGCAGGGGTTTGTTTTTCACTGCTGCTCTGTTCCTGGTACGAAGCGTGTCACACACACAGGAGAGTCCCAATGTATGAGTGGTGAACTGTGAATATGGGAATCTGGTGACCAGTCTGATGAGGGTTTCCTGAGAGGGACGCCTAGCATAGAATGCATAGTACAGCAGATAAACTGGCTGAAGACAGTTACACAGAAGCATGGGGTCCTTTCAAAGGAGAGGAGTGGGATCAAAATCTTTCTTGTGTGTAAGGATGTGTCAATCAATTCTGTAGTTCCTCAAGTAACTTATGTCTCTCGAGACACACGTACGAGGTAATAGAACATATCAAAATGTAATATGAGAAAATTTTCATATCAAGATTAATTTAATTTGCATTTATATCAACTATGACTTCATGATTCCCTTCTTTCACCAAGCTTTTGTTTATTCAGTCTTATATTCCATTTATATTAATAGTGGGCATTTTTATTTTGTATGACTTTGAGAAACTTCTTGGTAATAAATTGTAAGCATCTACTAGTAATCTTTTTTTCCCTCCCAGTGAAACATGACTTTAACCTAGAAGAGTACAGCCTCTCTCAGTGCACATTGGAAAAGGTGGGTCAGCTTTTAGGGTTTGTATCATTCTTGTTAATTTCACATGAAAATAACATGTGGGGGCATGCATTTTCCCAATAACATAAACAGTCAACTCAGTCAATTAAGTATCTACCTTCAGCTCTGGTCATATCCTAGGTCCTGGATTGAGCCCTGCCTCAGGCTCTCTGCTCAGTGGGGAGCCTGCTTCTCCCTCTCCTCTCTCTTCCCTTTGCTCCTTCCTCTGCCCCCTCATGCTCTCTCTCTCTCAAATAAATAAATAAAATATTTAAAACAAAAAAAGAAAGAACATAACATGAATATTTCCTATTTATTTGGAAGACAATAAACAACCTGATAATTCTTTTTCCTTCTGCTTTGTCCCCTATTTAGATATTTTTAGAACTTTCTAAGGAGCAAGAGCTCGGAAATTTTGAAGAAGAAATTGATACAACCATGAGATGGGCACTCCTCTCTCCTTCAGATGACATTTAAAAGCTCAAACCTATTAATCCTTTGTGTCATATAAGCTTACGCCATATGTAATAATTGTCAGTATGTATAATTTTAAAAATCATTAACATCAATATCTGGTATATTTTGTGTATTTAGTTAACAAATGAATAAACGTAAAAATTATTCTCCTTAAATTTAGGAATGGTGGAAAATCTGTGGTAAAGGCAATTCAAAGTATTAATGAAGTTACCTGAAGGGCAGGTGCCAGGTATTGTGGAAATAAAGCCACAAACTTGGAATTTTTTTGAAGTATAACTTCAAACATGGCATATCGCTTTGAAATATGACATTTACTAAGAAATTCCCTAGCAGAAATGTATGAGGGATATATTCAACAGCCAGAAGCTAGCGGGATTGCTACACACCAGTTTGGGAGGTATCAGTTTTACGAGTTTGTATTAAGACACAAGTAAAATGCAAGAGTCTTCCTCTGGACCCTTTTCAGAAATTTGAAATTCACAGAGTGAGGAGTCCGTTGGATTCACACATGAACAAGCATGTGCATTGGAAAAGCAGTTCGAACATAATTTGTGAAAATAAGGGGAGTCACAGCAGCATTTGTTCAAATTTTTAAGATTTTGAATGTGTTACTTTATGATTGTGGGGGTACTGATTTTTCTCATCAGCTTATCAGTAGTTTTCTGTGTACAGTTGACCCTCAAACAACACAGGAGTTAGGGTACCAAGCCCCTCATGCAGTAAAAATCCCATATAACTTTTGACTCCCCCAAAACTTAACTACTAATAGCCTACTATTGACCAAGAAGTCTTCCCAATAACATAGTCAATTAACACAGTTTGTATATGTATTATATGCTGTGTTCTTACAATAAGTAAGCTAGAGAAAAGACAATGTAACTAAGAAAATCATAAGGAAAAAGTATATTTACTGTATGGTAAAAAATCCATGTCAGTGAACCTGTGCAGTTAAAATCCATATAGCTCAAGGGTCAGCTATATTTACTGCTATTTTAAAATCACTTCCCTCTTAAATATGTACATATGTCTATACACACATGCATAAATCATTTATATTACTAAATTAAAAAATATGTGTGAGCTTTAAATATAATTTTTCCCCTAAATAATAGTGATTTCATCTTGAATATCATGAGAAAATTTTTTGAAGACCAAACAGTATCCTTGATGCCTTTTTTTTTTTTTTTTTGGTGTTATGTTATATTACTTAAATTGTTATGCTCTTTGAAGAACATTTGTATAATGGAGAAAAACACAGAAATTAAATAAAATTGAATAAAAGAATCACCATACTTTATCCACACCAAACAAACAAACAAACAAACAAACAAAACAAAACACCAGCGTCTTTTTCTTTAGTGTACTTTTTTATGTAGGTGGAATCACTATAGTATATAATTTCTTAACTATATATGCATATTTGCTGATATAACATTGAAATTGTTTTAATTTACTTTTAAACTTATGGTGAAGCTTCAGTTTTATATATTTGCATTTTATTCTGTGTTAAATATTTGTATTTTTTCATTTATTTTTGTGTTTTAATCTTTTTCTTATCCATTTTTCATATAATTAAATATTTTATCTGCATATATTACATATGTCATAATTATATCTGGAACACTATGTCTCCAAATCAATGATAAATAATCAATAGCTTACTATTTGTTCAGGATGCTTTAGTGCCCTGTAAAAGCAAATTTCTATCATAATGAGAGTTGGATTGAAATTATTTCTAAAATTCAAGGAATAGATTCTCTTGTCTCTCTCAAATGTATAAGATCACAACATATATAACCATTTCACATAACAATATGATGAAATCTTTGCTTATATTCATTGTAAGTTGTAAATTTTCTTAACTGTTGTAGAAATATGTTTACAAAGTACTGAATAACCAATATCAGATATAGTATAAATATTTCAAAAGATTAAACTGGACATGGTTTGCTAAAACCATCATAATATGGTTATTTTTGAAAACTTGGGTTTTTATTAGGAATATGTTCAAGAGCAGATAAACAGGCATGAAAAAGGGAGGAGATTGGAATAAAACAAAAGAAAGGATTTTTTTTCAAAAGGAAAAATAGTTTCATCATCTCTAACTCTATTGTAGACAGCCCCTGTGCTGGTTTTATTCTTTATTTTCCTAGGGAGGCTGACCACTGTGGACTGCATCACCAATTCCCTGCTTTCCTGGTTGGCTTCCAGTTGGGTCTGACCAATCCAATAGGAAAAAGCAACAATAGATGCAAAGGTGGAAGAGGAGAGAGGTCAGAGGATCTCTTCCCTCCTGGCCTCATTTTAGTTTCAGATCTCAGGTGGTAGATGGTATCCCTGCAGGCCTATAACATTTGCCCTCCTCCAGTTACATGCATGTGCTTCTGGTCCCTTTAACACTGTTGACCGCAGGAATGTCCTACTCTCCGCCTCCAGCAGTTCATCAGAATTATCATTTAAGGTGTTTTTTTCCTACCAGTTTATGGCTCTGCTAGCTTCTGCACCAAGTAAGCTGGTCTTGGCTGCAATTCTCCGTATTCACTTGTATATATATATATATATATACTATATATATATGTATATATATATATAGTATATATATATATATATATATTCCTAACACAGAGCTCCTAAGTATCTTTTGTTCTAATGAGATGACTCTGGTGGGCTCTGGGATTATCCCTGGTCACAGAGAGAGCAAGCCATGATTAGAAGCTTGGTACTTTCAGCCCTACGGTGGGAGAAGTGTTGGGAACTGAGTTAATAATCAGTTATGCCTATCTGATGAAACTCCATAAAAATTCCAAAAATACTAGATTCAGAGAGCTTCCAAGTTAGTGGACACATCTATGTGCTCGGAAGGTGGTGGGTGCATCTCAATTCCAGGGTGAGTGAGGCTCCTGCGCTTGAACCCTTCTAGACCTTATTCTATGTATCTTTTCATCTGATTCCTTTATCAATCATATTGTTCATTATATAATAAACCAGTAAACATATGTAGGTGTTCTCCTGAGGTCTGTAAGCTGTCCTAGCAAATTGTCAGATCCAAGGATAGGGTCATGGGAACCCCATTTACAGTTGGAAGTTCAGAAGTAGAGGAGACCGTATGGAACTTGTGATTGGCACCCGAAGTGGGAGGAGTCTAGTGAGACAGGGCTATTACCTGATGGGATCTGATGCTAATTCCAGACAGTGTCAGAACTAAATTAAATTGTCGGACACCCAGCTGGTGTTGGAGAATTGGTCAGTATGGGGGGAAAAAAAACCCTACACATTTGATGGCCAGAAGCAAACTATGAGAGCAAAGGAAAACACAAAGGAGAAAACAGTTTTTTCTAGACATTTGGTGTCAGTGAAGTGGAATTTGCGAGAACAGCTCTGGCTCATGAAAACACATGGTTTGGAAACAGAAAGAGTGGAGGGCAGGGATGAGGAACGCTTGATTCCTGGATAGCTACCTAGTGACTCATAGTATCAAGCTGTAGCTGCTCTTTGATCAGTTACTAACAGTACAAGCTACCAGTGGAATTAGAGATGAGAATAGACCCAACTCCTGAGGAACTGGCTCACTGGATATCTATGGAAATGCAAAATATAAGCATGCTAAACACATAATCTCTCATTATCTCTTCTAAGTTGGGCCTCAATGCTGGAACAAGTTCAAATATGGGTCAATCTGAGCTTTGATCGCTAGCCTGAAAGCTGCTAAGTAAGAAAGGGGAAAACTATGCCAGGAAGGTACCTCTAATCATCCTCTGATCACCAAAAAGGTAGTCAGTGTGGTGGAAGGCAAAACCAAAAAACTACTAAAACCAGGAGCTATAGTGTGAAGGAGGTGTCTCTTTTTGTGGATGGAATTATCAGCTTCCTGAGGAATCTTTATTAAAATGGACCATGAGAGTAACTGATTTGGGGGCTCTATCTTTGGGATGTTGCAGAGTGGAAGGGCATGTTTGGTTGATACAGGATCTGCAGCCCACTATTGAACAGTCACAGATGGTTATAGGTGATCCAGACACACAGAAGCTTATTCCTGAGGGATTTCTAATGGCCTGGATAAAGGCCACCATAAGTGTGCTCACCTGAGATGGAAGATTGCCCAACTCCCACTCTAATTGCCAACCAGAACACTTCAGTCGAAGCAGCTGATGCACTTTGCAGGAAAGCTGTCGGTGTGCAATTGGCTTTATGGTGGGTGACTGGGGTATTCACCCACTGCATGTGCATGTTACTGGGTTATGGTAAATGCCATGATTAAGGGGGCCCCTGTTACATGGGTACCCCATGTGACATTACTCACAATATCCGACAATCTGGGAAGCTTTTATTAGAGTTGCTGTCTGATACCAAGGTCACCAAAGTAATTAAAAAGAAAAAGGGAGAGACAGAAAGGAGAGTCAGGGGACTCCACCCAGCAGTGTGGACATCTTTAGGTGGTTATTACAAAAGGGATGAATGTGGTGAACATTGATGGTGTTGAAACAAAGGTATTGATGCAGCATTATTGAAGCTTCTATGGACCAGTGAGACTGCCCATGGGTCCCCCAATGCTAGAAGGCCCCAGACAAGTTCTGTCCATTAACCCCACTTTGGAGGAATTTAAAAAAGCAGAGGGCAAAGATTTTGTGAGAAACGTCACCCAGAATTGCCTGGGGTATTGGGTAAACAGATTAATCAAAATAAATATTGAAAAGGAGAGGCCAGGGTCTTCTGGTCAAGCCTGGTGGGAACCCAAGGCCATAAAGCACATGTGTGGATAAGACGGTCAGGGAGAGGAAGGGGAGGAGAAACTTTTCTTTGGACTCCTTAATACAGGAGTCAGTGTGCTGTGATTTGAAACCTGTTGATGATATCTTAATGGTGGCTTACTTTAGATCAGGAAGATAGGGAGATTACAAGGTTGATGGGATTAAAGTGAAATTTAAGATGAAAATGGGGACTTTTGAGCAAACTTTATGTGAGGTGGTTGGTTTTCCTTTACCTGGCTGTATTAACTAGGTGGGATATAATCCCACTAGCAATTACTTCCCCTACCTAATGCTATAAATAGAAGGCATGACAGCCAATCCTCAGGCCAGTCTTAATTGGACATGCTAAATGGGAACCACTAGAATTTCTCAAGTCTACACAGATGGTTAATTTAAAACGATGCAGATACCTGGTGGGCAAAGAGATTACCTCTTTAATTAGCAACATGTTAGATACTGGAGTGCTGGTAGCAATGAATTCCCTCTATCACAGCCCTGTGTGGCCTGTGGAAAAGTCTTACAGCTCATGGAGACAAACAGTGGACCATTGAGGCTTAAATAAAGCTATACTGTCCAATACATCAGCAGTTCCAGACACAGTTTCAACCACCTACAAGCTACAACAGGTGCCCAGTGATTTTTTTTTTTTTTTCAAATGCTTTCTTCTGCATCTCAATCTTGGAAGAGACCCAACCATAGTTCAGTTTCACATGTGAAGGATCCCAGTTCACATTTACTGTGCTGTCACAGGTCATCTAAATTCAGCAGCTTATGGTCATAATTTGGTCACAAGGGATTTAGACCTGATATAGGTCTCCAGGGTACTAATATACCACGTTAATGACATGATAATATTGGAAATTGAAGAGAAGGCTTGGGACTGATTTGAATGCAGTGATGACTCACAGACCCAACCAAGACTGGTTAAGAAATCCAGCAAAGGTCCAAGGACCTGCCCTAATGATAACATTTTTTGGAATAATCTGGGCAGGAGCCACCTGGGATATTCTACAAGTGATGGGTTTTTTCCTACTTCTAGGATGGAATAAGAAGCCCAGCATTTGGTTGCTTTATTTGGATTTGGGGGAATGCATATCCCACATCCGGGAATATTGCTAGCTCCTCGAAAGAAAGCCACATTTGAGTGGGGACCTACATAAAAGCATGATTCGTCTGAATGATAAGAAGTGGTAAGTCTCTCAATGCCATTGGACTCCTATGATTCCAGATCTCAAGGCTGTGTTTGTTCTGAAGCCTCAATCTCTGATGGGTACAGGAAACATTATTGGTTTTCAGTTTTCTGGGCTGTTTCTTATTGTTAGAAGCAAGATGACTGTTAGAGATAAAGCTAATTTTAAACCTTATTGGTTTAAATCTTAACATTTAAATTTGAATACCTGCCTGGGGCTTGTGGCTACCATATTGGATAATGTGTTTTAAAGTTAATCATAATTTCTGTCCTCATCGTAAACAATGAGATTTCAAGGGGACTTAATTCTGCTTATCTATCCCCTCTTCTCCCATATAATTGCTGTCTGGTATTTTAGTCTCTATTGTGACTAACATCTTCCTTCCACCCCGAACACAAATTAATCACTGTCACCATTACTTTCCACAACCAACATTTATTTAGCCTACCAATATATTTATTAGTTTCCAACCTCCAACTACTTCCTTCTGGGTTCAATTACTTTTCTTCTTGAGGGGTATCTATTAGTTCTTTCAGAGATATCGATGAAAGACCAATCCCAGATTTTGTTGAAAGACGGAACTCTTTTTATCCTTACACATGAATTACATTTTAGCTGGCTTATGAATCAGCCTTTGCCAAACCACTTAAAACTTAACTGGCTTAAAATTATAATCTTATTTTAGCTTCTTTTTTTTCCTGTTTCATTTCTGGCATCTGGATATTTATGTGTATTTGAATTTGATCTCTATTTTTGTTATATTTTATTCTCCCATTTTATGGCTTTGTTGAAGGAACAAACACAATAGCATAGTCCAGCAATTGGTAGAAATCTTATGATTGTTTTTTAAAATTACACCATGTACTATTTTGCTGCAAATGATCAACTCAAAGGTAATTGGCCCAATATTTCCTCCAGCTTTTTAAGTTTTACAAGAAGCAGACCAGGAAAGTTGCAAAAGTGCACCAAGGGTGGGTTTAGAAGAGTAATAATTGTAGGTTGTACGCAATGTTTTTCAGTAACAGAATAGATTTTTGTTTGAAGTTCTCAATATTTTTGCAAAAAGGCTGAACATCCGAGCTTTTTATAATAATAAATAATTTCTGTGAAGGAAAAAAAGCTCATGCAAAATTCTGGATGTATGGATATAATCAAATATCTAAAAAATACATACGTAAAAGATTACTAGCCAAAACTGCTGTGGATTGAGGCTTAGATTTCCTAATCTATGAGAGAAGGAGGGATCCCTGGGTGGCGCAGCGGTTTGGCGCCTGCCTTTGGCCCAGGGCGCGATCCTGGAGACTCGGGATCGAATCCCACGTCGGGCTCCCGGTGCAGGGAGCCTGCTTCTCCCTCTGCCTGTGTCTCTGCCTCTCTCTCTCTCTGTGTGTGACTATCGTAAATAAATAAAAATTAAAAAAAAAAAAAAAAAAACAACTATGAGAGAAGGAGTTGGGATTCCCCAGGATCCATGCAGGTATTTCTGCACTGAGATTGGCATCTACCATTACTAACAAACTCCCTTTTCACATCTTGCCCTGAGATAGTCCCCCATTGTCAATGAAAGTCAAAGAGAAATTCAATGTCAGGATTGCTTAGTTCTTTTAAACCTGATGAGCCGTGTGCAGTTTCTGCAAATCTGCAAATCTACCTCTAGCTTGTGATGATGTAATTGATCATAATGTTCAAAAAAAAAAAAAAAAAAAAAAAAAACCAGGTTTAACAGGCTTACGTAAAGTAAAAAAGAAGGGGGAAATCTGTGTAGACCTGATGACTTTATAAATTCAAAATTGGCAAATATAGGTAAAAATATTCAGTCATGTTTAATTATGCATTAGGCAAGTTACCTTTTATAAAAAGCATGAAATAGCAAAAATGTCACAAAATTCAATGTTATGTTTACTTTTTGTATCACTGTTTTCATCGCCGAGTGCTAGTGCTGACACCTGTGTCCTGAGTTTGAGTCACTCATCTTGTTTGGTAGCTGTGTTTTTTCTTGCTTGCTCATATTAAGCAGTTTCAAGTCTTTATGTAGTTCATGACTTAATTGGTTTCAGTAACCGCTGACCTTTTTATTGATCCATCAATTATTTTATTTTTTTAAAGATTTTATTTATTCATGAGAGACACACAGAGAGAGGCAGAGACATAGAGGGAGAAGCAGGCTCCTCGCAGGGAGTCTGATGTAGGACTCTATCCCCGGACCTGGGATCATGCCCTGAGTGGAAGGCAGATGCTCAACTACTGAGCCACCCAGGCTTCCCACTCCATCAATGATTTTAATCAGTGATAAACAACTTTTTGAAGATATATTACATAGAGCCATCAGTTCAGAGACAAACTTTACAAATTTTCCTTCTGTTTAAAGGAGTCCTACCGGCCTCTGCAGGCCTCTCAGCATGCTCATGTGCCTAAGGAACACTTCCATTCTTCTGGAGCTATTTCAGTTGCCAAGCACATCTGTTGGTCTGTTCTTAGAATTTGCTTTCTGCTTCGCAGGAAAAAAAAAAATCTTAACTCTCATGGGTGAATTTTTTATTTCATGGTGTCATATTTAAAAATTCACTCAGCCCTGTCATTCGCCTCCTTTTTTTTTCCTTCTGACAAGCTCTCCCTGTTCCAGGCTCCCAGCTCATCTGCTTCTGACCCAGTTCCTTCTCCTCCTCCCACCAAGAAAGAGCAGTGCTCCATTTGTCACTTGATTTCTCCTGGATTTTCAGCATTTCCTTTTTTCTTTCCCTTCTAAATACCACCTTTAAAAAAGAAACCTACCCTTGATCCAAACAACTCATTTTGGCTCCCACTCCACTGATGGCCTTTCTTTCAAAACCAGGGTTCTAGAAAGAAGGCATCATAGTTTTGTTTTGGTTTTGCTTCCCTATCTCACATCCACGCTATAAATCTAAAATTCAAAATCTATGTATTGAGCAACTTTCATGCCCTAGGCTCTGTGATATGAACACAGTGAAGAGTCTACAGTACTCCTCAGTTGTTTAACATCTAGTTTATGCTGGGAGAGATGAGTATGATTAGTTTGAAGTATGGTGAGGTACATACCACCACAGCAGTGCATGGTGCCATGGGAGTACCTGAGAAGGGCCTCTAACCCACATAGGACAAGGCCAAGAAGCCTCCTATGCGAGGAGAAGTCAGACACAAGACCTGATGGACAAGTAATATTAGGAGGATAGTTATCAATTATTACATATAACTACTGGGCCTTACAATGATCATTTATAAAGTCATTATGGGAAGGCCAGATGAGAGGAGGGGTTAATTCCAAGAGAGTAAACAGAGGTAAATTACATTATGATGCGTTCATTTAAAAAAAAAAATTAGGGGTGCCTCAATGGTGTACATGTTTAAGTGTCTGACTTTTGGTTTTAGCTCAGGTCCTGATTTCAGGGTTGTGAGATCCAGCCCCACATTGGACTCTGTGCTGGGTGTGGAGCCTGCTTAAGATCCTTTCTCTCCCTCTCCTTCTGCCTCTCCCCTCTGCTCACACCTTGAGGTGCTCTCTCTCTCTCAAAATAAAATAAAATTTTAAAATTTTAAAAATCATGTCTCAGTATGTCTGGAGTTAGAAGAAGGGTTAAGGCAAAGGCAGGCTGGGGCAGTGACCAGATGATAAAAGCCTTATGTAGTTTTGCAAAGGAGCCAAGACACTGCGAAGGCAGCGATGGGAGTGACATAATAAAAATTGTATGTTGGAGAGATTTATGTGGTGTGAAAATGGATTGCTTTCCAGTTTTAAGACAGTAGTTAGGAAGAAGGTTAGACAAAGACAATCGACCTCAAATACCTAATAAGCTTCTCAGAAAAAAAGAATAGACTAAAAGGGAAGCAATACTGGACCAAAATATTAGCTGAAAATTTCCCAGAACTTAAAAACAAAACAAAACAAAGAACACAAGTTCTTTGATTGCAAGTGGCCACAGAGTGCCAGGCAGGACCAAAAACCAAAACCAAAAACCAAAGCCTACACCTAAGCACATTTTCATGAAACTTCATACATTTGTGACTGAGAAAAATCCTAAAATCACCTAGCAAGAACAAAGAAATACCTTAAGTGAATGAGATTCAGAGTTATATAAGCTTGCTTATCAGCAAAACTAGATGTGAGAAGGCAGCAACGTTATTTTTTAAATAAATGATTTAAGATATTCTCAGTCAAAAAAAAAAAAAGATATTCTCAGTCATGGTCAAAAACAAAAGCTTAAACACAAAAATCCAGAATGACAGAGTAAACAGTAATATAAGTAGAGAAAAAAAAAGATGGATTTACTAGTCAATTTACAAGTAGCCAGAAATCGTGTTAAAATATACTTGACAGGGGCTCCTGAGTGGCTCAGTGGTTGAGTGTCTGCCCTTGGCTCAGGTCGTGATCCCGGGGTCCTGGCATTGAGTCCCACATCGGGGTCCCCACAGGGAACCTGCTTCTCCCTCTTTCTATGTCTCTGGTTCTCTCTGTGTGTCTCTCATGAATAAATAAGTAAAAATCTTTAAGAAAATAAAAATAAAATATGCTTGACATTACAAGTAACCTAAGAAATATACGTTAAGTCATCAAGGTGGTAGTATGTTTTTCATTAATCAGATTAGTAATTTTAAAAAATACCTGTAATTTCCAGGTGGGTGGGATGGGTGCAATAGACAAAGGGGATTAAGAGTACATTTACTGTCATGAGCACTGAGTGATGGATAGAATCACCAAATTATTAGAGTATACACCTGAAACGAATATTATATTGCATGTCAATTATATTTTAATTAAAAAAAAAAAAACCCTACCATTTGTAGTTTTTCCAGGGCTGTGAAGAGTGTAATTGCTACCATTTATCAAGTGCTCAGTCAGCGCTTGGTACTTTGCTAAATACTTTACATGTGTTGTTTCCTTTAATCGGACCCCCAATTCTAAAATGTTCAAATCCTAAAAGACCGTGTTGCATAGTATCATATCATCTATATCTTACAGATGAGGGACTGAGAGGCTCCTTGGGCGAGTCACCTGCTTGGCATTGCACTGCGAGTAAGGAGTAAGGAGTAGAGCTTGGGCTTTGAGGTCAACCATGCTGGCCGACTTATCCATATGGAGTGGGGTGTGGATGCCAAAATAGCAGGTCTTGGGGGTGGGGGAGATAGAGATTTAGGCTGGTTTTTTTTTTTCCCCTTGACAGAGTGAGGCAGGTTCAAGTATGTTTGTCAAGAGTTAAGGATGATTCCTAGTGGAATGAAAGACTAGAAAGTACTCATCCAGGGCTTTCCACAGCAAAAGAGAAAAGGACAAGTTGAAAGTAAAAAAAAAAAAAAAAGGAACAGAGGGGGAAAAATAAATACTATGATCAGCATTGAAAAGGAGAAATGGGAAAAAAGCAGGAAAGCTTCATTTGGAAACTGTATAATGAGACAACTGGACAATATGAGTTGCTTATTGCAGGGACTTGGATCTCTCACAGAAAGTAGAAGATTTACAGACTGGGTGAAAAGAACAATATCTTGCAAGAAGTTACTGTGGCCAAGTTCGAAAAGGGTGTTGCCTGTGTTCTCCTCTAGGATTTTTTTTTTCCTCTAGGATTTTGATGGACTCTTGTCTCACATTTAGATCTTTCATCCATTTTGAGTTTATCTTTGTGTTTGGTGAAAGAGAGTGGTCTAGTTTCATTCTTCTGCAGGTGGATGTCCAATTTTTCCAGCACCATTTATTGAAGAGACTGTCTTTCTTCCAGTGGATAGTCTTTCCTCCTTTATCGAATATTAGTTGACCATAAAGTTGATGATACTGCTTCAAGAGACAGCCCATAGGCCGATGATAGAGATAGGTGGAAACATATCTGAGCAATGCAAATGCAAATAAAAATTAAGAGCAAGAATATACCATACAAAGGATGTTTCAATGCAAAGAGAGAGAGAGAGCACACAAAATAGGACCAAGTAGAATTTGTTTCTTATATTAAAAAACAAAAAAAAAAAACAAAAAAACAAGAAAGAGGAATTTTTGGAGAGTATTTGCCAAAACCCAACTGTAGCCTTGCAGCTGGGTCTGAGGAAGGACAAAAAGCAAGATCACAAAGTCCCTGGGAAACAAGCAGATGTGCTCAGTCTCCCTCCCTCCCTCCCTCCCTGTCTCTCTCTCTCTCTCTGTCTCTGTGTCTCTCTTTCTCTGTCAGGCTGCTAGGTGGCTCCATTCTCCTTTCTTTGCAAATCAAGTTGTTTTTTTTGTTTTTGTTTTTTTTTTTCTGCTTTTACACACATGTCCCAGGAGCTAAGTAGTCTGTACAAGCAGCCAGGAAAAAACTCCAAGGAATGTTTTACGACCACATGAAATCTATAAGGCTTCCGGCACTGGAGAACGTTGCTGCAAAATACATGAAGCATAAGGCAAGGCGAATGGTAAAATATGTGTAGCTAAAGTGGGAACCATTGGGTGAACAGGGACCCCCTACAAATGAGACATCATAACATTTGTTATTTAAGCTACAGACTGGAGATGCTCTGAATTTTTACCCAGGATCTGCTGCTACTCGCCAGCTGTCTAAATTTGTGCCAGTTATTTAAACTCTCTGGGCTTCATTTTTCTCATCTGTAAAATGGGGGTGAGCCTACCTGATAAAATTATTAGGTGAGTTAAATGGGTTAATATTTAAGTGTGTGTACCCCGCACATCGTAAGTGCCATATGTGGTTGCTTATAGCAATTACCTTCTGCACAAAATCAGTACTGTTCTGTTTTTAAAATCCCAACAGCGTGATTTTTTTTTAATTGGCAAGCTGATTCTAAAGATTATTTAGAAGAATGAAGATATAAGACTTAGTCAAGAAAATGTTGAAGATTAATGAGCGTGCCCTCACTCTGTTACAGTGATACAGAGATTACATGTGCCATGTGGGAAGGAAGAGGCCAACATTTTGAAGGAAAAGAATAGTGTCTGAAGGCGAGTGAGAGGTACAGCTTTACAGGTATGGAATGAGTAAGTCATGGGGATGAAAGACACAGCATGGGGTACAGTTAATGGTATTATACTAGCATTTTATGGACAGATGGTAGCTACACTTGCGGTGAGTATAGCATAACACATGGATTTGCTGAATCACCATGTACCCCTGAAACCAATGCAACATTGCGTGTCAACTACTTCTATTAAAAAAAAAAAAAAAGAAAAGAAAAGAATGGAAAAGAAGAAAAGAAAAGAAGAAGACGATAGGGTTCAGGAGCCAACAAGGGCCAGAAGGCATCAGCTCCATCCTTGATACAAAAATCCTTCTAGGAAAAAAGTTACTGAAAAACATTTCCTGAATTATATTCTCTGCTTACAGAATGCTGGCCGTGTTATAAAACCGGATAGTTTTGTATCTTCTGCAGAAGACAGCAGACATGCAGGACCGCTCAGAAGTGTTTTGGTTTGTGTTTTTTTTTTTTTCTCTTTTTAAGTTTGACAGTCTCCGGCATTAATGAGTTCGATCTGCCTCTGTTTTGTTTGCTGAGAGCAATTTCTGAACTCACAACTAGTGCAAGAGCACACACGATTGAATAAGCATTGAGGGATGGGAAGTAGGTGAGGAGGATCTCATGTGATTTTTGCAGACCCTGGGGCACAGAGGAGTCTATTCGATTTAAGAATTGCACGCACAGCACATCGTTTCTCCATCGGTCGTGTGCTCAGAGAGCAACCCCAGCGCAGAAGCCTGGAACAGATGGACAGACTGCGAGCGGAAAGACAGCAGGCCCTCTTTTGCTTTTCTTCATCAGCCACGAATTACACGGGAATTGCCTGGCCTTAACTGAAATGCTCAAAGAAGGTGGGATGGCAATTCCTACCTGTTAGAAACGTTTCTTGAAAAATAGGGAAGACAGGACCTACTCCAACCAGCAGTTGGTTCCAGAGGAAGTGGTTTGTTTGCTGGGACTTGTGGCAGAAGGAACAAGCCGGTAGATTTGGGGGGATGCAGGTGCTTTGGCATGACCTGGCTCCCCGCATCCTCCTACTTGGCACTCCAGGAGAGATGCCCCACTTAGCTGGCATGCAATTGCAGCTGAAATGCAGCTGAAAATCCAGACCTCGTTCTTTTACCCTGAAGCATGACACTGCTTCATGGGCATATTTCTGCACCCAGGTTTTAAGAACTAAATTTTCAGTGGAGGATTTTGTGTGACTTTCTGACCCGATGGTATATATTTATAGCTATCATTAAAAAAAATATATCTTTTCTTTTTCAACCTCTCTCTGCTCTGCTTTTCTCTGACCCATCTCTTCACTTATGTTTCTTTTTTTTTTTTAAAAAAAGGCTGTGCTGGGGGTCAACTCTGCCATTAGGGCATTGTATGAAAAAGCTAATTGGGAAAGACTAGATTCTCTTTGGTTTGATAGCTGCTGATGTTTTGATATGTCCAGCGAGCCATCTGCAACTACGAACTCCCTGCTGAGTGGCTGGCTGGGAGACAAAGAAAAGGAAAACAGCAAAGAAGTCACCATGTGATGTGAGCGGAGAGTTTTTGGCAGCCTGGCTGAACTCAGACCATAATCCTTTTCGGAAATCATTCTAAACCGGAATTCTTCACAATAAACATGAAATTAAAAGCATGATGTAGTAGTGACCCAAAAGGAATGTGAAATCTCCTCCAGGACATGCAGAGACCTGTGGATGCATTGTTTCTAGACTCTTGCTCCAGCTTTCCTGAGAGTAAGTTAATCTCTAAAATTGTGGTTGTTTTGCATATACAACTATAACTTATGACTTCAAACAGGGAATGTCAAACATTTAGATGGAAACTATTAAAATGCAGTAAATTATTAGTTGTTCTGATTTTCCAAGTCATCTGAGTATTTAATGTTGTATGGCTTAAAAAACCAGTTGGAGAACTAAGTGGGGCTTGCTTTTTTTTTTTTTTTTCTTTTTTATCCCATGACTATAAAGTATGTTTGGACAAATAGCATATATTATCTTAAAAGGGTATTGGCTGAATTGAAAGGAATGTGACTTTACGTTGTTGCCTCTTTGCAAGCATGGGCTGTTTCCCAAGTGATTAGAATTACTTATTGTTTTTTGTTTGTTTTCAGTTTTACTGCCAGAGGATCCATAAGCATGAGTGCGTAGGGGGGTGGGTGGGTGGGGAGGGGGCACACGATTTTCTGAGTCTTGAATTGTTTTAATTGGCTTGAGAATATTTTCATCAAGAAAACTCAGGGCAATATTTTTATTGACCTTCTTTATCATACTCCATCTATTGGAATCTTGATCTGATCTGTTGTGCAATGTGTTTATTTTCTGACTACGAGGAATTCTATCTGGTGGGGAGTGGCTGGTTTTTTATAGCCACATTATTATTTCTAGATCACACTTCCTATCTAGAGCAATTTAAATTAGTAAGATATTTTATGTTCCTCTGGTGAACAGTAATTTTTTTTCCTTTCCCTTGATCTATACATTAGGATGTGTATATATCCTGATGGGAAATACCCTGTATGGGGGGCGGGGGGGGCGGGGAATGGGACTCAGTCCTTAGTCAGGAATAAATAACCACCATCGTGACAGTTCATTCTTCTGTAGTCATCAAGACTTTCTAGCACATGCATCCCTCCACAGAAAGAAAGGAGAGTATGCACGTAGGCAACATATTTAACCGTCTCTGATACCATGGTGCACCAGGGCACTGACTGCTCAATTGGCAATGTCGTGGTCTCTTTCAGTTGGGGTCTCCAGGCCATCACAGCCTGCTCCGGTGGCACCATCGTCAGGAGCTCATCCAAACATGATCCCTTTGTTCATTTTTGGACAATTTTTGTTCCACAAGGGGGCACCTCATAAAGGCAACTCTTTATGTCCTAGAGCCCTTGTCCTTGTCTTACTCTCAGGCTTCACGCTCTCAGCCTCCTTTTGTGCTCCTTGTATTAATTTTCTGTGGCTGCTGCCACAGATGACCGTGAACTTCATGGCTGAGGACAAAACAGATTTATCATCTTACAGTGTGGGAGGTGAGAAGTGTGATGTGAGTCTCACTGGACGAAAATCAAGGTGCTGGCAAGGGCTGCATTCGTTTCTGGAGGATGCGAGGGAGAACTCTGCTTTCTTGCCTTCTTGAGCTTCCAGAGGCTGCTGGCATGCCTCAGCTCGTGCCCGCCTTCCTCCATCTTCAAGGCCAGCAATGGGTTCAGTCCTTTTAACAGCACCTCACTCTGCCCTTTTCACTTCTTTTTTCTACTTTTTGGGACCCTTGCGATTACCTTGGATCCATCTAGATGACTCAGGATTATCTCCCTGATTTAGAGTCACTTGATTAGCAACCTGACTCCCATCTGTTATTAATTCTCCTTTGTCATGTAATGTAAAATATTCACAAGTTCCAGGATTAGAACAGGACCATTATCCTGCCTGCCTTGTTTCTCTTCAGTTTATTCCTCGCCTTTCAGATTGAAATGGCAGATGCCCCAAATTCCCTGGAACACACAATGATTAGGTTTTATTTGTGCCTTGAGTAGGTGATCTTCGCATTCGCTCTGCCTCCTGAATACCAGTAGAGACCAGCATATTCATGGCTGTGCTCTCGTCCCATGGATAAGATCGATATTAGGCCATGACTCCAGTAGCCAGAAACAACCTCATTAGTAATTTGATGGAAAAGACAATAAATAGCAATTCTGTGGTTTCCATCCTTCTTCAATATGGCACCAAAGGAGGACACAACAACCCCTCAAACCCAGGTCTTATTGGCCAATTGACCTTGTGCTCTAAGCCTTGTGCCAAAGCTCAAGCCACTATCCTTGGAACAGGTAGTGGCTGTTTCTGGCTACTAGATTCATGGCCTAATACTGACCTTATCCATGGGGCGAGAGCACAGCCATGAATATGCTCATCCCTACTGGTATTCAGGAGGCAGATCAAATGCGAAGATCACCTACTTAAGGCAGAGAGAAATTCCTCTCCTAATGTTGGGTTCTATTAACTAAGACTACGTTTCATGTTTTCTTTACCAACTAAGATAATTCATGGGCATTCATGCTTTCTAAGTCTCAGTAATTTTGTTATTCTTCCTGACAAGAAAATAATGAAATAGACTTCTTGAGATTCAATTACGTAGCTCATTCTGGGAGATAGGCTAGTAACTCTTGGACTTCACTAAGATGACCATATAAATAATTACATCATGCTACCATTACCAGACTGGGTGTTATATCTGGAATCTGCTGCCTTCACTGGGTTTGAAAGAGATTATTTAATCACTGTTAGGTATATCCTGAATTGTTGTTATATAGGTTCTCTCTATATAATGTCTTATGTAAACAATTTTTTTCCTAGAGATTTTATTCATTTACTCATGAGAGACACATACACAGAGAGAGAGAGGCAGAGACACAGGCAAAGAGAGAAGCAGGCCCCATGCAGGGATCCTGACATGGGACTCAATTCCAGGTCTCCAGGATCAGGCCCTGGGCTGAAGGTGGCACTAAACCTTTGAGCCACCCGGGCTGCCCTCTGCAAACAATTCTATGGAGTTGCTGATGACTTGACCCACATACTGGAAACTGACAGTCTGGCTGACTGGTAGACCTGTGTGTAAGCCTAAAGGCTAGTGCTCTCTCCCTGTGAGCCTAGGTCCTTACCTGACTTACTTCCAAGGCCAAGGTTGAGCCCATAAATAGGAGGCAATGAATGACTGGTCTGCTGAGCAACATGGGTGCCTGTAAATCATCAGGCCTAAATTGCCTCCAATAATATACAATTAAAATGAGTTTCCAGTTCAAGGAACTCCCAACTACAAACTTATCTGATTCATGTGTTTGCTGTCTGCCCACCCCCTATCCCTATTTCTACCTCCCTCCTATCCACTCATATGCATGCTGGAGTAACAGGCATCATGAATCTGAAAATTATTTTAGGTGCTCTTTTCTCCTGGCAATAAAATGGGGCCCGCAACTTTGCAAGAACCAGATTTTCTGTAATGACCCCACACATACCTCTTTACCCAACAGGCCTTACCACAATAACTCTATTTTTCTGCCCTTAGTTTTCCAACAAAGAACACTTTCACACCACTGGGTGCAACTCTGGCAAGGTCTCAGAAGCTAGACAGCACAAGAAGTCACAGAGCTTCAGGGGTTCTATTTTTCAGGAACATTTTTTTACCCTTTTATCCTTTTCGAAAATCCAACATGGTTGTAGGGTGAAGAAAAACTTGTTTAGGCTGTTTTAATTCTTTGCATTTACACTCTATTAGATTCTACTTCTTGTATCCCATCAATACATTATCTAAGCTTTGACCTTTCCCTCCTTGTCTTTGCAAATACCCTTTCCGGTGGACACACCTTGTCTCTCCACCCACACCCAGATGAGGTGCTTCCCCCAGATATGGAAGCTGCAAGATTGGCTCTCTTTGTACCCATCATGGGCTTGTCTTTCTTGAGGATTCAGTTCATCAAGGTCTCTCCACATTTCTTGTTTTTTGTTCATGCCATGGGAAATGTGGTTTTAATTTCGTTTGGGCTATTGTTGTTTCTTACCACTGGTGTAAAGATGTTCCGTATTCTTTTCCTATATCTCGGCTGTGGACTTGAACAAAGCAACGATGTTGTATTCATGCAGAATTGCATCATCTTCCTGACATTCCATGAGGTGGAATCAGATGCCATGCATCTGCCATGGCCTTTTACCCTACAGGTTATTTCAAGTGAGAGAATGTTGTCTGGTTCTCAGGGTTTCTTAATAATTTTAGATTCAATTAATTTTCTCATTCTTTGATTAATATGCACATTTCAATCAGGGAGTCAAAAAACTTTTTTGACATTTGGGGAATATAAATAATAGTGAAAGGGAATATAAGGGAAGGAAGAAGAAATGTGTGGGAAGTATCAGAAAGGGAGACAGAACATGAAGGCTCCTAACTCTGGGAAACGAACTAGGGGTGGTGGAAGGGGAGGAGGGCGGGGGTTGGGGGTGAATGGGTGATGGGCACTGAGGAGGACACTTGACGGGATGAGCACTGGGTGTTATTCTGTATGTTGGTAAATTGAACACCAATAAAAAAAGTAAATTTATTATAAAAAAAAAGTTTGTTGAGTGTATTCCTTAATTTGAGGCAGAATTTAATAGTTTGGTTGACATTTCTTGGGGGAATGTCTGTGGTTTGGGGTTAAACCATGTTCTAATTTTATTGCAAATAAATAATTCAATGTTTTTGGATTTATCCCATTGGTAGATTTTTCAAAGGAAAATAGGCGAATCCACTTTGAAGATATCAGGTTGATTTTCATTCCATTGCAAACTGTTTACTCATTCCTTACTGAACTACCCCCTCGACCCTGTCAACTTGATTCCAACTTTTTCCTTTATCCTTTAGTTTTAAAAAAATTGTTATTTTTTTGTCATTGTATTTGGTACTTGGAGAGCCTTTTTGGGAAATATACATGTCTTTCCACTACATTGAAAAGTTAATTTCCACTAGTATGTTTTTTTTTTTTACCTCAATATCTTTTTCTCCAGACTGTTTTCTCTTCTTTTTGAGTATCTCTTTACCAAAAACTTTACTTCTGATCCTATTTTTTTCTTTCCACTTATGTGTTTTTGATCTCTCTCATGGTTTTTAAATGAGTTTTAATTTTCATTGAAAATTTGGTAAGATTACAAAATTTTTCTCTGTATCAGATTTTGTGTTCTTTACTGACTTCAGTGGGATTTTTAAGCATGTACGTTGCTTTTCATTTCTTCTTACCTTTCCTCTTGAATTTTATTATAGTTGTTAAGCGGAAGACTTAAAAACTTTTCTTTTGTTTCTTGCAATAAGGTTTTCTTTTTAAAAGATCATATATTTACTCTGCCTCTTGAGAGAGTAATCAATCTTTCCTTATGTTCCAGCATCTAGGGGCTTCTGATGACGATGTCACAGACAAAAACCTGTGGATAAGTAGTCTGCGTGCATCCCTCCTAGAGCTCCTCACCACCTGTCTGGATGCTGATAGAATCTCTGATCCTGCAGGAAAGAATTGATCCACACAATCCCTAGACCAACTTCCACAGGACTGGCACAGTGGTTAAGAGCGAGGTCTCCAGAACTTGGTCATCCAAGTTAAAGCCCTGGTTCTGCCACCCAGCTGTGTTTGGCAAGTCACTTAGCCTCTGTGTGCTTCATTTCCCTCCTCTTTTAAATGGACAAAATAATGGGATCTATCCCAAGGGCTTCTCATGAAGATTAAACTAATTGATTTGGTCATTAATTTGAATTTCCCTTTGTATGTTTTTAGCCTTCTGGCTCCCTTTCCTAGACATGCAATTGGAAACAGCTGTTATGGTACTTCTTTTTGGTTTGATTGCATAATGTTTCCTATTTCAGACATTCACATTTGCTTCTTTCATTTCTTTATTTTAAAATAAACAGGTCAGAATGAGCAAGAGGCACGTAAGTGTCGGTCAGCAAACATGGGCTCTCCTCTGTAAGAACTTTCTGAAAAAGTGGAGGATGAAAAGAGAGACTTTGTTGGTATGGTTCAGAGTCCACGTCTTCTCATATTTAGAAGAGGAGAATTTTGGGGGGGGGGAGGGGGGCAGTGCAGTTTATCTTCATTATTTAATGTTTCATGTACGTATTATATTTTTAACCAACAGGCTGGACTTTTATTGTTTCAAATTCTGGACTCTGTGATCACTTCAAATGAGAGTCCTTTAAATATATTACTATTATTATAGGTCTTACTAAAGGCATTCTTTAACTAATTGATATTCAGAAGCTCCCTGAAAAATAAAGCCATGTCTTTATATTGCAGAGATAATAATTCTAAACATCTGAACTTGTTTGAAATTCATGAAGAAAAAGGTAAATAAAAGTTCAGGGTCATAGTCAAAAAAAGAAGTAAATTTAGAATTAGAAAATCTAGAATTGGGCATCCCTGGGGGTGCAGCAGTTTAAAGCCTGCCTTTGGCCCAGGGCACAATCCTAGAGACCCGGGATCGAGTCCCACATCGGGCTCCCTGCATGGAGCCTGCTTCTCTCTCTGCCCATGTCTCTGCCTCTCTCTCTCTCTCTCTAATATGAATAAATAAATAAATAAATAAATAAATAAATAAAATAATAAAATAATCTAGAATTAATCCAGCAAGTAATCCAAAATTAAGGAAAAAACTCAAAAGATAAATTGTAGCACTTCTACTCAATTGTACTGTGGATACAGGCAATGTCAATGGGAAAAAAATAATAGGTATACAAACAAACAGGAAAAGAAAATGGCATTTTCAACTTTTGCTTCTATTGAGAGAGTACTTATTTTCTACTGATAAGAATGATCAATATAGAAAATTGTGTAAAAAACTAAGGAAACTGATAAAAGTGTATTTAAAGAGTTAAAAATGGTTTATAAAATACCCAAAGTGCAAGGGTTAGCATATTAAAATTTGGTCTTATGAACATTATGTACGTGTGTGTTCTTTCAACAAAGCTATATTGAATGCTTGGATTGGCAGTAAATGAAGCATACAAAAATCCCAGCATGGAGTAAAGATTAAATAAATATAAATATAAAAGTTGGATTCTACTCTAAAGAGTTGTGTTACTTCCAACATTTTACCCGTTTTTAATATACACATTATATCTGTCAATTTATCCATCTAAGTAGATAGATTTGGTATAGAGCAATACACGTACTAAACTAAGATCAGGTGGTAAATAAGATATATACCACTTTTAAAGCCCCTGTGTTTAGAGCTGAAAGTAATAAAATGTGCTCTTCGGGGCATCTGGGTGCCTCGATGGTTGAGCATATATGCCTTTAGCTCATGTCATGATTCTGGGGTCCCGGGATCGAGTTCCGCATCAGGCTCCCCACAGGGAGACTGCTTCTCCCTCTACCTGTGTCTCTGCCTCTCTCTCTGGGTCTCTCATGAATTTTTTTTAAAATATGTTCTTCATACCAGACTTCAAATGCATTCTGTTGCATTTCCAATATCAGAATGTTGTCACAATGACAAAGATTTTTTAAAAATTCTTTTTATGAGCAGTATTTTGACACTCTCCCACTTGCAGGGCCAAAGCAGGTAAAAATTGGCACTTGCTCCTGTGGATGAGAGCTGGAAACCAATTTCATGATAGCTAGCATTTCTTTATCATTGACACTCAGGTCAGCATGACTGTAAACCACTGGGCATGAATAAACCACTTCATGAATGCATGAAGCAATTTAGCTTCTAACAGTCATGTTAAAGTATGATAGACTTAGACTCTCAGTTATAATTGGAATAAATGCCACAACTCTCTCTTGGTAGATGATGCACATATTTCAAAATGTCTAATCAAAGGATAAAAGAAAATGGAAACACTTGGGAACCATGAGAGAGGAAAAAATGGCCCAAATTGCATAACAATACTAAGTGTTTTAAGTTGCTCGTGGATGATTTATCTGTGGATGAACAGCTACTGATTTGCTTCATTTTTCTCTCATTGCTGTGTAGGAATGGTTTTTCTCATTTCTTCTAGTGCTGTTTACATATCAACTTTCCTCCAATTTACATCAAGTTAATGACTTTACTCAATTGCCTGCAATGGATCTGGGACGTGTAGATAATTTTAATGATTCTAATTATGTAATTGCATTTGCACCTGAATCCAAAACAACCCAGGAAATAATGAACAAGGTGGCTTCAGCCCCATTCATGAAAGGTATGTTCCCTGGCAGATCTTGGTGTTTTCCTTATTTGCAAAGCACACAAATTTAATTTGGGATTTCCTGTTATCCTCATTATAGTCTATATCAAAATGAGACAGTCTGGTGTTACTCGAATATATGTTAGTGAGAAGATTCTGGAGATGTTGGACAGTGCTGACAGCAGGGTTTTTAAATCTCTTCAAATCCATAAAAAATTGAGAGAGAAATTAGACAGCAAAACCAAGAAATCACAGGCAGTAGTCATAAACAAAACCAGGTGGCAAGGTTATTTCTCCCCCCATGTTCTCTCTCTCTTTCTTTCATAAATAAATAAATAAATAAATAAATAAATAAATAAATAAATAAATAAAAATATTTTAAAAATTTTTGTCATTCCAGATAGATAGGAAGCCAGTGATAACAGATTCTATCAAAGGGGCTCAGCAACCAACTTGAGGATATTCCCACTGGTCTAAGTTGGTGTACTTTGAGCTTCAAAAAGAATAACACGTGCGATGATTTGAAACTCATCCCATGTATATGTAAAATCCAGGCTTTCCAAATGTATAAAGAGAAAAGAATCTCTTTTGGAGGATGGTACAGAACCAGTCCTTCTTATGAAAATTTGTACATAATGGGAAGATACCAGGATTTATCCTATATGAACTGTACTATTGGATAATCAAACAGACGATGGGAAGTGCCATTTTTATAATTTTTTCTACCAATAAATAAAAAACAAATGATGGAAATATATTATCACCATTTTGATAGTCCCATTGAATTAATGGACCTAGGCACTGAGCATCTATGGCTACTAACATCTTCAAAAAACCAGATTATCAGAAATCATGACACTCTGATGAAAGAACACACCACCACCTATAGTCTTGCCAAAGGGATTTGACCAGAGTCTGATTAAGCCTCTGGATGCAGCTGCCAGATTGCAGGAAATGCAGACGATTAGGAGCATGTCGAATTGCACTAGAGCCGCGGGCATCCAATTGAAACTAGACTCCAGAGAATTACATGGTTTAAGTGACCCAGGTTTGGTCAATAACAGTCATTAATTCACATTATATCTTTTGGAATAAACAACGTACCTTGAGAAAACATTCTCTAAATTTAACAACTTTCTACTGTCTTTGGAAGTTTGGCCACGTTGACACCATCACCATATGAAAATACATACTATAATCATAGCATCTACTTCATCTTTGGATAGATCTGTGTGTACATGAGTGATATTGCTGCTATTTCAAATTCATTGTGCTTTAAATCCTGGGTTTAAAAGTGTATTTGGAAAGGTATGATCTATTTGTGATAAAAGTGATCTCCACATAACCGTGATTTTATCTAGAATTTTAGACACTTCCCCAAGGTGTGAGTCTGTTTTTAGGACCAGCCCTGCCTTTAGTGAATAAAGGATTTTAATATAAAACAACTTTAGCATAACTGGATATGGCATGGCATGGCATGCTGTTGTTGGACCACATGGAAATCTTCTAACTTACCAGCTACTTCTTTCTTTCATGCCAGGAAGAACAGTCCTAGGGTGGCCAGATGAGAAAAGCATGGAAGACTTGGATTTAAACTACTCTGTAGATGCAGTGAAAGTCCTCTTTAATGATACCTTCTCTTATCATTTGAAATTTTTCTGGGGAGGTAGGATCCCCAAGGTGAAGGAACACAGAGACCATTCAGGTAACTTTCCTACAAGAAGTTTGGGGTGTGTGTGTGTGTGTGTGTGTGTGTGGTTACGCATCATCAGCCACCAGTGGGCACATGTGGTCACTGAGGGCTGCACAAACCTACACACGTGCACTCTTAATTGCTAAACTTACATGAGATTCATTCTTATTTTAAACAAGCTTGTCTCCTTCAGTAAATTGTTTAATTAAGAAATTGTATTTGCTATTATTCCTGCGTTGCTCCTAAATACACCCTGATGGAAAGATTCTTGCTCAGTGATTCCCCAACGTTTAAAAAAGTGTAGCACTTTCTTGGCATAAGCAACAGAAGAGTAGAGCTCAACAAAACATTCTTGCTAACTGAGAGCATGACAAGAACGAATGAAAAATTGTTGGTAACTGGTCTTTACTACATTAACCAAGCAATTCTGGTGTGCTCTTCAAACCTCACCCGAGAAGTCCTACCATACGCTTTATTATGGTGGACTTGGAGGGCATTTTGAAACATTTGAGGTTTTGCTTTTTCCCCTAACCAAGAATGTCCCATCCCACCGTAAACGGTTGTGTTCTTTTATTAAAGCTCATTGTCAAGTAATGGATGAAAAAGTCACATGCGAAGCTTCAATGTTCTGGGAGAAAGGCTTTGTAGCTTTTCAAGCTGCCATTAACGCTGCTATCATAGAAGTGAGTATGAAGCTAAAGGAAACCAACTGCATTGCAAATTACATTTCCATGATGGTGCTGTAACAGATTGTCCCATCTTGGCATTTAATTAATTGATTCACTTATTTGGCACAATACACCGAACAACTGTTGTATTTAAGCCATTACACTAAGCAATGAGGATCAGGAGATAAGTAGAACACGGGTACTTTTCTCCAGAGATACTGGGCAGTGAGGAGATAGAGATATGGATATGAAATCACTAAGAATTTAGGTTCTATTGTGGAATTGAAGGCAAATAATGGAGCAGGAGATACTCGATGAGAAATATCAGGGAAGATGGCTAACTGAAGCAGCATTTCAGTTGTGCCTTCAAGCCTGAGTAAAATTTTGTTCAGTGAAGATGGTAAATAGGAAAGATCTGAGGATGCAGGACAGAACTTAGGAGCGTTTGAGGAACTACACGGGGCCAAATCATGATAAGCCTATTTATTTACATGTGGAATGCACATAATTTCTTATAACTGAGGGGAAAATGCATGAAATTATAAATTGCTTGATGATAACAATTTGTTCATTGATACCTTCCCTTAGATTACAACAAATCATTCAGTGATGGAAGAGCTGATGTCCATTACTGGTATAAATATGAAGATATTACCTTTTGTTGCCCAAGCAGGAGTCGTGACTGATCTTTTCATATTCTTCTGCATTATTTCTTTTTCTGCGTTCATTTACTATGTATCAGTCAATGTTACACAGGAAAGACAATACATTAAGTCACTGATGATGATGATGGGCCTTCGAGAGTCAGCATTCTGGTAAGTTATGTTGCCACAATCTATCAGGCAACATCGATAAGTACAGCAAGCTGGTTAGACTCCCTAAGCCTATAAAGTGTCATATTTAAACTTGATTCTTTCCTAAGTAGGGCATTATAAATGATTGTAATAGACTCAAGTAAGCTTGGTAAATAAAAGTTGTCACACTTCTTTGAATTAAAGGAAGCCTGGTCCCATAGATGTCTGCTGATACTCCGGTCACTAAGCAATAGAAAGAATGATTCTGGGGCACCTGGGTGGCTCAGTAGTTGAGTGTCTGCCTTGGGCTCAGGTTGTGATTCCCAGGGTCCTGGGATCGAGTCCCACATTGGGTTCCCTGCAAGGAGCCTACTTCTCCCTCTGCCTGCCTCTCTATCTTTCTCTCTCTCTCTCACTCTCTCTCTCTGTCTCTCATGAATAAATAAAATCTTAAAAAAGAAAGAAGGGAATGTATTTAAAGCGCTTCGTGTTGAGTTTAACAAGAATTAAGCACTCAATATTAGATGACAATTAATAAAAATTTGGGAAGGGTCACAGTCTGAGAGATCAGTAGATGTAAGTTAAGAAACTGAGGAGTGAATCCCCAACCGGAAACAAAAAAAGAATTTAATGGGTTTAGCCAAGGGATGTATTTGAGATATAGAATAGTAAAATCATGAGTTCTGGACTGGAAAAGTCATGGGTTGAACTGGATTTTTTTACACACTGATGTTATTGTCAATGGTGAACAAGATTTGTGGAACATACAGAATAGTTCTGGACGGATGCCATGTAGTCGCTAAAAGGAGGTTAGGCACTGTTCAGTTGAGTCAGAAGACCCCACATTTTACACCAAATTTATTTATTTTATTTTCTCCAGAGATGTTCAATTAACTGAGTGCAGAAGTGGAGAAAAAGGATGGCTAGTTTGATCTAGAATGGGAGTTTTTTCTGGTGTCTCTTTTGTATTAAAATTCTGTAGCTCAACACTGAAGAAAATCTTGCTATGTTTTTTAAAAAATAGAAATCTACAGAGTCAGAGAAAAGTAAATAATATGATAAAAAAAAAAAGAAGAGAGAAACCAAATCCATTCAATGAAGAAAGGTTAAAAAAAATCAGGCTTTTTCTCCCCTAAGAAAAGGCTATGACATTCTATTGATACCGCATGTGAATGAAATTAAGAAGTTCATGGAGAGATGAACAATTTCAGATGAACAGACGTGACTGAGTAAAAGGCATCATTACAATTAGGCAAGACTTCCCAAAACAGGATGGCCTTAATACTTTGAAGAAAAAAAAGCTAAGTGTTCATGATAACCAGTTGCCACATCACACACATAACATGCGTTTTGTTTAATTCTCTTATTATTTTTTCAGTAGACAACAAGGAAATTTAAAGAGATTGAGTTAACTGCCTCTCAGGACCATACAGTTACAGTGTAGCAGAGAAAACCTGAACCTACATCAGTATGGTTAGAAAGCGTGTTCTCTTTCCCCTATCAAGAACTTTCTTCCTGTTTCTTTGGCATTGAGAGCAAGAGAAACATATCTTCCGTATCCATCTATCTTTCTGTATCTCTGCATCCCTATGCCTAAGTGTATACCTGATCCATACCTAATATAAATTTAATCGTATACATCAGGGGTTGGCAAACTATGGTTCTTCTTTGAACAATCTGCAAGCTAGGAATGGCTTTTATGAAAATGCCTTAAAAAATCAAAAGAACATGTATGGCACACCAAAGTTTATATGAAATTCAAACATCAGTGTCTTGTTATTGGAACACAGCCTGGTCACTGCAGATTGTCCACGACTGCTTCCGTGCAAAGGCAGACTTCAGTAGTTGCAAGAGACCGTATGGTCCAAAAAGCCTAAAAGATTTACTGATTTGCTGATCCCTGCTCCGTCATCTGTTTTTTATCCATGGTCTTTCTACTTTACTGAAAGAAGCATCCCAGAATGGATGTGTAGGTCAGAGATGTCTTCCCAGAAAACTGCTCCCAATTACCCTCATTACATTACTCAGGCTATTTCTTTCTTATTTTGCAATCAGCTACGTATTTTACCTGTTTGCTTGTTTATTGTCTACCTTCCCTGGTAGTATATGAACTTCGGGGACAGAGAAGTTTTCTAATGTCTTCGCTGTTATATTCCCCTTTACTCTCAATGTATGGTAAGCTTCCCAAATCATTAGCAAAGTAAATGAATAAAGTGATAAAGCCCCAGCCCTCTGAACTGATGCTTAGTTTCTGTGCTAGGCTCTCCTGGGGTTTGATGTATGCTGGCTTCATCTTTATCGTGGCTACTTTGATGGCTCTTATTGTAAAATCTGCCCAAATTGTCGTCCTAACTGGCTTCGTGGTGGTCTTCACCCTCTTTCTCCTTTATGGCCTGTCTCTGGTGAGTTGGTGAATTTATTATCTCTCCCTCTCTCTCTCTTTTTTTTTTCTCTCTCTCTCAGAGAAATCTACCAGTCATTTCTCACTGATTCTGATCACACCTTTTCTGTTTCTCTTTGCAGCATATGAATATTTGCATGAGACAGTATCTGGGGGTGGGATGGGGAGGAACAGATGTTATATATTTTTGTATTATGAAATTCTTTTTGTTATGCTACTGATGATTCTCAGAGAATGATATGCTACCTGAAGTTTTTCTCTCCTCTCAGATAACCTTAGCTTTCCTGATGAGCGTGTTGATAAAGAAACCTTTCCTTACTGGGTTGGTTGTCTTTCTCCTTACTGTCTTCTGGGGGAGTCTGGGATTCACTGCATTGTACAGACATCTTCCTGCATTTTTGGAGTGGACTTTATGTTTTCTGAGCCCTTTTGCTTTCACTGTGGGCATGGCCCAGGTAAGAGTTAATATTTAACTATTTGATTTTTTTTACAAAACAGTCAAAGAATTCTCTCTGAGAAAATCATGCTATATGTTCTAAGCCCCAGAATTCCCATCCACTTTTGTGAAGATACACATTAAGTTATTGGAGAGGTTTTTTTATTTTTCTCTCTAAGTGTAACTGGCTTTAAGTCACTAAATATAGGCTGATACTCCATTATCGATGTGGTTCAGCTTTGGCTTTTCGTGGGTTGTCCCCGTGAACATTTAACTAATTCAGTGCTCAGGTAACAGGACCCTTAATTTTATCGCAAGTATTTGAAGACCAGGAATTCAATAGAAATAAATTTTTATTTTTTATTGCCCAGTTGTATATGGAACTGAACCTCTTCTCAGAAAATTTAATTCCAGGTATGACATCATAACCATAAAACGCTACATGAACGGTTATGTTACATGTAAACTCATTGTGTATCTCACTATATAATAAATTATTCTTGTGTCTTCTGTCCAAATACTGAAGTATTTCACTCCACCCACCCACCCATCCCTTTCAACTGGTGCCCCCTGTCTAGAATGTTCCCTTTGCCCCCATCCTACACCTGATTAAATCCTGTAGACAGCCTCTCCTTTGAGATTTTACTTCCCAGAGGACTTGCCTACTTCTCTGCCCGTGGGACTCTAAGCCCTTAGTACCTACCCCCACTAACTTCTCAAATTGCTCTGTAGCTAGATGAATTCAGTGCTATGTCTTCCAACAGATTAGAGCTCTGTAAAGACAGGACCTGTGTTTTATTTATCTTTTCAATCCCAGTGTTCAGCGGAAATAAGACATTAATAATTTTTCATACTTTATTTATCCTTTTAAAATTCAGTGTATGTATCTCTTTTTTTTTTCCAGCTTATACATTTGGACTATGATGTGAACTCTAACATCCATTTGGATTCTTCAGACAACCCCTACCTAATAATAGCTACTCTTTTCATGTTGGTTTTTGATGCTCTTTTGTATTTGGCTTTGACATTATATTTTGACAAAATTTTGCCCAGTAAGTAGTAACCTAATTGTGATTCAATGCAATTTCATTCAGTGCTTTTCTTTAAAATAAGTGTCTACAGGGGCGCCTGGGTGGCTCAGTTAGTTAGGCGTCTGCCTTCAGCTCAGCTCATGATCCCAGCGTCTTGGGATCAAGCCCGGCCTTGGGATCCCTGCTCAGTAGGGAGTCTCCTCCCTCTCCCTCTGCCCCTCCCCCTGCTCATTCTCTCTCTCCTTCTCTCTCTCAAATAAAAAAAATCTTTAAAAATTAAAATAAGTAAAATAGCTACAATATATTGAATATAAATTATCAAGCTTTTTTTTCATAATTTCTAAGATAAGCCCATTGTGTATATGATGGGCTGCACTTTGTTTATAGAACTTTCTAAGATCTTGTTCTACCACAATACTTTAAATGGTTTCTTTTTCAAAAGAGATACTTGCAAGAGATTAAGGATGATTATACTATGAGTCCTTGCATTAGAGCTAGGTGAGGAAAGCTAGTGCTTGGTTCTGGATCTTAAGGGTGTCTAAATGCTTCCCAAAGCAGTTACCTTGACAAGATGTCCTATGGTCACCAACCCTTAAAGTGGTGACTGATGCAATGTTCTGTTGCCTTCTGTCCGTGTAGCTGAATATGGACATCGACGTTCTCCTTGGTTTTTCCTGAAATCTTCTTTCTGGTTTCAACACCCAAGGGCTGATCATGTGGCCCTTGAGAATGAAATAGATTCAGATTCTTCACCTAACGACTCTTTTGAACCAGTGTCTCCAGAATTCCACGGAAAAGAAGCCATAAGGTAATAAAAGAATTACATGAAGGTGCAAATGGAGGAAAAGGTCAGGGACCAGAGGTCTATCAGGAAAACACAGATGTGACAAAGATTTCCTGGGTGCCTCTCTGTACCCACCTACATCCAGCCTATTCCACTCGTGAAAGGCCACAATCATTGTTAAAAGCACCTTGTTTTCTGACATTGTCAGCATTTCTATTTACAAATATCTTATGGCAGAACAACAAACATCAATGAATAAATAATCGTCATATTTCCATTTCTCTCATTTTCTTTTTTTTCTCTTCTTTGTGCTGTTCTTTCTCCCTTCTCTCTCTGTCTGCTCTCTTTATGACAGACACTGTCATCATGTCCCTTGTTATTCTTCTCCTTTTCTTTGTGATTTATCCTCTCTCCTCTCTGCCTCCTGATGAGTAAGAGGAGAAAGAAGAGACAGGTGATGCAGAAAAGGGAAGATAGGCATCCAAGAAGACGGGAAGAAAAACCTAAGTTAGGGTACTCATGTCATGCATATCTCCCCTCTGAGGTGATGGATGTGTCTTAATGCTGATTGTTTTGTTTCCAGACAACTAGAAATCCCAAACTTCCCTGGGTCTTTGCTCAATATTTGTTCATCATTCGATTTGCCATTGTCTCCTCAAGAAAGTGTTTCCCATCACCTGGGCTTGCATGAGGGAAAGACCTCCTGGATTTTCTCACCACCTCAAAGACTTGATTTCCCAATCCTCTGTTTCCACAAGGTCCTTAAAACATTTTCCTCTTTTTTTTTTTTTCAGAATAAGAAATCTTAAGAAAGAATATGGAAAAGGAAATCATGAAAAAGTAGAAGCCTTGAAAGGTAATAAAGTAACATCACATTTAACAAAGCTGTTGGATTTGGTGACTATGCCTCACTGCTGTACTGTCTTCATGGGGATAAAGAACAGATATTCCAGACACCACAACTCTCCTTCATTTGAACACATCATGTTTCTTTCTGAATAAATGTAAAACCATATAACAATTTTAGAAGGTCAGGGTATGCCTTTAATATCTGATAGATCTGAAAGATGTGTGACTGCATCATGATATTCTTATTTTCAACTCATCACACTCTATCCTAATAAACGATCTTTATTATAGTTGACCTACTTCTAATGACAGAACTGCCCTTATCAAAAAAATGATTATATAATAATATGTCATGACAATGCTACAGCTATAAAACGTGTATCATAGGAGATACAATTTTAAAGGGAAGAAGTTGGAAATGGATTTTATTTTGAATATTGATTGCTAGCCAAATATACACATGCTATAAGAAATTATAAAAATTTTGGAGAATGTGGGGCACCTGGTTGGTTCAGTCAGTTAAACATCCAGCTGTTGGTTTTGGCTCAGGTCATGATCTCATCGTCGTGAGATAGAGTCCCATGTGCTCTGCACTGAGTCTGCTTGAGATTCTCCTGTCTCCCTCTGCCCCTCCCCCTGCTTGTGCTCTCACTCTCAAAAAAAAAAAATTCTTAATTTTTTTAAGAGAATGTATAAAGTTAATACGTAGGCTCTGAGTGGGGTATTTTTTTATAATAATTCCAGGTCTAGTATTTGACATATATGAAGGCCAAATCACTGCCCTCCTTGGTCACAGCGGAGCTGGGAAAACAACTCTGTTGAACATGCTCAGTGGACTATCCACCCCAACCTCAGGTGAGAAGATAATTATGGGCAAGAACATGGGCAAATTAATTAGCTATGCATTTCATTAGTTAATTTGTTTTGTTGGTTATTTCCATAATTAGTAGTTTCACGAACTACTAGTCTCATTCAGGTGCATTAGAGAAAAGTTTTACAAGTGTCTTCAAGTTATTCTTTTAGCAGATGTATGTTCTATTTACTTAGGAAAATCTTTGTGGTTTAAGTATTTTAAGATAAGTAGCTCTATGAATGAGCACTCCAACTGGTTCAGAGAAATTGGGAACATTACATTTCTAGTCAATAGTGCATTTCTTCTAGGTACAGTATGCTTAAAAGATTTGGGTGACTGACACACATTGTTTTTTGCTTTAAAATACCTTAAATGGCGGGGGGGGGGGGGATCCCTGGGTGGCTCAGTGGTTTGGTGCCTGCCTTCGGTCTAGGGTGTGATCCTGGAGTCCCAGGATCGAGTCCCACATCGGGCTCCCTGCATGGAGCCTGCTTCTCCTCTGTGTCTCTGCCTCTTTCTATCTGTGTTTCTCATGAATAAATAAATAGAATCTTTAAAAAATAAATAAAATAAAATACCTTAAATGAAGCGTGACTCACTGTCAACCTTTCTACCTCTAGGTTCAGTCACCATCTATAATCACACCCTTTCAGAAATGACGGACTTGGAAACAGTCAGCAAGCTCACTGGAGTCTGCCCACAATCCAATGTGCAATTTGACTTCCTCACTGTGAAAGAAAACCTCAGGCTCTTTGCTAAAATAAAAGGGATTCAGTCGCATGAAGTAGAACAAGAGGTAGAAGAACATGTTAGATGTGTGACATGTAGATGTCTCACAGCCATGAACGTGTAATTGTTTATCTAGAAAATTCTAAATGTATTTGTGTTACTTCTACATGGTTCATCATCTAAAGGGTAAAAAGACCTTTTGCAAAGCACAGCACAATGATTGTGTTTTTAAAATACAGGTGCTGGGTTGGGGACTTCACCTCCTTTCCTTTTTGTTTTTTGTTTTTTTTTTCTTTTTTGGTTAGATACAACAAGTTTTAAGGGACTTGGAGATGGAAAATATTCAAGACATCCTTGCTCAAAATTTAAGCGGTGGACAAAAAAGGAAACTAACTTTTGGGATTGCCATTTTAGGAGACCCTCAGGTAAGCCGAGCCAAAATTACTGGTGAATGAGATTGAGGACTATGGATCTATCGTATTCCATCAGACTGAATTTGCAAATGGCAAATGCAAAAGAACTGTTCCAATGAAAAATTAAGTAGTAAGATATTTCTTCCAAAGACTTTTACACATATATTGCTTTAAAAAAAAAAAAGTATTTTTGTTGTTTTTTTGTTTTTGTTTGTTTTTGTTTTTGTTTTTGTTTTTGTTTTTGTTTTACCTCCAAGAGGGGAATGATTTCATGTTTCCTAATGTGCAGGTTTTGCTCTTGGACGAACCAACCGCTGGCTCAGATCCTCTTTCGAGGCACCGTGTATGGAACTTCCTAAAAGAGAGGAAATCTGATAGAGTCATTCTCTTCAGTACCCAGTTCATGGATGAAGCTGACATCCTGGCTGGTGATTTATTTTTTTTAGAGCCTACATATAAGTGAGATCATATGGTATTTGTCTTTCTCTTTCTCAGACTTATTTCACTTAGCATAATCCCTCAAGTTCCATCCATGTTGTTTTTCTCTGATGTATCTTCGTGAGAAATTAGAGACATGTGTGAAATATGTGTAGATAAGTTCCAGCACAGCTGCCGTGTGTGTGACTGTCATGAACCAAGAGACTTGCTGTCACCCATTTGAATGTCCACTTCTCCATGTACATTGTCCCACAGATATATTCTGATCCTATTGCAAAGCAACTGATTGGTTTTAAATATGTAGCATACTCTCAAACACATAGTATGTTTTATTCAGTAGTAATGTCAGTTAACTTGAAACAGATCCTTTCATTGTATGATAATTTTTCTTAATTTACTAGGAATAAACTAGCATATCATTTCAGTTATCGGATGACAAGGAAATTAGCTTACATATGACCAGAATTAGAATGCAAATATTTTAGTGAGTCATCTCCTAAAACACGTTATTTATTAATGGAGATATTCTTTTATAAACAGTGAAAGAATAACCCCTTAATACAATGTGTTGTTTTCCTTTTCTGCTTAGATAGGAAGGTGTTTATATCCAATGGGAGGCTGAAGTGTGCAGGCTCTTCTCTATTCCTGAAGAAGAAATGGGGCATTGGCTATCATTTAAGGTACCACGTATATTGTTGGAGACTTGTTGGAACATGTTGTGGACAGGAAATTTCAGTAGTAGTATGTTAAAGTAGGCTACAAAATTATTAAGATCATTTCAAGAATGCTGTGTTAGAATGACACCACAAGCTCTCTTTCTTAAACTAGAACAAAGGGCAGGTGGGATTGTAGACTTGGAGAATACAAGGATGATTAAGCTGAGTTTAAACAAAATTTTTGGAAAATATTTTCACAACACATTGTTGCAAAGAGAAATTTAGTGACATTCCAACCCTCTCTCATCATTTTTCCAATACTTCTTTTCGTTCATTGGGACAATTTCAATAGCCTCCTGTCCATTCTCCATGACTTCATCTTCTCTCTCATTCTTTTCTATCTCCTTCTCTTTCTGATAATAATTAACATCATTATTAATCATTATTATGTTACTAAGTAATGTCTATTACTTATTCCATGTTGGCTATGCTCTAAGTTCTTGCTAAGAGATTTACATATGGAAGACTCATGTAATTATAGTTAATCTTTCAGATAACTGTAAAAAGATGGTATTATTACCCTCTGGCATGTCAGGGAGTTTTAATAATATGCCCAATCTCACATCATTTAAAGTGGTAGATCTTTAGGCCAAGCTTACAGGTGTGATATGAATCTTTCCCTATACTTCCTGCTAAAATATTATTATTTCTTAAAAAAGAATTTAAGTCACTTTATCCTCAGAGGTTAAATGTATTCCCTTCATTATTTACTGAGGGTTTAATCTGATCAAATCTACCATTCCATCATAATTGCTTGGTACAATCCAATTGAATCAATACTTTCCAACTAAAATAAACCACTCATTGTTTTCTAAGTATGTTCTGTGATTTAGCTGTCTTCTTTCTGCTCAGGGTAGGACATCTGTTTGACATTGCTCCTCCATCCCATTTTAACCAAGTTCAAATCTTATCTATCCTTGAAAGTCTTTTCCGAACATTTTCTCCTTAATAAGCATCCTCTTTTCTGGAATCTGAAAAGCACTATTTTGAATTGTTACCTTAGGTAACTCAATTAAGTCTCTGGTCCTCAGTAATTTCATGTATGTAACAGCAGTAATAATACCTACACTGCAGTCAAGGCTAAAAATATTGAATGAATGAATATTTGACAAGGTACTAAGTGCTTAACTGTCTTAACTTCCTTCTCCCCCACTTCTTTTATATATGCAGCTTTATATGACTGCTATGTTCCAAGCTCCTGTAGGGAAGGTTCTATATTCTTTCTCTTTGGGATCCTGGATAGTGTATTGCATAGGGCCTTGTAAACACAGAATAGTTTTTATCTAAATTGATTTTTTAGGTTCGTGTCATCAAAGTGATGTCCTCATCATTTTATTGCATCAGTAAATTTCAATGGATGTGACTAAAATGGTGCTTCTAAAAATCTAACGATTTCATGAAGAACTTTATATGTTCTTACCAAGACAGATCAGCTTTGATTTGAATAAATTTTGGACAAAAAAGTGATAAAATTAGCTAACACATACTGAAGGTTTACTTGGTGTAAGGCTCAGTGTGATCACAAACATATTTTATTTTATTCTTTCAAAATTCTTTGAGAGATGAGTATTGGGACATTGATTGGAACTTTGATGGAAAATTGATGCTGGAAGAGGTTAAACCCAAGTTCTGGAATGTGGATCAGTAGGACATTAGGACCATGTTCTTAATGACTGTATCAAGCTAACGTCTATGTCTGTTTTCACTGTGTTCAAATCTTAGTTTTTGCAAAATCCATACTTTACTACAAAGGGAAAATTCAAAGCTGAGCTTTTGGATAGATGGAGACAAAATTAGGCGTTTCCTTCACCTCACTCTGGCCACCATCTCGCTGAATATCTTTCCTCCAAATAATAATCCTTGAGTTATTATCCCTTACACTAGAGCCTCCAGATTATACAGTTTGGACTGTATTAATTTGGACTATATTTGGACTATTTATTTTTAAGTCTTGTTTCTTCCATTTTATGTATGTATATGTGTGTGTGTGTGTGTGTATACATATATATATATATAATGTATAGAGATGATGTTGGGTGAAAATGGCTTTAACACGTTCTTTTTAAATGTCAGTTTGCATCTGAATGAAATGTGCGATCCAGACAGTATAACATCACTTGTAAAACAACACATCCCTGATGCCAAATTAACAGCACAAAGTGAAGAAAAACTTGTATATATTTTGCCTTTGGAAAGGACAAACAAATTTCCAGGTAAGAGAACATGGAGACCACAGAATGGTTTATAACGATGTTACTAACTGTAACAGTAGCCTTAAGAATGATGGCTGACACCTTTATACTTGCTAAGTGCATGGCACTTTGCATTAATTCTCCAATATTCCCCAGGGTTACTGCTAATATTAGCTCCTGATATTACCCCCAGATCATTTATGAATAAACTGGGGCAAAAGATGCTAAATATGCTTCATGTGGTGACATATGCAATTAAGAGGTTCAGGACCACATCAGGCTAAAATTAGAAATATTTGGGACATTTGTTTCAGGAATGAATCAGGGAGAGTGGTCCAGGCAAGGAGAGGTCTGTGAAAACAGCATAGAGTGTTAAATGGGAGCTAAGGGAATGGTACGACTCCACAGTACATGGTTTTGTTAAAACACCGTGACATAATGTTATAACCTAAGTAATATGATCAACCTATATGTTTCCAAACATTCTAAATCCACAACCTTGCCACAAATACAGAAGCCTGGAGGCTCATTGCCATTCCCACTTTTCTATGTGGTCTCCCAACATGCTTTCATTTGCCAAGAGTTTTGAGGTAGGTTGCATTCAAGGGGAAAAAAAAAAAAGTGTAACCATAAAATGTGTTTACTTTGAGTTAAAGAAATTTGACAGCTTTTAATGGAAAATAATGGCTTCCATAGCTGCCTACATGAATCAATAAACCTGCCATGATCATGGTTCATAAGAAACATAGCACCAGACGATAGGGTGTGGTGGTCAAAACCTGGGATACTGGAGCCAGACTGGGTGGGTTCAGATCCCAGCAAGGCTGTTAATAGCTCTGTTATCCTGGACAGGTTGTATTACTTTTCTCTACCTCAGTTTCCCTGTTTGTAACAAGGGGATAATGACAGTACTAACTATATAGAATTTTCATGAGGATTAAATGATTTAATTTATTTAAATATATTATTAAAATATTAAAAATAGGGGCCCCTGGGTGGCTCAATGGTTGAGCATCTGCCTTTGGCTTGGGTCATGATTCTGGGGTCCTGGAATCGAGTCCCACATCGGGCTCCCCACTGGGAGCCTGCTTCTCCCTCTGCCTATGTCTCCCTCTCCCTCTGTGTCTCTCATGAATAAATAAATAAATATCTTTAAAATTAAAAATAATAAAATATTAAAAATAAATACAGCACCTGGAATCAGACCTGACCTAGAAGCTATGGTATTTCTCCAAGTCTAAAATAGCCTCAGCTATATAGGATGTGCTACCAAGAAAAAAGAAAGAAACAATGCCACCATTTAAAATGACATACCAGCATTTGTGATACATGCACATTTCAGATATGGTAAAAGATGATGAAATGTATTTATCTTAGAATCAGTGAGATAACTGCAGTCTTAGATGCATACACCATGTCTTTGACATACATATTCGTGTGGAAACAGAATTTTTTTTTTCATACACAGGCTGGTGATACTTTATTATACAGAGAAGTTGGCAAAGGACAGCTTTATTTTTGTCAAAGAATCTCCACCAAAAATTTCTAGTGATTCATCTGGTGGTGCAGTTAACATAATAAAACAATAGCTGATATTTACTGAGTCCTTGCAATATTCCAGAGCTATTAAATGGGATGAAAATCCCAGCATAAAACTGAAATTTTCATTAGAACCCAGACTTAGAAAAGGCCCAGCTTCAAAGATTCTGATTTGCACAGACTTGAGGACTCCCATTTCCAGAAGTTCAAAAACCTCCTTTCTAATCTCAGGAATGTCCATCATCCTCCTCAACTTCTGATCTCTCCAGTTCCAGTCAAAAACCAGGAACTTTAAGGGGTTCAAATTAAGGCCACCTTGTTTAATGAGTTCTTTAATCCTCCCTGGTGTTCCTACACCCAGGTGTACAACACGCTTCCCCAGCAGCTTTACCTGCTCCTGGACCTTTATGTGTTTTGCAAATAATTTCATAACTTTGCTGTCTCCTCTGAATGCTGTCATCGACCTAATGAGCTCCAAGGCCCGGACAGCAGAGCTGCAGATGATCAGCATCAGAACCGATTTCTTCTCATTATGGTTTTTCCAAAGTTTTACCCACTTAGGGCAGATTTCTCTTAGGTATGATGAAAGACTATGAGTCAAATCATTGGCCTTGAGGAAACAGGAGTCTGGTAGGTTTAGTTCTTCTAATTCAATCACTGAGCGGCTGCTGCTGAAATAGTCCTTCATCAAGTTCTGCAGGTCTTCAGGGGTCCCCGGTTTTGGCTCTGATTTTGCAAGAACATCAGTAATTTTCTTCTTTCTTCTCCTCCTTGTCTTGGTGGCATCTTCTTTTGTGGAAACAGAAATCTTGATGAGGCCACAAAGCAAACTGTTACCTGATTATTTGTTAAATGCATTTCAAAGGAGAATGCACAATTTAAAGAAAGACTGAAAAAGAACCAACACTTAGAACTCATTAAAAATCATGACTACATCTGTATTTTTATTTACCTAACACACTGGTAAGATAGAAACTTTTAATTTCTACCAATATTTGAATTGGTTTATCCTTTATTCTACTTCCAATTTTCCTGAAATGCCCCCAAATTATTGCCAGTATCTTTAAAATCAACAATAAAAACCTTCAAAATGGCCTACTCATTCCTATAAAGACCAACCTTTTGAAAAAAAATTTTAATTTATTTATTCATGAGAGACACAGAGAGGCAGAGATATAGGCAGAGGGAGAAGCAGGCTCCCTGCTTGGAGCCTGATGCAGGACTTGATTCAGGACCCAGGAATTATGACCTGAGCCAAAGGCAGATGCTCAACCACTAAGCCACCCAGGGGCCCTAAGACCTACCTTCTTTGAAGGCTTTTGTGTAATCTTCATACCATGGTCAGAAGCGGGAGAAGAGAGTAAATACAAAATTGCATACATACTTTGTCCTTTCCTTTAATTTATATACTTCTCTAAACTAGGGAAGCCTGTACAGCACCAAATTACTTCTATAAATATTTGTGCTTTTGATTTTGTTACTCTGCTGCCTACTAGTTATTCTTGAGAGTATTCTTCTCTCAGTTTTTGGAATAATATTTCTGAATTAATGAGGCTTTAGAATTTAACATTTCCTATCTTAGTCAGTTGGGGCTACTAACACCTACTATAGACTGGGTGGGTTTACAAACAGCAGACATTTATTTTTGATGGTCCTGTAGGCTGGGAAGTCCAAGATCTGGGCTCCAGCACAGTTAGGTTCTAGTGAGATACCTCTTTGGGGTTGCAGAGTGCAGACTTCTTGTTTCCCATATGGCAGGGAAAGGAAGCCAGCTTTGTTGTGACTCTTTCAAAGGCGTTAATCCCATTTATGAAAGTTCCAGGCTCAGGACATCATCTAATCCTAACCACCTCCCAAAGCCCCCCTTTCTAATACCATCACACTGGAGGGTAGGGTTTCAACATATGGATTTGTGGGAGGCCACAAGTATTCAGTTCATTTATCACTCTCCCCATAATCAAATGCAATTAGTTTTTTAAAAACAGAATAAATAAAACATCATATGTCTCAAAGAACCCTGCATAATCATTCTAAGAACCAAATGTAGATGATTACAATTTTATACTCAAGACATGGATGGGATCCCTGGGTGGCGCAGTGGTTTGGCGCCTGCCTTTGGCCCAGGGCGCGATCCTGGAGACCCAGGATCAAATCCCACGTCGGGCTCCTGGTGCATGGAGCCTGCTTCTCTCTCTGCCTCTCTCTCTCTGTGTGACTATCATAAATAAATAAAAATTTATTAAAAAAAAAAAAAGACATGGAAACACACCGTATAGGTTATTTTAGAAATGAGGGAATGTCTTTATCATACCTTTGTCTCTTATGAATGGCTCATCACACATGTTCTCTATTGTTCAAAAATACAGTTACTATCAATATCATTACTAATTATATTCTTCTCATGCATTTCTGTGACTACTTTTAGATCTTTACAGGGATCTTGATAGATGTTCTAACCAGGGCATTGAAAATTATGGTGTGTCCATGACAACCTTGAATGAAGTGTTCTTGAAATTAGAAGGAAAATCAGCTATTGATGAATCAGGTAAGAAAAAAAAAGAAGAAGAAACTTCCATTTTGTCTGTCTGTGGAATAGTCTATCTTGAAAATATATTTTGAATGATGAGGTTCTATGCTTTTGGAGGTGCTCTGATTCAGTCCGGTCTTGGGAAAACTTAGAGCAGAGAAGAGATGTATTTCTGTCTCTTTCTTCCCTTTTTGTACAATGCTGGCACCCTCTCTTAAATTCCTTATTTTCTACTATGCATTTTACTAAGAGTGTGGAATATAGCAGTGTATAAGACTAGGTCCTCATGGAGTAGACAATAAATATGTGATACAAGTGCTACAGAGAGAAGAAAATTAGAGTTGTATGTTGACAGTTAACTCTTGTTGTAACATTTTGAGGATATTGTTCCAATGTCTTCAGGGTTCCATCATTACTGGAAGATTTGTTGTCAGCGCAAGTATCAGTCCTTAGAAAGTCCTCTCTCCTTGATCTAAGTTAATTCCTTGCTTCTGGTTTACTATCATTCTACTTAGTTAACTCTTTACTACACTCTTTTTTCCCCCATTTTCTAATTTTTTTTTATTGATTAAGTAGGTTTTTAAAAATACCTTATTTCCCCTTTTTTTCACTTTTAAAGTTTTACACTTGTGGTTATACTTAACTTTTAATATACATATTTTATAGCTTTCTAAAAGTCTAAAGTTGATCAGTTTTTCTAGGATTGTCTTCCAAACAATCTTATTTTTAATCATGGTTACATTAAAAAATATTGCCTCTACCAATTTCACGTCCTTGGAAGGGAATGAGGAGGGTTGTATATGTACCAGCATTTCCACCTTCGTCAGAAATACTGATCATTTATCTTTTGCAATGAATCAGCCAACTATGATTTCCCTAGAATGAGTGAAAGCTAATGTCCTTAAAGCTATAGACACAAAGCTTATTTAAAAGAAAATACAAGATTTCTTTAATTATGTCATTCGTTTTCTTCCTGTATTATACTTTTTTTTAAATTTTTTTTTGCCTTGTTTCCTTTTATTTTGTGGTCACTCTAGTAATGCCACAAATTAGGTTTTTAGGATCTTTGCCCAAGATTCTTGACTCTGACACTATCTGGTGAAAATGTGGTCATAGAAAAATCTAAGTAATATGTGTCTAAAACAACATTATAAAGTATTGATTTTATGTTTTATAGACACTGGAATTTGGGGAGAGTTACAAAATAATAGGACAAAAGACACAGGAAGCCTTGTTGAGCTGGAACAAGTTTTGTCTTCGTTTAAGGAAACAAAGAAATCAATCAGTGGCATGGCTCTCTGGAGGCAGCAACTCTGTGCCATAGCAAAAGTTCGCTTCTTAAAGTTAAAGAATGAAAAAAAAACTCTGTTGACCATGTGAGTATCCGAGTGTTTCAGATACGTTTGGTCAGTGTTCTCAAAATAAATTCAAGGGGAAAGAAACCCCAAAACCTCTTGAGATAAATTCCAGTAATTGCATGTGGTCTTTATTAACATAGAAAACAATTTCCGATTGCTTTGGTGAATATGTAATTACACCCAGTAAAAAAAGTTTGGGCTCTTTCTTTTTATTTCATACCGCATCTGTTCTTATCAAAGGGTTGAGATCATTTCTCTGAAGTATAGAAGTTAGCATTTGGATCCCATCCCCAAAACATCCTATCCTCTTTGTCCAAGTTACTTTGTGCCAGGCTGTGTCTAAGCCAAGGCTTCATGTCACTGCCTGGAACTTGCTTCATGGTTCACGCATTTCCCGCTAGTTTTGGGCTCTTCACTGAGTCACACCTCCTTGCGAAAACCCTGCTCTCCAGCCAGGACTCATTCACTAAAACATATTTGTTAGCACCTCTGCACAGCACTCTATGTTAAATATCTGTAACATGTATCGAAATAAATCAGACATGAGATTTGGCACTTGAGGGTGATTAGAAGTACACTAAAAACCATGGCATAAGATTAGACAATATTGTCGACCAGAACATTCAGTATGAGAAAGATTATGTACCAATATGGGCATCAGAAAAACAATTTTGTATGAGGGAGAAATGGAGTCTGGTATAGAAAAATGTAGCAGGAAAGAAAGGAGGATGGAAATTCAGGCAGAGGGGCAACACTGAGTTTGGAGATATATGAAAAGTCAGAAGAGCTGTTATCCATTTCAGTGAATTATAACAAAGTACATGGAAAAGTAGAAATAATTTTGATAATATATTATGTACAGCTGAAGAGTTTAGGCTTTATGAATAATAAGGAATATGGGATTTTTATTTGAAAAGGTGATCGACATAATTAGAATAGATTGCAAGGGAGACGCCTGGGTAGCTCAGTCAGTTGGGCATCTGACTCTATATTTCAGCTCAGGTCATGATCTCAGGGTCATGAGATCGAGCCCCATGCCAGACCCCATGCTCAGCAGGGAGTCTGCTTGGAGATTTCTCTTTCTCTGCACCTCTCTCCACCTGCAGTCACTCTCACTCTCTCTTTTTCAAATAAAAAAATAAACAGATTGCCAAATTGTACATAATTGGGCAACAGTGCAAAGATGGTTTAGAAGCAGTAGACTCTGGAGATAAGGAAAATGGTCATTGAGGACAATATTGAAAAAGGTCAGGAAAGAGATAATTAAGGTCCTGACTTGAAAAGTAAAAGAGGAAAGGGTTTTAGGCACGTAACAATGATGATATGATAGAAATTTTCAACCATTTGGAAGAGGGACTTAAAACAGCCAGATGAGTGGAAAGTGATTGGCCCTTGGAACTTGAGTGAATGAGAAAATGTGATTTATAGAAATTGGGAACCGTAGGGGTAAGAGTTTCAAAGTGTAGTACATCTGAGTGTTGGTGATATGCCAGAAAAAGGAAGACATGTGAGATGGAAACAGAGGAAAGAAGTGGGAATCAGAGAGAGATTGAAGAGTTGTACCCAGCCAACATCATGAGCCTGAGTGACATTTCCAAAATGAGGAAGGGAGGATGGGGGAGAGGCATTTAGAGAGAAGGTCCCAGCATAGAGACATAGGAACTACTTCACATTAGAAGAAATGGGGGAGAAAGCATGATTTCTATATTTGGTTAGTGTGTATGATTTCTTTCTTTTATGATACCCATTATCTACTCCAACTGAAAAATCTACAAAAGTTCCTATAGATGAGTTTCTTTCTTTTACATTTTCCTCCATGTAGATTATTGCTTTTTGGCATTAGCCTCTGCCCTCAGCTTTTGGAACATCTGTTCTATGAGTTATATCAAAAAAGTTATTCTTGGGGACTGACTCCCACTATGTATTTCCTATCGCCGGGACAGCCACCTCAAGCTCCTCTGACCCACTTACTGGTCATCAATAAAACAGGTAAAAGTACAGCTAAAATATAACTTTCCAGTATTGCTCTTATAGAGAGATTTCCAAGACAATGTAAACCATGAGGGGAAAAATAAATCCTGTGTGTTGTAGAAAACACACAGGAGGCCAAGTAGGAAGTTAATTTTAAAATGAAAAGTTCAAGATTGGGAGTTTATTTTAGAAACGCATGTTGCAACCTTACTTAAATCCTGAAGTTTATGGGACCAAGCAACAAAAGGGGATTTAGTAAGACAAATCTATATATCTGAGGTCTTCCCACAATATTTTTAAAGTATTATGCAGTCTTGGGCTCTGGAAAAAAAATCTGGCCCAAATTTCTAAGAAAATAGATGATTACTATCTTTAAGGATTATAATGTTAGTTTTAAGTAGTATTTCTACACTAACAGAAATTATATGTAAGTGGCTAGGCTCTCAGTAAAGTAATCTTGTCCTATCTTTGATATCAGAGTGGATTTTGGTATCATAGTATCAATTCTGCCTTTCTAAAGCAATCCTTAGACAGTTCTTATTGTGATATGCTTTGGGTGACACTATTTTATTTTATTTTAGTTTTTTTAAAAATATATTACTTGACCATTGTTTTACTTTGCTCTACTTTTGATTTTTACCTTCTCTGTAGGGTCAAGCATTGATAACTTTATACATTCACTGAGGCAACAGAACATAGCTTTGGAAGTGGATGCCTTTGGAATTAGAAATGGCCCAAATGAGCCTTCATACAATGGTGCCATCACTGTGTCAGGTGATGACAAGGTATGTTGGGCTCTGATAGTTGCATCTCACCAAAGATGGGTTGTGAACACCATTTGAATAATACCTAATAATTGACATAAAAGGCCAATTTAACACAAACAGATGGGATATCTCTCATTTTTAGAGGAGAAGCTATACTACAATTATTTGCCCACAGTCTCCAATACATTACAAAAACATATAATGAAATGCTGTTGGATTTCATTCCTTATTAAATTGCATGCACTATTATGAATCATTCATTTAAATCTTTTTCTCAATTGGATTTCACTTCAAATTACATTTTGACAAATCCTCTAATAATAAATCTGATAAATACCTACTGGGAACTGTAGTTCCATTACCAAAAAAATTAGTTCTTAATTTTTTTTACAGTGGATTTGCATAAATTTTTTATGAGAGAACAGCTCAAGTCTTTTTTCCTGCTAAACTTTACACAAATGAGTCAAATCTTCAGATAAATCTTTATGCTCCTCTATCTGATATTTAAAACCTTCGTAGTTTCCTACAACTTGTGGTTCATGAATCAACATCAGTGGATCATTGCTAGGAATGAAGACTCTCAGCCCCCACTCCAGTCCTACTGAGTATCTGCACTTAAATAAAATCTGCAGGAGATTAGTATGCTCCCTAAAGTTTGAGAAGGACTGCCTTATTTGGCAATATTTAAGATTGATGTATTTCTTATAAAAAATTTGTAGTTCTGCTTCTGTTGAAAAATCCCTCCATATGCCAATTTTGGGAGTCTGCAGTTGGAATTGAGAAACAGTTGCCCAGTTTAGACTTGGACTTTACTTGCCAGGTTGCTCTATCTCCACACTGCTTCACCCATGTATATTACCTGCCTACACTGTGAGGGAGTTTGGGGAGAGATCCCCGGGGTAGAAAAATGAAAAAAGATGACAAGACAGCATTCTATGTATAAATCAGAGCAGGTAAGTGTTACAAACCTTGACCATTTGCAACTTGTCAGAGTTAATTTTCAGAAATAATTTCTGTGTCAATCATAAAATCAGAAATTACTTTTGATCAAACTAATTCTTGGTATGTCTCTATCAGGTTAGTTTCCAGTATGCTTAGAAAAATAGGTTTTTTTATTTTTTATTTTTTTAGATATTTTTATTCATGAGAGATACACAGTGAGACAGAGAAATAAGCAGAGGGAGAAGCAGGCTCCCTGCAGGGAGCCTGATGCAGAACTTGATCCCAGGACCCCGGAATCACGACTTGAGCTAAAGGCAGATGCTCAACCACTGAGCCACCCAGGTGCTACCAGAAAAATAGTTTTAAAAAATGGCACTCTTAATATCAATAAATATTGCCTTACATAGTTAGATACAACTCAGGTGATTTATTTTGGATTGTAAAAATGCATGCCCAAATAATAACTCACTTATATTCTCTTTATTTGGGCAAAAAGTAATCATGTTACATATGTGTATATGCATGTCATATGTTTTATATATATAAATATATTATATATTTTTTATATATGTTGATATATATAAAGAGATGTTGTTTTATATATATATATATAGATAGAGAGAGAGAGATGTATGTAACATTTTTTTACCATATGTTTTCCCCCAGTTTTGTTAAGATATGATTAATAGACAGCACTGTATAAGTTTAAAGTGTGCAGCATAATGACTTGACTTACATATACTATGAAATGATTTTTAAATGCCATTTTCAGGAGATTTTACACACAACACTTCTACTACAAGCTCAGTATTTGTGAAAACCTATGCTTTCATTACAATGCTGCCTGCCTTCTGGTTCCAAGTATCCACACATTCTTAATGTGTAAAATGCATATATCACGTTTTGAAAGAAAGCCTACTGCCATGTTAAAGAGACGTTGCTTTGTGTTTTATGGCCTTGCTGCTAAAAATCATCTGAGGCATTTTGTTTTGTGAGTGTTTAGGCATAAATAGCCACATGGCTGATGTATGGTCAGTAAAGACCAAAATACTGGATTCCTTGTGATATAGCGGGAATTAATCAAATAATATGAGTGACAGTGATGTTACTGACATCCAGTGCTTTAGCCTTCCTGTATTGTCAACAATTTGAATGATTTTCTACTGTATTCTTTCATTAAATTTTGTATTTGCTTTCTGAGGACTTAAAATGCCTATTTGTTGTATTTTAGGATCACAGATTCTCGATAGCCTGTAATACCAAAAGGCTAAATTGCTTTCCTGTCCTCATGGATATCATCAGCAATGGGCTACTTGGAATTTTTAATTCTTCAGAACATATTCAGACTGACAGAAGCACATATTTTGAAGTAAGTATAATTTTTTTAGAGTGGGTGAAGGGCCACGGGAGTGGGAAAGAGAGAATCCGTGCCCAGCACAGAGCCCAACACAGGGCTTGAAATGGGGCTTGACCCCACAACCCTGAGATCATGACCTGAGCTGAAATCCAGAGTCAGATGCTTAACCCACTGAGCCAACCAGATGCCCCTGAAGTAAGTATAATATTATTTCACTTATCCTGAGCCCTAACGAGTTTTCACGAAGACACTTGAAATGCTGAAATAACATCGTGTTATTTTTGTGAACTCGTCCTTGAATAAATGTATGTTTTACATACATATAGTGTATATTTATGGGTAGATACATACACACACTATCTAGCAATGATGATGAAACATTATAACCTGAATTGGATGACTTGGGGTCAGTGAAACAGCAGAAAATGCAATTAGTTGGGAAAAAGAACTGACAGCTTTTCATCTCAAATCTGTCACCATCTGTGGCAGTAAGTAATGGGACCTCCTTGAAACAGCCAGAGGCTTAAAGGCCAGACAGTGTGGTCTTCTTAACTACTGGACCTTTTGTAGACCTTGGTTCGGCAATCCACAGGAAAAAGAAAAGTACAGATAAAAACTTCATCACAAAGTTTTCTTTTTTTTTAAGATTTTATTTATTTATTCATGAGAGACACACACAGAGAGAGGCAGAGACACAGGCAAAGGGAGAAGCAGGCTCCCTGTGGGAAGCCTGATGGACTTGATCCTGGGACCCCTGGATCACGCCCTGAGCCAAAGGCAGACACTCAACCACTGAGCCACCTAGGGGCCCACAAAGTTTTCTTAAGAAGTAAATAAGACCTCCTATCTCTGGGAAACGAACTAGGGGTGGTGGAAGGGGAGATGGGTGGGGGGTGGGGGTGACTGGGTGGCACTGAGGTGGGCACTTGAAGGGATGAGCACTGGGTGTTATTCTATATGTTGGCAAATTGAACACCAATAAAAAAATAAATTAATATAAAAAAAGAAGTAAATAAGACCATGTGAGCACCAGGTTCAGTTGACTGAGTTACTGTAAAGACGAGCAATAAGGCACATTAACATAGAAAATCACAGGCCCTCAATAAGTTGCACTCATTATCACTATTGCTATTCGTATTATTTTTCTTGGGAGTGCATCGAGTTTCTATTAAAGAATGTTTAGCTTTGACTAGATGAGAGGATAGGCTGAATTAGAACTAGAAGCAGTTCTTATTTAAAATACAGTTGGCCAGGCCTGCTCAGATCCTGAGAATCTCCACAGTGGGGGGAGGGTGTGCAACTCTATCATCTACCATCTTGAATCTCCCTCCACCTTCTTGAAATGACAATGTAGGCGTTCCCTTCAGCTCCCTGGTCACTCTTTGTTACTAAGAATTATTCCAGGGATGTCCAAAACTTCAATTTCCCATCCACTTCAAACTCCTATAGGGCTGACTTGTGCCCTAACAGAGGTGGAGATGGGTGAGTGGGCAGTAGAGGGCTTTGCCCTCTCTTCCCCCTTTTCTAGTCTAACATCTTGGAGTAGAAAGGAGAGAGTGACTTTTCTCTGGACTCCCTGCCCTCCTTTTTTCTCCCTTCAGAGTAAAACTCTGCTGGGGCTGGAAGCAGAGAGAAGGTTGGAGAGATTAAGACAGGAAAAAATGGTGCTCTGGAGACACTTGCATTCTCTAGTTGTATCTGCCTCCCATAGCTTCTGTGTATGTGGTGGCCACAGCCTAGGTGACCTGCGTGATTATCTTGGGGGAAGTTTAGCTTTGACCCCAGGGCCTCGTGTAGTTGAAGATGCACTCAATGGTGCAGAGCAGAATTTCCCTTCACCTGCTACAGAGATGCCCTCACTGTCAAGCTCTCTCCACTTCCCCTTGTTCGTTGTTTGATGTGGCCATGGTGCAGGTCATTTAACAATTTCTGCCCCTGTGTTAACCTCTTCGCCTCTTCAGAAAGAGCTGTAAGAACTGTTGAGTGAGTGCTTCTCACATGCTGTTGGAAAGCTATAGAGATTTGGGGCGCAGCAGGGGCTGCCCCACAGTCTCCATAGTGCCTCACGGCACTGTCCTCTCAAACCACATCAGAGTAATCCTTCCTCTGGAAATCTCTTGAGCAGAAACAACTGCATCCCTGTTCACATGAGGTCCCAAGTTAAATTTAGGTCCTCAGAACACTGACCACATGATTTACATTTATTATTATGTTTAAATGTCCTAATAAGACTTTAAGATAGGCGGTATGATTATTATTATACATCTAAGAAAACTGCAGCAGGTAGAGGTGCTGCTATGTTTCCCTAGCTATTGTATTTGAAGAGGCTAGTGAATGATCTTGGATAGCCAAGAACAGTGCTCCCAGCCAGGTGCCTGCAGGCATTTGAACTTGCTCCTTATGCATCTCATTGAGCCAGAGGAATGATTCTTTGTAAATGTTGAACTGAACTGATATGGCACCAATTTCTAAGAGTAGCAAAATAGCTCTTCCATTGACAGTCCACCAACTCCATTGTCTATTCAAACATCAGCTAAATGTGACCATCATAAAGTCAGAGAGCAGAGGTGCCATGCTTGTCACATGAGTTATCAACTGTGGGACCATAGCCAATGCATGCAACTCAGCGGAGTTTCTCATTCATTGTGAATCTGGATACATGTTCAAAATGCTCAGGTGGCTGCAACACACGATTGAAAGAATGTGGGTAAGAAGTTGCAGATGGGACTTTGGGAAGTGTTCTGGGTGTTTAGACCAATTCGAGAATTTGAATGATTTAGTTAAGATTAAGCACAAATGAACCATTCGTCCAACTGCCAACAGCTCATGTATTCTGCATGATTTCAGGAGCACATGTTTTATGAGCATGGGTACCTGAGTAACGCCTTCTTCTGGATACCTGTGGCAGCCTGTTTTACTCCTTACATTGCGATGAGCAGCATCGGTGACTATAAAGTAAGAAGAGTTAACAAAGTCCTCACATGTTCTTATTATTCAGAGACCCCTTCTCCGTGTTATGACCATATATTTATATGGAGGTGATACACCTAATTTACATGCTTGGAACAATGCATCGTCAAGCATTTTAATTAAAGGTTGGCAAATATGAAGAACACACTATTTTTCTTAAACTAATGTGAGACCTCAAGAAAGACAGCCTAGGAGGTATATCATCAGTTAACAGGGGATGGCAGCTGTCATCTAGTTGATCACTGACTTTTAGTGATAGCCATGACCCTCTGACATCACCACAACACCTCTCTCAGTGACAGTTTTCGATTTAAGATGGTGGTGAAGTTGCTCAGTTAAATGATCCAAACCTACTCACCACAGCACTTTGGCTTATTGTTGAAAAACATGGCCCCTCTCAAGGTTCATTTTAGCTTCATTCAATTGGAACATACTTGTACTAAAAAATTTTTTAAAGATATTTATCTAAAATTCAAATTTAACTGGCAGCTCCATATCGATACCTCTTTCTCCTTAAACTCTGTAGCCAGCTAATAGTGAAGTCATGGAATCTGCTTCTGAAATATGTCTAGAATCTTTGCACATTCTTCCATCTTTCCTACGACACCCTAGTCAGAGCCACTGTCATCTCTCTTCTGGACAAGCACATCAACCTCCCTAATTGCTCACTATGGATCCTTATTAGTCATCTCCTTATCTATTCTCCACACAGTGGGACAGCGCAATTACTTAAAAACACTCATCTGACCATGCAGATTACCTGCCTAAGTCCCTAAGTGGTTTCTTGATAAACCAAAAAGTGAGAATGAAATCCTTGCTGTACCTTAGAAAGACCTGGCTGTCTCCTCACTTTGCTATGACACCACTATCCCCTCTGAAACTGTGTCCAGCTGTGCTGGCTTCTTTCCAGTTTCCCAAGAGCATCAACTCCACCCACTAAAGGTCTTCTCTTCTGTGCTCTCTGCCTGCAGAGCTCCCTACCTGTCACCTGTGTGACTTCTACTCACCACTTAGACCTAACTCAGGCCCTTGAAAAGGGAACCATCCTTTATGGATCCCCTAATTACAGTTCATCTCTCATAGGACCTTTATCTTAATTGTACTTCATAATTTTAATTTTAACGATTTTAATTATGTAGCTACTATTGTAGTTATCTGTAGTTATTCACATACTGCCTTTACCACTGTTGTTCCCTGCACTTAAACTCCACAAGAGCCCCATGACCAACACAAAGCACATGGTATGCTCAGTAAACATATTGAACACATTAGTGAACAGAAAATATCCAGTTCTCTAGCACACCCTCACCATCATTCTCTTTCCTGCTTTTTTTCCAGGTACTCCCCATCCTAACTTTTTTCCTGGATGTCTTTATAATAGACTCAACTTTAGATTTAAAATTTTCATCACGTTTGCATGTCTGTTAGGAAACGTCAACTGTTAGGAAAGTTGAAGTAATATTAAAACCCTGTGTTAAGACAGTCATCGCAACCATATAGCATAGAGTGGGTCACGATATCAAAATCTACTTACTAGTTTTCATACATAATAATGAAAAATGTGGTTTACTTCAAGACAATAAGTGTCTTATTTTTATCTCATAACAGACATCTTCTTATGCCAACCTAAAGAGTTGGTCATGAAATTGACTTATCAGAAGATCATTTCTTAGACCTAAAATAAAATGCCAATTATAAATGGGCTGTTTACATCCAACATAAATTTGAAGAATCTTACAGGAAATTTGTAGACCTACATCTTTTGAATCTTTGTACAATTTGCAAGTCTCCATTAGTGCCAAAAGGAAGAGTAACTTTACAAAGAAAAGAGCAGGAATCTTATTGAAGCAACATCCAGTCATTCTGTGATAGAATATGAACTTGTTCTATTAGCGCATTTTTCCTTTGGAAAATGAAATCGCCATGTAGTTTGGAGCACCATCAATCCCCCTGGAGTGAGGCCAGTGACGGTGTCATTTACTAAATCAGCACAATATGTGAAAGGGACACACACACACACAAAAAAAAAATGAATGATTTTGTGATCACATATTTGCAACTTCTCAAGTCTTAACTCTTCAGCACTTTTGATGATTCTTCCTTTTCTTTTCCAGAAAAAAGCTCACTCACAGCTACGGATTTCAGGCCTCTACCCTTCTGCTTATTGGTTTGGCCAGGCACTGGTGGATATTCCACTCTACTTCTTGATCCTCCTTCTAATGCAAATAATGGATTATGTTTTTAGCCCAGATGAGATTATATTTATAATTCAAAACCTGTTAGTTCAGGTAAGTGGCAAAAATTACGAGATAGTTTTATTAGGCTATATTTCATGAATGCAGAGACATTATTAACCTTAAACTAAAGAACTCCAAATTACCTTCATTATAGCATAGTTTGGAAAGCTAAGGTTTAAGCATTAATGCTTTCCTAGACAGTATTTACCTTATCCAACCTTAATATTTCTATTTTCAGATCTTGTGTAGTATTGGATACGTCTCATCTCTGATTTTCTTGACATATGTGATTTCATTCATTTTTCGCAATGGGAGGAAAAATAGTGGCATTTGGTCATTTTTCTTCTTAATTGTAAGTATGCAGACAGTAAATATTGTTTGATTTTTAAATAATTTTTAAATAAGTTTAAGAATATGTATTTTAAAGGCACAATCAACAAGAAGGACAATATCAAACTAAAAAGCTTCCGCATAGCAAACAAAACAATCAACAAAATGACAGGGCCACCTATGAAATGGGGAAAATACTTATAAACCATATATCTGGTAAGGGCTTAATATTCAAGATATGTAAGGAACTCATATAACTCAATAGCAAAATCATCATCATCATCATCATCTTCATCATCATCATCGTCATCTGATTTTGAAATGAATAAAGGATCTAGATAGACATGTTTCCAAAGAATACATCCAAATGGCCAACAGGTATGTGAAGACAAGCTCAATATGACCATCATCAGGGAAATGCAGATCAAAAGCACAATGAGATATCACCTCATGCCTGTTAGAAAGACTATCATCAAAAAAGACGAGAGATAAGAAATGCTGGCAAGGGTGTGGAGAAAAGGGAATCCTTTACACCACTAGGGGAATGTACATTGGTATAGCCACTATGGAAAACAGTATGGTGGGTCCTCAAAAACTAAAGAAAAAAATAGAATAACTATATGATCCAGCAATTCTGCTTCTGGGTATTTATCTGAAGGAAATGAAATCACTATCTCATAAAGATACATGCACCCCATATTTATTGCAGCATTATTCATTGCAGTCAAGACATGGAAACAACCTAAGTGTTCACTGACAGATGAATAGATAAAGAAAATGTAGTATATACATACAAAGGAACATTATTCAGCCATAAAAAGAAAGAAATCCTGCCCCTTGTAGGATTAACTTTGAGGAGATTAGGCTAAGTGAAATAAGTCAGATAGAAAAAGACAGATACTGTATGATTTCATATATATATGGAATCTAAAACAGCTACCCCATAGAAACAGAAAAGAATGCTGTTTACCAGGGGCTGTGGGTGAGGGAAATAGAGAGATATTGACTAAAGGGTATAAACTTCCAGTTATTAGATAAGTTATTGGGATATAATGTACAGCACCAGGATTATAGTTAACAATATTGTATTATACACTTGCAAGTTGTTAAGAGTGTAAATCTTAAATGCTTTCACTGAAACAACAAAAAAAGGTAATTGTGTAAGATTAAGGATGTGTTAACTAACCTTATTTTGGTAATCATTTCACAATATATATGTGTATCAGATCATCATATTGTACATCTTAAGCTTACACTATGTTGTATATTAATTATATCTCAATAAAGCTGGGGGTGGAAAGGAGAACAATTTAAGGATGAAATTAATCTGACCAAGAAATAAATTAAAGAATTTAAGAAAAAAATTTAAATGCTATAAAAGCACTAGTATGGACCACTGAATTCTGTTAAACATGGATGAAGATTGCATAACTTTGGGAATCATGGTTATAATATATTTATATTTAAAAATCCACAAAGCATAATAGTTCCTTTTATAAAGTAAGCATAACTTTACTAACAAAAGCTAAGAAAGATACAGCAAAAAAGAAAAAAATTGATAATCTGGAAAATCAAAGTTCTCTAAATAAAAAGATAACAAAATAAACCCAAAATAAATTTTATAAAGAAGATAGTTCAGTATGATTTATTTCAGATTGCAGTGATGGTTCACTATTAGCAGCTGTCAAACAGAGGAAAAATTGCATGAATTAAGGAAACACCATGCCATTCTTTTAAAAATGCCCAGTAAAAAATATAAGCACAGGAAGGACAAATTACTAAAAACCAATGGCCAATATTATAGTACACAGTAAATTTATACAGCTAGTCACCTAATATCAGCAATAAAACAAGGATACCTACAATGATTAATTATAGCACCCAGTGTCAGTGAGGTGGCGTAACATGCTCACCCATTCATGGTTCATCAGAACATAGACTGTCACCATCTTTTTGAAAAATAATCTGTTATTAACCATTAAAATTTTGAATTCACATAATTTTAAACCACATTTATACTTTTCAGAATCTTTCCTTAAAGACTAAGAGTGTCAATAGGTAAGGATTTATGTAGACCATCATTTATAGGTGCAGAGAAATGGAAACAACACATTTTCTGAAGGCAGAATTATTTAATTCTTTCACATCTGGTCAAAGAAAAACTATACAGCTACGAGAATGAGTAGCTGGCATGTCTAACAGCCAAACAGGTGCCAATGACCTACTGTGAAATGCAGAGCAATGTGCAATAAATAGCCCTTTTGTCAGAATCTGAGTTTCAGCAAGAATCCAAATGATTTGCATGCATGTTGAATTTGTGTCCTAAAAATGTCATAGTCAATCCAATACTGAATTTTGACACAATCTTATGTTGCAAAGAAAAAATAACCATGGTGGTAGTACTGCCTTATGAGGCGAACGCTGAAAATAAGAACATTTACAAGATGAATTCCCACCCTCTTGGAAAACATCCTAAAATTCAGATTTGTTACACTTGAGTGAAATTAGACCGCTATTTTTTTTTTTAGATCACTATCTTCTCAATAGTTGCTACGGATCTAAATGAATATGGATTTCTAGGATTATTTCTCTGCACCATATTAATACCACCTTTTACACTGATTGGCTCACTGTTAATTTTCTCTGAGGTAAGTAATTTCACTCCTGTCCTCAGGTCATGAAATATGTGGCCATTGAAAATAGCCTAGTATATTCTAAAAATGTAGATGGAGTCCTTATCTGTACAGAATTTGAAGACTCTGTCTTTGGAGAGATCATTCTCTTACCACAGTCAAGAGTCATGTTATTCAATAAGGAGCTCTGTCTTGGTTCATGAAGGTCAAGGATATTTCTACAGTAGTAGAATTTTATAGTTCTTGTGATAACATTCTCTCCTTGGAACAAATGACCCTACTGGGAAGCTAAGAGATGCACTTTTTCTGTTAATTTTGGACATACTGAATTTAAGTTTCCTAATAGGCATGCAATGGGAAATGCCATGTAGCCAGTAGATATTTGCATCTAAAATCCAGCAGGTGATTACTTGAGATTCATCAGCATATAAATGATATCTAAAGCCATGGCACTAGACAATATAATCTACAGGGTAAGTATAATTAGAATAAAAAGTGAGCCCAGGATTTGACCTGGACACCAAAATTTAAAAATCGAGAAGAGGAAGAGTCTTCTCCTCTTGAGAAAGAACTCGTGAGGTAGGAAAAAAAGTGGAGGACTCTTGTGTGCCAGAATCTATTTGCAGGAACTTTCCTTAAACACTTAAAGTATCCGTACAGAAGGATATATGCCAGATGGCACTAAAGAATATTTCAGGAAGGAGGGAGTGATTTAACTATCAAACAAGAGGTCTAGAAAGTTGATAACTGAGATCACTGGACTGACTACATGGAAGTCATTGGTGATATTAAGCAGATAGAATTCAAGGAAAGGGTGAAGGCCAAACCAAACAAGAATGAGCTTAGGAGATACTGTGAGATGAGGAAGGTGTGCAGGGTGCAGAGATACCTACTTCCAGCTTTGCTAAAAAGAGTATCAGAGATGGAATGAGGAGAATACATTTTGGTCTAGGAAGGTATGAGCAAAATTTCTGATGAAAAGAGGGACATGAACTATCTAAAAAGCCAAGTCTTTGAACAGCTGAGAAATGAATGTCATAGAGCACCCAAGCAAAGAGGTTGCTTTCTATCAAAGCAGGAACATTCCATCCATTTACCAAGATCATAGCGTGAGGCAGATAGATCAGTGGCTTTGATGGTAGGAAGAGGCATGATTCTTTTCTGTGCGATCCTTTCTTAGGGAAAGAGATGAACTTATCAATATAGAGTGAGATGAACAGAGGTGTTGAAAGTTTGAGGATAGAGGAAATGATGTGAACAGTGATTTCAGAAAGTAAGTCAGTAGAACAGGCAGGCAGTGCTCAAAGACCCCTTGCCCTACTTTCCAAGTGAAGTCAGCAAAGTTGATAGTTTTTCTTATCATAATCTCCTTCTCATATGCGATTCAGGGCAGGTGGAGTTAGGTTCAACCAGGCTTAGTGTTTTTGCCAGGGGAGTCATGGAGCGGTGGTTCTGTATAAGGAGAAATTATAGCAACGGACCATGGATTCTAAGCTAGGGAGTATGAAGTTAAGGAAATGAGGGCATTTATGGACAGTGAGACAGTGGTGAGGTTGGTGGGTTGGAAGGTCACCAACTCCAGATTACAGAGTAAGGATGGTAGAGCAAAAAGCTGAAAAAATTAGACACGGTAGACAGGGCAAAGAGGAAGGGGACTAACATAGATTTTGGATGTGGTACTGTATTTGAAGTGGGTGACTGAGGCACATAGGAGAACAAGATCATTTAAAATAAGGTCCGGGTCCCGGCAAACCATTCAATGCAAAAACATAATCATCTTTTCTAGATGGTGGACAAATGTGATAGAGTTTACCATATCAGCCTAAGATTGCTCAGAAGAAAGTCCTGGGAAATATAGCTCAGGAAATAAAATTGGCTCTTTACTCTTTATTTACTAAAGAGTTGAGAGATGCTTTAAGATGTTTTGTGTATCTAAAGAAAATCATGCATTTATGCATTATGGATGGATATTATGGATATTATGCATCTATTGTAAATCTAATGAAAACTGCAAAACTCCAGGTGAAGATCTTTGTCTTTGTCATGATTATTCTTAAGAGTGGGCGGAGCAGGGGACAGAGCAATGTAATGGTTCCAGGGCTCTTGAGGAAGGAGCACAGATGTAGAGAGAAAGACAGGTAAAAGTTAGGGGTGAAGGTTTGTCTTAAGACAGATCTTGCCCATGGCTTTGATGGGTCCTTCCAGCACCACCCGGGATTCTCCTAGCAGGGTGAATCTGCTGACTCACAGTGTTAAGTATAAAAGCATCTGAGCCTCTAGTCAAGCATAGTCACTAGGTGACTTTGAAAGCGCGGAAGACCCACAGGGCAGTCAGAAATTGACTTTTACCTGATGCACACAAGAGAGAACGCTGGCAAGGTCATTTAATGGACATTAATTTATCTTACATGAGGTGAGATTTACAAACAGAAAAAGGTTCATCTAAATATACTTTTCCTCATTTTATAGATTTCTCCTGACTCCATGGATTATTTAGGAGCTTCAGAACAGCAAATTGTGTTTCTGGCACTGCTAATAGTAAGAATACATTTCCATTTAAATGTTCTTGCATGAGGGGGACACATTTGTATGCTTAACATTAAGTTAAAAAGTTTAATTTGGGCACTTAAAAATCCAACTTTTTTTAAAAGATTATTTATTTACTTATTTATTTACTCATGAGAAACACAGAGAGAGAAAGGCAGAGACACAGGCAGAGAGAGAAGCAGGCTCCATGCCCAATGTGGGACTTGATCCTGAGACTCCAGGGCTCTGGGCCGAAGGGAGACTCTCAACCACTGAGCCACCCGGGTATCATAAAATCCAGCTTTTAAAGCATATCTGAAGCAACACACACACACTGAGTGTGGACCCAAACTCCCAATGGCATGAACAGTCCTGGTACCAACTTACCACAGTCTTGTCTGTTATGGCTTTTCTGAAGAGCAGTGAAGCTAGTGCTGAGAGTTTCATTGAATATTAAATTGTCTTTCAAAATGGTGAAAATGTTATCAGATCTATTTTTGTACATAAGATCAATCTCCTTAAATAAATTCCAATATTAAAGTTGTTTTTATGGTGATTTCTAATATTGATTGTCTTTTTCTCCCCTTAGCCTTACCTTCATTTTTTCATTTTCGTTTTTGTTCTCCGGTGTCTGGAAGTGAACTTTAGGAAGAAATCAATGAGAAAAGATCCTGTGTTCAGGTTGAGAAAATTCCAATAAAATTTCATGTGCTATTTTAATATTCATTGTTTAGAAACATTGTTATATTCTTAAGTTAATTAAGTAAAAATTACTGCACAGGGTTTTTTTTTTTTTAAAGGAATTGTGTAGTATACGAAATTACTAAAATTCATGATACTTTTATGAGCTCACAATCTAGAATGGGAAGCCACATTAGCACATGTGAGACACTGAAAAATTAAGGAATACTATAATTCCACTGACATACTAAAAGAAAGTTATATAGGAAAGGTAAAAGCTTTAAAATAATGGGTAAGTAAAGATAAACAATTGGTAAGTGTAGCCTGTCCAGGAAGGTAGTTTGAGCAAAAGAACAAAAGGTAGTATAAATGCCACCTTCCTGTAGATTTGAGAAGTAGCTAAAAAGAACTTGAAGGTTTGTATTGCAAGGTAATGGATATTTAAATTAAAGCTAAATTTTGGAGGATTTTGGAATAAAGAAGCATAGGGAACATTTTGCAAATTACCTAATGGGAAACAAAGACAGGAATGTTTTAGAAACCTCACCTAACTGACAAGATATGAATCAAGTTCAAGCGTGAAGTAGGTGGTAGAGCAGGAGCGTGACAAGAAGACAGCCATGTTTTAGGAAATCAGCAGACAGCAGTAATTTGGGATGGCATGAAAGAGGGAGATGAAAATCCAGGATGATGAAGGAAAAATTGGATGGGTAGCAGTCGGGAAGGAGTGATTCTGACCCAAATTCCTAAGAAAGGGCGATGCTCACTCACTGGTGATTATGTGTCCTGGATTATCTGGGATGCATCTCTAATTCCAAATGTTTCCATCCATGGTTCTTGCAAAGTCTTTAGAATTCCAAAATGTCTGCCAAAATTCCAGTTCCTAGATGCCTTTCTCATGCAACTGTGCTTCGGAATCTGTGTCCTGTTTTATTTATTCATTTTTTTTAAAAGTCACAATCAACAAGGAAAAGTAAACCCAGGCAAAGAGTGAGGATGATGTAAGAGTAACATCATTTGACTCATCAGTGGAAACCAGGCTGTTTACAAAGCAGATGGCGTAGAGTGGAAAAATGGGGATTATGTTGTACTCACGGTTAATCTGTCCACATCACTGAGAGCAGTCTACAGAAAGCTCATTATTTTGGCTACAAGTTTTTCAACTGGAAATCTGTTATTATTACACTGTTTTGATTTTAGAATTTCTCCAAGAAGCAGCAGTATTTTTCCAAACCCAGAAGAACCCGCAGGAGAGGGTGAAGATGTTGAGGGGGAAAGAAGGAGAACCACAAATGCTGAGACTCTTGCAGATTTTGATGAGGTACAACTACTAAAAACGTTCATCCAAGAAAGGGGGGATACATCCTCATATGAATATTTTGAAAAACACTTTGTGTTTCTTTCATCCTCCCACACATAGCTCATTACTTGATTTCAGTGAATATGCAATGTCTACAAGGATAGGAGAACAAGGCAAATACACACATTGCATGGACACAGGCTTGTTATTTTTTAGGGTTGTTTATCCAAAATCTTTAGCATGGCCAAAAAGGTTACTGCAAGAGGAAAGAGTCCCTCTGAGGGGTGTGTGTGTGTGTGTGTGTGCGAGTGCATGTGTGAGTCTGTGCCTTAACAGTCTTTTTGGTTTGGTGGATGTCTCTATTCCTATCTTCTGAGGAAGGACAAACACCAATCATGCGATATGGTGCAAATGTTATTTCCCTGCATAAATATAGATTGGGAGAGGTCACTTGAAAATGGCAGTTTCTGGGGGAAGGACTTGTCTGAGGCATGATTCTGTACAGGGAAAAATGTAGTTGGAGGCGGTATGGAGCGCTCACTCATTTCCAGGTAAAAATAAAGCCCCCTTGTTATTTACTTGTCTCTACAGAAACCTGTCATCATTGCTAGCTGTCTACGGAAGGAATATGCAGGCAAAAAGAGAAACTGCTTTGCTAAGAGGAAGAAAAAAGTGGCCATAAGAAATGTCTCTTTCTGTGTTAAAAAAGGTTGGAGACAGTTGTTTTATTTTTTTTTTAATTTTTATTTATTTATGATAGTCACACACAGAGAGAGAGAAAGAGAGGCAGAGACACAGGCAGAGGGAGAAGCAGGCTCCATGCACCGGGAGCCCGACGTGGGATTCGATCCCGGGTCTCCAGGATTGCGCCCTGGGCCAAAGGCAGGCGCCAATCCGCCGCACCACCCAGGGATCCCCAAGGCAGTAGTTTTAACTGTTAGCAGAGTGATCTTGACCTCCCGAGATGAGGTCTTTGGGAGGCAGGACTAGTACCTGAATCTGGGGCCCTCTGCTGAAATCATGAGAGGTAGCCAGCTCATCAGCAGGCACGTGATTAAAAGCCTCAGTTACGAAAACAGTGGTGTTTTTCTTTTCTTTGCCTAAAAAGACAGTTATGTCCGTTCTGTTAAAACAGGCAAACAAACAAAAAAAGAACAACAGCAAAAAATAAAATAAATAAATTTTTTTTAAAAAGAAGAAAGAACGAAAAGAAAAGGAGCCAGTCCTTCTGTTAAGAAGGATGATGTAGCTTTTGAAGTAAGATGATTGATTTCCCAACAGGGAACGTACACAGATCAGACTCCCTGGGGCACCGGGGTGCAATCTCCATTCTAACAAACAGCACATTTTGTGGAAGTGTCTGTTAAATGCAACAGACTTTGGAAGCAAGATTTGTTTCAATTCTAGCTCAGCATCTTATTGGCTGGATGACCCTGCACAAGTCACATACCCTCCTTACCCTTCACTTTCTTTGCCTATAAAATGAAGTCAATAACAATGCTTAGGGGTGTGTGTGTGTGTGTGTGTGTGTGTGTGTGTGTGTGTGTGAAGAATAGGTGAAATAATGCATTAGTGCACTAGACACAGAGCTTGACACATAGTGAGCTTTCTAATAGCATTTGCTTTTATGTTTATTGAAATTATTTGAAGTTCTAATTCTGAGCATACCTATTTCTTTCAGGTGAAGTTATAGGGCTCTTAGGACACAACGGAGCTGGTAAAAGTACAACTATTAAGATGATAACTGGAGACACAAATCCAACTGCAGGACAGGTCAGTAAAACACACAGAAACATGGTCATTAATGCTGCCCAATGAAGCACTAAACAGTGAACATTTGATGACAATCTTAAAAAGGCATAAATGATCCTTTCGTATTAATCAATTGTGTTGTGCATTGAAATGAAGAAGATTAAAAATTTCTCCCTTAACAAATAAAAATTTCCTCCTTAATTCCAAAAATAGGTGCTGAAAAGGGTACGTATTGTCTACAACATATGCTTTATTGAATGAAAAGTAATGACATTAACAGGAAATATTTTGTTAAGTGAAGCTAAACATTAGCTTTCTTCATGGTCAGAAATCTTTGTGTTTTTTTTTGTTTGTTTGGTTTTTGTTTTTGTTTTAATTTTTGTTGACTTATGTAGCCTGACGATTTGTTGAATTGAATTGTCAAGATCCAGGATTTATTCAGAAAACAGAGATCATAGATTGGAGAAAAAAATAATGATTGTCTAAATTCCAAATCAAAAACTAGAATGATATATGGATGCCACTTGGCAGTACGCCTAGGCCAAGTTGGATAAAATGATTGACAGAGGTCCACAGGACAGAATGACTGAGCAGAAGCTACAGAAGGTTGAGGGAGGGCAGAGGGAGTGACCATGAAGAGAGGTTGTCTCATGGTGTGGATTGCAACAGAGGTCTCCAAATTATCTTTCCATTTCTACTCTTGCCCACATAGCGACCAGCGGAATCCTTCAAAGACGCAGATGAGATTGTGTCACTATCCTGCTTATCATCCTTCAGTTAGAATTGATCCAAAATCTTTACCATGGCAGAAAAAGGGCCTGTAAGATCTGGGCTCTGCGTATCTCCCACTCACATTGGCCTTTGGTCATCGTCCCTCTGTAGGATCTTTGGGTTTATTTTTCCATTGGCTGGAGTGCTCCTCATTCAGCTTTGTACTTGGTTGCCTCCTTCTCGTCTCCTTGAAATTTACCTCCCCACAAGGACTTTTCCTAACTACACTCGTAGCTACACTGGATCTTTTTCTTATTCTTTATCACATTTATTGCCTTGAAAGCTTTAAGCAGGGGCTATAATTCATCCCCGTATATCTCTATTTGTTTTTATTTTCCATCCCTCTCTCTAGATTGAAAGCTCTGCAAGCCCACATTAACTAGTCCTCTCTTCCTCTGTATTAGGGAAAGGCAATATGGCATTGAAGTCAAGGGTTGGATTCTGAAGGCAGAGTCCAGCTTTAACTGCTGGGGGTAGCTTGTGTGACCTTCTTCAAGTCTCTGAATCTATGCACATGTTAGTTTTCTCCTATGTGAAACAAAAATGATAAAACTACGACCTGAGTCATATAGAGTTCTTCAACACTATATAAATTACTTGATGATGTGCTCGCTTTGGCAGAACATATACTATAAATTACGTGATGAAGTAATTTGTATAAAATAATTTGATCAAATAATTCAAAACACATAAATGCTTAGATTCTAGCACATGGTAAGCCCTGGTACACATTACCTGTTAATATTATCGTATAGCACAATGACTGGTTCATAAAAATAATAAATGCCATTTAGTGGTGCTTATTGGTTGCTCTGTGCTGGACTAGTGCCAAGGACTTTTCATTTATTACCTTAGCTCAGATTTTCTCAAGCTTGGCACTGGTAACGTTTTGGACTGGATTTTTTTTTTTTTTTTGAAAGGACTGTCCTGTGCATTATAGGATGTAGGGTAGCATCCCTGGCCTCTATCCATTCCATCCCAGCAGCACCCAAGTATAACAATCAAAAACATCTCCAGACATTACCAAATGTCTTCTGGAAGGAAGATTGTCCCTAATTGAGAATCTTTGCCCTTTTAAATGCTCGTGATAAACTTGTGGAACAGGTCCTATAATTTAGCTAGTTTAACATTGAGGACACAGAATCCTCAACAAGTGTCTAATCCTTTGAACTCTTGGATCAATGAAGGAGGTCAAACAATGGACAACCAAATAAGCAGCCCTGAATTCAACCAACGTAATGGGCTTGGTAATAAAGGCTAAAATACAATAGAGGGATATGTCAATGTGGAATATCTTCCTTTTGATCTGTTGAGTTTTTACCATCTTTCTCCTCGAGCTAAGTGATCACTTACTTCCCTTTGCACTCTCGGCAGCCATGTGTGTAGGGGGAGTGCATCGCTCAATTATGCACTGATGTGCACATACACATGTACACAAAATTTTGGGCTGAATGTGAGAATTAATTTTTTGTAGGTGATTTTGAAAGGGAACAGTGAAGGAGACTCCCTCAGGTTCTTGGGCTACTGTCCTCAGGAGAACGTGCTGTGGCCCAACCTCTCAGTGAGGGAACATCTGGAGGTGTTTGCTGCCATCAAAGGGCTGAAGAAAGGGGATGCTACAGTCACCATCACACGGTACCTGGGGGGGAGACACACCCTTTCTCTACTGGGGGTGATGTGATAGGAATGATGTTGACACAGAATTAACGAAGGGAGAGATTCTAACCAATGACTTCATGCCTGTGGTTATCAAGAAGCCAGCTGAGTGTTGTGTTCTTGCACACTAAGGCTGGATAGAAAAATTTTATTGATTATCCCTCATATAGAAAGGAGTCATTGAAAAATATGAATTTGCTAGGAAAGATTCATAAAGGATCCTAGGTGGTTTCAATTTTATGATCATTGAGAATACTCTTTTTAAAATGTTTCTGATATAGTGTTTGTTCTGATTTGCCCATCCCCCACTCACAGTCCCCACAGTTTGAGGATGATGTGGATTGACGCACTCTGCTTCCTTCAGGTTGGCGGATGCGCTCAAGCTGCAGGACCAGATGAAGCTGCCCGTGAAGACCTTATCCGAGGGAATAAAGAGGAAGGTAGGAACAGGGCCCGGTGTTACTCTGCGCACCCTGCCTGTCGGTGTCAGACACACTGTCCTCTCGTTCCAGCTGTGCTTTGCACTGAGCATCCTGGGAAACCCATCCGTGGTGCTTCTGGACGAACCATCCACGGGCATGGACCCCGAGGGGCAGCAGCAAATGTGGTGAGGAGGTGTCATGAATAAACTTAAGTGAACTGATTAGTCCTATAACAACTGGTCTTCAAAATCATTGTTTATAAGGCAAAAGACAACACGTTATCAGGAAATGAAATAAGGGGGAAAAATCTGACTCTCCATCACAGCCAATTTTTATTAAGAAGAAAAAGAGAATTCTAACACCCTAATACTTTGAGAATCTTGTTTTTCATCATAGGTCTTCCGGATATGCATGGCCTTTTTTTATAGTCAACCACATCCATCTCTTACTCAGTTTCAATTCCTACAGCATGACCTGATAATGTGGTTCTTATAGAGGAAAAAAAATCCCAAGTTCTTAGGATTCTGAAATCTGCTGTTTTGTACTTTATCATTACTTTCATGCTTTTAAATAAGTGCTTCTCCTTTTCCATCTTTCTTCCCATTGCCCTCTCATACATATCCTTGGAATTCAGCATTTCTAAATACCCCTTTACCCAATATCATCCTCTACATTCAGCCCCAGCCATGTTCTGAATTCAACACTCTGCCCAATAGTTGGGATATTGACATGACTGCCGTGCCTTCAAAAATCCTTTCTTTGTCTAATCTGAATTCACTAGTTGTTGCATGTTTGCCAGTGAAACATGCTTGAAAGTCTTGTCCTCTTACCTTGAGCGTTCCAGCTAGCTAACATTGCCCATGACCTAATGTAGGCAGACGATCCGGGCCACCTTTGGGAACACGGAGAGGGGCGCCCTCCTGACCACCCACTACATGGCAGAGGCCGAGGCCGTGTGTGACCGCGTGGCCATCATGGTGTCGGGAAGGCTGAGGTGGGTGCCCATCCCTGCCCACCCTTGGGCCTCCGTGGGCCAGGAGCAGAAGACATTTCCCCACATGGTGTTATCACTGTCCCCAGCTGAAGTGGCTGGTTGCTTCCCCTCTGCATGGCCCTGGCCTCTCTCTGGAGGCTGAAAATCACCAGGCATAGATTTATCTTTCCCTTCTCTTGCTTAACTTCCTCCTCCTCCTCCCTCCAGATGTATTGGTTCTATCCAACATCTGAAAAGCAGATTTGGCAAAGATTATCTGCTGGAGATGAAGGTGAAGACCCCCACCCAGGTGGAGCCCCTCCACTGTGAAATTCTGAGACTTTTCCCTCAAGCTGCCCGGCAGGAAAGGTAGGCCCAGGTGTTGGTTTTTGTGTCTTCTATTATTCCGTTTTCTATTATTGTGAAGAGAAATAAAAGCCTTACTTGATCATTCTTTTTGGGTTTTTTAACTCTATGGTAATTGTATTTTAATTATTAGAGAAATTATGGTAATTGTGAGTATTTTAATTATTAGAGGAAGGCCCGATTCCAAGGGAATTTCCTTCCATGGGAGGGAAATGAGAGAGCAAAGTACTGATTTGGAAGCTGATTGTTGTAAGGGAATTTGCATTCCTGGCTGCTCGCTCATGGGCCAGGTCCTAACGTGTGCAAGGACCGAGGTCGTCGGGATCCCTTCTAGAGGGTAAAACCATCCCCATTAAATACGATCACTAGTCTAAAACCAAGACCAGGCATCAGTCAATGCTCAGTGAGTGGAGGCTCTTAGCACTTTTATTATTATTGATAATGGCACTTGAGGCTCAGGTCGGTTAGACCACACCAAACCCTAGCAGCAGAGGCAGGAGGCAAACCTAGTGCTTTTGTCTTAAATGCTATTCTCTTCTCACTAAGGAAGAAGGATAATAAGTAATCCTGGGGTGCAGGCTCTGGGGGTTTCCTCTGTGTCTCATTCCTCCTGAGACCAAAAAGGAGCTTAGCTCTGAGAGCCTCCTCATGCTTCTTCTTCAGTAAAATGACTTCTTATTGGTTAAAGAACATTCACTACCTCTGTCCATTGCAATGCATGTGTCTATGCATTGAAATAAATTGTTGGCGATATTGTTGCTGCTGCTTATTTTTTATTTTATTTTATTTTTAAAAAGATTTTATTTATTTATTCATGAGAGACACCAGAGAGAGAGAGGCAGAGACATAGGCAGAGGGAGAAGCAGGCTCCTTGCAGGGCCCCCGATGTGGGACTGAATCCCAGGACCCCAGGATCACGACCTGAGCTAAAGGCAGATGCCCAACCACTGAGCCACCCAGGAGTCCCTGTTGCTGCTTTTTAGATGCACATCCATCAGTGGTTGTCTTCTTGCAACCTGGAGCTCAGCCTCACTCTCTATTCCTCATAGGTACTCCTCCCTGATGGTCTATAAGTTGCCTGTTGAGGACGTGCGACCCTTATCACAGGCTTTCTTCAAATTAGAGATAGGTAAGAGTCACTGTTTAGAGATAAGGACTCCAAGAAACAGAGAAATTCAAATCTTGCATTAAACCAGTATAAGAGGTACACGGACATGAAATTGTGCCATTATACCAGAAATAAAGTATTAAGACTTTTAATCCAGTGCTTCTCAACCACAAGTGATTTGGTGATGTCTGTGGATATCTTTGGTTGTCGTAACTAAGGCTGGAAGTTGGGGAGGGGGGTACGACTGGTATCTTGTGGGTTAAGGCCAAGGATGATGCCAAACATCCTGCAATGCACACAGGTCAGCTCCCTCCCACAGCATAGACGCATCAGACCAAAATGTCCTTTGTGGCAAGGGTGGGAAATCCTGTCCTAATTGAATGAGGCTCTAGAAGGAAGAGACCTTTGGCGTTTGTGACTGGAGTGTCCACAGATTCATACCAAAAAAATTTTTTTTTTAATTTTTATTTGATAGTCAAACAGAGAGAGAGAGAGAGGCAGAGACACAGGCAGAGGGAGAAGCAGGCTCCATGCACCGGGAGCCCGACGTGGGATTCGATCCCGGGTCTCCAGGATCGCGCCCTGGGCCAAAGGCAGGCGCCAAACCGCTGCGCCACCCAGGGATCCCCAAAAAAAAATTTTTTAGCCTGTTTGTACTCTTAGATAGCATTAGATGTTGATGAGGAGGTCCCTCTCTATGGGAGTGGGCTAAGACATAACTCTTTTCCAAACTCTTGGACTGTGATCTTTATGTACTGCATCGATCTATCATGGGCTCTGATTCTACCTATCACCACATATACCAGTGTATGACATCTGATAAAACGCTGCACACACTCCCCTCTTTTTCTTTTTATTAAGTGGGCTCCACACTGGGCGTGTGGAGCCTACTCCACGCCCAGTGTGGGCCCACCATGGAGCTTGAACTCATGACCCTTAGATCAAGACCTAAGCTAAAATCACGAGTCAGATACTCAACCATCTGAGTCACCCAAGAGTCCCTCTCCCCCTCTTCTTCACCTGTGCTTTCTTACTTTCACCTGTCAGTCATTAGAAGCCCCAGACATTCTAGTTCTTAGAGAAATTTTTCTCCTTGAGACAAGGTTACAATTGCCGGAGATAGCTTCTTTTCACTTCTTCCTTCTGCCGGTCACCTTTGCTCTATGGGCCATTTCTCACCGTGGCCATCCTGGCCTAGTGACCAATTTTGCATCACCCTAGGGAGAAGCATTCCTACAACAGACTCGGATCAGCATGAAGTGTTTTACAAACAGTTAGGAGAAGGGAGGGAGATGTTCCAGGAAGGCTGCCTCCCTAATGTACAGGGGAGTCTTTTCTTAAGAGCCTTCTTTTTTTTTTTTAATAATAAATTTATTTTTTATTGGTGTTCAATTTGCCAACATACAGAACAACACCCAGTGCTCATCCAATCAAGTGCCCCCCTCAGTGCCCGTCACCCACTCACCCCCACCCCCGCCCTCCTCCCCTTCCACCACCCCTAGTTCGTTTCCCAGAGTTAGGAGTCTTGATGTTCTGTCTCCCTTTCTGATATTTCCTACCCATTTCTTCTCCCTTCCCTTCTATTCCCTTTCACTATTTTTTATATTCCCCAAATGAATAAGACCATATAATGTTTGTCCTTCTCCGATTGACTTATTTCACTCAGCATAATACCCTCCAGTTCCATCCACGTTGAAGCAAATGGTGGGTATTTATAATTTCTAATGGCTGAGTAATATTCCATTGTATACATAGACCACATCTCCTTTATCCATTCATCTTTCGGTGGACACCGAGGCTCCTTCCACAGTTTGGCTATTGTGGACATTGCTGCTAGAAACATCGGGGTGCAGGTGTCCCGGCATTTCACTGCATCTGTATATTTGGGTAAATCTCCAGCAGTGCAATTGCTGGATCATAGGGCAGATCGATTTTTAACTCTTTGAGGAACCTCCACACAGTTTTCCAGAGTGGCTGCACCAGTTCACATTCCCACCAACAGTGCAGGAGGGTTCCCCTTTCTCCACATCCTCTCCAACATGTGTTGTTTCCTGTCTTGTTAATTTGCCCCATTCTCACTGGTATGAGGTGGGATCTCATTGTGGTTTTGATTTGTATTTCCCTGATGGCAAGTGATGCAGAGCATTTTCTCATGTGCATGTTGGCCATGTCTATGTCTTCCTCTGTGAGATTTCTGTTCATGTCTTTTGCCCATTTCATGATTGGATTGTTTGTTTCTTTGGTGTTGAGTTTAATAAGTTCTTTATGGATCTTGGAAACTAGCCCTTTATCTGATAAGTCATTTGCAAATATCTTCTCCCATTCTGTAGGTTGTCTTTGAGTTTTGTTGACTGTATCCTTTGCTGTGCAAAAGCTTCTTATCTTGATGAAGTCCCAATAGTTCATTTTTGCTTTTGTTTCTTTTACCTTCATGGATGTATCTTGCAAGAGGTTACTGTGGCCGAGATCAAAATAGGTGTTGCCTGTGTTCTCCTCTAGGATTTTGATGGACTCTTGTCTGACATTTAGATCTTTCATCCATTTTGAGTTTATCTTTGTGTATGGTGCAAGGGAGTGGTCTAGTTTCATTCTTCTGCACGTGGCTGTCCAATTTTCCCAGCACCATTTATTGAAGAGACTGTCCTTTTTCCAGTGGGTAGTCTTTCCTGCTTTGTCGACTATCAGTTGACCATAGAGTTGAGGACCCATTTCTGGGTTCTCTATTCTGTTCCACTGATCTATGTGTCTGTTTTTGTGCCAGTACCACACTGTCTTGATGACCACAGCTTTATAGTACAACCTGAAATCCGGCATTGTGATGCCCCTGGCTCTGGTTTTCTTTTTCAATATTCCCCTGGCTATTTGGGGTCTTTTCTGATTCCACACAAATCTTAAAATAATTTGTTCTAACTCTCTGAAGAAAGTCCATGGTATTTTGATAGGGATTGCATTAAATGTGTAAATTGCCCTGAGTAACATTGACATTTTCACAATATTAACTCTGCCAATCCAGCCTTCTAATGTTTCTGCTTTTAAACATGTTCCCTCCCATTCAGATTCCTTCTGTTGTGTTTCACTTGCTAAAACTAAAGTTCTGCTTTCTGTTATCACAGTTTTCTGCCCCACTGTTGTTGGAAATATAACTTAGCAATTCTTTTCCCCCTTCCAAATGTTAAATTAGACACAGTTACATTCTCAGTGATAATGCCTTTATTAAGTAGGCTCAGCAGTGTACAAGCACAACGCATGTCCCATGAACATTCTTTTGACCATTCCTTAGACTCATGCTCCCATAGCATCAGATCACTTTAGGGTATTGCAACCTGCAACAGAACTCTGGCCTCGCGTGCTCACTCCAGGTCAGAGTTGCTTAATATCTGGAAACTTGGATCTAAGGAGGCCAGAGGGATGGTTTTATCTTCCTTCTTATCTCATACCCTTCTCTGTGCATATGCTGATGTTTTGAGCCTCCCCAGTATGGAGTGTAAGGGGAGAGAAAAAGAGAAAATTTGACAGCTAAGCTAGATTTGATCATTAGAGCCATACTATGGCATCAGGGCCTCCTGTGCAGAGATGAAATCCTTGAAGACTCCCTCTCCCCTCCCATCTGTAACTTCTGACTACAGCTTTCACTCTGGGGTGGGTGATGTCTTCTTCTCTTGGTCTCTTGGTCTCTTGCAGCCCCTGGGCCACTTCTTGGAATCCCCATACCTTTCCAAGAGATCTCTTAGAGTACCTCCTGTTGGATCCAGCGTCTTTGCCTCTCCAAACTCTGAAAGTACAGAGCCATCACCGTCCATAATTTTTTATGTGTTCCAAGACATGAGTCAAGGACACAATCCCATTTCCCCAGATTGCAGGCCAATCCCACCAATTCCTCTGGCCACAGAGAGGAGAAAGGAAAAGCAATCTGATAATTGCCCACAAGAAACCTCTCTGTTCATTATTTTCTTCCTTTTATGGATCTGCATGTTTGAGATCTTAATCACAGTCCACATTGATAATAAATGGTAAACGGAAAGTAGGATAATTCAACCAAGTTTGGTTTATGCAGGGACCGTTTGCAAAGGGGCAAGGAGCAGTGTGATCACCCAAGACTAGAAACAGCAGAAGTGTTGCTATTCTTAGGTCCAAAGGGATTAAGAGAGGATGCAGTGGTTAGAACCCGGGAGCAGAATCATGTAGAATCTGCGACCCTGTGAGAAGAAGTGACTTTCAATCAAGGGACAAAGCTGATGTCAGGGTGGGCAGGAAGGCATAAAGGCCTTGACCTCCCTCTGCTCTGTCCCTCCTCATGAGCTCACTGGTGAAAACCATCAGAAAAAGCTTCTTAAGTCAGCCAGTGGAGCAAAGAGCCGAGCAGAGCAGAGTGAAGGCAGATGTGGAGGGGGACATGCTAGTGTTCTAGCGCAGAGGGAACTGTCTCCCCACTGACCCTGCATAGGTGGTCTGGAACCTCACACTGCTTTCCTCTTGTGTGCCCCTCCCTAAACTCCAAGACAACGGAGAGAATTTCCATCCTGTTACAAGACCACATGGAGAATTTACCTTTCCGTATTTAGTATGGGCGCTGCCCAAGCCAGCACATGTCTTTCCATAGTTAGTCTGAGAATACTTATTACCTTATCTTTTATAGTTAAAATCTGTTTGTATGTTTTGTATATCACTTGGTAAAACTCTCCAAGTTTAAAAAAAAAATAGATGAACTCCTAACGTATGTCTGTCCTTCTGCAGTTAAACAGAGCTTCGATTTGGAGGAGTACAGCCTCTCCCAGTCCACCCTGGAGCAGGTGGGTCAGCGGTAGGGACCCTGTGTCATCCGTGGAACATTCATGTACAACATGTGCATGCGCTTTGCACTCACTTGCCAGCAAGAGGGGGCAGCGTGACATCCCTGTCTCTCTCTGTCTTGCCCCTCTCAGGTTTTCCTGGAGCTCTCCAAGGAGCAGGAGCTGGATGACTTTGATGAAGAACTTGACCCTTCAGTCAAGTGGAAGCTCCTCCCACAGGAAGACCCTTGAAGCCCCAAGCTCCTCCCACAAAGAGACCCTGGAAGCTCCAAATACTCTGTTTCTTTTGAATCTTATGCCTCTTTTTAAAGACAATATTTTCTGTCATAAATATATCTTATCTCAGATATGATACAAAATGCTTCTGACACCCATGTCACCTTTTTTCTCAATAATACGACACCTGCAAGGACTAAGGAGTAAAGTCAGTGAGAACAGTCACGACAGTGGACCATGGGGCCTCTGTACGGGCAACTAAATCCCGCATGTCATACAGTAGTAAATAAAAAATGCATTTATTATAGAATGTTTGGGTTTCTGAAGATGATACAGACATTCTCTAATTTTCTTTTTCTGAACATTAAAATATTGACTCTTTCCTTATCCCGTTGAATTAAGTGCATAAGTATAAAGTTAAGACCTAATCCTGGTTTTAGGGGAATAGGAGGCCTTGATTGCAGCAGCACAGTAGTTGCTTTTCTTTTTTTGAAGTTTTTATTTAAATCCCAGTTAGTAAAAAAAAATTAAAAAATTAAAAAAATAAATCCCAGTTAGTCAACATATAGTGTCATATTACTTCATGTGTCCAATACAATGACACACACTTCCGTACAACACCCGGCGCTCATCACAAATATTTGCTTTCTGTAATTCAAGGTTTGTTTGGTTTTTGGTTTTTGGTTTTTGTTTTGTTTTGATTTGTTTGCTTATTTGTGATACACAACTTTTTCTTTTCTGTCTTTTTTTTCACATTTTAATATTGTACAGTCTATGTTTTGTCTGTCGTGATTATAAAGGCAATTTGAAACCTGTTAAAATAAGTAATTTCAGCAAGAATTTGAGTAATCAATTAAAAATGACGTATCTTACAATTTTAAAATATATTTCTCATTTTATATGTTTTCTTGTGCTGCAAGGATCTATTCTTATGCAGACTTTAATTTCTCATTGTTTATGTATGTTATGACCTCTCCAACTGATGATCCTGTAAACACCTTAAAATCAGTGCAATATACTTGTATACTCTTATTTAGGTGAGTTTTTTGTTGTTCTTGCTACTATTATTGTTGTTAGCTGTTATGGACTGAATTGTATTCCCCCAAAATTCCTATGTTAAAGCTCTGAACTCCAGTGTGGCTGTATTTGGAGAGAGATCAAACCTTTAAGGAGATAATAAGGTTCAATGAGGTCATAATATTGAGGCCTTAATCCAATAGCACTGGTATCTTTACAAAAAAGGGGACAGACACCACATCCCTCTATGCATTCACAGGGAATAGATCACATGAGGACACGGTGAGGTGGCTATCTGGAAGCCAGAAAAAGGGACGTCACCAGAAACCACATTTTCTGGCACCTGTCCTGGGAGTCCCCATTTGGAGATGAGCTTCCCTACAGAGTAACCTGGACTATTCAGGATGGAACCATGAAACACACACCTATACACCAACACAAAACCAAAAAATGAAACTCCTTTGACAAAGTGGTATCAAGCTACTAAGATTACAGACATTGTGGGATTGTTTGTTACAACAGACAGTCAATATTATGTTAACTAACACAGGTGCCAGGAAAGGGGTGGGGAAAAACCCTGAAGTAAATATTTCTTGATTGGACCACACTGATGCAATTGCCATAGACCTTTGAACTATTCTAAGCTGCCTGTCCCCAATCCTTGCCTGCATCAGCTCTACAAGTGTGACCGTTTCTTCACTTTCAACCCATCTGTGCCACACCATCCTCAAAGTATAGCCCAATAACAGTAACTTCCAACCCAAGACATAATGCCTTTGGATGAGTCTACCCTTTGTTGTATTGTAAAAAAAAACAAGAAAGGATAACCTAACTTAGAAATACAAAGTTATATTGAGTGAATTTTTGGAGTATTTGAAGTAGAAAGTAAGAATAATTTATTCTAAGGGCTTAATAAATGAAAATATTGCAGTGATGATGAATAAATAATTTTAATGATATGGGGTTTATTTTTCTCATACTAGATGTGCTTTTCTCAACAGTGGCACTGTTGATACTTTGTACCAGACAATTCTTTGTTGGGGAAGGGAGAAAGGAGAGGCTGTACTATATATTGTAGAATATTCAATGGCAATCCTGGTCTCTACCCACTAGATGCCAGTAGCAATCTCCACCTGAGTGTGACAATCAAAAATATCTCTAGGCATTTTCTAAATCACCCCCTTGCATTATATGTCTTTAAACCAACTGCTTGGGGCAGCCCGGGTGGCTCAGCAGTTTAGTGCCGCCTTCGGCCCAGGGCCTGATCCTGGAGACCCGGGATCGAGTCCCACATCTGGCTCCCTGCATGGAGACTACTTTTCCCTCTGCCTGCGTCTCTGCCCCCCCCCCCCTCTGTGTCTCTCATTAATAAATAAATTTTAAAAATAAAATAAAATAAACCAACTGCTTGGTAATTTTATCATCTTGGAGCCAAGTAAAAAATGAATTAAAGACAGTGGATTTCTTCATTTGGGGGTTTTGATGCCTTGCATTAAATACTTTGGACTAAACTAGAAAAATTGTTATTTTTGAAGAAATCTAGGGACTTCAAAATAAAAATGGTCAATACTACATTTTAAAATTTGCAGGCATTAGAGTAACTTCTGTTTGAAGTTCATGTCTCTGTACTTTATAAAGAGAGTCCAAGTTTCAGTAATGTGTTACACAATGGTCTGTGAATTATTTCAGTGAGGGAAAATTAAGAATTTAGCAAGCTGGTGTATCCTGAACAGTAGAACCTCTGAAAAATCAAGTGAGGCAAAGAGTCTTGAAAGCTTACGAGGTTTGGTGTATTTTTATTTTTATTTTTTTAATTTATTTTTTATTGGTGTTTAATTTGCCAACATATAGAATAACACCCAGTGCTCATCCCATCAAGTGCCCCCCTCAGTGCCCGTCATCCAGTCACCACCCCCCACCCACCTCCCTTTCTACTACCCCTAGTTCATTTCCCAGAATTAGGAGTCTCTCATGTTCTGTCTCCCTTTCTGATATTTCCCACTCATTTTTTCTCCTTTTCCTTTTATTCCCTTTCACTAATTTTTATATTCCCCAAATGAATGAGACCATATAATGTTTGTCCTTCTCCGATTGACTTATGTCACTCAGCATAATACCCTCCAGTTCCATCTATGTCGAAGCAAATGGTGGGTATTTGTCGTTTCTAATGGCTGAGGAATATTCCATTGTATACATAGACCACATCTTCTTTATCCATTCATCTTTCAATGGACACCGAGGCTCCTTCCACAGTTTGGCTATTGTGGACATTGCTGCTAGAAACATCGGGGTGCAGGTGTCCCGGCATTTCACTGCATCTGTATATTTGGGTAAATCTCCAGCAGTGCAATTGCTGGATCATAGGGCAGATCGATTTTTAACTCTTTGAGGAACCTCCACACAGTTTTCCAGAGTGGCTGCACCAGTTCACATTCCCACCAACAGTGTAAGAGGGTTCCCCTTTCTCCACATCCTCTCCAACATGTGTTGTTTCCTGTCTTGTTAATTTTCCCCATTCTCATTGGTGTGAGGTGGGATCTCATTGTGGTTTTGATTTGTATTTCCCTGATGGCCAGGGATGCGGAGCATTTTCCCATGTGCTTGTTGGCCATGTCTATGTCTTCCTCTGTGAGATTTCTCTTCATGTCTTTTGCCCATTTCATGATTGGATTGTTTGTTTCTTTGCTGTTGAGTTTAATAAGTTCTTTATAGATCTTGGAAACTAGCCCTGTATCTGATAGGTCATTTGCAAATATCTTCTCCCATTCTGTAGGTTGTCTTTTAGTTTTGTTGACTGTTTCTTTTGCTGTGCAGAAGTTTCTTATCTTGATGAAATCCCAATAGTTCATTTTTGCTTTTGTTTCGCTTGCCTTCATGGATGTATCTTGCAAGAAGTTACTGTGGCCAGGTTCAAAAAGGGTGTTGCCTGTATTCTCCTCTAGGAGTTTGATGGACTCTTGTCTCACATTTAGATCTTTCATCCATTTTGAGTTTATCTTTGTGTATGGTGCAAGGGAGTGGTCTAGTTTCATTCTTCTGCATGTGGATGTTCAATTTTCCCAGCACCATTTATTGAAGAGACTGTCTTTCTTCCAGTGGATAGTCTTTCCTCCTTTGTCGAATACTAGTTGATCATAAAGTTGAGGGTCCACTTCTGGATTCTCTATTCTGTTCCATTGATCTATGTGTCTGTTTTTGTGCCAGTACCACACTGTCTTGATGACCACAGCTTTATAGTACAACCTGAAATCTGGCATTGTGATGCCCCCAGCTATGGTTTTCTTAATATTTCCCTGGCTATTCGGGGTCTTTTCTGATTCCACACAAATCTTAAAACAATTTGTTCCAAATCTCTGAAGAAAGTCAATGGTATTTTGATAGGGATTGCATTAAATGTGTAAATTGCCCTGGGTAACATTGATATTTTCACAATCTTAATTCTTCCAATCCATGAGCATGGAATATTTTTCCATCTCTTTGTGTCTTCCTCAATTTCTTTCAGAAGTGTTCTGTAGTTTTTAGGGTATAGATCCTTTATCTCTTTGGTTAGGTTTATTTCTAGGTATCTTATGCTTTTGGGTGCAATTGTAAATGGGATTGACTCCTTAATTTCTCTTTCTTCAGTCTCATTGTTAGTGTATAGAAATGCCACTGACTTCTGGGCATTTTGTATCCTGCCACACTGCCAAATTGCTATATGAGTTCTAGCAATCTTGGGGTGGAGTCTTTGGGTTTTCTATGTACAGTATCATGTCACCTGCGAAGAGGGAGAGTTTGACTCCTTCCTTGCCAATTTGAATGCCTTTAATGTCTTTTTGTTGTCTTATTGCTAAGGCTAGGACTTCCAGTACTATGTTGAATAGCAGTGGTGAGAGTGGACATCCCTGTCTTGTTCCTGATCTTAGGTGAAAGGCTCCCAGTGTTTCTCCATTGAGAATGATATTCACTGTTGGCTTTTCGTAGATGGCTTTTAAGATGTTGAGGAATGTTCCCTCTATCACTAACTACACTCTGAAGAGTTTTGATCAAGAATGGATGCTGTATTTTGTCAAATACTTTCTCTATTGAGAAAAAAATCTATTGAGAGGATCATATGGTTCTTGTTTTTTCTCTTGCTGATATGATGAATCACATTGATTGTTTTACAAGTGTTGAACCAGCCTTGCACCCTGGGGATAAATCCCACTTGGTCATGGTGAATAATCTTCTTAATGTATTGTTGTATCCTATTGGCTAGTATCTTGTTGAGAATTTTTGCGTCCATGTTCATCAAGGATATTGGTCTATAATTCTCCTTTTTGGTGGGGTCTTTGTCTGGTTTTGGAATCTAGGTGATGCTGACCTCATAGAACAAGTTTGGAAGTATTCCATCTCTTTCTATCTTTCTGAACAGCTTTAGTAGAATAGGTACGGTTTCTTCTTTAAATGTTTGATAGAATTCTCCCAGGGAAGCCATCTGGCCCTGGCCTTTGGTGTCTTGGGAGGTTTTTGATGACTGCTTCAATTTCCTCCCTGGTTATTGGCCTGTTCAGGTTTTCTATTTCTTCCTGTCCCAGTTTTGGTAGTTTGTGGTTTTCCAGAAATGCGTCCATTTCTTCAAGATTGCCTAATTTATTGGTGTATAGCTGCTCATAATATGTTTTTAAAATCGTTTGTATTTCCTTGGTGTTGGTAGTGGTCTCTCCTTTTTCATTCATGATTTTATTAATTTGAGTCTTTTCTCTCTTCTTTTTAATAAGGCTGGCTAATGGTTTATCTATCTTTGTTTGGTGTATTTTTAAATGTGTTTCTCCAGGTATAGATGGAAAGTTTTTCCTTTGTGGTGTTCTAATAGGTAAATTTTGAGGCAGACACATCACCTCACATGGAAAAATATCCTTAATCAGCACCAACTCCTCACCAAGAGTTTAGAAGTACATTTTAATCAGCAATACAGATTAATAGCAAAATTCTGAGCTGAAAATGACCTCAGGGAACGTACTGTCTTTGCTTATTTTACACATGTAGCAACTGACAGATTACATTACTTGCTCAGAGCATTCAGAGAATTTTATCTCAGGTCATAAATTTTTGTAGACTTATTTTTTGAAAATGCAGTATAGGATGAAAAACTCACTTTTAGTATTTCTAATTATCTAGAATGAAACAGGATTGTAATTATAGGTTGGATTATGGTTTGTGACTCTTTCCTCACAATTGTACATCAAGTATATTATAACTTGATTGGCTACAAGAAAATTCTAAGATCAGATTACTTTGGATTTTCAATCTCTTCTGTGTATTTCATGCTACTCTTGAACTACATTCTCTAGTTTTCACAAACTGACAACATTAAGCAAAGGAGAAGTAGAAAAACTTTGATATTAACAAATTTTTAAGGTGAAATCTTGAGTTCAGAAAGTGATGGGCTGGAAATAGTGAAAAAAAAAAACACTATTCTAGAAAAAATATATGGAAACTTAAGCAAAAATATTCCTATCACTTAGTGCTGATTTTATATTGTCCTTCTCATCACTCGTTTCTAGCTATTGAAACTCATGTGTATACTACCACTTTATTTGAATGCCTTGCTGTATATTTGCTTACTTTCTATTTTCAAACTCTGTCCTAGCAATTCTCTGTCATTTATTTAGATGATCAAAAGAGAACTTATGATTTCAAGGCCCATACCTACTTTGACCTACCTTCCACCCCTAAGCAACTCTGTCCCCTTTATCATTTGAGCCATATTCACTGGCCAGATTTCCCCCTTACAACCATGACCTCTCATTACACCCATTCTAAACTCCCACACCTGGGCCCCTGAACTTCCATCTGTGAGACTGAGCACTGCCAGAGAAAATCAGTTAACTTATTTACCAAATGCAAGAGGATAGTGTGTATGTTTATTTTGTTTACATCCGGCAACATACTGTAGACTCAATATTCTTGGAGAATCAAGACATGCAAAAAAATTTCATGTATTAACGTTGTTTTGGCTTTGAAAAATAAACTCCAGATTCTTTTAAAAATTAGTCTCACATACATTTTTCTCAACCAGGACTTTGATTAAAATTTGCACCTATTACTCTAATTTGAAATCTTTCTCAATACCCTAGACTATAGGTATTCTATGTTGCTGATTAGAAGACTGGTATTCTTAAAGCTCAACTGAACAGATGCCACATTTATAAAACAAACAAAAAAACATGTTCTGCTTCCACCCAAGGGAAGATCTAGAGCACATGGGATTTTAGAAACACCCCTAGAGCTCCATATGCTATAGGTCAGACCTGTTGCTACAGTATCACTATTCTACTACCATGAGATATGAAGGAAACAATCCACATGAAGATAGTCATTAGAATACTTTCTTAAATACAAAAATGGGTTATGTGAGGTTGCAGAAATGTTCAAGTTCTATAAAACCTTCTAAAGCATATTCCCACAATCTTACCTATTTCTTTCACCAGAAACCAACCATGCTTTAAATAGCATTGCCTGATTGTACCATATACAGTGCTTGAGGATGGTGTCTATGGCAAAAAGCACTCCTCATCAGGGAAGATTACACAGGAGATACATATGTATAAATATATATAATATATTTTATATTATATAAAAATTTATAATATTAATATTAGTTTTTAAATATAATATAATATTAAATATCATATATTAAATTTATAAATAATATATAATTTTATATATATTTTATATATAATATGATTATATATTTTAATGATATATAATTTATAATATTAATAATAATCTATTAATATAATGTGATATATATCAAGTTTATAAATAATATAATAATATAATTATAATTATATATAATATAATTATTATATATAATAATATATAAATATAAATAAGAATTTAATTAATTTAAATAATATAATTTATATGAAATATATATTTATACATATGTATATATCATATTCTGGCTCATATTACATGATATTTGCATCTCCAGTTTTGCTACTAACAAAGACTCCAAAATAGTAAATACTATTTCTCTCCACCCTCAGTTTCTCTTTCCCATGCATGCTTAATCTGATTGTCTTTAGTATGTCTGCTCAACTCAGATTAGAATCACTTGCTTTATAAATCATACCATTTCGATTCTCCCAGATGATCAATGACAAGAAGTGTAGGGAGGCAGGGGTGCCTGGGTGGCTCAGTCGATTGAGTGACCACTCTTGGTTTCTACTTGGGTCATGATCTTGTGGTCATGGGATCAAGCCCCACATTGGACTCCACATTCAGTGCAGTCTGCTTCAAATTCTCTCTCCCTTCCCCTCTGCCCCATTTGCAGTTTCTCTCTTTCTCTCTCTCTCTTTCTCTCAAATAAATAAAATTCTTAAATAAAAAAAAAAGCTTAGGGACACAGAGTAATAGGTTATGGGTTTTGAATCTAGCTAAAATGAATCAAAATCTCAATTTCAGGGAGAGAATTTCCATCCCCTCAATATCACAGCTTTTCCATGGTAACATCCATTCATGCGTTGAATCAACTTCTGATTGTAATGAAACATCTCCTCTTGTGTATTATGAACAGAAGAGATGGAACCAGAATTCCATAAGCAATAACAAGGATGACGGTAATTGGAAATTCCACAGAGAGTTAAGGTATATGCTGGAGCTTCTTTCTTATAAGCCACAGTGATAAAGACAGTAAATGATGTCAGGCTCTGATAGAATAAATTATAGTTATGAAGGAATATTCAGAACATCAGGATTAAATACTGAAGGAATAAGAAGATTCATTACTGTAATGTTTCCAAGATTCTTCTTGTCCAAATGTTTGTAAGATGTAAAGATTTGGAAGATGTGGAAAGGTGTATTAGAGCACATTTGGCTGCAATATCAAATCATCCCCAAAGAGTATAGTGGCTCAAACAAACGAGATTACTCTTCCTCACAAAAGAATGCCAGGTGGCTGTGCCTCGCCAGTGGGTATCTTTCTTCGAGCGGTGATTTAGAGAAGTAGACCCATCCACCTGTTGGCCTTGTCAACTGCTCTGGAATCCAGGGAAAGAAGGTCCATTGAGAAATACCAATTTACAAAAGCTTGACTCAAAACTGGCTCCTCTCACTCCTGCTCGCATTTCCTTGTCAAGGTCTTGACAAGTTTCATGGCTACATGCAACTACAGGGAAACTGTGAAAAGGGGTACAAGTATGTGTTCAGGAAAGAAAAGGGAAAAAACAACAGCAATAGCAACAAATGCACAAAAATGCCTTTTAGTGAAGAGCTAACACCGTCAATGATGAAGGTTTATATCCCAGAGGAGACAGGAAGATTTTTTTAAAAAAGCATAAAGGAATTATCTTTCAAAATTTCTTATAAATCTCTGTAATTAAGACAGTGTGTCAGGGTGCCTGGCTGGCTCATTCAGTTAGGAGTCCAGCTCTTGGTTTTGACTCAGGTCAGGACCCTGATCAGGGTGGTGAGATTGAGTCCTGTGTTGGGCTCCATGCTCAGCAGGGAGTCTACTCAAGATTCTCTTTCTCTCTCTCTCTCTCCCTCTCCTCTTTCCCCCACTCATGCTTGTCCTGTCCCTTTCTAAAATTAATAAGTCTTAAAAAACAAAGACACTGTGGAAGGAATATATAAAAGGATTCAAAATATGAATATAAAACCTGAGAGGGAAATACACACACAAAAAAAGTCCATGAAGAAAGAAACAAGTAAGTGGTGTTGTGACAATTAGTTTGATCAATATAAAAGAAAAAAGTTAGATCCCCACCTTCTGCCTCACATAAAAAACAACGTGTAGGTGGATTTGAGAGAAAATGTGACAAATAAGCCTTCAGAAATATTAGGAAGAAATGTAGAAGAATGTATTTTGACTTCCGGAAAGGAAAGTGTTCCTAAAACAGGACAGACACAGACACACAATCATAGAGTAAAAATTACAATGTTCAATCATAACAGAATTAAAACCTCGAAACAACAAAAGAAATGAAAAACACAATTAAGATTAAGAAAGTAGAAGAGCTGGTAAATATGTAAAGTTGTCTGAAATAAACAAAACAGAAAAAAAGAATGTTCTGAATAAAGAACTCCTAAAAATATATTAGTTTTAAAATCCAAATAGGAGAGTGAGCAGGTAATACAAAAGGATAATTCACAAAAGAAGAAATCTAAGTGAGAAGATACTCCTTTGAAAGGCAAAGAACTACAGCCTCGAAGAGCAATGCAATAATTTTGGGCAGTATTTCAGATGGACAGAGAGAATGGCAATACTCAGCATTGCAGCAGGTGTAGGAAAATAGATTCTCATATAGTTCAGGTGGGAAAACACATACGTTCACATCCAACAATTCTGCAATTCCTCTTCCAGGCACATCACCCAGACATATTCTCTCACATGTGCGTAAAAGGTCTATGTTATTCTTGGTGAAATCCTTATGTTGTCAAAAGTCACAGAATCATCCAAGTTTCAAAATCTGGTAAGTTTTCTATTTCGACACTGCAGTGTTTTCAAAGAAAGAAAGTAAGATTATGTTTTCCTCACAGGGAAAAGGGAATTTGACAGTTTCCCCACACCAAATTACCATAAATAAAATCACCTCAAAGAATTAACAAAGTACCCCTTAAATTGTGTTGGATAAATCAGTTTCTGAAGATTGATATTTACCAATGTATTAAAGTGGCTAAATAATATGGAAAATCTAAATTAGATTGCAGATGTGTTAATATGTATTTATGGAAACAAGAGACAGGTACTCATTATTGCTTATTTGTTTAAAGAGAGAGAGAGGGAGAAAGTGTATGCGAGTGGGGCAGGGAGAGGGAGAGGGAGAATCATAGGCAGGCTCCATACCCAGTGCAGAGCCTGATGTGGAGCTTGATCTCACAACTTTGGGATCATGACCTGAGCCAAAATCAAGAGTCAGTCGCTTAATCAACTGAGCCACCCAGGCATCCCTGACAGGTACTCATTTTTAGAAATACTCTATTGAGAAAGAATCTGGGTATAAGGGGTGAAGGGATGGAGTGCAGCAGAGAAGCACCTGTATGCTAAATTTGAATTTCAGAGATTCTAAGCAGTTAATTAGAAATGTAGAATCATCAGGCTATGACTTGTTTGCAGGATATTTCTTTTTATTCAGATGTTAAATTTATTTTCCCTTCTCTTTTTCTTTCTTATGAAACAGGCCAAAATAGTTAAAAGAGGGATAAGTATGAATCAACAAACATTGTCAAGAACTTTCTTGAGAAAAAGAGAATGAAACAAGACACTTTAATGGGATGACTCAGGATCTATGTTGCTTCATATTTTTGACAGCAAAATAAATCTCCCCTCAGTAGCAAGTTTCTTTGTACTTGCCTCCTGAAGGACAAAGCCACATCTTTATAAACAGAAGCAGAAGTCCATTAATTATAGGCTAAAAATAATAAAGCAGGTCAGCAATCAAGGATTCAACAAATATTTCAAAAGCCTTTGATGGCACTTTTCCTTTTACTAGTGTATTCCACTCATTAGAAGATTAAGGTAGTTTAAAAAGAGTGGGGAGGGGTGCCTGGGTGGCTTAGTTGGTTAAGTATCTGACTCTTAATCTCAGCTCAGCTCGTGAGTTCAAGCTCCGTGTTGGGTTCCATGCTGGGTGTGGAGATTACTTTAAAAAGAAGAAGATTAAGATAGAAATAAAGAACATATTATGAATGATGAACATATTAACCAATATATATAGGTAAGAGAGATTTTCTTTTTTTTTTCTTAGATTTTCATTTTTGGATCTCTTTCCCTTTGAAAGAAGCATTTGGGTTCTTGAGAAAACAGTAGAGAATTTGGAAAATTGATAAAATATTAAGAAGAAAAATCCCATTAGTTCTTATAATCTTACCGTCTTCAACATCAGATAGGTACAGAGCCAGGTAGCCTTTGCTAACTGAATTGGGGTTGTATTGAATATATATTGTTAATTTTGTTAGAAGACCAAATCTTTTGGAAATATAAAATAGAGTGATTTGTTATTTGCAGTTTGCAAGTTTCCAGGACTGGTATCTAACTAACCAGGCCAGTGTTCCCAAGATTCTGTTTTCTGGAGTTTCCAATCTGGAATCTTGGCACATAAGTGAATATTGATCACTACTAAGTGAGCAGAACCTTGGAGCTCTCTCCCACCACGGATAAATTTTATAGCAAAATCAAACACAGCAACAGTGCATCATCAAGTTTATGCCCCGGTAGTGATTTATCGCAGTCTATAACTTCAACCTCTAATGCTCTTTATGATCCAGTGTATACTTTAGCACTAACATTGGAGACCAATAAACTTGAACTTCCATTAAAAATCCATCGGAATTACCAGTCAGTGGAGCAATCAGAGTCCACACAACCTTTGTTGAATAAGTTTGCCATAGTGTTGGCGAGCTTTGCGGCACCCCAAAGCAATTAGAGTAGTAAAATCAAAGACGACCGATCACAGATCACCATAACAAACATGATAATGATGACAGAGTTTGAAATTTTGTGAGAATTGCAGAAATGTGACATGGAGGGCTGAAGTGAGCATGTACTATTGGAAAAAATGGTACCAACAGATATGCTTGATGCAGCGTTGCCACAAACGTTCAATTTGTAAAAAAAAAAAAAATGCAGTATCTGCGAAGCAAAATAAAGTGAAGGATAATAAAATGAGATATGCTAAAAAAAAAGACATTTATTTAGTGCTTATTTGATTACATGATTCCCTTTTACTGCATCACCAGGGACATTTAAAAATAAATCAGGAATGTTTTTCCCCTGCAGATTCATAATGGGGAGGGATCCACTGATTACTGGTGGAATTTGATGACACTGCATTAAATTGTGCTCATGCACCAGCAGTTTGATTCTGCTGAATGGGAAGAAGAAAACGCTTTTTTACCTACAGGGTTCACTTGGCTCATTTATTGCATATGTAGACATATTATGACACTGAGACCCAAAGAAATGACCAACGAAGGTAGTTTTTATACATTTTAGACAAAGGGACAATAAATTTGTGGAGAACTGACAGGATAAAGGAAAAAATGTTTTTGTTTTGTTTTGTCTTGTCTTGTCTTAAAGACTTTTAAAAAAACTTTATTCATGAGAGACACAGAGAGAGGCAGAGACATAGGCAGGGGGAGAAGCAGGCTCCTTGCGGGGAGTCCAATACAGGACTCGAACCCAGGACCTCGGGATCATGACCTGAGCCAAAGGCAGATAGATGCTCAACCGCTGAGCCACCCAGGTGCCCCATGGGGGTTTTAATTAGTAAGGAATTTCTAAGTGGAATTTGGGCTGAGGTAGTAGATTAGTGAAAAGTAACAAAATTTGTTTCTCCAACTTGAAAGTTCCTATATCTGGTGATAATGATGTCTTTTTACTTCTTAGGACAGGAAGGGTAATTTTCATATGGGAGGTTTATTTCCTGCTTTCAGAGGGACGGAGGAGGGTCTGAGAGTCTTTGCACTGGCTGTTTGCCAAGTAGCTTCAATTCAAGAGAATCAAGATGTCATGTTGGTACAATTTGGGGTGGGCTGCCCTGAGCCCCTATATCCCGCTGTTGGAAATATTAACACAATTGGTCTAGATTAAACCATGAAATTCAGAACAGTTATTCAACACTTGACACTGAATATTTCAACCACACTTAGGCTGGTTGCTAAAGCATTCTCCTTAAAAATAGGCCCGGTTCAAAAACAAAAAAACAAAAGCCAAAAAAACAACCCAACAGACTCCTAAATACAGAGCACAAACTGAAGGTTGCCAGAGGGGAGTTGACTGGGGGGATAGATGAAATGGATAAAGGGGATTAAGAGTACACTTGCTGAGATGAGCACTGAGTGATGGATAGGATTGTTAAATCATTGTATTGTATACTTGAAACTATTACAATACTCTGTTAATTATACTTCAATTAAAAAATCATTAAGAGGGATGCCTGGGTGGCTCAGTGGTTGAGCGCCTGCCTTTGGCTCAGGGCGTGATCCCAGATTCCCAGGATTGAGTACCACATCAGGTCCTTGCATGGAGCCCGCTTCTCCTCCCTCTGCCTATGTCTTTCTGTGTCTCTCATGAATGAATGAATGAATGAATGAATGAATAATAAATAAATAAATAAATAAATAAATAAATAAATAAATAAGAGACTTGGAAATAAAACAACCCCAACCAGTTCCGGTTCCATGAACCGTTGGTAATGATGCTGGATGAACACAAGGCAAACAGCAAGACCAGGTATGAGAGAAGGCTGCCTTCTGCCTCCCTCCATTCAGCACAGCTGGCTTGCAAGTGTGGCTTTGTCATTCTCCATGTGTGGGACTCTGAGAGCCTCTGTCCCCAAATCTATAAAGAAGGGATCATAATTACATCTCTCAGCTCGACAATTAAATGAGATCTATCTATAGAGCACATAACAGGGGCTCCTGGGTGGCTCCATTGGTTAAGGGTCTACCTTCAGCTCAGGTCATGATCTCAGGGTCCTGGGATTGAGCCCCGCATCAGGCTCCCCACTCAGTGGGAAGCCTGCTTCTTCCCACCACCCCCTGCCTGCTGCTCCTCCTGCTTATGCGCTCCCTGTCAAATAAATAAATAAAATATTTAAAAAAAAACAAAATAGAATAAAGCACATAACATAGCACTTGCCACATACAGAGACTTCTAATAATCTTTCTATTATCATTAATATATCTTTTTCCAGGTGAGCTTTTAGGGTTATTAGGACATAACAGAACCAGTAAAAGAACATCCATTAGGATGTTAGCTGGAGGCACAAAACCAAGTGCAGGACAGGTAGGTGGACACAATGATAATAGGTAATCTAAAATACCCAGGATAAATTATAAAGATACGGCAATCTAAAAAAATGTTGCCACTCATTAGTTGCTTAAAGCAATTTGGACAATAGATTGAAGCATTAATAGAGAAATTCTTAAAGACACAAATATTAGTCACTGAATGGGAATACTTAGTCACTATCTTTTCTTCTTTTAAAGATACTAAGAAGAAATGTGGCCTTTTCAGCACCAGATAAGAATCATCATCAAAATCATGATAAATCCTATATATTAGGCCACACAATTCACAAATTACAACTTTCAGTGAGCAGTACCATTTGAGTATATTATTGTTTAATCTTGAGTAGAATTATCTAGAAGATCAAATAAAACCTCTTGCTCACTGGCCTTCAAAAAGTGCTGTTGCTGGTACATGGATCTTTGAGCATATACAATCTTACTAGAAGCTTTTCTAAAAAAAAAAAAAAGTACAAATTGGAGAATGTGTTTCTTTGACTGGTGGGACATCTGCCACTGTCATTGCTCACGTCAGAAGCAGTGAGCTTAGGGTTACCAAAGGGAGAGACATCATAGATCATCATAGAACAAAGATAGTAGATGTTTCCTCATGTTTAAAAAACAAACAAACAAACAAAAAAGCCAAAATTCAACAGGGTAAATGTGAAGATCTAACTGGCTTTATTAGGCAGTTCATGATTCGAGCAGCATCTCATGTGACCAGAAGAGAGATGTTCTCCTCACCTCTGTTGACAGCATCTGTGGTCACTGCGATGCATCTGTCTCTTCTCCACCCCTAGCACCCTGACTTTCTGGGCCGTGTGGTCATGCCCAGTCCTGCCCAGATTGGCGCTGCGGCTGCTCTCGGCCTGGGACGTGTGGTGGCACCCTTCCAACCTGCTGAGCTCCAAGAGGGACCCTAGCTGTGCTTCCCATGCTATTTTGCTGAACCAGGAGGATTTTCAACTCTATTCGTGGCAAAGCCATAATGGCTTTTGGAAAACAAAAGCCCAAGAGTTATCTGTTCCTTAGATAACCAGAGCTGCCCTTGATACAAGATCCTGACATTTCCCTTTCCTACGTGTGTCTTCTCCCCACAGCTTCCTGCTGCTGTGCTGAGTCTGCGGAGAGGACAACACATAAACCTGACACAAGCTCTCTTCCCCACAAACCTAAGCAGACATGCTGGTGTGTTAGCTTGTAAGATGTGCTCTGCCCATCATTTCATCTAAGATTGGCCTGTATTTTCTGTTTGTGCCCTCAGGTGAGATAGTGACCCATCCACGTTGAAAATATATGAACTCCTAACACCCGGCCCCCCTTCTGCAGCAGAGCAGAGCTTCAGCTCGCAGGAGGTACAGCTTCTTGCAGCCCAGCCTGGTGCAGGTGGCTCAGCATCAGTGATTTTACACCATCCATGGACTACAGATGGGCAATACGAGTATAGACATTGCACTCACTTGGAGCTGCACGAGGCAGGGTGACACCCCCCTCTCTATTTCTTGCCCACCCCCCATTTTCTGGAGAGGTTTCCTTGGGCTTCTCTGAGGAGCCGGAATGGATGGTTTTGATGAGGAATGACACCTGTCAGGGAAGTGCAAGCTACCGCAGGAAGAACCCTGAAGCCCCAAACACCCTACATTTCTGCAAAACAATGATAATGTTACAGCCTCCCACATCAACTGAGTTAAAGACAAAATGAGGAAAAAAAATAAAAATAAAAATAAAGACAAAATGAGAAGAAACTGTAGACTCACCAGTTGCCAAGTCCAAAGTTGCTTGCTTTCCCAACATTTCCACAGCCACTTTGGAAGGAGTATTCCACTTCCTACGTAGGACTAGAGTTGCACAATTCCTGTCTTATTATACTTTATACAATTCCCCACCCCATTTACCCTGGTTAACTCATTGGAGATTGGAAATTTGTCCCTTTATATCAATTTCTGCAAAAGCTGGTGCTACCTGAGGGTCTGAATAAGACTGAGCATTCCCTTCCACTTGGGCGTATCTGGTGCAAGAAAAAGAGTTCTTTGATATTCATTCATGTGTAAAATCCACTTCAACAGATGTTCAAGAGGAAGGGAGTTCCCTAGGCTTGCTCACAAAACAGCCTGAGTCTTTGACCACATCTCCCCATGCTTAGGTAGTCTTGATTCTCCCCCGCCGCTACCTATGTATTTTTTTTTTTTTTTTTTGGTGATCATTGATTGGACGGGGACCATATTCCCATCAAAACAGATTTCCCTCAAGCTTCTCTATGATGTCATGTCCCTCTCTTAACAATCACCAGCCATGACTTGGCAGTCAAGTTTCTTTTAATTTCTAAAAGTCACCTACTCTTAATTATTTAAAAAAAATTACAACAAAACACGCCAGGAGTGCACACATTAAGTCCTCACCTGGTGGTCCAGGCTGTTTCTTACTTCATTCTTGGTGAAAGAGTTCAAAGCCCCCCAGGTACCATTTTCCCTTCTGACCTCGGCTCAAATTTCTTTTACAATGCACTTGTACTTCATCTTTGGCTCTAGATATACCAACACCAAAGCCCCAGATAAGATTTTCCTTACAGCCATGACTGTGGTGCTTTAGGGAGTTGGCCCCAGGGATGGCCATGAAACCCAGCTGGCATCAGTGGTTCTCCATTACGTTCTCCTTTGGCCATCTTTTCTATCTGTCTCTCTCCCAAATAAAGTCACAGCCATTATTCAAACTGTGGAGCCAAGGATACTTTAAAACTTGTCCACTGTGCCAATTCCATCAATTGTATAGAGGCAGATGATTGAAAGAACTCACCAGACTCTTTGGGTTGTATTTCCGTAAGGTACAGCAGGAAAAACAAAGGACAAGCAAAGTATCTGGGGCCTGAGAGAACTCCAGAAGTAAGTCCTCACAGTCCTTGTTCAGTCACAGTTTCCTCTCTGTATTTTAATTATCAGCCACCAAGATGAGTACAAGGAATAGTGGCCTCAGGAGAGTCCCAGGAAAAGTATATTTATCCCCAACTGGTGATTTACCCAACCCAGGCTATGTCTCTGGTTAAATGAGATGTAAACCATCACCCCCAACATCCCTATACAATGAAGACAAGGTAGCCCCATGTACTGCCAGGGGCATTTCACATTTTAGGCACTTCTAGTCTTCTCTGGGCCAAGGATCAGTAGCCAACTTCCCATGTCCCTGGAGATAACATGGATCCCTTCCATCTAGCAGTAAGGTAAACTCTTGACATGTGCATTCCTTCTATTGTCTGAAAAGTTTCTGTAAGAGTGTACCAGTTCTTCCTTAAGTATTTAGAAAATTTTTTCATCTAGACTGGATATTTCCCTCCTACCTTCCAGGGAAAAGTTTGTGTGATAGATTCAATGACTTAAATTGATGTAGAATTATTCAATTTTTATTTTAATTTTTTTAATAAATTTATTTTTTACTGGTGTTTAATTTGCCAACATATAGAATAACACCCAGTGCTCATCCCCTCAAGTGTCCCCCTCAGTGCCCGTCACCCAGTCACACCATCCCCCTGCCCACCTCCCCTTCCACCACCTCTAGTTCATTTCCCAGAGTTAGGAGTCTCTCATGTTCTGTCTCCCTTTCTGATATTTCCCATTCATTTTTTTCTCCTTTATTCCCTTTCACTATTTTTTATATTCCCCAAATGAATGAGACCATATTATGCTTGTCCTTCTCCGATTGACTTACTTCACTCAGCATAATACCCTCCAGTTCCATCTATGTCGAAGCAAATGGTGGGTATTTGTCGTTCTAATGGCTGAGGAATATTTTGTTGTATACATACACCACATCTTCTTTAATTATTCAACTTAAAAAAAAATGTCTTCTTGTGTTACTTTTGGTAGGCTGTGTTTTTAAGGATTTCTCATTTAATCTGAATTTTCAAATTTATTAAGATAGTGTGGTAGTTTATAATATCCTCATTACTTTCTGATATCAGTAGGATTTACAAAGAAACTTTCCGTTATGGGGCATGTGGGTAGCTCTGTAGTTGAGCATCTGCCTTTGACTCAGGTCGTGATCCCAGGGTCCTGGGATTGAGTCCCATGTCAGCTTCCCCTCTAAGTACTATGTTAGCTGCTTCTCATAAATTTTGATATGTTGCATTTTATTTTTATCACTTCACCTGTGTCTCTGCATCTCTCTCTGAGTCTCTCATGAATAAATAAATAGAATCTTTTTTAAAAAAGAATCTTTCATTTTCATTTCTGGTATAAGTAATTTGTTTTCTGTTCTCATATTTTCTTAGTCAATCCTCCTAGTAGATTAACAATTTTTTAATTGTTTTTCAAGAATCAAACTCTAGTTTTTGTTGGTCTTTCTTTTGGTCTTCTCTGTCGGGTTAAATTTGCTGTTTCGATTTCTAGCTTCTTAAGACAGAAGCTTCAGTCACTGATTTTTTTAGCCTTTTATCTTTTCTAATATGCTTTGAGAGCTATAAATTGCCCTGTAGTCATTAGTTTAGATATAATCACAAGCTTGATATGTTGTATTTTCATTATCATTAAGAAATAATGTTTTCTAATTTTTCATTTTGATATACTGTTTAAAATATCATTTTGGCATCTTTTTGGGTCCCATTTCTTTCCTATTTATTTATTTATTTATTTATTTATTTTATTTACTCATGACAGACACAGAGAGAGGCAGAGACATAGGCAGAGGGAGAAGCAGGCTCCCTGCGGGAAGCCCCATGTGGGGCTCAATCCTGGGATCCTGAGATCATGACCTGAGCTGAAGGCAGATCCTTAAGGGACTGAGCCACCCTGGCACCCCTAGAAAATATTTCATTTTAATCCACATTTCCTTTTGGGCCCCCAAGTAATTAAGTTAGCTGGTGGTTTACATGTCTTTAAATATTTATTATTATTTATTAAAAAGTTTTAAATTAGTTTAAATTAGTTTTTCCAGTCTCCACTTCCTAATCTTTATTATTGTCTCTTTGCTTTGGCTTTCTTTCTGGTTTATTTTGTTGTTAGTTTACTAGCTTTCTGTCTTGGAAATTGAATCATGCTTTTATTTTATTCCCCTCCCCCCCATGGGATTAAGTGTAAGAGGTCATCAGGAAGACAGCACTGCCCCAGGCTCCTATGCCTGGCCGGGGCAATCCAGGCTGCTGCTCCTCCCCTGGGGCTGGAATGCATGACCCATCCCCTCCCCATCCCCTTCCCTTGCCCTACCTCACCCCACCCCCCTCCCTCCCAGAGTCACTGTAAGGTCTCAGCCCTCAGATGTGCTGTTGAGACCATATGGAGGGTGGACACGGCTGAGCCCAGTTAAGGCCTTAGTGTAAACACTTAAGATCCTCTGGCCCATTTGGAGACCTACTCGTGTGGTCAGCGTGGGAGACAAAGCTCCTGAGTAAGTTCCCCTGCTTCTTCAACCCGCCACCTGCGCAGGTGGAGTAGCCTGCCTGGTCCCCTGGTTCTCCTGGCCTCCCTCCTTGGGGTGGGAGGGGGCAGTGTCAGATTTCACCCAGAGAACTCCTGAGGGTGCCACCCAACAGCCTTGAAGGCCTTTGATCACTTAAAGATATGCCCCTGACTCTGACAGGTATTCTGCATTTTATAAAATCAGTAACTTCCAGTGTTATTTCCCTTTCCATCCAAGAGGTGTTTAGAAGGAGGGTGGCCAGTTTCCAGAAGGAATGCTTTTTACGTTCTGCTGCTGCTGCATCTTAGCCTTATCAGATCATTTTCTCAGAATATTGTTTGTTATATCTCTGTTTTCTGTAGAACCTAAAAGGACAAGAATGATTTCAGTGCAGGAAAAAAAAAAGAGACTGAAGTGAACCAGGGACAAATACTCAGTTCTGAGATAAATAGTCTCTATTCCAGACCTTTTCTGCTGAAGAATATATCAATTTATCAACTTAAAGGCAAATAAATCTGAAATAAATGCAGCCTCATGCCTGTTAAGAGTCTATTCTGCTATTTTACCTGCATACTTTTCTTTGGGGTCTGTCCTCATGGTTGTGGGGAACAGCTCTGTTACAACCTGGCTGCCACCACTGGCCATGGCACCTGGTGATTGATTTTTGTGACCCAGTATCGGATCAGTGTTTCTGATGGGTTCACGTGCAGTAGAGAGGAAGGCGTGTTCCTTGTCATCAGGGTGTCATTTATTTTGACAAATGATCTATGGACATAAATTCAGAGTTAGTGAGAAGTTGCAGGAGTGCTTGCACACGTGCAAAATACACAAACACACACATAGACCCAGCCATGCATATAGCACCTCCTTGGTATGTTGTCTAAAACAGGTAAATAGAACTATAAATAGGAATAACTATAGTTTTATGTATCACTATATCTATGTAGTACCTTATTTTTTAAGATTTTATTTATTTATTCATGAGAGACACAGAGGGAGGCAGACACAGGCAGAGGGAGAAGCAGACTCCCCACAGAGCAGGGAGCCCGATGTGGGACTCGATCCCAGGACCCTGGGATCACAACCTGCGCCAAGGTAGACACTCAACTGCTGAGCCACCCAGGTGCCCCAGATTTTTCCTTTTTCTTACACTAGCACATACAACCATAAATTGTCCTCTAAGTACTATGTTAGCTGCTTCTCATAAATTTTGATATGTTGCATTTTATTTTTATCACTTCAAAATACTTTATTTTTCCTTTTAATATATTCCTTGAAATAGACATTATTATAAGTGTGTTGTTTAATTTCCAACTATTTGGGAAATCTCCCGGTATATTGCTATGATTAATTTCCCTTTTGGTCAAGTACACTTTTAAAATATTTTTATTTTTTTATTTTTTATTTTTTTTAAAGATTTATTATTTATTTATTCATGACAGAGAGAGACAGAGAGAGAGAAATAGAGAGAGAGAGAGAGGCAGAGGGAGAAGCAGTCTCCCTGCAGGGATCCTGACAATCCCGGGTCTCCAGGATCACACCCTGGGCTGAAGGCAGCCCTAAACCACTGGGCCACCGGGGCTGCCCTAAAATATTTTTAATTTACTAAATGTATTGAGATTTGTTTTGTGTTTACAATATTGTGATGAGTATTCCAAGTGCATTTATTATTTTTTTATCTGTTTTTTTGTCTGGAGTGTTAGTGGGGGCCAATTAGTTCAAGTAGCTTGATGATATTGTTCAAATTTCTTATATACTTACCTTCTTTTAAAAAGATTTTATTTATTTATTCATGAGAGACACAGAGAGAGAGGCAGAGACAAAGAAAGAGGGAGAAGCAGGATGTGGGACTCGATCCCAGGACCCCGAGATCATGATCTGAGCCTAAAGCAGAGCTACCCAGGTACCCCAGTATTTACTTGTTGAGGCCTTACTCTCAAATGCTTTATAGATGTGTACTTGCTAGTGCATTCCTTTCCACCAGTGCATATCCTCATCTCCGATGGTGGAAGTTTTAACATTTGGTCCACACAACCCTGTGCATGGGTTTTTTGTTCTCCTACCACCATACTACCCAAAGAAGGGAAGTTTCCATTTCCAGCCAGGACATGAATGACCCAGTTTCAAAACCCCATCTCATTGCCCACTTTCTTGGACCATGTCTGATATTAAATGTTAGATTCTCTAGTGCAAGATGCTAAACTGGAATTTTGAGTGCAAGATAATCAATAAAGGATTAACGTCTCTTAAAAGGGAGAAAGGGGATGGGAGAAAGGGGGATATGGAATTGTGATCCAAGAGCAGGAAAGCCCCAGGCAACCTGGTGGAGGGCTCGGGGCAAGTTTTGCCATCAGAGTTGTCCACAGCAGGAACAGCTGGGCTCGTATCCCAGCCTAGCTCAGTCCCTGGATGCAAGTGGCCCTGGGAAGAATGTGACCTTGTGTCAGATGGGCTTCTGCAGGGAAGGCAGATCCAGAAGGAACCGACAGCTAGAGGCTGTCTCCTGATCCTGCTCTCCAGAGCTTCCTTGAATGGAGAATTCAATGAAAGAGCTTCATGTCCACCGCAGGAACATGGAAGCATCATAACTCAGTAATACGAGAATATCACCATGGTACCATCAATAAGCATCATCAAGGAGGTTTATTGACCCGCAAATAATGGAATCAGATCTTATGAAAGGGAATCTAATGCTTTCTGATTTCCAAATGTGGCCAGTTTATCTAAGTAACAGATTGTGAATATTGAACATTTCTGAACAGATTTTCATACTGAATTCTTAAATACTTTCGGTCTCCTACTCAGAAAATCATTCATGTTACCCCACGCTTAGGAATACAGTTTGACTGTCATAGATGGAGTGAAAAGAGTAGACCTAGATTTCCAGTACACATGGGAACTTTTAGGAAACAGGGTCGGTGTCATCAGGACATTGAGTTTTTATTTGGACTAGTGATGCCCAGGGCCAAGCATGCAGCTTAGAAAGTCAGGTAAGAGATGTCAAAAAGGCTGGCACCTACCTGCTTCCTTCCAAAGACCCTGAGATGCTGAACTGACTTTCCCCCAAATTTCCCTTCCATCCCCAAAGTCCTTCTTGTAATCCAGATCCTTTTATTTACTGTGAATTCACTCTAGACTCTTTCGAGTATACAAAACAGACTCCTATTTACCCAATAAAGACTAGAAAGTAGTTTTCCACAGATTTGAATTTATCATAGGTGGTAATCTGATAACCCGGAGGCCAGCCTCACCCTAATCTCTGAGGTGTTCCTCCCGACTGGTCGATCCATTTCTGGAGGAGAATGTGCAGCATTTAGCCCAAACTTTCTTCAACTTAAAAATAGATAAAAGATATACTATTGAAAGGAGACTCTGGGAAGCAGATAATTTCAAACATTAAAATAATCCATATAGGGATCCTTGGGTGGCGCAGCGGTTTGGTGCCTGCCTTTGGCCCAGGGCACGATCCTGGAGACCTGGGATCGAATCCCACATCAGGCTCCCGGTGCATGGAGCCTGCTTCTCCCTCTGCCTATGTCTCTGCCTCTCTCTCTCTCTCTGTGACTATCATAAATAAATAAAAAAATAAAAATAAAAAATAAAAAAAAATAAAATAAAATAAAATAATCCATATATAGGATCCATTGAATTTGGCCATCATATGAAAAATGTTAAAACCTCCCATTGAGATTCAAGAGCAGGTAACCAAGAACAGGTAACCTGGGATGGTTTCGTCTCTTGCTCCATGTTTGCTGGTGTGTTTGATTCATTGTTTTGCATGTATGTTGGCATAATATAAGACAAAAACTAATTAATTACATACCCAGTTAAATATGTTCATCAGAGGAGATCATTGTTTTAGAGCATAGAGGCACAGACAGTAAGCACAAAATAAAAGATACATCCCTTTAGGGGCACCTGGTGGCTCAGTAGTTGAGCATCTGCCTTTGGTTCAGGTCATGATCCCAGGGTTCTGGGATGGAGTCCCCTCTGCCTGTGTCTCTACCTCTCTCTCTCTGTCTCATGAATATATAAATAAAATCTTAAAAAAAAAAGAAAAGATCAGAAGATCCCTTTGTAATTGATATTCTTTTATTGATTTACACCATCAATGAAGAAACAGGCCACTCATCTAAATGCGAATAACATATCCTCCTGTGGTTGGTTGCACTTTACAAGTGAGCGTCCGGCCTCCTCCAGCTAGGTCTTGCGTTTTTTTTGTTTGTTTGTTTTTTCTTGTCCTAGCTCATGGGCTCTGCTGGTCAGAACTTCCTCCTTGTGGCATTTTCCTTGGCAACTGCTCGATGATATCTTTGCTTGCTTGTCACTTACTCTATGGAGAACATTCAGGTTTTCTGGTTCTGGAAGACTCCTGACTCCTTTTGGTAGAAGCCATGGGCACAGGGACACATCTTCTCTCCATTCTTTGATTAAGATGAGCACCCAACTAAGGGCAGCTGCCCTGGTTTCTGGAAAGCGACACAGAAGGATATCTGTTCCCTCAGAAAAGTGGATAACCAGCTCTATAATCTTCTGACACTTCCTTTTTCAAGTGTTCCTGCCTCCCACCATTTCCTGCCACTGTGCTGAATGTTAAAACACTTGTTCCTGTAGGGAAGGAGCCTTTGAGTTCAGATACAGTATCTCAGCACTTTTTGTTTTCTAAGCATAAACAAATGCATGATATATTTTAATCCTGTGGCAAACTCAGTCCATGAACTTGGATTATCTTACCTTGCTCCTTGACATTGATACTTTGTTGGCTTTTCAGATCATCTGGGTACAAATATGTATGAACTCTTTTTTTTTCTTAATTGAAATATAGTTGACAGAGTGCTACATTAGTTTCAAGAAGAAAATGTCTGAACTCTTAACAAGAGTTCCATCCTTTTGGAGTTAGAAATTCAATCTGGAGGAAGACAGCAGTCTCGGAGCTTGCCAAGGAGCAGGACTGGGCTGATTTGGAGGAGAAAGTTGATTCCTTGGTGAGGTGGAAGCTCCTACAGGAAGACCCATAAAGCCCAGGTACCCTACGGTTCTGTTTATGCCTCAGGTTGTTTTGAAAGAGAATTATTTTTGTAGCTTTAATATGATGCCTACATGTTGAATAATTATACCAACTATTTGGTATAAACTATTGTAGAACTCATGTTATGATTTTACGTCAAGGTGCTGAAATGAGTCTTCATGCCAGAAGAAGGACAAGTCTTAAGGTAAAGTCAGTGATGATATTAACTGAGAAGATCACTCTGTCATTACCAAGATAGGTAGGTGGATGGACAGAGATAGATGGGTGGGCAGAGAGAATGAGAGAGAGAGAGAGAGAATAGATAGATAATCAATAGTTATCTTTGATGACAAATCAAACTGACATATGCACAGGCCTGGACTTTAAAAGAATGCAGCTCTCATTTAGGTCATTTTGGATCTTGGCTTGATTGTTATCCTGTGTGCTAAATATAAAAACTAAGAACTAATTCCAGTTATCTCCTGGACCCCCTTTAGGTTTATGATAAAAGTAAACACACACACACACACACACACACCCATAAACGGTGATCAATTTGAGTATAATCCTCAACAATCTATTTGCTAATGCAGATGAAATATCTAATTTGAGAAAGAGGTTGGAATTTGGAATCCCAGGTCATCTGAGACTGCATTGCCTTCTTTCTGGCTGCGTGGTTGAGACTAAAACCTATAACCTTACTGAGTCTAGTGTCCTCGGAGTCCTTTTTATCCCCTAGGTTATATGGAACTCAAGTGAGAAACCACAGGTGGGAGCTTTTATAAAACATAAAGCTCTTTATGCAAATTTTCTACAGAAGCAGAAGGCACATTCACACAATGTGTGCCCTTGACTAGACAAAGTGATTTTCTTGGACTCCTAAAATCTTCACTGGTAGAGAGGTCACAGTCTGGTAAGTCTCTGATCTATTCCCCAGGTATGAAGCCCACACAACAAAACATTCTTAGTTTTAAGATTTTATTTATTTATTCCTGAGAGACACCCAGAGAGAGGCAGAGACATAGGTGGAAGGAGAAGCAGGCTCCCTGCAGGGAGCCCGATGTAGGACTCGATCCCAGGCTCAGAACCCTGGGATCACAACCTAAGCTTAGGCAACCTAAGCTCAACCCAGCTGTCCCTGAGTTTATTTACTGTGAGCCAGTTGTCCCTGAAACATTCTCATTTTAACAGGAATTTTCCACCATTGACCTCTCCTGTACCATAGGGCTTATGGATCACATGATGGGAGTGGCAACTGTTTTCAGAACACTCTGAAGCTGCCATAAAGTCCATTCCTACTCCAGGCCTCACTCAAATATCACTCAAAGACAGCAGCCTTCCCTAGCAGGCAGTTCTTGAGCTGGAGAAGTATTACTAGATGTTGAATGTGTTGCCTCCAGGGTCCAAAGAGACATACTAGGTACTGGTCTTCTATTGGTTGGAGATGCAAGATGTGGCCATTCATCTTTTGCTTTGGAGGAGATATGCAGAGCACTCCTGACCACTGGACCCAGAGGTGACATGATGGGTTCCTTATCCTCACAGAATTTGTGTCCTACTCTCTGGAGCATTTGTGTCTTATCCATGTCACCTGTGGTACACTAGTCCTCTCTCTTTGTCCTGATAGATCAGCATGATGTTATTGATGTTATGTGATGTTCTAGGAGATACTCTAGGTCTCTTAAGACTATAACAGAGGCAAGAGGATTAAACATAGCCCTGAAGCAAAACTATAAAGGAATATGATTGTGTAACTCATCTGAATGTGAACTCTTTTCTAATCAGAATAGAAAAGAATCACTAGCTGAATATCGCAGACCTATTCTAGGAACAGATACCATGTCTGGCAAAGCAGCTGCCACTGCCTGTTTGAGCTTACGATAATCTGGTTTTCTTCAGGATCTATCTGGTTTCTGGAGGGTTATGACTGGTAAATTAAATGAAGATGTGGTAAATATACTTCCTTTGTATTCTGTAGGTCACTAACGGTCTCTACTTTCCCTTCCTCAAGACGCAGTGTTGTTCTTGATTCCGTGTCTTGGCTGGGGGAAGGTTAAGTGAATGCCCACTTGCTTTCCCATTATGTGAGACTTCTTACCCAACAGGCCCAGGACTCAACTTGGGGGTCATTTCAAATACCAAGTATAGTAAGTCTAATGATATACCTGGTATTAGAGAAATGGCCACTAGGTATGTTCACAGACCCAGGAGGACCACATAAAGCTGGGCTTTGACCATAACTCCATTTATTACCTTGACTTTGTGTGCTCATTGCAACAATGAGGCCATGTGACATTTTGATTTTCTAGGTATCTCTGTCCTTTTAGGCATATGCCCATTAGCTCTTGAAATACCTGAGGATTTGTTTTCTTTCTCCAGTGCACACAGTCATCTAAGTAAATGGCTGTAGGTCACTTTGAATAAGGACTAGGGGAAACTATCAGAGTATATACTTGTCAAGATGTTTTGGGATCCTTCCTCTGGCTACTTCTTTAGATCATGGATTCTGGACCTGAAAACTAGCTCAGGGCTGAGAACTACACAAGGAATAATAACTTTATATTAGAATAATGGCGACTGTATCTTACTCTCCATTCTTGACTCTTTCTGGTTATAACTGTTAAGCAGCACCCCATTGGCTGCCTACCTGTTTTGCCCCCATATAATGGTAAGACTTCCACACTCCACTTAAGTGGAGTGCCACTTTAAAGTGGTAAAATATTGCTTCTAAGTAGACCGTGTAAAGTTAAGTGTGTCTTTTGTAATCCCTAGAGCAATCCCTAAAATAACTACACAAATATATACTACATCACAGTGAGTAAATTAAATGCTTAAAATTTTCAAATAAGACAAAAAAAGGCAGGAAATGGGAAACAGAAGAATGAAAATCAAAGAAGACACATAACAAAATGGCAGACCTGAACCCTAAAATATCACCAGTTATGTTAAATGTAACTTGTCTAAACACACCAATTAAAAGACATATGTTGGGACACCTGGGTGGCTCAGTCGATTGGGCATCTGCCTTCAGCTTGAGTCATGATCTCAGGGTCCTGGGATTGAGCCCCATGTTGGGATCTCTGCTCAGCGAGGAGTCTGCTTCTCCCTCTCCCTCTGCCTGCCACCCGCCCCCCTGCCCCCAGCTCATGCACACGCACACGCTCTCTCTGTCAAATAAACAAATAAAATATTTTTTTTAAAAAGATCTATGTTATCAGATTGGATTTAAGCAAAAGATGACATCACTGTAGGCTGTCTAAAAGAAGCTCACTTCAAATATAATTATATAGATAGTTGAAAATAAAAAGATGGAAAAAACATACCATGGAAACCAATCAAAAGGAAGTAGGAATAGCTATATTAAAATCAGACAAAGTAGACTTTAAAGCATAGAAAGTCCCAGGAATAAAGATAGACATTATTACATAATGATAAAAAGACCAATTCACCAAGAAGACATATCAGTTCTAACTATGTATGTGCCTAACATCACAGTGTCAAAGTGGATTGGATAAGATTAGTTAGATCTGAAAGAAAAATAGAAAACTCCATAATTTTTGTTAAAATCTTCAATACTCCTCTCTTGGTGATCAGGAGACCTCATCAAAAGAAAAACAACAAAGATATAGAAAAACTGAACACCACCATCTACCAGCAAGATCTTATGGATATCTTTGTAATACTCCACTCACCCAACAGCAGAATGCACTTCTCTTCTAGTGCATATGGAATATTCACAAAGACAGATCATATACTGAGTCATAAAACAAGTCTTAACAAATTTGACATACAAAATATATTTTGTTACTGTAATACAATTAAAGTAGAAATCAATAACCAGGATCTCCAGACACTGGAAAACTAACACACTTTTAAATAATTAACAGGTCAAAGAGCAAATCATGAGGGAGATTAGAAATATTCTGAGCTGAGTAAAAATGAAAACCTTGGTTATCAAAGTGATGACGTCAATCAGGCAATGTAGAGCTGTGTGTGTAGAGAAGAGCTTTTCTCTGATTAAACTTTGTCTCCAAAGCCACTGCTTTAAATTTTAATAGTAACCAACAATTGCCTTGGGCAGAATGGACAAAAGCTTAGGAAAACTAAATCTCCTTGATAAGATTGCTCTTTATAATATGATAGGGCCAGGCCACCAAGTGTAAATGCCACTGCACTCTGCAGAAACTGGCTGAATGTCAACGAGAAGACCAACAGTCCAAGAGGGATCACGTGAATGCAATGTTTGGCAGGGCCCACAGAGCTCAGGCTGTAACTTCTGAAAGCAACCTTCTCAGGAACTTTTCACAGAAGTCAAACAGTTAACGTAAATTCTAGAGATGTGGTAGGAACCAGGAAAAAGATGTGAATTGTTTTCTTCTCAATAAGGAGATCAGTGGATAGACTGTTCTTCAAGAGTCCTTGCTTCAAATTTCTCAGAAAGTAAGTTCACTGTATTTTTTCTGTTTTGTTGGTTTGTTTTTGGGAGTTTTCCTTTTTCCTTTTTCCTGTTGCACAATTATAAATAAGCCTTTAGGAACTGAATGCTGACCATCTATGGGAAAATTATTTTGAAAACAAATGGGCTATTTTGATGTTTTTGAATACTCAGAATTTAGTATTATATAAATGAAAGTACTGAGTTAAAATACAGGGTTTTAAACGTTATGCAACTGTTATATGATTTTTTAATCAGAAATTGAGTGTGGAAATAAGCCCAAATTTGCTTAACAACTTTGACGGGAAAGAACTAAGAATCTTGAGAATTGATTTGTAAACCTGAATTGTTTTCCAAGTGATAGTTATTTACTTTTATTGCACAATAATGTGAGGGCATTTTGGATAAACTGTTCCATGACCGTGAGACTGTTTACCAGAAGCATTTACGGAAAAACTCGTTTCTGGCTTTCACTCTCAGGCTATGAGAATTTGGGAAATGTAAGATGATTTCCAGGATTTTTTAATCTGTGCACAGGATGTACTGAATCAGAGTTCAAATATGTTGTGTTTCCGTATCACAATATTATTTCAAATGTGCATTATTTCCATAAACAGAGATTTCAAGCTCCTAAAGTGTAAGCATTTTGCTCTGAATTTAAGAACCATATAAGAGGAGAAAACTCAGTCCTTACAACTTGAAACTGTCTACTGCTTGTATAATAAAGAATTCAGGTTGTTGTTAGTCTTTTGATAAGCTATAGAACATTTGTGGATTGGAGGAAAATAGAGTAGGTGATACTAATTTTCAGTGAAACATCAAGGCGATTGGAGCCAGACTGCAGTTTCCATGCTATATTGAGCTGCGGCTGATTCCACAGTGAGATCATGTTTTTGGCCAGTTTACCTTCCTGCCCACCAGCCCTGCAACACTCTCCTTAAAAGTGTCCGAAGTCTCTGCACTGGAACAGCCTTTAGGGATCGTCAAGCCAGTATTACTGGGTACCCGACCTAATGTGTTTTTTTTTCCCCTTGGGAAATTCCTCCCACCAACTGCCATTCCTTAAACTTTCTAACCTCTTCATGCAACCTGCTTCCACCTACCCTTGCATCTCAGCCTCATCAGCAGACATGTGTAGATTTTTCCCTGGGGCAACGGTCTCTGAGACTGTCTTGGCTAATTTGCCTCCCATTGGAACTGGCTTCTGACCAACTTACTTGAGCAGTGTCTCCAGGAAATAACACAGCCCTCAGTGTCATCCTGTGGCATGAATGGAATGACAGCTTCTGGGGAAGGCACACCCATTCCTCATCACTACGAGGAAATTCAGAGCAACCACGTGGTTTTCCATCACTGGCCAACGTGACCTACACATGAAAGGAAGAGAACACAGGCCTCAAATTCAGGACTTACAGCCAATTCAAGGTGGAGCTACTGGTCTGTGCTCTAAAGTCCCAACTCATTCTCCCAAGTCACATCCCTGGTGTGCTTTCCAGAAAATTGATGATCACTCCAGAATATCATTACTTTTCATAATTCAGCTTAGATACACTGCTTCCTCCTGCAGTGAGGACCTTTTGAGAGCACTCAATTTCTACAGTTTTCCAGAGAAGCTCAGCAAATCATATTTGGGTAGTATTGGTTGATTAGGGCTTTGGAAAGATGTGGTATTACTGTTATGCACCAAGAAACTTCCTCCTGAGAGGTATTTTGGGTCTCTGCAAAAAAAAAAAAAAAAAAAAGTATAAATTTCCCTACCTAATCCTCATCACCACCACCAGCTCACATACACACACATGCACACATGCGCAGATACATATATATTCATAAATGCTCTTTGTTCAGGGGAAAGGCGTGGTCTTTTCCTATGTAGTTCTCTGATGGTGGCACAGTATCTATGGAAGAATAATGCTGCTCTCAGCAGGAAATTTTAGGTAGAGTCCATCGGATGTTTTCACACTGGATTAACCTACACGTAAGTCAAAGGGTCCTGTGTTCTTAATCTGGCTAAAGCCTATCCAAGCCTCGTTCAGGTAGAGCTGCTACTCTCCATCTCAAGAACAAGCCCAAATATCTCAGCCTCCCCCAGAGTAACCTGGGTAATCCATTGGCAAATTTAATTAACTATAGGTGGCTAAAATAAATTCACTTTAGGTATTCTTTAAGCTAAAGATTGAACCAAATTTCTATATAATAATAACCAGAACGCTCAGGTTTGAAATTCAGCAGAGACATAATGACCTAGAAAGTCTTTGAGTGTAAGAAGATAGTGATAATAAATTATGTGGAGTTTCCATTCGAAAAAGAAAGATGTTTTTCTAGGAAAGTCCAAAAATTAAGAGCAATCATCAAAAGAATATCTTTTATAAACATCTTTTATATCTTTGAGACAAGAATAAAACATGATGGGGGGGCCTTGAAAATTTTCAATAGAAGGTAATATGGACAAAACTAGAAGCAGAGAAAAAGCAGATTTTATATGAGAATAAAACACAGTGGAACATCATCCAAAAAGAAAATTTATACATTTTACTTCTTAAAAATATAGCATCTAAAAAAATAAAAGAATATATAGCATCTATCAGCTTGGATTTCTAAAAATTAATTCTGAATCTTACATTAATCACACATTAAAAATTGGAAAAATTTTTTAAAAATAAAAAATAAATTAAAAATTGGACAAAAGGTTAAAAATAAAGATATGGATAAAGCTATGTTAGGCAAGTATTAATTAAGCTAAAGAAACTTCATGTCTCTGTGTTATTATCAGAAGTAGAAGTAACCTACCCTTTAAAATATGACCAATAGTCTTATGTACCTAGGCTCTTAGCCTTTAAATGCATACACTAAAAAGCAACAGAGATACAACAAGAAATTGGCAAACCTATCATCATTGAAAAATTTAATAGAATACTATCATGAAATGATTGATCTAGTAAACATAACCTTAGAAAGATGCTGAAATTTCAAAGAACACAATTAGGAAGATACCAAAAACACACCGAAAGCTGACATATGTTTATTTCAAGCATACATGGAATATTTCCAAATATTAAAATATACTGGCCACCAAGGAAGTCTCAATACATTTCAAAGATGCAATCTCTTATAGAGTCACACTTCCTCTGATCAGCATGATCAAATTAGAAATCAAAAATAAAAAGCCACTAAAACCAAGGAAACAGGATAATGTAGAAACTAAAGAGGGGATCCTAAGTAATATATCTGTGGTCTATTGCTGCATTTACTATTTCACAGCAAAAGAAAAAGAAGCAACAGATAACATACAACAATAAATAAACATTTACAGCTGGGATGTACAGGTTGGTTTTTAGGAGGTTTTGCTGACTTGGATAGGCTTGCTCAGATCCCTAGAGTCTGGCTGGCTGGAGTCTGATGTAGGCTACTCTATACTGGCATATGACTGGGATGACTCAGCTCTGCTGTTTGTGCTTTTCAAGTCCCAGGGCTAGCCCAAGTATGCTCTTCTAACAATGACAGAGCCGCAAGAGCAAGCAGACACACCCAAGACTTCGTAAGGACTAGGCTGAGAATTGGCTCATAATTGCTCCCACTCCTTTCTACAGTCAAAGTTATAGTCTGCCTTTAAGGAAGGAACTCCAGATTTACCAGACAAAAGGTATGGACAAAAGTAGAGCTCCTCATCTATGTTGGACAGGAATGATAAGAATGGGAGCCTTTTTCTTGTTTCTGATCATGAAGGAAAGGCCTTCAACCTTTCACCCATTGAGTATGATGTTAGCCATGAGCTTATTTTATATGGCCTTTATTAGGTTGAGATATATTCCTTCTATACCTACTTTGTTGAGTGTTTTTATCATGAAAGGATGTTGTCTTCTGTGCAATACTCTTTCTGCATCTGTTTAGATGATCATATGCTTTTTACCTTTCATTCTGTTCACACAGTGTATGATATTTATTGATTTACATATGTCGAGCCATCCTTGCATCTCAGGAGTAAATCCCACTTGATCATGGTGTATGGTCTTTTTAATGTATGGTTGAATTCGTCTGCTAATGTTTTGTTGAGAATTTTTGCATTTAAATTCCTCAGGGATACGGGTCTGTAATGTTCTCTTCTTGTAATGTCCTTATCTGGCATTGGCCTCTGGGTAATGCTGGCCTCACAGGATGAGTTTGAAAGTATTCCTTCCCTTTCAATTTTTAGGAAGACTTTGAGGACTGGCATTCATTCTTTTTTATTTTTTTTAAAGATCTTATTTATTTATTTGAGAGAGTGTGTGTATGCATGGGGAGGGGGTAAAATGGAGAAAGGGAGAGGGAGAAAACATGAGCTTTCATGAGGGACTCCTGGAGAGGGGGAAGCAGACTCCCCACTGAACCAGAAGCCCTATGTGGGACTTGATCCCAGGACCCTGGGCTCATGACCTGAGCCAAAGGCAGATGCTTAACTGACTGAGTCACCCATACACCCTTCATTCTTTTTAAAATAGTTGATAGAATTCACTAAAGAAACCATCTGGTCCTGGGCTTTTCTTTGGTCCCGAGAAGTCTTTGATTCCTGATTCAGTGTCCTTCCAACTTTTCTTTTGTTGCTGATTTCTAGTTTTTTATCCCATTGATCAGAAAACATAGTATAATCTCAATTTGCTAAGACTTGTTTTGTGGCCTGTTGCACAATCTATCCTTGTACCTGTTGGGAGGTCTTGAATATGTGAGAGCTGCTTCTCCCCTCCTTGGATGTTAGCCTGTCTCTGCTTTGTGTCAGTGTGGGGTTCCCAAGCAAACCTCAGCAGCAAGTCATCTTTGCTTAGGAATGGGGGCAGGGAGGTCTCCTACCCCATTCTTGGTGGTAGATGGCTATCACTTTTTACTCCATGCAAGGGTCATGTTGCATCAACTAAGGTGTGTTTGGATAGGTGTGGTTGTAGCCTACTGCACGTCAAGCCACAATAAGTGACATTGCAGTAAGGTATATGAAGAAAACAAAGCTCTGGGTGAAAGGCTCTAGCTTTTGGGGGCTCCCAGATACATTACTGCTCTTTAGTCAAGAGCTATTGAAAACCCTTCACCATCCAGGCACTTTGCACTGGAGAAAATCATTTAGTCTAAGCAGCCGGGGAAAAAAATGTATTCTTTAGGAACCGGGAAAATGAACCACTCTGACACCAAAAAGGAGAGCCTCTTCTTCCTGCAATGTCTCTTTGGTCCTCCTTACTGACAGAGCTTTATATCATGTAGCTGTCAAAGAAAACTATGTAAAAGTCCCAGATCCATTTTCATAGAGCAGGCTGCAATGAATGAATTTGGGGGCAATACACTGATAGCTGACACAGTGCATGACAAAAAAAAAAAAAAAAAATCAGGGAGTAAAGAGTTTGGAAATGGGAAGAAAAAAAAGCTAGGGGAGTCATAAAACACTAACTTTGGAACTCACAGATTCTAAGCACTCATTTGTAGCACTGCAACTATCAGGCTGCGCTTTTTCTGTTTGCAGGATATTTCTTCTCATTAAGATGGTCACATTTATATTATCTTCCCCCTCCTTTTTTTTTTTTTTTTTTTTTTTTTTATTAAACAGGACAAAATGACTAAGAGACAGATAAGTGTTTGTCAACAGACCTGGGCATTATTTTGCAAGAACCTTCTGAAAAAATGGAGGATGAGAAGAGAGTCCTTTATGGTATGATTCAATATCTCTGTCACTTTGTATTTATAACAGGAAAATGTGTATTCCCTGGGAAGTAACTATACTTTATCTCCCCTTCAAAAACCAAATCAAAGCAGAAAACTTTTCTACAAGAGAAGGAGCTATTCCTCAAACTGCAGTCGGTCTGCAGATATTTCAGTTGACACAGACCCTGAGTTGAGCTCTAAAAGCACTGAAGCTGGCCAGTGATAGAAAAATCCAGTAAGTGTTTTAAAAGTCAGTGGTCCTACTCATGGATAGTCAGGTTTAGATACTGAGATTCTGAAGGCTTGGTTAATCAACCCACAGAAGTAGGTAACTGGTATTTTCTCTTTTGATTCTTCTTCTCTTTTTAAAAGTAAATCATTCTCTTCCAAAGAGTAGAAAACTTGGAAATGTCATTAGTGCCAAGAAGAAAATTAGCATTAGCTCCCATCATTTTACCGTATCACAAAAAATCCTGTGAACTTGGATATCTTCTGAAAATCAGATAGATATAAATTAGTAGCATTTTTTAAAAAAAGATTTTATTTATTTCTTCATGAGAGACACAGAGAGAGAGGCAGAGACATAGGCAGAAGAAGGAGCAGGCTACAGGTGGGAAGCCTCATGCAGGACTTGATCCCAGGACCCCGAGATCACGACCTAAGCCAAAGGCAGATGCTTAACCACTGAGACACCCCAGTGCCCCAAGTACCATTTTTAACTACATTAGAATTTTACTGTATACCTATTGCGAATTTTTTCTATACTCATCCATTTAGGAAATAAAATAATGTCTTAATGGAAGTTTGCAGGAAACCAGTAATGATAACTCACTGAGACAGTATTTCTCTGGTTGCCTGAATGGGAATGGTACTGAAATTCCAATACCAGGATCTTAGCATATAGCCAGTATTTTGTTACCAAGTAAGCAGTGCCTCAGAACTGTCTCAGGAAACACTAGTTAGGCTCTCAGTAGAGAGAGTTGTAGATACAGCATGAGTAGGTCGTACCAGCTGGTGATAATTTATAATAGCCTTCCACTCTTGCCTCTCATACTTTCATGATCAGTGCATGCTTTATTTAGACTGGTGCTGTGGGTCAATACATTGGAATTCCTATTAACAGCTCATTGGAATTACTCAGACTGCTGAATTTTGCACTGTACATATTTTAAACAGTTCATAAGGTGGCATATATTGAAAGCAGAAAAATGCATGAGATAAACTGTTATGAACAAATGACTGTGGATAACTAATTTGAAGTCCTAATTTTCTTTATTCTTTCTCTTGGATTGTATAGGAATGGTTCAACCCATTGCTCCTCCTACTTTGTTTGTATCTATTTCCTACTAATCATAAAGTTAATGATTTTTCTTCACTGCCTGACATGGACCTGGGACCAGTAGACTCGTTTAAAGATTCTTTATTTTCTATTGTATACACACCTATCACCAATACAACCCAACAGATAATGGATAAAGTAGCCTTAGCCTCCTTCATGAAAGGTGAGTTTTCTAGCAACCAAAGAGGAATTTCTGGTATCTGGTTCATTTGAGTGCAGATGCATGCATTTAATTTGCATTTCAGTTGATAAACTGTGTTGTCAAAACTTATAGATTATGTGAAATTGTGTGTCCAAACTCTCAACAAAGAAATCTTGATCTTGCATAGCGTATGGAAAAGCATGAATGTAGAGTTTGGCAGACTTTGGAAAGTGGAAATGTTTAGGGAATTGTTGACAGATAGTTGTGGAGGCATTATTACTAGAATGAGACTGTCACTCTGGCATTAGCTTATCATTAGGGACAAAAAAAAAACATGAGTCTTTTCTTGAATTTGATTATAGGAATTCTATCTCTACCTTTTTACTACTGAAAGTTGCCTTACTGTATTTGAAGATTCAATTGATGAATATTCTGTGTTTCAAATTTCCACCCTTCAGCGTTAAAATACCTATCAATGAAAAATAAGAAGAGCATTATTACTGTCAAGATCACTTTCCTGAAGAATAGTCTTCTGAAATCAGAGGAAAAGCAGCCTCATGCAGAGGCAAGAGAACTAGTCTTAGAGTCAAAGAACATTTGGCTAAAAGTACTTCTGTGACTGCATCTGCAGGGCATTTTGCAAGTCATCAACATCTCTGAGCCACATTATCACCATATTGAAAATAAGATTAACATTGCTACATTTTTCATGAATATATCAGTTAAGAATGAGAGAATCCCAATTCAGTTTGACTCAAAGAAAGGAGGGCATCTTTTGTCTCACGTTAAGGAAATGAGTATGGATAGAGATCTGTCAACAACAGAGGAAGAAATATGTCTCAATTGCCAGGTCTATAGTATTGTGTGCTAGTCTCATTCTCAGGTTGGCTCTCCCCAGATAGAAGCAGATTTAGTCCGCAGAATCTCCAGATTTAAGCCCTACCACAAACAACTTCAGTGAAAAGTGTACAGGCCTTTCCCAATAGTTCATAATACTTTCAAAGATTAGATCCATTGGAATGATGGTCTACTTTGCATTAGCGTTGGTCTTGGTCTACCAAGAACTAATCTCACTGGATAGAAGAATACAGTATCATCACTGCCCACTGGTTGTGTTTCTAGGTTTCAAACCACGTCCAAACTAGGTTTCAAACTAGGTTTTCAACCACGTCCAAACCACATGGTATGTGAGTGGAAGAGTGGCAATGTCCCAAATGAATTTTAGAGTGTTTACTAGAAAGGGGACTGAAAGTCAGCCAAAGAGAAACGATTCTTCTTTGCAAATATAAATGCATACCTCAAAGCGAGATCTATGGTGATTGAGCCATAAATATGAGTTGAGTTATAATTTAAAAACAATTTAGAGCTTGCACAACTTTGTGAATATACTAGAAATCATGAAATTATACAGTTTAAAAGGATAAATTTTATGTTATGTGAATTATATGTCAATTTTAAAAAAGAACATAAAAATGTGACTTTAGTGTGCCTGGGTGGCTCAGTTGGTTAAGCACCCAACTCTCGGTTTTGGCTCTGGCCATGGTCTCAGGGTTGTAAGCTTGAGCCCTGCATTGGGTTCTGTGTTAAGTGTGGAGTCTGCTTGAGATTCCCTCTCCCTCTCTCTTGCCCCTCCCTATGCTCAAGGAAGGAAGGAGGAAAGGAAGGAAGGAATGTAGGAATGTAGGGGGAACTTTTAGATCTTGCTCCACCCAGTCACTGGAAGTCTATATAAGGTCTCTTCTCTTTGCTAACCTATGTCCACGATTCTACTACAGCTTATGTAATTATCAATTTTGTGCTTGGACTCTGACCCCCTAACAGTACCCAGTATCCAGAAGTCTCCCTCTCTGTGATCTGTGTTCAGGCTCTTACTATGGAACTTGTATGGCCACAGTTCCCAAATTATGTTGGACTTTTCTGTCCTGTCCATGCTTCACTGCACACTGCTGGGACAGGTGGATGGCTTCCCTCCAGACTTGCTTCTCCATCATGCCTCACCAACCACCACTCCCTTACTTTCCACCTGAATTGGAATATTTGCACTGTGCATCTTGCCTACAAACACTGATTCCACTTCAGATTCATGATCCCAAACTGATCTGCGCTGTCCACCTAAGGTCTGGTCTGTCTCCCTCTCTATCCCAGGGTGTGTCTCCACTCATCCTCTGATTTACAGATGTCCTCTTGGGAGGTCACAATGCCATAAATTTATGCCTCTCAACAACACTCTGGTTCAAGGTCCCATGCAACTGGGTTAATAAATATTCGTTAAATGACTACAATGTGCAGGGTCTTCACATCAAGTTTATTTTTACAATGAATGGGTTGTTATCTTTGTTTCATAAATAATGTAACTGCAATTATGATATTCATTAAAGGCTATCATATGCTAGATCTTATAGAGACTTTAATTCTGTAGTGATAGAATATTATTCTGTAATAATATTACTATTCTGTATTATACTTTTCTGTACTCTGTAGTAATATTCTGTACTACGAATAGGTATTATTGTTTGTTTTACAAATAATGGAAATAGAGTAATAAAGCCTATGTGACTTGCTCAAGATCACATGGATTTAAGGAATAGATTCCAGGAAAAAAATATAGTTCCATCAAAATACATGTTACCTTCTTCCTCTGCTTGCATCTACAACACTCTCACCCTAATCCAGGACTTTTTTTTTTTTTTTTTTGCATTCCTTCTCATTTTTTCAATCTTAATGAGACATCTTTATAGCATTTAACACAATGTCCACAGAAAAGAGGGACTTTTTAGTGATGTCAATATAGCCAGTCAACGTATTTTTAGGATTTTCATTTTTTAAAGTATATTTACCATACTGTTAGGATTGTTAACAGGAAATGAATTTTTATAATTATTTCCATCTGTGATATTTAAATTACAGTTAGGCCACAAATGACCTACCACTCGTGGCCACTTTTTTTTTTACTATCATTGTAGATTTATTGCAATGCTGATTTGCCTGTGAATAGTTTAATTGGTATGAAATGATATTATATGTGATTGAAATTGGTTCAAGAACTGCAAATGAAAATAAAATCACTGATTTTCATGTAGTCCTTCTGAATGAATCTAGATGACCTTCAGCAATGTCTCTTCCCAAACTTTACTTTGCCTGACCTATTCAAAGTTGGTATTTGATTTTGTTGTATTTCCATAAAAGAACTCTAGTAAAAGTAATTTAAAGTGACATCTTGAAGTTGGTCTCCTCATAATTTACTAACAAATATATTCTCTTCTCATAATGGCAGATAAAAAAGTTTTGGGACTGTCCAATGAAGAAAGTATTAAAGAAGTAATGACACATTATCCTGAGGAAATAATACAAGTCATCTTTACTAATACATTCTCATATCATTTGAAGTTCACGCTAGGCCACAGAATCCCAACAAGGAGGGAACACAGAGACCATGAAGGTAACTTTCCAGCTATGTAATTCCAGTGCTCGCTATTATAATTATGTCATAAGTTGTACATGGGAGTGGATGTTAATACAGCAAATTTAAAAATACCTGTGATGTGATGTCAGGATAATCAACACATTCAAAAAATGTACGTTGGTTTTTGGGTTTATGAACTTAGCATATTAGATGGTTGTTATATATGGTTCTATATGTATATATGTAAATACTTACACATATATATTTACACACATATATACATATACAAATTCCCATATATGTATATATTAAATGTAATATGTGGTTATACTATATTATTGCTAAAGGAAAGTATATTTGTTTGTGGATAAAGTAGAAGTTTCTCTTTAAATGTCTGAGTAAGCTTATTCTCGAGGGCCCAAAATGAAGAGGGCACCAAATCCAGAGTGATTGCTTATTATTAAAGCTGTGTGATTTTGCCAGTCTCAGTAACCAAGAGGTTTGGGTTTTAGCTACATGAGGACAGGTGAGAAAATCTTGGGTTTATATGAGATGAAAATTTCTGTATTAATTTGGAACCTGAAGAGACTGATACTCAGTGAATGAGTAGACAAAGAAAAAAGCCAAGATGGTTTTTAAAAAGAATGAAATTATAAGTAATTAAGACAATATGCTATTGTCATAGTGAAAGACAGATAGACCAATGAAACAGAAGAAGGAAACCTGGAAAGCTCTCACATAAACATGAAAACTAACATAAGACATTGTGATTGGTGCTGAGAAAATTGTCTCTCCATCAAGAACAAAATGAAATTATCTCATACTAAACAACCAATTCCAGGTACAGAACTCAAAAAAAAAAATCCTGTAAACTTTCTAGAAGTCAATATAGGAGAATATCTTTATAACTGTGGAATAGTATAGTATTATTAAACAAACAAAAAATATATAAACTATAGGGGCACCTGGATGGCTCAGTGGTTGAGCATCTGCCTTTTTTTGAGCATCAGCCTATTTTCCTTTCCTTCTGAGGGCATAGAATAATTCTTTTGTAACTATAGCTAGATACCGATATTCAAGGCATTGGAAAGCAAATGTGAGTTCTCTACGAGCTTTCCTCACCTGCTTCTGCAAACTAGATGGAAACTCTGTTTCCTCGGGAACCCTTAGATGTGAAACAGAAAACCTTGCTCCCCTCCTTCCAAAGACTTGTGCTAAATCTGTAGTCTGAATGAGAAGTAAGCTTTTGCTATGATAAGACAGTAAGATTTTGAAGGTTGGTTGTTACGAGGCATATCATAGACTATCCTGACTGATACACACATATTCATGAGAAGACATATATAAGGACTTTCATAGAAGTAGCTATTTTTTTTGTAGTAGTAAAAAAGTAAAAAGAAACTAACCAAATTATCATTGGATAAATATATTGAGTTGCATTCCTGCAATGTGGTCCTATACAATCATAAGAAGTAGAAAAAATAAGGCCATTTATTTGAATTGCAAAATCATAATATGGAGCAATGAAGCAAAATGCAGAATGATGACTGTAATGAAATATAAGATATAAAGGTAAGCCTTTTTTAAGTTACATGTGTAGTATGGGGATACATTATAAAAACTTGAAAGCATATATAAACACAAAGTTCAGGAAGGTATTTAGCCAGTAAGGAGCTTGGTGGTAGGAAGAGCAATAAGGGGACACTTGGGTGGCTCAGCAGTTGGGTGGCTGCCTTCAGCTCAGGTCATGATCCTGGGATCCAGGATTGAGTCCTGTATTGGGCTACTGCAAAGAGCCTGCTTCTCCCTCTGCCTATGTGTCTGCCTCTCTCTGTGTGTCTCTCATGAATAAATAAACAAAATATTTAAAAAGAAAAAAAAGGAAGAGCAATAAGATCATAGACAACAGGACGCCTTGGTGGCTCAGTGTTTGAGCATCTCCCTTCAGCTCAGGGCGTGATCCCAGGGTCCTGGGATTGAGTCCCACATTGGGCTCCCTGCGGGGAGCCTACTCCCCCTTCTGCCTGTGTCTCTGGCTCTCTCTCTGTGTCTCTCATGAATAAATAAATAAAATCTTTTTTAAAAAAGGATCGTAAACAATATACAGGGGATTCTAATTATATATGTAATGATTTATTCATTTTTAAAATTTAGGTACATATGTATTCATTATATTGTCATTTATAAGCCTGAACTATTTCCAAATGATTTTTAAATATTAAAAATGTTAATGAAACATGCATTTAATTCCAATACTCAGTTTTAACTTTTCATGTTAAATATTAGTAGCCCTTTAATGCAGTTTAATACTCAGTGGACTGGTGGGCTTTTTTTTTTTTTTTTTTTTTTTTTTTTTTTTAGAGCAAAAGTTATCTCACCTCTTCTGAACAGCCGGTTGCTCATTATTACCTGTATTGTGTGTAATGTCAGACAAAGCTTTAGTTCTCAATCCATAGGCTTCTCAATCCATACAAGAGCTGCTAACCTTTGAAACACATAAAAAGATTGTTTCGACAATACAAAACCATAGAAGAGGAGAGCTCAACAAAATTCTTGATTGGTGAAGAAGCAGGGAAGATAGTGTATTCTAATTTAATACAGAATGTCCCCTACAAGTGCTCTGTTGGCCCTGTTTTAAGAATCATTACCCAGTTTATATTTTCATAGGCCTTGAGTCAAAGTAAACATTTAGAATGTGCAGCCATCGTAAAGTCCACTATTTCCTATAATCAGGACTGAAATAATCCATAATGATAAGTTATGGCTTTCTTTTTTTTTTCTTTCTTAAAGCTCATTGTTATAATCTGAGTGAAGGTGTTAAGTGCCAAGTTTCAAAATACTGGAAGCAAGGTTTTGTGGCTCTTCAAGCTGCTATCAATGCTGCTATTATAGAAGTGAGTACAAATATTCCATGTTAACTAATGTTCCATGAAGATGAACAGTATTAGAAGCTTCAAATTTTCATAAAAGAAAATATAAATGGATAGTCTTGTTCTTTCACTTCATCACTGGTTCTTTAGAACAAAGTGTATTTATGTTTTTATATGCCATAGGGGTTACAGACATAAATAGAAAAGAAATTTTCTCTCCTAATAATTCAACCTTGTCAGGAGGCCAGGCATATCATAAGAATAGTATTAGAGCTAAAGACGTTGTGGTATATATACATATATATAATGGATATTACTCAGCCATCAAAAAGAATGAAATCTTGTCATTTTCAATGACATGGATGAAGCTAGAGTATATTATACTAAGCAAAATAAACCAGAGGAAACCAATACCATATGGTTTCACTCAGACATGGGATTTAAGAAACACTAAACAGATGAATTTAGGGGAAGAAAAAGAAGAGAGAAGGAGGCAACTTTAAGAGGCTCTTAACTATAAAGAACAAATAAGGTTGCTGGAGGGGAGATGGGCAGGGGATGGGCCAGATGGGTGATGGGCATTAAGGAGGGCACTTGTGATGAGCACTGAGTGTTATATGTAAGTAATGAATCACTAAATTCTGCTCCCGAAGCCAATATTACACGATACATTAACTAACTGGAATTTAAATAAAAGCTATGAAAAGTAAAACGTTTTTAAAAAGCATTATTAGAATGGGAGACGTAGGGTATCACGAAGGTATAAAGTGTCTGTAAGTAAATAAGCAAACTTCTGAGACTCGGGTGCCAAGGAAGAATTCATAATTGAAGTAACATTTAAAACTGAAGCTTGAGTTAAGAGTTGCCAAGTATATAAGGTCATAAAGGTATTTCAGGCACATTATAAGGCAGTGTTAGGCAGGAAGGCGATAAATGACATAGTAAATTTTGAGAACTGTGAGAAGCTCAGAATGCCTGGTGTCAGAGCCCCAAGTAGGCCAGTGGCAGAAGGCGGACATGAAAATTCAGGCTAGCATCAGATCCAGATTGACCAGTAATGTGTTCAGAGGAAAGGAGATGAGAGAAAACAGAATATGCCATCTATGAATAGATCAGTTTTGTTTATTAATATATTTCTTCAGACCACAACAAATCACTCAGTGATGGAGGAATTGATGTCAGTTACTGGGAAGAATATGAAGATACATCCCTTCATTAGGCAAGGAGGCATTGTAGCTGATTTCTTCATTTTCTTCTGCATCATTTCCTTTTCCTCATTCACTTATTATGCATCTATTAACGTTACAAGAGAGAGGAAGAAGATGAAAGTTCTGATGAAGATGATGGGTCTTCGAGATTCAGCATTCTGGTGAGTCAAGTATAGCACAAATAAATAAGTGTAGGGATTCAGGAAAATGGGCCTCTTTAAAGCATCAGTGTTCAAACCTAATGATTTTTCTAACTCTTCCCTATGGATGGAATAAATTGTCCTTGTTTGTAACACTTGCCAAGTTAAGGCTGTGGGTCACTAGGCTTCTCCAACTGAAGGAAGAACAGCAGGCTTGGGCTGTGTGGGGTTGTGAGGTAGGGATAATGAAGGATGACCGTTGAGTCTACTGGTAAGAGTGCGGTAGAAATGGTAGATTTGGGTGCCTAAGCCAGATGGAAGTGGAATTCAAGCCAGGATGGGACTGAAAGGAGGGGAAAAAGAGGTCAAAGATCAGAAACTCTTTTGAGACTAAAGATCTGGTATGAGGGATACATTTGAAAGAACAAGCTGGCAGAACAGGATTGAGAATAGAGGCTGCATAGTTTGAATTTAAAATGTTGGAAGCTGGCTAATTCCAAGGATGGGTAAAGCCCAGTGCAAGAGCGAACTTGAGAACCACTGAAAAAGCATGGAGGTGATGTGAGGAGAAAGTAAAGCAACACAGAAGCTAGGAAGCTGGGTGAAATATGCAAATGGCAACTAATTTGGAATCTGAAAGAAAATCCTTTAAGTCAATATTGAATTAATATTGGAGGGAAGTATAGCGGAGCAGTAAAATCTAATGACTCTAGAGCCAAAATGCCTGAAGTTAAAACCAAATTACTTAGCATCCTTGTTCAGTAAGTTCTTTGTCTATAAAATGAAGAAAATAATGATGCTCCTGCATAGAGCCATTGTGAAAATAAAATGATTTTGTATTTGCCAAGTTGGTAAAACACTCTTTGGCACAGAGTAATTGTTGTATTCATAAGCTATTTTTTTTAAGATTTTATTTATTTATTCATGAGAGACAAATAGGCAGAGACATAGGCAGAGGGAGAAGCAGGCTCCCTGCGAGGAGCCCGATGCAGGATTGGATTCCATGATCCCAGGGTCATACACTGGGCTGAAGGCAGATGCTCAACTGCTGAGCCACTCAGGTGTCCCTGCTTAAGCTATTATTCTGTTAGTTTTGCTGCTATTTTTGTTTTTCATTATTTCATTTTGCCCTTCAAAGAATGTTAATCAATGTGATAAAAAAAATTGAAGAAAGGAAAGTGATGTATCCTATCTTAATAGTAAATGGATGGAGTTAGAGGCAAGTATGTAGACTATTTGGTGTATGCATCCAGAGAAAGATGAAAGCTCTTGAAAAAAGAGAAAGCAACAGAGCTACACATAAGGGAGAATTTTTTTAATCTCTAGGAAATTCATGAAACTTCTCATCCCTATAAAGGCCCCAGAGAGGAGAAAAGGATCTGAGATTCATTGAGGGGGTTACCATGTACTAGGCCAGTGTCCCACATAGACATGACTTCATTGAACTAATACTGTGGTATTATTCCTAGTGTCCAGAGCAATAAAAAATTATGAGTGATTGCTCAAGGTCACAGAGTATGAATGCAGCAGGAAAACTGTTTGGATCAAAATCAGTTAGACTGGAAGACTATTTTCTCCTTTTCCCCACAATGACCTGTGTGTATGTGTATTTCTGGAGTTAATCTCAGGACAAAGAATATCCCTAGTTCCTAAAGAATTCTTCCCAGAACATTTACCTTGTATTTACATGTCCTGAAATTCAATAAATATCTACTGAAAGAACGAATGAATCAAATGAATAGTGTTAGAATCCATTCTAGATCCTCTTTTCGATGAAACACAAAATTTTAAAATAACGTCTTGTTCCCACTGTAGGCTCTCCTGGGGTTTGCTCTATGCTGTTTTCATCTTCATTATGGCACTTTTCTTGGCACTTATTATTAAATCTGTCCAGTTTGTCATTCTGACTGGCTTCATGGCGATCTTCACCCTCTTTTTCCTCTATGGATTGTCTTTGGTGAGTTTGTGAATTACATTGCTTTCCATTCAACTCTTACCCTAAGGATAAAATGTTGCTTTCTGAATAAGTAATTATTCTCCATATCCCTTTTCTTCACTGTCTGCTATTTGCCTGAGAACATCTATGTATTTGATTTGTAGTGTTTGGGTTTTTTTTTTTTTAAGATTTGTAGTGTTTTGTAATGCCAGCTTATAGTGCAATTTGTAGAGCACAGTTTGGTATTATAGACAAAAAAAAAAATGTAACTCTAATTTTGTATGTTCAATCCTTTAGTGTGTTATGCTAAGAATAATCCTTAGAGAAATATGAACCAACTGGATCTTCTCTCATTTTAGATAGCTTTGGCTTTTCTAATGAGCGTCTTGGTAAAGAAATCTTTCCTCACTGGCCTGATCGTGTTCCTTCTTACCATCTTTTGGGGGAGTTTGGGATTTACAGCGTTGTACAGGCACCTTCCTACATCCTTGGAGTGGATTTTAAGTTTTCTTAGCCCCTTTGCCTTCAGCCTCGGAATGGCCCAGGTGAGAAACAACCCAACTGTTCATTGATGGCATTTCAGAAACATCTTTTGTGTCTGGAATTCAGTTGTCTATAGTTATTTCTATGATTAGCATTATCAGATTTAAAGCCCCACTGCAGACTACTGTGACATTGCCAAGATGAACTTTTTAAAAAAGATTTATTTATTTATTTATTTATTTGAAAGAGAGAACGAGCAGGGAAGAGGGGCAGAAGGAGGAGAGAGAGAATCCAAAGAGAATCCCTCTGCATTTAGCACAGAGTTCAATGCAGGGCTCCATCCCAGGACCCTGAGATCATGACCTCAGTGGAAACCAAGAGTCAGTCGCTTAACTGACTGAGCCACCCAGATGCCCTGTAGAGATGAACTTTTAAATGCTTTGGGCATACCGAGCTAAGCAAAATAAGCCACGTGGTGAGTGAACAAATGGAAAGTCAGCATATCATTCTTTAGAGACAATCTAAAGCATTTTCTTTGGCTATTAATTAAATATGGATTTGATATTACAAATCCAATTCTAATTATTCCAGCTTGTATTTTGACTTTGTAATTGAATGACATACATGAATGTAAAAACCACTATGTAAAAGAAAATCAAATGTTAGAAACACATTAATTGACCAGCAAATTACATTTCTGCTCATCAAATGTCATTTCTTTTTATCTGATTCTCACATTGAACTTACTTTGCTATCCCTCCAATTAAATGGCAATGTCGAAAAAAAAAATAAAAAAAAAATAAATGGCAATGTCGATCATTGCATATGTATCTGGCATTTAGTTCTTAATGAAAGGATTATTAGTTATAAAAGATGCATTAACTTGAACATCATAGACAAGTCCACTTTTCCCGTAGGCTCCCCTTAAACACACCAGTCTTGATGCGTTTTGTTTTTCCAAGGGCATGAATTCTCTCATGTAGCCATCTTTGTCCTGTGTTCCATTTGGTAAAAAATTTTTTTTCAATTTTTTTTCATTTGGTAAAAATATATCTAAGGTTGAACTCAAATGTCATCTTTTCCCATACTTCACTGCATCTTACTGTTGGGAGTTAATTAGACACTTAATATAGTCAGGGCCAGAGTCCCTAACAAGAAAGCAGGGAGCTGGGACATCTAAGACAAAACCACACAAGCATCCTGTTTTACATCTCAGACCAGACCATAATAGCATCATATCTAGCAGTCTCCATTGAAGTGACTTTTGGAAAAATCCAGAAACATAACAGTTAATCATAAAACATCAGTTGCTATCACAATCTGAGGTAGTTAGTCCCAAATGTTAGCGGAAGAGACCATCAACACATGAACAATAACCCAATAGGTAGGCAGGTGCATGATCAAAGTCCTGATAGGCACACCTTAGCAGCCAGTCCACAGAGGGACCACACTCAGGGTACTCAAAATAGTTCTGCAAAAGAGCTTATAAAAACCTCTAGATTTGAACGCCAAAATGGCAACCCTCTTGGGTCCCCTCCCTCTCTGGGAGCTTTATACTATCCCTCAATAAACTTAGCATTGCTGCCCAGTACTCTTCATCCAGTCCACCTCTTCATTCTTTGAAGGAGTGTGACCAAGAGCCATGGGCATTAAGGGAACAAAAATCCTGTGACACTCCTAATGCTCCAGTTTCACTTGGAACATATTTTAATCCTAGTAGTCACTACATTTCATTATAGCTGATCACATACCTGTGCCTTCCCAAAGATTTGAGAGTTGTGAAGAAGGCAGGTTCATTCAACTTTGTGTTCCCAGTATGAAGCAAAAAGTAGCTCTTCTAGGTTTATGCTAAACCTAATTGTTGAAAATTTATCACAAACCTAACTTCCTTTCATTAATTACTTCTTAATTTTCAGCTTTTGCACTTGGACTATGATTTGAATTCTAATGCATTTCCTTATCCATCGGATGACTCAAAACTGATAATAGCAACAAATTTCATGTTGGCTTTTGATCTTTTCTTCTATGTGGCATTGACGATTTATTTTGAGAAAATTTTGCCAAGTGAGTAGTGATACGATTAAAATAGAATATTATTTCCTAAAAATGAATCTCCTAACATGTGTTATTTATATTTTAAAAACTAGTTTGTGCATCAGTGGGAAGGAAATAAACAAGGGCTTTGCCCATGGCCACATTAGTTCTTTATCTCTTGCTACTTGACTGGCCAGAATAATAGTTGCCAGGATCTGCAATTTTGACTAGAACATTTAGTATACACTTGCAAATTTTTGAAGCCTGAATGTAAGCCTGAATTCAAACAGCGTGATTTTGTTCACAATCCTGTTAAAATCAAGAAATATGAATGAGAGAAAGAAAAATTAACCAGCTAAAATGACAGAATCATGGAATAGTAAATCTGGTGGTAGAATGGACCTGGGAGAGCAGTAGAGCTTTCATTCGCTAGATTTCCTCCTCAAAAGAAAGAGTTAAGTACTAACTAATTTACCAAATGGCAGGTGTAGAGAAAGTGTTCAGTCAATATTGCATGAATGAATGATTGAACACGTGAGAAGTACACGTGAACTTGAAAACATATCATTATTACGCTGGAGGTCAGTTGCAGAATATTAGTAAAATATATTTTTTTCATTTTATAATGTCTCTTAACATGTAGGGAAACAAATGATAATTAAATGCAAATATACTGGATTAATTTCCAGAAAGAGTCATAAGGAGTAAATTTGCTTCAGAGGAAAGTTATTATTTGGCAATGAGATAAAGCATAAAAACAAAGTAGCTTTTTTAAAAATTCCACTCTGCTAAATTTCAATAAGTTATTTTACCCCTTTCTCTCCCTTTCTTACAGTGTGTCCCTCATTTTCCTTAAATCTTGTTCAGTTTTCTCTTGGAATCTCTGTAATCAAAAGTGACATTGGACACAAACTCCCAATTTGTCCATTTCTTCTTCCTTTGCCAGTGTCTGACACCTGGACTCCTGGATACCATTCAACATGCCTAGCATATCTTGTATGTGTTTTCCAATAGCTGGTTTTCTTGGGGTCTTAACATTTATTTAAGTCATTCCTGGATTTTTAAGAATTCCAGTTTCATTTCCTCCTGTAGGAACTATTTTATTTATTTATTTATTTATTTATTTATTTATTTATTTATTTAAGAGAGAGAGAGAGCACGCAGGAGCAGGAGGCAAGGCAGAGGGAGAGGGAGAAGCAGACTCCTTGGTGAGCAGAGAGCCCAACACAGGGCTCCATCCCAGACCTTGGGATCATGACCTGAGCCAAAGGCAGACACTTAACTGACTGAGCCACCCAACAATGATTATAATAGAGACATCTTAGAGACTTTTTTTTTTCCTGATGCGACTACACATATCAAGGAAAATACGTGCCTTTGTTGTGTCAGTGTTTTGTTCAGATGCCTGGGCAGAGAGGTTACATTACTCTGCTTTATTAGAGTGACTCTTTCCCTTAAACTGATGATTGATCCAAAATTTCATTGTCTCTTGGTCACGTAGATGAACATGGACATGAATATCCCCCCTTGTTTTTCCTGAAACCCTCCTTTTGGTCTCGGCAACATAAAGCTGATCATGTGGCCCTCGAAGATGAAATTGATTCCAATCCTTCATCTAATGACTCTTTTGAACCAATGCCTCCAGAATTCCATGGAAAAGAAGCCATCAGGTAACAAGGATGCAGATGGAGAGCAGGCCAAAGATGGAGAAGCCATCATAATTCTCTTTTGCTCCCTACGGATAGCTCCCACCTAACACCCTCCATGCTACCTTTGTCATTTCCCACTTCCAGTTTATTTTTTTTTTAAATTTTATTTATTTATTTATTTGAGAGAGACAGTGAGAGAGAAGGGGAGAACGAGTGGGAGGAGGGGCAGAGGGAGAAGCAGACTCCCCACGTAGCAGGGGCTCGATCCTAGGACCACGAGGTAATGACCTGAGCCAAAGGCAGATGCTTAACCAACTAAGCCACCTAGATGCCCTGCCACCTCAAGTTTAGAGAAAAATTCCTTTAACTAATTTTATCTTATATTCTGTGGTTGACCTTTAGATTGAATACAAAATTTGATTTCACCAACTAAGATAATCCAATGAAAACGCCTGGATTCTCAATCTTTTCTTTGCTGTTTCTCTTCTTTGGCCTTAGCCTCTCTCGTTGCTTTACCTGGTCTCATTTATTCACATCTTGTCCCACCTCCTTTATCATACTCCCTATTTTTTTCTCACAATTTTTAAAACTTCTCTTTCCTCTCCTATGGATTGCCTTTTCGAAGAGAATGAAAGAGTAGGGGGAGGAAGGGAGGAAGGATCTGAACACAGACACAAAGGGAATTGAGGAAGGGGAGCCATAGGGTGTCCTGCACATATGCATTTCCAGATGTGTTTTTTGTTTGGTGCTGGCAACTTTTCTTTCCAGATAAGAAAATAGGAATAAAGTCCTCAAGACCCCTGACTGTTGACATTTTACTTGTCCACGTGATCCCCACCTGTCAGTCCTCTGTGAATGGTCTCAGATTACTCCAGCCTACAGAGCTTTTAGGGCCCTGTCAGTTTTTAGTTTAGCCTGTTCCATATTTATCTTCTATTCTTACATTTGTCCTGTGACTTAAGCTAGGTTTAACTTCCAGCAGAGCAGCTGGGAGGAAGCAAAGCAATGGCTTCATTTAATGTGTTTCTATGTTTCTTTTTGTATTTCTTCTATCTCTTTAGCATCTCACCCACTCTAAGTGCTATGGTAAATGGGATTAAAATAGAGTGAAGAATCTAATCAAACAATTCAATATGAGTGGAGCCCGAATCCTAGATGACAAAATAAAAAGCATAAATTTGATTTTGTTTATGAATTACATATTTACCTAATAGAATAAAACCAATAAAGTGCTTAGGGCTCCAGATCTGTAATAGCACCCAGCGTATGTGAATTCTATTCTTCTCTAGTATCATAATCTGATACCATTTTATGTTTGTTATACATGCAAGATGAAATATTTTACTCGTCCTTCAGCACAACCCTAAAACACTCAAAAGTTTCAGGTTGAGGGGTGACTGGGTGGTTCAGTCAGTTAAGTTTCTGCCTTCAGCTCAGGTCATGAATCCGGGGTCCCTGTTCTGCAGGGAGGCTGCTTCTCCCTAACCCTCTCCCTCTACCTGCTGCTCCCATGGCTTGTGCTCTCTCTGTCAAATGAATAAATAAAATCTTAAAAAAAAATGTTTCAGGTTGCAAAAGGTGAAACTTACCTGGAATAAGTACTTTGGTTAAGGTAACAGCTACTAAATGGTATAGTGTGAGGTCAATTAGATAAGATTATAAAACCCATACTGTCACTGTTGCAGTCTTTGCATCTCTTCCATACTGCACCCCTGTACCTCTTTACCAACTTCTGGAGACCTTGACTCAAGGTAAACCAAAGATACTTCCAATCTGTGCCAGTAGTTCATAATGAACCTTTCAGTATTGGATGTCCATGTTACCTGTTGATCTAGCTTCCTTGGTTTTGCAGGTTAGACATGATCCTGGTTCTCAATACTAATGCCAGGCCATTGCCTAATCTTTGGAATCAGAAGATCTGGTGATGGGATCTAAGCATAGGTAAATTTATAAAACTCATCAGGTGATGCTAATGTAACAGCTAGGAATGAGAAGCAGTATTCTAGGTGATTCTCTCCCACAAGCATGACTTCATAAGAGTGAAATCCCAGAGCTTTCTGTACCCTGATGATAAGATTTATCCAATCCTGGCAACCAAAATTAGAAGTACAAACCAAAGAAAATTGTCATATCCTGAAATATCTTTTCTTTTTTTTTCAGAATTAGAAATGTTACAAAAGAATATAAAGGAAAGCCTGATAAAATAGAAGCTTTGAAAGGTAGGGGGAAAAAAGAACATTTAGTTATTCTATTGATAGTGATTTGTGATTTTAATTCCATTTTTTGTGTGTGTGCTTTGTGAGTAATTAGTGGTGGCATTTCAAATTTGAAATGAGTTATTCGAGCCCCATGATAAAATTTCCCTTCTAACACATGCTTTGACTACATAAAAGTTAGAAAAAATTGATTATGTTTTAGAATCAAAGGTACTTGAAAGGTGTATTGTGTAACACTGAGGTAGTTTAAGGGTTTTCTGGATTTTTTTTCCCTACAAATTCAAATTTCCTTCTGTAATTTCAAAGCTGTTGTAGATACTGAATATTTTTCTTTTGTGCAAAAAGAGCAATTTATCTCAAAGGATTTTTAGCCACATAATAATTTACTGAACCATTAATATATTGTTTAGTCCATACATACTAGCATCCACCCACCATATACCAGGTAATGTCTATGAACCTGGGAGTATTAGATGTGTTTCCTTCTGTGAAACCAAGTTTTTTCAAAATTTCAAAACAGGATAGGCATATAAACCGATAAAACACATTCTACTGTTTTTATTTTGAATTTTACCAACCACTGTATTAATATTTAGAAAACATGGTTGAGGAAATAAAAAGGCAATCCATTAGCTTTGTAATACAATTTTATTTGTAATTTTGTTTTCCTTCCTGTCTCCCTACGTCTTTCCCTTCCTTCCTTTCTCCCATCCATTTTTCCTTTCTCCCCCCCAACCCCACTCCCAGATCTGGTTTTTGACATATATGAAGGCCAAATCACTGCAATACTTGGTCACAGTGGTGCTGGAAAATCAACACTGTTAAACATTCTTAGCGGGCTATCTGTTCCCACCAAAGGTAAGAGTTTTTTTTTCCAAAGTCAGGTCAACATATAAATCAAGTTGTTAATATAAAGTCTTTCTGATCATCAATCATAAACACAGATAACTATGGAGAATTGGAAGTTATTTTATAGAACTTGCTTATGAGGTATGACATATTTGATTGTTATACATGAAATTTGAGTCTTTCATGAGAATCACTGTCATGGTCATTAGTTATTATTTGACATTTGAACTTTTATCTGTTAGCTTTTGCTGCATAACAAGCATCCCCCAAGTTAATGGCCTAATATAAAAATTATTATTTCTTATGGTTCTGGGGTCGACTGGCAGTGCTTCTCTCTGGACTTAATTGGCTGGTGCTGGATGTTTTGGCGTGTCTTCACTCACATATATAGGGCTGCAGTTAGGAATTCTGCTTCTCTCTGCTCACATGGACTTTCATCCTCTAAGAGCCTGGTTGGGATTCTTCACCCAGGGGTTCATGATCCCAGAAACAAAGAGAAGGCAAATCCTGGTGCAGAGATAACTTCACAGCCTCTGTGTTTATTTATCCCATTTGCTAGGATTCTCTTTGTTACATAACCAAACTAAATGTGAGCAGTGGATAAATGGATGAGATCTTGATAGGAAAAGCTGCAGATGGGACTTTCTTTTTTTTTTTTTTTTTCTCCTTTCCAGTATACCACACAACTATAATGGAAGTTGTAGTGCCAATTAAAAAACCCTGGAAGAGAAAATCATGTGTCTAAAATGTAGTTAATAAATATATAGGGATTTTTCATCTAGAAAGAGCTTTTCTTTTTTAAGTGTTTATTTAAATTCCAATTAGTTAACATACAATGTAATATTAGTTTTAGGTGTACAATATAGTGATTCAGTACTTCTGTGCAATACCTGGTGCTCATCACAAACATCCTCCTTAATCCCCATCACCTATTTCCCCCAATCAACCCCCCAGGGCCCTCCCCTTTGGTAATCATCAGTGTATCCTCTAAAGTTAAGAGCCTGTCTAGAAATATCTTAATTCAAGCATGATCCTGATATTAACTTTTAACCTTTGTTATAGGTTCAGTCACCATTTATAACAATAAACTTTCAGAAATAACTGATCTGGAGAATATCAGCCAGCTCACTGGAATTTGTCCACAATCCAATGTACACTTTGACTTCCTCACTGTGAAAGAAAATCTCAGGCTCTTTGCTAAAATAAAAGGAATTCGACCACATGAACTGGACAAAGAGGTACTCAATATATAAGAACTGATGTATTGGCCAAAATGAGATTGTTGACTCTATTTGCACTGAGTTCTTTATGCTCTATTTAAATTATATTTGTGCAAATCATGTCTAAATATTGGGCAAAAAAAATTTTAGATAATAGCTAACACTGATGTATAATTTACTACATGCCAAGCATTAGCCTTACTTTCAAATATAATGATTGATTTGTTCCTCACAACAACTCTATGAAATAGGTACTGTGATCATCCCTATTGTATACATGTGAAAACTGAAGTTCAAGAACAAGCTTGTTGCCCAAGATGACGCAGCTAGTTAGAGCGGCATGGTGTTCAAATCCAGGCAGTCTGCCTCAGGATCCATGCTTTTAACCATTACACATTACAACTTTGTATTTTCAAATTTAAAGAAAAAGAAAAGAAAAGAAAAGAAATCTTGGTGTGTGACATAAATGTTGTCATTTGGCTAGATACAAAGAATTTTACTGGAATTGGAGATGAAAAATATTCAGGATGTCCTGGCTCAGAACTTAAGTGGTGGACAGAAAAGGAAACTCAGCTTTGCAACTGCCATTTTAGGAGATCCTCAGGTAAGTCAGACTAAATTTAGAGGTAAATTCAAAGTTTTAAAAATGAAACTTTTAGTAGTAGTTCAAATATTTTATTTGTAAAGGATGTCTGTGATAAAATATTTGTGATAGAGCATTAAATAGGATAACAAGATCCTAACATCAATATCCTTTTAAATAATAAGTAATATGGTTTCTCCATGTTTTCTGGAAGAACTGCGCCTTACTGGAGACACTCTTGATATATATCCTTCCTCGGTAGGTGTTCCTGTTAGATGAACCAACTGCTGGACTGGATCCCTTTTCAAGGCACCAAGTTTGGAACCTCCTGAGGGAGCGGAAAGCAGACCGTGTGATCCTCTTCAGTACCCAGTTCATGGATGAGGCTGACATCCTGGCTGGTAACTGCTGGCTTTCACTAAGTGTCATGATGAGGTCTTCATGAGACTTAAGAAATATGGATTGGTATTCCGAGCAGCTGTATTTTATAATGTGGTCATCTGGCTGTACCTGGAAATCTGAACAGCTGGTAATGCTATGAACGGAGCCCAAAGAGTCTCGCTCCCAACCATTTCCATGTGTCTCTCCGAATTTTATCATTTGATTACACTGGGGCATGATCTGCCAGGAAAGTCGATTATTGTGAAATGAGAGTCTATTCTAATACTTACACCAAATTAAGGTGAATCAAATTGAAATGTTCAAATAATTTTAGTGTTTGGTCCATTAAAATACACAATGATAGTCTGTATTACAAGATCTATCCACATCACCTCCGTGGCTGGCTGGATGGCAAAACAATAGCCTGAAGTATACAAATAAGGCTAAAGTGTGCCTGTTTCCATGAGTCTTTATTAAGCCCTGGATTTAAATAGGCAGAAGCTCCTAGATTAGAGCTGGATCATGATTACCTGTCTTTTCTTGGGAAACAGTGGGCGACTCCTTAACAAGCTTACAGACTTTCTTCTTTTCTTCTTCCTTTTCAGATAGGAAAGTGTTTCTCTCCAGCGGGAAGCTGAAGTGTGCAGGTTCTTCTCTATTTTTAAAGAAGAAATGGGGCATTGGATATCACTTAAGGTAGAGCCACTCAAAATGGCTGGGAAAATGAGAAATGAGCTAGCGAAGCATGATGCATGATGCAGCACATTACAACACACGAGAAACACTTGATTTTTTCCACACAGATGTTTGCATATACAGATGTTGGTGATACATGTATACAAAATGGAATTGCTGTGTGTATATATGAGGGATACTGATGAGTAGATGATAGAGATTGAAGACATAAGATAACTTGGGCACCTGGGTGGCTCAGTAGGTTAGGTGGCTGACCCTTAATTTCTGCTCAGGTCATGATTTCGGGGTTGTGAAAGTGTGGAGCCTGCTGACAAGTCTCTCTCTCTTCCTCTGCCCCTCCTCTCACTCATATGCCCCTTCTCTCTCTCTCTCAAAAAAAAAAAAAAGAAAATATAAGATAATTTAACAAAAAAATGGAGATAAATGTGATAGAAAATATATCCACAATACATTGTTTGTTTAGGAAGGTTTGGATTGAGGGAACTCTCATACCTGACACATTGTACTTATCACCCTCCTCCTCTCTCACCCACCTATTAACATAATTTTTTAAGTAGGCTCCTTGTTTCCACTCTTTCTTCCAGACATCTTGTCTTGTGCTTCCTCTTCTTTCCATCCTCTTCATTTTATTTTTATCATTATTTTAAATAGCATGTTCTAGCTGTTATTGAGTCATCCAGAGATAAGATACTTAGCATTATTTTATTTAAATCTTTTTGTCTTTTGAGATAGAAACTGTTGTTACTTTTACTCTACAGAAGAACAGAGAGTCTCCCTAGATTCATAAGTGATAGAGCCAGAACCGTACCTGGATATTTTTAACTCTGAAGGCTAATATCCAAATCCATATTTTAAATTACTTTTTAATATATTTGTGAATTGGTCAGTTTGTCCAAAGTACAGCTCTGATTTAAACCATCTATACCTTAAAAAGAAATATATATATATATGACAACAATAAAACAAAACAAACAAAAAATCTTTAATGGTACCATTTTTACCTTCCAGAATCCAGATTTTGTAGTCGTGTGATGCTGGTGTGGCCCGCACTATTAAGATTTCCATATTATTTGCCCTTAGCCAATTCAATAGCCATTAGTCAAAACTAGTTTAAAAAATTCATTGTTCATTGCACATGTCCTGTCATGACTTACATTTCACCTTGTTTGAGGTTATTTGCTGAGGCTGGCAGTTTCGTTGGACCCATTACCACCTGTTCAGTCCTAAAGCATTGTTTGAGTGCTATCTCATGCAGCCTTTATTAATCTTCCAGCTCTGTGTATTGTTCTAATATTTCATTTCCTATCCCACATTGTTTCAATTGCTCCTTGGAAGATAATTAAAAATCTCTGAAACTCAGTTTTCTCCCTTATGAAGTGGGAATAACAATTCCTAGTTGCAAGTGAAGGTTGTAGAGGAGTAAATTACATGGCACCTAGCACAAAAAGCATGGTAACAGAAATGTCCTCAAAATAAAAAATGCTAATCAGGATCCCTACCCAATCAGCAAGTGTTCCTAGACAATACTTTGTGTAAATTGCCTTATTTCTTCTAAATCAGGTCAGCCAGGGTTATCTGAATGGTTTAATGGGCTAAGCAACTGACTTTTGCTCAGGTCATGATCCCAGAGTCTTGAGATCAAGCCCCACATCCAGCTCCTTACTCAGCGGGAAATCTACTTTGCCCTCTGCCTCTCCCCCCTGCTCATGCTCATTCTCTCTCTCTCTCTCTCCAATAAATTAATAAAATATTTTTTTTAAAAAAATCAGGGTCAGCCAACTATGACCCATGAGCCAAAATCCAGCTCACTTCCCGTTGTTGTAAATATTGTTTGATTGGAACACAGCCACACCCGTGTGTTTAGATATTGCCTATGGCTGCTTCCACATTACAACAGCAGTGTTGAATAACTGTAGTGGAGATCTACTGGCCTGCAAAGTCTAAAATATTTACTATCTAGCCATTTTCAGCAAAAGTTTGTTGACCCCCATTTCCAAGGTACACACTCCTGGAGAGAGAATACATGTGCTGCTCATGCAGGTCTCTCTTTGACCCACACAAGTTCTTGTAAGTGACCAAAAAGTATTTCTTAAACTATTCTTACTTCAAGGAGAAACAATAAGATGGAGAACAATTATGAGTTTTGGGGTTTTTGCTTCATTCCCTCAGGGGGTTTCACTGCTTCTAAAAATAATACATATTCTCACATGGTCTTAATAGTTATGAATAAAGAGTATAATTTCAGTATAAGCATTTGATCAAATAAAATAGCCATTTTTAAAGGACTTGCTAAGTTAAAACATCATTATTATTTAGTTCTCAGGGCAACTTTAGATGTTGAGAATCATTCCATTTCTGCTAAAGAGCAAACTGTTAAGTAACAAGGTTCCTTACAGGGTTAAGTAACATATTTCAAATGGCAAAACTAAGTTAGAAGCCATGTCACCCCTGATATTTTGTCGGCTACATATTTATAACCTTGATTAATACATTTTTTGTTTGTTTTTCTACACTGGGGAAATATCCATGCTTTTTTAAATGGATACACTAGTTTTCTCTATGATACTTTGTTCTTAGCCAAAGTTCTGGGTTAGCATACAAAGAAAGCAAAACTTAGTGATCTCAACCATCCATACCCACATTCATCCACAATTAATTTCTAACTGCAACCCATTTCCTTCATAGCACTTACCACTGTTGTTAATCTATTAGTTATCTGTTTATTTGTTTTCTCCCTGTCTCCCCATTAGAAGTCAACTCCGTAAGTGTAGAGCAATGCTCTTTCATTCACCATTGTACCCTCAGCATTTAGGGAAATTTTTGTCACATACTAATAACTTGATAAATTTGTACAAAAGAGTAAACCAAGTAATGGAACCTTGCCTTGTGTCTTTGCCTATCAAAAATCCCTTCTTCTTGTCCAATACAATAATCCTTTTAATCCAACTTAAACTCCCTTCCAAAAATCGACACCTTTCCATTTTGTATAGTCTTGGTTGTGTCTCTGGTATCTGTACTCTGGTGCTGTTCTCCTTGTAAGGACTTGAGTCAATATCAACCTTGTCTGGACATCACCCCAGAATAACCAGACCAGTACTTCTGACTAGTTCCCTCTGTTTTCTCCCATTACATTTATATGATCTGATTTTTTTTGTTGTTCTCTCATTTCATGTTTGAATGACCTATCTCTTGCATTAGATTTTAATTGACTTTTCTTTGTCCCTTAGAAGCTAGTAATTTTCCTCATGCCACTGAAGACTGTGTCAAATAACATAGATTTTTTTTTTCAAATGCCAGTTTGCAGTTGAATGAAATGCATGTTCAGGAAAATATAACATCGCTTATTAAACAGCACATCCCTGATGCCAAATTATCAGCAGAAAGTGAAGGAAAACTTGTCTACACATTGCCCTTAGAAAGAACAAATAGATTTCCAGGTAATGTACTATGTACTAATGTACACTATGAAATGAAATATGTAAATAATATTCATAGAAACAATGGTAATTCTTATATTGAGAGCTTACAATGCGTGCAGGTATTTGAAACACAATGTAAAGAATAATACAGTAACTGGATGGTTTTGTCTATAGTGAGAAATATTATAATCTAATAGTTGTATTTCAATGTCTGGGTATTTTAGGGAGCCTTTTTAAATCTCCCATTCCCTTTGTAGTCGTGTGACTACAGAGGCAGAAATTCTAGTATTCATAACTGTGAACGAACACAAAGTATTGAAAACCTCTGGCTTTACCATTACATGAAACAGTCCCATGATTCTTCTCTTGACAAGACTTTTGTGATAACTTTGGGGTTTTTAGGCCAAAGCATAGAAGTCTACTTTATGACAGCCATCTTTTTTTTTTTTTTTTTTATGACAGCTATTTTGAATTCTTTGTCTGGTAAATCATGTAGCTTCATTTCATGAGGGTCTATTTCTGGACAATTATCTTGTCCCTTTTTGGGGAACATCTTCTACTGATTTTTTTTCTTTTTATTTTCATTTCCCTTGATACTTTCTGTTGATACTTTGCACCAGATAAAGCGGGCATGTTGTTTCAGTCTTCACAGACTGGCTTCCTGCAGAAGACACCCAGAAATCAGCCTGGTCAGAGATTCTGAGTGCCCCCATCAACTCTTTTGAAGAAAGCACCTGTGGTTTTTGTCAGGTCACTCTGTGGTGAGCCAGGGGAGAGAGTTATAGCATTACTTAAACTAGAATAATCAAGAGAGTGTGCAGTTGGCAGAGTGATCAACACAAAGCTAGATAGAACAGAATCTAGAACCTAGAAGTAGACCCACACAGATATGCCTAGCTGATTTTTGACAGAAGTGGAGAAACAATTCAATGGAAGAAGGATAACATTTCCAACAAATGGAGCAAGTAGATCCACAGGCATAAAAAGAACCTTTACCTAAATCTCTTACCTTATACAGACATTAACTTAATGTAAATGATGGACATAAATATAAAATGTAAAACCATAATTTTTTTAAATGAACAAGAAAACCTGCAGGATCTACTACTAGGCAGAGTTCTTAGGCATGACACCAAAATCACAGCCTATGAAAGGAAAAAAACTAAGTTGTACTCCATCAAAATTTTTAAAAATGCTTTGTAAAAGATCCCGTTAAGAAGATGATAGAACAAGTTATAGACTGGGAGAAAGTATTCACAAGCTTCACGAAGGACTGGTATCTGAACATATAAAGAACTCTGAAAACTTAACTGTAAAAGACAAGCAACCTAATTGGAAAATGGGAAAAATATAAGAAGAGACAGTTCACTGAAGATGATGTACAGGTAGCAGAGATGCACATGAAAAGGTGTGCAGTATCATATGTCAATAGGGAAATGCAAATTAAAACCACTATGTGATCTCATTACATACTTAGCAGAATGGCTAAAAAAATTTTTTTATACAGTGATACTATCCAACACTGGCTAGGATATAGACAAAATGAATCACTCATACATTGCTGATGGGAGTATAAAATGGCACAGCCACTCTGAGAAAAAGCTTGCAGTTTCTTTAAAGCAATAAGCATGCAACTCCCATACAACTGAATCATTTCACTACTGGACATTTATCCTAGAGATATGAAAATATATGCACACAGAAACCTGTACATGCACACAGCAGCTTCATCTGGAACAGACAATAGCCAAAAGGACCCAGATGCCCTTTAACAAGTAAATGGTTAAATTGTAGTACATTCATGATGTGCAGTGCCACTCAACAAAATAAAAGGGAACAGGCTACTGACGGGCATATGCGACAACCTTGATGAATATTCAGAGAGCTATGCTTGGTGGAAATACCCAATTCCAAAAGATTACATACTGTAGGACAATATTTATATAATATTTTTGAAATAACAGAATTATAGAAATGGAAAGCAGATTAATAGTTGGCATGGATTGGGAGAAGAGGGTATCAGGAGAGATGGGTGTAGCTGTAAATGGGTAGCATGATCATTGAGGTGATGGAAGTGCTCGGTATCTTGATTGTATTAATGTCAATAGCGTGGTTGTGATATCATACTGTGACTTTTTAAGATATTATCATCTGGGGAAATGGACTGAAGTGTACAGATCTCTCTATTATTTTTTACAACCACATGTGAATCTAAAATTATCTCAAGGGATGTCTGGATGGTAGTCAGTTAAGCATTCAACTCTTGATTTTGGCTCAGGTCATGATCTCAAAGTTATGAGATCAAGCCTTGGGGTAAGGCTCTGCACTGGGTGTGGGGTCTGCTTAGAATTCTCTCTCTCTCTCTCTCTTTCTATTCCCCTCTCATACTCTTTCTCCCTAAAATAAAATAAAATAAAATAAAATAAAATAAAATAAAATAATCTCAAGTTTAATTTAAAAAGAAAGAAAAAGTTTACTTGTAATGTATGTCATCCGGAAGATTTACTACTTGGTAATGGGGCACAATGAGAGCCACATTAGGTGGTTGAAGCAATTAACCAGGCCATGTGTGGTTATCAAACACATAAATTACCCCACAAAGTCATTCAAGTATACATTTTGTGGTGACAGTGCAAGTATTCCTTAGAGCTATCAGGCAAAATGTTAGTTGAACCCTAATTAATGTTATAATTAGGGTATTCATACTAGTTATAATTTAGAGGAGATTTGTAATATTTTAGGTAAAATAAAGAATTACACATAAGGCTCACTAGCAGTTTGAATCTTCTTTTCTGCTTTTCTGTATATGCTACTCTAACAAGATGAAAAGCCTTTAACTTATCCTTTTGCCCAATTAGAAGCTGCAGGTGGAAGCCTCAGGACTTCTGTAATTAGGTTTTTATCCAAGCTTCATTTAATTAAATGTTATTTTTCAGATCCATGCAGGCAGGGGCATTGTTCATTGTTTTTAGAAAACCAAAAGTATTTTTGGTGAACAAACTAAAGAATGACTGGATACTGAATTGCTAGCAGGAGTCCTGCCTGCCAGTTCCTGACTATTCCAAGATGCCCTGGGTCAGTTGTACATTCTCTAGGAGATCTTGTGAATTTTTTCTTCCACAGTCAAAGGCAGAAATCAAAAAAATGATTTATAATTTATGTACTTCCTTTAACATATATCTTTTGAACTGAAAAAGCTTCAGCACCATCCAACTAATTCTCAAAAAATTAGTTCTTTCCCTTGGGCCGCTTAAAGCACAAATGGCCCTGGAAAAGAGTCTTCAGTTCATTAGAGTTGAAAAAACTTGAGGTTCCACTGGTAACTAAATGTTAAAAGCAAGTCAGAAAAAAAAATGTAAAATGATCTTAATATAAGTAAATATAAATTAGCATTTGATTAAAAGAAGTTAATATAGACGCTATTAACAATATAAAATTAAAAATAACATAGAATTTGAAGAGTAAGTTTACTTATTCTGAAATGTTAGTTTTTAAATGTCTGACATATCACAAGTATAATTTCATGCATCTGTCCTTTTTAGTTTGCAAAGTTGTCCTCAGTTCACAAATATACATCTTATGTATATTTGAATGACGTTGTGACTCAGTTCGCTTGTGTGTGTCTTCTTCAGCACTTTATGAGGATCTGGATAGATGTCCTAGCCTGGGAATTGAGAATTACGGTGTTTCCATGACAACTTTGAATGAAGTGTTCCTGAAACTAGAAGGAAAACCAGCTATCGATGAATCAGGTAAATAAAATGCACGAAAACGATCATGTAAATGTATTCACAACACCTACTGCGGTTATATATTTCCATAAGATGCAAGTCCATTCCTAAACAAGGATAAATAAAGCCAAAATACATCCCTGTCACATTTGCTCCCTTTATTGCTAGTTTTGCCTTGTTATTAAAGATGGCCCATTTTCTAACCAAGGCTGACTACCTTCATCCTGTTTCCCAAGAGCAATTTCAGACAAAATATTTACTTTCAATTCCTCTCTTCAAGCGTTCCAATTACGTTCTCGCACTGCCTGTTGGCCTGGGGTTCTGATGAGGAGTCAGCTTTAGATCTTATTGAGAATCTCTCATGTATGATGAGCTGTTTTTTTCTTTGGCAGTTTTCAAGATTCTGTCTTTGTCCCTGGCTTCAATTTGACTCTGATGTCTTTAGGTGTTCATCTATTTGCATTTATCCTTTTTTTAAGATTTTATTTATTTATTTATGAGAGACATGGAGAGAGAGGAAGAAACATAGGCAGAGGGAGAAACAGGCTCCCTGTGGGGGGCCTGATGAGGGACTCGATCCCAGAACCCTGGGATCACGACCTAAGCCAAAGGCAGATGCTCAACCACTGAGCCACCCAGGTGCCCCTTCTTGCATTTATCCTGCTGCTTCTTGCATTCATCCTTCTTGCATTTATCCTGTTTGGTGAGCTTCTTATATCTGTAGTTAATGTTTTTCATCAAATTTGGGAAGTTTTTAGCCATTAATTTTTCCACTATACTTTCTGACCCCTTCTCTCTCAACTCTCCTTCTGGAACTTCCATTAACGTACATGGTAGTGTATGTTAGTTTGCTTGATAGTGAGTCACGTTTCTCTGAGACTTCATTTTTTTTTTTCATTCCTTTTTCTTTCTTAATAATCTCAATTTATCTTTTGTGATGTTCCCTGATTTCTTTCTTCCACTGGAAGAAACCTGTTGAGCTTTTGTTTTTGTCAGTGAATTTTTAAAATCAGTTATTATATGTTTCAACTACAAAATTTCTATTTGGTTATTTTAAATAATTTTTACACTTCCAATGATACACCCTATTTGATGAGAGATTATTATAACACTTGGCTTATAAATGTGTCGTTCAATGTACAGATATTTGTGGATTTCCTAGATATTGTTTTTTTTAAAGGTTTTATTTATTTATTCATGAGAGACATAGAGAGAGAGAGGCAGAGACACAGGCAGAGGGAGGAGAAGCAGGCTCTTTTCAGGGAGCCTAATGTGGGACTCGATCCCATGACTCTGGGATCATGACCTGAGCCGAAGGCAGATGCTCAACCACTTAGCCACCCAGGGGTCTAAGTATTCTTATTGACATTAAAATCATATTCCAGCACAGACAAAATTCTAGACCTCTCTCTATGTGATACTGCTCCACTGCCAAGTTTCTCAACAAGAAAAGATATCTAGAAGAAGAAGGAGGAGGAGGAGGAGAGGAGGAGGAGGAGGAGGAGGAAGAGGAGAAGAGATATCTCCTTGATTTTCATCTTGCTGTCATTTTTTATTTTGGGGGGGATTTTCAGTTTTTCTACTACTAAGGAATTAACCTGACTCTCCACTCTTGACTACAGCTTACCATGTCTTGAGAGATCTCTCCACCTTACCACCCTACACTCAGACATTACCATGTACCCAGCCAAGGTCCACTCTATCTCAGTATATCTCTCTCTGCTCATTTGTCCAGTAGCCAGCCCCTGGTGGATTTCTTTCACAAAGGAAGACCCCATGGACCTTGATGACATCTTGCACAAGACTCTATGTGACTTGGTGTGTATCTTTCTTAGCTCTTCTTTCCCATCTCCAGCCTTTGTTCCCATGTATTTGGTGAAGTTCTCATGGGAAAGAGTTGGTAAAAGGTGTAAACTCATTTTATGACTTGGGTACCACGTGACTCTAGTCTGTCCTGCCAGGCCGTGTGACCGTGTTTGTTTACTGTTCTCTCCTCATTCATGTCTAAATTTCTTTCCTTCTTCTACTGTGCCCCTAACATGAAATTTGCCTCCCCTAGGAATGGCCCTTCTCTCTATGAAAATTATTATTATTATTTTGCTGTCTTTGTGCTTTCATGTATCTGATCAGTTCAGAATAGCAGGCACTATTCTCTTCTTGGTAAGAAAGGTGACAGTCTCTTGCAACTAAGTGGAAGCAGAAGATCTCAGAATTATTCTTTTAATGTACTGTTGACTATCTTGTATAGGATCCTTACATTTTTATTAGTAACTGGAATGGTGTGTTTCTGTGTCTGTGATTACACATTTATGGGTGTGTGCTTTTTTGAGGTTTGATGTCAGGCTTATTCTAGCACCACACAATGAACAACATCCTGGGTATCTAGAAATTGTGGGGTATATCCAAGACAGTGCAGCCTCAAATGGTGTCAACAGATTTGAGATCTTTCCAGTAACAACAATGAACGGTTAACCCTCAGTGGATAGCATGTCTATTTATAGCTTGTTTCTCTAGGTGAGCACCTGAGATTGTTGTTTCCTTTACCAAGTTTCCAAGTGACATCTAGGCACTATGTTATTTTGCATATTCATCGTAACCTCTTTAATGTATTGTCTGTATCCAAATGATCTGAGAGCCCCTTTCTACTCCTTTTGTTCAAGGAATGAAACTTTCATTGATTTTTCTGATTCAGGGCAGCGGCCAATAATACCACATAATGCCTACAGTTATGCAGAAGACTCTGATATCATTGGTAAAACAAACTCCTCCAGTAAGCTCCATAAGGTCCATCCGAAGTGGCATTTTATGAATTGCTTCTTTTTTTTTTTTTTTTTTTTTTTTTTTGTATTTTGCAGATTTTGCCATGTTGGGAGAAGCACAGGCAGAAAGAACCGGAGACACGGAGAGGCTTGTTGAGACAGAACAAGTTCTCAGTTCACTTAATGAAATGAGAACGACATTAGGTGGCATGGCTCTCTGGAGACAGCAGATCTGCACAATTGCAAGGGTTCGCTTCTTGAAATTAAAGCATGAAAGAAAAGTTTTCTTATCACTGTGAGTGCCAGAGTGTGATAGGACTTTTTTTTTTCAGTCAAAACATTAAAAACAAAAAGAAAAACAAAACAAATCTAAGATGTAAAAACAGGAGAAGACAACCAAATAATAAAAATAAATTTTTCCACCTATAAAACTGGATAAAGAATAATACTCCGTTTAGTAAATGGTTTTAGTAGTTATCTATCAGCAGGCTAGCAGGGGAAGTTTATAATGTTTTAGAGTCAAGTTTCAGGAAAAAGCTGAAGTAATGTAGTTTTCCTGTGTTATTCCATCTCTTTCAAATTTTCCACTATGGTAGGTGACTGACACATCAGGATGTGGATTTTTCCCCCAGCATATCTATATGCTGATGCCTTATTTTAGATGCTCTACAATAATGCTCCTGATTCTTCCCTGGATGTCCCGACTCTCCCACTGTATTCTACTTTCTCTTACCTAGGTGTCATGACTTCCCCACTAGCCCTCTTACGTGATGAAAGCTCACTCCATAGTGTGCATGGTGAGCACTATCCCTGCTCCTAAGAGTCACATCACCTCTCATTAGCACCCTTGTGTCTTTGGCACTTTGGCTGTCAATCATTACCTAGTCTATGAATTCTTTGATTAAGCATCGAAAAATAGGAGGCTTGTTAGCACATAATAGAGTCTCAGTAAATACTTGCTAAATAAATAAATAATGGGAATTCCTTGAGAATCTTTGACAAGGAGATAGCATGATTTAATAAAAACCTTATTAAAAAAAAAGAAAGAAAAACCTTTATTATTAATCTGGCAACCCTGTATGACAGAGTCTGGAGAGATGCCGAGCATTTAGCAAGAATTCAAATAAGATGTAATATTGTAAAATTAGAAATTAGGAATAGAAAAGTTTTGAGGCAAGATATAATGAAGAAATGATAAAAATTTTCAACTGAGGGGTGCCTAGGTGGCTCAGTTGGCAAAGCGTATGACTCTTGGTTTTCAGGTCATGGTTTCAGGGTCATGTGATCGAGCCCTGTATTGGGCTCCAAGTTCAGCAAAGAGTCTGCTTGGAAATATTTTTCCTCTCCCTCTCCCTCTGCTCCTCCCCACCCCACTCATGTGCTTGTTCTCTTGCTCTCTCTCTTTCTCTTTCTCAAATTAAAAAAAAAAAAAATCAACTTATTTTAAATAGAGAATATAGGAGAATAAAGAGTAAAGAATAATTGAAAATTTGAGCCTGGAGACTAACGAAATCCTGCTGTCACTAAAGAAATAGGAACTATGTGAAAAGGAGTAGGTGTGAAGAAAATTGAGTACAGAGCTTTGACTGATTAACTAGCAGGAAGGGAGGGCAAAATACCGGAGTCTCGGAGGAGAAGCAGAATCTGCATGCACAGTTAAAGGGATTCGTGTGGGATATGCAGGGGCCAGAGAGTAACAAGAGAAGTGAGAAAAGGATAAATCTAATTTTCTCATCTTTAATTAAGAGGTAGGAAAAGGACGAAATACTCAAGAAATGACTCAGAGAGCTCTATGTTTAATTTTCATAATTTATTGATCTCATCACATCATAATCTGCTCAGATGGTTCCAAAAGGTTCAGAAATGACTGTGCATTCATGCTGGCATCTTTCTTCTGTGTAGTTTCTTGATTCTAGGAATTGGAATTTGCCCCCTTCTTTTGGAGAATATCATCATGAGAATTTATGAAAGGAGCTACACTTGGGACCTTTCTCCTCATTTATACTTCCTTGCTCCTGGACAACAACCACGTGATCCTCTCACTCAACTATTGATCATCAATAAAACAGGTATTCTGTGGTGAATACACCATTCCCAAATGCATTCACTGTTACAAGTAATACTTATAAAACATAAAACATGAGAGGGGAAAAATGAGCTTTTGACTTCTTCAGCATAGGACTGTTCATGAGGCTTGAGGATGATGAATACAAGCCCAAAATGGAAAAGGAATCAGGAAAATATTTGCCAAGGAGAAAAATATTTCCTGGCAGCTGTTTGCAAAATGAAAGCATTTGTAACATCTTGTGATATAACTCCTGTACTATTTCATTTATTGCAAGTGTACAATTCAGTAGGTTTGAGTGTATTTCACAGAATATTGTGACCATCATTACAACTTATTTTAGAATATTTTCATCTCAAAAAGAAATCCCATACTTGTGAATACTCACTCTCACTCACTTTGTCCCCAGCTCTGAGAAACCACAAATTTTCTTTCTGTTTCTACAGATCTGCTACTCTGGACATTTAATATTTAACATAAGTCGAATTATACAAGATATGATCTTTTATGACTAACTTCTTTCACTTAGCACGATGTTTCAAGGTTCATCTCTGTTGTAGCATGTTTCGATATTTAACATTTTAATTGTGGAATAATATTTTATTGTGTGAATGTACTACATTTTATTTATTATTCATCAGATGATGGGTATATTTCCCCAATAACTGGCTATTATGAATAATGCTCCTATACACATCCATGTGTAAGTTTTTATATGAACTCTTTTTTCCTTTCTTTGGGATATAAAACCCAGAAATGAAATTGCTGGGTCATGTGGTGACTATATTTAGCCTTTTGAGGAATGGTCAAACTTTTAAAAAGTGACTACTCCAATTTATATTTATGCCAACAATTTGTGAGGAGTCCAATTTCTATACATTTTCACCCAAACTTGTTATTTCCTGTCTTTTTTTTTTGTCATACTCATCATAGTTTGAATCAACTAGTATCTTGTGGTTTGATTTGCATTTTACTAATCACTAATGACCTTAGGTAGGCATCTCTCCATGCGCTTACTGATCAGTTGTGTATCTATCTTTGGAGAAGTGTCTTTTTTTCCTATTTAACAAAATGGGTTGTATGTTCTTTTTATTGAGTCCTAAGTGTCTTTATATGTTCTAGATACAAGTCTCTGATTAGTTGCAATAGATCCTCATTGTTCACGGGTGAGGTATTTGCAAACTTGTCTAGTCAGTAGCAAAACCAATACTCATGGCTCTCTCATAGCCATTCACAGACATGCTCAGAGAAGTGAAAATTTGAGTCACTGGGCACACACTTTGCACCTGAGGTAGAACAAGGTGACACTCTGCCTTCTTGTTTAAGCTCTCATGCTGTACATAAGTATCCTTTCTGTAGTCTGTTTAGTGCCACATTTTTTTCACAGTTTCATGCTTTTTGTTGGTGATTCTGCTATTGAAAAAGGCTCCCAAGTATGGTGCTGAATAGCTTTCCAGTGTCCCTAAGTCAAGAAGGCTGTAAGGTACCTTACAGAGAAAATACGTGTGTTAAATAAGCTTTGTTCAGGCATGAGTTATAGTGCCACTGGCTGTGATATCAATGTGAATGAATCAACAATATATATACCAAAACATATATAAAATGTGGTGATACATGGGTTGGTCAAAGAAACTGTTGTGACCAGAAGCTCACAGGAACCTAACCCTGTGTTTCCCCTAGGAGCAATAATTAAGAGTTGACTATTTCGGGCAGCCCGGGTGGCTCAGTGGTTTAGTGCCGCCTTCAGCCCAGGGTCTGATGCTGGGGAGGGATCAAGTCCCATGTTGGACTCCCTTCATGGAGACTGCTTCTCCCTCCGCCTCTCTCTCTCTCTCTCTCTCTCTCTCTCTCTCTTTCTCTCTCTCTCTTTCTCTCTGTGTATCTCATGAATAAATAGATAAAATCTTTAAAAAAAGGAATTCACTATTTCAGTGTTTGTGGTGACTTTATAGAATATATGTACCATGAATAATAAGAATCAACTGCAAAAAACATCATCCTGTAGATTGCCTTTTCATTTTCTCATTAGTGGCCTTTGAAGCCTCATGTTTTAATTCATAGGAAGTCTAACTTATTTTTTTTTTCCTTGCTTGTGCTTTTGGTGTCATATCTAGGTAAGCTTTATCTAACCCAAGATAATAAAGATTCACTTCTATACTTTCTTCTAAGGTTTTTGTATTCTTAGTTCTCATATATAGGTCTGTGATCCATTTTGAGTTAATTTTTTGTGTATGGTGTGAAGAAAGGATGCAACTTCAGTGACTATCTAGTTATCATCCTGGGAAGGGATGGCCACCAACCTTTCTCATTCCTTCCAGGTCCAGGTTACAGAAACTCCATCCCAGGCAGTGAAAGGTCTAGAGTTCTCTTCTTCCATCCATCCTCTATTCATAATATGGAAGCTCTATCCTAGGCACAAGAGGCCAAAAATAACAAGGCCCAATTATCCTTGTCTTCAAGGATCCAGTTCTTTCCAGGAAGATACTATAGCCCTAGACTGGGCTGGAAGAAGAAGGATTCCTGGGCTCTTGACCAGATCCAGTCAGAGTGGAGCTTCTGTCATACTAATCGAGGATAGGGAGTGAAGGTATAGGTTTTGGCTCAAATGCCAGTTTCTTAGTGTTCTTACCCAGTGTATTACATTTTTCTTAAATAATTATTGTTTTCTATTTTCTGTATGCCTCTAAGATAATCAGGAGATTTTTAACTTGTTGGATTTTTAGTAATTTTCTCAAGTTGTGATTGCTTTTCTAGGGGAAGGTCCACAAAGCTCTTCATGTCTTCATCCAACAGGTTGTCTTCCTATATCAAGACACATTTTTAAAGTCAATTAATAATCTAGAAGTAGTAAAGTGAGATTTAGCAATTTTTGCGGTTAATTAGTGGAGGTTATATGTGTCATTAAAACTTTAACTGTGAAGGCCACTCATTTCAATAGTCTAGGAAAAATATAGCACCAAATACCATATGGTGCTAAAAAAGACTTTTATCTTTCACATTAGCAATAATCAGAAACAAACAAACATATTATAAAGTAAACTCCATGACAAGTGCATAGATTCTTAATTCACAGTAGCAAATATGTTCTTATGTTCTTTTTTTTTTAATTTTTATTTATTTATGATAGTCACAGAGAGAGAGAGAGAGAGAGGCAGAGACACAGGCAGAGGGAGAAGCAGGCTCCATGCACCGGGAGCCCGATGTGGGATTCGATCCCGGGTCTCCAGGATCGCGCCCTGGGCCAAAGGCAGGCGCCAAACTGCTGCGCCATCCAGGGATCCCTGTTCTTATGTTCTTATGACAGTACATATTACAGTAAGGATCACATAATGACATTAATTATAATTTCACGGTACAACTTGATATTGATTTTCTAAGTTTTGTGGTATACCTAATATATTTAATTATAATTTAGGGGCAAGCATTGATGACTTTATACATTCTGTGGAGCATCAGAACATAGCTTTGGAAGTAGATGTATTTGGAACTAAAAATGGCCTGGATGACCCATCTTATAATGGAGCCATCACAGTATCTGGTAATACAAAGGTATGCTGGTCTCTGTTTCATAATGTTTCTCAAAGGTGTGGAAAGCTAACATAATATCAAGATACTTAGTTCTCCAGGAAACAAAATGAAAAACAAGTACTGCTTTCATTTCCTACTTACTCAGTGATAGTCATTAGTATATTGAATAATTCAATCGCAGTCACCGTCTAACAATACAAACTGTGTGTATTAGCAGAATAAATACTGTATAATACCCACTGTCAAGTGCATATTTAAGTCCAAAGAACTCAGATTTCCTCTCAGGGATTTTATAATAGATATATTCTGAAACCTCTGTTTTATTCTTAAACACTAATAGTTGATTCTAGCCTTAAGCCAGATGTCTGGGGTCCTGAAAATTAAATACAGCCTACATACATATTTTGTTTTACTTATATGGTATTTTTTCTTTGATTATTTGACATCATTTTAAAACCACAACTTTTCATTAAAATATTGAATTTTGACCACTTCAGCAAAAAAAAAAAAATGAAGATCTTTGAGAATTTATAATCTTGCTTTTTATATTTTAGAATTACAGTTTTTCATTAGCGTGCAATACCAAAAGACTAAATTGCTTCCCAGTTCTTATGGATATCATTAGTAATGCGCTACTTGGAATGATTACACCATCAGCACATATCCAAACTGACAGAAGTACATTTTCAAGTGTAAGTATATTGACTCTCCTCCATCAGGAATCTGGACTCTCTTCCCACAGGATCTCCCAGATCACCCCTCTTTGAAGTGCTGCGATCTTGTTCTTGTTGTGTAAACTCTTGCATAATAAATTACCATTTGGATTCATGCTAGCTCCTGGGTGTGAAAAATCAATACGCTTTTTAGAGCTTCCATTTTTTAAGTAATATCTACACCTAACGTGGGACTTGAGCCCACAACCCCGAGATCATGAGTCACATGCTCTACAAGCTGAGCCAGCCCAGTCCCCCCAGAGCTTCAATTTTTTAAATGAAAAACAGAACTAATAAAATATCTTTTCAAGGAGAACGTGAGGTAATGAAAGTGAACTTATACAGCACTGAAACCAGCACAAAAACATTAAGAGGGAAGGAAGGAAAGGAAAGGGGAGGAGGGAAATTAGGAGGAAGACAGAGAGGGGAAAAGAAATGAAAAGAGAAAGAAAAGAAAGAAAAGAAAAAAAAAAGAAAAGAGAAACAAAACTGAGGTCTTATTATTTTTTTTAGAAATGTTAGAAAAGGAAAAAAAATTGGGACAAAGTTCAGGCCAAAATTGCAGAATGGTTACATTAGAATTACTCTAGTTCCTTATAATAAATACTAATTATTTGAGCTTACCCTAGACCTACCAAACCAGCTTTTTCATACCTGGGGGGGAGGGGAAATCCTTATTTCTTAAAAAAAAAAAAAAAAAGCCCAGGTGATTGGACTCTATACAAACCTGAATACCTATTAGAGTTTGTAATTATTCTTTTTTGATTATTTCCTAAATATATTTCTTCCTCTTAGAGAGTTCTTTGAACACAGAGACCATGTATTTTTTTTTTAAAGATTCATTTATTTATTCATGAGAGACACACAGAGAGAGGTAGAGACATAGGCAGAGGGAGAAGCAGGCTCCATGAAGGGAGCCCGATGTGGGACTCAATCCTGGATCCCAGGATCACCCCCTGAGCCAAAGGCAGATGCTCAACCACTGAGCCACCCAGGCATCCCCAGAGACCATGTATTTTTAACACTACATAATATTTTATACATGAGGGACACCTGGGTGGTTCAGTGGTTGGGATCGAGTCCCACATCGGGCTCTCTGCAGGGAGCCTGCCTCTAATTCAGCCTACCTCAGCCTATGTCTCTACCTCTCTCTCTCTCTCTCTCTCTCTCTCTCATGAATAAATAAATAAAATCTTTAAAAAATGTTATACTTGAGATAGGGCCTCGAGCACTAATTAATTTGTTAAATGCATAAATGAATGTCAGAGTTCAACAAATTATCTATATTCCATTCCACTATTGGGTTTTATGATAATATATATGGCTAAGGACCAGGCACCCACATATATATAAATGAATCCACCATTACATTTTTAATTTAAATTTAATTAGCCAACATATGGTACATCGCTAGTTTGAGATGTAGTGTTCAATAATTTATCAGTTGCATAAAACACCCCGTGTTCCTCATATCACATGCCCTCCTTAATGCCCATCACCCAGGTACCCCACTACCCCCACCCACCTTCGTTCCAGCAACCCTCAGTTTTTTCCCTATACTCCAGAGTCTCCCATGGTGTTTCTCCCTCTCTGATGACTTCCCATTCAGTTTTCCTTCCCTTTCCCTATGATTCACTGCACTGTTATATTCCACATATGAGTGAAACCATATGATAATTGTCTTTTCCTGATTATGGAAAGAGCCAAGAACCCACCATTATTTTTACTCACTCCTGCAAGATCTTGGGTTAGCTTTTCACAATGTAGTTCATGATGTGTTCAGGAAATAAAAATCCCTTTCAGTAACAATGTGTAAGAAACTAAATCATTAAAGCAAAAAGTTCTAATCATCCATCAAGTATTAATTAATTTTAGAATATATACTAAGGTTCATTTAATTAACTCCTATCAATTTGCTGGTGTCTGAGGAGGGATGCAAATTGAGCAAATTGCCTTGAGCTTCCATCTATAAAAACATTCTATTTTAGCTACAAGGAATTTGATAGCAACTACCTTACTTGACCTGTATTTATGTGCCCAATATCTAAACTCTATTATTTCCTGCAAATCATTTCATATTCTATGTGAATTTACCAGTTCCTTGTTCAAATAAGAGTTTTCTGTAGTGTCAGACCTTGCTCATGTCCTGCTCAAAGTCATGGACTTACCACTGAGTGTGGAGTCCACCCAGCATGTGAGATATACCGAAGAGATTCGGTCAATAAGCTTAATTAAGTCTCACCTTTCTGTAGTTAGCAGGTGTGTCTCTGATGGCCAGCCTGAAGACGACTGGACTCCAGTTATAACTTTTTTCAGTAATGTGTGTAATCAAACAGCACCTATGTGGATCCTGAAAGTAACATGCGAACTGCCTTCAGGACAGTCTGTGAATCTTCTGTCCTCCAAGACTGTTCTAGACAGGAGCAACCAGATGTGTAGCCAAGTACAAAGATTTTTCTTGGAGATTTCACTTCCCCTTCTAGTCCTCTACTTTATCTCTATTTTTGAACCCTCAACCAATATTTATCTGGTCTTGTGGTGTACCTAGAAAGATTCTTATCATCATTGTGCCCACGAAACATCTGAAAGGATTTTTTGACTCAAGCTATCACATTTGAAATAATTAAATAGGAGTTAAAAGTGGAATGTTTCAAATGAATTATCATTATTTATTATTTAACATCAGAATAAATTTTAGAATCGTAACAGAAGAAAATGACAAATTGGGGACAGGCAGCTGGGTAGCTCAGTGGTTGAGCAACTGCCTTTGGCTCAGGTCATGATCCCAGGATCCCAGGATCGAGTTCCGCATCAAACTCTCCATGGGGAGCCTGCTTCTCCCTCTGCCTATGTCTCTGTCTCTTTCTGTGTCTCTCATAAATAAATAAATTTTTTTTAATTTTTTAAAAAGAGAAAATGACAAATCTACTCCCTTTTTCTTTTCCAACTTTGTAATATCAATTCACTCACCTTCATTGAGTCATTTTCCTTATTCATGAATGCGTATAAAGACAAGAGTCAAGCTTCAAAACTGGATGGATAATAAAAGAGTTTGGCAACCTCAACAGGGCCTTAAGGCAGGAGTATATATAATCAGTTTGATATTTTTAAAAATGTATTCCAGAAAATGAATTTTGAATCTGTTATTCAGCTCACTATATTCTTTGCATTTTCAGGAGAGACAGAGTAATCCATTTGAATTCCCAGGATATACCACGTTCTGGTTGATTCTGGCATCATCTTGTGCTCCTTATATCGCCATGGGCAGCATTGATGATTATAAGGTAATAATGAAACCTTTATTACTTTGTATGAATAGAAGCTGAAGGTAATATAATTAAAGGATTTTCCATAGAGCTATTTGTACACATTTAAGAGAGCAGCCAATTCAGCAGTAAGTCCTAAGATCTAAATTTTTTAAGGCTTTGTAAATATAGGGATAAATAAATTGATCAGATAGAGAATCAGATAGAGAATGATTCTAAAATTTATGTGGATATGCAGAGCCTAGAATAGACAAAATAACTTTTAAAGAGAAAAACGAAGTTGAGTGAGTTATGCTTCTGTCTTCAAGGCTTACCACAAAGTTGTAGGAATGAAGAATGTGTTGCATTTATTTAGGATAGTCATATGGGCTTATGAAACAAAATAGACAATTCAGATATTATTGGTTGATTTTCAGTAAAACTGCCAGGGAATACAGCAAATTTTACCAGAACAACCTGACATTGACATGAGGGGGAAAAATGTTCTTAGCACTCACCTACACCATATGCAAAATATTTTGCTTTTTTTAAAGATTTTATTTATTTATTCATGAGAGACACAGAGAGAGAGAGAGAGAGAGAGAGGCAGAGACACAGGCAGAGGGAGAAGCAGGCTCCCTGCAGGGAACCCGGTGCAGGACTCAGTCCCAGGACCCCAGGATCACACCCTGAGCCAAAGGCAGATGCTCAACCACTGAGCCATCCAGGTGCCCCTACAAAATTATTTTGAAATAAATCATATATGTTGTGGTAGGCAGTTATTTCCTACATGGGACAGAATAAGAATATACCTTAAAAGAAAATGAGAACTTGGAATTCATCAAAGGTAAGACCTTTTGCTCTTTGTAAAACACCAATGATAAAATAAAAAGCTTCCAGCTGGGAGAAAAATATTCACAATGCTTGTACATCTAACAGAAGACTTGCATTGTGCTTGCTTTGGCAGCACATACGTTAAAATTGGAAAGACACGAAGAGGAGTAACATGGTCCCCACACAAGGATGTCACAAAAATTTGTGGAGCATTCCATATTTAAAAAAAAATAATGGTGTCAAGAATATAAAGAACTCTTCTATCTCAGTAATAAAAGAGGCTAATTTTAAAAATGGGCAAGATATTTGAACAAATACTTCACCAAAGAAGATATATGGAAGGAAAACGCTCCCATAAAAAGATGGCTGGTATCATGAGTAATCAGGAAAATAGCCCCAGTGAGGTCCCTCAACACTTTAAATGAAATGAATAACATTAATATCAAGTTTGTGAGGATATGGAGACACTAGAACTCTTATGCATTGTTGGCGGGAATATAAAACGCACGATCACTTTGCTAAGCAATTTGGCTCTGTCTTATAAAGCTAAAAATACATTTATTGTATGGCCCAGAATTTCTCTCCGAAGTATTTATCTGGGAGAAAAGAAAATGTCTTTCTACATACAGACTGGTACATTAACATTCTTGGTAGCTTTATTTGTAATAGGCAACTACCTGAAACAGCCCCAATTTCCATCGAACTGTGAATTGTAAGTAAATCCTTGTGTAGCCATACCATGGAATATTACTGAACAATACAAAAGAAGAAACCACTAAACATGCATCAGCATGGATACAACTTGCAACCATTACACTGAGGGAATGAAGACATAAAAGAGTAAATACTGAATGATTTCGTTTATAGGAAATTATCAGAAAAGTAAAATAAATTCATATTGACAGAAACCAGACCTGTGGTTTCTTGTAATCAGTGCTAAAGGCTATTGGCTGCAAAGGAGTATGGGAAATCGGGGAGGGGGAGTAATGAATATGCTCAATACTTGGGTGATGAGTGTGATACAGGAATACATGCATTTGTCAAACCCCATGCAACTGTATACTTAATAGGGGTATTTTGCATTGTTTCAAAATTGCATTTCAAAAAAGTTAATGAAAAAGAGATCCTTGAAATAAGAGAAAATGATATTTTGAAAACGTGAGCACTTAGATAAAAAATAAATTTCAATGTTCAACTGACGATCTATTTATACATTTTCATTCACAGACCCTCCTTCATTAATCCCAGTGATTTTTAATGTATCTACAAATATTTGGAGCATCTTGTAAGACAAAGATTCTGTTTCAGTATCTCTGGAGCAGAGACAACTTTTGAGTGGCGGTCATAGGATGATGGATTTCCATGACTAATCAACCCAGGCCAACTTGCATTAGCTTTATTTACAAATCTTGATAGAATATCGTTTAGTGGCTCCATTTTTGTAACTTTGAAAATGACCGTGCATAGCCATCTTTATCTGTTTCGATTTCTCCCTCTCCAAAGTAATTCTGTTGTCCAAGAGAAGGGGGTGCTATCCACGTCCTTATTCCCTTCTTGGTGCAGAACCTCCAGGAATCTTGGGGAATGCCATCTGCTGGCCTGATAGAACTGCCAGTCACCTTAGTGTTAACATAGTTCTAACTTAAAAAATGTCTCCCAGAGGAAATGCAAACACTTTCTTTCTCTGGCCAGTGTGATGCCACAATTCCATCATGGTTCTCCCAACATTTTGGCCACTGTCTGTCTGCCTCCATTGGAACTTGTAACTCATTTCCATTGTCTCTAAATTCTGGAACTCCTCAGATCTCAGCCCCTAAATCTCTCTTCATGCTACATTTCATTCTCTCCTAGGCAAGCTTAACTAATCCTAGAGCTCAAGCCCCCTTTACCTAACCACATAGTTTGCATATATATTTATTATATAGGGAGAGCACAAGTCTGTCTCCCCAAAGATTATATATTTTATATACATAAAATACTATTTTTTATTTATGATTATTATGATTAAATTATACATAGATATATATAATATGTTTTTTTATATACTTATATACTGTTTACTTAAAACAGCTTTATTCTTTTAAGTAAGTGATACTTTAGGGTCGTTTGGGCATAGCACATGTTCAAATGTTTATTATCCTTCCAAATATTTATACATATGTACATCAATATTATTACATTCATAAATATTATGTATTTTATATTCCTTGTCATACTCTGAATAAACATACCAAATCACACATTTTAAAACTACTTATCAAGTGATGTGGGGTTTGGCACAAATTAAGCAATTATAATATATTAGGCAATTTCAAGTATATTTTCTCCTTTAAAAATAGTTAAATTCAGGGTGCCTAGATAGTTTAGTTGATTAAGCATCTGCCTTCAGCTCGGGTCACGATCTCAGGGTCCTGGGATGGAGCCCCACGTCCAGCTCTCTGCAGCAGAGAGTCTGCTTCTCCCACTCTCCCTCCCCCACTCATGCTTGTTCTCTCTCTCTCCCCACAAATAAATAAATAAATTTTTAAAAAGATAGTTAATTTGCTGATGGTCTCTAATTACGTAAATGAGGCTCCTGTCTGAGAGGTAATCTGATTTATGCTCCCATACATCATTAATCTCTATTTTGTTTACTGCAGCATTAATACTTAGATTTTCTTTCACATATTTCTGCCAGGTGTGTGATGAATATCAATGTTGTTAGTCACAGCAGCAAACTGATCATTTATGTTTGGAATTATCCATATCCCTTGGTCCAGATGATGCTTATAGCATGATGCAGAATTATTACATATGAAAATTTTGTTTGAATATTTCCTTACATAATCCACATTTTCTTAAACCTCAAATTGAAATACCACTTTGTATCTCTGCTGTTTTTTTAATCAGAACAAAATTCAGTCCCAGCTACGGATTTCGGGCCTCTTCCCTTCTGCTTACTGGTTTGGGCAGGCGCTGGTGGATGTTCCAATGTACTGCTTGATCTTCCTTCTTATGTATTTAATGGACTACGGCTTAAATCTCCAAGAGACTTTCTTTAAAATTACAAGTCAGATTATACAAGTAAGTGACCATCTTCATAGAACAAATATTGTTGTATGATTTAATGAAAAAATTTGAAGGTGTAAACTATTTTCATTGATATTAAATTGTCACTAGTGAAATAACTGTAGAACACTGTGCTCTGACAATCTTTTGGATCCTACTGTTTTCTTAGACTGCATTTGTCTTTAACTAAACACACCATTCCTGTTGATTTCAGATCCCATGTGCTGTTGGCTATTCCACCTCACTTATCTTCTTGACATATGTGATTTCATTCATTTTTCGCAAGGGGAAACGAAATAGTGGCATTTGGTCTTTTGGCTTCTGTATGGTAAGTATATTTCTTGTAAACATTCATTTTTTGTGTTTAAATACACAATTCTGAGCTAGTTCTTTATTTTTAAAAATATTTTATTTTATTTTATTTTTTTAAGTTTTTATTTATTTATTCATGAGAGACACAGAGAGAGGCAGAGACACAGGCAGAGGGAGAAGCAGGCTCCTCACAGGGATCCCAATGTAGGACTCGATCCCTAAACTATGATCATGCCCTGAGCCAAATGCAGACGCTGAAATCCTGAGCCACCCAGGTGTCCCTAAAAATACTTTATTTAAATTAAATTTGCCAACATACATAACACCCAGTGCTCATCCCATCAAATGCCCTCCTTAATGCCCATCACCCAGTCACCCCATCTTCCCCCCTTCTGCAGCCGTTTGTTTGTTTCCCAGAGTTAGGAGTCTCTCGTGGTTTGTCTTCCTCTCTAATTTACACCACTCGGTTTCCCTCCTTTCCCTAATAGTCCCTTTCACTATTTCTTATATATTATATATTATATATATATCTTATATATTATATTTCTTATATTCCACATATGTGTGAAACCATATGATAACTGTCTTTCTCCAACTGACTTATTTCGCTCAGCATAATACCCTCCCAGTTCCATCCACGTCGAAACAAATGATAGGTATTCATCATTTCTGATGGCTGAGTAATATTCCATAGTATACATATACCATATCTTCTTTATCCATTCACCTGTCAAAGGACATCGTTGAGCCAGTATTTTAAAATGTGCCCTCAGTAGAATGATAAAATAAAATTACAGTCTAAAATATTTCCTTAGGATTCGTTTCAAAATCTGCATGTTTTATCTTTCTAATTCTACCCTTATCTCTCTTAAAAATAGCTGCGCTAGAAAGAAACCCTGAAACCATTTGTATCTTCTTTTTTACTGAAAAAGAAATAAGCCCAAGGACCTCCACAAGGCCATACAAGATTACAAATATTGTTGCTAGCACAGTTAAAACTAGAAACTACTTCTCCATAATCTACTGAATTTAATTCCATAAAAGCAATACTTATTTTCGCTAAATTAGAAATGAAAAATATGTTACCTACTCTAATTTCCTGTTATTTCTGGGGCCAGAAAGTAAATTATTAATCCAACAAATATTAGTTGACTTCTAACAATGTGTCACAAACTAAGACTGATAATGCAGAAAAAAATAACAGTTTCAACCCTGAGAGGGTACTCAGAGGGTAAACACAGAGGGAACCGCCACCTATTGAAACAAAGTGATAAGGAAAAGATTATCTCTTTTTTAAAAGATTATCTCTATGACAACCAGAGAAGGGAAAGATTAACTCAGGAAAATGAGAGCACAGACTTCCATGAGGAATTGAAACTGGAAGAGTAAGATTTTAGTAGCTAGAGGAGACTGATGATTCAGTAAATGAAGAGAAATTCGGGGTGTGGGGGGGTACTCCAGGCTTATTCCAGGAACTGCTGATGACCTGGTATGGAAAAGGAAATAAAACAATGTGCAGCCTCAGCATGGCCCTAGTTATGGTAAAAACATTGGTTGGAACCACATTGGCCCTTAATGATGAACTCAAAAATTTATTCTACAGGCTGCAGGAGGCCGTGGAAGCCTAGAGTACAAAAAAGAAATACAATCATAAGTATACTTTTAGGAGTGCTGGGTGGCTCAGTTGGTTAAGCATCTGACTCTTGATTTTGACTCAGGGTTGTGAGATCGAGCCCCGAATCGGGCACCACACTCATCCAGGAGTCTAGCAGAGACTCTTTCTCTCTCTCTCCCTCTGTTCCCCCTCCCCCCGTCCTCACTTGTGCTCTCTCTCTCTCTCTCTCAAAAAAATAAATAAATAAATCTTTTAAGAAATAAAATTTAGAAAGAAAGAAAGAAACATACTTTTAGGAAGAATATGCTGACCATAAAAATGGTCATTAGTAATAAAAGAAATAAAAAAATTTTAGGAGGCTTTAATCACTGCAATGTTTTAGAAGAAAAATTCTGAGAGCTTCCCTTGTCCTGGTGACTATCTCTTATCCCTGAATTTTTAATTTGAGTACTTTCACTGAAGCCACTCCGGGTTGGTATGAGCTTCTATTTCCCCTGGTGTCCCTAACAGAAGTCTTCTCTCACTGTTGCTGTTGTGTCATTCCCATTAAATGTCAATTTGCGTTCCCTATGATTATTGCTTATCTACTAATGTTACCTCCAAGAACAATATAATGCCACCTTTTTTTTTTCCTTTTCTGTAATGAAAGGAGTCCATATATTAGATCCTAGATTTCCCCAGTCCTGTCTCATTCTTGATACACCCAGTTAGAGTAATCCAGCTAACTCACTGAGAGATATGCTGATTTCACTTAAGTTTCTGAGATTGGAGTTGAAATTCGGAATATCTTCAAGATGAGTCATCTCAATTGGGAGCCTATCTGGAAATGCAGACTGGTTAACGTGCACGTTCATATCTTCTTTAGATCACCGCCTTCTCTGTGTTTATACTGCTATTGGACTACCGTGAACATGTCGCACTGTACTGCCTCATCTTTTTAGTACCACAAACCACATTAATTGGCTGTATGGTCTTCTATTTTATTGTAAGTAGTGCTCCCATCTGTCCCAGTGTCCTGGAACTCATAACTAGCTATGGAAGTTACTTAGGGTTGGGACTCTCCTACATGCTGAATATACATGACATTTAAAGATTCCTACCTCATGGATTCTGACTGAATTCCTCCCAGATAGGGCATGTGCTCCAGCTAAACTGTGTCAGAAAACCTGGCCCTCGTTCAGGTGTGGGGAGACAAGGTAATAGGTGGTGGGAAATAGAGCAGCCTTTCTACATTCCTGGGCATGCTCCACTTTAGGGGACAAATGAAATTAAGACCCCTAATTTGGGGGATCTTGAGATTCTAGAGAGGCACTCCATAGGAATAAAGTCCTTTTTTTTTTCCTTGCTGATGAATAGAGAAGTATCAACCAATACAAATATATAGATACAGATGTAGAAGTATAGACTTTTACAAAAGGGAAATAGATATGATATGGGAGTGAAGATGGGAAGAGGCAAAAAAAGGAAGGGGCCTTATGATGGATCAGTGGTCACAGGAAGGTGTGTAAGCTCTCAGAGAAAAGGAGAAACACTTTCTCTCTCATCATTTGGGGAGGCTAACACAGATGTCCAGCATTGTCTCACCATGTAATAGGCTAAATCCTGTTGCTTCGAATAAAAGCACAGTGCCTCATAGACCTTGGGAGGAAGGAATACCACCTCTTGCCACACATTTTGGAATGGACACCTACCAATACTCATGGTGACATCAGGGCATGTGCTAGTAGGGCTGTTTAACGAGCCAGTTCACATTTATATGGATAAAATTCATGAAACGAGAAAACTTAGTATTTAATCATTGTTTTTTCTTTAGCAGCAAGCCATGGCTTATTACACGACTCAGGAACCAAGAAGTGTAGGATCATTTCTGGTATTCTTAATTGTAAGAACACACTTGTCTTTAAAAGTCATTGTGTCTTTTATTGTACTGAATCTTTTTAATTCCTGTACACACAATAAAACTTTTTTTTATGAAGATAGATATGGATATTTGTAGCCCATGGATATAAAGTATTTGTAAGATATGGAACAAATTTTTCTCTAAAGATCAACTGACCAGATAATATGCTTTCCAATTTTTGAAAACACTGTCCTGGTATTAGAGGGAGTGACGTAAAGTAATGGTATTCCATAATTATATTTGTTTTCAATGTTTCTGGAAACAAGATTGAAAATGAATTGGGTAATTTCACAATTTGACAAATAGATTATTGGAAATTCGTAATGATTTTTCCAACTGCATCTTTGGAGAAGGCTGACTATTTCTAATTCACATCTGATGTAAACATTTATCTTAGAATGCTTCTAATCATTCATCCCTCTCTTTCTTCCTAGCCTTTCCTTCATTTTATCATCTTCCTTTTTACTCTTCGATGTCTGGAATGGAAGTATGGAAAGAAATCAATGAGGAGGGATCCCTTCTTTAGGTTGGAGAAATCAAATTGGATTCTTTTATTTCAATCATTAATACTTAAAAAGTTTTTCATACATGAATTAACCAATCAGCAAAGAACTGCCAAGTCCTGGGATAAGCTGGGGTAGCAACAATGTGCCAATATAAAAAAATAGAGATCCAAGTACCTAAATGAAAGATGATTTTAAGTAGAGGAAGAAACAGACCTGAAACATTGACTATTACGGTCTCTGTCATCATGATCAGTGAAAGAGAGGACTAGTTACATGCCACTACTTCAGTTTAAAGAGCCATCAATTTTAATAGATTGGCAATTGAAGGAATACTGCCAATCCAGGAAGGAGGAATGGAATGATCAGTAGGCCAAAGACAAATAATTGTGCTCTTTTCCTCTGGTAGTAAGAAGCCCAACTGGTGGATCACAGACTGGTCCAGTTATTAATGGGACTTAAAAGCTACTGTCCTTTTTTCTTTCTTTTCTTTTCTTTTTTTTTTTTTTTTTTTTTCACCATGCAAGGACATGGCCATAAATATTTTATGCCCTTTTTGTCTCCCATTGGTTTCATCTTTAACTCTTATAGACAGTAGGGTGGATGACTTGCAAGGTGAAAGATGACTTTTAACAAATCTAAGATCAGTATGTGGGACTAGGTTGAGATAAGAGTATGAAGGACCAGACTCAAAATGGAGGAGAAAGTCTGACACATATTCCCAAGAAATGGCCAAGCTTAACAGGAGACCAAGCATCTAACTTGTATGTTCTGAGATCATTCTGACTTCAAATACTTCAAATATTCTGGCTTACCCTCCCCATGGGAATGTAATAATGCCTACATGGTGGTGGTGTTAAAGCTAGGGCTTCCAGAAAAACCACGTCATTAAACTATGCTTTAAAATCCTCTGTTAGATAACAGATACCAAGTTGCCCAGTGATAATGGAAAAAGAATGTTCCATAGATGAGTAGAATGAAAGATACGTATGAAGCAAGGGTCACTAAGTACAACAGTACCCTTCAGAGGAACAAGGTCGGGAAGGGAGGAAGGGTCAGCACACTGAAAGGAGGTGATGATAGTTTAATAATACCCAAAATACTCAAAGCATCAGATTTAAAGAAAACAATATTCTTAACACAAGAATGAAAACCCTCTATCAATGATCCGCGGATGCCTTTTGGTTCTAGAATTTCTCCAAGAAGCAATGATGTGTGTCAAAATCCAGAAGCGCTAGAAGGAGAGGATGAAGATGTTCAAATGGAAAGAGTGAGAACAGCAGATGCCTTGAATTCTACAAACTCTGATGAGGTAAACCATATGGAGTAATCGTATCATCAAATAACATAGAAGTGTGTCAGTTAAAGCGGTCAGTCTAGGAGTCTGATCCTCGAATCATCCTGAGTTCCTCCCATCCATGCAAGCACAGATCACAACTTCCTTTTAGTTATGTAATCATCTTGTTTACATTGAAACAGGTTAAAAGCCATGTTACCTCAGTTCATCATTCTTGGGATAAAGACCAAGAAGTAGAGTACAACTCAAGTTGCAAAAGCCAAGAAAGAATGTGTGAATTTTATTTTTTTTAATTTAATTTAATTTAATTTTATTTTATTTTATTTTATTTTAAAATATTTTATTTATTTGATGCAGAGAAAGGTTTTATTTATTTGAGTTGGGACATGGGGGTCAGGGGTGGAGGGGCAGAAGGAGAGGGAGAATCAGACTCTGCTGAGCAGGGAGCCCAATGCAGGACTTGATCCCAGGACCCTGAGATCATGACCTGAGCTGAAGACAGAAGTTTAACCAGCCAAATCACTTAGATGGCCCAGAACTTGTGAATTTTAGAACAGGAACAAAGTGACACCTTAGCATTGTTCCTTGGAGAAGGTGTGATGTACAGACCACAGGGCAAAGTGTAGTCCACAGCACGTTGCCCTTTGAGCATGACTCAGTACTTCTCCAAATCCCTTTGATCCTGTTCTACGCAGAATAATGTGTGTCTGAGTAACTGCCTTTGTAGGAGGGCAGAATGGCCATATCTTCCCTCCAACACTAAGGACCGGGATTGGAGAATGGCCAATAAACGTGTCACCTAGTAGAAGGTCTTCTGTGATGTCATGGCTTGCGCCATGAGGGGCCAACCCAGTGCAAAGACAGGGCTTCTTCAAAGTTGATGAAGAGAATTAAGGTCTAATGTGATTTACTTGTCATTTACAGAAACCAGTCATTATTGCCAGCTGTCTTCGCAAAGAGTATTCAGGAAAGAGAAAATACTGCTCTTCCAAGAGGAAGAAGAAAATAGCCACAAGAAATGTCTCTTTCTGTGTTAGAAAAGGTTTGACTGCTCCCCCACCCCCACCCCATAGCTCTTCCCCTGTTGGCTTGGGGCCCTCATCAGTTTTATGGTTCTTGAGGAGAATTGTTCTGTACATCTTGTGGTTTCACACACAGACCCATCAGCGGGTGACCTTGACAGCTCCTTTGACGGGTCCCTTTTCTAAGTAAAATTAACTTAACTCCCCCTATAGATGGGGCGGAGTCACCTCTACACGGAAACCATAAGCATTCTATGAAAACAGACCACGGAAGCCATGACATTTCTATTTAACGAGCCTGATTGATTTGCTAGTAGTTTGTTATATTTCACGAGAGAGCTAAGTGGGGTTGTGCCAGCACAGTCTGAAGGCTTGACCAGCAGGTTTGAGATGACCTCATTTTGTGGTATTATCACACATCCTTAGGGTCATAGGAGACAGAGCCTGACACACTGGCTTCCAAGAGAGGCTTTACCCCTTCCTATCAGCGTGACTTTGGGCAGCCAACCTCATCTCTGAAAGCTGTCCCCAAAATGTAAAAAGGGATTATGATAACAACTTATGACAAGTAAAGGAGATACTGTATTTAAGGCACATGGCACAACACTTGTCACATAGCAAGACTTGAGACTTTTTTATTCTTAATTTTATTATTAGAGTCAATTAATATTAAGTGTAACCAACTTTTTTTCAGGTGAGGTTTTAGGATTATTAGGACACAACGGAGCTGGTAAAAGTACATCCATTCAGGTGATAACTGGAGACACAAAACCAACTGCTGGACAGGTAGGTGAATTCTGTGGAGAATATGCTATCTCATGGTGCTCAGAAAAAACTTAAACTGTGAAAACTTAGTAAACAGCAAATCTCATTTAATCGTTAGATGACTGAAGTAGTTCAAGTAGCAGAATAATACATTCATGAATTAACATGATAATACATGGGAAAATTTATCGCTGGCAGGGAATAATTACTTATGCCTTCAGAGACATTTAGAGGGAATATCCTGTATCAGATCAGAAATCATTATCAGAATCTATAAGTCTTATTTATAGTACCATGAAGCATGGGACACCTGGATGGCTCAGTGGTTGAGTGTCTGCCTTTGACTCAGGGCATGATCCTGGGATCTGGGATCGAGTCCTGCATTGGGCTCCTTGCAGGGAGTCTGCTTCTCCCACTGCCTGTGTCTCTGCCTCTCTCTGTGTGTCTCTCATGAATAAATAAATAAAATCTTAAAAAAATATATAGTACCATGAAACAGATGGATTTGCACTTTTATTTTCTTACCAACTGTTTGCTTCCATTTATTAACAGTGAGTACAGTGTAACACATTACAATTTGCTTTTTTATTTTTTTTAATTGAAGTATAGTTGACACACAGGATTAGCAGTTTCAATGAACATTGTCTTCCCAGTATGTAATGCTTTCATCTGAGATTAAAATGTTTAAAAAAAAAAAAAAAAAAGGCAGCCCTGGTGGCTCAGCGGTTTAGCGCCACCTTCAGCCCAGGGCGTGATCCTGGGGACCCAGGATCGAGTTCCACATCAGGCTCCCTGCATGGAGCCTGCTTCTGCCTCTGTCTGTGTCTCTGCCTCTCTCTCTGTGTCTCTCATGAATGAATAAATAAAATCTTTTTTTTTAATTTAAAAAAAACCTTTGTAAGCAATTATATTCATTGTCCTTCACAAAGTGCTTGGATCCTGAGACATATTTTTGTAGAAATACACTGTTTCTTGGGAGAGTTCTCAAGGATTGACTCAAAATTGAGCAAAAGTGATGTGAAGTCAACTTGAATTGTACATGGAACTGAACTGTGTAAGGTGGCCAGACACAAGAAAAAGAGCTCAGTTTTATCAAAGAGAGAGACAACACGAGGTATAGAGAACACATTTCCCCAAAAAAACTATGGTGGAAAATAGAAAACCTTAAGAGCTCCTTTGGAAAGGATGTACAGGGATTGTGGAGAATGGAATATAAGGCACCACACAGCCCAAAAGGGAAAGGACCTCCAGGAATGGGATTGATGAATATCCCAGCAAAGAGGGAGGAGAAAACAAAGATTCACAATCCCTCCAAAGCCAAGATGAGATCATGTGTTTGTGAATGAGGCCACTCAGGAGTGTTGGTGGCTCGCTCAACCCTAACTGGACTCCTTAGTTTTGTGGAGACCATTCCTCATTAAGCATGGGCTAAAAAGGAGGTAGTATCTGTTCATAGGTATATGGTAATGAAATATTTTATTTTTTTTATCCTTCCAGATATTTTATTTTTTAATTTGTTTATTTTTATTGGAGTTCAATTTGCCAACATATAGCATAACACCCAGTGCTCATCCCGCCAAGTGTCCCCTCATCAGCCACTCCAACCCCCCGCCCACCTCCCCTCACTACCCCTTGTTCATTTCCTAGAGTTAAGTGTCTCTCATGTTTTGTCACCCTCACTGATATTTTCACTCATGAAAAGGAGTGGAACTCCTTTCCCTTTATTCCCTTTCACCAATGTTTATATTCCCCAAATGAATGAGACCATATAATGTTTGTCCTTTTCTGATTGACTTACTTCACTCAGCATAATACCCTCTAGGGCCATTCACATCGAAGCAAATGGTGGGTATTTGTCATTTCTAACGGCTGAAGAATATTCCATTGTATACATAGACCACATCTTTATCCATTCATCTTTCGATGAAATGAAATATTTTAAAAGGTTAAGTAAGATCTGAGTTAACAAACTGAACTGTTTGGGTGTCATGAAATTAGCTTTAATTGGATCAGCCCGTGTGATCTTTATTTATAAACAATGCCATTGTCCTACTTATTTTCAACAACCTCTTGCTGCACTGAGGCTGAAGGACCCCCTCTCTCCACCCTGCTGGCTCGTCCAAAGGGGCCTTGGTCACGTCCCTCCCTCTTTCTGCACCTGGCCCCCAGCTGTGCCTCGGGTCTGAGGACACATCCAGCCTCATCATGGCACAGGGCTTTGCTCTGGTTCTTGACTCTGCTCCAAATTCCTTTCGTCTGGACTCTTCCATGGCATATGCCCTCTCGGTCTTCCATTCTGTGGTCCCTCAGCAGAGGGTCTTTCTGTAATCATCCTACCCAGTCACCTTCCCTGTTAGTCCTCTCCTCAGTATCCTGACTTACTTCCTTTATAGCACCATTTATTCCAGTAGCTCATTTTTCTTCTTGTTTATTGCCCAGTTCACTCGGTAGAACGAAAACACCCAAGAAACAAGGGTGCTAGGCCTTCCATTCCCCCATGTATCCAAAGCAGACAGCACAACATTTGTTACGTACTCAAAGAACATGTGATCACTGAGTGTGTTCAATAGCAAGTACTTAAATTCATAAATTCATATACTTATTTTCTGACTATGATGAGAAAAATTGGATATAAACTGTTGGCCATGATATTTGTGAGATATTTGATTTTTCAGCTTAGATTAGGTGGTGCACACAGTGGTCGCTCATGGGTTTACTCTCTGACAACATCTCTCCAACGTGGAATGATTACAGGTTATTCAACTTAGTTAGGACCTAGAGAGTCTCTAGTTGTTCTAGGTTTGGTAAAGAGAAAGAGGCCATTGAGAAATGCAGGAAAAACAAACCCCAAGGGCAGGCTCTGAGAGTGAACTTTTCTCTGCAGGTGCTACTAAAAGGGAGCAGCGGGGACGGCTCCCTGGGCTTCCTGGGTTACTGTCCCCAGGAGAATGTGCTGTGGCCCAACCTGACTGTGAAGGAACACCTGGAGGTGTTTGCTGCTGTAAAAGGGCTGAAGAAGGCAGACGCGGCAGTCACCATCTCCAGGTAGGTGGGAGCCACACCTTTTCTGTTCTACAGGGGCGGGAGAGGGTTGGGAGTGAGGAACTTCACTATCAGTTCAGGACAGGAGACTCCGAACCCTGACCCAGATCAGACCACACTGAGTAGACTCCCTACTAGAACCTGGTTTCCCGGATTTCCAAGTGTTCATTTTCTTCTCATGTTAAATATCAAAATAGTAACCATTGGGGAAAGTTATCAAAAATACTAAAATTTAAGTATAAACTATTCATCCTAGAACAGTTGTTTAGAAATCATGATAGGGGCTTATGATATTCTTTTAAAAGGGAAAAGTGTCTACCTGGAGGGATCAGACCAGCCAGTTTAAGGTTGCCTGGCATTGGGGCACCTGGGTGGCTCAGTGGGTTGTGTGTCTGCTCGGGTCATGATCTGGGACCTGGGGATCGAGCCCTGCCTTGGGCTCCCTGCTCAGCAGGGAGTCTGCTTCTCCCTCTCCCTCTGCGTCTCCCCCATGCTCCTGCTCTCTCTCTCTCTCAAATAAATAAATAAATAAATAAATAAATAAATAAATAAAATCTTTAAAAAAAGGAAAAAGATTGCCTGGCATCTGTTTTCCAAAGTGCATTTCTGAGCTCTGCTCCCCATCCCTCTAACTGGGTGACCTGTCCTCCTACCCACTTCCTTAGTGGAATTATATTTGCTTCAGGTTGGCAGATGCGCTCAAGCTGCAGGACCAGCTGAAGCTGCCCGTGAAGACCTTATCCGAGGGAATAAAGAGGAAGGTAAGAGGGGAGACTCAGTGTTACTCTGCGCACCCTGCCTGTCGGTGCCAGACACACTGTTCCTCTCGTTCCAGCTGTGCTTTGCACTGAGCATCCTGGGAAACCCATCCGTGGTGCTTCTGGACGAGCCGTCCACGGGCATGGACCCCGAGGGGCAGCAGCAAATGTGGTGAGGACCGCTACCTAGTCAGGGCATCTGTGAATTGTCCTACTTGTGCAAAAATGGTCCCTTACACTCTTTCTTAGTGTTGGGCGGGGGGGCAGGGGCAACACCTCTCCCTATGGTTAGTAACACCAGTATTTTGCAAACCAAAACCCAAACCTTTCCCCTGATACTATTTCATCATTGGAGAGAGAACAAACATCAGCAGGACCCAGACACACTGTCCCACCGATCTTTCAGGTAGTGGTGGCGCATCTCTGGGCCACAGTCACGGTGTCCAGGGCCCCGGCCGGAGGGGAATGAATGGTCATGCCCATTAGGTTGTAAAGGTTGGGGTGGGTTCTGGATGTTGTCTCGAGTATTTATTCTGCATTTATCTTCTCCTACGAGGTGGTGACACCTCTGCTGTTGGATTCTAGCTCTCCGTTCCTTGGCACAGCCTCTTCATACGCAGTCTCTTGCTCAGCATTTCTCTTTCAACCCCAGCCTCGTGAGAAACGCTGTTGTCTGTGCCTTGCTCCTCGTCCACTGCCAGCCTCCCCTTCACCAGCCCTCACCCGGCTCCCCCTTCCTGACCCCACCTGCCCCCTCCAGGATTCCTCCCTTGCTTATGCTCCTTTTGTTAATTGCTCACAGGCATGCCAGTTAAAAATTCTTTTCTCTGCCCATTTAATGTTGTTTTTTTTATTTTTTTGCCCATTTATGATGAATTAGAAGGCTTTCTTAATTGCAAATAGTCTTTTGACGATTCAGGCAGGCGATCCGGGCCACCTTTAAAAACACAGAGAGGGGCGCCCTCTTGACCACCCACTACATGGCAGAGGCCGAGGCCGTGTGTGACCGTGTGGCCATCATGGTGTCTGGAAAGCTGAGGTGGGTGCCTGTCCCCACCCACACTTGGGCTCCAGGTGCACGGCTGGGGGAGCTTGCGGACAGTAGATCTCTAGCTACTGCACCTGAGGCTAACACCAAGGCCCTTGAGACAACCCTAGCGGCAAGTCAAGAGTCTCAAACATTGTGTTCCCTGTCTCCTTCCCCTTACTGTGACCACCTCATCCACCTCTGACTTCCAGATGTATCGGTTCCATCCAACACCTGAAGAGTAAATTTGGCAAGAATTACTACCTGGAGATGAAGGTGAAGACCCCTGAGCAAAGGGAAAGTCTCCATCAGGAAATTCTGAGGGCTTTCCCCCAGGCGGCTCAGCAGAAAAGGTAAAGATGCTTGCTGGTTTGGATCTGATACCAAATGTCACCTTTTCCTCACTGGTTTCACTGATTTGTGGTGATTGAGAGTCCATACTTAGCCCAAAAGGAAACTTGCAAGACATTATTTGTTGGCCACCGCAGAAACTTAATTTAGAAAAGAGAAGAGTTGATGGAAAATCAGACATAGCCTGTGTCATGGTCCTACTATGTGCCAGATACCGTCCTGGTGTTGTGCTGGCTTATTGAATCCGCAATGAGTCTTTCCAAGGTAGACACTGTTGTTCCAGTGAAAAATCAGATGGTTTCCAAAAGGTACTGTGAGAGTCTGGCCACGACAAGATCATAAGAAATGGAATTGATTGTTATCTTTTAGAATAGGAAACTGATAAGTTACCATAACAGAGCTAACAGGTGGCATAAGTAGAATATAATTACTTTATTTCAAATCTGTTAACACTATGGTAATGGAAGAGCTCTCAGGAAAATAGTAAAAAAATCAAAGGGTAACTTTAGGGTCATTTTTAACACCTAGAATTTACCTAGAAGACAGATGATTTAGGAGGTAGGGGAGGAACCAGATAGGAAAAGGTAATAATAAGTCATAATTATACAATCAGAAAAGGACAAACAGTGTATGTTCTCATTCATTTGGGGAATATAAATAATGGTGAAAGGGAATATAAGGGAAGGGAGAAGAAATGTGTGGGAAATATCAGAAAGGGAGACAGAACATAAAGACTCCTAACTCTGGGAAACGAACTAGGGGTGGTGGAAGGGGAGGAGGGCGGGGGGTGGGGGTGAATGGGTGATGGGCACTGAGGGGGGCACTTGACGGGATGAGCACTGGATGTTATTCTGTATGTTGGTAAATTGAACACCAATAAAAAATAAATTTATTAAAAAAATGATACAGTGGGAAAATATATTTCTACACTGGAGTATAGATATCAAAGCAAATGCCATTCCTCAGTGTGCAGCCCATGACTGAATAGAAATAGGTCATAAAGGCACAGGGAATGAATAGAATAGATGAGAATGATCGCCCCCATAAATAGAGAAAATCGCATCTTCAGAAATGAAATCTAAATCTTCTTGGTTTTCAAATGCTAAAAAGACAAACGTTAATCTGGGAGACAAATTATCTTTTAAAAAATTGTGGCTGAGCATTATTTGGTGCTTAATTCCTGGCAATTTCTAGGCGCCTCATCAGAGACTCAGTTATATCATCCTAATTAGGAAAGCACTTTGAGGAGCATGGGGAAGGTTGGAGAGGCAAGAGTTCTCTAGAGAAAAGACCAAGTCCCCACCTGAGTTGGGCGACTTGAAGAAACTACGTGGCATCGGTCCCAGCCTGGAAGATGAAGTTGGAGGAGCCAAGTGCCCAGCTGGAAAGATGAGGTGGCAGGTGGCTTTGGCAGATGTGCACGTTTCCTCTGCACTGCACCTGCCCTCCCCATCCCAGGAACCAAGGACCTGAGCCTCCCCCGGTCCTCCCCCAGTTCTCCTTGTGAACAGCCTCCCCCCAGGCATTTTGCCTGCACCATGCTGCCTCTTATTGATGAGGATAACGACCAGAGACAGGGCCGCAGCCAGCCTGCACCTGCACAGGTGGTCTCAGCCTCAGCCCCGCCCCTCTCCCCGCAGGTACTCTCCTGTGATGGTCTATAAACTGCCAATGGAAGACGTACGACCTTTAGCGCAAGCTTTCTTCACATTAGAGAGGGGTAAGAGTCATAAACTTTGAAATGAGATCCCAGGAAGCAGGTCATCCCAAGTCATAGACTAGTCCATCGACCTGATGCAAAGGGAATGTGAGCTAAGGGTTCATTTTAAAGATTTTATGTATTTATTTGAAGAGAGAGAGCACCTGAGCAAGAGGGAGGGGCAGAGGGAGAGAGAGAATCCCAAGCAGACTCCCCGCTGAGTGTGGAGCCTGGCTCGGGGCTCGATCTCACAACCCTGAGATCCTGACCTGAGCCGAAATCAAGAGTCGGGTGTTTAACTGTACCACTCTGGAGCCTCTAAGGTGTTAATTTTTAAAATTAAAAATCCCCAATTGAATTTTAGGGGCACAGAATCAAAGAAGTGGAGGCATTCTGTGTGTGTTGGGGGATGGGGGTTAATGGAAGTGATTTTACTTCTGCTTTGTGGGGTTTTACCCATGTGTTTATCCATAATATATATGGAGAACCTAGGTCAAAATTCAGTTGTGTCTTTAAAAAAAACAAAAAACAAAAGAGCATCTGGGTGGATCAGTGGTTGAGTGTCTGCCTTTGGCTCAGGTTGTGATCTCGGGGTCATGGGATCAAGTCCCACATCGGGCTCCCTGCATGGAGCCTGCTTCTCCCTCTGCCTGTATCTCTGCCTCTCTCTCTGTGTCTCTCATGAATAAATACATAAAATCTTTTTTAAAAATTCAGTTGTGTATACATTCAAGGAGGATACTTTCTTTGGGAACACTAAGGTGTGATGCATATTTACAATTTAATTTTATAGGGCCTTGCATATTATTTTATGGCCTTAGGCTATGTATTAAGAAACTGGCCTCCTGTCTGGTCATGAAAACAATCTCTGTGTGTGTCTGTTGTGCTTCACCACTGACCTCACCACATCCACCATCACCGCCCCATGATTTCCTGCCCCCCCGAGGTCATGAACTCCACCTCTCTGAATTGTGCTGGCTGAAACTTCCTCCCTATGCTCTTTTCATTGTCACAGCTCTTTTTTTTTGCTTGCTTGTCACCTTCCCTAGAGAAGGGTAGTCACAGCCCTGATAGGAGGGCAGCAGCCTGGAAATATGTCACCAATGGTACTGGGCTGGTACTGGCCACAGTGCCAATCTGGGAGTGCTTTTGGGACCACGTGGTCCAGAAGGTTGGGGTGCTTGGTGCAGAGAACAAAAAGGGGGTATCACTATGATCATGAAGACTATTAGCAGGGGTACAAAGAGTCTTCTAGAACCAGGAGCCTTCCCATCTATTCTGGTCAAGGAGAAAGGCTTTCGACTCAAGTTAGGACCAAGCTGTCACAGCAGGAAGAGGGTCACAAAAGCTATCTGTTCCCTAGGAAACCTCAGGCATCTTTCTCCATAATCTGAGGCTTCCCTTTGCAAAATGCATCTACCTTCTACCTCTTCTTGTGCTGCATGTGCAAAAACACTGACTCACATCCAGGGAAGGAAACCTTTTCAGCACCGTTTCCTCTTTAAATGTACTTTTCTCCCCAAACCCAAGTGAATGCACAGCTCTTTTTTGAACTGCACGCTGTACTTAAATCAGGACCATTTTTATCGAAACTTTTTTATGTAAGATGTTTTTGAAACTTGCTGTTTGTATGGCATGCTGAATTCTAAGACCGTCTGGATATAAAAAAATAATAATAATAGTAGATGAACTCCTAACATATGTCCGTCCTTCTGCAGTTAAACAGAGCTTCGATTTGGAGGAGTACAGCCTCTCCCAGTCCACCCTGGAGCAGGTGGGTCAGCGGTAGGGACCCTGTGTCATCCGTGGAACATCCATGTACAACATGTGCATGCACCTTGCACTCACTTGGAGCTACAGGGGGCAATGTGACATCTCCGTCTCTCTCTGTCTTGCCCCTCTCAGGTTTTCCTGGAGCTCTCCAAGGAGCAGGAGCTGGATGACTTCGATGAAGAACCTGACCTTTCAGTGAAGTGGAAGCTCCTCCCACAGGAAGACCCTTGAAGCCCCAAGCTCCTCCCACAGAGAGACCCTGGAAGCCCCAAATACTTTATGTTTCCGTTCAAACCTGTGGTTATTTTTTAAGACATTTATTTTTATAGCATCAATGTCATATTTTTAGAAAGTATATTATAAACCCAACATGATTCTTCCTGCGGTGGAGAGGAAGAGCAAGGGCAGGGCCATTGCAGCCACCACATGAACAGAGGCATGTGGCTGAGCCCACCTCCCAGTCATCGCCTCTGTGTCTTTGCGGGTCACCTTGATTCTACTTTTTTGTACAATATCGAATAAATTCACTTTTATGAAATTGTTTCATTTTCTGAGTATGATAAGTACATCTTGTTTAATTTTTTAGCAGAACCTTGAAATTCTTTTCTCTAATCTAGACTGAGAAGTCCATGCATTTATTCTTCTACCAGTTTTATACTTTGTGAGCTGATATTTTAGTAAGAATTTTAAGTGACCATGTCAAAAGCATCATACTTTTTGAAATAGATTTTCATATATACTCTTATGGCTAAAAATATTAAACCATTTTTGGTCATAATATCCGATGTCTATATATTTGAAAACATATCCACTGGTAACACTGTCAATAGCATTGAGATAGTTGCCATTCAGAATTTATTGTAGTTCTTAAATTTTCATAAATCAGTGAAGTCCCACATTCATTGAATTTTAAAAACAAGGCTTTAGAGTTGCCTGTTTTTGTAATTGATATTTCGTGGCTATTTGCCACTTGATCTAAGAATGTTGATACATGTAGTAACAAGTCAATTGACCGAGTTGGTGGGGAATATGAATCTCATATGTGCAGTTTTGAAATACATTTTCTATTTCAAGTATTTTCATGTGTCTTTTTCTTGACTAAGTGGCCTCCATATTCACAAATTCATTGAAATCAAATTGAAAAAAATTGCTCAAGAAAAAAAGAAAAAGAAAAAATTGATCATGTGAGAGCTCGTTTGTTGCCTTAATCAACATATTACCAAATGTAAAGAAAGAAAAAACACCACACCATGATTGAAGAAGTTAAGGGTGGTGGCAAACAGAGATATTTCCTAGAACAATGTTTCTAAAAAATCACTGCATGTGATTATCAAGCAGAACATGTAGTTAAACAAGATTTTCTGAGTTGGGGAAATGACTCTCTGATCAGTCTTTCCGTATCCTTTTTTCCCTCTGGAATCCCTGACCCTGTCAGACTCCAGTAAATTTGAGCAGCCTAGAAAATTCTGTTCTAGATAACCCTTCCCACAGCCTCTTCCCAAGGTCCATTTGCTCATCGGGTGCTGGTGTGTGGTATGTGTCAGAAGGCTGGTTTGTGCAAGCACAGCACCCCCTGAATGCCGCTCCAGTCACTACCTTGAGAAGGTAGGGATCCTGTCCTCCCTCTGTATTCCCCTCAAGCAGAATGTCCTGAAGAACATGCTATTCAGCATTCCAGGTCAGGGGCCCCGAGGGTGGCCAACCTGGAGCACCTCCTTTGTAAGAGAATTATCCAGATAGCAGATTTTGCTCTCCTTAGAACACTGGCCCTGCAAGAAGGAGAGAAGCTACAAGTAGTTGCAAAGCCAGTTGATAGGCTATAAAACCTCACTACACATGGGTCCACACAGTGGATACTTTGTCCACTTGCTGCCCCTGGATGCCCAGTACATAAGCCCCCCACCCCCAGTAAACCTACATCTCCATCTCCTTGGGTCATTCCTTCAGTCTCCCTGGGCCATCACCCAACCTCGGTTTAGAGTTTGTGTGGTTGGGCCACAGAGCTTAAAATAAAAACAAGAGTAAAAAGCTAAGAAGGCAAAACTCAGTTCTTGCCTTCTGTGACTATTGCTGTGTGACTCAGAGGTTTACAGGTTGGCCTGAATTCAATCTGGGGTCTACCATTCCCGACCTGTGCACACCTAGTTTACCATTCACAATATGGAGCTACCGGTGCCCATCTCAGAGGTAGTGGTACCCAACGCATAGGGTTACCATGACAACCCAAAGTGACAAACGCAGTAACAGAGCCAGCTGCCGTTCGCTGTCACCAGTGTCCGGTGTCTCCAAGAAGCTGTCCCCACAACCACACATCCCGAAAGGCTCCCTCTCATCCATAGGCCCTCAGTTCTCAAGGATACATCAACATGCACCTGCTTCACCACATTTTCTAAGGGCCAGCTGAGGTATCTATAAATAATAACACCGAACAGACTTATTTTCAGACACAAGCCATGCCTCCTTGACATTATACAGTTGATTGAAAAATAAAGATATGGGTCCATTAGCTGGGGTGTCATTTCTACCATGCCAATCAATTTGCTAGTTGAATCTTTCCCTTGAATACTAACTCTACACAACCAAAGGAAAGGCGAAACAAACAAAGTCGTAGAAGACATCGTATCACAACCCAAAGGAATAATACAAACTAGCTCTGTTTCATTTGAAGTTATCTGGGAGGTCAGTGGGAGACACCTCTTGAAGGTAGCAGAATTTTAGCACCAAGTAGCTTTTTTACTCGGCCTGTGAATCGAACCAGCCTTAACCCTCCAAACAACCAGGTCTTTGGACAAATGAAAGTGACAATGGTGTCAAACCTAAGCTTAATTTTTGTACTTTCTCTCCTGCAAGGAAAAGCCTACCAAGTCTTCACATGGCTTCCTGTGGGACCATTGTCTGGCATTGGCTTCACTTGATACACCTGCCAAGGACATCTGCTATATCGCAGACATGGTGCTGCACTCAATATGGTGAACTATGAAATGGTTGATGACCACATGGGGGAGGTTGACATTTTCTGAGGCCAGTGAGGAAACCTGAAATTAAAATCACAGACTAGCTCGGCAGATTTTACCCCCAACCTGTAACAGCCCATTATATCTGCAGGCCACTGAAGGCACAGAGCGTTGCTGGGCTAAAAATAACTCATTTTGCTCCTTATGGTCAATCTTTCTCTATCCATTCTTTTTGTCTCATCTCACTTGTGTCCTATAATATTTTTCTAACTTTTTCTGGTTTTTTGTTTGTTTTGCCTTTCCTTTGGTTGTGTAGAGAACCAACAAAATAGCATTTAAGGAAACATTCAATTAAAGTCATTGATTAGGGCACCTGGGTGGCTCAGTCAGTTAAGCATCTGCCTTTAGCTCAGGTCATGATCTCAGAGTCCTGTGATCGAGCCCCATGTGGGGTTCCCTGCTCAGTGGGGAATCTGCCTCTCCCTCTGCTACTCCCCCTGCTTGTGCTCTCTCTCTCAAATAAATAAAATCTTTAAAAAAAATAGTAGATTGACTAGCATGGTAGAAACAATACCCCAGCTAATGGACCAATATCTTTATTTTACAGATGTACAGCGTCAGGGGTCATGGCTTGTGTCTCCTTGTCCCCAACTTCATCTTATTCCAGTCTCCATGCTTGATCCCTTTCCAGCTCACTTGTTGGTTTCCTCTCCTTCTATTTGGATCTATGTCACTTTCAGATCCTTTTCTATGACGTGGAAGTAAAACTGTGGGGGAGAATTTTCCCACAATTCAAAAAAAAAAAATACAGTCTTCCAAGATCCCAGAGAGGTCAAGTAATACATTATGTTGAATAACGAATGCTAAAGGCATCAGGGTAAAAAAATGCAATGACTTTAATATGGTGAGACTCAAGTGTCTCAGGAGACGTCCTTTGTCTACTTCACTCGAGGGGGCCATGCACAGCTGTGAAAGAATTAAAGAAACAACTAAAGCAGCACCATCATGTCACATAAAGGAAATGCAACATTTTGAAGGGAGGAGGCTTAATACTCTTTTTATAAATTCCAAAACGTCCCTAACATTTTCCTGGTGATTTAAAATTCATGTCTTCTTCCTGCTCCTCACCTCGAAGAAAAAAAAAATACATGACATATAAATTAAATAGAGATTCTAAGGTTGAGGTCTTAACCCCTGGAAGCCTGAGTGACCTAAGTCTCACTATGGGGATTGAGAGGTAGCTTGTACCCAGGTTCTAGAGAGGCCGATGCTGCTCTCCTGCCACCAGTCAGAAAAACAGACCATAAAAGGTGCCAAGAATTCTTATTATCCTGCTGAGTTGAAATCTGACTTCCTGGCCTGGTTGAGGTGACCCTGAACTGAAGGAGAAGAGACATTTCCAGCCTCTATAATACCGGAAAGTGCTCAAGAAAGGATAGCATAGATGTTGGAGTCCAATTTATTGAATGCAATGAAACTGTCCAATAAAGCAGGGCAAATGGTGGGCGTGACTGGGAGCTACTTTAGATTGGGTGATATTTTAGAAAAGGAGACATTTGAGCCGAGGCCTGGAGGTCAGTCAGGAGCCAAGTATGTGAATGTCTGAGGGAAAGAAGTTTTGGCAGAGGGAAAAGGAGATGCAGAGGTCCTGAGGTAGGAATAATTGTTGAGGAACCAAACTTCCTGTCCCTTCAAAGGTCCTTCTGGCTGGGCTAAGAATGAAATTGACGTGAGACAGAATAACAGGGGAAAATCAAATTTCATAGGTGTACATATGGGGAATCCACATAGACATGGAAATTCCAAAGACAGGCTTGGAATATATGTCATTCTGAACTAAGGAGAAGAGAGGATGGATCTGGGATTTTCAGAGGACAGGAATGCACTTCACAGGGTGGTAAGGAGAGCAGATGTTTGACAATTAGATGTTTCCGTTCCCCAAATAAAATGTATCTCTGTTAATAACCCTTATTCTGCCAAATACCCCCAATTTAGATTCTTCTGAGTGGTTAAGAAGGACAGAAGTTCCTTTTGAGCCCACAGGGTTTCAAGTGCCTTCAGCTCAAAATAATCCACATGCCAAAGTAGCCCATTTGAGGAAGAGGGTGTCCTGAACTCCCTTACAATCTTGATGTGTTTAAGGAACAGAAAGACTCCATGTTGCTGGAGTCTCAGAGCAGTGGGTAGAGGCCACATCATATGAGGATCCATAGCCTGAACAGGGAGCTTGAATTTTATTTTAGTGCAGTGGTGGATTTTTTTAAAAAAAAAAAAAGAACAAGTGAGAGATACCCAGGAAAACTGAGTAACTCCCTGAAATGGCCCAAGCCATCTCTCTAAGTGCCATCTCCAGCAATAAACAAAAGATGGTGGGTGGCAGGGGAGAGCCAGGCATGGGAGGTTTTCGGGAAAGCACAGTACAGAAGGGTGAGGATGTTGGTTAAGCCAATGTCTTCTCCACTGATAACAGTTTCTAGAGATTTCATCATCCTCCCCTTCCCAGTACAGCCAGGGAAACACCCTGACACAGGGAGATTGCCCTTATAAATGTACATTTCCCTTACCAAGGGGTAACTTCTACTTGGTTTTCAGAGCTTTTCCTGGGTCTGCTGTTTCTTAAAAATAAGCAGCTCAGAATAATCCCTATGCCAAAGAGACATATTTTGGAGTGGTTTATTTTGCTCCTTGACAAAGGGGAAGGGCTATGTCTCATTTGTCTTTTGTATCCCCAGTTACCAATACATACTATATGCTCAGGAAATATCAGGTAAATACTCGGAGAAGTGAAGAATATCTGTGAGAGTAAGGGAAAAATTATCTGAGACAAATTGTTCATACTTCAAAATAAGGTGTGTGGCTGAAAATAACCTGAACATTGCTGGACCAAAGGGCTATGGGTCATTTGAGCAGCAGATGAGTCTTCTAATTACAATCTGTGAGCTTCTGAGACCCCCAAAAACTTGAAAATTGAATGACAAATGAAAATCACAAAATAAATGGCTAGGAAAATAGATCAAAGTTGAGACGGGTGGTTTGCTTCTTTCCAGATGAAAAATACATGACATATATTATCTTCTCTCCTAGAGAAGTCTTCTTATTCATTTCTTCAATAACTGAATATTTATGAGCTCCTATGTGCCAAACACTGACACTCTTACAGGAATGGCAAGTAAAGTAAAATGCTATCAGGAAGGAGAAGGAAGAGGACTTCTGTTAATTAATCAACTACTCTATACCAGCTATTCAGGCTCAACCTTAAAAGGATGATTATTATCACTCTTCAGTAAGGAAACTTACTGGCAGTTGGAATAACTCACCTATAATCACATGGTTGACAGAGCTGGAATTTGAATCCAAGTTGGTCTCGTTCCAAAGCTCCCATGGTTATTCCAGTGTCTCTAGAATGAAAATAGAATATGATAAATGCCATGCTAACATAATTACCTAAAACCACAGTGGTGGCAGAGGAGGGTAATTGACTCTTGGCTCTTCCTGATAGCATTAAGTTTGAGGCAGAGAAAACTTCAAGGTGTCCTTGAAGTGAGGTCCTAAAGAAAGAAGGAGGTAAATGGCAAGCCTTCAAGAGGGAGAACAAAAAGCACATAGAGTGATAGGAAGTCATGAAACTGATGACCCAGTTGCCATTCCAATCTGGAGAAGACCAAGACCAATGAACTGTGAGATAATTATTTTACTGCCTAGAGAACTGAAGGAGGGAGATTGGGAAGGGGAGACTGAAAAAGTTCCCAGGCCCACTTTTTTTTCAGATCTGAGCCTTGAACCCAAGATTATTTGCCCATTGTTTGTATAATGGCCATGGCCATGGTTCGTGGCCATTCAGTGGATGTTCTTGGATTTGTCACAACATGCAAACCACAACAGCTGGGCATTTAGCTGCAGCTGTCTAAGCGGTGACATATCAAGTCTGTGCTTATTGGAGCCTCTGTGGGTCCCTTTATAAATAGCCATTTCCTTTGTTTTTTCCCTGAAGAGGGATTTTGAAGAGCCGAGAGGCTTAAAAATGAATACAGAGAGATCACTATTTCTATGTGAACACAGATATCTGATACTCTGTGCTGTATACCTGCTATTCAAAAACTGGGATGTTATGAAGAACCTGTGTTCTGTGCTTCACAAAGTTGAAGAAGCTGGCTCCTTCAAGAAATCCCAGCAGGGCAGAAAGAAGATGTTGGAAAAGAACACAGAAAAGGAGAAGAATGAGCTGTGGAATGAGAGGAATGGTGCTAAAGGACCCTGGACTAGAGGGACTGCCATTTTGTGCAGAAGGATGAGGTTGTTGGTTAAGCCCAAGTCTTCTCCACTGATAACAGTCTCTAGAGATTTCATCATCCTAGAATCATCCATTACCAGAGTTCTGGAAGGACGAATATTTGCAAAAATTTAAATACAAGGAACCAGGGAAGGCCTGTTAAGCTCCTGGAGCTTTTAAGACTAGTGAGAAAGAGCAATTAGGACAAATATCCCAAGTCAAGATAAAGCTATGTTAGCATTGTTTCTGCACTCAAAATCACCATGCTCGTTACCTCGAATTACCAAAACTTCAAAAATAACACTGCTTTTGTTTTTATTTTTATTAAACCATGCTGCTCAGTTGTATGCTCTAAATTTCGGGGTAAGAATTTTATAAGGGCTTAGCGAGATACTGTTTCCCTACCTTTTGGTTGCGGTAACAAGTAGCTATAGAGATAGTAGTAATGTCACAGGCCCCATGAGCATGTGGGATCCAGGATCCAGACTTTCTGCCCTTCCCACTGGATCCATGTTGCATTTAGGCCTTTGATGCTACCAAGTCAAGTTAGCTAAATTTTTTCTCAAGTTAGTTACATTCTTAATTACATTTATAAATTAAAATCCAAGTTGAGTAATGTTCTAAGAGGATATTAGAACTCTAACCCCTCCACCGGGGTTCAAAGATATTGAGCTGATGGTTGATGTATCCTCAAATTAGGCAAGATCATTATATTTTGTTTGTTTCACATCTCACCCAAGAATTGTAGAAAAAAAGGACTGAATTATTGAATATAATAGTCTCTTTTATTATTACTTATCGATCTTACCATCTCACACTGATAAAAGGAGTTGAGATAGCTTACCCTAAGCAAAATACAATCAGACTACTAGGGCAAGGGTAAAAGAACAGAAAAACTGAAACAACAACCAAGAAAACCTAGAATGCCAAGAAAACGCACAGGAGGAGGAGGAAATGGATGAATAAAAATTTAGGCACATGTAAAATGATATGCCATTTCTGCAAATGGGTTTAAGAGGGAATGGAATAATTTTTCATCATTAAACATGGCTGTAGCTTTATCTCAAAGGAATTAATCTAATCTAGCCAGACAGATTTCACAATAAATGAACACTTGGAAATACTGCAGCTGCAGAAGACCTCTGGGAGAATGAGCTATATTAACCTGGAACATTCCACAAAACAAAGGGGAAATAAATCGCCCTTGTAGTTAGGTAAGAAAATACTTCCATAATGGTGACATTCTATTGAGAAAAACTTTGTTTTCTTGTGCAAAGAGCATAAACACTGATATGTGAGAATTTGAGGTCACGTGGAAATTCATTTTTCTCATTTCATAAGCCAAAAGCAGTTGTGAGACTACTTGCAGTGAAAGCATCAAAGAGCAGATTATTTTCCATCAAAGAAAACCAGTATAGAACTGGCCAAAATTCTTGGGAACAACCATTTTAAGATCCTGAAAATGATCAACGGAAAATGACAAATTGTGAACATCTGCCTCCTGCAAAGGAGGACAATCCTGTACCTGGTAGGACAATGGCGACTTCTTAGCATTCTTGCCTGGAAACCTCCAGGCAAGGCATCTTCTCATCCCTCCCGCATACAGCCAGGGAGCAGAATTTGCAGAATTGCCCCTGAGAAGAGGGGGGACCTCGGCTTCGAGCTGGCGGTGATGGCCCACCACTTTACTGCCAGAAGCAGGGAACTGAATTTTAATTCAGGGCAGCTAGAATTTTAATGGAGAGTTTCTTTGAGTCAGCAAGCCACAGGAAGATGAAGGTAAACTCCCCTCGTGTAGGTGACTGCCCACATGCCCATGAATGCTGGGATAGCCTGGCAGAAACATGAAACCTAAGACAAGTGGAGAGCTTGCTAGGACTTTGAATGCGCCCCTGAACTCACACACAGCTCAGGCAGCAGCAAGAGGAAACCCCACAGGCTTCACATGTCTGGAACATAATCTCTGCCCAAATCATTGTCTGATCTCCAAAGCGTACAGCCAACAGTCTACACATGTGCTTTCCCCTGTCCCGTGACCCACTGCTCCCTCTTTTCTAAAAAAATACTGGTTTTCAGGTACCTTTGGGGCACCTGGGGACAAGGGGTAGGATCATTTATTACAAGTCATGGCTATCTAAGCAGCAGAAGATGACGGTCAGGTAGTGACAGGTGTGCATCATATAAAATATATTCAATAGGCGCACAGAATGAGGCAAGACGTGGTGTTCACCCTCCAGAGAGGACTCTGGAAGAGTGTATGGGATGCAGAAATGAACTCAGTGGGAAGAAAAAAGGCACAGGGATGTCGAAATCTGAAGTGTTCCCAGGTGGAGCCAGCATGAGTCGGCAGACACATCCCCCTCTGCCCTCCTGAATGTCTTTAACCAAAATAGTGAAGTTCATTTAAAAAAAAGTCTGGATTAAGATAATGAATTACATTGACACATTTGTTCTTTTCTCTGTGTCATCTTTCTGCAGAGATAGGCTAACTAACCTATACAATGACTCAAGGATAAGTACATCCCTAGCTTTGTGCTACCCCTAGAAACTCAAGAAGGGTCCCACTCACAAGCCAAAGCTTCATCCAAAGAATTGTTTTGCAGATTATGTAACAGTCTCAGTTGAAATAACTGAAGTCAAGTCTGGCAGCTGTAAAAGCCTTTATTTTAAAGATATTAGGAACTCACAGAAATGCTGGAAAAACTAAATGCCTGGTCTCAGAAACTGGTCAGAAATCAGAGGTTAGGCCATAGGAATCTATTTCGAGGTGACAGTACCAGGACCATCACTACAAGATTGTTGACACCAACAGCAATGGCCACTACTACTCAATTCTCGATGTTGTCACTGCTCCTGAACTCTTAGCATTGTCATCACGAAGACTGTCTCTACTGTCCTTACTTCTTTATCTCATTTCCCCTGGGTTCAAAGACTCAAGCTGGAGCATTTTATTGGATGGACTGAGAGGAAAGATTGGTCCATTTGGCATCCATAGTGGAGGGGAGCCATGTTCTGCCTTCCACCGAGGCTTAAACTTTATCAGTTTTGCTCAGTGTAATGTTTGAAAGAGTTGTACTAAATTTAAGAAAGTTTGCGTGAGGATTAGAAAAATGGCTTGCTTTGAGCGAGCAGTGCTTTGGGGAATGGAAAAGACTGATTTATCATGGAAGGAACACATACCCCATAAAAGACAGAGCTCCACGGGAGAGAACATCTGGAAGATCAGCAGCTGTGAAAGTATGAGAGGATAAAGATCACTCAACGACACACAGAAAAAAATCAGATTTATCGCTGGACTTTCTTATTGTATTCTTTTTTGTGGTTTGTTGTTTGTCACTCTCCCAGGATCCCCATATTCTTCTGGATACTCATCAATTATTAGCTATCTTCAGTTTAAAGATTTTAAATATTTGGACTTCATATGAGATTGTCTCCCATACTCAAGTAAAATATTAGAACCAAAAACAAAAAAAAACAAAAACAAAAACCCCTTACTAAACGTTGGCTCTTAATCTCAGAAAACTTACTAGTTTAATGCTTTTAGGTATATTTTTTGTATGATGGAGAAAAGAATAACAAGATAGTGTTGACGATTGATTCCTTAGGTTAATGAATAATTCCCAACATCCTTACCAAAGGACCTCAGTAAAGAGTTGATTCTCTCTACTTTGTTGTACTTGTAAACCACAATGCTGGTTGCTTTTGAAGCGTCCTCAGGATTTCAAGTAACTTCCTGCATGTTGACAAGATTGATGACCACTTTGTTCTAGTTCTGATTCACTCTTTCATGACACAGTGATAACAGATTTGAGACTTTCCAGAATCACCAACAATTTTACTGGATTCCAACCTTCTATTTAAACTATACTCTGGGGCTTTCCCCCCTTTCTTTTCAGAAATCCAAACCTGCGGTGTCTGTACATTTTCAAGCCAAACATTGAGATCTTCCTTCAACGAGGGATATTCTATGATTTGGATAGTTTGCCAAGTGAGAGCTGCTTGAGGTCAAGAGGGAAATGGAAAATTTTACAAACGTTGGATTACATAAAACCAAGACAAGAAAATTTTCACAATACTCTTTTGCCTTAAACGAACTGAAACTCTGTGATCGTGTCATTAAAAGCAGAGTTTGACTGATTTTGTGCCTCTTAGAGTCAGAAAAGTAGGCTCAGATCTGAACCCATGTAACACTGATAAATGCTAGAAGTAAAACAAACTACTGGGGCTCTTACATAATATAGCTTTTTAAAAAAAAATCAACTAAAACCAAGTGCCTTTACTCCTTTTTTTTAATATTTTTTTCAACTTTTATTTATTTATGATAGTCACAGAGAGAGAGAGAGAGAGGCAGAGGGAGAAGCAGGCTCCATGCACCGGGAGCCCGATGTGGGATTCGATCCCGGGTCCCCAGGATCGTGCCCTGGGCCAAAGGCAGGCGCCAAACCGCTGCGCCACCCAGGGATCCCGCATTTACTCCTTTTGTTTGTTCTTGATACCAGTAGAGTAAATCCAGCTTTCAATATCCCATCTTGTGATGACTTGACGAACTCAATCCTCACACACACAGACTCAAGACTTTGCTTAAACAGGAGGATAGTGGAGCCTCACCCTACTTTCCTTGATGACTCCAATTGTCCAGGAAGGTCTTTATGTAGAGCAATATGCCCATTCTTTCTCAAATACACCAGAAGGTGGGGAGTCTTTTGAGGGGGTGATGGGAGGGGAAAATGGAAGGAGGCTGGTGCTTGGTGTCCTTGTTATTTGCTATCTCAATCTTAAATGGAAGATTTCTATTTAGAGATAAGTAGCCACATCCTTCCCTCCCAATCAAAATCCTCCGAGATTGTGAAAAAGATGCAAAAAAAAAAAAAATGCATAGTGCATATGAGAAAAAAATAGAGACAATTGGTTTGGTAAACCCAGAAATGTGAAGAAATCCTGAAAAAAAATAGAAGCTTCTAGAAGCACACTGGAAAAAAGGTCAGTTACCCCAACACTCAGATCAGCAGGGTTGTATGAAAAAGTAGGAGGGATTTAGTGCTCCACACTTAGCAGAGGTGATGCCAAGGGTAACAGGAGCCCAAGGCCAAAGAGCTGACAATTTTTTGGAAAGGTTGACCTTGCATGGCATCCTCTGGCTCATGGCATCCTCTGTTCATGCCACATGGCTGCAGAACACCAGAGAGAAGAGGTCAGTGGGTGACAAAACAAGACCAACGGAAGTGTAGGAATGTATTGGGACTAATCCTGCATTTCTGAGAGACTAGTCCTGCTCCCATCTGCCTGCGAGCTTTTCACCTCATTTGGTACTTACTTACATGAAGCCACATCTGTTCTCCATATGAGCGGGCTGTTTATGCTACTTTAGAGATAAATTCTTCCCCACTGAAGTCATTAAGCTTTGTTGTTAATTCTCTCCCTAGCTTGATTCTCTCTCTTCTTAGCAAAATCAGGCTTTTTTGATCCAGGGTTGTTTGGTCTCTCAGGGATGTTCCAGCCTTGACTTTTCTGAAGGAGCAGCTCAGGATTCATCACCTCCTGGCCTGGGTGTATTGATGTGGATATTATCCATCTTTGCCTGGGAGGACCTCTGGCTCTAGCATCCCCAGGGGCTCTCCCTGCCCTCTGTCCATCTCTGCCTTCTACTCCAAAAGTACAAATTCCCAGGGAAGTCCCTCATATTGGGATCCTTTATGCCTAATGGACACAACTAATATCAGGGCACAGATTTAAACATAGCATCGATTGGGATACACAGACAGGAGAGAAATGAGCCAGAAAGGAAGGCCAATAGTGGGTATTTCCTGTTAACTGTGGCAAGAGATTTGAAAGTTGTTTGTACTACACAAAACAAAACAAAAATACCTTATAGAAGACATAATAGTTTCATCAAATATAGTTAATTTTGGTTAGCATGTCAATAAATTTTAAAAATAAATGGGAATTAAATCAGTCTAGCATTCATAATAAGTATAATCTATACTACTATGTAATTAGACAAGGAATGATTTAATAGTTCTTTTTCTGAGGATGCAAGCATGGGTCTTGGTGAAAGGGGCATTAATTTCTGAGATGAGAGCTGCTAGAGGTAAATTGTATTTTAAAAAATTAAATTTGTGGGGCACCTGGATGGCTCAGTCAGTTAAATGCCAGCCTTTGGCACAGATCATAATCCCGGGGTCTTGGGATCAAGCCCCACATCAGGCTCCCTGCTCAGTATGGAGTCTGCTTCTCCCTCTCCCTCTGCTGCTTCCCCCTGCTTGTCCTCTCTCTCTCTCTCTCTCTCATGCGCTCTCAAATAAATAAATAAATAAATAATCTTTTTAAAAAATTCAATTTGTGTTCTGTGTCCACAAATATGATCTAAGCATTGTACCAGCTTCATCAAGAATTTGGGCCCTTTGGGATGCCTGAGTGGCTCAGTGGTTGAGTGCCTGCCTTTGGCTCACGTCGTGATCTCAGGGTCCTGGGATCAAGTCTCACATCGGGCTACCCTCAGGGAGCCAGCCTCTCCCTCTGCCTGTGTCTCTGCCTCTCTCTCTCTGTTTCTTTCATGAAGAAATAAATAAAATCTTTAAAAAAATAATTTGGGTCCTTATTTTGAAATAATTTGGGTTCTGAAGTATTAAATGACCACTGTAGCATGATCAATATTAGACTAGTGCTTTAGGTTTTACAGATTTGCCCTAGGCTGTGCTACCATACGTATGGTTTATAGAGGAACTTTACTTTTAGTAAAACATGAACTACACATTAACATATCAAGTGTCATTATTTAGTTAAGTACTTAAAACCCATCAAAAATCTCTAGATCTCAAAAAAGAAAATGTCTAGATCTCTCCCTCAAAGAGGAGATGATGAATAGAGGAGATGATGAATATTTAAAGATTATTTTCCTTACAATGGCAAAAGGAGTTTTATCACCATAACACCAAAAACTTAGGTGAGACAAAATTACCAAAACTGGAACAGGAAGAAATAGAAAACCTGAACAGGCCAATAACCAGGGAGGAAATTGAAGCAGTCATCAAAAACCTCCCGAGACACAAAAGTCCAGAGCCAGATGGCTTCGCAGGAGAATTCTATCAAACATTTCAAGAAAAAACAATACCTATTCTACTAAAGCTGTTCCAAAGGATAGAAAGGGATGGAATACTTCCAACTCATTTTATGAGACCAGCATCACCTTAATTCCAAAACCAGACAAAGACCCCATCAAAAAGAAGAATTATAGACCAATATCCCTGATGAACACAGATGCAAAAATTCTCAACAAGTTACTAGCCATTAGGATCCAACAATACATTAAGAAGATTATTCACCATGACCAAGTGGGATTTATTCCTGGGATGCAAGGTTGGTTCAACACTCATAAAACAATCAACATGATAGATCATATCAACAAGAGAAAAAACAAGAGCCATATGATCCTCTCAATAGATGCAGAGAAAACATTTGACAAAATACAGCATCCATTCCTGATCAAAACTCTTCAGAGTGTGGTTAGTGATAGAGGGAACATTCCTCAGCATCTTAAAAGCCATCTATGAAAAGCCCACAGCAAATATCATTCTCAGTGAGGAGAAACTGAGAGCCTTTCCCCTAAGATCAGGAACACGACAGGGATGTCCACTCTCACCACTGCTGTTCAACATAGTACCAGAAGTCCTAGTCTCAGCAATCAGGCAACAAAAAGAAATAAAAGGCATTCAAGTTGGCAAAGAAGACATCAAACTCTCCCTCTTCGCAGATGACATGATACTGTACATAGAAAACCCAAAAGACTCCACCCCAAGATTGCTAGAATTCATACAGCAATTCAGCAGTGTGGCAGGATAAAAAATCAATGCCCAGAAATCAGTGGCATTTCTATACACTAACAATGAGACTGAAGAAAGAGAAATCAAGGAGTCAATCCCATTTACAATTGTACCCAAAAGCATAAGATACCTAGGAATAAACCTAACCAAAGAGATAAAGGATCTATACCCTAAAAACCACAGAACACTTCTGAAAGAAATTGAGGAAGACACAAAGAGATGGAAAAATATTCCATGCTCATGGTTTGGAAGAATTAATATTGTGAAAATGTCTATGCTACTCAGAGCAATTTACACATTTAATGCAATTCCTATCAAAACACCATGGACTTTCTTCAGAGAGTTGGAACAAATCATCTTAAGATTTGTGTGGAATCAGAAAAGACCCTGAATAGCCAGTGGAATATTGAAAAAGAAAACCAGAGCCGGGAGCATCACAATGCCGGATTTCAAGTTGTACTACAAAGCAGTGGTCATCAAGACAGTGTGGTACTGGCACAAAAACAGACACATAGATCAATGGAACAGAATAGAGAACCCAGAAATGAGCCCTCAACTCTATGGTCAACTAATATTCAACAAGCAGGAAAGACTATCCACTGGAAAAAGGACAGTCTTTTCAATAAATGGTGCTGGGAAAATTGGACAGCCACGTGCAGAAGAATGAAACTAGACCATTCTCTTACACCATACACAAAGATAAACCCAAAATGGATGAAAGATCTAAATGTGAGAGAAGAATCCATCAAAATCCTAGAGGAGAACACAGGCAACACCCTTTTTGAACTTGACCACAGCAACTTCTTGTGAGATATATCTGTGAAGGCAAGGGAAATGAAAGCAAAAGTGACCTATTGGGACTTCATCAGGATAAAAAGCTTCTGCACAGCAAAAGAAACAGTCAACAAAACTAAAGACAACCTACAGAATGGAAGAAGATATTTGCAAATGACGTATCAGATAAAGGGCTAGTATCCAAGATCTATAAAGAACTTACTAAACTCAACAGCAAACAAACAATCCAATCATGAAATAGGAAAAAGACATGAACAGAAATTTCACCAAAGAGGACATAGACATGGCCAATAAACACATGAGAAAATGCTCCGTACCACTTGCCATCAGGGAAATGCCAGTCAAAACCACAATGAGATCCCACCTCACACCAGTGAGAATGGTGAAAATTAACAAGACAGGAAACAACAAATGTTGGAGAGGATGTGGAGAAAGGGGAACCCTCTTGCACTGTTGGTGGGAATGTGAACTGGTGCAGCCACTCTGGAATTCCTCAAAGAGTTAAAAATAGAGCTACCCTACAACCCAGCAATTGCACTGCTGGGGATTTACCTCAAAGATACAGATGCAGTGAAACACCGAGACTCCTGCACCCCAATGTTTATAGCAGCAATGTTCACAGTAGCCAAACTGTGGAAGGAACCTCGGTGTCCATCGAAAGATGAATGGATAAAGGAGATGTGGTCTATGTATACAATGGAATATTACTCAGCCATTAGAAATGATGAATATCCACCATTTGCTTCAACGTGGATAGAACTGGAGGGTATTATGCTGAGTGAAGTAAGTTAATAGGAGAAGGATAAATATTATAAGGTTTCACTCATACGGGGAATATAAAAAATAGTGAAAGGGAATTAAGGGGAAAGGAGAGAAAATGAGTGGGAAATATCAGAGAGGGAGACAGAACGTGAGAGACTCCTAACTCTGGGAAATGAACAAGGGGTGGTGGAAAGGGAGGTGAGCAGGGGGTTGGGTGACTGGGTGATGGGCACTGAGGGGGGCACTTGATGGGATGAGCACTGGGTGTTATGCTATATGTTGGCAAATCGAACTCCAATAAAAAATATACAAAAAATAAAGAAATAAAAATTCTATCTTAAGAAAATAACAAAACTTAGGTGAGACAAATACAAATCATAACTGATTTTTTACTTGTCCAGCATCTCTTTCTCCTTATTCTTCAACCATGTCCATTTTTTCTTGAAGGATCATATCTCTCTGTGACAGCTGCTGTACCCTGGCAAGCTGGACTGGTCATGTGCTCCACCCCCTCTTGGCCCAGCAGTTAGCTCAAAGCAGTGAGCTCATGACCCAAAAGAGGACACTTTGATTCATTGCTCTGGTATTTATAATTGAAACTTAGAGTTCTGTTTACCTTCAGATTGGCTCCACTAAGGAGATACCTGTGGGAGCTTGATGCTGCCCACAGATATGGTTCCAGAGTCAGAGAGAAATGCAGTCTGAGACAGGTGGCAACCAGAGATCCAGGACTACCTGCAGCCTCCTCAGCTGCACATCTTCAGATGCTGCATTATATTTGGTGAGAACATTTCAAGAGTTGTATTAGGGAAGGAGGCAGTATGGGAGAAGGGGTAACCAAGGAGTGGATGGTAGCACAATGTCTTCTTCCTAATAAACTCTTCTTTCTAAAATAGTCTGGAAGGGGACGCCTGGGTGGCTCAGTGGTTGGGCATCTGCTTTCCAGCTCAGGGCATGGTCCTGGAGTCCCGGGATGGGGTCCCACGTTGGGCTCCCTGCATGGAGCCTGCTTCTGCCTCTCTCCCTCTCTCTCTTTTTCTCTGTGCCTCTCATGAATAAATAAATAGAATATTTTTAAAAAATAATTAAAATAGTCTGGAAGAATATGATCCACAAGAGCAAAGAGTATTGAGTGAAGGTGGTTGACACTTGGTTCACAAAAGCTACATGTATATATTTATTGTATATTTATATATTGTGTATACACACACAGAGACACACAGAACATATGCTTGCTACTCTGTGTTCTAAAATGTATGTGACCAACATTCCTGGTATCAGCATCCTCTGAACCTACTGCCACCTACCTACCTTGGACAGTTCAATGTTCTTCCAAATGTGACAATCATGAATTTTTTCAGTAATGAACCTTATTCATTGGCTCCTTGAAATATGTGTAGCCTGAATGTAACCCAGCTGAGGTTGTGGATGTGGCTTACTTGTCTTTGTGTCTCAAGCAAATGTTGATGAATATGAAATACTATCGGAGAAGACACTTGATTGAGTGGACACCAGAAGGATCAACACTGGGAAGATATACAGGGGGAAAGACTGCAAAAAAAACTGATTAAAAGGAGCACCAAAAATGACACTCTACAGGATCATTTCCAGTCCCACTATATTGTTGTCATGGCCATGGAAGCTTGCTGGCCTTCATGTTTCAGGTCCTATCCCAGATTATTCTCAAGCTGACTGTCCTTTTCTTAAACAGGACATGGGCTTCTTAGTTCAGTGAACCAAAGAGAAATTTTCAAAGTTCTTCCTTATTTGAAACTCAAAGTATCTTCCAAGTGGCTGTGGTGGAAGGATGGAGGTAGAAAAGGCAGAAATGTGTCACCCATCTTGGGGAGGACTTGAGGTCATATTATTGCTGTAATTATGTTTAGAAGGTTGTTCTAGAATCAGAACTGCCTTTTCTTCAGAATGGGGCAACTAAGTAATGGACTTCATTTGTCCAAGAAATACATTCAATGATGCAATGGGGTCTTGAATTGTTTCTTAAAGACCATTTTTTCCCTTACCTGGATTAAGACCTCATTAGCATAAGAACCTGGTGTTCTGGTCTAGCTTTTCTGTAGACTCAGAACACATTCCTTAATATCACTGCAGAATTATTACAAGGTCTTATGCTCTTTGACTTCTCCATAACTAGATTATCCTTCTTTTTCTCGAAATTGTACATTTTTTCCAAAGTCAAGCTCAATTGTGTAATGACCTAGAAAAAGCGTTGTCAGTTCTGTGTAGTGTACGATGTCTTTTTTCTTTCTTAAATTCTCATAGATGGCATACTTGTTGGTACTAGGCAGTGAAACATCTGATGCTATGTTGTTCTGCTCCCTTCCTTGGTTTGCATTAAGTGTCTGTAATTTTTCTTCTTTATAAAATTGTGAAGAAATCGAAGAGAAGGACCCTCAGTTTGTGTTTGGTGAGTGCATAGGCAACTCAGGATAGTGGGGAGACCACCAGCTTAATGATAGGCCAATCTGGGTTTTAATCCTGGTGGGCTCATTAGAAGTTGTATGGTCTTGGTCACTGTATTAGCCTTCTCTGAACATTGATTTACTATCCTAGAAAAATCATTAAATCAATCCATTAATCAGTGTCTGAAATCTCTGCATCAGTGGGGATAGAACAGATACTCAGTGAACTTTGACCTGTTTGACAGTTTGAGGTTTAGATTCTATTAGACAGGGCCTTTTGTTTGGTTTATTTCAAACATTGCACACAGTTGCATATGGCTTTCTGCTTCTATAGACTTTGGGTATAAAGAATGTTGGGACTCAGGACAGTGCCTACTACAGCTCTTTGAGTTCCACAGCAACCCACAGGTGGGTAGGATGGAAGACAAATCCAAGGTTTGGTAAGTTTGGGGGGGTCACAAAGCTAGAAAGAAGTCACTCTTGGATTGCCTGGCATCTAAATCCCCTTGGCTTCAAGATGGCAGAGGAGGAATAAGGAGGTAAGTGTTTAATGGGTACAGAGTTTCACTATTGTCAGATGAAAAGTTAGTTGTGGGGATGGAAGGTGGTGACGGTTGCACAATATCATGAATCTTGCTGAGCTGTATACATAAAAATGTATAAGATGGAAATTTTTATGTTACATGTATTTTGCCACAATTGAAACAGTTAAGTGTGCATATAGAATGTCTGGAACAGGGATCCCTGGGTGGCTCAGCGGTTTAGCACCTACCTTTGGCCCAGGGCGTGATCCTGGAGTCCCGGGATGGAGTCCCACATCGGGCTCCCGGCATGGAGCCTGCCTCTCCCTCCTCCTGTGTCTCTGCCTCTCTCTCTCTCTATGTCTATCATAAATAAATAAATCTTTAAAAAAAAAAAAAGAATGTCTGGAACACTCATAGCCTGTGCTCTATCTATGCTAGCTATTTGCTACCTCTCTTTCCTCATTGGGATACTCATTCCTCTGAACATACTGTAGAGCCGAGATTCTGTGAGACTCAACTTTAGTGAAGGTATATTCAGTTTTATAAAAATAGTAGATTAAAATTCTTTACCTAAAAAGGTCTCTTTCTTCATTTCTAAAACTTTCAGAGAACACTGAAAAAGCTAGAATGGTGCAAGAGGGTTGTCCTGGGGTATTGGCCTAGTTCCTAGAAATTTGGTCATTAAACCCTCTGAATGGCAAATCTTTAACAAGGAGCAGAGTAGGCTCTGCGTTTAAATTTGGAGAGGAAAAAAAAATAAATAAATAAAAATAAAAAAAAAAATAAATTTGGAGAGGGACAAAAATCTTATAAAAGTTGAAGAAACTCAACACAAGCAGAAGACTTTCTTCAGTTTCTCTTGATACAGGACCTATGATTCTTACTCCTACCAACTGATATGTAAAATACTTTATATTACATTAAGAGTGTCCATATATTACTTGACTAGTAACATCCCCCAATAAGCAAGAGTGATTTTCCATCCTTTAAAGATGAGTAAACTGAGTTCAATAAGTTTTCATTGGTTTTCCCTGGCTCAAAAGCTAAACGACAGAACCACCCTTGTGTATAGTTTAATTTCAAATCCCTTCACATTTCCTGGGATTTAGAGACATTGCACAGATGTTGCAACTTGTAAAGCATGACCTCTGCCCTAGCAAATACAAAGATAAGCATTATTGTCTCTGCCAATGACATAGTTTTACTGTTACAAATTTTAAGTAACCTCAACAACAACAACTGAAGTTATGATCTTTAAGGACAAACACAGTTCAGTACAAAATACGCCAAATTTCAAACTAATGACACTTGGCAGATCTATACCATGGTTTAAGAGAAGTTAACAAAATTAATATGGTATTATTTTGAAAGATATTTACTGTCTCTATTATCTCCAAAGGCATGCATTATAAAAGATGGTGCTGTGGGCTGAATTGTTTCTCCCTTTCCCTATTCCCATCCCAGCCCCACACTCATACCCTTCCATCCCCACAACACAACCCCCACGCCCAAATTCCCATGTGGAAGCTCTAATCCCAGATGCAACTGTGTTTAGAGATGGTCCTTTTAGGAAATAATTAAGGTTAAATGATATCATAAGGGTAGAGTGCTGATCAGATAGGACTGGTGGCCTTATTAGAAGAGATATCTCTCTTCCTCTCTCCCAAGCAGATGCCAAGAAAAGGCCATGTGGAGCAAACAGAAGATGGCGGCTCTGCACTAACCAGGAGGAGGACCCTCACCAGAGCCCAACCACCTTGGTACCCTAAGTTCAGATTTCAGTCTCCAGAACCCGAGAAGGGATTCCACTCAAAATTACTGAGTCAGGTCAAAGAGCTTTCACACAAAGCTTCAGAAAAAAAATTAATAAACAGAAAAAAATAAAATTAAACTTGAGCCATTTGTAAGATGAAAAGCATCAAGATAATCTAATAGGGTCTGCCTAAGAAGGAAAATATCAACACGGGGGAAAATATTTAAAGAAATACCAATTGAAATTTTCCAGAATTAAAGAAACATTAAGCTTTAAAATTGAAGTGCAGAAAGCACTAAACAGGAGAGATACAAAAAAAAAAAAAAAAAAAAAAAACGAACTCAGATTTAAGTACATTGTCATGACATTTCAGGACATTGAATACAGAAAGAAAAATTTAAAGCACCATAAGAGGAAAAGCAGATCAGTCACAGAAGTATAAAGATGGTATTGTTATGGAATATTGGACATGAACTAAGAATGGGGTGATATTTTCATTGGGTTGAACAAAAAGAACTCTGAAGCTAGAATTGTATACCAGCTGAAGTACCATTTAAATGAGACACTGACATAAAGATATTCGCAGACCCCCAAGCCCTTTCAAAGTCTATCAGACGAACACTCTCTTGACACATTCTTGGAGAAAGTATCGGAGCAGAAGAGAAAAATAATGCTGGAGGAAGCAAAAGATAGCAGAAGGAGTAAGAACAAGTCAGTGACCCCATGGACTTCATTTTTTGTTCAAATGAGCACAAAAAACCCTCATCCCAGCAACCTTATTCATCCCGCTGCAGAACTATACTCAGGATGCCAACAAAGGAGCAGGAGAGACCCACAGAACCTGGACTGGATCAAGACACATCTTTTGTAGGACAGAATATAGAAATGATCGTCTTAATTGACAGCAAAACATAAATATATGTATGGGTCCTATTGAATTAGCATGAATTTGTTAATAAAAGAAAGAGAATGGAATCCTAGAATCTTTGGAAAAAAATCACCTGAAATGCCAAAATTGACACAGACAAGGATCAATAAAACAAATTGGATAGAATAATAACTGCTAATGATGGAGGGCACATGGATGGCTTCGTGGGTTGAGTGGCTGACTCTTTGATTTTAGCTCAGGTCATGATCTTGGGGTCCTGGGATCCAGGCCCCTGTGCAGCTTTTGGCTCTGCAGGGAGTCTGCTTGAGGGATCTCTCTTCCTCTCTCTCTTTCTCTCTCTCTCTCTGCACCTCCCCCACCTCTCTAAAGTGAATAAGTAAATCTTTAAAAAAAAATCGTTAATGATGTTGAAATAACAATTGAACCCTTTACACCCAAAAAGCCCTGGGTCCAGAGAGTTTTAGGGATAAATTCTATCAAATTTATAAGAAGCAGATAAAGTTATCCTTGTTTTATGCATGCTAATATTTTGTATGTGTATTTATATATAACATGTAAATTGTATTTCATTCTTTGGACTTACATACCCATTTCTCTTTCCTAGTTATATATTTTTTTTCATTTTCTTGTCAACTTTTATTTTATTTATTTTTTGTATATATTTTTATTGGAATTAGATTTGCCAACATATAGCACAACACCTAGTGCTCATCCCATCAAGTGCCCCCCTCAGTGCCCATCACCCAGTCACCCAAACCCCCCACCTCCCCTTCCACCACCCCCTGTTCATTTCCCAGAGTTAGGAGTCTCTCATGTTCTGTCTCTCTCACTGATATTTCCCACTCATTTTCTCTCCTTTCCCCTTTATTCCCTTTCACTATTTTTTATATTCCCCAAACAAATGAGACCATATAATGTTAGTCCTTCTCCAATTGACTTACTTCACTCAGCATAATACTTTCCAGTTCCATCCACATTGAAGCAAATGGTGGGTATTTGTCATTTCTAATGGCTGAGTAATATTCCACCATATACATAGACCACATCTTTTTTATCCACTCATCCCTCGATGGACACCGAGGCTCCTTCCACAGTTTGGCTATTGTGGACATTGCTGCTATAAACATTGGGGTGCAGGAGTCTCAGTTTTTCACTGCATCTGTATCTTTGGGGTAAATACCCAGCAGTGCAATTGCTGGATCATAGGGTAGCTCTATTTTTAACTCTTTGAGGAACCTCCACACAGTTTTCCAGAGTGGCTGCACCAGTTCACATTCCCGCCAACAGTGCAAGAGGGTTCCCCTTTCTCCACATTCTCTCCAACATTTGTTGTTTCCTGTCTTGTTAATTTTCCCCATTCTCACTGGAGTGAGGTGGTATCTCATTGTGGTTTTGATTTGTATTTCCCTGATGGCAAGTGATGCGGAACATTTTCTCATGTGCTTGTTGGCCATGTGTATGTCTTCCTTGGTGAAATTTCTGTTCATGTCTTTTGCCTATTTCATGATTGGATTGTTTGTTTCTTTCCTGCTGAGTTTAATAAGTTCTTTATAGATCTTGGATACTAGCCCTTTATCTGTTATGTCATTTGCTAATATCTTCTCCCATTCTATAGGTTGTCTTTAGTTTTGTTGACTGTTTCTTTTGCTGTGCAGAAGCTTTTTATCCTGATGAAGTCCCAATAGGTCACTTTTGCTTTTGTTTCCCTTGCCTTCATAGATGTATCTTGCAAGAAGTTGCTGTGGCCAAGTTCAAAAAGGTGTTCTTCTCTAGGATTTGGATGGAATCTTGTCTCACATTTAGATCTTTCATCTATTTTGAGTTTATCTTTGTGCATGGTGTAAGAGAATAGTCTAGTTTCATTCTTCTGCACATGGCTGTCCAATTTTCCCAGCACCATTTATTGAAAAGACTGTCTTTTTTCCAGTGGATAGTCCTTCTTGCTTTGTTGAATATTAGTTGACCATAGAGGTGAGGGCCTATTTCTTGGTTCTCTTATAAATCATAATATAGAATTATATATACTATTATGTAAAATATATAACACACATATTATATAAAATTATCTATAATATATACATAATGAGTATTATATAACATGTTTATTATTATATATTACATTATAATATAATATATTATTATATATTATGTAATATATGATGATATATATGATGTATATAATATGTGCTATATATGAAATATATATGATAATACACATATAAAGTTTTCTGTAATATAAGTTATATGTTATGTAATATATATGTATTATTATATTATAATATAAATATTATATATAATAATTGTATATAAATATAAAATTTATATATAATATTATATAATGTATATAGCATGAAAATTTTATAATATAATTACAGATGTATGGAATTATATGAAAAATATAGCTACTAATAATCTATAACATTATTGCATATATTATTATATAGACAGAATTCTAGATTATGGTTTGCCACTCGGAAAAGAGAAATGAGCATTTAAGTCCAGAGAATCAAATAGAAAGAAGAAAGAGCAGAAAGGTCAGGAGCTGGAAGCCTGGAGAAGAGGAGGATAAATACTCTGAAGAATGGACCAGAGCGTGTGGTTTGGTGGAAAGGGGGCTATTCATATGATATATGCATGGAGAAGAGAGGCAGAGCTAAAATAAAAACAAAGCCTTTATTTGGGGTCTTAGAATTGTAGTTTGGGGAACCCCGAATTAGTCAATAACCCCAATAGTGCCATTCCTGCCAGGAACAAGGTCAAGGGTTTCGATAGACAAAAGGGAATGCTTATAAGTGTCATTTATGAAGAATTTGATTGGCAATGGCTGCAGAAAACTAATCTTGACTGAACATAACTGGTTGTCAAGGCTATCACTAAGCAAAGTCTCCAACTGGGGGTAGCAACTTGCAGTTTGGGCAGAGTCCTTGGAATATGGTTCTTCCTGTGAGAATGTACATAAGGCCCATCTCCTTCCTGGCCTCTCAGTTCCATTGTAAAACCCCTTGACATAAGTGACCCCATTTCATTTCACTTTTCATGGATATAAAGTGCCTGGCTCAAAGATGGAGTGGAAAGTTTGGAAGATCCAGCTGATCTTGCTCTGAATGTTTAATGAATACGCTATCCTTATCTTGTGTACGTGTGTGTGTACACGTACACGTGTGCGCGCCTCTGGGTTTGGACTGTTCTTGTCATTGGAAGCCTTGATTATGATATTGAGAACATCCACCATGGCAGCCCTTGCCTTGATTCTGTGTTCCTTAGTGGTATGAGTCGTCAGTGGACGACTGGTGGGTGGGGTGTTGGGATCACTTGGGTCTCTCAAGAATGTGGCCCTCAGACTGTGGGAGTCTTTTAAAAGGTGATGCATTGGGGTCTTTGGAAACATCAACTTGTTGCCTCACTTCTGTGGTGGTGAGCAGTAGCGCAGGGCCAGTATGAACCACTCAACAACGGTTGGTCCCTCTTTTCCCTTTTGTAGGACAGGGTGGTGAAAAGCATCAGGTTTTAAGTTTCAGTTTCTCAATCTCTATTACCTCCCACTAGTTCCCCTTGCGAAGTGTTTCTGTAAAGATCTACAGGGAATGTCCTCAGCGGTGGGACTCCTTAGCAGCTGCATCCCTCTCCAGAATGTCTCAATTGACATCACCAGGACTGGGCTTGACCTCCACTAGCACAATGGTAGCAGGATCATGGGGCCTGGCCTCTGGTGCTTCGGCGTATTGGCACACTACACAGCTGAGCCATGCCCAGGCCCCTTCTATGGGGGTTCCACATTCAGTGAAGAGCTGGAGTTTTAGATTCCCCTGGTTGTTTATATCAGGTCATTATATCTTAAGCCACCATATGCCAGGGCTGATACCTACATATTTCATAGGGTCAGTGCACATGGTGTGATAGCAGGGAGGTCTGCAGCCAGAGGGGGAGTGCAGGCCTAGGCTACACTTGCCTTCATGAGAAACCATAACTGCCTGACCAAGGGCGCCCCTATCATACAGGTTAGGACTTGGAGGCCTGGTACTACCACAAATATAGTGGTCAAGAAAGAGGATGCTCCCTCTCCTCCTTCAAAGGACACTTCCCAGCCCCTTTATCCAGTAGACCACATTGGAACAGGAGTTGCCACGCGCCTGTCCCAGCCATTAACTAGTGCAAGGGGACCTTAGGGAACCCTAAGGAATTTCCCCTTAAGGGAAAATCTTAGCCGAGTCACCTGACATCAACAGCGAGGTCAGTGCTTAGAGTCTGGAAATACATCTGAAAGCAAACTAACACCTGTGGTGGGGATTCATGCTCCATGGGCGCTAACAGGCTGAAGCCACAGCTGTGTGACCTCAAACCAGTGCCTACGGGCAGCAATCTGGGGCTCATAAAGCCTCTGCTTTTTCATCCAGAGTTTGCACTTTGGGCTGGGAACCTGAGCCTGTGTTCTGCATAGGCAGGTGGGAGGGTGCTGTGCAGACAGTGCCAGCAAGCTGTGGCCCCTTCCAGATAGAACCACCCCCATGGGAGAGTCAGCCATTTGCAGCCAAAAGACACTATCCATGGTCAGTCGCCAACACAACTCTATCATCTTCTTCAGGACACCAATAGTTATGTTTTTTTTTTTTCTAGTAGACATTTTATTGACTGTAAATTCACATGTAACTTTTGACATTTTCACTCTGTGCCAATAAGGAACACAGGACCCCTCCCTGTGGCTGCGTGACAGACTGTACCGCACACAGTTCTGCAGGGAGCAACGCAGAGCTGTCCGCACCACACACTGTTAATAACTGTTAAGTGGAGCACAGGGTGCCAGATGGTGAGTTGTTGTTCAACAACAGATCATAAGAAAAACTGAATGGAGAAATTTGTCACTCACGAGTCCTGGAGGATGTATACGATGTGCCCTCACAGGCCCCAAGGGGAGATCAAGGCAGGAGACACGGAGAACAGGGCTTGGGGCCCATGCCTTTATTCAAGTCTATGGGTGGGGTACTTTAGTGATCCTCGGCTCAGGCCAGATTGATGGATTCAAACCCAAAGGGTAGAGTAGTGTTAAGCCCCAAGAGGTTTCATCTAAGGGACGTATGATGGGAAAGTCCTGGGAGGCAGAGGAGACCGTTGAACACAGGATCTATTGAGAATTCATATTAGGAACTCACATTTGCTCATGACTCTGTGGGCCATTACCCAGGGCATTGGCTTCCAGGAAGGGGCCAGTGTGGCTGCTTGGCCAAACAAAATCAGTGATGAGGCAACAGTGCCATGGAGTAGCTTGGCCAGACTCACAACAGGAAGCCAGGTAAGAAGGACAGAGAAGAGGAGAAAGCTAAGCAAGGAGTGGTCTGGGCTAGAGAACAGTTTCAACCTCTTCCATCAGGAGCTCTGGAGAATGAATTGCACCAGACTTCATGCATTTGAGGTGAGTATGCCAGTCTTTTGCACCCCATGCCCATTGATTGCCAGCAGCCCTAGGGGGTGGTGAGGTGGCTTCCATGGGGCCTATGGCAATTCTTGGGAGGAAAAAGTGGCTGTGATCCAGTAGCAAACACAACTCACAGCAACTGGGGGAGATGAGTGCACCATTTCAGAGGAGACCGAGGTGGGCCCCACAGCAGTCACCACACATGGTTTGTAAGAGCAGTGCCAGGATTCCAGCCCCGGCAGGCGGATCCCAGAGCCCTTGCTGTTTGGACAGGCCACCCAATACTTTGTGTGACTGCAGAGGCTGGAACATGTTGATCTCTTAATTTTTAAAAATTATCACTAAGTTCATTTTCAGTTCAAAACTAGATGATGATTTTGGATCTTGGGCCAAAACACACTCCCTTGCTTAAGCTTGAGAGTCACTGTTCTCTTCAGCTCCCACGGTTAGGTTCTGTTTTCCAGAACAAGCAGATTCTGGCCACTCAGGAACTGCCTTTCCTGCTGCTCTGCTGTGGAAAACATTTCGGACCCTTGTACCTTCTTGCAAATATTCAAAACGATTGAACTTCAAAAGCAGTTGTCCCATCACCTGAAAGTATTCTTTCCAATGGAACAAACAATAATTATTGCTAGCATTTTGGGATGATTTCAGTCAATCAGCAATAAGCATCATGAGTAAGGGTCAATTATGTGGTGATGTTCATGCAGGGAAAATATGAAGTGGACTCACAGGGATCGAGAATGAAGGGCAGATGGAGAGAAAATTGGGAGCAAGTAGCTCTTTCAGATAGAAAAGTTCAAGTAGATCTGATCAGGTGTGATTTGGGCCAAGACTTGAAGAAAGTGAGGGAGTCAAGCACATGGAAGAGTCTTCCAAGCAGAAGAAATAAGAGCAAGGGTGCTGGGGTGGGAGGCTACCTGACAGGCATGAGGAACAGAAGAAAGCTGGTGGGAAAAAAAAAAAAAGAAAGCTGGTGGGGCTGAAATGAGGGAGCAGTGGAGGCAGAGGTAGAAGGTGAGGTCAGGACAGTTACTGGAGGAGGCAGGTCTATGCACGTGCTCCAACTTGCATGTGGATTTTGGAAGGGACACCTTCGCTGTGGACATAACAGCAAGTCTCAGGATGGACAACTGAATTCTTCTGAGATCTGAGGCAAATTAGTTTGTAATCATTAGACAATGACCAGAGACTCAGAAAATTGCCTGATATTCATGGGAAAGAACGTATACCCCACCCAATTCTGTCTTTACAATAAACTCGTGGTGAAATATGGACGTGAACTGACCTTGTGGTCACACTCTAAGCTTCTCACCTTGAGCCAGACAAGAGCCCCTAAGCGCTTCCTGCCTGGGTGCAAGGTTCCAGGCAACTTATAAAATCTATAAAGCATTCCTATAGCCCAGAGAATTCCTCCAAGCTCTGCCTTTCACTCTCACCCTTTGAACTCTTTTATCTCATACCTGCATGTCCCTTCTCATCCTTGTCTTTGGGGATCAATAACCAGGTTGGACTATCTTCCTGGCTTTCCTTTTTGTTCTCTTTGTAAGATAACTTGCTATCTCAGCAACACACACCATAGGCCGTGAGCAGATATCTCTTCGTTCCCTGGCAACAAACCACATTCATTTGGGAAAATCGTGTTAATTTTTAGCTGGGATTCATGAAAATAAAGATGCCATTTTCCCCTCATCAAGCCCACAGACCCCTGAACTGTATCCCTGTAACCATGCATTCTGTGGACCTCCAATTAAGCATCTCAGTACCACATGGAAGGAGCCTTAATCCCTGAGTATTAAGTCAGTGTGATTTGTATCTCTTTATAATAGTTAGCCTGCCCTCATTAATATACCCCCTCCATTGTAAACACTTTGAACTCTCTCCTCCAGCTTATTGACCTCAAATTTCTGCCTAACTTTTAGTGTACTGGCTGGTGGTGGGAGAAGATGGAGAAGACATGGAATTTCAAGACCAACAGGTAGAAGTATATCTATTTATCTCCCTTTGCAGATCACTGAAGCTCCAGTGTACCTCCAACCCAGACAGAGCTACAGCTACCAATGGTATCTAAAATCAGGAAGTCTTGCATAAAGAGCCTCCCACCTCAAATATAATTGGGCAAGCCCCTGCCCCCAATGTAGCAGTGCTTCGGAGCTCCTGGATCCATCTTTTTTCCAAGCTTGATCTATTCCTGAATAATGAAAAGTATGCCAGTATTTGTGGATTAAACTAGTGCTTAAATATTAGGGTTTGAAATCCACATGTAATTAATGCATAATTCATCAAAATCAATGTATAGACCTCTGAACTATTTCCCACAATTGTAATAGCAATTGAACTTTCTAATGCTCAAGTGAAGCTTAATAGTATTAAAAAGTCATTAAAGGGGCACCTGGGTGGCTCAGTCAGTTGAGCATCTGCCTTCAGCTCAGGTCATGATCCAAGGATACTGGGACAGAGTCCCACATCAGGCTCAGAGCCTGCTTCTCTCTCCTTCTGCCTGCCACTCTGCCTACTTGTGTGCTTTCTCTGTTAAATAAATACATACATACATAAGTAAAGTCTTTACAAAATAAAAAATGAATAAATAAATAAAAAGTCGTGAAAAATATCTAGGACTCGGAGTGCCTGGGTGGCTCGGTCGGTTAAGCATCTGCCTTTGGGTCAGGTTATGATCCTGGAGTCCCAGGATGGAGCCCCACATGTGTGTGTGGGGGTCCCCTGCTCAGCAGGGAGTCTGCTTCTCCCTCTGCCCCTCACCCTTCTCTTGCTCTGTTGTGCAGGGTGCTCCCTCAAATAAATAAATTTTTTAAATCTAAAAAAAAAAAAATCTAGGACTTATTACAAAGGTCAATGTCTATCAGTTGAGATGAGAATACCATTAAATACAAAATACATCCAAAACCAATAGAATCAGGGGATCCCTGGGTGGCTCAGTGGTTTAGTGCCCAAACTTCAGCCCAGGGCATGATCCTGGAGTCCCCTGATGGAGTCCCACATCAGGCTTCCTGCTTGAAGCCTGCTTCTGCCTCTGCCTGTGTCTCTGCTTCTCTCTCTCTCTTTCTCTCTCTCTGTGTCACTCATGAATAAATAAATAAAATCTTTAAAAAAGAAAACAAAATAAAACCAATGGAATCAAAATGCAAGTATAAACAGGTTTCTTGATTTGTTTTCTAATCAAGAAGCCTGATCAAGTTCTGTAAGTTAGAACATATTTTTAATAAAATCCCATTTTAGTTTAGCAACTCAAACCATCAGAGGTTTCTCTTTGGATTTCACTTATATTTGTCCTTTCATTAATGCTGTTCCTTGCTTTGGACTTGGATCATCTCATCCCAGTGTCTACACTGGAACTTGAAACCCATCCTAGTTTTACTCGGCTGTGTAGGATGCGTGTGGGTTGAGACTGTGTCTTGGTGTTCAGATGCTGGAAATGCACATCATCAGAAATTTTACTAGTGCTAGTTGGCAGGTGCTGCAGGTCACACCCATCTAGAAGGCTTAAGAAAAAGATACGAACATTGGCTGGGACTCATGAAGAATGACACCAAAACTTTCCCCTTTGTTGTAATGGTTTGTGGGAGAAAAGATAGAATAAAGCAAGGCTATGCAAGATGTTGTGATAATTAAACTGGCATTTCCTCATTGACTGGGGACACACACCCACATGCAGAATAGTGTTTGGATGAAGATACATGGAACTAAGATACAGAGGCAGAAACTCATAAGGCAAACTCAAGAGCTCTTGTTGTCTGGTATGGCAGGAATAGTTTGCCTCTAGGGCAGAGGGGTGTTCCAACATCACATCAAATAACCAGTAGATCATTGTTCAATATAGAATAGAAAGACAAATCCATCCATATCATCCACGCCTGTTTGTGAGCACATGTTGTACAGAGAATCAGTGATACTGGAAATATTTCCCACAATTAAGAACTGTGTAGAACAAAGGTCAACTCTAGGAATTAAGGAAACACAACCAGCTCTAAGAAAAGTTGCAAAGTCGGCGATATTATATCTTGGCAACTGTATCCCTCTGAGTATTTCCCCTATACGTCTCCCCATAAGGTGCTTGGAGCTTGATGCCCCCATATAGTACTTTCTTGCTAATAAAAATCACCCTTTTCCCTAGAGTTACCTCTTTTTCTTCTCTTCTTCTGTCCAACAAATTGAATCCCACCTCTACTTAGTGTAACATCACTGCTTTTAGGGAATATATCATTAAAAAAAAAAAAAGGAAAAGCTATTACCATGCTTTACAACTTTGAACATAGCAGGATTTTAATTGAAGTCTTACACTGGGCCTTCTTGATTCATGATGGGAAGAAATAATTAACCTTAATGCCAGGTATTAGGTAGTCAACTCACTACATCTACACTTAACATTAGTGCAAAAAGTCTCATGGTTTAGAGCCTCATCTTACTTCCTGACTCTTTAGCCAGCAGCTATTATTACCTAGCAAAGAAAGAATGAAAGAAAAAAAGGAAAAAGAGAAAAGCTTCAGACACCATCCTGTTATTTATATCAACAAAAAGGTTTTGTTTGCAACTTTCTTGAGAACATAGTAAAATGTCTCCAACTTACCCAGAAAAATACATGAGATTCCTTTGCCAATTTTTCAAAACTGAAAACAGTTTAACAACAACAAAAAATCCCTTAAATCATCATTAAGATGTTTAAATGTTACATTTGATGTTTACTGCCTTACATTTCTGAAATCGATGTAAAGAACACCTTTCTGTATTTTTCCTCTTTGTTTATCAAGCTACATTTTCAAAGGGTGCCATCTTTTGGTCTGACTTTGAAATATCCATGGACTCCCCATTCCAGAATGCTTCTAGAAGCTTACTGTTCAGTGGCCCTGCATGAATAGAGAAATGTTTGCTTTCTATTTCCAGCCACCTGGGTGGCATCAGATGTCTCCATCTTCCGAGAATCTGACTCAAACTTCTTGGCAGGCACTGGCTGGAAATGCATTCTAACAGATGAGGATTGCAAAAATATAATGCCTGCAGATTTAGAGGCAGCTTTTAAGTGTCAACATATGTTTTACAAATGCACTTAGTCTCTGCACTGGGGACAGGTTGCTGCTCTATTGTGCTCTTTCCTGCCAAAGGAACCAGAAGTCCACAAGCCATGTGCTTTCCAGCCTCTTATACACATTCAAAATGGTATCGACCCTGAAATCTGAAGCTAATACCAACATAAAATACTGTAATCCCACTTATTTATTTGAGTCACTAAATAATTGATCATGTCAACTTTTAAAGTCCTATCTTACTCTTCCAAGTGCAAATGTACACCTGAAATCCTAATTAGCATGTGCTGGTTGCAATCATGACAAAATAGTTTTGTCAAAGTAACCTTCCTGATGATAGCAATTATAAAAAGATATTCAAAGGCAGCAAAGAAAAACTAAAGCATACAAAAACTGGATAGGATGTTACTCTTGAAAGAAAGAACACATATTAGACAAGCTCCATATTTATCCAACTTTTCCCCTCAGGGAAATACTTTCCCATTCTGGGAATAGAGCCTAAGCAGAAAGTAACAGTCATACTGAATTTGGGAGACAGTATTTAGAATTCATGGCTTTGATAAGTGACTGAAAATGAATCCTGGAGAGGAAGTAAGCACAAAGGGTGAGCCGCAAATTCTACAGAGAAATAGTCCTGACGGATGCCTGGGTGGTTCAGCGGTTGAGCGTCTGCCTTCGGCTCAGGTCATGATCCTGGGGTCCTGGGATCGAGTCCCACATCTGGCTTCCTGCATGGATCCTGCTTCTCCCTCTGCCTATGTCTCTGTCTCTCTGTGTCTGTCATGAGTAAATAAATAACAAATTTAAAAAAGAAAAAAAAAGAAAGAAATAATCCTGAAATAGTTAGTGGATACCTCAACAGCTGTGTGTAGACTGATCCTCCAAGAAATCCCAGCGGGAAGCAGCAGAGGCAGACCGAACTGCTGATGGATTTTAGCAGCTATGCTATCCTTGCAAAGTCCAACAAGTAGGAAGGGTTTATAAACACCTCTATTAGTGCATTAGTGGGCTCACAAGTCATCAGAAAATATCCATACTAAAGCACAAAAAGAGAAGAAGAAAGATAAGAAGAAAGAGACCACAAGAAATATGTGCGATGGAGTCATCTGGTTTACCATGCATATACCTGGAATTCCCAGAAGCCAAGGAGAGGCTGAATGAGACTAAAATAGTATCTGGACAAAGACAGAGAATTCTCCCAAACCTACTCAAGCATTAAGCTCCAGATTCAAGACCCTCAGTGAAGCCAGAGTATACATACACAAATACCATTAAAACATCTAAGTCATGGTTTTGAATTAGTTTGGTTTTCTTTTTTACTATAAATGCACCTGTTATGAACTTGCTCTTACAAGCATATTTCTGCACAAGTAGAAGCATTTTGCTTGTGGGGACAAGCAAGAATGGTTGGGGACAAGATAGAACGGTTGGTAAACGGTGCTGGAGAAATTGTCTAGAACCAGAGTTTCATTTCAAAAATTGTTGAGAAAATTTAAAAAAAATTTTTTCAAAAATCACAAGGAACGTTTTTATTTACTCTTACCCAGTATCCCCTAATGTTCATTTACATAGTCATAATGAAATTATCCCAAAGTCAAGAAGTCAATGTTGGCATAATACTAACTAAAGTGCAGATTTTATTTGGGTTTTGTATTTTTTTTCTTCCCATTAATGTCTTTTATCTTTCCAGGATCCAGTCTAGGGTCCCGTGATACATTTCGCTGTCATATCTCTATCTTCAATTTTTCAGAATAAAAGCCCCAGATGCATTACAAAGCTACACACACACACACACACACACACAGCTCCACAAACAAGACGTCTATTAGAGGAAAATATAAAGTTTTGATCATGTTCCAAAGAGCTCCACTGTTCCTTCTACCTAAGACACAGGCTGACTATGGCTTCAGCAAAAAGTATAGAAGAGGCTTCACAATCATTAATATTTAACCCATCCTGATCTCATCCAATAGTCCTTTGGATGTGTCATGTGCTTCTTTTTCTTTTTCTTATTTTTCTTTTCTTTCTTTTTCTTCTTCTTCCTTTTTTTTTTTTTTTTTGGAAACCATGCAAAGGAGATTAAATGTAACTCAATGCTACCTAAATGCATTAAGTGCACCATTAATTACCAGAACAATTGATGAAAAGACAACCAATCATACTCTAGGAGTCAGAACTCACCTACTATAACCACTGTGCTGAGCTCTCAATTTCTTCATTTTAATTTTGTTCTTTTCTTCTTATGCGGTGAGGATCAGAACACCCTAAACCTCTCAAAGACCCAAGACAAAATCATCATCTAGTGAATATTTGTTCAACTGCTGAATTAAACACTAAGTAAAATACTTCAGCAGAGCAACTGAGATGCAAATGTATAAAATACTTAATTTGCTCTAGGAAATTAATTTCTCTCCCTTCCTCAGCTCCCACTTTACTAACCACTATATGTAGTGTTGGGGAGGAAGACTTTCCTCTGCCCTGTGGTCCTTCTGGCTGGACTTAAAATCAAACTGACATGAAGCAGACTAGCAGGAGAAAACCAAATGTAACAGGCGTATGTGCAGGGAATCTACACAGACTGGAAATTCCAAAGAAAATGAGGCAACATAAATCTTATAGGAGCTAAGGAGAGGGGTAGGGTCAGGGAAACAAAAGAAAGGTAGGCCATTAACAGTAGGGAGAAAGGAGATGTTTGTAAAAACAGGATTGCCCTATTATGCCTGTAAGTTTCTTAGGTAAAGGGGAGTCTCTGTTAATAACTCTCTTCTTGGGACAGGCTCTTCTTTCTGATGCAAATTTTACCAGTTGAAAGGGAGGCAAAGAGCTGTTCCTGCTTCTGTTTGGGTTTTGATTACTTTTAACTTGAAATAATCTTTATGCCAACATGGTCCATGTTGGGGTGAGCCTGCCCTTGGCCCCTACAGGAATTTGTCAGAATAGAGGTGACAAAAAGTCTGAAATCACACAGCAAAGAAATCATATTACGTTTTACATTGGCAGAAGTCGGGTCTGTTGGGGCCAGGCGGGAAGGGAAACTCCTCAAGATGGCGGATACGCCAAAATGGCTGAGGTTCCTGTCACCACCTCCACTTGGGACGACAGCTTGAGCAGACCCTTACACCTCTCCTTTGGACTTCCTCAACCGAACCCAATGCCCTTCAAACCCCAGAGGAGGAAGTCACCTTTGACTGGTCGAATTGCAATCCTTCCTATGCATAGTGAGGGTCACTCTGACTGGTTGGATTGCAATCCTTCCTTTGCATATGAGCCAACCAATAGGAAACCGTTCTGCCTTACAACGTTATGTAAACCCCCTACCACCTTGTCTTGGGGCGACTTCCTCGACTCACTCTCTTTCCCCCGTGAGTCGTGGAACCTCGCCCGAGGGTGCCTGCAATAAAATCTGTTCTTGGACCCTCGCTTGCCTTGGCAGTCTCATTTCCGTCTAGTTACTAAAAAACTTAACAGGGTCCCCAGGCTCAAATCCCCATTTCAGCTCTTCCCAGTTGCATATGTGGTGACAATAATAGTACCTACTTACAGTGTTTTGTTAACATAGATTAACATATACATTTTTGGAACGACGCTTGACACATGGTTTGTTCTCAATAAATACTACGTTGTGATGATCACAATAAGAGCAAAAAATAAAATAAGACGAGGCAAGAAAAAGCAGTATACTAGGTACTCCTGGGGACTCTGTTGGTCATGCATTTTTCCTGTAAAGGGGCATATCATTAAGATTTTAGGCTTTGCAGACTACATATGGTCTCAGTTGCATATTCTTTTTTTTTTTTTCTACAGTCCTTTAAAAATATAAAAATCACTCTTAGCTCATGGGCCATACAAAAATAGGCCAGATCTGGCATGGGCCAAGATAGCATCTTCATCACGGAAGTTGCCAAAAGGAAGTTGATCACTGTAATAACCACATTGGTTAAGATCAGTTTGTGATATATGTGGCAAATGTATGCACCCTATATACCCAGTCTTGTCTCATTCACAAGTACATTATGATGAACTAGGGTCGCTAAAGGGGAGGTAGGTGGGGGGATGGGATAACTGGGTGATGGGCATTAAGAAGGGCATGTGATGGATTGAGCACTGGGCGTTAGATATAACCAGTGAATCACTAAATTCTACCCCCGAAACTCATAATACAGTAGATGTTAACTAAATCGAATTTAACTAAAAAGTTAAAAAAAAAAAAACAAGGCCCATCTAAAAAAATAAAAATAAAAAGATGAACTACATGATATTGTCAATTCAGTAGATGAAAAAGTCGAATATTGGCAATCGCGTATGGCTGGATCTAATAGTAAGGGTATGTGACCTGATACCTGGATTCCTTACTTTTTTTTTTTTTAAGATCTTATTTATTTATTTCAGAGAGAGTGAGCAAGAGATAGGACACAAGCAAGGGGAGCTGCAGAGGCAGAGGGAGAAGCAGGCTCCCCACTGAATAGGGAGCCCAACATGGGACTAGATCCCAGAACCCCAGGATCATACCCAGAGCTGAAGGCAAACACTTAACCGATTGAGCCACCCAGACGCCCTACTTCTTATCTTATTATTTTCCCTTTCTGTTTGCATCTGTGGCATGAAAATAAGTTGTCTTGATGAAAAAACAAAGCCCATCAAACTTAATGTCTTGCATACTGGAAACAAAAGGCATAATAGAATTTGGGAAAATTGGTGTTTTTGTGTTTTGTTTTATTCACTTTTCAGCCAACTATCTTCACAAAACTGCAATCATTTCCTCTACCTTGTCTTCCAGATCCTTCTTGGTTGCTTCTTCTCCTGATTTAGGATTTACCAGCTTCTTATCTTACTTTATCTTCTTTCTAGCTCACTCATGTTTATTTTTTCTGCCCTTAAGGGATTGCACAGCCTTCCAAGTTGCCTGGCAGTAAGAATAATGGATTTTTCTCATAAACAATATGGGAAAGGAGAGAGTAGGTGGGTGTTCTGGAAACAAACGTGAGCTTGGGGCCTCCAAGGGTTTTCTATGCCCAAACCTCACAGCGAGAACATCTGGTGCTGTGTGCAGCTGTAGAAAGAGCTGTTTTTTAAAAAATAAACAGAGCTCTACTTTTTAAAGGGGAAACTGTGTTTTTTGTTATTTCAAAGTTACAAGTGCTCCCTCTTCTGTCAGCCTGTAGCATTTGTGCTCTCTTTGGGCCACCCTGCAAATCCAAGAAAAAGTCCTCAATTTAAACAGTAAAAATGATGCAGAATAAAGTTCTTCACCCATGGAAGCTTGAATTATGTAAGCCATGGAAAAGAATAAAGGAACATTCCCGGGGTAGTGACTGCCTGTACTAAACAGAATGTCCCCCAGTTGGTGGTGGAGACTGTGGTTCTATGCTCTTTGGATGGCCGGGCCACCTTTTGCAAACATGGGCCAGTTTCCTGGTGGTTAATCTCTAGCTCTGAAGGTTTCAAATGATTCACTGTGCATTGAATCATGCTTCTTTGATGGCTTGTTTGCAAAGGCCTAAAACTTCTCACTCAAACAACCCAATGCTGGCCTGCTGGCTCTGTGACCCTGACCCAAACCCACTCAAAGACAAGTGCCTTAGGATGGCCTGTTCAAGTTTCTGCTTCCTGTTGCATTTTTCACTTTAATCTTTTTTTTTTTTTTTTTTTAATGCCAAGGAGCATTTCTACTTCCAAGATTTTTCCAAGCACATTGTTGGGCTTTTCTTTTTTAGCTAAGCACTGCAAACTTTCATCATTAGGATCTCTTCTGTAAGTCAGATGACTTGTCAGGTGCAGCCCCAGGCTCAGGTTTTCTGGTCCATCTGAGTGATCTGGGAACCAGAAATAGGGAATTATTATGGTGGTTGGTACATTATTTTAAAAACATATTCTCACTGGGATGTTCTGACCCCTTTTGCAGCAAGAATGTATAATGACCTACATTGCATTCAAGATATACTCAAGAGAAAGTATTTCCACCTGAGGGAGGAAGAAGCCTTGGAATCACTAAATTCTATCCCCTTGGGCCACAGACACATGCCTGTCTTCTAAAAAATAAATCAATAATGCATGTGTTTAAATTTTATGCTCAAAGAGAGAAAAGTTTTGCTTTTTTAAAAAAGCACTCAAAATTTTAGCATGTGTGACTATGGAAAGAGAGTTGTGAAAGCTATTTATTTGCCTTCTTTTTTAAAACCTTTAGATTCAAAAAATGAGCTTTCAATCCAATCACTTGTTCTTAAATTGGAGAATACTATTTTGACACACTCTTTACTCCAATCATCACCATCAGATACCCTGAGAGAAGTCAAGATTACCAAAAGGATGCTTTATTTCCAGAAATAACTCCAGAATTAAATTTCTTCCTGGCCTGGAATTTGAAGGCTGGCTTTGAATACATCTTGGAATCTAGCGTTCATTAGTCAGTTCCTATAGACTAGAACAATAGGATATTTAGTTGTAGGAAGGTAGAATGTGGTTAACCCTACGTGCAAAGGAACCCATAACCTTGAGGACCTATAGCTGCTACCTGATGTTTATGGTTTTGGTGAACAGTGGTAAAGACACTAGATTTTCCCAACAAGCATGATCTGACCACAATGGGATTAAATCCGGAGAGTAATTGTTCTTCATAACTTTACTGTATTATGTTTTCCTTGGTGTGACTGTTGTAGGTAAAGTCTAGGAGGCAGAAAGATGAAACAGGATACATAGCCCATGTTTACAGCACAAAATGTGCCCCAAGCCAAAGAAGTGGTACGCAGAAGAAATAACATGTATATTGTCAAAATTTTGTCAACTCTGGTTTATGAGAGGAAAGAAAGATGGCAGAGAGTAATGGCTGAAATTTTGATTTTCGTTCAGATTTATCAAAATTTATCCTAAGGATAAATTTATCCTGTGGTCTATGGTACCACAAAATAAAAGGGAAATTACACAATCCTCCAAACCTCTTACAAGAGAAAGCCTTTTGTCTACAACGTTTATGAAAATAACAATACAGAAGTAGCCACTTACTAACCCAGCATATGCGAAAAGCATTTTTCTTGCTTCTTATTCTTACTTGGATTCTGATTATTCCAATTGCCAGATATATAAGTTTCAGGTAGATGAGGCACTGGATGTTCTATTGAGTCTCTTTCTCTGCATTGACCTTTGCTCCATCTGCTTCTCTGCCTTTTCTCCTTCTGACTTTGGGAGAAAAATACAAACAATGTTGTAAATTATAAAACCCTCTACAGAGCTGGGCTCCATTACTTACTCTCTCACTCGCTTTGTCCTTCAACACATGACAATCACAAATGTTCTTCTTCCTAATGCTACTCTACTCTCCCTCCAGTTTCACATTACCCACTCATCTGCTACACACCTTGGAATGATATTAACATATTTGTTTTGAAATGAGGGAGAAAGGATAGAAAAAAGTCAGAAGCTGTTGGCTTTCCTCTTGCTTCACAGAACATTTAGTATTGTTCAACGCCTCATTTGAGTCTCAAAAATATTAATTACAAATAACAAATGAAATGCCTTACTTATCATCCAAGGACTGGCTCAAGGAATTGCCCAGCAACAACAAATGAATCCACTTTCTTTGTCTTGTCACAAGGATCTCTAAGTTGAGTAGTGTGGGCAGTACTTCTAGCCTGGACATTTTAAGTAAATGTGATGTTTGACATGAGTTGCTGAGTCCATGCAGCTGTTAATACACTTTTTAGACTTTAGAGGTAAATAGCCAAAAAGTATTTCTTTTCATTTCTTCATTATCCACTTTGCAGTGTAGAGTCCAGTGACCCATGTGCTTGTGTTCTATAAGCTGATGTCTGTTTTGAGCCATAGGATTCCCAGGACATAGGGAATTTTAATATGAAAGGCACACCGACAAATCTTGTCTGACTCAATCCCCAGTGATTCAAAGATGAAAATCCCCATCAAAGTTTTATGGGGTACAAACCGGAAATGGGACAGTGAGACGCCATATGGTACAGACATCAAACTGATTTTCATCTTTGAATCTGAACTCCGCCAGTCATTTATCCTTTCCTTTCATAAGTTTTAAAATCTTTAAACCCAAATGTAAGGCTGAATTAGGATTTTCCCTGGCTGTTAGCAGGGACCTTTGTACTTCACCACTGTGCCACGGTGGGGGTGGGGGGAGGATTTGTGGGTGTTTGTCATTATCCACAGTCCTTCTGCCATTTGGAACAAGTTCTGTGTCTCTCCAGCCTTGGTCTCCTCTTGCGGAATATATGGTTGATAAGAGTACCTACCTTATAATTGAATCACAATGATTAAGTGAGATCATGACCAGAAAGCCAATTACGAACATATTGATTCCTGATAAGGAATCAATAAATCTTAAGGAAAGCATCACCAACATCATCACCCCAAATTTGAAGAACAGTTCAGGGTAATTCATGGACACTTAAAGCTTTTACTATGGAGCCATCATTACTAATGACACATAGTCACAGACATTACCACTTGCCCATAGCCTCAAGTACATCTTTTCATTGTCAAGTGCTTGCAATTTGCTTTGATTTAAGTTAATATATCTATTTCAGTCAAGAGGAGGAAAACAGAACAGAAAGAAGAGAGGAAAGCATTTCAAGTTGTACGTAATGAGGTGGACAAACTGTAAAATTTAAACCTTAGCCCCGTGTGGCTTTAAAGCAGTGAATTGTAGCGCAGAATATAAAATGCTAAAGCATAAAGAGAAGCTTACAAGAAGAAAACCTGACCGCCTCTGATTTGTAGGTTAACAATTAATGGTAGTCAAGATTAAAGATCTAATATGACCAGCACAGAACAGATCTTTCAGACAGACTGGAAGGGAGATTGGAGTTGGAAAGGGTGGTGTGGAGAGAGAAATGCTGGTAGGTACAATGAAAATTGTCTCATCTCAGCTAGTATGGGTCTGTGTCTACATTTTTATCTATGAGCATCCTATTTCTAAAAGAATGTGATCTATTCTCACTTTTTTGTTTCTTAAGTCACCTTGCTTGTTGGGCTGGGGCCTGGGGGTGAATTTTAGCCCAAAGTGTGATTATGTTTGTACTCAGTTGGAGAAGAGAGCTATTATTCCTGCTGCTTCAAGCATCAAATGGCAGGGATGACCTGCATTCATGTTTGCATGCCAGAGCCTGGTGTCTTACAGTACCTTGAATAAAGATAATAAGTATGTATTTCATAGCAGCGGTGTATTGAAGCTATAATTCCGCATTAGATTTCTACCGGGAATTCATAACCATAATCAGAATCAATTTTATTCAGATGTTTACCGTGCTTAAGCTACTTGCAATGAACAAGTAAGTGAGAGAGATAAATAGAGTGGAAAAAAATTTTCGCACCAAGGGACAAGTTCTTGGAGTGATAGGGGCTTCCTTTCTTTGTGAGAAAAAAAAAAAAAAAAATCCCTGGCTCCTTATTCTGTTGTCCCTTTTCTATCCAGTGTTTAAACCCATTGCACTCACAGAATGGTCACATGATGCTGGCGGTTGGTGTCTTGGATACTGTCCTACGGTGGTATGCTCTAGTCCTCCCAGCACTGCTGGAAATTGGCACATGATGCTACACAAACACAGCGTGAGTCTTATTCATGCCAAGGGAACAAGCGGTCCCTTCTCTAGGAAGGTTACATCCTTAGAACTGGCATTTGGTCAAAGACGGGCAATCTTCATTACAAGGAAACCCAACTCCTATCACCCTGCAGGGTGACATAACATTCCATTCCAGACTCTCAACACGGGCCAGGACAATTCATGCTTGTTTCATAAGAAACCCAGCAACTCAGAGCTACAAATCATCCTTGACCTAGTCAAAGGAGCTGCCTGTGTGGGAGCTTTTCTCTTGGACTCAAGGTCAAGGCGGCCTCACGTTTTAAATGCTCTCCAGTGGCAATTTTTTGCTGGGGGGGATGGAAGGCATTTGTCACAAGAATGGATCTTAATTAAATTTTTGGACACTTAATAGTAATTAAATCTAAGAGTGGAAAGATGGTTCAAAAAAATGAGGATTCCCCCATCCCCACAAAAGCTCTATAAAGCATGACTTTTCATCAAGGGTGAAAAAACTAGCTCATATGTTGCTGAGCAGGAATAAAAACTCTTGATGACACTCATTTGAGTCTCCTAATCTCCTTTGTGGAAAGGGTGAGATTGTTAGCATTTTTCTGGGTCTGGTATGTCTCATATTTTTAAGAGCCAGTGGCATACAGGAAAAAAAGAGACACTCCCTAGAAAAAATCCTGCTGTCTTCCCTGAAATTGGACCATGAATTGACTCCATCATCACATTATCTATCTTCAGTCCCAAGACTCAATGTTGCAAGATCTCTGCAAGCCAAATGCCATTAACCAAATGCCATCACTGCCAAAATCTCCATCTGCCTAAAAGATGTCTCTTTCCCAGAAAATGGCCCCCTTGCTGGAACATAATAATCTGAAGCCTGCTAAGTCCATACAGAAACTCTACATAGAAAAGCCAACATGATAATTTAAGAGTCTCTTGGGGTTTGTTACAATGAGATTCTGTCCCCTAACAGAAGTTGGTATCCAACTCACAGTTCCAACTACACATATTCATAACTGGAATCAAGTAGTTAGTTTCCTAATTTGGCAATGACGTGATTGCAAAGACTTTACCAGGCCTTTTCCCCATAGCGAAATATAAGGCAAGGCGCTCCTGGGTGGCTCAGTGGTTAAATGTCTGCCTTCGGCTCAGGTCGTGATCCCGGGGTCTTGGGATCGAGTCCTGCATCAAGCTCCCTGCAGGGAGCCTGCTTCTCCCTCTGCCTATGTCTCTGCCTCTCTCTGTGTATCTCTCATGAATAAATAAATAAAATTAAATTTCAAAAAGAAGAAGTACAAGGCAAAAGTATATTCTAGGATATTCCCAAGCAAAAGAATGAAAGCAAACCCGTTCCTCACACCTTCTATAAAAATTAACTCAAAATGGATCAACAACCAAATATAAGAACTACAGCTATAAAACTAGGTATACTAGGTGTAAATCTTAGCAACCATGGTTTAGGCAATGACTTCTTAGCTATTACGCAAAAAGTGTGAGGAACAATGAATAATTTGGACTTCAAAATTTAAACCTTTTGTGTGTCAAAAGGCACTATCAAGAAAGTGAAAAGATGACTCACAAAAAGGGAGAAAATTTTTGCAAATCAAACATGACAAAGGTCAAATATCCAAAACATATATTCAAAAAATCTTACAACTCAGTATAACAAGATAAAATGCCCAATTTTAAAATAGGGCAAAGGTTTGAATAGAGTTCTCTAAACAAGATCTACGAATAGCCAATAAGCATGTTAAAAGATGCTCCCCATTATTAGGCATAAGGGAAGTACAAACCAAAACCAAAATGAGACAGCACTTTATACCCACTAGGACCTCTACAGTTAAAAAGACAAACAAAAACTGGCAAGTGTTGAAGATGACGTGGAGATACTGGAAACTTCGTACGTCCCTGCTCAGAATGTAAAAGGATTCAGCACTGTTAAAAAGAATTTGGCATATCCTCAGAATGTTAACATAGAGTTACCACATGAGCCAACATTTCCATAGTAAACACCTTTCTACCAAGGGGAGCATTAAGTGAAAGTTATACTCAGATCTGTGTGGCTGCTGGCTGGCTTCGGAGCAGAAAGAGTCAGGGTCGGCCAGTATGTAAATGCTCAAGAAGAAGAACACCTGTTTTATCAGCTTCTGGGTAAAATGGAGCTCTGATCCTGGAGGGGTTAGGGAGTAAGGCTGTGGCCCTAGGACTATGACAGAACAGGCAGGCATTAAGATCTGGGAAGCAGACACCTGGGGGGCTCAATGGTTGAGCATCTACCTTCGGCTCAGGGTGTGACCCTGGTCTGGGGATCAAGTCCCGCATCAGGCTCCCTGCAAGGAGCCTGCTTCTCCTTCTGTGTGTCCCCCATGAATAAATAAATAAAATCTTAAAAAAAAAAAAAAAGATCTGGGAAGCAGAGATCCCCCAAAGTAGACTGAGTCTCAAAATCATGGTGCTGTGGCAGTCTCCTCCTGCTGTGAGACAGATTAAAGGACTACAAGTCCCTGCTGGTTAGATCCCTCAAGGAAGAAGCAGAGTAGAACAATAGAGTTCTCCATAGCAAAGTTGATGCAGGCTGCAATGGCAAGCCCACTTTCCGTTTGGCATGACTCTGGGCCAGATGCATTAGGTAAAATGTCATGAGTGTTGGATAGAGTGAGATTCCCAGGCTTTGGGCTTGGGTATTGGTAGGACCTAGTCCCACCTTCTGCAGGAGGACCAAAGCAGAATGTCTGGGAAGGAAAGAACACTTCCTTCAGCTCAGCTGGCTGACCCCAAAGAGGCAACCTTCTCCACTCTGTTGGCTAAACTTAAAGGACAAGAGCCCCTGTGGCTGGAAGACAACTCCATGAAATGCGCTTGGAATATCTTGAGGCACAGAAAGACTTTAGAGTCTGGTCAGGTCTCACATTGACCTTTATAAATTATGGTAATAGAGAATTCTGAGGCCTCATCTGATATTTGCACCTCAAACTCAAATTACAGGAAGGAAAGACTTTTTTTTTAAGACACTTGCATATTTGCTGGAGGGTTTTGCAAATAGCATATGTCTAAGAATGAAGAAGACTGTATAGAAGGCAGAGACCACTAGAGTTTGAGTGGGATTCCTTGGCTTCAAGTGCTGGATCTGTCCAAAATTATTGCATGCATACGTTTCCCAAGGTGATAACAGATGATAAACAGTCCTATGAACAAAGAATTCTAAAGTCAAGATTGGACAACACTGGGTTAAACAAAGTTCTATTGGTTTCTTTACTGTACATTATAAATCTCCCAGAAAGGCACATAATAGACGAGTCTTTTGTAAGGAATCTAATTGCATAAAGTTCCATGGAACACCTTCATAGGAAACATTAGGAAGTAAAAAGGCATTTCACCTACTTTGAAAGACTTCTAATGGAAAAGAAAAATACACCATCATCACCAGTATCAATTTCTCTTAAGGTCTTTACTTTTTAGGCTCCTTTCAGCCTGAACTGGGCAAGTTAATGTAGGGATTGATTATCTTCCATCATGATAAAATTCTCCCTGATGTGATTAAATCACCTTGAGCCATGCTTTCTTGTTCTTGTTCTATCAGGAGAAATAAATTAAAGCACATCAACCCCTTCCAATATTGGAAACAGCCCCTACGGCCCATTCTCCCCATGTGATTTTTCAGGCAAGCAAAATCAAACACGTGGATTTTATGCATCTAACTAACGCAGTCAAAACCCAACTTGGTCACTGCATATTGCAGTAAAAGTAATAGGTTTAGATTGTCCACATGTAAGTGATAAAAGTAGATGCAAGAGAAGAAAGAGTGCCAGGATTAGACAAGGAAAATAGTGCAACTTGAGTAGACCAGAGGAATTTGCTGAGCTTATAAATAGTCCTTTAAACTAAAATACATGATCTGAGCCCATAGTAGACTCTTAAAAAATACAGAATTAATGAGCAGCTGAATAAAGTAAGGAACAACTACCCAGGGAGTGCTGTATTCCATGCAAAACCATGATTCGCCTTTTTTTTAAAAAAGCATGAGCAATGGAGTCTGCAGGTAATGGGAGTAGCATTATTTTTAGCAGAGTCCTTTTACATGGATTTTCTCACTTGATTTACACAACAATCCTGTGAAGGAGGAAGAGGAAGTATAATTTTTCTATGTGGTGGATCCATGATTTTGCCAGTTACACGGCTGTGTGGTGCTCTAAGGTTGGGCCAGTCTCTAAGGGTGGTGAGAGCAGCCCCAGCCAGCCTCAGCCATCACAAAGCCCAGGCTAACGCAGGAGGCAGATGGCCCATGAACGAGGAATGGCAAGTCTCAGAAGGTTATGACAGGTACAAAGAGACCTATAGGAAATAATAAGGAAATAGAATACCACGGAGATTAAGTGGTACACAGCGTCAAATGATAGCTGGTTTGGTTTCAGAAATATCATCAGAACTCATATCTTCCCACCCTGGACAGGACACTGTGTGGATCAAGGAAAGCAATTATGCCCACTGTTTTCTGGTGAGGTAATTTCTTTTCAAAAAAGAGAAACACTGACAAATGAGTTGCTTGCAGAGAGCACCAACAGGGTAGTGAGAAGGCACAAGCCATGTCTTTAAAGGAACAGTTAGAAAACTGGGTCTGCTTAGCCTAAAAGAAACCAAATTGATAGAATGAGTGCCAGGATACGTTCATTGCACGCAAGTATTTGAAGGGTCATCATGTGGATGAAAAGGAAGTTGTTAAACTCAGGTGTTGAAGATCGATCCAGGTGCCCGGTAAGGCAGATGTGCCCAGCAGAGTTCAGATGAAGATGCTCTGGTGGCAGGGTGAGAAGACAGGATCCCTACAGGGCCATCCACATGCTCTTTGGGTCCATGAGAGCATCGCAGTGACCATCACCACTTGCTAGCTGTGGTCCCTTGGATCTGTGGTTCCTGTGGACAAATTACCTAATCTTCCTGAGTGCCCATTGCTTTATCTGTAAATGGGAAATAATAGTACCTGTCTCAGGTGCTGACTATAGTGTTTAGTGAGAGAAGGCACATAACCTGTTTCATTCAGTGCCTAGCATGGGAAGCCATGGTTAAGTACTAATGAAAGAAGCGGATATTCATGTAATGAATGGATCGTGAATGAATGAAGTACCCAATAAGCAGCATTAGGACTATCAGTAGCTCAACTAAAACAAAAACCTCACATGCAGTCCCAAGGATGAGCTGAATGATGTGGAAATGTACCACTGGCCCTAGTGACTTTTGCAAATAGACAGCGTTTCTTCTATCTGCTCATGAGATCGCTTCCTGTGCTGGCTAATACTTGGACCAAGTGTTCTCTAAAATCCTTCCCAGTTCTTAAATACCATGAGAGATAAGAATCGTCAAAAGGTCTAATTGTAGAAGTCAGGAAGTTTCTATTCCTCCAGGGCAACAGGAAAGGTCATGGAATCATGAAGCTGTTTCTTTCTAGAAAAGGAACGAAAGGTCCTTCTCCCACTCTCTACTCCAATTTATTATTTATGACAACATAAAAGCGCCTTGTTTTTGTACCTTTCTCTAAAAGAACATGGGAAACCGTCTCTACAATTCCCAGAATGTACATATGAGATTTCTTATTGCCTGGTTGTGTTTTTGTTTTTTTGTTTTTTCCTCTGGGCCTTCCCAAAGAAATACACCCAGGGACTGCAAGAACCTTCAAGATATGAATTATGGTCTTTGACAGTATTTGGTCTTCTTCCAGTCCTGCTTTGAATCTTTGACCTCACTGTGAAAAAACAGAAACTCCTTGTTTCTAGTGAGATGTGGTAATAGGCTTTCAGATCGTGCCACCTCCTGGTCAAACAAAGAAACCGCCATGGCCAATTTCTTGCTTGCTTTTTAGCCAAGTGCCAAGCCTCTGCCACATCAGGAAGGCCGGACAAGAAACACTTCTCTTCCTAGAATTTAATCCGGGCCTCCTGGGTGGTGACAGCTTGAGCTGCATTCAAATTAAGCCATGGGAGGGTTCCAAAAGTTCAGTGCTTATTGATTTGGAAATCTGTGTTCCTACTGAAGAATAATTACCCATTATGTTTAAAGGTTGGTTCAACCCTGAGAAGGGAAATTGAATGGGGACCTTTGTCATATGCTCTCAGCTGCCAATATCATCAGATGCATAAGCCGTTTGTTTGTAGTTGTCTGAACACACTCAAAACTACTTTTGTGTCTCTAATAATGAAAGATTAAGAGAGAGACAGAGAGAGAGAACCAAGATCCTGGATCTGAAATTCCATTTGTTTATGGGCATACCTCATTTTATTACACTTCAATGTATGGCCCTTTGCAGATACTGCATTCTTTTTTTCTTTTTCTTCTTTCTTTCTTTCTTTCTTTTTCTTTCTTTCTTTCTTTCTTTCTTTCTTTCTTTCTTTCTTTCTTTCTTTCTTTCTTTCTTTTTCTTTTTTTTTTTTTTTAAGCAAATTGAAGGTTTGTGGCAACCCTGCACCGGGCAAGTTGATTGGCGACGTCTCTCCAACAGCATTTGCTCACTTTGTGTCTCTGTGCCACCTTTGGTAATTCTAGCAATATCTGAAGCTTTTGCTCGAGAAATTTGGAGGGTTAGGAAAATTTTTTTAGCAGATCACATTTTATTTTAATTTTTTTTAGCAGACTAAATTCACTGATCATCAAAATTTGCAAACTTTATGGGCTAAGACAACCTCATGTAGAGGCAGATCTAAGAAGATGTCAAGGAACCAGTGCCCTAATGAACAGAGTGTAAGAAACTTTGCTCACAAAGCAAGCAGGTTGGATGAGATTTTTGTTGTTGGTCATGATGATTTGATTGATGTTGATGATCCGATTCCCAGAACCAGGAGGGACGGGCCTCAATATAGGGACCACTGTGCCATTGCTATGTGACAATGAAAACAACTCCATGACCTGAGAGCAGAAAGGAGACATAGAACCATAGATCCTTGACTTGCTGAAGACCCATCTATATTATTCCATTAAGCTTTGCCTGTAACAACTCTCTGGGTGCTGGGAAATGACAGCATGGCTTGTAGTTATGACAACAACAACAAAATCAGCTTCCCTAAAAAACAATTTTGGATGTGAATCATCCAAGTGGTACATGAGGAGCTGGATTCTAACGTGATTATAGTAACAGTCTGGCTCTGCTAAAGCTCCTCGAATTCTCGCACTAGACATCACTCTTCCAAAAATGTCCTCTGCGCAAAATGACAACACTTGGGTTGGGGTGGCTTGCAAAGACCGCCCCCCACCAAGCCTTAAGAGTTCATGACACTCATGAGCAGTGAACAAGAAATCCATTGTGTTGTCCTTTTCTCTGCCTTCCCTGGAAATTTAAATTTGTACGAATACTTTTTGTATGTTCTCCACACTGGGCATAAGGACTTTTTATTTCTGGGTCACTAGCATGGGGACTGTGTTTCCCAGTTGGATGGGGGAGGGAGAAGTGTGTTTCATAATCATTGTCTGGGGAATTGCAAATGGGTTTCTCTGGCTGAACCTGTTGAGGGTTGAGCAAATCTCCCTGGAGAAATGCAATTGGCTTTGCCTCTGGAGAGTGCTAAATCATAAACTGGCCACTTCCTCCCTTCTGTTTGACCTTCATCTTCCACAGAGACTTCCTCTGGATTTGGTTCCCTGTATTTTGCTATCTGAAGAAGAAAAAAAAAAAAACCAATACAATTAAAAAAGAATTAAACACCATGCCCTGACAAATCTACCCTGAGTTTCTTAAACATAATCGCATGAATGCCATCAATGACCCCCTACCCCCACCCCGAGGAGACTTGTCAGATGATGTTGGGAAAGGAGATCTCCTCTCTTTCCCACTGAGGAGCTCAACCTGATGTCTCATCATCTACAAAAGGGATGGTCATCTGACTGCGAGGCATTCTTTTCAGTAAAAGTCAGAGAAGAGCCACATTTCTACTTTCATGAACACAGTCTTTATTTTCATGCAAGGATGAGAGACTGTATCTTTCCAGTCCTTCTCCACTCTGCTATGGGAAGATCTGTACACAGTCAAGGGGCTTCCCATAGTCACTTCTGCCCACAACGACTGAGAGATCAGATGATTTCTGATCACAAATTGCTGGTACCATGCAGCAAGTCAAAGCAAGACATTTGGGGCGGGGTGGGGTGGGGTGGGGTTGGGGGGCCCAGGGTGTGGAGCAAGCAGTTCAGGCTTTTCCTGACAATTCGATTGAGTCCCCACCTGTCTCCAGGGACCGGTGCAATTATGAATATTCTAGAGGGTAGATGTACTCATCTCACTGATGACGCCCTTGCTAGTATTTTTCTTCATCTAGCTGTGATTAAGGTGAAGAGAAAAGCCTCAGAGGAGTTAGGCGGCTGTCATTTGCAGGGTGTGGAGGCACTGTTGGCATTTCTCTTGAGAATCCTGAAAAAAAAAAAATACCCAGGATCTGAAAGCTGAGGGGATGCTCTGGGACAAGATTCTCCCCAAATAAATTTGTCACCTCGTCCCCTTAGAATTTTAACTCTTCAAGAGTTCCAAAAGGCTCTATCTCACTTACTGGGCTTGAAATATTGAGATTGCCAGTGTTCTTTTTCAACAAGGCATTCATTCTCTTCAAGTTTTAAAATCTAAGCCTTTTGGGATGCTTGGGTGGCTCAGTAGTTGAGCATCTGCCTTCTGCTCAGGTCGTGATCCGGGGTCCTGAGATCAAGTCCCACATCGGGTTCCCCATAGGGAGCCTCCTTCTTCCTCTGCCTGTGTCTCTGCCTGTCTCTGTGTGTCTCTCATGGATAAATAAATAAATAAATAAATAAATAAATAAAATACTAAAAAAAAAAAAAAAAAACAATCTAAGCCTTTGTTGGCATGGAGCATGGGACAGGCATGAAACGGCACAATATTTAACCCAAAAGAGAGACTGTGACCATTGCTTGGTCTTATGAAAGTGGAATTTCCAGCTCTCACTATGAAACCTTCTTCTTAGGGGGCATCTATCCTTTCTCATCCTCTGATCCTCCATCTGCTTCCATTGTCCCTGGCCGAGGAGGTGAAGGAACCAATTCTAACGACAATCGAGCACATCATCAGTGATTTCTCCCTTCCAGGGGGCATCTGTGGTCATTCTTGAACCCGGATGACTTCCTTCACTTCTTGGATGTAGATACCCTGCCCTACTGATGTGTCTGAAATAGTTAAGACATTTTAGGCAAGGAGAAATGCTGCCCCCCTATGGGCGTGTGCATCTCAGCATTTCCTAGGCTAACATTCCATGAGCACAGCCCAGTCCTTTTAGGGATTATTCACTCTTGTCTTCTTGTACTTTGAAGCTAACACAGCCAGTGACAATCTTATTGACTACAGAGACTCCTGCACTGGAAAAGGAGAGACAACGCTAAGAAACATATTTAACGTTCCTTTCTTTTTTGCAAAAAAAAAAAAAAAAAAAAAGATCCAAGACAGTTTCCCCAATCAGGTGGACGTGGGGATGTTTGGGGCCCCGCAGTATTATAGGGGAAGCATGGGAAACTCGATCTCCATTATTAAGCTAGCTATCTTAGCCCTCTTTGCCTATTTTTTTTAAGCAGGGAAACATGAGTTTTAGCTCTGTTAGGGGAAGAGACACAGACATCTGGTCACGTGTCACTATCAAGATTCATCCGCTGATTGGTAATTAATGGTTTTTGCCAAACAGAAGGGTGTCCTTCACCTGCTATGTTTCTTCTTTAGCTGCCTACCTGTTGAAACTGGGGCTCTGTCGGAACCTGCTACACACAGACAGCCCCTCCTCTCAGGTTTTGACCTCAGTTTCCAGAACCCAGAGTTCTCTTCATGATTCTCTTCCCATCAGATGGGAGGGCCTCTCCATCATGTCCTCCTCTTCCTTACTCCTTCCTTACCTGTAGCAAACACCTGCCAAGCCCACAGAAAACCGATCGATGAGCTCATGAAGGGAAATGCTTTAGGAAGGCATTTCAGAAATCACATCCTGGTTCAGGGGCTTCCCAGGCCAGGGCTCTGTGGGGAGGGTGGTGGCAGCTGGAAGAGGCAAGGTGGGCAAGGTAGGCATTTTGCACACATGGCCCCAGCTACAGATGCAGCTTCTAGCTTCAAAAGACAGGGAAGGTCGGGAAACCCCATGGACGATTGCTGAAGAAAATTCTGCACAGCAGTGTGTTTGAAGCAGGAGAGCAAGGTTCTTGTCTCACACAGTCAAAGAATGAATCTTGCAGACAGAGGAGAGTCAGTAAAGCGATAGAAGTTTATTAAGCAAAGATAGAGAAAAAGCTCTCAGGAGTGAGAGGGCACCTGATGGGGTTGCCAACCTCCACCGACAGTCTTTTATTTAGAACTGACCAGAGAGCTTATGGCCCGATCATTCTTGTGATGTCCTGGTTTGAGTAAGGGCTGGTGATAACATCTTTAATGGCTTACTTCTTTTAGGTTCTGGTTATTCTTTGTTGGTCACAAGTGGCTGTCATAAAAAGACACCCTCCCCACCCACACCTAGGGCAGGGTGGTCTCGTTTGTTCCCTTATCTCTGGTTTCTTTATGCCTCAGCATTTCTGAGATTTCTGTGAGCCTGATCCCCTAGCCCCCTACCTATCACTCCCTACCTAGCCCCACCTGTCCTTTATTCAATGAGACCCTTCAGATGTATATCAGTGAGTCATATACTTGGGGGCTGATTGCCAACGTGTGTCTTGCGTTCAGGGGTTGGTGTTGAGATTAAGGACATTTCCAAAGGAATTTTTATATGTTAAAGTAGACTTACAGGATCCTGGGGGATTGAGCTAAGATTGCCTTTTGCCCTTAGCAAAGTATTAACGAGGCAGCTGAGTCCCTAGAGGAAGGTCACTCTGACGGCTTCAAGGACTTGTCAGTGGGCTGTCGGTAGTAAGGAAACTTAATAATTTTTCTTTGCCTTTGTTCCCCACATCAATGGGACTCGTGGTGATCTCCTGTCGTCCTCTGTGCTTTCCAAGGGTCTGCACAGGAGGGATTCCCAGTGTTTGGGGCTGCATCTGCCTCGTTCAACATCACATTGATGATGTGTCAGCTTATCTAACAATACCCAGTTATTTAATCAAATGCTGGTCTCGGTGTTGCTGTGAAGGTATTTTGAGATGTGTTTAAAATCCGCAATCAGTTGACTTTAGGTAAAAGAGATTAACCTGGTTAATGTGGATGGGCTTCATCCAATCAGTCCAAGGCCTTAAGGGCAAAAACCAAGGTTTCCTAGAAATGAAGAAATTTTGCCTCAAGACCCTAACATCAACTCCTGCCTAATCTCTTAGTCGTATACATATATATTCTATTGGTTATGTTCCCCTGAACAACCGTGACTGATACACTAGGTCTTCTTTTATTTAATTTTTTAAAAATTTTTATTTATGATAGTCAGAGAGAGAGAGAGAGAGAGAGAGAGAGGCAGAGACAGGCAGAGGGAGAAGCAGGCTCCATGTACCGGGAGCCCGACCTGGGATTCGATCCCGGGTCTCCAGGATCGCGCCCTGGGCCAAAGGCAGGCGCTAAACCGCTGCGCCACCCAGGGATCCCTACACTAGGTCTTCTTAAAGATAATTCAGGATGTGGGCACCTGGATGGCTCAGTGGTTGAGGGTCTGCCTTTGGCTCAGTTCATGATCCCGGGGTCCTGGGATCAAGTCCCACATCGGGCTGCCTGCGGATAGCCTCCTTCTCCTTCTGCCTATGTCTCGGCCTCTCTGTGTCCCTCATGAATAAATACATAAAAATCTTTTTAAAAAATTCAGGATGTCATAGAGGTAGGCCAGGCCTTACTGTTCTGTTTTGAAAGAGAACCAGCCCCATTTGTCCCCTCTCCCAATTTTTGCTCATCACCCAAGGGCCGGCAGTACTCACTTGCAACTCAAGGTGGCGAACTTGCTCTATTCAAAAAGGTCAGGCCGCCCTGTTGCTGGCTCCTCCTTCCAGGTTTTTTTTTCCCCTGGGATTCCAAGACAGCCCAATGGATGACTCAGCAATGGAAATGAGGAATCATAAAATTAGGACAAAGGATATCGCCTATGGGCCCAATGTACACAAGCTTGCCATAACCACCAACTGAGGAAGAAAAACCAACAAGAAAACACTTTTTAGATGTGTCCTTTCTTGGAAGTCCCGTCCTTTAGTAGGATTTAGCTGTGCTCTAAGCAAATAATCCCTTGGGCAAGTCCTATAAAACATCCAGTGACTAAGAAAGCCCCAGGACAAATAGAAAGAGAGACTCCCACGAGGGTCAGCTGGGCTGTTTTGTCTGCCTGCTGCAGAAGAGAGACCACCTGCTTATTATTGTTCTGGGTTCTCTTGTCTTTTCAAGTCTTCAGGGTTGTCCTTTGGGGATGGAAGCCACTAACACCCAGGAGTGCAACCTGAATACCTGCCCGAGTGTTCATGCACACCAGGCTTGCCTCCTCCTGACCCCAGGATGTCAGCTGCCCCCCAGTCCTGGCAGGAGATGCTCTCTGTGCCTGCCCAGCAAACTCTTCAGTTAATCCTGCTGATGGCCAGCATCCTGCCCTGTCATTAGGCCATGTACTTGACCACAGAGCTCAAGACCTTCTCACAGCATTGGCTTGTGTAATAGGCTTGCAATATTTTGTAAGAAAAGTTTGAGAGTTTTTAAATTTCTGCATTGCATGTGGGGAAACAGAACCAGATATGTTGAGTGATCCTGCAAAGGTCACCCAGTAATTCAGAATTAGAATCATGGGCACTTAACCCTCAACCAGGGGTGGCTGACTTCTAAGTCTCTGCCACCAGTCTCTCCCTTTTGCCCCTGCCCCCACTAGTCCTTTCTTTGTACATATGGCATTTGTTTGGTTCTTATTCAAAATACACAAATCCATGCCTGCAGTGTGCTGTTGATGTTGTGTTACCAGTGTAACCCCAAAGTAGAAACATCACCTACTTTTTACATTAGAACCTGAATTTTGAGATATTGTGGGTCCCTAAGATATCCCTGTTAGGGACCCACAATTCAGGATAGCAGGTGAGAAGCCTGGAAAAAGCTTGTAGAACATAAACATTCTAACTCTATTTAACTACATATTTTACAGACTTGCTTGAACATAGATAACTTTTTTCCACAGTACCCCTCCCTCAACATCATCAGTATAACATTCCCCAGAATAGCCTCTTAGAAATGCTGAATAAAGTTATAATCTCTTTGCAACACAGGGTTGGGTATATAGGCACTGCCCCCCACTGAGAGGAATTCTAAAGCTCACAGAACTCATTTTCATAGAGTTAGTTGAATTTGGGGGGTCTCCCAGGGCATCTCTATGGTTGGCAAAAGCCAAGTGCCATGGCAGTTTTCCAAGCCTGAGATTACGGAATAGAGAGTAGATTAGCTAGTACTATCTCTGACTTCTGATGGGCCCATCCCACCCATCCCTTTAAACCACACAGGCATCTCTACTCAAGGCCACCCTGAGTCCTCTCTGGCTGTCCCACCATTGGCATCAGTGGGGACCTCCCCTTCCCAGTCCTCCGGCAGTGTCCTTTGGCCACCATCAGTCCCTTGAAAGACAAATTGGTAACTAGGATATTCTTGTAAAAAAAACAAAAAAAAAAAACCACACAAAACACAAACAGCTCGTTCTTCAGGTCTCCCCCAAACCAAAGCCACCACCCTGGGGCAGTCATCCTTTTTTCTACAGTGATAAAAGCCTAACTCTTCTTAAGAACACACCCTTCATCCTTTTTATTTGTCCTAAAGAGTGGGCGGCTTTGTACCATAGCTAGAGTTTCAACACTGCCCCTGGTAATCTTCCATATTCATAGGAACTGGGATGAAGCATGTCCTTACTTTGAAGTCTTTTGGTAGCCAAAGACCTTACCCACCATGCATGTGTTAGTTCTCAAACTCTGTGGAAGTTCTCCAACTCATCTCAGAAGAGCATACTGACATAGAGGAATAAACCTACTGGACAAGGTGATCATCCCATCCTGGATGATTCACTCTGGCTTCTTCATGAGCCTTGGGAAGACTTGTCTTCATTTAGTGGCTCTTGTAAACTTTCATTTTGCAATAATAATCTTCATTCTTCTTTAAACAATTATAATTGGTTAAGTCTGAAAGGGCAAGGGGAATTTATAGGATCAGCCCTCGGCCCCTTTTCTGTTAGAAATTTGATATCTGCTGATCAGAAATATTCTTTTAAGAACTAGTAAATTCCCCCAACAAAAATTCATTATATTTATAGGACTATTAATAGCTTCATCTAGAGACAATCTTACCAAATGCTTCTTATTTCCTGGAGCCTGGGGTCCAAAGCAGATGAAAGAGACTCCTTTATGAAGATTTTAAGGAATGAGAGTCCAACTAACTTGAATGACTTAAGTCCTATCTAGTGAGCTGTGAAGAAAGAAACTCATCCTTTAAGAGTTCATTTGGGCCTCCCTTCTTCAAGAAGCCCTCCCTGACTACCACCCCCACACAGCTCAGTCTGATTTAGGCATGCTGTCTGATTCAGGCATGCTCCTCTCTGAGCCCTTAGCACGAAGGACAGATCACCATTCTGTGTGTGTAGCACAGAGTTTTGATGCTCTGCTCCTTGGCAGAAGGTCTGGGCATCAGTCGCCTCGTGGGTCTAGCACATGACAGTTTACTAAACTACACAGAAGCTTCCAAGCCAAGGATTCTGGGGATTCAAGGATGGAAGAGGACAAATGCTGCCTGTAAGAGTTCATCAAGGCAGCTTGCAGAACCTCCCCACTCAACCTACATCTGATGGTTGACATGGCTCCTTCCTCCACCCATTGGTCCCTAAATGGTGGGCATTTCTCACTCTGGACAGATGACCATGAAGACTGGGTGTACTCTGCTCCCACCATCCTCATGATTGTTTATTTGTAAAGTCTTGGGCTATATGGACTCTCAGGGACCTTCTAGCTACTACTCTGTCCAGGATAAAACATCACAGGAAATTGCACAGCCTATGAATCTGAAGCCTAATCCTAAGCATCTGGTTCAGTAGACAAAAAGCCATAATAGTGGAACCAGCCCAGCACCCACTATGCATAGATAGTGAGATGGGAATCCCACATAGACCAGGATAGAAGTTCTAGAGGAATAAGTGATATGTTAGAGGCCATTTAAACCATTTCAAGAGACAAGATTATGTACATCTCTTTTCAGTTCCATCTTCAATGGAATTAAAATCAACCATGGAGTGAATATTAAATTACACAAACAAGCCAATGCTACAAACTAGGGCTTTTTTTATTTTCAAGAGAGCTCTTTGTTAGATGTTTACCAGCATACCCAGGGGAGAAACACACTTTCATCTTGATCAGAGCCACTGGTACTTACACAATTATAGATAAAGGTCTGAGTTTTGTCCCAAACAACTCCTGGGCTTGATAACTGCCCAAATGTGACAACCCACATTAAACAGATTCCCACAACATTCCATTGGTGGCCAGCAGTCCTGTCTCCTCACATATTTAAGTCAAGTCTTGTAAAGAATACATTGATGATTTCACAAATATTTTTAAGCCACAGTTACTTAATACAAATTCATATCAGGCACCATGCAAGTTAATAATTTATGGCAAATAGATGGGGAGAAGGACAATGTTTCTCACTTCAACTCCTTGCCAGAAATAAATAAGTCATGTTTTTTAATTGAATTGGATTCTAATTCTTGAGGGAGGTTTGTGATTTTTGTTGTTCGCTCGAATGTAAAGGGACCACGTTTCTTAAATTGCAAGGCGAGCTTTCAGAAAATGTCATATAGAACTCATCAATTCAGTCAGTTCAGCTGACTAACACTTATCAGCTATCAAGTATGGGCCACCAGCCAGGTGCAGGGACACTAAATTCTAACAAGACACGGACTCCTTTCTTTAGAAGCTTAGTCAAAGTCAAGGACATTCATCAAAGATATAAGTGCTGCTCCTGAAGAAACATGCTTAGACCAGTATTTCTCTAGGTTGGATAAAAGTCACGATAGTTTAGCTTAGTGGTTAAGGGTACAGCCTTCAGGATCAGATCCTGTTCAAAGACCCCATCCTACCATATACTAGCTCTGTGACCAAGAGTGATTTACTTGAGCTCTCTAAATTTTGGTTTCATCATCCACAAAATGGGAGTGATCATAGCCCTTGTCTGTATCTTATCTTGAGGATTAACTGACAAAATACCTCCAAAAACACATTGGGCAATACCTAGCAGATGGTAGGTATTGACATGCTCTCAACAAAAATAGCATTTACCATTCCTTTTCTTCTCCTTGCCCTTACCCCCTACCAGAACAGAAATGGCAGCCAACTTCTGAGCTCTCTCTACATGTCCAGTCTCTGCCATGAAGCCATTTCCCAACATCATGCATTTCAGAGAACCAGATCACTTCATTTTCTGCCAGTTTCCAAGGCATTCATAATCATCATAGGCACTGACCAAAATAGAAAAACTCCAAAAAGCGTGTTAAAAGGGTGAGATTGAGATCTATCCCAAAACCTTTGAAAGGCCAGTGGGAGAGAGCCATCTTTCTAGGCCATGTTGTCCATTTGCATATCTTTGTGTTATTGCTCACTCTGCAAGGGGTCACGTGCTTTGACTATTGCAAGTCTCTGAGCTTTCCCGGGAGGGGCCGATGGCTCTGTACAGCTGTGGAGTCCCTACCTCATCAATCACCCAGCAGCCACTCTCCAAGGACATTGCATTCCTTGTTCTCAGACTCGCCATCTGTGAAGCTCAAGGGCATATTCTCCAGCCATTCCAAGGATGTAGAAGGTGAGCCTTGCCTTTTCACTGGCTCTTGCTGTCCATGGAACATGCCCTTTGCTCTTTCCATAGTACAATGTTTTCTTTTAGCTGCCTTCCCTTAGCAGGGATATGTACCCCCCTCGTATAGGGTGTGGTGCCTTAGCAAATCATCTGGCAATTCATAGCTATTTATACCAGCTGCAGCAACCTGTGGACAGATCTCATGCCAGGATTCCCAAGCTCTTTGCTCATCATCCTGATTCACCCTCATAACTGGAATACAGTTGGATTGGGTTTATCAGAACATGGCCTTCATGCAGAAGAGATCCTAATTCAGTTTCCCAACTACATTTTAGACTCAACTTCCCTTGAAGAGAGATAAGGTTTGAAAATGAGATCAAGCCAATAGGATGTTTTAGAGAGGGTCAAGGGTACAGGATCGAAGAGGCACAATCAATTGATAGATTTTTTTAAAACCAAACCCCCATAATAGTTCATCATTGATCACATTTCTGCTATGTTCTAGGCACTGTGCTAAGTATCTTACATAGACTTTCTCATAAAATCTTCTCAGAAACTCTCGGGTGGATGGGGACCATTAGTATCCTCAAAGCTGAGAAAACACAAGAGCTTAGCGGGATTAGATAATTTACATAAGGTCTCATGGTAAGGTTTTGGTCCCTCTTCATCGATTAAAAAAACAAAAACAAAACCCAAAAAAAACCAAACTGTAGCTGGATAAGTCAAGTCTTTAAAAACCTGAAGAGGAAAAAATATATATATAATTTCAACACTTCTTGGATTGCCTTTGAATAGCAGGGTATTATGGGCTGGTGGACAAAATTCCTTCTTAGCGCCTTTAGGGGTATGCTGGTTGAGCCACCCTCCTTCACAACCATTTGCTTCTGAAGCGTGGAATGATGTCACCAACCAATTCCAAAAGGAAATCATGATTCCAGTGATTTTCTTGGTCTCAAGAACCAGCTTTCTGAGTGTACATACTGGCTCTGAGAGTCAGAATTCTATAATATGATTTTTAGAGACCTTCTACATGTCTTTCCAGCTTCAAGATCTGATGTCCTCTCTCAGCCTACCACCCAGCACCACACATGTACCTGCAATCTAGCTTCTCTCTCTCTCTCTCTGCCTGTCTCTCTCTCTCTCTCACTCTCCTCTCTCTCTCTCCAACTGTCTTCTTGCCTGGCCTTACCTAATTACTACTCTAAACACATCTGGGTCTTTCTGATCATTCCTTTGCACATCCTGTTTCCTCCACTCATTTTATTGAACTCCATTCCAGCATCTCTGCATTCACAGAAACTCTGATGTTTTCCCTGATCTAATGAACCCTATCCCATGACATTTCGACTATTGGTTTGCATGTCTATCTTCCTAACTACATTGAGTGCTCCTTGAGGTTATAGTTGCCATCACATTCCTCAGAACCTAGTACGTACTCAATAAATATTTCTTAAATGATACAAAGATAAGATAAAAATCCATTCTTGACTCATGCCTCCTACAACTGACAGAGATAAGGAACTGCCTTCCTTCGTGCCTATTCTGCACCAGCATAAGGCCACTTCTGAAACATTATCCCCATTCCACACATATATTTTGGCCGGCAAATTAAAGGATTGTCATAGGAATGAATCACAGTCCCACTATTGAGACTATAACCCACTATTATACATTTAACGTTCAGAGCCTTGTGGGTACGGAAGCCTCTCAGAAGTGAGCTAGGATCTTCACCAGCCATTAGCAGAGGAACATGGTTGAGCACCCCAATCTGCATAACAATGACTGACCTGTGTGGGATGCTTTAACGTTAACCCAGTCCAGAATCCCATGGAAATGAAGGCTTATCTTCTTTCTTAGGTGATGAAGGTCTAGGACATTCTCTCATACACATGCCTGCAGACTATTAAGCTGAAAGAGTGTTATATCTCTGGGTCACTCTCCAGAGAAAGGAACCCCCCCCCCCTCTCCGCTTCTGTGTGTCCAGCAGTCTTCCCTCCTTCTTCTAGTCTTCTGTTCTGTGTTGGTCTGCTCAAGTTCATTGAAGAGCCAACCCGTACGAAGCCCCCACTGTGTGAGTCTTACGTAACCACAGTCACTGCCAGGTCAGACTGTTATTGAAACTTCTTAGGGCTCTAAGGCCATGATGATGGCCATGGAGTACATATAGCAAGGGTAGGTTTAGTCTCTAGACTGCTCCCCAATTACAATGGCCATTACTGACCTAAGAGGTGGAACTAAGGAAGAGTGGGGTGAAAGAGAAGGGACCAACGTCCTCATGTAAGTCTATAAATGCCCAGATGCAGGCAATCTGCTATAGATACCTACTTTGTAAACACTTAGGCCCCTTGTGATTCCCTTCTTAGCTTAGCCCTCATTGGAAATGCTCAAACAATAGTCCCTGGAAGCGTAAGTGGCTTAACCACTTCTTCAATTGTGATTCCTAAATAGAAAACATTATCGAGCCCGAGAAGTGAGTGCTACAGAATGAGAGAAGGAAATCCAAGTACAGCCAACATCTCAGAGTCTATTCTGAGAAAGAAGGGAAAAAAGAAGCTCTTAAATACACAATTATGTTTTAGGGCACAATTACCTCTTGAATGTTGAAAACTGACTCTCCAGTATCTGGAAATAAGTGACTGTACTGCTAATAGGGTCAAAGGGCAGCTGGGAGGACTGGGTAGGATATGGACTCTGGCTTTCTCCCCTCAACTTCCCACCATACTTCTAGGAGAGACTAATCTGACAACACTTCTCAACCAGGGATCCCACATGGAATTAAGCCCTAATACCCTAAAGCATCTATTGTATGTATGAATTTACTTCTCTTCCTTGCATCTGGAATGGCCTTAAATCTGTTCCAAAAGCATTTTGGGTTTAAAAAGTCTGCATGTAGGGGACTAAATTTTGTTTCTTAACAAGAGAGCTTCATTTAAGCCTGCTACCTAGTTTTCGGTAATCTGTAATGGTAGACCCAGGAAACTAATACAATGGTATGTTTGTAGTTTTCTATGAAAAGATATTAGAATTTTGGTTAGATGCATTCTTGTTTTTTTAATGTTTCTGATGCCAGCATAAAAATATGATTTTTAAACATTATTTTCTAATAATCTCTTGGTATTACATAGAAATACAATTGATTTTGCTATACTGACCTTATATTATGTGTCTTGGCATAACTGTCCTTGGTGTGGATTTCTTTGGATAGAGGGCTGGACTCGGCCCACGGGACACAGCTTGCCAACTCCTGCCTGACTAATGGATGTGACATGAACATTCAGGCCCAGTATTGCCAGATTTTCTGATTTTACAAGAGAAACTGGAAAAATGGAGTGTTTTTTAATTTGAAATCACCTAATTTTTAAAGTCTCTCAAATACTAATTTGGGGGTGCCTGACTGGCTCAGCTAGTAGAGCATGTGACTCTTGATCTCAGGTTGTGAGTTCAAGTCCCACTACTTAAAAATAAAATCTTTAAGGGGCACCTGCATGGCTCAGTCGGTTTAGCATCCAACTCTTGATTTCGGATCAGGTCATGATCTCTGGGTCGTGAGATGGGTTCTATACTGAGAATGGAGCCTACTTAAGATTCTCTCTCACTCTCTCCCTCTACCTCTCTCCTTGCTCAAACTCTCTCTCTCTCGCTCTTAATATTTTTTTTAAAAATTGGTTAGCCTGGGTGGATCAGCGGTTTCGTGCTGCCTTCAGAGGACGTGATCCTGGAGACCCAGGATCGAGTCCCACATCAGGCTCCCTGCATAGAGCCTGCTTCTCCCTCTGCCTGTGTCTCTGCCTCTCTCTCTCTCTCTCTCTCTCTCTCATGAATAAATAAATAAAATCTTTAAATTTTTTTAATTAAAAAATTAAAAATAAAACAAAATCTTTAAAAGGAAAACAGAAAGAAATCAAATCTTCCTGGCCTCATGGAACGTATTTGTTAGATCATAAATGCGATTCTCTTTATAAATGTAAAGCATTCTTCTTTGTTTCATTTAATGCTCTTTGCCTTGGCTTTAATCTTGTCTGACACTAAGTGAAGATTCATACTTTCTGTTAACTTACATTTGCCTAGCATGCCTTTTCCCAGGTTTTATGGTCAACCTCTATGAGCTAGTTTATTATAAACATATATCTTTAATCAACTGATAGTTAGGTTTCCCTTTGTAATCCAGCCATATTTTCAACACCTTGATAGGTAGCCCATTTACAGTTATTTTTTTTTATTTTTTATTTATTTATGATAGTCACAGAGAGAGAGAGAGAGGCAGAGACACAGGCAGAGGGAGAAGCAGGCTCCATGCACCGGGAGCCCGACGTGGGATTCGATCCCGGGTCTCCAGGATCGCTCCCTGGGCCAAAGGCAGGCGCCAAACCGCTGCGCCACCCAGGGATCCCCCATTTACGGTTATTGACACATGAGATATAATTAATCTGTTTCCTCTGTGATGATGAAAGTCTGGGCTTCTGAAGGCAAAGACCTGACTACAGAAGAGATGCACACCCCAGCAAAGATTTAGAATAAGCATGTAGTCAAGATGATTGCACTGATAAGATTTATAATGTGTAATACTCCTTGGAGCACATAACTTCTGGTATACTGAATATTTTAAAGATCGTTCTCATTTATTCACGGTTCCATCGCAGAATTCCCTGAAAGAAAACCACATAAGAAAAATAATTTAAAAACCACAGTGCTTTCCTTCCTCTTTTCTTTTTCCAACGTTCAAAGGAGCCCTCAGGCAATTAGAGCGGTGGGATTGTGTGCTTCTCACACACCAAGTGGCACCCCCATATTTCTCAGCCGCTGGCTGTCGAGCAGCTGGCCCCGATTTCCTGAAGTGGAGAATTCAGGCATGTAACAGTGGGGACTCAACTGCTGCCCAAAGCAATTGGAAAAACCTACTCCGATTTTATAGTCCTGCCACTCACGCTGCCAACAGGCAGAAAGGAATCATGAGAAAATTGCCTCCTTATCTCAGGCCTTCTGCTTCTTGGTCCTAAGTAGGGGAGATTAATAAGGGAGAGGATTGTCATTCCTCAATCCAATAACCCCTCTCCTATTATATCACGGACCCTGAATTCACTCCCTTTCCCCCTGTGCGGTCCAGGTCCCGTTTAGATAGAGAGGGGCAGGAATAAAGGGGGAATCTACTGCCAGGAAATATTGAGAAGGAACAGAAAAGCAGAGCATCTCTTTGGCAGGCTGTGGCTGGGATAATGGACTCCCCAGCTGAACTTCCAGGCACCTGGGATGGAAAGAAACATCACCTCTCCTTCCACTGAAGCTGAAGGGCTCAGAAGGATCAGGTCACCCTGATTCCAGCCAACCCAAGCTGGCGAGGACCCGAGGCTGTGTTTTCTCAGCCTTGGAGGCCAGCTGTGTTTTGTACAGCACAGCCCAGTGAGGCAGCGAGCCCAGTTACTTGAGCCTTGCTTAGGTCTCCTATTAGGTTCCAGTAGAATCTCCAGACCGACCAGAAGGCAGGGATTCAAGTTTTAGTTTTTCAAAAGCCCTTCCTTGGGTCTTAAGGAGTATATCTTTGGTGAACAGAATATGGGGTTTGAAGTCACACAGAAGTGGATTTGTTTTTGTTTTTGTTTTTGTTTTAATAAATTTATTTTTTATTGGTGTTCAATTTGCCAACATATAGAATAACATCCAGTGCTCATCCCATCAAGTGCCCCCCTCAGTGCCCGTCACCCAGTCATCCCCACCCCCCGCCCACCTCCCCTTCCACCACCCCTAGTTCATTTCCCAGAGTTAGGAGTCTTCATGTTCTGTCTCCTTTTCTGATATTTCCCACTCATTTTTTCTCCTTTCCCCTTTATTCCCTTTCACTACTTTTTATATTCCCCAAATGAATGAGACCATACAATGTTTGTTTGATTGGAGCTCCAGTGGCGCAATCAGTTAGTGCGCGGTACTTATACAGAGGTGGATTTGAATATTGTCTCTGCCACTGAGTAGCTTTATGAACTTGAATAGTGTTTTTAAGAACAAAGTGAGAGGGAAAAAAAAAAGAGCAAGGAGAGAAATGCATGGAATACCTACTGTGCCACTGTACTCATTGAGATTCTCCAGAGAGAGACCAATTTGTTTTAAAGAATTGGCTCACATATTTGTGGGGCTTGGTGAGGCCAGTTCAAGTTCAAAAACAATCGCCTGGTGAACCAGGGGGAGACATGTTGCAGAAGAAGTCCAAAGGCCATCTGCTGGCCGAGTTCCTTCTTGCTCCAGGGAGGTCAGCCTTTGGTTCTCTCCAGGTCTTCAACTGATTGGATGATGCCCACCACATCATGGAGAGCAGTCTGCTTTATTCAGAATTCTCTCCCACTCCTGCCTCTGATTCTTGGTCCAATAACTCTTATTTCTTCCAGATATCCTACTCCTTTTTCTCTGTCTGGGCCCTTTGTCCATTGAAAGACTCTGCACTGCTGAATGAAGAGCATGTCCCAGAGATGCTTGCTCATGGACTCTTCTGCGTGTGCTTCCCATTGTTGTCCACTGCTGTCCCGATGACCCCCTGTCCTTTACTGTACTCTGCTCCTCCGGGTTCTGCTGGCGTAGGCCCCCAGCAGACATGTATGTGTAGTTAAGGCCACCTGACTCACATTATGTACAGACCCTCCCCCCACATCATTTATCTCCTTCAGAGGAAATCAGGATGAGTAAAATAAGAATATTCACGTGCAACAAATAGCAAAGACTGAATGTAACATTTTCTTGACAACCACCCATTTCAGATATTCCTGAGTTCCATTTCTTTTATATTTGGCTTCCTGGTCTCTGTTATTGAGAAAATTGAACAATGGTATCCCCTCCTGATTCCTTTTCCCCTGTTCCTCCCCTCTTTGGCCAAATCAGTGGAGCTTCTTATGCAAAGCTTTTCAGGGACTTTTTAAAGTAGTTGGTGGAATAAATGGGGATTTGCTTACCAGCAGCTACTGACCAATTAACAGAAAAAGGGATTTGGGGAAGAGGGAAAAGTGTTTCTCAAAAGTATAAAACATGCAAAGATCTTTCTGCACAGATTAATTGATTTCTAAGAGATAAATCCTATGGCCATATTTACAATTTCTAAACTGGAGAAGGATCATTTCTTGAATGCACAGTTATTTTTTTAAAAAGATTTTATTTAATTATTCATGAGAGACACACAGAGAGAGGCAGAGACACAGGCGGAGGGAGAAGCAGGCTCCCTGTGGGGACTCTGATGTAAAACTTGATCCCAGGACCCAGGGATCACGACCTGAACCAAAGGCAGATGCTCAACCACTAAGCCACCCAGGTGCCCTTGAACGCACAGTTATACAGAGCCCCACCGTGGGAACCAGGAAGATGCCCCAAAGAGAAAGAAGGCCCGAGAAGCATAGATGCATGGAACCTGAGAAAATTTTAAGAACACCTTAAACCACCAACCAATGTATGACTAAAAGAGTGGGAAAAATGACAAATAAACACCCAGAACCTTGTTAGATGCCCCTCCTTCTCTTCCCGGAATATCTGATTCCTACCCCCGGATCAAATTCCTCCTCATTCCTTAAAGATCTCCCAAAGCACTCCAGCCTACATGCTATCACCTCGTCTCCAAACTCTTGGAGAAGTGTTCTGTAATGCCCTTCCTCTGGTGCAGCATTGTGCTAGCTGGTAAACTGGTGCAGCTTTGCTTTGCTATTGCTCAGCTTTTCCCCACTTGGTCTTTTTTATTCTCTTTGGACTGAAACATGCTTGAGGGTGTTGTGCGCCCAACTTCCTTCTCTATATCCCTCGCAGAACGTAACACAGTGATTCCAATGATCACTTAAGAAATATGGTTTGAGGAGCACCTAGGTGGCTCAGTTTGTTGAGCGACTAACTCTTGATTTTGGTTCAGGTCATGAGGCCAGAGTTGTGAGATCGAGCCCCTCACCAGGCTATGTGCTCACCATGGAGTCTGCTTGTCTCTCTCCCTCTGGTCCTCCCCTCATTTTCTCTCTGTCTCTGTCTCTTTCTCTCTCTTAAATAAATAAATGAACAAAATCATTTTAAAAAAAGAAATATGGATTGATTCATTAAGATGTGTCCTATTTCATTTACATCATCAGGAAATAATCAGAGAACACGCATGTACTTACTCAGCAAAGATAACAGGATTTTTATTTTTAAGATTTTATTTACTTATTTGACAGAGAGATAGACAGGGATATCAAGAGAGCATGAACGGAGAGGAGAGGGAGAGAAGCAGGCTCCCACTTGAGCAGGGCCCCAACTTGGGGCTGGATCCCAGGACTCCAGGATCATGATCTGAGCTGAAGGCAGATGCTTAACCAACTAGCCACCCAGGTATCCCTCAGCAAAGATAATAGTACTGCGGCTGGCAGGTACTTAGTGCTTATTCTGAGCTAAGATATATTTTCACCCACTTAATACTAAGCACTTACATTTTAATACCTCTAATAATTAGTAGCAAATACGTGAAATAAGCACTTTTATTATCCCCATATTACAGATGAAGAATCTCAGGCATGGTGAAGCCAGGTCTATAGTTAATAAGCGAGCCAGTTTTTGAACCCAAATTAACTGGCTCTAGAGCCAGTTAACCACTATGCTGTTTAGAAATAAACATAGCTGCCAAAAGCAGACAAATGTGTCTAAACCCTTCCAGGACACTTTAAGAACTAGTCTATGTGTCCGGCACACAGAATTATACATGTTAATGTGCCAAATTTGAAAAATGTGGATGTTTTTCCACTACATACAGCATAAAGTCTAAACACCTCCATCTTCCACCAATAACCCTTCAAGATTTTCCCCAACTTAGTCTAGATCCCTCCTCACCATCTTTCTTCCCATGCTGGACTACTCATAGGGTCCTGAACACTTTCCAAACTTTCCCTTGTGGCAACTTTGCCTAAATCTTACTGCTGGTGGACCCCGCTCCCCAGAGCTCTCTGCCCAAGTTGAGAATGCCTTTCAAGATTCAATTTTGATCTGTCCTATCCAAGAACTTCATTCAATCCCTTTCCTTCCCCAGCAGAATTTACCTCCCTCTTCCTATAATCAGATGGTATCTGTGATAACATTACCCTCATGCCTTGCATTCAAATAACCTTCCTTTGCACTGGTGAGAAAGGTGTGGGGTCAGAGCTGTCAAGCTGGTTGCCATACATCATCCTTCACTATCCATCTTACTTACGCCTCTGCCAGAATGAGGCAACCATGCCTTCTATTGGTCCATTGGGGTGTGAAAAAAGAGACCAAAAAAAAAAAAAAAAGTTATGAACTCAAAAGTTTCACACTCATCAATAATCCTAGAAAATTTATGAAGGATTATTCGAAAAATGTCTGAATCCACTGAAATTTACTTTTAAAATAACTCTTCCCCATTTATTACTTTATTAGTAGCAACAAATCGCTGATGACACCTTTCACAACTAATTGGACCCAGCAGAGCGTGTTAAGAGCAAAGCTGCAAATGCCTCCTCTGGTCTGAAAGGCTCTGGAAGGCACAGACTATGTCTTATTCATTTAAAGAGCCTTACCCTGTGCTTCAGTCATAGGAGAAACGTATTATCTGGAATGGCATTGACCTGGACTGCCTTCTCCAGACTCCATCGAAGGTTTGATTCAGGCTAGCTCCCAGGGTAGAAGACAGGGTACACAGAGAAATTGAAAAGTTGGTAAACAAGCCTTTACCACACCCCCTCTGGGCACAAAGTCCTGCAAGTTAGACACTCCAGATAATGCATAGTGAAGAAGGGGACCATGCCCACCCTTTAAGGAGGGCGTATGGGAGACAAGAGCAACAAATATGTAATCAGCATAAACACGCAGAGAAAAATACAGTAATTCCCAGAGTATGTTGGGGGGGAGGAATGAATGGGTTAGGTGGGAGAAATGAACCACAAGATCACTGGGAGAGAAGACACTGGTTGTTGCGTCTCTGCTTACCTAGTGATTAGTACCCAGAGAAGAAAACCCCAGAGAGCAGTCTGGAGTGGACCTGGGAGCCACATTTCCCACTGCTGGGAAGGGCTGGGGTCAGCAGAGCTGGGCTCCAGACCCGTTAGAGCTCACTGTGGAATGTGGGGCTGTCAATAGCCACCAGCCTCCCATGCATGGGTGGTCTCTCCTCTCTGTGAGCCCATGCTGGGCTCCCTCTATGGTTCTTTCTAGAACATTCACATGGTTGCCTACTCTTCTTGGAAGGAAGCACAGTTCCACATGGAATATTTCCTAGCTGTGGATGACTGTCCACCTCTTGAGCTCCTTGTTACCATCAGTTTTGATGGATAAATCATTGTGAGGAACATGGAGACCCAGCTGGCCACTTGCTGCCTCCCTAAGTCAGTGGTGGGTATCCCTCTCAGAGAAAGACACTCAATGACAAAGGAAGGTTAGAAGATGCCATGCTGGCTTCCCCCCAAGTTACAATAATTGGTGATTAGGTGAAAAAGGAACCTTTCTGCTAATAAGCTGTCTTCCCCCAAATCATTTATATCCACTATAAATCTCAGTAAATGTTATTTTATATGAAAGATTCTTATTAATTTCTTGCAATGTCATCTTAATGGACTGGGCAAATCAGCAGGCTTCCCCTTCTATATGAGACTATCCCAAGAATTCTCAAATGATACAACTTGGCAATGCTTCAGCATGGTCCAAAAAACTGGAAAAATCTGTTCTTAAAGCATTAAACCATTCCATCGAGCAGCTTTGCAAAAACTATGTAAAATCCCCTAAAGATCTAGGGTTGCTGTTTTTTAAAGTAATCTCGCGAATTACACTTGTGGGGGGCGTTGACTTGTAAATTCACATTTTCAATATCGTGCTATATCTGTTTTTATGAATTTCAGTGCTATAGGGCGAATGCTTGTGGCCCCATCCCCATATTCATATGTTAGATCCTAAGGCCGAATGTGATGGTAGTAGGAGGTGGAGCCTTTGGGAGATGATGAGGACATGAGGGGAGAGCCTCGTGAATGGGATTAGTGCTTTGTAAAAGCTTGCCCCCTCTGTCATGTGAGGACACAGCAAAAAGACAACCATCTATGACCAGGAAAGGGACCTCACTAGTCACTGAACCTGCCAGGGCCTTGATCTTGGATTTTCCAGCTTCCAGCACTGGGAGAAATAGTTTGTTGTTCACAAGCCACCCAGTCTATGGTATTCTGTTAGAGCAGCCCAATGCACTAAGATCATCAAACTTTTCTAGCATAGATTTGTTACTGTTTGATCAGCAACAATAGGATAGGATATAAATATCCCTAATATTTACAAAGAGATCCTGGATGGACCACTAGCCAGCTGTGCAGCGGGACATGAGTCTCATCAGCTCCTGGACTTTTTCTCCCACTTTCGGAAGGGAGGTAAAAGCAGTTCCCACACAGAATTGTTGAAGAGGTCTAATAGGAGAATGCCCATGGATCGCTTGTGATGGAAGAGATCTATCGATGTTCAGCATAGTACTGCTGCTGGTGTTTCTACCCTCCCTGTGATCACAGGGGTCTGGCCACCAGTTTGGAGAGGGTCATAAAAATCCAAATCTAGCGCAGCCCGGGTGGCTCAGCATTTAATGCCACCTTCGGCCCAGGGCATGATCCTGGAGACCCGGGATTGAGTCCCATGGCAGGCTCCCTGCATGGAGCCTATGGAGTCCCTATGCCTGTGTCTCTACCTCTCTGTCTCTCATGAATAAATAAATAAAATCTGTAAATCACCTTGTTATATTTTTAAAAAAATCCAAATCTAGGCTTCAACAAAATCCCACTGCTTTCATCAGAACATCAGAGTGTGGCATTTGATCATTGAGCTTTGAGCCTCAGAAATGTGCTTTGGTCAAACCAAAAAGGACAGAAGATTCTTGATTAATATGCATGCCGTCAGTTCTTCTTTTTATGAGTGTTTCTTTCTGTATCCAAGCAGCTAAACTTTTAAAAAATTCTTCCTTAAGGAATAAGGGCGAGTTGTCATCCACTCCCATGTTCATTTCTCCTTCTGACATCATGTGAGATTGGCACTTTTTCACACGTGTAGGATGGGCTCGGCTGCATCTGATCCAGAGAGAGTAAGAACATTACTCCAGAGGAGATGACAGTAAAGCTGTCATGTTCTCACCCTTATCCTTATATGTGACTGGGTAACCCACACAATCTGCCTAGTTCTGTTTTTTTTTATTTCACTCTAGAGTTAATACAATCAGTTCAGTGGCAATTCTATTAGCAAAAGCTAGTACAAAATAATGGTAGTGCATCAGCAGGAAGACTCAAGCTTCTAGGGCTTGTGTGGGTCCCCCGGGAGAACCCAGATTAATCTCTGTGCTGTGAAAGGAAGATGTATAAAGCTCTTAGGACAATACCTGGAATAGAGAAGCATCATGGACATTTATGTCTAGTGCCCTGGAATTCTAACTTTCAAAGCCCTTCCAAGGAAGTCTAGGGGTCCCCAAAGAGTGTCCCCTGCGGTACCCCTGGTGAGTCTCTTGGCCTCTATGTGGGACGTGTTTCTCAGGCGTCCTGCACAGACTCACCCAGCAACCTTCCAGACTTTGGACACACCCTTCAATACTAGGGTAAATACAGTATCATTTGCCAAATTAGGACCTGGCTGAATTACAGTAGGTCCCCACTGGGAGACAGTGCGGCACATAGAGCCAAGCTTTTGGAGTCAGACTGAGCCAGAATCAAACCCAGGCACAGCCACTTAGTACCTTTGTGACTCTGAGTAGGTTGATTGACCTTTCTGAGCCTTGTTTTCCTTATTATTCAGAGCCCCAAAGATTTTTTTTTATTTTATCAAGTACTTATACATAATTTTCTAAGTACTTATCAAATGTCAGCTTATTGAATTCTCTGAACAAGCCCATGAAAAAGGGGCTATATTATCCTCATTATATAGAAGAGGCCATCGAGGCACAGAGAGGTCAAGTAACTTGCTCAAGGTAACACAGCCAGTTAGTGGCAGAGACAGGATTCAAAGCCAGCTACTCTGGCTACTAAATCTTTATTCTTAACCACCAACCTATCTCCTCTTTAGTAGTCAAGCAACATTACACGGTTTGAAACAAAAAACCATTTTAATTCGTATTTCCCTTCGGTTGTAATTAAAAGAAATTGTCATTCTTTTTTTTATCTTGTTTACCTCGTTGGCTAAATTTAAATAATTGCCTTTGGTTTTCTTGCACCATCAAAAAGATAAGATGACGGGTCTTCATTTTAGTTCAGCACTTTTACAACGCCATCTTGGACATTACTTGGTGCAGCTGACTGAGTACTTTGACTTAATTCATTGAATTTTTCAGCAACCTTTTAAGACAGGCAGTGAGATTGTTATGATCCCATCTTAAAATGGTCAAATGAAGTTCCGAGAGCTTAAAGAAACTGCCCAAGTTCACACACCTCATAAGGGATGTCATATATCAAAATAAAATTTGAGTTTTACAGTTTTTAATTGATTTATTCCCTGGATAGCAATATAAGCGGAAAAAATAGCAGATTTTGGAATTCGACAGACTTCAGTACAAATCATTCTTCCTCATATGTACCACTTTACACAGGTGATTCTGAGCTTCGACTCCTCATCATTCAAATGGGCAAGTAATACTTATGTCACAGGTTTATTGCAATGATTATGTTTTAAATATTGCATCATTACATTTTAAATTATTACATTATTCAAAATATTATAAATATTTTGTATGTCATCTAGTATATACCCAATACATACACGTACAGAAGTGTGTGTGTCATCCAATACTGTGACTATCCCCCAGCAGGTGCCCATTAAACATAAGTTCTCCATTCCTAGATGGGAGCAATCAGAAGAAAAAGTTCCCTAAATACTTAATAGTCACCTGTAGTACTTCCAAATCTCCCCAAACCTTTCCAGGGAGAAGGTACTGACCTGAGTCCCCGGATGCTTTTATTCTTCCCCCAAATTGTTTACTTCTCTGGTTCCCTGTAGCCCCATCATCCAGAGAATGTCCCAGACTTGTTCTATTACATAATGAAACTTCCCTACTTTGGACTTGGCACATGGCCTGGTGCAGAGTTGGCATTCAATATATTTTTGTTGAATGGCTAAATGAATAAATGAGATTATCTAAGCATCTAGCAAAGTATATGAATTATTACATTTTGAAGAAATTTGTGAGAATTCTTTTCCATACATGTTCAAAGTCATTTCCACTGGTGCTAATAGTTTTTTCAAGTACTAGTACTTTGGAAACCCCTTTTATTATTATTTTTTTAAAGATTTTATTTCTTGATTTGACAGAGAGAGAGCACAACGGGGGGGGGGGCGGGCAGCAGAGAGAGAGAGAAGCAAGAAGCAGTCTCCCCGCTGAACAGGGACCGTGATGTGGGGCTCAATACCAGGACCCCAACACCATGACTTTAACTGACTGAGCCACCCAGGCACCCCTGGAAATCCATTTTAATGCACAGAGAGTGATAATATTGAATCCACAGATTCATCATGTTTTACAAGTAGATATTTTTTAAGTAAACGAGAAATTTACTATTTTAGTTTGTCTCTCATTCTCTTTATTCTCACTTTTTAAAAATAAAGAGTATGAAAATAAACATCAGCCTTTGTCTATCTACATAATTATAACTCTGAGTTAGTGAATTATATAAAGTTGTGTTGTGACTAATGCTTTACGTTGAAATTGGAATCCATTTCCGGGCCGAGATAAGAAGAACAAATGGTCCCCAACTTCCACTTGTAGGACCAGCCCACGGGCAGAGCATGTCACTTTGCAGAATGAACATGTGCAATGAACTCCTATAGATCTAGCTCTCAACTGCCTCCTTAGTTGAGCAATGACTGTTCCTTAAGCCTCTTCTTGGCCATCCTTCCCTAGTTTCTTCGCATAGTGTCCCATGGAAAGTGATGCTCCTCCAGCATCCTTCTGCCTATTCTTCCCTGAAGAAGGCTGCAGTCCCACAAAGCTTCAGTTCAGGGCATCTCCACTGATGGACTATCTCTGGGGAGAGGAAGGGGTACAGTTCAAGATAACAGTGGCCTCAAGGCACAAGGGTGCCCTGGAGTGGAGGGAAGGGGCGATGGGTGGCCTTCATGTTGGTAGCTGGCATGGTGAATTTGAATTAAGAAACCAAAATTCTAGGTGAGTTCTATCATTAACTGAAATCTTCCTCCTCTGTATTAAAAAAAAAAAAATCTAACCTCAGGGTTTTCTGTGACCTCAAATATCATCCTGTCTGACTCAGAGGGAATCACCACGGCCTAGTGCAATAGGTTTAAGTTTCTTAGGTTGAAATCTCTTGTTTCAATAGTCTGATAGTGACAGTTGGAGATAAAGGAAAATGACGTGAACCAGGCCTGGCCTAATTATTTCATGCTCAGAGCCTTCCTTCGTGTGCTGCATCAGAGGGGCATGTCCTGACTTTGCTTCTTTCAGAAAGATTGAGATTCCTGATGCGAAGTTGGCTACCATCGCTAGTGCTTTAAGATTCTGCGATTATTTTGATGGATTGGGGCCAATGGCTCTCGGTAATGGCAGGAGGCCAGAGCTGACCCTACAGCTAAGGCCCCCAGACTCTTCTTGCTCACTCTGCTACTGCAAAACAGGACGAAAACCTTCAGAGAGAAACCAAACCAGCAGGTACATTTGAGGAGTGGCTGGTAAGAATGGGTGCTGAGGCTTTGCAAGAAGCAGCCAGTGGAAATTCCCTGGGCATTTGTTGGCAAGAAACAGAAACGCACTCCAGCTAGCTTCCAGAGTGAGAAACGGATTTTAAGGTTGCACAGACGTTGCTTGCAAAGGGTTAAATATGATCCCCTTGAAAGGGAATAAAGGGGAAAGGAGAAAAAATGAGTGGGAAATATCAGAAAGGGAGACAGGACATGAGAGACTCCTACCTCTGGGAAATGAACTAGGGGTGGTGGAAGGGGAGGTAGGCAGGGGTGGGGGTGACCGGGTGACAGGCACTGAGGGGGCACTTGATGGGATGAGCACTGGGTGTTATTCTGTATGTTGGCAAAATGAACACCTATAAAAAATAAATTTATAAATAATCAAACAAACAGATAAATAAATAAATATGATCCCCCCACCCCCCCAACCCCCCACCCACCACAGGTCACTGGAGCTGAAGGCTGGAGTATCATCAGGGACTCAGGCAGCTTCTCTCCACACACCCCTCTCTGGGGCCACATGTTAGCTTGTCTCTGCTGCATGACCACCTCATTGTCCTTCCTCTACCCTGGCTCCAACTTCCGTACCCACTCATTCACTCACAGGGGGCGCCCCATGCCTCAGTTTCCAATTTCTTAATGTCTCTGAGATGACCCATCTAATTTAGCTGTCTGCCAACAGTCTGGACCCTATCAAAACGACCACATCACCCGGTGGTCTTCTCCCTTCTATGCACAGTCTCTGTGTTGTAACTCACTAATTTAAACCCTGCAATAGAGCAAACATACACATAAGCCAACTCAAGGCATTTTTAAAGTGTAGTTTATTACACAGGATATATGTTCACTTTGGAAAAATTAGAAAGCACAATGGAAGATATAAATAAACCATAATCTAGGAAATTCTATGTATCTCCTTTGTGTGTATAAACATAGATACTATTTTTACAACATGAAATTATATTACACTTACTATTTTGTGACCTCTTTTCACTCAATAACATATTATGAGTATCTTTCAATTTATCATCCTTTTCAACTAAAGAAAAGGAGACTTTGATCCGGGGTTGTTAACTAAGATTTACTGAACATCCAGCTTGTGTGTTTTTTTTTTTTTTTTATATCCTTTAGCTACATTTGCTTATTTAAACTTCACAACAACACGAGATAGGAACCATTATGAGCCCTATTTCGTAGATGGGAAACCAAGGCACAGAAAATTTAAGTGACATATCCAGAGCCATTCAGAGAGAGAGTGTTAGCACCATGCCATTGAGCAACAGAGCCATAGTCTTCCTGCTACATTATAGTGACTCCAGACTCCTCTTTCATCTCCCAGAGTTTTGGAGATGAGGAAGAGAGACAAGGCAAGAGCCAAGGAGGAGAGTACAAGACAGAGACACCAAGATTTGTGGTGGGAAACAGAAAAAGGGTGCAAGGAAGAAGCAATGTAAAAATGCAAAAGAATAACATAACAATAATAAAGATAACGACAACATGGTGGGGAAGTAAAATATTGAACTGAACTCCATTAAATTGCCATTTTTGTGAGTCAAAACCAATTGAGCACTGGTAATTTCATGGAACTCAGTTTATTAAATTCTATCACCAGAGGAGATGTGCCTCCACTAACCTCAGGGACATTTTATGTTCCTTTCCATCAATTATATATGTTTGGCTGATAAATGACCAAATAAAAGCATCCTTGTTTCTGGAGAAACTGGTGAATTTATCCACATCTGAGATATTCCAACTCCTGAACATACCCTGGAGCTCAAGGGTTTACTTGGAAAAAAAAAAGGAAGTCATCAAAGTTGAGTCTGTTGGTAAGACTATCGGAGAAATAGAATATATAACCTCCAAAGAGTTAAATACAGGGAATAAACAGATTAAAGAAAATTTACTTAACTTAAAGGTCAAAAATAAGGCAAGGAAAAGGGACAGAGAGCAAATAGAAAGTATAATAAACAGAAAAAATAGAATTCTAAACATTAGTCCAAATAGAGCTTAACAGAATAAAGGCACATGGATTACACCAGAAAAGTACTGATCAAAATAAAGATGCTCTAGCCACATAAATGTCAGATAAAATAGACTTGAAAAGATATTATTTAAGGACAAGGAAGGTTATCACATAATAAACCAGAAAAATATAAGAAAGCAGAGACGGTGAACATTAGCAACATAGCCTCAAAGTACCAGGCTGAGCCACATGAAATTGCCAATATTTGACTGACCTACAAAAGCAGTGATTTCATATAAAGTAGAAGTCAACAGAATTAGGAAAATTTGGACTTCTTTTTTTTTTCTTTTTTTTTTAAATTTGAACTTCTTAACGTATGATTTTAACATTCATCTATTACAAACTAATCAAGTGATCAAGATTAATAACAATGTTAGAAATTTGAATAACATGATTAAGATATTTGATAAAATCCACATGTTTAGAATTTTGTCTCAACTCCTTGATAATTCACATTCAAGTCTTCAGCGAATATTTCCAAAAGGTGGGCACATGCTAGGCCACAAAGGACATCTTGAATAATATCGAAGTACTTTTTAAAAGATTTTATTTATTTATTTATTTGAGAGAAAGGGAGGAAGGGGCAGAGGTTAGAGGGGAAGCAGAGTCCCCATTGAGCGAGTAACCTGACTCAGAGCTAGATCCCAGAACCCTGAGCTGAAGGCAGGCACCTAACTGACTGAGCCACCCAGGCCCCCCAATATCAAAGTATTGATAAAGCATACAGACTATATTCTCTGACCACAATATAATAAGAACTCAATTCTGCCCCCCTCACCCTCTTCCCCCTGCCAAAAAAAAAAAAAAAAAGCTAAAACTACCTTTGCATGTTTGGCAACTAAATAGATTCACACATGGTCATGCTGGTAAAACTAACACAGTAGATCTCAGGTACCAAGTAGCCTGGTTTTTAGTGGGAAAAAAAAAAACTATAAAGTCTTAAATGGTTTATTTATTTTATCCATTTGTCCACAGATCTTGTGTCTAGGTTTTATTTAGTATGTACTCCATTTCTTTCCCTGGGATTCATCTAAGAAGCCCCCCTTTCTTCACAGTTGAAAAACCTACAGGTGCATCACCTGTGTTGGGCACTTGTCATGTGACCCCAAAGCTGTCATCACCCAAAGCCCTACTGCCAACTGTGGGGATGGCTGAGAAAACACCCTTGGAAGTATTTACACAGACAACCAGATGACGTCTCAAAATACCAGCTGCTCTCACCCATCACAAATAGGCTTCCTATTCCATAATATCACTTCTGGATTAACCCCGACCGGCCACCTTGTTGAAATAAATAGGTATCTCCCCTGCTCAAGGATGTGGACAGATCTGATTGTGTCTCTTTAGAGCTCTAAGCACGTGGGGGCACGTGAACAGGCAATTGCTTTGAACAGCACATGCTTCCAAATCAGAGCCATACCCATGAGAGCAGGGGTATGTATTTTGCTTCAGAGCACATTTTCCAACCCAAGTAAAACACTGCCTTAAAATGTCACGAGCATCTGAAGACAAAAGGGAGAAAGCATGCAGAGGTAAGCAAAGCTCAAATCTCTTCCCTAGGACTCCCGTTAAAACAGGCCCAGGGATTCCATCTGCAAAATTCTTCCAGGAACATCATAATGTTGACATTCTAAAGGAGGCTAGAGCCCCCCCAAATCAGGGCCTATGATGCCAGAGAAAGGATGGAGAGGGATCCTTATGAATCCTGGGATTTTGTATAAGGGCAAAGGCTAAGGAGTAGGAAATAAAGTGTGAAATCCTACCAACACACTGTTGAATCTGGACACCTTCCTAAGAATGTCCCACTTCACTAATTGGAAGGTCTCCCAAGTAAGCAAAAGCTTGCTGCCGTATGACAACGTCAGGTAACCAGCTCATCTCTCTCTCTTCCTTTATGTCACCAGGGACAAGTTCTGGCTATGGGCACCACTGCCTTTCTTAAGCACAGGGTTTAGCCAGTCTATCTCCCAGTATTTTAACAATATGGATAAAGAAACCACAAAAAAGTAAATGTCTTAGCAATATGTAGAAGGGATATGGATATTTTTCTGTATTAACTTACTTCAATGTTATTATATTAAGATGATTTAATAAGTAAAAGTAATGACTGTATTAAGTTAAAGGCATTCACCCTCCCTAATGTGATTCAGCGGCTCTGGCACAAAGGTCCGATGGAAAGGATCAGTCTTGTGAGGACGTCAAGGACAGGGCATCAAAGTTACACAGAACACTCAGAGGCATTGAAAAAAAGAAGCTCATTGTAGGTCATCATTATTCTCTTACTTGAGCTCCCATCCCTCCTTAATGGCAGAGGGGGAAAAAAGTGCTGAATAAGATAACTTATTCGATTCCTGTCTGAAACACTTCACTTTGAGATGAACTCAGCCTCATTTGGGTAAACACTCTGTCAATTCAAAGGTGGCCACTTGTCTCACTTCTCCTCCTTCCGACATGGTATCTGGGTGCAGAGGGAAGATGACATGCCCTTGTGGCTGGCAGCCTTGGTGTCCTCAGCTACCAACCAGTCTTGTTCCTCAATGTCTTGGGTTGGTGTTTGTTTAGGTGTGGTTGATCTCATTCTCCATCGTGGGTGTCCTGCTGGCATCTGTTGCTGATGCCTCAGATCCCTGAGGGTCCCTCAGATTGCCAGGTGTGGGTGCTTTGTGGCCTCTAGCTTCTTTGCTCTGACCATAGGCTGATGCCAGGACACAGCCGCTCTCACTCCTGCACATCCTCTCACCAGGACAGACAGAAACCCTGGACCTCAAGGACCCCTCTAGACCATAGTGGACACAGTAGGAATGCACAGAGTAGGGGATGAGCCAAGATGAGTCTCCCTCAAACCATCTGGGGTTTCTGTGAGAGTTTCTAACACCTCATCACCCCAATTTTGCTGAAGCCTGGTGGGTTGGGCCACAGGGAAGCAAGGGAGGAGAGACAGCCATTTCTTAGGGACCAAGCCGTGGTACACATCAAGTCTTACCCTGTCTTCCTGCCTCTTATGGCAACCTTTCTACTTCCTCTTCCTGTCTGGTGGAAAGACTTCTGCTATAAGACTTCTGATCTTCTCCAAGACAGTGGAAGCTACCTCAACCAATAATTTATATTGTAGAAGAAATCAAAGTGGTTTTGCAAAGGTGTGGGAAAAGTATAGGGGAACTGCAAGGAACAGTGGAACCATTACCACCTCTGGACCCGAAACCTGATGACCTGAGGGAAGGACTACCAAACCCAGAAGGATAGAGTGTGGAAAGAGAACCTGTAACCTTCAGGAAGGGTCCTAGCAAGTCAAGGCTCCTTCCAAGGAAGGAGCCAGCCAGAGGAATAAATAGTGGCATCTTTATCCTCCCCTCTTTTGATCCTCTATGGGAGCATCCCATTGGCCAAACCTAACTGGACACCAGAGGCAAGATGGTCCATGGATATGGGAATAAGCAAAGGGTGGACTTGGCAGACAACAGAGGGTATCTACCTACAAAGCTTTTTCCTGAAAAGAGTGTGTGTGTGTGTGTGGGGGGGGGGGGTCAAGTACAAGCATGTATGAAAGAGAAAATCCCATTGGTATTTTTTAAAAATATTATTTTCCTGAAACATATGTTTTTCTTACCCACAGTCTGATTTCTGTTAGTATTCATCTAAGTTTGTATTTCCATTAGATGCCTACAGGGGCACCTGGTGACTCAGTAGTTGAGCATCTGGCTTCAGCTCAGGTCATGATCCTGGGGTCCTGGGATCTAGTTCTATAACAGGTTCCCTGGGGGGAGCCTTCTTCTTCCTCTGCCTGTGTCTCTGCCTCTCTCTGTGTGTCTCTCATGAACAATTAAATAAAGTCTTTAAAAAAAAATGCCCACAAATTTGCTAAGTGTCCTGATGATAACAATAACTAGCCCTAAGTATTTTTTGCAGGCCAAGCATTGTGAAAACTTTTTATTGATGTGATTTAATACTTAAAAGAAGCTTTCAGAGTAAATATTACTATCATCTCCAGTTTAAAGATGGGGAAACTGAGACTGAAAGAGTTAAAGAATTTGTCCAAGGGGCGCCTGGGTGGGGCGGTCAGTTAACTCCTTGGTTCATCTCAGGTCATAATCTTTGGGTCTCAGAACTGAGCCCCAAGTTGGTCTCCGCAATCATTTGAAGGCCACTTGGAATTCTCTCTCCCCTTGCTCTTCCCACTCACTCTGTCTCTCTCAAATAAATAATAAATCTTTAGGAAAAAAAGAAAAAAGAAAAAAAGAATTTGCCCAAGGTCATACAAGCTAGTTGAGAGTCCATATAAGATCCAAGACCAGACTGTCTAGGAGGGACAGAGAGCTGGGAAGGGACAGTGGGGAACTGGGAAAGGCATCTCCTATTACAGCATCAGCTGCTTCTAAGTCACGGTTGACAATCACCGTCTGGAACAGTGGAGGCCCCAGGTCACCAGCCCTGTCTTCTTAGGAGAAGCTTGTGACCCACAATGCATAGGAAAGACCCCCACTTTTAAATGTAACTGTTCAATTAGAATTTTTCATCCAATTTCGCAAGGTTGGCAGACTTTGCTAGACTGTGACAGAGAAACTCCAGCCAGCACCCCAGCACCCCTCCACCCATACGGTAATGCTTGTCAACAGCCTTTACAGGCTACCAACAGTGTTTGTTTCCCATCAAACTGACAACCAGTGTGTTGGTAAGTTTAATAAGAATGATAGGATGGGCCGTTTGTGGTCACCAGCATGAATTAAGTATTACTCTAGGAACTTCGCTTGTGTCACATCACTTAAACTCCACAACAACCCTGCAATTTGCACATATATCATTACCTACTTTACAGATGAAAACATTGGGTCCGGAGACATTAGGTCACAAGCTTAAAGTCATGAAATAAAACAAACAAACAAACAAAACAAACAAACAAAAAAAACAGTAAGGCTAAGGGATAGAGTCAGACCTCTCTAGTTTCCAAACTCAGACTTCTTCTACCCAATGACTTTCCCCTGTACAACTCTGAGATTGTAGATACACAAACCAGAAATCCACAGGGACAATCTTACTCTTCCAAGTCAGGTGCCAGTGAGAACCTCCCGATAATGCATTTTGCATTGCAGGCTGCTCCCCCACCCTCCAAATAGTATGCTTCCTAAAAGCGCCATCCAGAAAAGAAAAGGAGATAAGCAAACAGAAAAGGAGATAAGCAAAGTAGAGAGCGGGACAGCGTGTACTCAGAAGTGGGCAGACTGGCGGAAAAACAAACAGAATCTGCTGAAAATTAATAGGAAGGCAGAGACGCAGCTGAAGAAATGCTACGAGGTGCCTCGGTTCATGTTTTCTCATACTCGATTCAAAGAGAAAATGTCACTTGTAGAGTTGCTTAAAAAAAAATGAATTCCACTCCCTGGAACTCAAAGGACAATATTAAATAGGTAGATTGTATCATCCCGTAGGCAGGCCTTCCCAGCCCCGAGAACTTCTCTCTCTCTCTCCATCATGATTCTCATCCTCCTTTCTGGATGTTTCCATGATCCCTCTCAGCACCAGCAGCTCTTGGACTCCCTGCACACACACACACCCACACCCACCACCACCACCACCACCTAGTGTTTTTATTCCAGAACAGGAATAAAGTCTGATCAAATAAGAAGTGGCAGAGGAGAAAACCCATGGTTGCATATTTCCACAGGTTGTGCCACCCACAAGATTTATTGTCCACCCTTGACCATCCCTAAATTCCCCAACTCGAGTTGTCTCAAGTTCCACGGCATGTTCTTCCAAATGTTTCTGTCTTTACTTCTAAAGTTACAACAACAAATGACAAGCTTCACCCTTTTGAGAGACTGATTGCCGAGCGACTTCTTCATTTCTACCTGGAGCTTAGAAATTGTGTCCCCAGTTCATATGTTCAGAACGGGTTTCCGGTCCCTACCTTTCCACCAACAGCCATGGCTCCAATAGGACTGCCCCTTCTCGTAAGGAGCACCGGCATCCACCTGCTGCTCAGGTCAGAACACCAGTGGGTCTCTGGGTCTTCCTGTCCCCTGCCCTCTCTAGCAGGGGGGTCTTGCCAAGTCTCCTCCTGAAGCCTCTCCATCCCTCCCCTTCTCTCCACCTCCATCAACACACCTCCCACCCAGGCTGATGCAACCACCTCTCATCCTCCCCCTCAATCTTCCCAATCTCTTCTTCACAGATTGACCAACCTAATCCTCATGAAATGCAAATCCAAGCATGGCATGTTCTCCTGGCTTTCCAGTCGCTCCTGGAATAAAATCTAAAATCCTGAACATTTCCCATGGGGCCCTGCCTGACCCGACTCTGGCCTCTCTCCAGCTGCATCTCACGCCACTTTCACATTCTCTATCCTCTCCAGCCACACTGGCTTGCTTTCTCTCCCTTAAATATTTTGATCCTGGAATGACTCAAAGCCTCTATGGTGACTGTTTTCTCTGCCCAGATGTTCATCCCCTAGTTTCTCTTTGAATACAGCTTTTCTTACCTTCGGGTCTCAGCTCCTAATTCTTTTGCCCAGAGGCTCTACCGACCACCCATTCCAAGGGGTGGTCTTTGACAGTTACTGGCTTGCTTCCTAATGTCTCTTCTGGCACCTTTCACAAACTACAATGACTTCACTTATATATTTACTTACTATCTGGTTTCCACTCTACTTCCAACACCTAACACAAATACAACAGCAACAAAACCCAAGCGTTGAATGAGTAGAACCCACAGGCATCCTCCCGCAGCTTCAATAAAGCGGAGAGTCAAAGTGAAAGAAGAGATATCGCTGCCTGTGTGTGAAAGCAAACAGCCAGCTAAACTTATATAAATATGCTTTTTAAGTGTAAGTTAAGATCCCAAAGGGTATTTTCTCACTGACGATGTGGACCTGCAGAATGAGATGCAAAGATAATAAACGCATTTAATTTGAAGCAGATGGAAATCTGGTTACTGGTCACTTGACTTGGGGCCCTTTAAAAAAAGTATTCTCGTCAACATTTTGTGAGTATAATTTTTAAGTGCTCTCTTGGAGGACATCCCCAGCTCCCTGATGGTCACCCGATGACAAGGCAAGGCTTAATTGAGTCCTATGGGCCCATGCTCATTTGCATATCTGCCTGGGTCTGGTCGATGGGAAGGCCCAGCTACAACTTTATAAACAAGCATCCTAAAGTGAGTGGAGCACGTTAAGGTCCTTGAGTAGGGCACTAGGGACGTGTATAATAACATATTTATTGAGTGTAGATTTCCTTAATGTGCCAAAATATGCCTTAGGGTTGTCAGTACAAATGTTACAACTTGCTAGAAAAGTTGGAGGTATCTAGTGATCAAACACAGAGCTAATGTTCTTTTAAGCTTAAGAATCTTGTTTTCTTAAAAAGAAAAAAAAGCCTTGCCAGCTACTTCCAACTAGACAGCATACAAATGGACTAAGTGGATCTTTTGAGAGGAGCAAGAGAAACGTCCTAAATGAATAGAAACTTCAAGACTGCAACTTCGGACACCAAGTTTAGATTCGTAAAAGAAAAATGATGCACTTTTTAAAAAATTGCATGGCATGGAGAAACGTTTAGGTTTCTGTCCAATATCAGTGAGGGTAGTTCAATGACTGGTCCTAACCCGAGGCTCCAAGCAGAGACCTGATGTTTCTATATCCTTAACCATTCTCTCCTAATTATCACCTGTAGGAGGCCAGTTTTCAGATTAAATTTCTTTGGCTTTCAGAGAAAAATATTAAATCCACCAGAGATGTTACCATTTAGTGCTAACCACAAAATGCCAAAGCAAAAATCACGTCCTGCTTTCTGAGTCCTTGCCGTAGTTGGACACTCTTGATGAATCCCAGATGCAACCCTGTGGACTTTCTGCTCCTAACTCTGGTCATCACTGCGGATCTGAGGTTGATTACGCATCCCCCCTCCAACATTCCCTTCCACATAGTAATATTCTGAATCTACTGTCTTTTGTTCTACTCTACATTTACCCAACACTTTCTCATCCATTCATCCTCCCAACCATCCTCTCATCCATCCATGCTATCCCATCCATCCATCCATCTACCCATCCAATATGGATTAAGGATCTGCCTCTTACTAGATATGCTGCTATGTGTTAAGGAGACATTGGTGAACAAGAAGGAGTCTATGATTTCATAGAACATAAAAATCTAACAGTGGACATAAGTATGGAAACAGACCATTTATTGCACTAAAATGGAGATACTTGAAAGATGCCAGAGGGGCACCTGGGTGGCTCAGCCAGTCAAATGTCTGCCGTTGTCTTAGGTCATGATAGCAGGTTCTAGGGATTGAGCCCTGCATCATTGAGGCTCCCTGCTCAGTGGGGAGTCTGTTTCTCCTTCTCTCTCTGCTCCTTCCCTCCACTCCTACTCTCTCATGCACATGTGCACACGTTTTCTCTCAAATAAATAAATAAAATCTTAAGAAAAATAAAGATGCCAAAGACCAGAGCGAAGGTAGTCTACAGCTCAGGGTGGGGCAGGTGTCATGAACAGCAAGCACCATAGAAGAAGTGATGAGAAGGAGTTCCCCAGGAGGATGAGCATTCAGGGGAAGGAAGGAGGGAAAATATTATATTCAGGCAGAGAGAGGGAGACAAGCCAACCCCAGAAGCCCAAGAGCCAGCAGCATTTTGAGGGCACAGGGATGGTTCTCCTGTTGAAAGGACACTGGGGTAGGCAGGGAGGGGGCAGGAGCAGATTGAGTAGAACAGCAGAGGGAGAAAGAAGCAAGATCAGGAAGGACCTTGTGGGTCTTGTCCAGTGGGATGACTTGGATGTTTGAAAATCACTGAAGGGCCACCTGGATGGCTCAGTTGGTTAAGCGTCTGACTCTTGGTTTTGGCTCAGGTCATGATCTCAGGGTCCTGGGATCAAGCCCCACTGTGGGCTCCACACTGAGTGCAGAGTCTGCTTGAGATTATCCTTCCTGCTCATTTTCTCTCTCTCTCTCTCTCTCTAAAATAAAATCTTAAAAAAAAAAAAGAAAATCACTGAAGAACTGCTTAATATTCCCCCAATACAGAATTGATACAATGTGAAATGGGGCGGGGATGGGTGGAGAAACAGAAAACACAATTTGGTATGCAATATATTAACCCTACCCCATAAAAATTAAATAGTGTGGTGACACCTGGTACATTGTGGTGAGCACAGCATCAAGTGTAGACAAGTCAAATCACTATGTGGTACACCCGAAAGTAAGGTCACATTGTGTGTCAATCATACTCAAATGTAAAAGAATTTAAAAAGAAAATTGCTTGATATTAAATATATATATATACCAGCTCTTAGATGCTTCCTGAACTCTAGTGTCTCATCTCTGTAAGAACTGTTTTCTTTGTAATATATATGTGTGTGTATGTGTGTAATTCTTTAGTGGCACCACTGGAAGTGTTGCATGAGGGACACCTGTTCTCAGGCTGTTCTACTACTTGGGAGATCTTCCCACCCTTCTCTCATTACTGCCACATGCAAATATGCAAGAATAAGCTGACAGCATCGATTTATTTTCTTTCCAGATTGAATGATTTTTCACGAAGTTGAAAGTTCCAGTTCAGTAACCTCCTCTCATGACCACATGCCGGACCTCTCATTTGGAAGTTACTGGGTCACTCAGAATGTCGTACCTGATGGTGGATTTTTTTAATCCCTAGAGTTCCCCGTGAGAGGAAGAAGGAGAACAAGAAGCAAGAGGATCTGCCTGAAGACCAGCCCTTGCCTGGTGGGCAGATGCTGCAGAAGGAAGGTGCCCACATCTCCAAGTACAAAGCAAAAGACACAGAAGATGGCAAGGCTACTAAGGAAGGCCCGTCTCTTGGCAGAACAGAACCTCGGAAAGATGCCAAGGGTAAGGCCAGCCCAAGGCTACAGGCCGACCCAGTCCCCATGCATTTGCAGATCCCCTGTGGGTTTATAAAATGGGGTCCCAGGGCTGGAGCCTTTCGCTCAGGGGCAGAACTGCTGGGGTAGGAAAAACATTGTGGTTGCAAAGAGCAAGTCTGTGGAGCTACTGCTCTTTGTAACTGAACTTCTAGCTCAAAGGCTCTAATTTCATTACTCAGGTGTTATCTGGGGCTGTGCCAGGAAGGACCACAGCGATGGGATGAAAGGCCGTGCATGCCAATTGCCTCAGAGGCCACATTCTGTGTCGTGAGCCCCAGAGTCAGCCTCACCTTCTCAGTGACAACCTCTGATACTTGGGAGGAAAAGCAGAGCACACATTTTTCTGGGGGATGGCTTTGTTCTGGCCAAGGGACTCCAATGATCACTTTTGCTTCTGCGGAGTTGGGCTCTTCCATGCGGGGCTGCCTCTAAGCCCAGCAAAGCCCAGGCCTGAGCCCCAGACATGTCCCACCAAGGCAGGGAACAGCCACTGGCCAACATGGTCTCCCTTCAAGTATGAGGAACAAGTCACTGAGGGTCAGTGGCAGGTGTCTTCAGAGCAGGAGCAGCAACCCCAGAACTGATCCATGGGTTGGCAGCTACACCAGCTGGAAGATTGTCTCCTTGTTTCCCCTTTTGTAAATTCCCCCCCACCTTTTCTCCTCCCTCACCTACCTATTCCCCAAGGGATGACTTACCATTGCCTGTGTCTCTCAAGCTCTAATTTACCAACCCTGAGTTAAACACATGGAGCAGCCGGCGGCGTCTGCGCCCAGAAGGCCGGGGGGCGAATCATCCCTGCATCTCCATCCTTCTCTAGCTAAAGAAGTCAAGCCTTCTGCAAATATATCCACACGGCATTTCCCCTGTGTGTGCCCCACTGACAGGGGAGAGGAAAGCAAGGGGGGGCAGGTGAAAACTTCTCTTTAAGCCTCATTTGTTAAGTGGAAAATGCAGCTTCTTCTGGTCAGTAACGTGGAGCTATCACTTACTCCGCGTGCTAAGCACAAAGGCAAATGAGAGTGGCCAGAAGGGGATCCATAAATTCTCCTAATTACCTCCAGAGCCCCATCCGGGCTGAATCAGAAGGGCCTTTCGTTACACCGCCAGGGCTCACTTCTTGAAAATTGTGGTTTCGCCTCCCTAAAAGTCTTCTGGATGCTAGTCACATTCGGGCCGAGGAGGGCCCTGACGACCAGGACCAGATAAGAGAGGGCTTGGAAAGTGGGTTTTTGGTTTTTTTTTTTTTTTTTTTTTGCAAAGCTCGGTCTTATTCCCCTTCTACTGAAACTAGTAATTAAGGAGAATTGCAGGGTAAGGAAAGAGAAGAGAAGAGATGTAGCAAAAGTTGGAGAGAGAGAGAGAGAAAAGGAGAGAGAGAGAGAGGAGCCCCTTTATTTTGGGATAAAGGCCTCAGCCTGGAAGCCAAGCAAGTGCAAAACCTTCACTGCAGACCGAGTGGAGGATGAGCTAGAACCTTGACAGGCAGGTGGGGGAAAGCTCTGGCCTCCTCCCGCCTCCCAGCTCAGCTGCTTGCTGCGGGCACGCAGGAAGCCCGGGGCTTTTCCAGACACCTCCTTGGAGCAGAATGGTATTCCCCCCCTCTCTTCCGACCTTCCCAGTTTCCATTCCTTTCCAGTTCCATGTAGGGATCCAAGTCCCCCTTTGCTTTTCGATCTGAGTCTCACAGATCGGGCCGTTTCATGCCAAGCCAGATAAGCAACAGGGACTTGAGGGAGCACAGAGGATTCGTTCTGTGACTCTGCGCATCTTTGTTGAGCACCCACCCTGTGGCAGGTTCTTTTCCAAGTGCTGAAAATACCTCGGTGAATAAAATGGACAAAGATAATCAAAGACACTAATGCCCCAAGGGGACCTGGTGTGTTCTCTGGCTCACCCCCGGCCTAACAGGAGAGCATCATTGGCGGAGCCTGCGTGTGAGCAGCCCTCCTGCCCACTTAGGGGCCAGTCTGGGCCCCATCAGTTATCTCAGGAGAATGCCAGGGTTTGCTCCAGAAGAAAGCAGTGCTTTGGGAAGCTTTGGAGACATTGATCCTGAGAGCCTGAAGGTCATCGGAGTCCACAGGCTCCACCCTTGGGAGCACTTCTGTTTCTTATTTTCCTCCCACTTGAAAGTAATTAGGCTTTTTCTTCCATGTAGGGGTTTCTACCCACTTCTGACCCCAAAAGGCTCGGGAAATTACAAAGCAAGCTTTCCAACAGATGCTTTTACCAGCGTCAGACAGTCCTACACGGCTGCCAATTTGCTCTCACTACCACTCGCAAGCCTGACGCATTAAGAAGAGAGAGAGGCCCGAGGCGAGTGGGCCTGCTTGCTTGTGGAATGCCCGGCTGCAGAAGCGAGGTGGTCTTTCCCCGGCTGCGGGGGTGCTCCTCGCCCCACGGAGGATCCGCCAGGCAAGGGATCCTGGCAGGAAACACTGACGAGTGTAGGATGTAAAGATCCATCAACAGTGGAGTGGTGGAGTGTGCGTGTGTGTGCACACGCGTGCATAGGGAAAGAGAGAAAGACTGAGTCAGAGAGAAGGATGGATAAAGGGAGGGAGGGAGAGTCATAAACATTTAAGAAATGGGTGAAATGGGCTCGCTTGGAAATGTGCGGTTTCCACAGCAATTTTTGGAATCTCGGGGCATAGCAGAGCAGGGGTGACTGCCTCAGAAGCATCTGCAGCCACTCCCCAGTCCGAAAGCCATGTGTTGTATGAAATCCGAACCACATCCCTCGCCTATGACCCGCCTCCCCTGGAGGGGGGGGCGGGGGGGATCTGGGGGAGATTTGGAAGACTGTAGATCAAAAGGAGAGCTTGCTCCAATTTGTCAGAGTCAGGAAAACACATCATTCAGACCAGTATTGGGTAACTGCACATCCTGTCTGAACATGCTCACCAAGCCTTGATGGTTTAGCAGAGCATGACTTGGTTTTTTTCTCTGAAAGCAACAGATAATGGAAAAAGAAAGGAGAGGAGACAGGGCAGGGGCGCAGAGACGACGAAGGGTCTCCGTGCGACTCGTCCCGGATTTGATTTGGGTGCTTTGGTTCTCCCTTGTGCAAAATGGGGAGTGCGTCATGCTCAGAGCACCCAAGAATCACCAGGAGGGAAGAGATCTTCAAGGTCGCAGGCTGTATGAGTTCCAGCAATCTTGGGGTGGAGACTTTTGGGTTTTCTATGTAGAGTATCATGTCATCGGCGAAGAGGGAGAGTTTGACTTCTTCTTTGCCAATCTGAATGCCTTTAATGTCTTTTTGTTGTCTGATTGCTGAGGCTAGGACTTCCAGTACTATGTTGAACAGCAGTGGTGAGAGTGGACATCCCTGTCTTGTTCCTGATCTTAGGGGAAAGGCTCCCAGTGCTTCCCCATTGAGAATGATATTTGCTGTGGGCTTTTCATAGATGGCTTTTAAGATGTCGAAGAATGTTCCCTCTATCCCTACACTCTGAAGAGTTTTGATCAGGAATGGATGCTGTATTTTGTCAAATGCTTTCTCTGCATCCAATGAGAGGATCATATGGTTCTTGGTTTTTCTCTTGCTGATATGATGAATCACATCGATTGTTTTACGGGTGTTGAACCAGCCTTGTGTCCCAGGGATAAATCCTACTTGGTCATGGTGAATAATTTTCTTAATGTACTGTTGGATCCTATTGGCCAGTATCTTGTTGAGAATTTTTGCATCCATGTTCATCAGGGATATTGGTCTGTAATTCTCCTTTTTGGTGGGGTCTTTGTCTGGCTTTGGAATTAAGGTGATGCTGGCCTCATAGAACGAATTTGGAAGTACTCCATCTCTTTCTATCTTTCCAAACAGCTTTAGGAGAATAGGTATGGTTTCTTCTTTAAACGTTTGATAAAATTCCCCTGGGAAGCCATCTGGCCCTGGACTCTTGTGTCTTGGGAGGTTTTTGATGACTGCTTCAATTTCCTCCCTGGTTATTGGCCTGTTCAGGTTTTCTATTTCTTCCTGTTCCAGTTTTGGTAGTTTGTGGCTTTCCAGGAATGCGTCCATTTCTTCCAGATTGCCTAATTTATTGGCGTATAGCTGTTCATAATATGTTTTTAAAATCGTTTGTATTTCCTTGGTGTTGGTAGTGATCTCTCCGTTCTCATTCATTTGGGGAATATAAATAATAGTGAAAGGGAATATAAGGGAAGGGGGAAGAAATGTGTGGGAAATATCAGAAAGGGAGACAGAACATAAAGACTGCTAACTCTGGGAAACGAACTAGGGGTGGTGGAAGGGGAGGAGGGCGGGGGGTGGGAGTGAATGGGTGACGGGCACTGGGGGTTATTCTGTATGTTAGTAAATTGAACACCAATAAAAAATAAATTAAAAAAAAAAGTCGCAGGCTGACCACGAAGAGCCTGACACACAGTAGACCTAAGTAACCCCAATCCGTCAGTGGTCACCGAGGGAAGGAGCGAACGTGTGAACGCTGGGATCCCTATATGCCCTCTCTGCAAGCAGTAGGTCAATCTGAAATGCCAGCAGTCACGTGGCCATCTACTGAGGTGGGCCGCTCTGTCTTTGGCAGCTGCCGCTGTGAGCATCATAAGCAAATCTGAATCCAGAGCCGCCTTCTAGAAGCTTCCATCACTGGTTCCAATTCCACCCATTGGGGCTGGGTGACATGGGTCGGATCATTCCCCTGCGTGGCAGTCTTTCCTAACTGCCATGTCTCCCACTGGGTTCACTCTTCTTCGGGCTAGTATTCTCACCTCCTTCATCCAGGCCCCAAATAACACAGAGAGTTTTAGGATCTTAGCGTCTGCACCATTGTCATCGTTGTCTTCTGTACGAGAGACAGTTTGTGAGATGCTCCTGAGCTGAGTTCAGTGGTTCAGCTGTGATTGGGCCAGGGAGGGAAAAGTGGGTCTGTCCCCTTCTTGGGGCAGATCCCATGTCTAATGATGCAGGCAGTGGCCTCACTGGCGTATGCAGTGGCTACAGCCCACTCCTCTTACCCCAAACCTGAATGTACCCAAATAGAGGCTCAGTTAAGTGTTGCTAAAAGACAAAGAGTAACTCCTTCTTGGCTCTTCTTTGCCTCAGACAAAGTTAAAGCACATCAGGGCTGATGAGTGATTGATTCATTACTGTGATCAAATTCTCTTTCAACCACCCTATTCCCCATCTCACACCATCAGGCATATTTCCCACGAGCCAGTAATGAAGGAGAGAGGCATCCCTGAATCCCCCTCACCCTGATTATAACTCCTGAAAAGGATCTTTAAATTACAATAAAGATGTCGAATTATTCCTCGCACATGTTAACACTGGACAGTTTACCAAGTATTTTTCAAATAGTTGAGATATGTACTTTATTTTTTAGATTTTTTAAAAAAGATTTTATTTTATTTATTCTTGAGAGACACACAGAGAGAGGCAGAGAGAGAAGCAGGCTCTCTGTGGGGAGCCCGATGCAGGACTCACTCCCAGGACTCCGGGACCATGCCCTGAACCCAAAGCAGATGCTCAACCACTGAGCTACTCAGGCGTTCCTATATGTTAGATTTTATATCAGACAGAAGTGCATTTTCCCTGAGGGGATTCGAAGAAAAGAGTTCCACCAACAGAAAGATGAATGCATTTCCCCCATGTGACAAGATGTCCAGAGGAAGGATGGTAGGGGTGTCCATGATGGCATCAGAGACCCAAGCTATTCATAGCTTCCTCCTCCTCCTCCTCCTTCTTCTTCTTCTTCTCCTCCTCCTCCTCCTCCTCCTCAAGATAAGTCTTCATGCTCACAAAATGACTGCTCAGCTCTGTGCATCACATCCACCTCCCAGGCAGAAAGAAGAAAGGTGAATAAAAAGAAAAGAGGAAGATACTGGAAGAAAACAGTAACTTTCCAAGATACCCCTTCTCCACCAACAAACTTTTGCACATGCACACACACACACACACACACACACACACACACACTGGAAGAGCTGGATTAAAATGTACTTTACTACTACTAGAAGCAAGGATTAGCTTTTATTCAGGGATGGACAACCCTAATAATCATGATGGCCTCAACTCTGGATCCAATCAGAAAAGTAGGTCGGCATTCTCTCAACAGAAGCAAAACAGATGGATGTCACCATGTGCCCCTGGCCATGTCTCTTTTTTTCTTGAGGTTTCTTTGATGTTCGGTAAATTGGCTCTCGTGCTCCCATTCCTTTTTTTTTTTTTTTTTTTTCTCCCATTCCTTTTTAAAAGAGTCTTCCTCAGTCCTTCTCTTGGAAGTGCATGACTTCCAAACGTGTCTACATGTGGGGCCAGCTGCGAGCGTGACTCTGAAAAGACACCCTCTCCATGCCTGTTGCTCCGATCCCCACTGTGTGGAGAAACCATGTGTGGCTGAATCAGGACCCAGTGTGGTGCCTATTATAGGGAACTCTGATAGAAGGCAAACAGAAATCGCTAACTGCAACAAGGCGGAAATAAGTACAACGGTTTTGAAAAACCAAAAGAAGCTGATGCAACTAAAAGATCATGGAGAAAGAAGGATATTAGATATAATAAAGTGGAGAACATATGTTCTTTTTCTGTTATTGTGTGTTAGGGTCCCAAAAGTCTGATAGCGTTTGGATGGTTCAGATTAAAGTATTTTAGGAAAGTCAATGTGGTGAAAGATCTAAGATGGACTTGATTTCAAATATATATATAAATATATATAATAAATATATATAATATATAAATATAATGTGTAAATATATATTATATATTATCAATATAATATGTAAATATAATATAATAAATATATATATATCTGCAATAACCTAGTTAGGAGAAGATGGGAGTCTAGACTGGCAATGGAACTAAAAAGGAGAACAGCATAAAAAGACCTTCCAGGGGCTGGATGGCTCAGTGGTTGAGCATCTGCCTTTGGCTCAGATGGTGATCCTGGGGTCCTGGGATCAAGTCTCATATCAGGCTCCCCACAGGAAGCCTGCTTCTCCCTCTGCCTGTGTCTCTGCCTCTCTCTGTGTCTCTCATGAGCAAATAAATAAAATCTCAAAAAAAAAAAAAAGAAAGATCTTTCAAAGAGGCAATTGACAAACCTCAGGAACGTTCATGATACAGAAGATGACTGATGGCAAAATCCAAGTCAATTCTAAAATTTTTAACTAACAGAGAGATGAATTATTAGGTCCAACAATTTGAAAAAAAAAGAAAGAAAGAAAAGAAAGAAAGAAAGAAAGAAAGAAAGAAAGAAAGAAAGAAGAAAGAAAGAAAGAAAGAAAGAAAGAAAGAAAGAAAGAAAGAAAGAAAGAAAAGAAAGAAAGAAAGAAAAGAAAGAAAGAAAGAAGAAAAGGAAAAGGAAAAGAAAAAGAAAAAAGAAAAGAAATTCCTCTGGGAGGAATATGTATACAGAATTTTGATGTCAGAATCAAGTTTATTTCAACCACCACAACCCCCCCCTCAAAAAAAGAAACCATGTGGGACATACGCTGACATCTCCTGCTTCTGGTTCTACTTTGCTTCACAAAGTAGCAGGCTCTGATATCAGCCTTGGTTTTGCCCTATTTATAGTTTACAGAAGATCAGTGAACTGATGCACATGAGCCTTATTTCTCAAACTGATGGTAGTTGTCAGTGCCAAACAACAGGGAGTCAGAAATGTCAGGGGTCCACTCACATTCCTGATGTGGACTCTTGGCCAAGCCCTATAACTTCTCTACATCATTATTCCTTCACTAGTGTATTAGTTTTCTATTGCCGGGTAACAGAATTACCACAAATTTAGCAGTTTACAGCCATGCCTGCCCATATCTCAGTTTCCATAGGTTACGAGTCCTAGCTGGGTCCTCTGCTCAGGTCTTATCTGAGACTCAGGGTCCTGCCAGAGTCCATTTGCTTGCAGCTTTAGAAATCTTGGTGGCATGTTGGGGTGCCTGGGTGACACAGTTGGCTGAGGGTCGGACTCTTGATTTCAGCTGGGGTCATGATCTCAGGGTCGTGAGCTTGAGCCCCAAGTCAGGCTCCGCGCTCAGTGTGGAGTCTGCTTAGGATTCTCTTTCTCCCTCTGCCCCTCCTGCTCATGCACACTCTCTCCCTCTCCCTCTCTCTCTCTCAAATAAATAATTTTTTAAAAAGAAAAAGAAAAAGAAAAAGAAATCATGGTGGCATGCTTCTGTACGGCCAGCATGACTTGAGTCTCGAGCCTCTTGAACTTCTTTTAAGGGGCTCACCTAATTAGGTCAGGCCCACCCAAGATAAACTCCCTTTTAATTAATGATCAGGGGCCCTAATTCCATCTTCAAAATCCTTTCATCTTTGCCACAATGTAACATCCTCATGGGCTACATCCCATATATTCACACTCAAGCAGATGGCAGAGTCTGAGGCCATCTTAGAAGTCGGCCTCACCCTATAAAATGCAGATACAAATAGGACCTGTCTTATATGGTGGCTCTGAAGATAAGTGAGATGGTGAATATAACAGGAAGCACCCAGCAAGCAGCAGCTGCTATAACTATTCCAGCATTTCTGAGCAGCTACTACATGGCAGGCCCCATGCAAGGAGCTGGGGATTCAGAAAAATATTAATGCAAATCTTGCTCTAAAAAAAATCATGACATTCCTCTAACACTAAATACTCCCCCCACCCCCAACTCCCATTCAAAAGCTGGCAAGAAGCAATAAAGCTTTAAAGCCCAACTAAGTGACTTTTTGATACAAAGTCTCAGGGTGGGTTTTTTTTTTTTTTTTTTCAGTTATTGAAGCCACTCTCAAAAATAAGAAGTGCTGACTCCAATTGAACACTGTAATCCGCAAGATTATTATTTCCACCCTTAAAATCCCCCCCTGGCCTGGCCGCTAACTTGCAGTCAGAGGAGCGGCTGTCTGGTAATAATACCGTGTCAGCACAGGTGAACTCAACTCTCCCCCAGTGGTTCTTAGCCTGGGCTGCACAGGGTCAAATCCCCCCGGAAGGGCCTGTCCAGGGTCCCACCTGCCCAAACACAGGTCCATTTGGCCTGGGGTGCAGCCTTGCTTTGGAATTTTTAAACCCCCCACCCCCGCCCAAGATGCTCCAACACACCACTAGGGATGAGAATTCCTGCTGGAGCCAAAGTCTGATAGTTCCCCACAGTCTGGAAGCCAAATTCCCCTTAAAGAGAAACTGCTGAAGACAAGACGGGCCAGACACCAGAGCAGCAATAAAGGATTTTTCCATTTACTTGCAGCAAAGAGATGGAAATTCAACACATTTCGCACCTTTTCAAGCCACTCTCCCAGGTCTGGACCGCTGTTCCTTTGCACAGACAGCCCGCCCTGGGTGGGGAGAAGCTGGGATCCTGCTGAGCACAGGATACGTTACCCAGAAAGCTGCAGATGCTCAGCACGTCTTCCTCTTGCTCATTCAGTCTTTATTGACTCTGTCACCTGCGTGTACGGAGCACCTGCTGTACCCCGAGCTTCAGGTTGAATGCTGGGGCTTCAAAGACCCACAGACCCCAAACTGTGCCTTTAAGAGCTCAGAGTCTAGTGCCAAGATGCAAAGAAGCCCTTCCTATACCAGGCAAGAAGTGCTTTCTGGATTGAGGGTGTGGAGCTAGTTTTTATGTTGTAAATAATCTTTTTAAAAACCTTCCCAGTCTTCTAGGACTATGTGTATTTCTCTCCAGGGTTTAATCACTCCCAGAGGGCAAACTCTTTCCAACTTCCCCTCCATCTCCGGGGCGACTGTTCCCTCCCCACCCCACCCCCAACCCCCCAAAATTGCCAAGGATAAGAACATAAAAATGTCTTAAATGTCATAATTATTCCATAAGGAAAAAGAGCAACATGAAATCCCAGTTTTCTCTCCTCCCATCCCTCCTATAACCCTCCAAAGTTTTTCTCCCGGACAAAGGGGCGCGCGTCGCAGCCTGGGAACACATCCTGAGCTCAGTGGGGGCTGGCTGTGTCCACCTGCCGAACAGTCCCTGCTTCCAGCAGAACTGATTGCCAGCGCAGCAGAAAGCAGACACTTATTGACCGAGGAAGCTTTGGCAAAGCCCATGGGAGCTGCATTCCTTTTTTTTTTTTTTTTTTTTTTTTAGAGAGGGAAGGGAGGGGCAGAGGGAGAGAGAGAATCTTAAGCAGGCTCCATGCCACAACCCTGAGATCATGACCTGAGCCAAAATCAAGAGTCGGATGCTGACCCAACTGAGCCACCCAGGCGCCCCTGGATTCCTCTTTTAAGATAACACTGAGCCAGTGGCAGCTGTTTGAGACAGAGCAAAGTGTAGCCTGGTGGTGTAAAATTAGGGCAGGATTTGGTTGGCCTGGTCTGGGGGGGACCTTTCCTCCCAGAATAACACATGCTCTTCCACGGAACTAAGAAGTAGTTCAGCTGGCAGATCAGGGCCCCCCAAGCCCCTTCCCCCTTTCATTTGTCTTATTATCACTTGCTGAGAATCTACTGAGTACATGATCCTGGGCTAGGCTCTGCTAGCCCACCACCACCCTACTTCCACCAATGAAAGTTTTTAAAATATCAGAACCTTCCCATGGTCTCAAAAATTAAGTATTCCAGCAGATGCAGAAAGAATCATTCCGAATTTTTTTTTTCCTACTCTGGCATCCTGGGGAAATTGCTACGTCAAGTTTGCTTCATTCTCTAGTTTGAAATTCTGTTGGAAGAGCAATGTTTCATTCCGGGCTGCTGACAGCTTTCAGGAGCCACATGGGCAAATACCACCCAGACCCAGGTCTCCCACGCTGGCTGTCCTTACAACTTCAGCTCTTAAAATCTAGAGAAAAGGACACAAGCAACACTCAATACCATGGCTGCCTCGGTAGAGGAAAACCTAGAGACGGTGTTACGTCTTTGGTGTATGGGGTGGGGTGAGGGGAGGGTATGGGGATAAACAATCCTGTCCAACACCATTAGGAAGTTAGGTTACACAGAGGCAGAACTGCATCACAGGCCTCCAAGTTGCCCGTGTGAAAATTAGTGATTAAGGGTCACCATGATGAGATCATTTACTCCAGGACTCCAGAGGCTTGTATCTCTAAATGAGCCTCGTATCCCTAAATTGGTTTAAATGTGGTCACGCATCAAGTCTAGAATAGGACCTGGATGGCTTCAAGGTCCCTGGGAACCCTCGATTTTGTCATTGAATTAGACCAGCCAGCCTAGGCTTGGTTTGCTTAAGGCTTGGTCATGGGCCAGACGCCTGTCTTGTATAGCGATTTTGAAATTGCTGAGAAAACTTCAGAATACTCATTTCTATTTTGGAAATTAGCACTTGTCTCCTTGCAACAGGGGGTGTATCCAAGCATCCACTAATCAGGGGTTGGCAAACTACAGCCCATTAGGCCAAATTTGTCCTGCCATCTGTTTTGTAGGACTTGCAAACTAAGAATGGTTTTGCCATTTTTAAATGGCTGAAAAAAAAATCCAAAGGATAATATTTTGTGATACAGGAAAATGATAGGAAAGTTAAATTTGTTGCCCATCAATAAAAGTTTTATTGAACCACAGCCGCACCTACTTATTTACTTGTTATCTATGGCTACTTCTGTGCCACAACAGCCATGTCGTGTAGTTGCTACAGGGGCCATGCGGCCCACAAAACCTAATAGATGTTTACCATCCGGCCCATCCAGAGAAAGTTTTCCGACTTCTGCACTAATATATAAAAAAATAATAATAATTCCGCATAAGTAAAAAAAGTGGGAAAGATGACATAATTCATTATTTAATTAACCTAATTAAATGACCAACGTGTAGCCCATAACGATCTTCTCTACTCAACCCAGAGCAATAATTAACTCTTGAGGCATCAGCAAAAACAATTTACCATTAATGCACCCAGCAAAGGGAATTGCCCACCGTGCTTATCATATTCCAGAAAGCAAATCACATGGGTTCGATGTGTCTCTCCCAATGAGGGCTTTCATTCTTGGTTCTGGGTTGAGGGTCTGCTTCCTTTGCTGCGGCGCGAACCTTCTTTGCTCTTCTGTGGGTGGGACCAAACACAAAGAAAGTAATCCTGGTCTGGGAGGGAAAGAAGCCAGCACTGTGCATGGACCCTGCAGCATGGCATTTCTCTCCTCCCTTCCCTGGAACAGACTGGAAGCTGCTGATCCCCCTGGGACCTGTCTACCCACCGTTAATCTCGAGTCTGAGCACCAGCAAAGCTGTGAGACAACACTGGGACTTGTCTCCTCCAATAGCAAAGAGCTTACGAATACATGACGTGAGTCTTCCAAGGATCCCTTTTTGCCTTATCCTTTGTGCACTGAGAAATGAGAGTGTGCCCCACACAGGGGTAAGCTCAGCACGCCAAGTGCTGACAAAGACCAAAGGAGCCGGTGTCAGTGGTTTCTCTTCCCTGATGTCCCCAGCCCACCCCCCATCACCTTCTGTCACCACATGGGACCAGTGCAGGGGAAGAAACAAAGCCCTGAACCAATCCCTCCATGATTCAACCTCATCAGGGCTCCCCTAAAAGACAAAAGAAGAAATCCTCAAAACCAGATAGTTTTCCAGTGCTCTGAATGGTCTTTTCCACCCCAGGACACCTCTGCTTCTTCTCCTGGCCCTGAATTTGTCACACCTCCAAGGCCTAAGATGTGAGGTTTCATCCCCTAACACCCTACCTTGTGGCTCACAGGTTCATTTTGCTTTGTGAGACAGACATGTTTGAGAAGTTTGGTGGTCATCTAACCCTGTTGTCCTAAAACCCAGAAATGGCTTTCTTCTAAACTGAATCGCTCGCTCATGTGACAAATGTCTGTGGAGCGCTCCCCCCTGCAGGACATGTAATCATGTAGGTGGACGATCCGTGCGGATGGAAAAACAGAGGCCCTGTGCTCACGGACCTTAGCGTCTAGCTGAGACATGGGCAAGGAGAGAGACACTCACAGGGAGTCGAGAGGGGGACCGAGACCCCCGGAGTAAATGGTATGGAAGCCCGAAGGTGGAGGATCCCACTCTGGCTGGGGAGCTAGGGCGTCACTGACTCTGGTGGAGGTGGCCCTTCACTGGGAGCCAAAAATCAGAGCCCTGAAGTACAAATAAGAGTGAGGCAGGGGAAGGCAGGGCAGGGACAGAGGGGGAAGAGACCAAGGCAAAAAAGGAGGCACGTGTTGATTGTGTTAAAAAATGTGATGATGGTGCTGGTGATGCTGGTTCTCCCAGAGAAAGGCGACCTGGCAAGTCAGGAAAAGGAGGAGGTCGGCCTGGAGGGAGGCCAGGCTGGAGGCCTCTCATGGTGCACTGCAGATTTGCTTTGCCCTCTGGGGGCTCTGGCCCCTTCCAGAGCACTCGGGGGGCCCCAGCCCCATCTATGCTCCAGCAGCTTCATGCCATTGCTCTTCAAGGTGGGCTCTGAACACCACCTTCCTTGGAACGGAGTCACCACCCAGAAGCAATGCAGTGAATTTATACGTGATGCCAGAGAAGGTACGGGAGAGACCTCAGGAAAGTCCTCCCACCTGGCTGGGTCTCAGTTTCTCCACCCAGGAAGTGGGATGTTTGATCCCTGGAATCCCTCGTGGTCCCTGGTCTTGGTCAGCCCCTTCGCCCGCCTCCAGAGCTGCTGTCACAGTGTCCTTGTGGCTCCTTATGGTCAGTGCTGGAAAGCAGCAGAACAACATGCATCTTTGTTTCCTGCTGTGTGGGAGGCAGGAAACGGCCCAAGCCCCTAATTGGGATGAGATTCCTGCGGCGTGTCCAGCCGCCCACTCGCTGGCAGCCCCCCACCCTCCCAGGTGTGTCAGCCAGGAAGGAGGGCATGCCAGCAGCAGGAACCCATCCCCTACTCACGTTCCTAACCGTGTCCCTGCCTCTGGGGGGTGTAAACGAATCACGATGTGGATAGAGACCGTGTTTGCTGAGCCTCCTCAGCAAACAGCACCAGGCATGCCTGGGGTGGCCCCGGGGTCAGAATCTAGGCTGGACACTGCTCTCCCACTGGCCACACGGGCAGGGCCAGAGGAGGAACCAGCTCCTTGGAGAAACTGATGTACAAACAGAATTAGATGCTCTGTAGTCAGCCCAAGGGGGTTAGGGCAGGAGAGGGATCTGAGTGAGGGTGAGATGGGCAGGATCCGGGAAGGCCAGGCGAGAGCAAGCATCACAGCAGTCGGAAGGCAGTGCCTGGCACTGCTCAGGCAGTGGGCACCCCACAGGACCCCCCAATAGACAGCTGGGTCTGGGCAGGGCAGTGAAGGGGAACACTCTGGCTGGGGAAATCCACGGCACGCTTCCAGTGGAATGTGAGCGGGGCTCCTTTGCTCCTCTGTTTCAAGTAGAAGTGAGATTAGAATCGCAAGATAAGACCCTCTGACATACGTTGCACCCCGCCTCCGGTCCCTTGCCTCCAAGAAGGATGGCCTTCAAGCCCTGGCATTCTTGACATTCCAGTTTCATATCAACCGTGCCATTTCAAGGCCGGAAAAAGGCGTAAATAATCCACTATACGAGGTGGGGGTGGGGGTGGGGGTAGGGGGGTGAGTCAAGGCCCTGGAGCAAGTAGCAAGCTCTTAACTAGAACTCAGCGCCCTGACCCCCGGTCTGGTGTGCCAGACTCCCAGCAACAAACAGAAGGGTTGTACCCTTGAGCCATCTCCCAAGGCCACAGAAAATTAAGAAAGGTAAGTGGACGTCCGACTAATAAATGAGAGGCATGGACAAGAGCTGCCTTGTCTTGGTGTGAGCACGTGGCACTTGGTAACCAGGTGCTACCCCGGCTCCTCACTGCGGGGGCATGTGGCCTGTCTGCCCCAGCAGGGCCCCTTCCAGCACTTTCTGGACATGAAGGCAGAGAAGAGACTGGCCGGCCAGAAGGAGCGCCGCAGTCGCTTTGGGGACATCGCCGTGCACAAGCGCTACCAGTTTGGGCAGTTCTTCTCCCCTTTCCAGGCTCTCTCCACAACGGTGAGCAAGCTGCTTCTCCTTGGGAAAGGGTTTTTAAGTCTTTTAGTGAGAACTCTGACAAACCGCAATTCTTTCCCCTTTCAAGAAATGTATTAGTCAGTTCTGGCCGCAAAAATGCTGTGTAACAAAACTAGCCTAAAATTTACTGGCTTGCCACTGCAGCCACCCAAGTTTCTCACTCGCTAGCCTGCAGAGAAATGCACTTGTTCCATTTCTGCTGACTGCGGGTTTGTAGGGTAAGAGGGAGCAGAGAACTGAGAACAGTAAACCCGGCTACACCGAGAGACTAAACATGGCCTAGTGCCTAAGAGACGGTAACCTTAGGGTTAGGGGGAGATTGGAAGGCAAATGGTTGCAGCTGTGGTGTTCGGAGATAGGATAGCTAGCTAGCTGTGGTCTCCTCATTTCAAGAGGAGAGAGAGGTCTGGGGAAAAGGGAAGTTTTTGTGATAAGGGAAGATGGTTCTGGCTCCTATCCCTCTACCCCACCTGTGAACTTCTGGACTCAGTCCAAGTGGGACCATTCCAAAATGCATTTCCTTCAAACCATTACGGTGATGTCTTTCTAGACATACATTCCTATGATTCTAATATTTATGTGTACATATGAATAGATTCCCCGGGCTTGTAGTGATTTCAGTTCAAAACGTTTGGGGGAGGTCTTGGAATTCCCTTTGGTAACAAATTTCCTGTCCACCACGTTCATGCATCGGCACTTGGGCACTCCTTCCCAACCTTGTTCACTTCATCAGTTGGCAGGGTGACCAACTCGTCCTTGTTTTGCCATGGATTGGGAACAGCAGCACCCATGTGTTGAGTTTGTGCCATGTGCCAAGTATAGCGCTAAAGACTTTACCAATCCTTAATCTCCATGACCTCCATGTTAACATCATTCCCACATTATCGATGAAGCAGGAAAGGCTGCTTCCTTAACATGAACTTGCTCAAGATTATCACTGCTCAGTGCAGAGCCAGGCTATGAACCTGCTATGCTGGGGCAGGTGCTCCTTTCTCTCCACATTCTATGTCATTGCCATTATTCTCCACCTTGTAGGAGATGAAAAGACTGGTGTCTCCCCGGGACCTGCCCCTGAATTCGCACCTGCAGAAAATGAGCATTCCATGCACTGCTGAAGGGAGCCTCCAGGATTTATCCTTGTCTTCCACAGAGCTGGGTGTGAGAAACAATGACAGCAACCATGAGAAAGAAAAGTCAATGAGTCACACTAAAACGCCTTTATTCCCCCCAATAGTTAAAGCAACAAAATCGAAAGACATGAAATAATAAAAATTTTAAAACTGCATTCTGGCACCTTATTACAGGGTTTTGCATTAAGACAGTTAGAGCCCAGGGCAGCCCGGGTGGCTCAGTGGTTTAGTGCCACCTTCAGTCCAGGGCCTGATCCTGGAGACCCGGGATCGAGTCCCACATCGGGTTCTCTGCATGGAGCCTGCTTCTCCCCCTGCCTGTGTCTCTGCCTCTCTCTGTCTCTGTGTGTCTCTCATGAATAAATAAATTAAAAATCTTAAAAAAAAAAAAAAAAGAGAGAGACAGAGCCCAGAGACTCAGGAATGCTGAGGCATTCTCAAACCTGACTTAACATTTAGATAGCTTGAGAGCCACAAACATACCTCCATGTGAGTATTTTGGGGAAAGTGAAACAATCAGAAGCTGTGATACTTAACTAGACTTAATCCTCAATAGATTTTTCTCAGAAGTCTAAAGATGGGGAAGGGGGTGGTTTCAGTGAAATGAATCAAGGACCCCACTCTTTCCATCCTCCTGGTCTACCATCACCAGAATGTTGGATGGCAACCTTGGGATTCACTTCTCATGGTGACAAAGTGGTTGCCAATGCACCAAACACCACATCCTCACATAAGCACATCAAACACTGGAAGGCCAAAATTTCTCCTCATGCTACGAATGCATGCATATGTTTGCATGCACGCACACACACGCACACACACACACACACAGAATCTTTCCTGGGAGCCACTCAACAGATTTTTCAGCAATTCTCCTTGGCCAGAATGGGACAGCTTGCCCATGCCATAACCATGAGGTAAGCTGGTAAGGCACATATGGGGGTGTTTACTGGGAAGCAATTTCTATCATCACTAAAAGAAAGTAATAAAATGGCTAATGGGGGAGCAATCAATGTCTGCCACAATGGCTACCCACCAGTTTGCAGGTCAGACCAGTAGAGTGAGAAATTTCTATTTGCGCTGGATAAAATCTATATTCTTACACTTTTTAAGCATCCATCCCAAGGTCGCTTCTTAGCCTCCTCCACCTTGCCATTATTGATAATGGCGGGATGCCTTTGGGCCTAGATCTCTCTCTCTTGTTTCGGCTGGGTTGTCATTTGCCATTGTTGCTTGACACCTCTTGACAGGCCACCTGGTCCACTTCCAGGTCCCTCCCTGTGTTGCCATGGTTACCGAAGCCATGCTTCGGTCTGTTTCGTTACAGTGCTGTCTCCAGGAAGGTGCTCTATCCTCTCCTTGCTTCCATCTTTTGAAAATACTAAACAACCCCCCAAAACAGAAACAAAACTTATTCTTTGTTTAAAAAAAATCATTAACATTTTTCACAAATTCATGGAGGGCTTTATCTTTTTGTTAATGCCATCATTTAGCTATAGACCTTCATGTATTTCTGAACTGTATGCTACGGAGAAGACACTACAGTTCCTCCTCTTTGGGGCTGGTGTCCTCTTTCTTTTATCCTTGTTTTTTTTTTTTCCTTAGAGTTTCTTTTTCAAGTTAATTTAATTTTAAATTCTAGGATAGTTAACATATAGTGTTATATTAGTTTCGGGTGTACAACAGAGTGATTCAACACTTGCATTCAACACCTGGTGCTCATCACGGTGCACGCCTTCATCCCCATCACCTGTTTTACCCAGCCACCCCCCCCCACCCCGCCTCACTGCACTCCCCTCTGGTACCCAACAGTTTGTTCTCTATACTTAAGAGTCTGTTTCTCGGGATGCCTGGGTGGCTCAGCAGCTGAGCATCTGCCTTCAGCTCAGGGTGTGATCCTTGAGTCTCAGGATCGAGTCCTGCAGGGAGCCTGCTTCGCCCTCTGCTTGTACCTCTCATGCTTAAATAAATTTTTAAAAAATAGAGTCTGTTTCTCTGTTTGTCTCTCCTCGACTTTCCACAACTGTACCATGAATGAACTCTGTGTGGTTTCCTCTACCTTCTTGGAGATGAAATTCCCTGCAAAGGAAGTGAAGAACTCATCCAGTTCCTTTTCTAGAAGGATCTCTGGTAGAGCGCCATCTAATGCTGTCCCAACACTGCTCTACCTGCCTGCAGGCTAACTGACCATGTGTGTTAAGAATCCATCCTGAGTATCTTGTGCATAACCTGGCAGTTTGTGTTTAAGCTTCTTTCTTCCCTTTTTTTTTTTTTTTCTTTTTTCTGCGAGCCACTCCTTCGCACCTGCTGCTTCTTTCAGGGCGAGGATTCCACACCAAAGGCCAAGCTCTGTATGGGTGCCAGCGAGAGCTTAACATCCATGCTACCCAACCTGGGCGTGTTTTCTTTTAAACAAGGCGTAGCCTTCCGCCCAGACCCAAGCAGAGAAAAAGCTCTGCACAATCACGATGGAAGCCAATAAAAGCATGAGACCCACAGAAATCTCCGACACTTAGACCCCGGGCTCTGGCAGTAAAAGCAGAACGATTAATTTAATTCACACCTGGCAATAAATCTGATTTATCTACAGCTTTGCAGGAACCCATTAATACGCAAAGCGAGATCTACACAGACAAAGCTTTCTTCCACTACGGCTTTGAGCAGGGCAAGATTCATAGGTGAGAAGTAATAATGATTACATCAGCCAGCATATCCTGAGTAATCACCTTGTTCCAGGCACCGTGTGTTAAAAGCTTTTTGTGGAGTTACCTCATTTAATCCACACTATTGTTCCAGTATAATAATCCACTGTTATTAAGTTTCAGGAAATCCTAACAGGCCATCACATCTCTGCCTCCAATCTCATGTGGGCATTTGATGAGCGCTCTCTAATGGCCTGGACATGCCCTCCCCAGCTCGCCCTTTGCCCAGCAGCCCCAAACGAGCCGTAATTTATATTCCACACTTGCTCAGAACCAGCACACGCAGCCTCACCCCATTCTCACGCACTGCAGTTTATTTGCTCTTTGCTCTTCCCTATCTTGATAGGGACCCCGCGCCTCTGCGACAAATGCTGGGGGATTCATCTGCCACAGTGTGTAGCTAACATCTTTGCATTTTAGCTACTGCCCTCCGGGGCTCAGATGTAAGGTGAGGGTACCAAGCTGGGGGCAGCCGAGCGGGGCAGGTGCATGAGAAATATTTTTCCTTGGGGCTTGGGCGGCGTGCAGCTCCCTAAGTGGGGACCTTAGGAGGGGCGCAGGGCAACAGACAGACGGCTCCCGATTCCGCTAGAAGCTTGAGGTCGGTTTGAGGACGAGCTCTGCTGCTCACACCTGTGGCCTTGGGCAAGACGGCATGGCTCCAGGTTAGGAACCCATGTGTGACCTTTCCGGGCCTGACCACAGACAGGGAGTTGCAGTCAGAGTCGGGGCCCTGGGCCTCATGCTGTTCTCACGTTCGGGGCCCTCGCTGGGTGCCTTCATTTCTGGGTCTGTTACCCGAGGGCTTGGGTAGACCGGGTTCTTCATCCTCAGAGCCTCTGTTGGGCAGAAGGAGGGGGGAAATCATGACTTTCCCCACCCCCCAGGACTCGGTCCCCAAGACTTCTCCACCCCCAGCCTTCCTCCTCTTCCCCCCTGGCCTTAGGGTCCCTAAAACCGTGGGACCTTCTGTTGGGGCTCCCTCAGTGCCGAGACCACCTGCCCCTCGCAAAACGTGCCCTCAGCCTCTCTCAGGCGAGGAGGGGAGACCAGGGCCAGCCTCTCACCAAGGTGATGTGTAGGAAGGACCAAGGAGATGCCTGGCACCGCACGAGGACGTAGTGGTAGCCGTCTATTTCCTTATCTTCTCCAAGGCTCGATTCTAAATCTCAAATCCAGGCTCATGTGCATGCGTGTGCATGAGTGTGTGCATGTGTACACGAGTGTGTGTAGGTAGCCACACCTGCTTGTGGGTGGGTGGGTGCGGTGTGTATGCACGTGTAATGCACGTGTGCATGTGCAGGCATGTGTGCCTGTGTGCATGTGTGGTGAATTTGAGAGTGAGGGGGTGGTGAGGGCTAGGACTGGGGCTGCAAAATCCAACACAGAAGCCCCTTAGCCTACAATCGCTCCCTCACACCAACCTGGGAACTCTTCTCCCTGAAAGTGAAGAACTGCTCCCGCTGTGAGGAGCAGAGCCCCCAGCCCTCGCCACCGCCCCAGCAGGTGCCCAGAGCCTGGACTGGGAGACACTGGGATGGACAGAGGTTGGCACCACTGCCAGGTAAAGGGAAGCTGCTGCATTTAGCTATTTACAAGGAGGAAGCAAGCCTGGAAATCCCAAAGAAATGCGATTGGCTCCATTTTTAAGTTTCAGAAGTGCCTTTCATTTGAGACTCTAGAAATTATAGTTTTTATTGTCTGTGAATTAAACTTTTCCATCTGCTTTGTCATTGTGACCTCCAAGGTATCACTGGATAGAATAAGGATGGGGTGCCTTCAAAAACCCTCCCAAGTGTTTCAGCGTGGCAGGAAGGAGAGGAAATCTGCGAGGCTGGTTGGACTGGGCCTGCCTGGGCTGGGCAGGGCGTGTGGCCACAGCTGGTAAATCCGGAGAGAGGCCCTTTCCTGTCCCTTGGGGTTTACATATGCACTGATTCTGGGCCCTGAGGGTGACAGGGAGGGGAGGGAGGCAGCAGGATCAAGGAGTGAGGAAGAACTAGGACAGAGCACTCTGAGCTCAGGCCCCGCACCCATCTCCTGAGTGTCTCCCACAGGCCGGGCCTGTGGCAGGCCCTGGGCACTGACAGTGAGCATGACAACATCCCTATGCACAGAGTCCTGGGTCTACCTCCCCATTACCCCTACACAGCTCATTGCCTGCATCCCCCCCACTGTGCTCTGAGGTCCAGAAAGTGGCAGTCACATTGTGGGGTAAGGAGCTCCGAGTGCCTCTTCCACAGGGATGATGTCACATTGGCTGACAAGTATCTATACCTCCAGCACATTCATTCTTTTAACAAATGTTGGGGTGGGGAGTCTCTCCAGTACACCAGGCGCTGTACAGGTATTAGGAGTACCCAACGGAACTAGATAGATGTGGTGTCTACTCCCCACCCAGAGGGGCCTGAAGGTTAGTGGGAAGGACAGACCAGCAAGGAGTTGCAACAAAGGGTGCTACATGAGTGATCTCCACCAGGAAACGCGGGATCCTATGTGGCATACTGGGGCGGGGGAGGGGCTAGACTTTACCTAGAAAACCAGGGAATTTTTCTTTGAAGAAGTGACATTTAAACTGAGACAAAGAGGAGTCAACCATAGCAGAGGCATCTTCCTGGCATGGGAACTGTTTGTATGAAGTCCTGATGGTGAGTGAGCACCATGCGTTCAAGAAACTGAAGGGGGGACCCATGTGGCTGGAGTGGAGACAGAGAAGGGGGAAGCATGGTGTCAGGTGAAGGGGAAGAAGCATCAGGTGCTGGGAGGGGTCTCAGAAGCACAGCAAAGGCTCAACCACACCTCAAGGGCACTGGGGAATCCATAGAAGGGTTTCAACCACAAGAGCGCCATGCGATTTTTGCCCATTAAAAGGATGATGCTGGTTACCATACGGGGAGAACCAGAAAATCAGAGACAAGAGACTCTAGTTAGGGGATCAAGGCCATGGTCCAGGCTAGGGATATGATACGATGGCCTGGCCCAAGGTAGAGGCAAAAGAGAGAGAGTCATAGGTCAGAGGCCTGGGTTGGGGTACACTGACAATACTTGATGTTTGAGTAGATGTCACAGGTGAAGGAGCAAAAGGTTTCCAGAATAGCTTCTAGATATCTGGCTTCAGCAACTGGATGGATGGTGGTGCTGTTTGCTGGAATAGGTTTATTTGCCCAGGCTGGTCTCGAGACCTATAGACCACCACCTCCACGCAAATTCCAAAACACAGCTCTAACAACAGCCACCAAAACAAGGCCCACATAAAAATTGCAAATATCCTGCACTTTTATCCTTTTTATTAATACCAGATATTTTCAAACAAGGCTGTTCCTTATAAGCACTCCTGGGTCCCAGATAATCCACATCCTTGAGAAGCAAAACAAAACAGGAAAACAAAACAAAAGCCTCACGGTTTTTGTTATGTTTTGTTCCTATTTCTTGCTGACTAGAAGTAACTGCTGCCATATGCTCAGAAAATGTCCAACGTTTGCATGTTTCTTTTTTATTTAGTTTTATCTGGTTGAGCCACAGAGCCTTTAACTAAGTAACCCTATAATCTGCATGTCGTGAATAGCCATGTAACCGAGCAATTGCAGGAATCTCTGAGGATTGCTGTGTGGACAGTAGGCTTTGGGGTTTTTTCCAACATTTGTTTTTCTGGAATGCCAGGAAAGGGAACACGTGAGCTGAATCTTAGGGGCCCAGTGTCCTTCAGAATCTGCAGCCTTCCTCAAGGAATAATTAAGATGAGGAAATAGGGCTTTGGTAAGCATAATGAAACGCCACACCTAGCTCAGGAGCCAGAAAGATCTTCTGGATTTTTTTTTTTTTTTTGAGAATTTTGGGAATAACTAAATTTGCACAGAGCCCACTTGAGTGCTCAGCAGGGTCTTTTTAGAACTCTGCACCATGCTGATTACGGTGTTTGCAGAGGGTCTCCCGTGTCTTGGCACATCACCACGGCCCTGTAGATCCATATATCAACACTACGGGTAGATGTTAGCATCCTCCACCTTTCAGATGTGCGAGCAGGCTGGGAGCCATGGGTGAGCTTGCATAAGGTCAGGCTGTGAGTAAATTACAGTGACAGACTCCAACCCAAGTCGATCCGATGCTCAAGAAGATAAAGCTTCCCAATTTACCTTAAAGTGGTCATCTGTGAGTCAAATGCAGAGCTCTACAGCCCTGAAACAACACCCTTTGTAGCCTCATCCCTCCTTCTATGAATTCCAGCCTTGCCTGGGTGTGTCCATTTCTGCATGTCCCAGCCCAAAACATCACATTCCCTCCAACATCTTTATTCCCTCCCACATTCTCCACCTCATTTAATAAAGTGGCCAAGCTGTTGGAATTGGAAATCTTGGAGTCGAGCTTAACATCTGTGCATGTGTGTGTGTGTGTGTGTGTGGCCCACCTATGGCTCCAACCATCTAAGCATCTTTCAAACTAATTATGTCCTTCATCTCCAGCTTCCTTCTACTGTCTTAGCTTTTCGCTCATCATCCCTTCTCTTCACGTACAATAGCCCGATAGCCATTCTCTCATCAGAAAGATTTTTCTGAGACACGAATATGATTCTGTCTCCCCATTCTGTAAACGGCTCCCTGTTGTCCATATACAAGAGCCCAGATCCTCAGCATCCCCCCCACCCACACCCTTCTGCACCTGTTCCAGCCTCACCTCCCATTTTCTCCCCCACCTCCTTTGAGTTCCATGCTCCTCCCCTCACACCAAGCTGCACCTCACCGCTGGATATTCTGGACTCTTCCACTCTTCGGCACCAGTGCACACAGATTCACTCTGCCACCACTGTCCTTCCTCTCCTCTTCTCTTGGGTCACTCCCGCTTATCCTTAAGACTCACCTGGAAAATCACCTTCTCGGTGAAGCTGCCCTCCTCACTTATGGTGGAATTAGTTCCTCTCTATTTTGCTCCACTGTTGTGGTATTTATCACAGTGAATTGTGGTTGTCTGTTGTCTGTCTTGAGGGCTCTGCTTTGCTAAAGAGTGGTGATTGCATGTTATGCACCACTGTATTCCCCCATGCCTGGTCCAATGCCTGGTACTCAAAGGCTACTCATTAAATGTCCAGCGAAGAAGTGGAGGAATGAAAATAAAACATGGCGCCCAAGCTTTGAACACCAAGTGTGGTTTTCCACTGATGCAACAGCTGTTGCCAAGGACTACTGATGATGCTAGTGAGCACACAAGGTGACTCTGAGATGAACATGCCTGTGACAGAGGGCAGACAGGAGATTTGAAAGCTCCATAAACAAAAAGTAGTTGTCAGCAGACTCTCCTGCAATTGGCAGGCATTTCCCTTAGGTAGCACTGTGTGTTTTGAGTAATTGAGGCACTTCCGCCCATCTTGTAAATCAGTCTGAAAACAGCCACGTTGCAGCAGTCCTGCAGGGAAATGGGAGGAGGGCTTGGTTTGTAGGTCCTCCTCTGCCAGGGTGGGAAGACCAGCTCCCAGGTCTCGTTCAATTTTAACACGAATATATTGTACACCTATTGGGTACCTAGCCTTTGGCTCTACAATCTGATGAAAAAAATTTTCAAGATGGTCTCCTTTCACTCAGGAGCTTGCAGTCTCCCTGGAAAAGCTAATATGTACACCTGGCATTATTAAAAAGTCACAAGGCTGTGTAAGATCGATTTTAGATTGTGTAAAATTAGTTGCAAGAAGAGGCAACTAAAGAATGGATAAATGAATGGATGGATGCATGGATGGATGGATGGATGGATGGATGAATGGATGGAGATGGCTGGATGGACAGCTGAATATTCTCTGGACTTGGAACTGCTTCAAGCTAATTAGATGCATGAGATAATTATAATGCTTCAAGGTGCCAATCTTTCAACCCTCCCAGTAACACAATGATTTAGCCCAATTTAAGATACTCAGTATTACTTTAAGCAATGATACTGGTGAGTGAGAGGTGAAGATTTTTGCAAGGTTACAGATATGGATTATTTTGGTCTGCAAATGACACCTCCTTTGCCTGCATAAAATACTAGTCCTGGCTGGAAGTACCAGCAACTCCTCACCACTTAGGAATGAAAATAAGAGGCAAACAGGAAACCATGTTTATTTTTTACCACAAGTCAGCCAAACTCCCACACCTATGCTGTGTGTTTCCTCTGTTGGGTGTCATAAAGTGCAGTAAAAAAATGACCCCTCCCTTTGTCCCAAGAAGCTTACCATCACCCTGATGGATACAGAGTGTGTGCAAGACAGCAGGGAAGCACAGCTAGGGAAAGGTGTCGGGAAAAAATGCCACATTCTCCATCGGGGACTCCCCAAGAGAGTGGTTCTGAAGCTCCCCACATGGGGGACGATGTAGCATTTAGCTATGCTAGCAGAGACAAGGTAGCATTTGATACAAAGCTCTAACAGAACGTGACTGAGTCACAGGGTAGACCAAGCTGCTGCTGAAAATTGCTCTGCACTGAAATGACTTGAAAGAAAACAATACAGCCCTTGAATCCCTGGGATGAGCTACCTATTTCTAAACCTTACTCACCACAGCTGGTCAAGTTCACCTTCCAAAGATTATTTTCCTCATTATTCCTTCAGTGAATTTTCTTCACCCCATGGAGACTCTTCTTGAGAGGAGTTGAAATATGAGTACCTGTTCTAATTTAGACTGCTCTTTTAACTTCATTTAAATTACTGTTATCATGCCCTGTCTTCATAATGATGTGCCTTGGTCAGCCAAAATGTCTCTGAGGTGCAGGTCTTTAATGAGGATCTGAGTCCAAGGGATATAATTTGACCAGTCTACCATGAAGCATTCACCAGCTCAGCTGGGCCTTGTCTACACTTGCACTGAACTTCTCTTGCCCTCTTCGAATGTGCCCTGCTTGGTTCTTTCCCATTTTCTCATGCCACAGGCACCTGATGGTGTCTTTCTGCTTGGATCTGTCTATTCTTCATGTAACAATAGCACCATTGGAGAGGTATCCTGATTCATACTCACATGGGTAAAATATATCATCATAAAGTTGTCCAGTGGAGAACAAAGCTAGTTTAAAATGAAGTTGTTCTCCACCTCACACCCATTAGTTTAGCTACTATTAGGAAACAAAACAAAACCAGAAGATAGCAAGAGCTGACAAGGATGTAAAGACACTGGAACCTTCATGCACTTCTGGAAGGAATGTAAAATGATACAACCATTGTGGAAACAGTAGGGTAGTTCTTCAAAAAAATTAAAAATAGAACTAAAAATGAGTGAAATAGGTAAAGGGGATTAAGAGTATACTATCATGGTGAGCACTGAGTAATGTCAGAAATACTGAATCATTATATTGTGCACCTGAAACTGATATAACACTATGTTAATTATACTTTTATAAAAAAAATTATAATTCCCAGGTAAGTCACCAGTTTTACTTTTGAATATTTAAGAAAATGAAAACACTAATTCAAAAATATATATACACCTCCTTGCTCATTGCAGCATTATTTACAATAGCCAAGCTATGGAAACAACCTAAGTGTCCATTGATGGACAAATGAATAAATATGCAACAAATGAATAAATATGCATTATATATACTATATACATATATATACACACACTATGGAATACTATTCGGCCATAAAAAAGAATGAACTCTTCGGGTTCCTAGGTGGCTCAGTGGGTTAAGCATCCAAATCTTGATTTCAGCTGAGGTCATGATCTCAAGGTTGTGAGATCAAGCCCTGTATTGGGCTGAGCATGGAGATTCTCTTTCTCCCTCTCCCTCTGCTCCTACTCCCCCACTGCTTGTGCTCTGTTTCTCTAGAAAAGAATGAAATCTTGCTATTTGCAACAACATGAATGAACCTTGAGGGCATTATGCTAAGAGAAATGTCCCATAGAGAAAAACAAATACCATATGATCTCACTTACATGTGGAATTTTTGAAAAACCAACAAAAAACCCCAAGCTCATAGGTACAGAAAACAGATTGGTGGTTGCCAGACGCAAGGGATGAGGGATGGAAGAAATAGATGAAGGAAGTAAAAAGACACAAACTTCCAGTTATAAAATAATTAAGTCATGGGGATCTCATGTACAGCATAATGACTATAGTTAATAATAATGTATTGCAGATTTTAAAGTTGCTAAGAGAGTAGGTCTCAACACTCATCATCACAAGAAAATAATTGTAACTATATGTGGTGACAGATGTTAACTAGACTTATTGTAGTGATCTCTTTACAATATATACAAATTCCGAACATACGTTGCACACTTGAAACTCATGTTATATGTCAATTATACCTCAATAAAATAAATAAGGAAAAAAAGAATTAATTAACTTTAAAAAGGCAGTCTGGGACCTCCAAACTCTGGAAATACTTTCACGGCCTGGGAGCACTGCACAGAAAGGTGTTCTAGATTCCCATAGCCATCGTGCCATGTATAAAGATGTCAAGCCCTGCCACAGAAGCTGGAATGGAGAAGTGCCAACATGTGCATCATTGTTATTCCCTCACCCAGCTGGTTTGCTTCCAACTGGGATGATTCTCTCTGGGCTCTTTTTAAGGTAGAGAAGTTAGCATCTGGAAAATGAAGAATCACGGCCTGCAGGAAGGTTTGCCAGCTGTTCTTTTTCAGTTTATCAAAATCATATTGCCCCTAGCCCTTTTCTTTCTGGACTAGCCCATCTTTCTTTCTTTCTTCGTGCCCACTGAGGTTGCAAACACCATCCTTCCAGAAGCCAACTAACAGACCAGCAAGCTGTGATGACTGAATAAGAAATAAAGCAGTTTACTTGAGAGTGAAGGGAAGTCAATGTGGGATCAGTTTGGCAACATTTAAAAATGAAAGCAGGCAAAGAGGGGTGGAGGGCTTATCCTTTCTCTCATTGGTCCACTTTTCATTCTTACACTGTCCTGTCCAGAGATTAAATACACAGTTAGTTGAGACGACGTTCACCCCAGAATAAAATCTCTTGGGAGTTGTTTGCTGTTTGTCTTTTGATCTCCAAAATGCCAATCTTGTGTCTCAATCCAGAAGACAATGACAAGGCAGGGCTTGAACTGTAACTGCTGTTTCCTCAGGCTGGATGGCTCTATCCTTAACCCCACTGCCCTACCATTTGGTAGGTCACTGCTGTCATGGCTTTGCTGGCATCCGGCCCTTGTCTGGTCTTGATTTAAGAGAAGCAAATATGGTGTGTGTGTGTGTGTGTGTGTGTGTGTGTGTGTGTGTGTGTATTCCATATACATATAATGGAATATTAGCCATTAAAAAGAATGAAATCTTGCCATTTGTAATGACGTGGATGGAACTAGAGGGTATTATGTTAAGTGAAATAAGTCAATCAGAGAAAGACAAATATCATATGACTTCACTCACATGTGGAATTTAAGAAACAAAACAGATAAATTTGGGGGAAGGGAAAGAAAAATAAAATAAGATAAAAAACACAGAGAGAGGTAAATTTTAAGAGATTCTTAATCATAGGAAACAAACTGAGGGCTCCTGGAGGGGAAGTCGGTGGGGGATGGGGTAACTGGATGATGAACATTAAGGAGGGGACGTGATGTAATGAGCACTGGGTGTTATATGTAACTGATGAATCACTGAACTCTACCCTGAACCTAATAATGCAGTATATGTTAACTAACTGAATTTAAATTTAAAACATTTTTTAAAAGAAAAATAAGTCCTAAATCCTTATGGGCAAAGATAATTGCAATGGGACATATTTTTCCTAACCAGTCTTTTCCTCATTACTCTTGGATTTAAGAGGACTCCACCTCCCAAGTCTCAGCCACAGCTGTTTCCCCAGAGTGGGCGTCTGTGTCCTTGCCCTCTTGGCTTTTAATGTGGCCATTAGCTAATCTTTGAATTCCTCTTCTTCCACCTCCCACTAGATATTTCCTGGGGCTTAAAAGACATTTTCCTTTAGAGCAACAACTCTAAATTGTCCAATGAAGAATTGTATACTTGCCTTTTTGAAGTCTGTTTCAATTCGTAAGTTGATGACTAAAATGGTCTATTATTTTTACATATACTTATGCTGTGAGCTGGCCTAAGGGTCTTGCATGACTTCTAAGTTCCTTTTGTAGGTGATGATAAATGCTAAAGTTTAGAGTGGGGAAGGTTTAGCTGTTCTCTTACAACCTTCCTGCTAGGTCATAGGGCAAGAAAATGTGAGACCAGATTCTTCCTACTGCATGGACAACAACACTTATTGGCAAGCAGACACAAAACAGTTCATGCAATCTGTTCTGTGGACTCAGATGAAGTCCCAGTTCTCTGTCTTTTGGGAGCTATGAACACCACCTTAATTGGAAAAGATTTGGCCAAGACCATCACCATAAGCATTCCAGAAACACTATTCAGCTACTCTCAGTTAGATTCAGGCACCCAGAAATGTTCAAGAGTCAGAAGCTCAACACAGGATTATTCAAGGACCCAGCCTCAGATGCTCACTCTAAGAGAGTGGGCTGCCACCTTGTAAGCTTTTCATACCCTACTCATGGTAAGAGGTGTCTCCAAAACATGTTGGCCAATACAAGAAAACCCAAAGACTTTCCTTTCTCCAGTGAGAGCTCATTTGCAACAGTTGACAAGCTATTATTTTTACCAATAAAAGTAGTTCTAACATCACTATGTTATCTAGCAATTTCTATTGTTTTCAGCCATCCAGCTTGTAGGAACTTGGTATAGAAGCCCTAGGAAATGAAAGCATCAAAGGGGAGCAACTCAGTTAGTTGGCTAGGATCTGGAGCTCAGAAGACGAATATACGCACTACAAATTCACAAAAATAGAAGTAATGGAAGGAAAAAGGATGAGGTCCCCTGGGAAGGAATATGTAGTGAGTCAGAGGGTTGGAACTGCCAGCAAGACCAGCACTTCTGATCTGGGGAAGAGTGGCCTGCGAATAACAAGCATTTGGAAGAGTTGGAAGAGCAAAGAGAGGAAGGAATATCCTTAAAATTGTTACACTAGCTCCAAGAGGGAATCTGCTTTTGGAAGCTTGCAAAACGGAAGTGATAAAATCTGAATTTGGGAGACTAGAGATGAATTTAGGAAATTAGGGAGAGCAGAGTAGGGTTGAGACTGGGAAGTTTGCAAGGCTGTATGAAGAGAGTCAGATCAGGGCCTGGGTATGATGTAGGGAGAACCGTAGAAAGAATGGAGAGTTCAGGATGCTGAGGTGTGCGGTGTATGGTGAAAGTGACATATGGAGAAGGAGAGAGAGAGAGAGAGAGAGAGAGAGAGCGCGCTGACAATCAAACATGACAGCAGCACTCTGTTAGGGGGATGGAATCATAGCCAGCCTGCATCCACAGGACGTGGACCCGAACAGCAAATCAGAGCAAGCCTGAGGCATTCAAAATGTCATACTTTGCCAAAGCAGATCTTAAGGGAGTGAAGGATGCCCTAAAATTACAGCTGTTTATGGACTTGGCAGGAAAAGCCCCACTTCTGATATGCCCTCACTTCCTTTCAAAATGAAATTGTTTTGAATTGACCAAATTTAATTCACTGGGGTCAGCATCAGCTGTATTAATAAGCCCATAGCAATCTGGGAGTTTCACCTTATTTGATTACAGCCTACAAAACACTAATAAACCCAGATCTTCCTACAATCCCCTCACTACTCCAGGGGGGAAAAAAAGGAAAAGAAAAAGAAAAATCCCCCTGCAAACAATCCTCTTTGCATTTTGATGATGATCCCAAAATTTTCCCTCCGGTAGCCAAAAGTAATTACACTCAGTCGGGGCAAAGAAATCTTTGTTTTTCAATTATGGAGCAGATGTTTTACAGAAGCAATTACCCCGATGCCACCAGTAAAAACTAATCTCACAAGTTGATCTTTGATTCAGGAAACAGCTGTGTCATTCTGCCAGCAATGTACGTACCCTACAAAAAAAAAAGAAAAAAGAAAAAAGAAAGAGTTGCCATTTTATATGGGCGAAATGCATTTCAGAGCCGCTTTCCCCTATTTCCTAGAATCCTGAGACTCCAGGAATCGGGAGCAAGTGCCTGTCACTGCTCCTTTTGCCAAAGGCAGGGATGGGAGGAAATGCCATACAGTATCTTGGCAGGAGAGGAATGTGATGAGCTTACTTGTGTTGGATCTCAGGATGTGGGTACAACTCAAGCGATGTCTACCCCGTGTAGGTACTGATAACGTCCTACACGGTGGCTCTGATGAGTCGAACGTTTACTGTGGGCAAGCACCCACCTTCTCAGACACAGTAAACAACCCTGCTCAAAACCTTCAGTGGATGCCCTACTGCTGACTTTCCCTGGGGGATGGAGACAGTCGGTGGGTGCCCCTGAGGCCCTCTCCAGACCAGTTCCTGCTCCTCTAAGCTCCCACCAGGCTAGACCACTCACTTTTTCCCTAGCTCATTCAGCTTTCCTGCCTTTACAGCCTCCCAACCCCTGGTGGACCTTCTCAGCCAGAGGCAGTCCCATTCTGCACAAGGAAGGTGTTTCTTCGATTCATCTATCTTAGGAGCAATTATCCTGCAGGAACATCTACAGAGTTTGGAGTCTATGTTCTCTGAACACATAGAGCTACAAGCAAAATTGTTCTTTCAGATGGGTAGCTGTTTTTCCATGTTCCCTCATTATTTTGTCCAATTACAGAGTTTTTGTGAGCCTAAGGTGCACCCACTTATTTTGTTTATTCTCAACATTAGCTCTAATGTCTTGCAGAAAGAATTCTTCTAAATTACCCTTATTGTGTATGATAACCACTGCGCTGTCACCTTCGGAGCATTTTACCACATCTAACATTGCGTTGTTTTTTGTTTTTTTTTAAGGCACATTTTTCAGTATTGGGCATAGCATAAGCACATAATAAAAGTTTAGAGAATAGTTACATAACACGGAAAGATTTTAAATTATTAATAATGGTAAATATTAAAATAATAGCATCATAATTGCCACAATCATTCATAGAATTTCCCAATCGTACAAGCAACAGATTGGTTTTTGGAATAATTACAGTAATGATACAGAAGAGTGAGTAATTGGTTTTACCCGTAAAAGAGGCATCGACATTTAGTAATAATTTGAACACAATTTACCATCCATTCAGCCCTACTCATTTAGAGATTATACAACAAGCTGGGTTTGTAATTTGGGTAATAAGAATAATTCCAAATTTTGTACCATAAATTGGACTTTACTAACATCATATTTTCAAATCCCTATAATTCAAGTTCACACAAAATAAAATAACTTTGAAATTTTCTCCCACTACATTCTCCCCTTCTTCTCCCAACAATTTCTACCTGTTAGAATATTACCAATGTTTAAGGACTAGATCAAATAATACCTCTTCTAAAAAATAAAACAAATTTTTCTCGATCTTCCCAACATAATTTGGTCTACTTTTTGCTTAAATCCAGTAGCATTTGAACGGTTATTACAGGACTGTTTTGTGTAGCTATGTCTGCTCTTCTTATGTTTTCCTATCCTGTCTTAGATTGTTCCTGAGGGAAGTGAACTGTGTCTTACCTTTACAGCCCCTTTGTGCATCCAATCCAGCACTTGATAGAGCAAGTGTCAAATAAAAGTTTGTTTTTAATTAAATCAAATTGTAAATCAGTCTTTATCACTTGTCTCCAATGACCTGCCCTCAAAGCTGATTCCTCTGGTTCAACCACCCATGACTAAAAAATCAACAACTTTCCAAGAAAGTAAATTTAGCCCTGTATTCTTTTCCTGAGGTTGCCGTACCAAAGCACCAAACACTGGGTAGCTTGGAATAACAGAAATGTATTCTTTCACAGTTCTGGAAGCCAGGAGACTAAGATCAAGGTTGTCAGGGTTGGCTCCTTCTGAGGGCTTGGAGAGACAATGCATTTCATACTTCTCTATTAGCTTCTGGTGGTCTGCTGGCAATTTTTGCCAATTCTTTGCTTCCGTGCATCACTCTGATCTCTGCCTTCATCTTCACATGGCCTTCTCCATATGTGTGGGTTCCACTCCAGTGTGACCTCAACCTAAGTAACTATATTTGCAATGACCCTATTTCTAAATAAGGTCACATTCTGAGATTCTGGAGGTTGAGACTTTAACCTTTGAATTTTGTGGATGGGTAGGATACCATTCAACTTCTAATAGGCACCTCTCTATGAAAGAGCCAAAGGGAAAAACCTGAGATCACTTTTGTACCACTTATCACTAGCCTGGGAAAAGATAAAAATTCAAAGTTTGGAGTATAGTCTCTACTGAATGTGTATTGCTTCTACGCCATTGTAAAGTCAAAAAATCATTAAGTCGAACCAACGTAAATAGGGGGCTGTCTATACATTGGCATTGAGAAATAGAATCCTTTATAAATGAACTAATTTGTTGAGCCTGGACTGAATTATCAGAAGTAAAAGATCTAGAAGTCTCCTCTCCTCTTGACAAACAGAGCACCCATTTGTCTTTTTTTTTTTTTTTAACGCAAGGCCCAATTAAGCCTTGATGTAGAGATGACAGGATAAAATATTATGATTCCATCCATCGTGCGCATAATTCCTTTCACACATTTGCATCTCTAAAGAACCAGATCAAACAAACTCCTGGCATTTTCTCAAATTCTGCTCTCTCTGGCATCTATCTCTTAATAATTCCCAGAGGACATGATGGTGAAAAAGGAAGCAGTGGTTCATTCTGGGTCGGCTTCCACGGCAACTGACTCATGTTAGCATTGGAATCTTTCTTCTGATGGTGCCTTCAGAGAAGAGAGACTTGTAGGCGTGTTATGCATAATCCCCATTTATTCTGAAAGGATACAAGACACTCAACAGTGAAATTTCAAAATCTAGTGCTTTTGGGTTTTCTTTTCTTTCTTTTCTTGGCTTTGCTGGTTCTGTTTTATTAGAATGTCTCTGGCTTGTTTCATTGAAGTAAACGTCCAAGGCGTCTTTGGAATAATAGGACCCAAAAGTTTATTTTGTAGCACCTCTTGTTATAAAACTAGAAATAGTGGCACTAGAGAATCATTTGCCACACCAGAGGTTTTGTTCTCACAGCTCTGGTTGTCCAGTTGTCACCTTATTTACAAATGAGGGACTAGCCTACAGGAAGAGCAAAGGCCTGGTTTTTAAAAAGTGCAGATTCTAGGGCTAGCCCTCAAACCAAAAAATGAAATTTTAGATGTGGGACCTAGGAACCTGCATGTGGCCTCTGACAATTGATGGTTCCCAGTTTTAAGAATCCAGGCTATTGTGATTTCTCCTGGAAGCAAACAAAAACAAGGCCTAAAGAATAATCCAAAGGCAAAGTCTGTTGAAATTGGCTAGGTTTAGGGCTCCATATAAAACCTAATAGTCTTCTTGGGGAATATGCAAGAGAAAAAGCTACCACACTTGCCACCATTTATTGAGGAAATCAGGCCTGTTCACACAGTAAGATGTTTCAGGAGACAGAACAATGGAAGAAAGAAAATCAGCCATAATGCTGAAGATTTGAGTGGTAAAAGAATTATCAGAGTTGAAATGGGACTGTTCCTTGCAAGAAAAGTAGCTTGGTTTTGATACTGGGAAACTGCACATCTGCTTACATAATACTGATTGGGTGACAGTTATATATGAGAATCAATTTTTTTCAGCCCAGAAACAGAAGTATGAATATGTGAGCATATTGTATATGATGTACCATTTTTTAAAGTGGAGGGAAAAAGAAACAATATTTAATAATTGTGTTGAGACTTTCTGTTTTGAAAAAATGAGTTAGATCCCTCCCTCATGCCATACACAAAAACAAATTCCAGATGGACTAAATACCTAAAGATAAACCACAAAACTACAAAAGCATTAGAAAAAAACAAAGATATTTTTATTGATTTAAGGTTAAGAAAGCCTGCCTAAGCAAGTTATAAAACCGAGAAGGTATAATAGAACAGATCTGACAGATTTGACAACACAAAAATAGAAAATCCACATTACAACTGGCACCAAAAACAAGGTTAAAAAAAAAAAAACTGCAACATCCTGAAGAAAATATTTTCAGCAAATATAGTGGATGAAGAAATAATACCCAAAATACAGAGTTACTACAAATCAATAAGAAATGGGCAAACATCTCAACAGAAAACAAAACTAAGGTGAAGGGTAAGAACAGACTATAGGAAAAGAAATACAAACAGGAAGCAGGATGAGCAAACTGGAAAACAGTAAATGCTACGCCTCATTTAAACTGTAAAGAGATAAAAATTATTATAGCAAACGTTTAACAAATGTTGATAACACCCAATGTGAGCAAGAAAGCAAGACCAAACACACTCATATACTGCTGCTATAATTGTAAACCCATAAATATTAGTTAATTAGCTGATTAATTAATGCCCATATACCTGGAATCAGAAATTCCATTTCTAAGAATCTAGCCTCAGAAAATACCAGAAATAGTACTACAAAGACATGGGCAAGAAAAAGAAGAAGAAGAGGAAGAAGAGGAAGAAGAAGAAGAAGAAGAAGAAGAAGAAGAAGAAGAGAAGAAGAAGAAGAAGAAGAAGAAGAGAAGAAGAAGAAGAAGAAGAAGAAGAAGAAGGAGGAGGAGGAGGAGGAGGAGGAGGAGGAGGAGGAGGAGGAGGAGGAGGAGGAGGAGGAGGAGGAGGGGGAGGAGGAGGAGGAGGAGGAGGAGGAGAAGGAGAAGGAGAAGGAGAAGGAGAAGAAGAAGGAGGAGGAGGAGGAGGAGGAGGAGGAGGGAGGAGGAGGAGGAAAAAAGGAGAAGGAGGAGGAGAAGGAAGAAAAGAAGAACAAGAACAAGAACAAGAACAAGACCAAGACCAAGACCAAGACCAAGAAGTGGTTGCTTGTAATGGCAAAAAAATTAGAAACATCTTAAAGTTGAATTCTTGGTCAAACGGTAGAAAATTTTCAAGTTTCCTTTCTCTCTGGTCTATTTCAAAATACTCTACATTTTCTAAGTAGGATTTAGGATAAAATTAATTGAACTGCCTCACAACTATTTGCTCAACAATATTCTAGGTCTGCTGCTGCTGTTCTATAAACTACCCGAGGGCAGGGCCCATATGCCTAGCCTGCACCAAACAGACTTTATCGATTGAATATCGATTGAATGAAACTCCCCAAGCCTCAATCAGACACCAGCAATTAATCTGCTGAAACAAATGCCTAGAGCTATTGATGAGTACGAAACTCCTAAAAGGACCCGGCTCTGCCTGGTGAACATGACATCAGGCTAGGAAATTGCACCCCTAACTCCCATCACCTTGGTCTCCAAGGTGACCCCCCCACCCCCCTGCCCTGAGCTCCAGTGAACATGTTTGCAGAAAAGATAATGATGCCTGCCCTTCTACCGTGAGGATTATGGAAATAACCTGGGAATTCAAGCTTTAGCTCCGTGTAGACCTGGAGTATTATCAAGAGTGAATATTTCGTGAATAAAATGAAAATTGAAAGATATCCCTGACAGCTAATTGCTTACTTCAGCAACCAGTTTCTTCGGGTTCTTAGAAACACGTACCATTTTACCCTGGCCCAGATACTTCAGCAGGGTCAAGGGTAACCAGCCTGGGGTAACTCATTCTGAGCTTTCAGGAAACAGGGTTATGATGCTTCAGGCAAGGAAACAAATGCCCATTTTGTTTCATCTCAAACATGGTGCTGGGGTTTTAACATAAATCAAATCTTCATCTCCTGAGGATATGTGGTGGACACTTCACAGAGTGTAGGTTCCAATATTTCATGATCCTGTATCTGAGCTGGGAACCCTTGGAAGCCATTTTCCATGAGGTGACCTCTCTCCCTGGCCCAGATGATCAGTCTAGAAAGGGGCAGCTTGCCCAAGCTGGTCCAATCAGAGTGTGTCTTCTTTTATTTTTTTTATTTTTTTTTATGGTGAAAAAATGTATATTTAGATTTATAGCCAGCTGTACTCAGTATAGATGATCCCAGTCTGATCAAGGCGTTGACTTTGGCCACATCAATGTCATAGAGCTTCTTCACAGCCTGTTTGATCTGGTGCTTATTGGCCTTGACATCCACAATGAACACAAGTGTATTGTCTTCTGTTTTCTTCATGGCTGACTCAGTAGTCAGGGGGAACTTGATGATGGCATAGTGATCAAGCTTGTTTCTCCTGGGGGCACTCTTTCGAGGACATTTGGGCTGCCTTCGGAGATGCAGGGTCTTGAGTCGTCAGAATGTAGGTGACGTACGGATCTTCTTTTTTATTATTATTATTCCTTTTTTATTTTATTTATTTTATTTTGATTATTTTTTTAAAATATTTTTTATTGGAGTTCAATTTGCCAGCATATAGCATAACACCCAATGCTCATCCCACCAAGTGTCCCCCTCAGTGCCCATCACCCAGTCATCCCAACCCCCTGCCCACCTCCCTTTCTACTATCCCTTGTTCGTTTCCCAGAGTTAGGTGTCTCTCATGTTTTGTCACCCTCACTGATATTTTCACTCATTTTCTCTCCTTTCCCTTTTATTCCCTTTCACTATTTTTTATATTCCCCAAATGAATGAGACCATATAATGTTTGTCCTTCTCCGATTGACTTACATCACTCAGCATAACACCCTCCAGTTCCATCCACATCGAAGCAAATGGTGGGTATTCATCATTTCTAATGGCTGAGGAATATTCCATTGTATACATAGACCACATCTTCTTTATCCACTCATCTTTCGATGGACACCGAGGGATCTTTTTTTGTGACTGTGCAACGCCTTTCAGCACCGCTTTCTTAGCTTTCAAAGCTTTTGCTTTGGCTTTGGCTTTGGGAGGGGCAGGGGCTTCCTTCTTCACCTTCGGCACCATCTTCGTGAAAGGCCAGAATGTGTCTTCTTGCAACTTGGAAAGGGCCAGCCTCTCTGTGGATTGAAGCTGTCAATTTTAACTGTGAAATGTATGACAATCTTCTTTATTGATATTAAAAGTGGGAATTTTGCATTTCATGAACTCCTGTCCTGACTCACAGGATAGAATTTGTCAGTACAGGTACGATGAAAATCAAGACCTGTTAGTATTTCTGTCTGGCTTTAGTTCTCTCTCCCTCCCCCGTCCCCTCTGGTCAATCTCTTTGTAATCACGCACATAAACAATGTTTATGAATGTTGTTTATAAACATGAATTCACAAATCGCTGGTCCTCGTCATGAACAATTTTTCCCCCACTGTTGTGCAAGTTTAAAAAAAAAAATGTGGGCTTTCTCATCCACTCCCCACCCCCCACTCTTCACCAGCTGTTGAAATTTTACAAGCCAACAAAGCAAGCTTGTGGCCGGACAAAACAGCATGCAGAAGACAGGGACAAATCACATCCTAGGCCAGCAGCTCCCTTGGTTGCGATGGAAAACACAGTGTGGCTTTTTCTGTGCACTTGGGGCAGGATTTCGCAGCAGCCAAGACAAGATGCATTAACTGTGGGATGTGTGGCACTTCAGTCAATACAAGAAACAATTCTAAAGACCTCTGTCACCAGTATGGAAAGTCCCCAAACAAGTATTTTAAAATAATGACTTTCACAGCCAAGTTTATACAGATATCCTTCTACCGCACCCCCTCTCCCATGAGTAGCTCAGAAGCCAGCCTGGAGGGTGGGATGGAAGAATGAAGACATGAGAAAGAGAAAAGTAAGAAAAGAAAGGAAAATCATTGTCTCTGGTTTTCTCAGGGCTTTCTGCTCCTCCTTCCTTTTCTTCTTAAGTTATTGGACGCTCTGGCAACCTTCAAATAAATTCTCCTGGGTTGTGCTCAAGTTGGCTTGAGTGAGGTTCTGATGTTTCTAACAAAAGAAGCCTGGATAGTATTGATAGTTGCTACTACCCACCTTTTTTCAAAGAGGACACTGAGAGTCAGCGAAGGTAAAGTAACTTGTCCAAGGTCAAATGGTTCTCTTCCCACGTTTATCTAACTCTGAAGCCCATGTTCCTTCCGTTGGGCTGTTGAGGACAGGATGTGTCTGAGCCCAGGGCACCCCGAATTAGCAGGGTGGACGGTCTTGCAGATCTCCTTCTTGGCTCTGGGGGAAAAGTTATCTAATGAGACAATCCCGATCATTGCCTGCTCCTATGCTCCCTTATGATTCATTTGCCTTCCCATTTTTCTGCTCAGGACCAGAACCCCATTCCCAGTCACAGCCCTGAAATCTCTAGGTCATGGCAGGTCAGTGAGAGAGGAAATTTGGGAATGAGAACCTTTGGTAAGTCTCTTCTTAGACTCAAGGCTGAAAAGGGTGCCTGCTGTTTACTTTTGTATTATTTATGTACTTAAAGATTGAAACACAAGTGGTGAATTTCAGCTCTTCCTGTCTGCCAAAAGTCAACACACTCAATCTTCCCTCCTTGCCTCACCAACAGACATTTCTGAAATGCGGGAAGTGGGCCCTGCCATTGAGCACAATCGATGCATTTGAATTTCCTTTGTTTTGGTTTAAAAAAAAAAGGAGAATGAAAGTATCTTTCACCCCAAATCCTACCATTCTAGCACTACCAGTGTTAAGAATTTGCTACCTTTTGGGACACCTGGGTGGCTCAGCGGTTGAGTGTCTTGCCTTCGGCTCAGGGCATGATCCCAGAGTCCCTCTCTCTGTGTCTCTCATGAATAAACAAATAAATAAATCTTTAAAAAAAAAAAAAACAAAAAAGAATTTGCTACATTTTTCCCATCTTTTCTCTTATTCACCTGTTTCATATACAGTTGTTATGAAGATGTCTATCTAATTTTGTAAAATGCTTCTTTTTTTTTAAATGCTTCTTTTTTTTACTTAACATTGTATCACTAGCGTTTCCCTGTTGTTGCATGTTTTTTATAATCATAAATTTAAGGAGAGGCAGATTTACAGATGTAGCATGATTATGGCAAACATTTGCAGGGGGTTCTTTGATATCCTGCCTGTAGCTTTCTTCTCTCTGAGGGTTAATATGTTCATTATTAGGAGCTGAGTCAAATATTCCCTCTCCCTACTTCCTGGAAGCCAATGTGCGGGAACAGCTATAGATAGGCTCAGCCATACAACGCTGTACGCCTTGTGAGCAAAATGCAAAGAACTAATGAGGACCTATAATGTGTCTGTTTTGACAGACCTGTATTTTCAGTGAGAGTAGGTAGCTCATAGCAAGCAGAGGTAATACAGGCTCTCCATCCTGGACTAGGATTTTTATGTGGTTCAACCATTTAGAACTCTGTAAGCACCTCTCTTCAATTATTTACATCACCAAATTTGGTCCAACATTAACTATAACAGTGATGATTTGGAAACAACCTTATTTCCCATTAAATTTATGCTAGAATTCCACTAAAAAGTTAAGCTCCATATATGAACAGTGATTTTTAAAAAAATGATTCCTACTACTATATTTCTATAACCTCATTCTCCCATGGTTTATTTAGAGGTGTACTTCTTAATATTTTTGTTATTGATTTTTTCTTTTTAAATTAATTTCATTTAGGTATAATTACATACAATAAAACAGACACATTTTAATATACAGTTGAGTGAGTTTTGAAAAATAGAAACACATAACCACCACTACAATAAGGTATAGAACATTCTCTTCACTCCAAATGTTCTCCATTACTACCCTCTGCCCTAGACAACCACTAAACTGTTTTGTCACTACCGACTGGTTTTGTCCGCCAAAGAATTTCACATTGATAAAAATCATATACTATTGACCTTCTGTCATGCTACCATAATGTTTTCCAGATCCAGTTGTGTTGTTACATGTATCAGTAGCTTGTTTCTTTTTATTGCTGAAGGATTATTTTATTGAATGGGTATGTCACAATTTGCCCATTCACTGATGAACAACTGGGTTGCTTCCAGTTTTTCATTCTTATAAATAAAATTACAATAAACATTTCTGTGTGCAGATGGTCCCAGACTTAATGATGGTTCAACTTACAGTTTTTAGACTTTACCGTGGTGCAAAAATGGTACGTATTCAGTAGAAACTCTACTTTGAATTTTGAATTTGGATCTTTTCCCATGTTAGCAATATGTGATATGATCCTCTCTCATGATGCTGAGCACTGGCAGTAAGCTGCAGCTCTTCTTACCCAGCAATCAGGAGGGTAAACAACTGATATATGGACAACTATTCTATACCCATAGGATCATTCTGTTTTTCATTTCCGGTACAGAATTCACTAAGTTACATGAGAGAAGGTAGGCTTTGTGTTAGATGATTTTGCCCAACCGTAGGCTAAAGGAAGTGTTCTGAGCACATTTAGGGCAGGCTAGGCGAAGCTATGATATTCAGTAGGTTAGCTGTATTAAATGCTTTTTTGACGTAATGACATTTTCAACTTACAATGACTTTATTGGGATATAACTCCATCATAAGTCAAGGAAGAGCTACAATTCTTTCTGTAGATGTATGTTTTCACTTCTTTTATGTACATACCTAGGAATGAAACTTCTGAGTCATATGATAAATGTACAAGCATTATAAGAAACTTAGTATCCAAAATATGTAAAGAACTTATACAACTCAGCACACATACAAAAACCTGATTAAAAAATAGGCAGAGGATCTAAATAGACATTTTTCCAAAGCAGACTTAGAGATGGCCAACAGATACATGAAAAGATATTCAACATCACTAATCATTGGGGAAATGCAAATGAAAGCCACAATGAGATGCCACTTTATATCTGTCAGAATGACTAAAATGAAAAACACAAGAAATAAGTGCTGTCAAGGACATGGAGGAAAAAAGAATTCTTGTGCACTGTTGGTGGGGATGCAAATTGGTGTAGCCACTTTGGAAAACAGTCTGGAGGGTCCTCAAAAAATTAAAAGTAGAATTACCAAATGATACACTAATTCTACTACTGGATATTTACACTCAAAAAACAAAACCATGAGGGGGACCTGGGTGCCTCAGTGGTTAAGCATCTGCCTTCGACTCAGGGTGTAATCCCGGGTCTGGGGATTGAGTCCCACATCGGGCTCCCTGTGAGGAGTCTGCTTCTCCTTCTGTCTCTGTCTCTGCCTCTCTCTCTGTATGTCTCATGAATAAATAAAAATAAAATCTTAAAAAAGACACGAATTCAGAAATACATTTGCACCCCTATGTTTGTTGTAACATTATTTATAATAGCCAAGATATGGAAGCAAACCAAGTGTCCACCATAGAAGAATGAATCCCGAAGATGTGGGATATATATACAATGGATTATTACTCAGCCATAAAAAAAAGAATGAGATCTTGCCATTTGTGACAACATGGGTGGATCTAGAGGGTATAATACTACATAAATAAGTCAGCCAGAGAAAGACAAAGACCACATGATTTCACTCATATGTGGAATTTAAGAAACAAAACAAATGGACAAATTTAAAAAGAAACAATCAAAAAACAGAGTTTTAAATACAGAGAACAAATTGGTCGTTGCCAGAAGAGTGGTGGGTGGGAGGGAGGGGTGAAAAGACAAAGGGAAAACTTTCAATTATAAAAAGAACAAAAAAGAAAAGAAACTGCCCAACTTCTTTCTAAAGAGTTTCTACATTTTTACATTCCCAGCAGTAATACATTAAATTCTAATTTTTCCACACCCCACCAGCATTTGCTATTGTCAGCCATTTTAATTTTAGCCATCCTAGTGGTTTTAATTTGCATTTATCTTATGACTAATGATGTTCAACATCACTTCATTGCTTTTTTTTTTTTTACCATTAAACTACCTTATTTTATAAAGTATCCATTCAAGTCTTTTGCGTATTTTTATTGGGTTATTGCCCCTTTACCTATAAGCTATAAAAAATCCTTTATTCTCAACACGAATCATTTGTCATATATATATGTATTGCAAATATTTTCTCTGAGTCTATGGTCTGGCTCTCCATTTTCTTAACATTGTCTTTTGAAGTAAAAGTTTTAAATTTTGATGAAGTCCAATATATTAACTTATTTTATGATCAGTGCCTGTTTTTATCCTAAGAAACCTTTGCTTACCTTAAGGCCATGAGGATTTTCTCCGATGGAATCTTCTAGAATTTCATAGTTTTAGTTTTTACCTTTAGGTCTAAGATCTACTTTGAGTTAATTTTTATGTTTGAGGTGATGTACAAGGTGGGGCTCACTTTTTTATATGCATGTCTAGTTATTCTGGCATCATTTGTTGTTGATTTTCAACTTTATTGAATTTTGTTTAGAAGTCTAACATTGATTTGCACTCTTGAATTTGATGAGACTTCCTTTATGTTTCCACATACAATTTTTATTGTGTGCTTGGAACAAATGTGTGTTCTTTAGTTGCCTACACGTTCCCTACATGTCCTTAGATCAAATTTATTGATTGTGTTACTCAAACTTTGTAGATTTTAACTGGTTTTCTTTATTCACTTATTTTATCAGCCACTAAGACAGATGTGCTAAAATCTTCCCATACTATTGTGGTTCTGTCCATATTTGCCTTATAGTTTTTTTCAACTGCAGTATCTTTTATTTTTTATCATGAAAATTGTACTGCTTTATGTATTTTGATGACATATTATTGAATACATACTTAGAATTCTTATATTGTCTTGGTGAATTGAACTTTCTTTATTATGAAATGTTCTCTATCTCAAATAATATTTTTGCCATAAAATCAATATCTTTTAATCTTTTCATAGCTATACCAAATTTTCTTTTGGCTAAAGTTTGCTTGGTATATGTTTTTTTCACACTTTAATCTCTCCGTATTTTTTTTTTTTTGAGAGAGAGAGAGAGCAAGGGGGCGGGGCTGGGTAGAGGGATAGAGAAAATTTCAAGCAGGCTCCATGCCCAGTGCAGAGCCCAACGTGGACTCCATCTCCTGACCCTGAAATCAAGAATCGGATATTTAACCAACTGAGCCACCCAGGTGCCCTATATTCTCTTATTTTTGATACAGAAAGGTAATTAAGGTTAAACAAAGTCATGTGTCTCTTGTAACCAGTGTATAGATGGGTCTTCTTTAACTCTAACTTAACAGTCTACATCTTTTCATTGGAGCATATACTTCATTTATATTTAATGTAAAAAATGATATATCTAGATAGTTGTATTGGTTTACCAGGGCTGTCAGAACAAAGTACCACAGATTAGATTGTTTAAAGAACAGAAATGTATTTTCTGACAGTTCTGGAAGCTAGAAGTCCAAGATCAAGGTGTTAGAAGAGTCTATTTCTTCTGAGAACTGCCGTTCCTTGGCTTATGGATAGATATCCTCCTTCTGTCTCTGTGTATGTCTGAATCCTAATCTCCTCTTCTTTCAGTAGACCAGTCATATTGGATTAGAGCCCACTTTGACCTTAATTACCTCTTTAAGACCCTATCTCCAAATACAGTCACATTCTTAGATTTTGGGGGTAGAACTTCAACATATAAATTTTGCAGAGAAAGAATTCAGCCTATAACAATAGCAAGTATACTGTCATCTAGATAAAACTACCAGCATTTACCACCATATGCTTTCTATTTGTCCTATCTGGTCCTTGTTCTTTTTTTTTTTTTTTTTTTTTTTTTTTTTTTTTTTTTTGGTCTTTCCTTACTTTGTTTTAAGTGGCTTTTTCCTAATTAACATGTTAACATGGAAGCTGTACACAAATTAGCCATTCTTTTAGTATATCCCAGAAATTACAATACTCATCCTTGACTTATCAAAGAATAATGTTAATTGATGCCCTTACCCTCTTTTCTGGATAATACAAAAAACTTAGAAACTAGAACTCCATTTATCTCATTCCTACTTATATTGTTATTGTTCTTTATTTTAATTCTAAATGTATTTTAAACCCCCCAATGTAGTAATAGTAGTAGTAGTGGTGGTATTTATACAATCAATATGAATTAAAATTTATTCACACATTTGCTCAGAAACAAAATTCCCTGCATCATTCTTCCCCCGTGCATCCTTTACAACATACAAAGACAGGTATGTTTGTCTTCTAGTTAGATCAGTGGAGGCAGGACAAGAAATCTAAATTTTTTCTGGAGTCCTCAGAGAGGAAACAACAGAAGTCAGAGGAAACCTTAAATCAAGAAGTAATTTTGAAAAGAGGTAAATTTTATTATACTACTACACAAAGATATGACTTTTGTCATACCAGATGATATTGGTCTATTTCTATGATGTTTATTTTGTTTTGTCGAAGAACAGGCTAGAAAGAAAAAAACAAAGGTGGAAGAAAGGATGAGAGGAACATATAAATGGTGGAGGAGGGTCTATACATGGGAAGAGCAGCTCCATGGAGACATCCCAAGAGATCAGCGGGATGACATAATAGCAACCAATCTCTGTTGGAGCTCAGAGGTTGATAAATGTTTGTCATTTCCAAGCTTAGGCTCCTGGAAAAAAGGAGTCCACAAATTCGGAGTAGAGGCCCAGAAACCATGCTAGTGGCAACCGACCAAGATTTATCTATATTTATGAACCCTGTAATGATAAGACTCAGGTTAGAGCACTAGAAATTTTACCGGTCCCTGCACATGAGCTTTCAGAAACCTGCCTAGAACTTTGCAGTTTGTAAATATTCAGCTTCAATTAATGTAAATGGGCTGCGTGTTTAGGGTGAAAATATCTTTTCCTTTGCCAACTACAACCCATATGTCTTACTTTTTGGATATGATTTCAGCTGTGATTCCACAAGTATGACCTAACCCAGTCTTCCCACAAGCATTTGGGAATACTTCACAAGTTGCGTCAAGTCTTGTATATTGAAACCAGGGCCATAGGTTTTCTAAATCAACATGCTCAAAATGAAGTGTGTTAGCACCATAATTTCTATGGCAGGACGAATGATGGTAAATCTACATCAGTGACTATGCCTACTTACAGGCCTTTAGCATAGTTAAATAGAGATCTTGTCCCTCTTAGGTTTTTTCCATCTTCATAAATAAGAATCAAACAAAGGACCTTCTGGAAGATAACTAAAAGGAGGAAATTTTCAGAAAACCAACCCAATTTGTATGATTATATGATGTTGCCGTTTATTCCGTGCTTGCAAAAGGCTGGGCATTCATTACAAGTTCCTAGCATGCATTACAGAACCTCATTCAAACAGTCCTACCATATACTCCTATTATCCCCATTTGAAAAAATTGGCAAGGTTTGGAGAAGTTTGTCCAAAGTCAACGATCTAGGAAGTGCCAGAGCCAGAAGGCAAATGTAGGTTTTTTCACTCCAAAGCCAATATCCTTAACCACCATCCTATAATACACAGTAAAGCAAACTTGCTGCTAGTATTATCTCAATCACTGATTAATTACCATTAGTTTATCTCCTCTAACTACAAACTCACATAGGATAGGCCAATCTGTATAAGCCACATTTTCCAAGTTATGACCCTGTAAAATTCTCAGGTGTGCTCTATTATCCTCCTTCCTTCTCCAACTCTTGGATCCCCCTCCAAGTGGGACTCCATACCTCTTCATCAGACAATGGGTGAAGGTGAAAAGAGAGGGACAAATATGAGGACTAGCTTTTAGAGGAATGATGGTACCATTAAAACACGTACAGGGTGGGAAAAGAGTAAAAAAACAAAACAAAACAAAACACACACACACCTAGATCTACACAAATTGCATGACATTCAGTAGGGCATTACATTTTGTAGTAAGGTCATCTATTTCAAATATTAACCTCTGCTCTCTCTTTTTTGGCCCTTCTTCCATTTTTTTCACAGCAAAATTACTTTATGCTTATTGGTTCAGGGGATGATGTAAACAAAGAGAAGTTGAGGGAAAAAAAATCATCTTTTCCTGGCTCCAATGTTTTAAAAGCTTAGGCCTAGAAAGGACTCTCAGCTTAGATAAAATATTTGTTGGAAATCTTGAATACAAGTAAAGCCATGGAAGAGACATACAGATGGAAACAAGGAAGTCTCTATGGTGACATGCTCAGGCCAATGAGGGAGGACCAGAATGCGTGGCAGATGTCTCATCCAACACTCTTATAAAAAGAGTACATTAAAGAGTAGCTAAGATCATCAGTCATCTAGTTCCCCAAATTTATTTTTTAAGGTTTTATTTATTTATTCATGAAAGACACAGAAAGAGAGAGAGAGAGAGAGAGAGAGAGAGAGAGAGAGAGGTACAGACACAGGCAGAGGGCGAAGCAGGCTCCGTGCAGGGAGCCCGACGTGTGACTCGATCCCCGGTCTCCAGGATCACGCCCTGGGCTGAAGTGGTGCTAAACGACTGAGCCACCGGGGCTGCCCAAGTTCCCCCAAATTTAAATACAATCCTAGAGTGGGAAGAAATCCCAAGTTACCTCAATCAAATGTTTCCCACCCTGGTGAAATGGGGGCTTGAAATGGAAATTAGACTGAATTTCAAAAATATAAGTTGTTTTTCTCATACACTGAGGCTTCTGGGCTGAGAGTTACACCTAGGACAATTTCTACAATTGATTGCAAACCAGGAGAGCGTTACTGGCAGACTCCAGTCTCAAAGCAAACCTTGGGAAAAAAATCAAAAGGAAGAGGTCACAGGCCACAAGTTTAGGAGATTTCTGGACAGCAAGAGAGACAGGCCATGCTTTCCTGCCAAGTCAGCTCATATGAAAGGACAATTTGTCTCTTTATAGACATCCCAGAGCAGGGACGTCAAACAATTTCGAAACTCTTCTACTTAGGAAAAGGGCCAAAATGTTACATAAAGTTAAAAACCAGTTTGCAGCCCAAGACCAAGGCTGAACCCTCTCCAAATGTATTAGGAACCTTCTTTCCCTAAAAAGAGGACCATGTCTTTGTGCCCTATGGATCTGAGGCCATTGTTTGGTTTCTCTTGGGAGACTCTAAATATGTTTCCTTTTTAGCCAACAAATGAAGGAATGGAGAATCCATAGACACATATGTGCTGAATCTGGATCCCCTCCTATTGCCAAATATCCTGTTTCACTGCCATGAATTTGTATCCAACTTCATGCACATGATGACCTCAGCTGATGCCATGGAGACAGTGGAAGAAAGGACAAGAACCATGCCTCCTGCAAAAACAAAAGATTCTTTCTATTCGAAGTATGGTCTAAGAACCTGCAGGAACAAGATCGCCTGGGAGCTTGTTAGAAATGCTGGATCTTGGGCCCCACCTCAAGGCAGAACAAAGATCTCCTGAGACGATTTTGAAGATAGTGAAAATAGCCTGTATAATATTATAATGAGGGGTACGCATCATTACACATTTGTCCAAACCCATAAACACACAACACCAACAGTGAACCCTAAGGTAAATTGTGCATTCTGGGTGATGATGATGTGTCTGTGTGGGTTCATCAGGTGTAACACACATACCTCTCAAGGGAGTGATGTGGAGAGGCCATGCATTGGGGGAGCGGCAGGGGATATATACGAAATCTCTATGCCTTCCTCTCTGCTTGCTTTAAACCTAAAACTTCTCTAAAATGTATAAAGTCTTTAAAAAAAGAAACTGAGGCCCCCAACTGCTCCAGCAGGAGGGATTTCTCATGGTGGGAGTTGTGTGGAATCATATAATGAGTGTGGAGAACAGGGCAGGCTCTGGAGTCCGTGTGCCTGGGTTCAAATCCTGCACTCTTTACTTATTAGTTCCAGACCCTTAAGCAATGTGCTCTCTGGGCCTCAATTTCCTCATCTATAAAATGGGGACAATGGTAATAATAATGGAATTTACTTCGTAGGGTTGTTATAAGGATTCAATGAAACCGCATACATAAAACATTTAAAATAGCGCTCCGAAGAGTGGGTCCCCAATAGATGGCAGCTTTTACTATTTTTAAGAAGTTTTGCATTTGGGATCCCTAACAAGGGTGCTGACATTATCTTGGAAATTCCTTCCATGTTCTTCCTTCTCAGCAACAGAAGACACAGTGAATGATTTTAACCACTTCTGACAGGTGCACGCTAAATGGTGGGTAGTGTAGCCAGTTCCAACTAAGAAAGGCATAAATCACTGCTCCCAAACTTTATTCATTCCAGAAACGTCTTCACTCCTTTTTTTTTAACAAAAAAGATCATTTCCATATACAACCCTTACATATTATTTTTCCTTAAATCAATTTACAACGAATTCGTTTTTTAAAAGCTACATCCTAAGCAATAAATACTGTCTATGAAATCTGTGGTTTGATGTACTTGTATTTTTTTTCTGATCCACATTAAAGTGAAACCATAACTATGGAAAATAAAAACATTCACACATGCATAAAAAACGTTCCTTACAACTCCAGGAAGCCTCCTTGTTCCGACATTAGCATTTTATGAGCTCTCAGCTGCAGTTCTAAATGTTTTGACATTAAATCTCTCCACCCAAGTGATTTGAGCAAAACCTTTTGGCTTTTGGCTCCTCCAGCTCAGCTGGGGACCAGAGTCGCCAAGGGCTTTGCCCAAGATAACACAGCCAGTGCAGGGCAGAAAGATTAGAACACAGCTTTTCCGAAGTACAGAGGCACAAGTCTCCTTAGCCCACCTCCTGCTAGGGGATCACAGCTGTGTCTGCGTCCCCATTTCCAGCCTCCCTGCTAATGACTTCTGTCTTGTTCCTGTGACCGTTTAGAGCACCCCCCTCCTTTCACATCAGTATGATTGTTAGGTTCCTACTACAGAGCTAGAAGTAATTATTTCTAAATGTCATGGCTTTCATTTTGCAGTCTTCCAATGCTGAAGGCCCCAATTTCTTTCAAAGCCGTCAAGGTTTTTCTCACATAACCAAAGCAACTGGCTTGGTTTTCCTGCCATCCTACTTGTCACAAAGCACATTTCAAAGAACGAGCCTCCTGAGCCAGATTCCATTCTCCTTAAACAGGCAAAGCTACTACAAAAGGAATGTGTGAGCAAGCTCCCCGGAGTGACAGCCTCTAGCTCAATTATTTCTTGTTTTTCCTCTGTGAATTATCTAGTGATAGTCTAGAGAAACTTGACAATATCAATTAATGGCTGAAGAATGAGGACAATGTCGCAGCGTGTCTCTGCTCTGCTTCAGGGCACATGTGATAACCTTCTCGAACGTTGTGCTGTCAACGTTTGGTGCAATTTAGCAAATATTTTTTGAGGGTTCTGGCCAGCCACAAGTGCTAACTGTCACAAGAGTTCAAGACTTAAATGGGGCGTCACAGCCCTCCCAAAAAAAGAGATGTCTTTTCGACAGGTTCAGCCAACAAAAAACTTTTTAGCTTGTGTTTATCCAAATCATGCATTCTCGGTGGTGGCAATATTGCCATCAAAGGGGCAAAAAATTATTCCTGAAGGCAAGAAATATCTTAGATACTACAATGTTCAACCGTACCCCCACAAAATTTTATTGTTTAGCGCTTGATTTTTCTCATCAGGGAGAAATTTATTTTGACCTTAATTAAGTAATTTACTAATTTTGTTTAACTTAATTTTCTCTTCAAAGGGGGTGATAATGAAAAAAATGGTGGAGAAACACTGATCTAAATCAAACTATATTTCACATATGCTTCTCCTTTAACAGAATAATTCCACTTCTATTATCTCTCCTAGAGAAAGAGTCCCCAAAAGAGATATGTATACAAAGTTGCTGACTGCATCCTCTTTTTAAAGAGCAGAACATCCTAAATGTCCATCAACTGGAAATGGTTAAATAAACGATGGTACATCGGTGTTATGAGATACTCCATATCAGTTAAGGGGCATCATTAAAGTCAAACAAAGCCTAGATAAGAAGAAAGAAATTGACAGAGAGAGGCCACCATGTCATAGTATTGGGTGGAAATCTGTAGAATATATATAATGATCACATTTAGTTTAAAGCCAACATACAACAAATCTACGTGTTTTATACACACCTGTTATATAAGTGAATACAAAAGCAAACGAATGGAAGAGTACAAACCAAAGTCATAAGACAAGTTAACCCCGGGGTGGATTGGATGATGGTTAAAGAACATGAGTTTTGGGATCCCTGGGTGGCGCAGCGGTTTAGCGCCTGCCTTTGGCCCAGGGCACGATCCTGGAGACCCAGGATCGAATCCCACATTGGGGTCCCGGTGCATGGAGCCTGCTTTTCCCTCTGCCTATGTCTCTGCCTCTCTCTCTCTCTCTCTCTCTGTGTGACTATCATAAATAAATAAATAAAAAATTTAAAAAAAAAAAAAAAAAAAGAACATGAGTTTTTTATTTATCTCTTTCTGTGTGTTTGCTTTTGCATTTATCCCAAGAATGAATCATGAATCACTTGTGGAAATAAGAATAGTGAATATAGATTTATCCAAAACAAACCCTTCCTCAACCACCTGACCCTAGAAGAAAAGATGTTACTTTATTTCTAATAAAGCAAGGAATCAAAAGTCTGTATGTTCCAGTTAAAGCTTTATCTTTTTAGGAGAATTATAGAAAAATGACACAAAGGTATGCCACGTCTTTGAAACAAATACTCTACTGAGTTTTGAAGTAACAGAACTCAAAACACAAACAGATCAATTTTATTACATAAAAATAAAACAGTGGTGGGCCAGACTTCTGGAGGGTGGCTTGCCGACACGCATCAGAATGTAGATGAGCATACCTTTTAACCAGCAGTCTTGAGTCTAGCAATTAGATAAGAATATTTATGGCTGCATACTTTGCAGTAGAGAAAATTAGAAGTCACTTAAAAGTCCATTAGTACGGGATTAGATAAGCAAAATATGGCAGATACATACAAAAGAGTACTTTGCGTTCATCCCTGATGATGGTGTCTATGTATTAACATGGAAAGAGATTCTCAAGATTGTTATATTAAAAAGTAGGTTATAGAAACACAAAGAGAATGATATCAATTACATAAATATTTATAACCACTGTGCCTGTTGGCAAAAGGGCTCGTTTCCTCATCGTTATACCTCCTGCTTAGGACTGTCTAATGACACAGCGGCTGGTTTCCCCCAGAGTGAGTGATCTAGGACAGTAAGACAGACTCAGCAATGTTTGAATGACCTCTCCAATGAAGCCATGCTCTATCATTTCTGAGATGTCTTATTAGCCACACAAGCAAGCCCTATTCAGTGTGGAAGAGGATCACTTAAGGGCAGGAAAGCCAGGAGGCAGGAATCACTGGGGAGCCTCTTGAAGACTAGCTATCACAGGAATATTTTTTTTCCTAAGTTCTGGTAAATTTTACTAAGGAAAAATGGGACAAAAATAAATAAAGTAACTATGGCATGATGCAGAAAATTCTGTATTACTATTTTTTATCAAATCTAAAATGCCATCAACCAAAGGACATACCATTATTTTCTATACCTGTTAAAAGTAAATGAGACATTGGCAATAAAATTATGAGATGAATTTTCTACCTACTGAAAGAGCTGCTTTAGACTTACAATTTAGTGATTGTTTACTCTAGATCACAGAGTGTCATAATGAGAAAAAAAATATAAGACACATCAAACATTCAAAGTCTGAATGTTGTACATTGGTTTTCAAATCAGAGTCGTCAATAACCATATTTTTCCACATGAAATCACCCTTCATGCTAGCAGTGATTCTCCTCTGGGCTATTCTTTTAACACTGGCACCCGTTCTGCAAGTTTTGATGTTGATGCTGTCTTGATCTTGTCACAATCAATCACAACAGCTTCTCGTTGCTTTGAAATGTCTTTCATCTGGGTCTGTGGAATTTCACAATTTCTCCTGCTTTCAATTGCATTACTTGGCATGGGATAAGAAGCCTCATGCACACAATTCAGTAGAAATAAATAAATAATGGGGCTTTATCTACTCATGAATATATCTTCCTTAGATCTAGTGAACCACTCATTGTTTCTCAAGAAAAAAATATAGCATTGTGGTCATTTCCTCAATGATGAATACTTGCTCCATAAATATCGAACTTATACTCACTTATCTGGCAGGAATTGCAAGATGCATCCCTGGTTGCAGAGATGTTAAGCTATGAACAATGAGCATCCTGGAATTAACGATTATAGTGTCCCATTTGAACTTCCCAATGGCCCCATGGAATAGTTGCTGTCTTTATGAACGAGGATGCTGAAATTTAAGGACAGAAGGTAGCTTTTCCAAGGTCACACAATCAGGAAGACGGATATGCAACCCCTCTACTCTCTAGCACTGCTCAAGACGGGATAGGCATCCTTGTCACTGGCATCATGATCAACATCGTCATTGACATCATTGTTGTCACTACCATCATTCTTGTCATCCTCATAATTATTGGAGTCATCTTCCTCACCATCATCACTGTCACCGGCATCACCAACATAGCTAGCATTTACTGAGCATGCACTATGTGGTAAGAGCTTATTATGTGCTGAGGGCTTTAGGCGGTTCACTCTTGACTACCCTCATTCTCCAAACATTGACAGTGAGGCTTAAATAACTCACTCAAAATTATCCACCTGAGGCCTGAATTCAAACCCAGGCCATCGGACTCTAGAAACCACACTCTTAATTACTAGGTACTATGGTACTATGGTACAGGAAATAACAAACTGTAGGCACTCAATAAATGATGCATCTACATGTGCCTAGCCCTGTGACTGGCATGTAGAAAACAAACAATTAGAATAACAACAATAATAGCGGCTCATGTTTATCGAACTATGACCATGTGCCAGGCATTATGCTAAGTGCTTTACACAATTGATTTTTTTTTTAGTCCTCATATTAGCCCTGAGACAGGCACTATTTTTATCCTCATTTTATAGGTGAAGAGATCGAGAATTGGACAAATTAAGAACATATCCAAGATTATATAACCAGTGAATGACTCAGCAATAATTAAAACTCAACAAGGGTGATTCAAAATCCTCTATTCTCATGTCCTGCACAGTATTGCCTCCTACAAGGAGAATTACAAATGTGTTTTTAGTAATCCGCCCACAACTATTGCCTGAACACATGCTATATACTATGTGGCATGCCAAGTGCAATGGGTACAGTAAAGGGTAAGAGAAACATGGACCCTGCCTTCATGGAAATGACAATCTGAATGAAATACCAATGAAAGTGAAAACTATGAAGGTCACCTACAAAGATGGTGATAAAACACTCACATTTGTATCCTACCCTTCCCAAAACCCTATGAAGAAGACAATGAGGTTATGATGATGATAACTAATATTTATCACTGTGTAGATTATGGATCTGAGTATTTTACATGCATTATAAGATTTAAACCTTATAACAAGTGTCCAGAGTCATAGAGTTAATTTGTGGCAAAGTGAGTGTAAGAATCCAGAGCTTTTGCTTTTGTGTACCTCTTTACACAGAAAAGGAATAAAAATATAAATTCTCCAGGACAGAGACTTTAGGAGAAGGAATATTCATGAGGGGGAGAGCAACAAAGTTGTGCAGAATGGAAAGCAGGCAGGAGGGCTAACTTATTTAACAGGGCACAAGGCCATGAACAAAAGTAGAAGGTTGGGGAGAGGATCTCAGAAAGACTCAGAAACTGGGGACACCTGATATCACAGAATGTGGGAGGGGACACGAGGAGTAATTCGGAGTATAAGATGGAAGTCAGTATTCATAACAGTCAACACCTTCACCTGCTCCACCTGCTCCTAGGTACAGAACGCCAGAAGCCAGGCAATGATCCTCTGCTCCAAGAAGACGTTAGCTTCAAGGAGATATTAGCAGGGAAAGTTACCAAGCTCTGGTGTCTCCTTCCCTTTGGAGGTGACACAATCTTGGCCTCTTCCAATCTCTCACTCGCTCCTCCTACAGAGCAGGGATGGTAATCAAGGGAAAAATATTGGCCAGCCTTTATTCAACTCCACTCTTTCCTTTTGGAGGGGAGTCTGTCCAACAGAGAGAATGTTGTCTCCTTCTCTTCCCCGATGGATGTCTTACCATGAGACGAGGCCTGACTCGATCCACCATTGCCTATGACTGGGTACAGAAGTCTACAATTCTGAGGTTCAATCAAGCCCACTTGGCTCTCGATCAAAGCCACATTCCTTCCTGAGCTTTTGAGAGTTTAAGAATTCGTTTGATCTCACATTTACCTTACTTTTTGGCCTTACTTCTCAATATGCCCAGAACTTGGGCTAATTAAGAAAAAAGGGAGAGGGAGAAGGAGGACAGAGACCAAGAGACAGAGACAAAGGGAATGAAGAGAAGATGGGGAAAGGAGGGAGGGAGGGAAGGAAGGAAGGAAAGAAGGAAGGAAGGAAGTTATAGAGAATAGAAGAGAGAGAGAGAGAGAAAGGAAGGAAGAAAAACAGAGTGCAGGATTTTTTAAATGCTAAATAACATCCTTTGAGAGATATGAGAAGGTAATGTACCCATAAAACACGAATTTATTCATCAGGGAGCAAAGAAGTAAATACAGAATATCCCAAACAAAAATTTCCATGGATGAACTTGAAGATAAAGTTCATCCTCGTGTCTTTCCCAGAAAGAAAACAAACAAAAACAAGGAGTCAAAAAATATTAGGTGGAGAGGGAAGAGACATGAAAGAAAAGATCAGTCCAGAAGGTCTAACAGACAAATAATAGGAACATGAGTTCTAGTTCCAGACAGAAAGCAGCAAGTATAAAAATACAACCTCTCACGTGAAAGACCATACTAGTGGCCCAGCATCAGAAGCGAAGAGATCTATATCCAGGCACATCATCACAGGATTTGCAAACCAGGAATAAAGAGCCACGAAGGGCCTCCCTGCCAACAATATCTCCCCCAAAGTATTGTGTAAATCAGGTTTTGAGGTTGAGACAGTCAGTGAACTTTCTAAATCTTCACATCCTCAGACCCCTTGACTTTCTGCTACATCTATTTTGCCAATTCCTCACGCTGAATAAAGCCAACCATCTATTTTCTCCATTCCTGTTCCCAGACTGCCAAATATGACTGGAGGAAATTCTAAAACCATGCCAATTGGTTCTGCTACAAATCCAAGATTCCCAGCCTCAGCTGAACACCCTCTATGGCTCATGCCCAGTGAGCAGTCTTACTCATCCCCCACGGCAGTGAGAAAAAAATTGAATATGAGTATATATTCATATGTAAACTATATATATATATACACACACATATATATGTACTATTACTTTATATAACATAAAACATATATAATGTATATATTATAATATATGATTATACTATAATTACTAAGGATATATATATTTATATATAAAATCGAATAGGATAAGTAGCCTAAAATGCAGATAAGGTGCTCAAACTCACCACATTCCTTCGTGAACCAGACTTTCTCACAAAACATTGCCCTCTTTGCAAGGTTGCAACAAGCACGCCTTTGCCTAGACTATTCCTTCTCATTATTAGTGTCTTGGTTCACTTTTGTTCCTTGATCCCCCTGCACTAATGGATCAAGGTGCCCCAGGGCACTGTCATGAACTTACAGGAAGAACTTCAAATTTCAAGGGAAATCCAATGATGGCTGATGTCTGTTGGACAGAGAATTCCCAGTTCAAGGTATTTTGCAGTTTCCACATTAGATCCTTTCAGTGACATCAAATTTGCAAGAAGTTAGATTTGGGGCCATTGCTATGATTTACAAAGGAAGTACCACCACATGGAAATCAATGTGGAAAAGGTTCATGAGGGTGACTGTGTCCAATCTGATTCCAAGGTTCAAAAGACTGTGCAGCTCAACAGGCATACACATGTCTTTAGCAAAGACAAGTGACTCTTGAACAACATGGGGTGAGGGGCACCTACCCCCTGTGCAGTCAAAAGTCTGCATACGACTTCTGATTCTCCAAAAACTTAACCACCAACGACCTACTGTTGACCAGAAGCTTTCCCAATAACATAAACAGCACATATTTCATTTGTTATACGTATTATATAATGTATTATTACAATAAAGTAAGCTAGGTAAAAAATTTAAGAAAATCATAAGAAAGAAAAAATACATTTACAGTATCGTACTTATTGAAAAAAAAAACTGTGTATAAATGGACCCCTGCAGCTCAAACCCATATTGCTCAAGGGTTGATTATAACAGTTTTTAAGAATAAAATAAAATGTTTTCGATTTATGTGTATTAAAAAAAAAAAAACAGCTACCAAATCATTAGGACCTGAATACTTAGTGTTTTGGATCTGACCATTAAATAACAGAACTGCTAGGTATTTCTTTGGGCCTAGGGTGGTAGGAAAGAGTTACTAAGACACTAAGAACTTTAGGACTCCAAAGCTGGGAATCTCTGTCCAGGAGTCTTGTAGTGTCCCTCTGGTCAGCCTCCTCAGTTCCCCTACCTCCCTTCACACCTCAGTCATTAAACTTTTTGCAGTTACTTAAGTAGCAAAGTATTTTGATCTGCCTACTGCTAGGATAAAGAGGTATGCACACACACACACACACACACACACATACACACATGCACACATATATGCACATAATACAGATATCCACATACATACACATATACACATACATATTTACACATACACAGACATGCACACACATATATGCACATGTGCGTATATACATGTGTACACACATGCACGAGCACACATACACATGTGTGTGCGTGTATGTTCATATGCACACGTGTGTACACGTGTGTGTACGTGTATCCATGCATTTACACACATACAGGTATCCACATGCATACACATACACATGCACATATACACACATGCACATATGCACATACACAATGCACATGTACACATACCTGCACATGCACATACAAACACATACACATATGCTCATGTGCACCCACATATTCACTTGCATATACATATGTACACATGTATGCATGTACACATGCACATACGTGTGCCCACATATACAAATACATGTGCACATACACAAATGCACACACATGCACACACTGCATATATATGCACACATACATACACACATACACATATATACACATGTACACGCATACACAAATGCACACATATACATACATACATACTCTGTTGTCTCCTTTCATATGCGTGGGAGCTTCCTCTATTTGTAGCAGGCATTTGAAAGAGGAAATTTGGGAAATGAACCAAAGGAGTGCTAAAGGAAGCATGAAGGAGAATGGAACAATGTCTGTGTACTTCCCACCCCCCCTGCACTGGGTTCCTTGGAACTCCATCAAGAGGGAAAACCATGAGTTGTGAGAGTCCAGACAGAAAACGTGAAACATGGCCAGCACAGGAGATACACATCATACAGACAAAGCCCTGTCCAGAGTCGCACCTTGCCTGTGACACTGATCCCTTATGAGCGCAGGGTTTTTGGACCATGGGAATAGCACGAGCAAGTGAGCTAGAGCAGAGGATTGTGGGCAGGACAGGGCAATGTGGCAACTGCAGGGCATATACTGATTTCTGGGCCCATCTGCTTGGAGATTCCCCTAAATGCCTGGCAAACAGTTTGAAGGAGGGTCAAGGGGCCACCACTCACAGACGGGAATGGCGTGGATCAACCATAAGCTATGTGAGGACAAGGACAAGATCTGACATCTTCACTGCTCCAGTAGTGTCTCCAGTAACTAGGACAGGGCTCGCCATATGGTAAATGCTTATTTATTTATTGTTGTCCACGTGTGATTCTTTGTTTATTTCTAACTCCCTTCTGGAAAAGTGCAGATCTTTCCAACCTATCCAACTCAATTATACAAAAGCAAACTCATCATTGTCTTCTCCTCATTTCCCTGCTTTGCCTTGAAAGATACTTTACGTGCCCCATGTTTGTTGATACCACATCCAGCCTTCCACTGTAGTTTCTGTCTCCAATGTTTCTCTTGATTCGCGCCTTGTTCAAGTTCTCATTGCCTCTCACCCTGAGCCTGTCCTCCATTCTTGCCCATCATACACTCTCCAACCTGCGTATTCACTCCTCTGCTCAGAAGCTTCCCATGCTTTCTTATGTCCTCTCTCATAAAGACCAAACTCCTTAATACAGCTTGTGAGGGAGGGCCTCTACCTTCTGGGTCCTCTCAACTCCATCTTCCCCTTTTCTCTCCCCGTACATTGAATACCATCTGCCCTACGCTATTGAGTCTCTGTGTTTTCTGTCCATCCATTGGGCTATTTCATCTCTCTCGGGCTACATTGTAAGTTCTTAAATCCTGGGAATATGTCTTATTTATCTTTATAGCCCCCTTGGACTTCTGGGCCTGACACAGTGCCTTGTTTAGGGAGGGATACTTAAAATGCATTCCGTGGAAAGGACATTAATAAGACTCAGGACTCTCTCTTTCCCCTCTCCAAGACTCCCCCTCCAGGGAAGGAGAAGATGACTTCCCGGATTCATGAGTTTGGCAAAAGCATCTGAGCTGGCTCGTTCTCAGTTTGAGGAAACACCCACCTATTGTTTACCTGTATTCTCACTGAATTTTCATGTCTTCTTGACCATCCAGAAAGTTTATTGCAGCAGGACCATTCCAGCAAAGAAGGCCTCCAGTTTGGGGGAGAGATGCAAGTTTGATCCAGGGAGTGTAAACAAGCCTACCAGCCAGATTAACCCATGCCCTCCAATACAGTGGTTTATGTGTAAGGTGATATTTTCATCTCCATCTGTCTGATTCTTATGCTTATTTTTTAACTCTTTCCAATTAAGGCAGGTTAACGGGTATTATATTTTAGGTCATCTCAAAGCCTCATGTCTGGTACAGACGATGTGTACCTTATATGTGTCCTTGATTTAACTGACTTGAATTCTGTCCCAGAGACTTATTTTCAGCTTTGTCATCCTGAGTAAGATTGAACAAACAAAGCCTTACTTTATAAATAGTATCACGGTAAGATGGCATCTTTCAACTGAGGAAATTGAAACATTTGGGGTTTGAGAAACATTATTTGTTATTTCACAAACAGCAGGAGGCTGGGAAAAGCCAAAAATGGATTTTCCACATCAAATTTTTCTTCATCTATAAATCCTTCCCTTCGCAGGGAAATTTATAGGTTTCTGGCTTCCTTTTCCCTTCGGTCATCAAATTTAATTTCCCAGGAGTTTTTTTTTTTCTTCTTCTTCTTATTTTAGTTTCTGTTCTAGAACTGTAAAATGTTCCCAGTTCTTCATGTTCCAGATCTCCTCTCTCCTCAATCCATCACTTCTAACCCATTTCTTCCTTCTATCTACTCTCCACTTTTATTCCTCAGTAAGTTCCAGAGATGACCAAATCTCCTGCTTCTTTAAGATCCATTTTAAGCTTTTGTATTTCTTTTGTCATCATCTTAAAATATCCACCAGCTTTTGTCATCCTTCCCTCCAGCCTCTGATTATGTGCTCCTCTTCTTCTAAAAAGTGAGCTTTTACTCCTACCCTCCGTAGCACCCGGGACACCACTTTTTCTTCATTTCTTACTTGTTTGGTGTTTCCTTTTTGTCAGTAACTCTTTCTCACCCACCTATCCGCAAACCCAGATCTCCCTGTTGTGAAAAACCTCTCACCTTTCACTGTATTTGATGCCCACTTCTACCTGCCTTCCCCTCTCACCTGCCTTCCATTCTCCATAAAAATTCTGACATCATTGTATGCTTTCTACCTGTATGTCCACGTCATTGGATTGCTCAATTAACTCCATGACTTTCTGCTTCCAACCTAAGCATTCAATGGAAGACATTGCTCTTAAAGTTCACCAACAATTTCTGCATGTCACTTTCTTCAATCATTGTTCTGTCCTTCTTCTTGACTTCTCACTACATTTGACACTGTTGACCATTTCCTGACTCCCTTTTTTATGTTAAGAGTGACCAACACCATCAGCCTATTTCCCTATCTTTTTCTCGTCTAGTTTCATGTTCATTCTCTCAAAACTATGATCCAGTCCTGGGTCTTGGTAGACTCTGGCAAGGACTTACCGTTGCTGTTCTCACTTGCTGTCTCACTAACAGAACAGGGTGTTCAACCCAATCAAGGCAAACTGTTCCCATTTAACAGTGATTGGTGGAGGGACAGGTATGTGGCCCATTTCTGATTAATGATGAAGGGAAGTCCTCTGAGGTGTTCTGGGAAATCTTTTATTTCCTATAAAAGAGATACATAAGGAGAAAACCATTTCTTCCTGCCCATCCCTTCTTTCTTGGGATATTGTCATATGAGAACATTAACAATTGAGCAATGTCATCCTGCCACCATGACGGAAGGGCAAGAGAAGAGGACAGAAGTCAAGACCATCCCCCGACATCAAAGAACTGCCAAGACAAGGCAGCAACTACCCACATGCCTGAATAATAACAGATCTAGATGTAGGCAAACAGCTATTATCTGTATTTGTGTTATTTGAAGCCAAATACACTAAAGCATTCCTTCAAAACTCTCTATCTCATCCATAGTCACAGAATATATTGTGAAGTCTATGCTGACCTCATCAAAATCCTTATCTCCAGATATGTCTCCCACCTCCAGGATCTCCTAACTCTAGATGTTTCCATTTGGATTTCAGATCATCAGCTTAATGCAACATGTTGAAATACAAACTCATCATCTTTCCCTAAAATCAGCCAGCCTTTTTTAATCTTCATAAAGATTAAGAACCCCTTTGAGCTTCATTAGAAGAACATGAGTTTTAACCTTGAGCTCCCAGGGCGGCGGGGGGGGGGGGGGGGGAGTGTATTGTGATGACAAGAAAGACAGAGCTTAAGACTTATGTCTCTAGGGGGTTTATCTCTTAGCTATGCTAGGTATTTCACAATGGCATATAGGCATAAAACAACATGGATGAGACACAGGATGTACAACAGGAAGTGGCCAGAGATAAAGCCAAAGTGAAAGTAGTCATCAGACCATGAGACATGCCTTTCTAAAGCATTTAGCCTTTATTGTGTAGACAATGTAAGATTTTAAGCTGTGGAGCGATATGATCAGATTACATTTTGCAAAAACAGCTTCAGCAACAGCATGAAGAATGGATCAGAAGGTTCAAAACTGAGATGAATAAAGCAGTATAAAAATCCTCTAGCCAAAAAAATAATGAGGTCCTAAACCAAGATCCTGGCAGTGGTAATGGGAGAAAAGATATATTTAAAAAATAATTAGAAAAGCATTCACAAGACTATGAGACAGGTTGAATGTGGAAAGAAAGGAGAAAAGAAGAGTATGAAATGAGAGATTTTGGATGACCAAGTAGTCAGTGGCATAGTTATATAGGAAAAAACATAATCATTATTGTGGGTCAATAGAATGGAGTTCAGTCTAGCACGTATTCAAAATTAAGTTATTTTTGGGACATCTAGGTGGGAATGTCTAGGAAACAGAAGAATAGATGTTTTTAACTCAGAAGAAACATATGATCAGGAAACACTTATTTGGGGATACCTGGGTGGCTCAGCGGTTGAGCATCTGCCTTCAGCTCAGGGTGTGATCTCCGGACTGGCAACAGGGGATCAAGTCCCGCATCTGGCTCCCTGCAGGGAGCCTGCTTCTCCCTCTGCCTGTGTCTCTGCCTCTCTCTCTGTCTCTCATGAATAAATAAATAAAATCTTAAAAAAAAAAAAAAAAGAAGAAACACCTATTCGGGAGTGTGAAAGATACTGTGGATATAGATCCTCAAAATCCATTTTCAATCCTCTTCTCGTATGTTTTTCTCTCTTGCAGAGGCTAGAATTAAAAACAAAAAATCCACTACATTTCTAGCTTTCCTGGTAGCTAGATGCAGCCATGTGACAATGGTATAACCCAAGATGTAAATAGGAATGTTGTAAGGGGCTTCCAGGAAAACCACTTAAATTTGGATGACTCAGATGGGAGGTAGGCTCTCTCTGCTCTTCCACTCTCCCATTTTTCTTCTGCTAAAATCAAGAATATGGTAGCTGGAGCTCCACCAGCCAATTTGACCATGATGTGATCTTGAATATGGAAGCCATACATTAGGATTTCAGGGTAGAAAAATAGAAGGATTCTGGCTTTCTGGTCAGGGAGCCACCATTCCACCTCTGGACTGAAAATATCCAAATTCATTTCACAGTTAAACCATTGTTATTTGGGTTTTGTGTTTTATGCTCCCAACTGTAATTCTATTGATACACCAAATTATTACAAATGTATAGGTAATCCCTGGCATGGGTGATAATAACAAGCCATATTAGAGTATGTGGAAGAAATCTTCCAGAAACAGTCTATAGCATAAAGAGAGAAATGAGCAGAGATTTCTGGGAACCTCATTGCGAAGGGCAGAGAAAGACAAGTCAGCTAATGAGACCTGAGAGTCAGAAAATTAGAAGAATGTGTCAAAATTGGAAGACCCTCCCTTTAAGAAAGGACTCACTGCCTAGCTGCAAGGAGTATGGCTGGTTGACAGCCTCCAGCTGTTGGCTCTATCTCAGCTTCTAAGACCATTAACCGAGCAAGGCAGAGGTAGCCAAGACCATTTCTTAGGACAGTCCTGCCAACGACTGAGCAATACATTGCACAAAATTCCCACCAACACAGAATGCCCTTAACAGGCAGTCTTTGCTACAGAGCTCTTCACCAGAGCAGAGAACAGAGCAGAAACCATTGGATCTGCATCACAGTGGATGGCTCCCTCTGGGCAGTAAATCTTTTGCATTCCTACCTCTGCATTTCAGCATCCCAGAGAATCCAACTGGTGCAAAAGATATTAAAAGGCTACATGAGTTACCATGGATTATTTGATTTGGGTGAATGAACATTAAATCATCCAATTTCAAAGTGAAGACGCAGGAAGTTAGGGATTTCCTCAACTAACTAAAGCTACCAACTACAAGTATTCTTACTCAAAGGGATTCACTTTCTAATGAATGTGCTCAGTCCTCCCTGGGTTTTATTTTGTTTTGTTTTGTTTCTTTTTTTTTTTAATCACTTTTCACCCAGAATATAACCATATTCCATCAACAATCCCTCCAAAATATCACCCGTTTCTATTATCTTACTTTCCTCTTCAATTTTATCTTGCAATCAAAATATTATGTAGGAAAAAGTGAATAAGGATAAATAAGGTAATTCATGTAAATCCCCTGTGTTTGTCATTACTTATTATTTTCCCAATTCAGTTATATTATGGCATAAACCACAATCATTCAACACATAACTCAGTATGGCAAAAGCTTTATATAATAAGGTGAACTATAGGGAGCCTGGATGGCTCAGTCAGTTGAGCATCTGACTCATGATCTTGGCTCAGGTCTTGAACTCAGGGTTGTGAGTTCAATTTTTAAAAAAATTTTAATAACAATAAGATGAATTTATAAGACAAGTGTTAAACCTGCTCCCAGATTATAATGGCCAAAAGTATTGCCAATAGAATTAACTGAAAATATTTATTTATTTACAGAAATACAGAGGCTCATTTTCTCATTCTTCCTTTTGTGTCAATCGTCATTTAACCCAAATTTATCTTCCAAAAAAAGCACATGGATCTGCCAATATGTTGGCATTTCCTTCTTACAAGGAAACAACAGAGTGGATAAAAATCTGCTAACTCTGATTCTGGAGAGCCACTAATATCAATATTAGATACCTCTGGTAGCTACAATATTAGAACTCTGAGGTTCTCTTTCAGGGGTCAACAAACTACCACCCATGGAGTAAATCTGGCCCACCACCTGGTTTTGTAAATAAAGTCTTTTTTTATTTTTTATTTTTTGTAAATAAAGTTTTATAGGAGTGTTCCAATAAATGCTCCATGTTCCTTAGTTTATGTATCATCGGTGGCTGCTTTCCTACAGTGGCAGAGTTAAACCATAGCATCAGAAACTACCTCGCCTACAAATCCTAAAATATTTACTATCTGGCCCTTAACAGAAAAATTGTCCTAGTTTTTCTTAGTGTCTAGTATCCTAGAATCTTTTTGCCTCATTACTTCTGAGAAAGCAAGATGGGTCACCAACAGCTCTACTGGAGCAGAGAAAATTCAGCTAGGGTCCTCATTTTTGTCACATCTGCTCAAACCAGCACAGTCTGATCTGGAAATAAGGTTTCAATATGAGCCACCAGTATTTGCACTGGTAGGAGAAGGATACGGTTTCATTAAGTTGGATTAAGGGAATTTCCTTGAATGGGTCATCCAAGATATATACTTACTACCAATATCCAAAATACCTACTTTAATGCTAACTCTTTGCACATAAAATAAAAATATTTTGATTTTGAGAAAAAAAAACATGATCTGTTCTTACATTTTGAGTATTCATTCATTCATTATTATTCATTCATGTGAACTGACATCTCAGCATGTTAATGTCACTACTAAGTGTCAGTCTGAACTCAGACGATGACTCTTAAAGGTCAATAAAAAATGCTTTCCTTTTCTTTACATTAATAGGTGACTATTATTTTTAATTAACCTGGTTTTTAAAAAGTAATCTCATACTCGGAAGACACTTAGAATCTTGAGTTCAGTATTTGATAACCATGTTTTAGGCTAGCTTTAAACTTTAAGCTTACGAACAAAAAAAAGAAGAAGAAGAAAAAGAAAAAGATTAGTTTTCAAAAGAGACTAGAAATAAAACTTCCACAGCCTTAAAAGAAATAAAAAGGTAATTACGCCCAAACTCACTTGTTTTCCTTTCTTTCTTTTTGGAAAGATTGTCTCTCTCAGTAAAAGATGAAAGCTTTTTAAAATGCCTTTCAACATCACAGACCTTCCTATTTTAATGGAGCAACATCTTCCTAGGAATTCATCAATGAATCAGAGCATGAGAACAAGGAGAAAAAGAGTAGAGGAAGCCTGCCCTAAAATAGAACAATGCAGGGAAACTCCAGACTTGGTCTGTGGCTCTAGATGGTGAGTGTTGCACAGACCACAAGTTTGTTCAACTCAGATGCCCAGGAAGCTAGATGTGGATTTCAGCAGGGAGCTCTTTAGGTTTGCCCTGGAGCATAAATGAACACAACTCTCCTGTGATGAATTTGCCCTCCTCCTGAGCTTCTTTATTTGCTCCTACGGCTTCCTTCTCTATATGGGTACAGCTGTTTGGGATTTTGTGGACCATGGGTCCAGCCATATCTTGAAAATGATGAAATCAGGACTTCTCAAAGTAGTTCCTCATTTGTCATATGTTAATTATTTTTCACTTTCCTTTTATTTTATTTTAAAAGTAATATAAAGATGTTTGCATAAAAGTCATAAAATACTGGTAAGGGAAGATAGAAGAGGAAGAAGAAGAAGAAGAAGAAGAAGAAGAAGAAGAAGAAGAAGAAGAAGAAGAAGAAGAAGAAGGAGGAGGAGGAGGAGGAGGAGGAGGAGGAGGAGGAGGAGGAGGAGGAGGAGGAATTCAGAGTATTCATAAACCCTACTACCCAAGGAAACCACCGTATAATGTTATTATATATTCATTCATATATCTAGTAGGCTGAATGGTGCTCACCACTCCTCCAAAACATAAATCTGCCCAGAGTCTGTGAATGGGACCTTACATGAAAAAGGGTTCTTTGCCAATGTAATTACATTAAGGGTCTCAAAATGAAATCATCCTGGATTATCTGGCAGACTCTAACTCCAAAGATGATTGTTCCTATAAGAGAGGAAAACCATAGACAGAGGAGCAGGCCATGTGAAAGCAGAGGCAGAGAGTAGAGAGATACCATCCAGGCCAAGGAATTTGGGAGCATTTAGAACCTGGAAAAGACAAGGAATCTCTAGAACCTCAGAGAGACTATAGCCCTTGATTTCAGATATCTGGTGTCCAAAATTGTGGGAATAAATTTCCAATATTTTAAGCTGCCAAGCATGTGGCAATTTGTTATAGCAGCGCCAGGACACAAAAATATATCAGTTCAGTAAATATTTAGTAAACAACAGTTATGAGCCAGATATTGTACCAAAGAGTTGATGAATAAGATACCAAACCTTTCAAAGATTTCTTATAAATACATGGAAATATACGTATAAATATTTTAATGGGTCACAATATAAAAGTTGTTATCAACACACTTTTTAACCTAATAATATAAACATCTTTCAGGATTATAAATGAATATGTCTTTATCTTATAGATGATAATTTCAGTGTTTGAACATTGAGCTTGTTTCCCTTTTTTTCTTATACTCCAATAATCATTCTTTTGCTAAATACTTATGTACACTTTTAATTGTCCCCTTACATTTAAAAAAAACAGAATTCAGAGGTCAGAATCTGTGCCAGTCAATTTCTTGTCTCTCAGTTCCAAACTGAACCTTCTTTCCCCTGCTTTGTGACACTGGAGCTGGATGGATCCTGCAAACCTTTCTCTGCTACAGGTTAGCACATAATAGTCTTTGTCGATGGAGGGCCCTGGGCAAGGCAGTAGTGGCAGGAAGACACTTCTTTTTTGGGTCCCAGTCCTCAATTTTCTAATGCAACATGAGAGCCCCACAGTCTTCAGACCAGCTCCAACTACACACTCCCCCACCACCAGTCATTGTTTCTAAGCAGCTCTGGCCATGGCCTCAGGCACTTTCTCGCCATCCCATGGACATGTCTGCATATGAATATGGCCTAATATATGATTTCTTTGACACCAATGGCAAGGTTTTCCAATGTTAGACACCTGATCTCCAAAGAGATTTAAATCTCAACCTTGAGTTGGGGATGGGGCAACATCCTAGTTCTTCCTTAGCCTAGATGTAATGGTTTCTGCACATGCTACTTCTGGATCCTTTTGGGATATTTCACCACTTTTGTTAGTTAACTCTTCTTTTGATTAAATCTCTCTGTTCAAATAACCTGTGCACTTTTTTTTACAATTTTATTTACTTATTTGAGAGGGAGAACATGCGAGCGTGCATGCATATGAGGGCAGAGAGAGAGAGAGAGAGAAGTAGACCCCTGCTAAGCAGGCAGCCCGGTATGGGGCTCAATCCCAGAGGCTGAGATAATTATCTGAGCCAAAAGCAGCCACTTAATCAAATAAGCCACCCAGGTGCCCCTAACCTGTGAACTTTCAATCTTCTAACTGACTCTGACCCTAACTGATAAAAAGTCTAAATTCATTTACATGACCAAATTAACTTCCAAAACAATTGCTCCAATTTACAATCCTTTCCCCAAGTCCTAACCAACTCTAGATGTTTCCATTCATTTCCAGCAAAGAAAATACGAGAAGAAACAAGGTAGCCCTTGTCAATCGTTTTCATTTGCGTTTCTTTGATTACTAGTAAGGTAGAGGAGAAACTATTTGAGTATGTGTTGTGTTGGTAGGAGTCATATCAGAGCAGCATATTGGTTACCTCCAAGGAAGGGAATACGATGAGATGAGGGAGAAAGAAAGAGAACTTTCACTTATGGCTCTACAATCTTGCATACTGTCCAAATATTTTACAAAGGAAAAGCATCCATGTATTATTTATGTAATTAAATATATATACATCATGAAACTAAGGTGCCATTGAACCCTCTCTCTGACTATACATGACTGCTGCTAGTCAGAGTTGCTTTCGTTAGCAGAGCTGAGCAATCAACTTTGGAGAGGGCCTATCTATCTGCAACCACAGGCCCAGGCCTGACCACAGACTCATCTCACTCAGGTTGCACCTAGAACACCAAAAGGAAATGAATGTGCCCCACATGTGCCTGGTCATGGCTGCTATAGTTCCCGTATCTTCAAGGATAGGAGAATCATGACTTTTTATACCTTTTCTCATTATAAGAGCATGTATAAAACCATGACCAGACCCTCAGTTCAAATTTTTAGTTCATAAAGGTTGGGAAAAACAGAGGGAGACTGTAGAGACCATAGGGTCCAGTTGCCTTTTCTTTACCATCAGGTGAACGTGATGGAAACTCATAACGTGAGATTTTGACCCAGAGAGAAGACTGTATGACCAGTTCAGCAGAGATCTATCTGCTTCCAAAATGATTAATCATCTTTTCTACCTTTCATCTTTGCTTCCACATTAAAAAAAAAAAAAAGGCACCAAGAGAGTTAAGATAATGCAATTGTACTTATCATAATTGAAAATGTTATCATTCTTGTCTGACAGGGCTAAAATATTATTGTATAACAAATACTTGAGGGGTGCCTCATTTGATTAAGCGTCTGCCTTCAGCTCAGGTCATGATCCCAGGGTCTTGGGATTGAGCCCCACGTTGGGCTCCCTGCTCAGCAGGAGTCTGCTTCTCCCTCTCCCTCTGCCTCTCCCCCTGCCTCAGCTCTCTCTCTCTCATCACTCACTGTACTCTCTCCCAAATAAATAAATCAAATCTTAAAACAAAAACAATTCCAAATATTTGAAATCCTCCTTTGAGGAAGAGAAGATTCTTTAATGACCCAGTCAGCTAACAGACCTCTGTTGGGCTGAACTGTGTAGGAAGTGTCTAAGAGAATGGCAGCCAGCAGGAGCAGAGAGCATTGCTCTACAGATGAAAAGACTAGGGTGGGTGGAATAAAGGGCAGAGAATGGGCATGGTGGACTTGTGTTTGAAGGGGTGTGAGATGGAGGGGAAGAAAGAAAGAAAGCAAGACCATAAAGCATGGACTTGGTGAAGAGAGATACATGCATTTGGGATGTTTAGAAAGATATGCTAATCATCCTGGAGCTCAGTAATCCGATTCTCACTCTCCCACTCCCTCGAAAGTTACTGAGTTAAGAGCAATGTTAATTTTCAAAGTGTTCTGGAGTCATTTCTATTTATTTTAGCTCTGTTGATGGCCCGAGACTGAACTTTGAGCCTGAACAAGATATTTATTTGTGTTTCATTTCTTTCATGTTTGTCTCGCCCACTGGCTGCAAATTCATGCAGTGGATTAGGAGTGGTCAGATGAAATTAAAATACTTGAAGATATGACTGTCCAAAGGCCCCCCAAGTCCCCACTTCCTGCCTTCTGAAAATAGATGTGCTGTAAAAATTGAAACAGAGAAAACACATCTGTTGTTATTCAGTCTGGTATATGAAGCTCACATAACAGGCACAAGGGTGCTGCCTAGAAGAATGACATCATCCAAAAGCAGCTACCCACATAAGGGTATAGATTTCTTCCAATTCAAAATATATACACAGCCAATATAAGTCAAGATTGTTCTTCCACATATTCTTTGCCCTCTATCATGTAACTCCTTTAAAAAAGAAAATAGTGTACATTTCTTAACTGCTGACCTTTATTAACCTGCTTAGCCTCAATATCAAAGCCCAACACTTTAGTTCAAGAGGATAGAATAAACCAGGATATGAGGCCACAAGGCAAATCATGTCTTTAATGAAATATTCTTAGTCTTATTCTATACAGAAAAGTATAAAGAATAATGGACTAGCATCCACGTACTCACCACCCAATTTCATCAAATTTTAACATTTTGTAATATATATCCTTCAGCCCTTTTTTCTGAGAAATAAATCACTGGAATACTACCAAAACCCTATGTACAATCTGCAACAACCTCCCCTGACTTTGATCCCGTACATAACCAGTAACCAGGGCATTGCAGCCCTTCCTGGCTCCTCACTGTCCAAGATAGGATCCTGAATTTTGCGTTCATCATTCTCATGCAAGTTTTTATCATTTATATATATATATATATATGTAATATATATATCTATGTATGAATTTATAAATATATAAAATATATAAATATAAATATATAATATATAAAAAATATATAAATATACATATTTATCCATAAATAATATCAAGAATTACTCCACCAGTTTCAAAGCTTAACTAAATGGTGTCATACTACTATACACACACATATGCACACACACATATACATATATGAGTATTCTTACCATTTCACAACTTTAAGGTATACCCATGCTGAGAAAATGTGGTTGTAGCTCCTTCATGTTAACTTCTGTTTCCCACTGTCTAACCATACCACAACTTACCTACTATTCCAATGGATAGACAATTAGACATTTTGCCATTCTTCGTTTTTACAAGTCAGACTGCAGGGAAAATTCTTTAGGATAAATGCACACATCCTTTGTTTATTTTATTGTATTTTGTTCTTAATATAGAGTTAGAAGAATAATACAACCAATAAGGTTGACCTTTTTATGATGTGTAGCTCTGTGAATTTTAGCACATGTATAGATTGATGTGACCACCATCACAATAAGGACACAGAACCGTCCCATCACTGAAAATGACACCCTCAAATTGCTCCTTTGTAGTTACAACTTTGTCACTGTCACTGTCAACCTGCCAACCAATAGCCTATTCTCTGTTGCCATAATTCCCTATTTCCGGGATGTCATAGATGTAATCATACAACATGTTGCCTTTGAGACTGGTTTCTTTCATTCAGCATAAGACCTTGAAATGCATCCCTAATGTTGGGTATATCCATACTTTGTTCCTCACTATTGCTAAGTAGCATTCCATTGTATGGGTGTACAAGACTTTATCTATTTTGCCCATGGAAGGACATTTGTGTTATTTCTGATTTGGGGCAATTATTAATAAAGACATTATGAACCTTTAATAAACAGGTCCTTATACATATATAAGTTTTCAGTTAATTTGGATAAATTAGTCGTGGGATTACTGGGTCAGATGGTAAGTATATGCTTCTCTTTCCAAATTCTTGGGGATTTACCAGTTATCTTTCTGTAATTGATTTCTAGTCTAATTCTATTATGATATAATTGTTGGCTTTATCCATTTCTTCTTTCAAGCCTATTAGTTTTGCTTCATATACTTTGAAACTCTGTTGTTAGAGACATAGACATTTGGGATTATTGCTACTAGTGGATTGACCCTTTTATTGCTACATGATGTTTCTTTCTATCCCCAATATCTTTCTTGCTCTACAGTCTACTCTGTCTGATAGTAATATAGTCAGTCACTCCAGATTTCATTTGATGAGTGTTTGCCTGATGTATCATTTTCTATCCTTTTCTTTTTAACTTTCCTGTGTCGTTATGTTTATATCAGGCTTCTTGTAGTCAGCTTATCATTGGTCTGGGTTTTCTTTAGTATTTATTGGTATTTAATATTTATTGGGCCTTGTTTGTTTGTGTTTGTATTTAACCCACTCTGATGATCTCAGTATTTTATTTTATGTATTTAGACCACTTATATTTAATGTTATTATTGATTTGTTTGCATTTAAGTCTACCGTTTTATAATTTGTTTTCTGTTTGTTCCCTCTGTTTTTTGTCCCATCTTTCCCCCTTTCCTGCTTTCTTATGTATGATTTGAATATTTTCAATGTTCCATTTTAACCTATCTATTGAGTTTTGATTACATTGTAGTGTGGTATTTTTTTCGGTGGTCATGCTAGGGACTAAAAATACAAACCTAACCTTTCTCAGTCTACTCGGAGTTAATATTTCACCACTTCAGGTGGAATATAGAACCTTACCAATATATAGGTCTCTTTACCCTCCTCCCCTTACGTTGTGATTATTATGTCTATATGTATTAAAATTCCATAACTATAGTTTTTGCTTTAAACTATCATACATATTTTTAAAAACTTAGGAGGAGAAAAATAATCTATTAGGTTCACCCAGATTTTTACCATTTCTGTTGCTCTTTCTTCACTCTTGATGTTCTAAGTTTCCCTCTGGTAGTATTTGCCATCCATATGAAAAAGTTCCCTTCATATTTCTGTTGGAGCAGGTCTGCTGGCAATGGATTTTCTCAGTTTTCATTGACATTTCATCATCATTCCTGGAAGAGTTTAATTCTGGAAAGGCGTATTGAAATTGTCTAACTTAAAATATTCATTGCACATGTGAGGAAAATGAAGCCCAGAGACAGTAAATTATTTGCCCCATGTTACTGAGCCAGGACCAAAATCGAAGCTTGATTGTGAGGTCACTGATCTTACTCTTCCTACACAGGGTGCTGGTTTGCTATCTCAATTATTTGGTATATAGTGAGAATAGGTTGTGCAAAGCAAACCAAAATAAAACCTTGATTATTATACGCTTAATACAAGAGAAAGTGGTAAAACCATCATTTTTAGAACTGAATGGGGCCCCAGAGATCATTCATTTCTGTGTTACATGTTTCAGATGAGAAAACCAGGCCAAAGGAGGTCTTTCAGTTTTCCAAAGGCAATTTACTAAAAAGCTAAGACATGAAGTTTTATAGCAAGATCACACTACATATCCATCATTTGGCAAAGGGGTTGTTTGTTTGTTTTCTCCAGCAGCAGTAGCTGAGATAGATCGTGTTGAGCCAAACAAACTCTCTCTAGAGCTCCCTCATGACCTTATGACATAAATTGGATGGCCAACACTGCAGAACGGACCCTAGCTGGGGCATTTGGAATCAAATCTATGACTGTTATCATTAACACTATCCTCTCAACCAATGATTTCCCAACTTCAGTGCGTATCAGAATTGGACTACAGGGTACACAGAATCTTATAAGCTGGTAAGAATCAGCTTATTGAAATTGCACATTCCTGGGCCCACTTCCAAAGATTCTGATTCTCTAGATCTAGTGTGTGACCCTAGAATTTGCATTTCTGTAAATACCCCCAGGTAGGGATCCCCGGGTGGCGCAGCGGTTTGGCGCCTGCCTTTGGCCCAGGGCGCGATTCTGGAGACCCAGGATCGAATCCCACGTCGGGCTCCCAGTGCGTGGAGCCTGCTTCTCCCTCTGCCTATGTCTCTGCCTCTCTCTCTCTCTCTCTGTGACTATAAGAAAGAAAGAAAGAAAGAAGAAAGAAAGAAAGAAAGAAAGAAAGAAAGAAAGAAATACCCCCAGGTAATTCTGATGCATAGACTACACTTGGAGAAATGTCTGGCCTAGATTAAAGCATTATGTCTTGGTCATGAAAAGAAAGGTCTGTACTTTCTAGCCCAGAATAAAAGGAGAGACTGGGTATGACACCAAATCAATCCTTAATCTCGCTGCATTTGGGATCTATCATTCACAGTACTCTGACGGCCTTCTTCCTCTCTCAGGGATAGTTGAGACAGCTAGAAATTAACAGCAACAGGGCCCATACACATCTGTATGGTAACAACAACTCTTAGGGACACAGATAAGTACTTTAGCACAGAGTTCATTATATATCTCTTACCTCTCACCCTGTCAATAGGTCCATTAAGATTCCTAAAGTTTAGATATTCCAGTTAAATATAATAGCTAACATTTATCTAGGGCCAGATTTTGTAAGTCCAGATTTTTACTTTAAATACACTTCTTAACCGTCCCCCCCCCCCCCCGCATGCATGAACACACCTAGACCCATGTACACTGACAGCATTTATTCCATAGGAATGTGTTCATTCTCAGCTCCTGCCTTGCTATGTACGATATTCTGTAAAAAGCAGGAAAAAGAAGAAACCTTTCTGGCCCTTTCTCAGAGTTACAATCTAGCATAGAAAACCAATCATACAAACAAGAAACAGCTAGTTTTGTTTTAAGCAACACGTAGACATGTGAAAGATAAAAATGGTGTATAACCTTTGTAGATTGAGGAACCCTTGTGTTTAAATATTGACTCATTGTTCTTATGATTTAATTCCTGGAAGTAAAGAGTGATATTTAGCGAGACTGAAAGAAAACACAAGTGCCCTTTGCATTTGTTCCCCTAATGCACACGGAGGCACGGATTCCCTAATCTGGCCGGCATATCACCCCAGACTTTTCCTCAACTGTCTCGTAGGCACAGACAGATCCCTTTTCTCCAATAATCATAAAAGATGCTTGAAGGCAGGAACCACGTCTGATACTTCTGTGTCTCCTCCAGGGCCTGAAACTATGTCATTTTATTGTAACTCATGGTTAAGCCCCTCCCATGTGCCAGGCTCAATGTGACACCCTACAGTTGCAGAGACAGCCTGAGATCCCTGCCCTCAAAGATTGCCCTTCCTTCACTGAGTGCCAACTGCTCCTGCAAGTGATAGGCCCTATTCTGAGAGCTTTGGGCCCCGAGATAAACAACACTCGGCCTCTGCACTGGAGTGAGGAAGCCAGGCCTGGGGACTGTGTTGGTGTCTAGGGCTGTGGTCATAAAGGACCAGAAACTTGGGGTTCAAACAACAGAAGTGTGTTATTTCGTGGTTCTGGAAGCCAGAAGTCTGAGATCAAGGTGTTGACAGAGATAGTCTCCACCGAGGACTATGAAGGAGAATCAGCTGCTTCCTCTTACCTAGTTTCTGGGGGCTTGCTGGCCATCACTGCGAGCTTTGGCTTGTAGAAGCATGATCCTGATCTCTGCCCACATCTTCATGTGGAGATTCCCCAGTGTACACGGCTCAGCGTCTAAATTTCACTTCTTTATGGAGTCATCAGTTATATTGGATTAAGGCCTCCCTCTGTTCCAAGAAGACCTCATTTTAACTAAATGACATCTGCAATGACTCTATTTTTACATAAGATCACATTTGGAGAGATGGGTGGCTCAGTGGTTGAGTGTCTGCCTTCGGCTCAGGGCATGATCCTGGGGTCCTGGGATCAAGTCCCGCATGGGTTACCCATGGGGAACCTACTTTTCCCTCTGCCTGTGTCTCTGCCTCCCCGCCCCCCCCCCGTGTCTCTCATGAATAAATAATCTTAAAAAAAAAAAGATCACATTCAGAGGTATTATGGGTTACAATTTCAACATATAAATTGGCAGGAGTGGGGGGTATAATTCAACCTCTAACATACAAACAGCTAAACACAGCCTGGTTAATGCCCTAATAGGAGTGTATGCAAAGAGTTATGGGGGTACATGAAAGCACATTGTATTGCGTTTCACAGGCATGAGGAAAAACAAAAGAGAAAGTCAGACAAGTGGCCAAGGCTTGGGCAGACAATAGACATTCTCCAGGCGGGGACATGCAAAAGAGCTTTTGAATAAAAGTATGTCTACGAGAGCATGAAACACTTGGGGAACTGCAGAAAGTATTGTGGGGTGAAACCTGGGGGGCATACAAAGGAGAAGTGGGAGATGACACAGGAAGGGGAGACAGAAGCCAAACCATGAAAGGCCACATCCCAGTGAGGTGTCTAATCCAGACACAATAAGAAACCATGGAGGCTTTTCAACAGGAGGATATCGTGGTTGTTTCTACATGCTAGAAAGTTCACTCTGGCAAAAGTTTTGATTCTATCATAACACAGGTGGGCACCAAAATGGGGCCATATTGGAAGCCAAGAGACCAGTTAGGAGACTATTTGCAAGAGTCTAAACAAGAAATGATGAGACCCTGGCTGCATCCAAGACCAATGGGAACGGAAAGGTGGGGCTGGATTCACAATGGGAGGCTTGACACAGAAGGTCGGGCTCTGGTCAACAGTGGTGGGGGATAACTTGGATGTGGATTGAAGTTAAGTAGAGGACGAAGCCAGAGCCAACGTGTGGAGAGACAGAGCAGGAGCAGAAGGGCAGGGCCCCTTTGTGAGAGGGGGGAAGAAGACATTGACGAGCCCTGCATCTGACCGGCCAATCCTGCTCCTAGGATATCCTGTCTCCACCTCAACCTCATTCACACTTAACATCTGACTTCCATGTGCAGTTTTACCCTTGACCTTGATAGAGCAGGAGAAACGTGCTTAGACAATCTCTGATCAAGTTAGAAATATTGTTCCCTGAACTGAGGCCAGACAACAGAGTCTACTAAGGGAGCGTGACCCCATGAGCAGGGGAGAACCGAGTCACGAGATAGTGATAGCTCCATGTCCATGTCCTTTGCCAGCCCAGAAAAATGCACACCAGTTTGCCACAGAGCTAGTGCAGATCCTGCACCCTGGTCAGTGCCTGACTTCTTCACCCCCTGGCCATGATGCCCGATCTAATACATCAGAAGTTACAATGTTTCTCAGAAATTGGAGATCAGGGGTGTCTGAGGGCCCCAGTCAGTTGAGCAATCAACTCTTGATTTGGGCTCAGGTCATGATCTCAGGGTTGTGAGATCGAGCCCCATGTTGGGCTCCACACTCGGCAAAGAGTCTGCTTATTCCTCTCCCTCTGCTCTTCCTCTCCTCTCCGCCCCATCCCCCACCACCTCTTCTCATAAATAAATAAATAAATAAATAAATAAATAAATAAATAAATCTTAAAAAAAAAAAAAACTGAGGACCAGTTAAAATTTGATTCCAGATAAAAAGAAGGAGCTCATCCAACAAGCCCTACAAATGCCCACCACCAGACCCAGCAGAGTGAAGCAGATGGCAAGAGTATCATCTTGGGGGTCTCTCACTTGGACTGGACTTTTAGGCCACGATGTGCTCTGGAAAGCGGTCCCTGTCTGACATCCCCCTTTCCCATACTTTATCACTTTTGTCCTGCTCATAAATAGTATCTAACTTAACCCAGTGGGCTACAGAAACCAAGAAGCTGTGATATATCTAGGAAACGCATATTTCACAATTATTTACCAGGTCCTGGGGTCTGTTCCAAGCACCGGGGTAGGTCCTAAGGGGTAGGTCCTATTATTGTCTTCAGTAACAGATGGGTGGATGGCAAAGACCATAAGAATCTCCCACCCCAACCACAGGGGAGAGACCTCTGATCTGAACCCACAAGCCAAAGTGTGTCTGAGGATTCCTGACTCCAGCAAGGAAAGTGGGCGGTTAAAGAGCACAATTAACGTACATGGGCAGCTTCACTGTCTGGGCAGGCAGCTCATGGCAAAGACGCAGTGGTCTGAGCCCTCAGCAGGGCAGGGCGGCCTCCCTCCCCAGACCTGCGCTTCCCTCCCCCGCGGTTCCCCCTTAGGTAGAGGAGCCAGGTGTTCAGGCCTGGCCTGCCTCTTCCCCCAAAGGGAAATGAGGTGGGGGAGTATAAACGACTTCACAAGCTATCCGGAGAAAGTCTAGCATGTGTCCTCCCGTGATTCATTTGGGTGGACTACTTTCCCACCAAACTAAATGCAAAAGTTCAGAGTCGGTGATTGGGAGGCCCCTCCCTCCTCGAGTGCGGGAGAAATTTCCTCTTCGTAAAAGGGCAAGCACAGTTGGAACCAAACTCCATCCAAACAGGAAATCACCAACATTCTAGGTAAAGTCGGGGCCTTCCTTTTAAAGGACAAACTTTTTTATTCCTTAAGCGGGTGTTTCCTCGGCGCGCTGGGCAGGTAGTGGCTGTGGACCTAGTGTGTGCCCCGGGGGCAAGGGAGGAAGACGGGAAAGACAACACACACACACACACACACACACACACACACACACACACACCTGGCAAATCTTACAAAAGAAAGACTTTCGGGGGAACTGTCTTTTTTCTAAAAAAGAGGAGAATGAGAATAAAAGGTGGCACAGACACAGGCGCACACGCGCGCACGGGCACGCACACACCCTGAGTCCCCCCGCCCGCACCCCCCCCCCCCGTGCTGGGACTGAGCCCCCGAGCCGGAGGCCTGGGGCGAGGGGGATGGGCGCGCCGAGCGGCCCGGGTGACAAGGTGCAGGGGCAGAGCCCGCAGCGGCCCCGGGAGTTGGCTGGCGAGCTTGCGCCAGAGGCAGGTGCCAGCTGCGAGTGGGCGGAGGGGCGGGCGCGGGGCCAGGCGGGGGAGGCCCGGCGTCACCTCTGCCTCTAGGAGTCGGGCGCGCAGCAGAGCTCGCCCGGAGCCGCCGGGGGGCACGGGCGTCCCCGCCACCCGCAGGAGGAGCCGCGGCCGCGGTCGCCGCCGCCGCCCAGCGACAGCATCCTCTGGACAGACGCCCCAGGCTCCGCGGCCGCCTCCCCCCGCCCGCTCCCCGCGCTCCCGCCCCCCGCCGCCCGAGCGCCCGCGGGGGGGCAGCAGGCACCCGCGCCCCCGGCCCTTCCCTGCGGCGGGCTCCTGGCGGGCGGCGCGGGGACAGGACACCAGGTGCGGGAGGCAGGGCCCGGGAGGCACCGGCCCGGGGTCTCCCCTCCGCGCGGAGAAGGGACGCCCGCCAACGCCGCGAGCACCCCCCAGCCCCGCGCCGCGGGTCCCCGGGTTCAGGGGCGACACCCCTCAAAGGGGGCACGGCGCGACCCCGGCCGGCCCTCTGCGCCCGGCGCCCTCCCGGGTCCCCGGAGACGCGCGCGCCCCGGCGGGGCCATGCCCGGGCTGCGCCGGGACCGCCTGCTGACCCTGCTGCTGCTGGGCGCGCTGCTCTCCGCCGACCTCTACTTCCACCTCTGGCCCCAGGTGCGGCGCCAGCTGCGGCCCCGGGAGCACCCGCCCGGCTGCCCGTGCGCCCGCCGCGCCGCGACCCCCGCCCCGGCCCCGGCCCCGGCCCCGGCGCCCGCCTCCCCGGCCCCCCGCGCGGCCGCGCGCAACTTCTCCCGAGCGGGGCCCGGGACCGAGCGGCGGGGCGGCCGCGGCTCCAAGCTGCAGGCCCTCTTCGCCCACCCGCTGTACCGCGACCCGCAGGAGCCGCCGCTGCTCGGGCCGGAGGACCCGCTCCTGGCCAGCCAGGAGGCGCTGCGGTACTACCGGAGGAAGGTGGCCCGCTGGAACAGGTGAGGACCCCGCCGCGCCCGGTCCCCACCCCGGCCCCCACCAGCCGCCGCGCACCGCAGCGTTCAGCCCCGAGCGCATCTCAGCGGGAGAAAAAGTTTCTGTGCCGGTAGCACCGCCAAGAACTGCCCCGGCCTCCCCTCCCCTCCCCCCCCCCCCGGAGCCCCTAATCCACTCCTTGGCCCCACTTCTGTTCCCGGCGCCGCTGCCCCCTCCGCTTTCTCCTTGTCCCCACGTGGGACCTGGGTGGTTGCGGAGCGCGTTCCCAAACAGCCCAGCTCCAGAGCCGGTTTCAGTTCCGCACTTAGCTTTGGACCTGGGTGCCTTCCAGAAAGCAATGCTACTCCCCTGGAAACCCAGCTCATTCTCTTGACTTACTCCTCTGCCCAGGTCAGAGATCACAGGAGGTCAGCTGGGGCAGAGAGAGTAAGTCGTTCCTCCCACCCTCCCCCACCCACCCCACCCCCCCCCCCCGTTCTATTTAAACCGTGGCTGTCCCCCTGGTCGATGCTCTAACTTTGAAGGTGGTTTTAGTTAGTGTTGTGGTAATTGGGGCTGATTTGGAGCTGACGATTGATGCTTTCACAGAGGAGATAAAAATCCACCTGGGAATTTTTAAGATCCAAAGCAAAATGTAGAGGGGGGGAGGGTGGAGGGGGGGGCAGAAAAAGACCCAATCTATTTAGGATTCAATGAAGAAGCTATCTTGGTAAAAAGGGTGGGAAGGGAGGTGCTTTGGAGAGGAGGGAATAGTCAATACTGATATTCCCCAGCGAATGACAGAGACCTTCACATGAGCTAGAATTCTGTTTTGAAGTACAGACTTGTCTAAATATCACTCACATCCAGAGTTCATTTTGCACCACACCCATCACTTTTCTTAATAATACAAGAGATTTCAAAATGAGATGTCATCGGATGGTTTTAGAGTCCCTGCGGAGGATGGGTAGACCATAAATCTCGGTGGAGACTCAGTGCTAGCCCAGTTTAACTGTTTGCTCATTCTTCTGCAGTCCTGAGACCGGCTGTGGCTTGAGAGAGGGAGGACTTTGGAGGGGGGGAAGGGTGGAAATGGGGAGCTATTGGCTGAACTCACTGTGGTGGATTTCGGTTGCAGCTCGGTGGCCGATGGCTTTAAGTTAGAAAGGAGGTGGCTCTCCAGTGCATTGCTAATTGCGTGGGATAACAAGGCAGTTTGGGACGGCTTCTCAGACGCTGTCATTTTCAGCATTACCTTGATTTCACCAATAACACGGGCGTCGGGATCAATGGACTAGGAAGTTTTGCCCTTAGAAAATTGTCTGTGCGTCTGTTGAAGGTTCGAGAATGAGGGGACTGTGGAGCAAAGTCACTTGCTTTTGTAAATGTAGATCAGCATTCACGCATTCACATTTCTGCGGCCTTCAACTTCTTAAGGTTACCTTGGTCCTGAAGGAAAGTCCGGGGGGGATTGTTTTGCCAGAAAAGCAAAAATCTTTCTCACCAGCGTGTCCTACAGTCGATCTTGAGCTTGATTTCTGCACCATTATGTGTCACAAAAACCCATGTTACTGCCCAGAAATGATTTTGGTCGTTTCACAGAGGGTCAGTGGGGGCTGCTCACGTTGCTGTGTTCAGAGGCCACAGCGTAGTTTCGCGCGGTTGGTTGACTGTGACAGTTGTGATATTGTATTTTCCTCTCCCTTTGGATACTTGAGGTCCCGAGTGAGGTTTCGGGGCTGTAACAGGCGAGTAAGCTGCGCTCTCAAGTGTTGAAACTTGACCTCGGACGCAGAGAACACCTACCCCCACCCCACCTGTATGGCGAACGTCAGCAGGATGATGCTACCTAGCGTAGGCGTAGGCGTTGTTACCTATGTCAGGGTTAAAGACGGAACGTGGAAGACTCATTAGCCAGTGTGAATGTGAATCACGCCCAGGGTTCTATGGTCAGAGGTAAGTCACTCGTTACCTGAAGCGAGGTGGTGCCCTGGTGAATATTCAGCGCAGGGAGGCATCGATGAAACCCACACATCTGCCACTATGTGCTACTGCGGCTACTCTGGGCCAGGGAAGCCTCCAGAGTTCTGTGCGGACAAATAATTAGAACCGACAGCAAAGGAAGAAATAGGGAATGACCTTACTAATTGTGTATCTCTTGCACGGACGAGCCCTCCTTGTTTGCAGCCACAACCCAGCCAGTGTTGAAAAACTAGACATTTATACACCTATACGGTTGCCATCATGCCAATAATTACCTAACGTTAAGTGTTATCGAAAATAATTGTAGCGGCAAGCCATCGGCCCCACCAGGGGAGTTTCAGGGAGTGAGCTAAGCCAAATCAGCATTCTTCACCACTCGCCCAGAAGAGACCATCAATTTGAGTAATTTTTTTTTTTAACCACCACACTAATAAGTAATGGTTTGAAGTCGGAAGGTGGCTTTCTACAACGTGAGCTCGTGACCAATAAAAGGTAGGTAATGACCTAGTTTCTCCCCCCACCCCCACCCCAGCACATTCCTTTCTGATTTCAGTGCAAGATGGAGCTTGGACATTGATTTGGGACATTTCTGGTTTGGGATCAATATTTGCTCATTGTAGGTCCATGTTGGGCGAAGTTGAAATGCGAAAGATGCATCGTGTGTCGTGTGGACTGTCTTGTGCTGTCTGACACTCGGCCACGTCTGCGAACTTCCCTCAACCCACTGTTTTTCCCTCGCATCCTCTTCCTTCCTCCCTCAAGACGTAACCAAGTGTGGCACCGTCCGAGTTAAAAATGCAATCAGGGAAGTGTTTCTGTCAGGTTGTTGGTCGCTGATCGCAGCGAGCGAGACAACGCCAGGCTCCATCAGGCGTGATGACATGTGTGGCACCTGTCTTGAATAGTGAAAAGGAGACAGCAGAAGGAGCGAGGGGAGGGTGTAGACTGCAGGACTTCAGGCCATAAACCAACCAGCCAGATGAGGCCAGATGAGGCCTTTTCCTTTCAAAGTAATCATGGAAAGCAGAGGCTTACCTGGGGCACAGGTAGCTGCTCACCTTGTTGCTATTCTCTGCCTCCTAGAGGCTGGGCTTCCTGGGTTTGTGGGCTGGGTTTCTTCTCTGCCCACAGGCCGCCCAACATCTGTCCTTTGACATGTCAGAAGTGGTCCAGCTTGGCCTGGCCCTTTGCCCTCTTATCTTTCGTTGGCTCCTCTGTAACCCTCTGGTCTTGATAGGCAAGGTCAAACAGGGTCATCCCCCCTGGTGTCGAAACTCCAGCAGCTAGCACACACACGCGAGTCCCCTACTCTTTGCTTTTCTTCCTTGACATTTCCTCAGGTATCAGGAAGGTTGTATTTTCCTACAATTATAGCTTCAACATTTCTCAGGAGCATGTATGTGTGTGTATCTGTGTTTTTCCCACCAGCCCAGAGACAGGAAGCACCTGTCTTTCCCTCTCCTCCTACCTCCTTGCTGTCACCGAAAGCAAGCCGAGCCCTGAGTTGCTCTTTGAAAATCACAGCAAAGAGACTGGGCAGCTTTTCAAAAGTGACAGTTGTTTAAGGGGAGTAAATTGGCTCAAGTTTTTTCCGGGGAAGCTTTGAGAAGATCCAGCAGCAGAGGCAGGGATAGGAGGGGTGGGGGGCAGTGGAGAAGTTGCGGGAGAGATGAAAAAGAAGTCAGCTGGAAACGAGAACTGTCTGGTCTGTGAGGTTCTGAAGGCAAAGCTTCTTCCCACCATGGCATCTGTGGAATGAACAATACAATCTCTTTCTTCTCACCCCCTCCGTCTCCCTGCACCTGTACCTCTTTGTCTCTTTCCTGTTGGTCCCGTGCTGGCCCCAGACCATGTGGAGCATAGACTGGGAGCAAGCAGTTCAGCTCGCAAGGCAGATCAGTGTCCAGGTTCTCCCTCCTGGATGGAGGCCACTTGCCTTTCTCCCAGAGTCACCAGGGCCTTGGCCCCTTGTCGGATTCTTTGGCCCGGGATGCTAGGCTAAGAAAGGAAATGGCCTCCTTCAATCTGCAGATGGACCTTGACCAGACCCATGTGTGCTTAGCAGAGGGAGTGGGAATCCTAACTCCCATTTTTCTCTTCCAATTAGAGCTTTGCTTGGCTGATCTGGGAAGAGCTATTATTTTAGCGGTTTCTACATCCCTGGACTTGTAGCTGGAAGAAACCTCTGCACTCTTCTCTGAGCCACAACTCCAAACAGATGGTTTCTGAGAGGGTTAATCCAGAGGCCTTTGGGGGGCCCTTCTTCTCTGTCATTCCAGAACCCAGTCTTTACCACCGTTATTGCAGCAAAGACTTACATCAGGGAGGGTAGTAGTGATGTCCATCCAAGGAAGACAGGCACTTCCTATGTCCAGTGATATCAAAACGAAGTCCCACGGCCAAGCACTGGAGGCATGTTTGTCAATGGTTCCCTTAGTCCCAACCCCAAACACCTCCTTTCATCATCCAAAGTTCTCAACAGTCCTGGGAACTCAACTGGCTAATTATTTGCATGCAAATCCCCCTACCAGAAACATGCTTGACCTGGTCCAGGTACCTCCCATACATTTGCTAACTTGGGCTTTATAGTTTCCTTAGAAGTAGGGGCATGTGGTAGACAAAATTCCAAGATGGCCCCATTAGATTCCCAGCCCTGTGTACACACACCTTCTCCTCATTATTCAACCAAATTCTAACCGAGGTACTGCTGTAAAGGGATCTTACAGATGTCATTAAACTCCCAGATGAGTTGACCTTGAGATAGAGACATTATCCAGGTATGTCTGACCTAATCACAGGGGCTTTTAATTTTATTTTTTATTTTTTTAAGATTTTATTGATTTATTCATGAGAGACACACAGAGGGGGCAGAGACATAGGCAGAGGGAGAAGCAGGCTCCCCATAAGGAACGTGATGTGGGACTCAATCCCAGAACCCCAGGATGGTGCCCTGAGCTGAGGCAGATGTTCAACCACTGAGCCACCCAGATACCCCTCACAGGAGCCCTTTAAAGGGGAGGAGTTCGGGGGTGCCTGGGTGGCTTAGTTGGTTGAGTGTTCAACTCAGTTCATGATCTTGGGGTCCTAGGATTGAGCTCCATGCTCAGCAGGGAATCCGCTTGAGGATTCTCTCTCTCTCCCTCTCCCTCCACCATTCCTCTTGCTGGGGCACACACTCTCAGTCTCTAAAATAAATAAATAAATCTTTAAAAAAGAAAAAAGCGGGACCCTGGGTGGCACAGCGGTTTAGCGCCTGCCTTTGGCCCAGGGCGCGATCCGGGAGACCCGGGATCGAACCCCACGTCGGGCTCCCGGTGCATGGAGCCTGCTTCTCCCTCTGCCTGTGTCTCTGCCTCTCTCTCTCTCTCTCTCTCTGTGACTATCATAAATAAATAAAAAATTTTTTAAAAACTTAAAAAAAAAGAAAAAAGAAAAAAGCAAGGAGTTTTCTCCAGCTGATGGAAGAAAAGGAATTCATAGATTCAAAGAATGATAAAGATCTGATGGACCATTGCTGACTGGAAGATGGGGAGGGCCACGTGGCAAAGGACACTCAGGAGTTAAGATTGTCCCTTAGGCGACGCCAGCAGGGAAACAGGGACATCAGTCCCACAACCACAAGGATATGATTCTGCCAACAGCAAGAATGAGCTCGGAAGCAGATTTTTCCCCCGAGTCTCTGGACAAGAACTCAACCTGGTCGACAGCTGGACATCACCCTTGCAAAGCTGGTGCGGAGAGCACAGCTGTGCTGCGCTGGCCTTCTGGCCTCCAAATTCTGTGAGCTAACAGATGGGTGTGACTTTACGCCCCTAGGTTTGTAGTAGTTTGTTACACAGCAATAACAAACAAATACAGTGCTTCTGTTTATTTCATTTCACAGAGGATACTGGGGACAAGAAGGTTGCATAACTTGCCTTCCGAGGTCAGGCAACTAGCAAACCACAGGCAGGCTTTGAACCCAGAGGGTCTGGCTCCAGAATGCATGCCCTAACCATCAGCTCCACCACTGTGCATCCTTTGAGGTCCACAGGCCCTCTTTCCCTCTTCTGGAAAGGCTTTCCTAACTACCTCCACCCACTCTGGTCCCTCCCTGACTGTATGCATCCTCTCCATATAATACCATATTATTTTTTATGACTGGACACCATCCAGTTTCATGGTGGCTGTGTGAAGCTCCCTGTGAGAATGACTGGCCACTTGCTCCTGGCATGAAAAGCCCCCAGATAGCCCATGGTCACATTAATATATCTGCTTCATGGTTTCCCATGGGGTGGGGGCGGGGGGAGCCAGAGTAAATATCCATGAAACAAATAATTGGGAACAGACAACATCAGGATTTGGGGGCTGTTAGTAAATGGCTTGTTATCTCCTATGAAAAAAAAGCCTCAAACTAAAACAATCCCAACTGTAAAATCACCCCACTGAAGGGGTGATTTCTACTCCTCCCTCTGAAGGTCTAAGACAAAAACCACCCTACTTAGACATTCTGAAATCCGAATCTGGGGTGGGTGTTCTCTTAAAATAAAATAAATTAAATAAAATAAATAAATAAAATAAATAAAAATCTTAAATAAAATAATAAAATAAATAAATAAAAAATAAATCTTAAATAAAATAAGCTTAAATAAAATCAATTTGGAAAAAAAAAAAAAAAAGAAAGCCCTGAAGGAAAGTTGAGAAGGTGTCAAGTGCCAGGAAGAGGGAATTTCCTTAGCTTCCTGCACTTTCTGAGGAAGAGCAGCCAAGAAGTTTGCATGAAAGCAAGTGGGAAACACAGAGATCCTAACTTCGCCAGAGCAATCCCTGTGCTGCCCCCTTGGCAGATGCTGACCTGTATTTTTCTTGTGATTATTCATTAAGCGGGAGGCTGACAAGAGCCTGTGGGTTCTGCTGAAGTAGGCTTGCATGTGGCCGAAAGCCCAGTGGGGATACCATTCTCAACAGCTGCCACTTGAGTGGAACAGAAGTTACCAGGCAGAGGAGCATCTGTGAACTTGTTGTTACAGGCAGGCACACACATCTATGCCTGATGAAAACCACAGCGAGGAGAAAACAAAAAAAGGGGGGTGGGAGGGGGAGCTTACCTCTGTCACTTGGCAGCGTGTCCTATGGTTGAAATGTGAAATCAGGACAGACGGGAGTTTGAGTGCCGTGGCGATGCTGGCATCCAGGACTTCCAAGGCCAGGCACCAGGGGCGGCCAGTGGAATCTGGCTTGGGCAACAGACCACGCTAAGAATCAGAAAAAGGTCTAATTTATTGGATCCCCTAATAACAGACCAGTTCCATTTGGGAAGCCACAGGGAAGCAGAGAATGGTGGAGGAGAAGCCAAGGACCTGTAATAAAATTCAGCAAACTATGGAGAGTAAAAGAGAAACTTGAGAAGCGTTGGCAGCGGGGACCCAGGGACTGAGAAGCTGGCCCGGGAAGAGGTGGAATTTTAGAAAACTTGGAAGACATGGGCGGGTTAGAAAAGATCTCGGCTGGCAGAAGGAAACCAGGGCTGTCTGGCCCTGGGAAGCCAAGCACCGCGCTCAGCTAGCAAACCTGCCATCAGAGCCTGGGCAAGCTTGGTGGGTCCCAGGGAAATCTGTCCGATGATGCTGACCCAAATGGAATCTGCATGCTGGGACAAAGGGTCTCTCCTGGCCCGCTCCAGTGACCCGCAGGGCCTCTGTCTCATCAGTCCAAATGGGAGTTTGCTATCTCTGACTCATTTTCTTCCCTGGCTGAATAGTTGCAAATCCTGTAGGAACCGTGCATTTATCTGCACTTCACAGCTCAGCTCGTGTTTTTCAGCTCTGATGCAAGAATGATGCTCAACCAGGAGCGGCTTTTTGTGCAGTCAGAGGCACAAGGCAGAGACCAACCACAGCTTCACAATCAAATCAAGCCCCTTATCAACCACGGGTCCGTCGCGGGGCATCTTTCACAGGCTCATTGGACCCCACTGAGTTCAAGTGATGAGGTCTGTACTTAAATGTGATGCCCCCCCAAAAAAGTGATGCCAAATTTGCATCCTGAGCATATGCTTATTTCCCCCAAGAAATAGCTTATTAGTTCCAAAAAGTATACTTTGGTTTCAAGTGACAGAAACCCAGCTCAGAGTAACGCGGGCCAGAGGAGGACATGCGGGGACTCCAGGAACCAAAACTCAGTAAAGGGCAGCTGTCCTTTCTGTCTTCCTAGTTTCAATCCCCCCCCCCCCCCCCCCCACTGCAGAGTCAAGTCCCTGCAGCCCTAGGGCCGGAGGGATAAACGGGTTTCTCCCAAGTTCAAAAAGAAAGATTCTGAGCTGAGATGCTGATTGACCCGGTCTGAGAAAACAGGGGGGCCAAACAGGGCTCTGATGGGTTCACCCTTGAAGGGGCGGCCCACCCCTCAACCAATCACAGATGCCAGGGGGCGGAGCCATTGGAGACTTCTTTCTGGGCAGGTGGCTCAGGATGGGGAAGAGCAGTCCTGGAAGTGGGGGGGCTTGGTGGACGGACAGCCTGCGGGGATCCTGGAGGAACTGCCCTGACTAGTGATGCTAGAACATTTCTCAGCTTAAGCCTAGGGCACTTTCTGACTCCTGTAGACACTGTTCTGGAGTTTTAAGACTTTTTTTTTTTTTTATTGGCATTTTTTTTTATTGGAGTTCAATTTGCCAACATATAGCATAACACCCAGTGCTTATCCCATCAAGTGTAATTAAGACTTTTTAAAACGAAATTCAAGGGTGCCTGGGTGGCTCAGGTAGTTGAATGTCTACCTTTGGCTCAGGTCATGATTCCAGGGTCCCGGGATGGATCCCCACATCAGGCTCCACGCTCAGTGGGAAGTCTGCATCTCCCTCTCCCTCTCCCTCTGCTCCTCACCCCCACTTGGTCCTCTCTCTCTCTCTCTCTGTCAAACAAAGTCTTTAAAAAAATAAAAATAAAAAATAATAGCAAATTCATTGATAACACATTCCTAGCATGTGCACACTTTTTACACCAACCACTAAAATCCTCTCAAGAAGACAAGCAGCTTTATGTATTGGGGCTTACATCAACTTTACTCCCTTCCCGGGAGAGTCCAAAGAAGAAACTGATGTGGACACAGCTCATTCACAGGCTCATTCATGTCTCTGTCTCCTGAGAAGAGATTCCACTTGGAGCCAAGGTGCCTGTCCTCAGGCCTACGTTCCTTAGGAAATGAAGAGGGGAGTTTGTGGTCCCCTCAAGGCTCCCTGCCACCCTGTTTTGCAAGCATGGCACATCTTTGACCAACGTTTCTGCTTCAAAGTCTACCAGAGCGAAAATATGGGATAGTCATTTTCCAAGTGCGCTCCATGAACTTCCAGGGTGTTGGGAGGCACTTCTCAGGTCCTGCAGATGATTAATTTTCACCTTGAAAGAGTGTACTTTAAGATGATTTTGATGCAATATGAGAAAGCTCACACCCGATTGTGTTATGCACATGGCAGCACACTGAGCCTCTAGCAGGTAATTTATGCGGACAGATGGCTTCTCCTCTCTCTGTTTAACTGAGAAGTATCCTGAGATTGCAAGGTGAGCTGTTAAAAACTCCCTCCCGTCCCAACTACTTATGTGTGTTTATCAGAATTTTTTGTACTCTACTACCAAAACAATGTGTGGAAATTAATCAGGTACTGAAATTAAACTGTCTTCCATTACCCCCAATTTTGGATGCTTGAGTTCATAATCCTGTTATCCCTCTCATTCTTACTGATTAGCTTTTAAAAATAAGTTTACACATTTTACCCCATAAATTAGGTTCATAATGACAAATTATAAATTTTGTTTATTCGATACATTGGAGGCTCTGTGTAAGATTTCTTTTGTAAGGGAGGTTCCACTTCTAGAAAATTTTTGAAAACCACTGATTTGGAATTTGTGGAAATAGAATAAACATCTTTTCTTCTTTTCTCTAAAATCAGTGTGCCTAGAACCCAAATCCCGTGCCCCTCCCCGAGCTGTTCGCAGTAAGGAGAGCATAGCAGTCGCTCTCTAAATGACCACGCCCCCCATCATGGCTTTGCCAATGCTTCTGGCTACTTGAGCATAAGAGAACATCTTTTAGAGCTTGTATACTGTTTGCTTTTGCTGCACAATGAATCATTCCAAAATATAGTGACTTAAAACAAGAACCATTAAAAAAAGAAAAGGAAAAGAAAAAGAACCATTTATTAGCTCATGATTCTGCAAGTCAGCAATCTGGGCTGGGCTCAGCTGAGTGTTCTTCTGGCCTCTGCTGGGATCACTGAGACATCTGTGCTTCACTGCTACATAAGCTCTGCTCATCTTGGATGTACCTTCTCCCATAAGGTCCCGTGTCTGGGATCCTGGCTGAGATGATGATCGTGGCTCTCCATGCCCTGGTATCCCCCAGTCAGCTAATCCAGGCTTCATCACATGGTGGTAGCAGTTTACCAAGAGAGAATAGTCCCTTAGGTCCTGGCCAGAACCTGCTAAATGTAACTTCTGCTACATTTTATTGGCCAAGATAGATCAAAGGCCATGTGGGTGGGATGCCTGGGTGGCCTAGTGCTTGAGCGCCTGCCTCTGGCTCAGGGCATGATCCCAGAGTCCTGAGATCAAGTCCCGCATCAGGGTTCCCGTGAGGAGTCTGCTTCTCCCTCTGCCTATGTCTCTGCCTCTCTCTCTGTGTGTGTCTCTCACGAATAAATAAATAAAAATCTTTAAAAAAAAAAAAAAAAGGCCATGTGGGGAGACTCAGTCTCCTGGCCATCAAAGAGGAGGAGGTCTAGTAACTTAGTACTGTTCCACTGCATAAAGGCTCAGAGGAAGTCCCCATCACTTAGCTGTGGCAAGAGCCTGCCCCATAGGTCAGTGACAAAGAAATCTAGCATAACCCTTCAAAAATTGAAAGAAGTTGTTATGGACTGAGTTGTGTTCCCACAAACTTCATTTGTGCAAGTTCTAACCTGAAGTACACCTCAAAATGTGACTGTAGTTGAAGACTAGATAATTACCATTAAGGTGAAATGAAGTCACAAGGGTGGGGCCTTAATCTGCTATGACTGGTGCCCTTGAAAGAAGAGGGAGAGACACCAGGGATACCTCTGCACAGAGGGAAGTCCAGGTGAGGACACAGGGAGAAGACAGCCACCCTCTAGCCCTAGAGACAGGCCTTAGGAGAAACCAAGCCTGTTGACACCTTGATCTTTGACTTCTAGCCTCCGGAACCATGAGAAATAGACTTCTATTGCTTAAGCCACACCAGTATGTGGTATGTTGTTACGGCAGCCTGAGCAGACTAATCTAGAGGCTAAGTGATGGGGAATGGTTATGACTAATCTGCTGGTTTAGGCCTGGCTCCCCCTCAGCTCCTGGGGCACAGGTAAAATCATCTGTGAAATGGTCCCCTCCTCTTGGTGCAGTTCTTCCAGCTTCATGAGGCCTCTGGGCCTCCCTTCTCAACCCCCTGAGAACTCCGTCACGCCCAGACAAGACAGCCTCAATCCCTTCCTTTGGGCCAAGTGTTTGTTTAGCTCTTCATTCAGTCTCTCTTTAATCTACCCATTTATGGATAGACTTGAAGTTCCTCCTTCCCTTGGAGACCATTTCTGAGGTCCGAGGCTGATGCTTGGCTGTGTCCCTGCATCCGTCCCACAATGGTCCTAGCCTTCCCCAAGGCCACAGATGCTCTGATCGAATGGGTCCAGGACACAGCAGTTCACAAAGTGTTTAAAACTTGTTTTGTACATTTGTATTTATTTTAAAAATATTTTATTTATTTATTCATGAGAGAGACACAGAGAAAGGTAGAGACAAAGGCAGAGGGAGAAGCAGGCTCCCCGCAGGGAGCCCAATGCAGGATTCAGTCCCAGGACCCTGGGATCACAAATTGACCCGAAGGAAGATGCTCAACCACTGAGCCACCCGAAGGAAGATGCTCAACCACTGAGCCACCCGGGTGCCCCTGTTTTGTAAATTTTTAAGCACTTCCTTTCATATGAACCAACATAATAATTAGAACAATGATGAAGATTGGTTTTCATTTATCAGGTGTATTAAAAGCCTGTATTTTATAAGCAAATTTCCAAAGACCATTACCCATTCACTTATCTGTAAGGCATTTATGATGATAATTGTTAATATTATTAAGGGCATGAATATGTAGAGTTCTTTCTACTTCCTGAAGCTCTTTTAAACAGTCTGTAATTAGTTCACCATAGACAAGGATGGGTCTTCAGAGCCAGTAAGAGGTTGCCCTGAGTATCCTCATGGAAAGACATGCAGTCGATCTGTGTTTTGATATAAAACAGCGTCCTTGGCCTCAGCCTGGGCTGGCCCGGCCTCAGTTGTCTGCAGTGGACTCTATGTAGGACCCCTGGGCAGCAAAGTGCTGTCTTTGTGGAGACCTTTGGAGGCCACCCCTCTCAGAGAACTTTCTGTTGAAATGAGCAAAAACCCCTTCAGTGAAACTTGATGGCATTAAAGCAACACAGGGAAAAATCTGTGTGCCATGTTTCTTATAATCATAATCATTGCATTATGATAATATCATAGTGAGAAACGGAGGTCTTCTAGTATAATTTGCTATCAGAAAATTAAATATACCATCAAGGATGGATTTTAATGCCATACACTGTTTTGCTCAGTGGCCTGGACCTCTGGGCAGAGAACACTTGACGAGACGTAGGGCGATGGCTATGTGCCCGAGATGTCTGTCCCACTTCTCAGAAGCCAGAAGTCATGTCCCTAAGCCACTGGATGTTAGCATTTCCTGAGCAAGTTCTGAGAAGGGAATTTAGTCACTGGCATTTGTTTCCTAGGGATACTGTAATTTAAATTTATTCTTTCACAATTCTGGAGGCTGAAGCTGAAACCCAGGTGTCAACTTGGCAGAGGACAGCCTTCTGTCCAGAAGCCCTGGTGGAGAACCAGTTCTTTGCCTCTTACAACAGTTAGTGGCCGCCAGCATTCTTTGACCTGTGACCCTCTGCATCACTCCCAACTACTCTGCCTCCATGGTCTTATCACCTCCTCTTCTGTCTCTATGAGTCTGTGTCTTCTCCGCGTCTGCCTGTGTCGCTCTCCTATAAGGACATGTGTCATTGGATCTGGGGCACATGTGGATAATCCAAGACCATCTCATCTCAAAATCCTTAACTTTGTTACATAGGCACAGACTCTGTTTCCAAATAAGGTCACATTCACAGGTCCCAGGGTTTAGGTCATGGACATTAGGTCTTTGGGGAGACCACCCTATAGCCCACTGCAGTCATGTTCCATTATGAATACAAAGGCCGTCAGTTAGCATTGTTTTATTTTTTTAAAAAAACAACTTTTAGGGCCACCTAGGTGGTGCGTCGGTTAAGCATCTGACTTTGGCTCAGGTCATGATCCCAGGAACCTGGGATTGAGCCCTGCCTCAGGCTCCCTGCTCTGCAGGAAGTCTGCTTCTCCCTCCCTAAGCTCTTGCACTCTCTCACTCGCTCTCTTACTCTCTGTCTCTCTCTCAATAAATAGACTCTTTAAAGAAACATACATTTTTTTAAATGTTTACATAAAAGGGGATCCCTGGGAGTCTCAGCGGTTTGGTGCCTGCCTTCGGTCCAGGGCGTGATCCTGGAGTCCCGGAATCAAGTCCCGCATTGGGCTCCCGGCGTGGAGCCTGCTTCTCCCTCTGCCTGTGTCTCTGCCTCTCTCTCTCTCTCTGTCTCTCATGAATAAATAAATAAATAAATCTTTTAAAAAAAAGTTTACATAAAAGATAAAAGATTATCTGATAAGTAATTACCCTAAAGATAATTATGACATATCTCATTACAAAATAAATGTAAAATAGTTGAGAAAAATAAATCAAAGGGAAAATAAGACCAGTGGAGCCTAGAGTGAAGAACTTCTCAGAACAGGGGATCCCTGGGTGGTTCAGCGGTCTGGCGCCTTCCTTTAGCCCAGGGTGCGATCCTGGAGTCCCAGGATCGAGTCCCGCATCAGGCTCCCTGCATGGAGCCTGCTTCTTCCTCTGCCTGTGTCTCTGCCTCTCTCTCACTCTGTGTCTATCATAAATAAATAAATCTTTAAAAAAAAAAAAAAAAGAACTTCTCAGAACACTTCTATGAAAATCTGCCCACCCCAGAGTTAGCTGTGCTCGGGAGAACCACCAGTCATGTCTACAGGGTGAAAGCTGGCCAGTGGCCCAGGGACAGCACAGGGATTCCTGGAAATTCCCTGCTCTCCGCCTCCCTCACATCCTACACCGCAGAGGACACTATGTGGCGTAAGGACCAGGGTCCTCCAGTTGGGAAGACTTTCCCACTGGCAGCTCAGCGCATTGCCCAGCGTAAGTGGCACTGTGTCCCAGAGCAAGTCCATACAATCACGTCCCCAAGGGCCCTGCACGGCCCAGTCCCAGCACTCAGGCCGGCTGGCTTGTCATATCTAAGGAGAGAATTGGCAGCATTGAGGTTCCAGAAGAATGAATAGCAGGCACATCCTTTGGGCAGACCTCTACCAATCCTGCTTTTTTAGCAGAGCTTCTGATCGACATTGAGTGGCAGTGTATTTAGAATAAAATGCCTGGAATCACCTGGAGCGCAGCTTCTCAGAGTTGTCATTCAGCGCAGAGAAGGAGACCTGGCAATCGGCTAAACTTGGAAGTAGGAACAGAAGGTTCTATATGAAGGTTGTGGTCAAACAGGATGGGTGAGTGAATGCAAAGCCACTGACCTCCGTCCAGCGAGGAGCCAAAGGTCCAAGGGCAGGCTGGATCCTCTTTACACAATACTCTGGGATCTGCTCTGACAGACGGGCCAAAGGCTAATCAATACTGCAAAGCCATATGCCACGGCATGTGACTGCAAAAGTTGGGGCTGGAAAAACATTAGAAGAGATTATAACCAAATGCCCACCTTTGATATTAAAAAACCATCAACAAAGCAACCAGTGAATGCCTAATTTGAGCAGCAGAATTTAGTTGTGGCCCCTGCGGGTTAAACTCATTGCAAAATGTAACTGAATGAGGTGGCTTCCTGTTCTGTTATGAGCTGTAAATCCATTAAAAGGTCCGAGGAGGTCAGCCAGAAATGATGAGCTTGGATTTATGGCGGTCGTTCCGCAGCCCTTCTTTCTGGCAATAACAGAGCTAGTGACCTGTTAAGGTTACTTATAATCTGTGATATGAAAACTATTTTATCTGCATATATGAAAATGCTTCTTCCTGATTTTTCTGGCAGGGGATGCTGTGCCCAACTCATCCCCAAAATGCAGTTACTCATTAAGTGTAAAAGGCAAGCAGATGGACCAGAATGATTGCACCCCAAATAAGCAGCCGGCTCCTTCTTGCCCTTTGGGTCTCCTTTCAGAATGGCCCCCTTACAGGGGTCTTTCTCGTCCCACCGACCTAAAGGGGTCCCAGGGCCTCATTTGCCTTATTTTCATCAGGACTCTTAACAGGGCTTAACACATTCTTGTTTATTGATATGCTTAGCATATAACCTCACTAGATCAGAAGATTTTTAAGAATTGTGTTGAATTGAATGGCTATATCCGTTTCCTAACCCCCAACATCTATCACCAGTATCTTATTTGGAAAAAAGAAAAAGTCTTTGTAAATGTAACTAAGAATCTTGAGGAGGTCGTCCTGGGTAATCTGGGTGGGTCCTAAATCTTAAAACAAGTGTCCTTATAAGGAAAAACAGAGGAAGACTAGACACAGAAGAGGGGGAGACAGTGTGTCCAAGAAAGCACAGAGCAGAGTGATGTGGCCACCAGGCAGGGAATGCCAACAGCCACCAGAAGCTGGAAAAAGCAAAGAATGGAATCTCCCCCGGGGCGCCCAGAAGGAGCACAGCCTTCGGACACCTCGATGTCAAACTCTTGAACTGCAGAACTGAGAGAGTTCTGGAGTTTCTGGAAAGCCACCAACTTTGTGATCATTTGTTACCGCAGCCCTGAGGAGCCTAACAGAAGGACAGAGCCTTGCTTGCCTCTTTGGCAACATAACCCGATATCTAAAAGGCTGGCTTGTACATAGTAGGTGCTTAATAAATGTTTGGTAAATGAGTGAGAAAAAGAGTACTTATGAGGCTTTGTAGTTAGGGCAGTTCTGGGTTTAAATCCTGGCGCTGCTGCTAGCTGCTGAAAGGCCTGAGGCTCCTCTTCTGGAGACCCAGGGTCCTGGGCAGCAGTGTGGGCTGTAATACCCACCCCGAGGGGTATCAGGGGGGCCGAGTGAGGTCAGGTATGTAACACACTGAGCAAGGGGCCTGGTTCCCATGGCACTGAGTTGCCAACAACAAATTGCCACCCAATGGTCCTTTATTCCTTCGTGTTCCATATGGGTTACTTGCTACCTTCTGGATCCAGCCTTATGCATTTACATGTGATACTTGGGTTGATGATGAAGCAGCAGCAGCAGCCTTGCTCAGCTCCCAGTGCCAGGGAAGGGCACCACTGCTTCCAGCCCAGCCAGTGCCCTGGCTTGCCTTGGCCACATCTGGTGCTTCCAGAGAGAGAAAATACAGTATTGATCTCTCCACAGTCCCCTGGGTGTCAGACACCCCGTGCTTGCCAATGGATAAAACACAGAACTGGGTCAATGTGCAATTAGCCCACCTCTTTCAGAAATCACATTGCTCTCCACCCCACACGCACGCTTCTGAGTAAAAACCAGTCAGCTAATGTTTGCTCAATGACATGACTTGAAATGACAGGAATCATGCAGATTCCAAGAATAACAGATTTTTTTCTTTTCTTTTCTTTTCTTTTCTTTCTTTTCTTTTCTTTTCTTTTTCTATTTTTCTATTTTTCTCTTTTCTTTTCACAAAGCAATTTCTTCAGCCAGTTGAACAGGCTGCTCTCTGCTCATTGCAGACCTTCCCCTTGCAACCGAGCCTCCAGTGAGCCAGTGACATTGGCAGTAGCTGAAACCTGAGGGGCACTTACTGCAGGGGTGGGGGGTGAAGGGGGTGCATTGCTTCCTTCATCAACTATCTTAGTCAAGGGACACCTCAGTGGCTCAGTGGTTGAGCATCTGCCTTTGGCTCAGGTTGTGATCCTGGGGTCCTGGGATCAAGTCCCACATCGGGCTCCCTGCAGGGAGTCTGCTTCTCCCTCTGCCTGTGTCTCTGCCTCTCTCTATGTGTCTCTCGTGAATAAATAAATAAAATCTTTAAAAAACCTATCTCAGTTAATCATCACAACAACCCCGTAAGAGAGGTACTATTATTGCACCCATCTTCAGTTGAGCAGAAGGGCTCAGGCAGGCTAGGTTACACAAGAAACTGCACTGCAAAGGCAGAAATTCAACATTGACTTAGATAGGGTCCTGGCTGCATCTCTGAAATGAGATTCAAGTGCAGGAGGCCCGAGGGTGGGGGGCCGTGCTCTCAGAGTGCACCCTTGTATTGGGACCCACAGGTGGGCGAGCCAGAAATGCTCCCAGCCCTCTGCTATGGACACGCCAATCGCTGCGGTCTTCCCAGAGGGCAGGTTGGCAATAAGCACCAAAGGCCTTTGCAAAAAACAGCTCAACTCATCAATCATTTTGCACCGTAGGCCCGTTTTTTTTTATTTTTAAATTTTTTATTTATTTGTTTTTATTTTATTTATTTATTTTTTAAAAGATTTTTTATGTATTTATTCATGAGAGACAGAGAGAGAGAGAGGCAGAGATGCAGGCAGAGAGAGAAGCAGGCTCCATGGGGGGAGCCCGACGTGGGACTCGATCCCGGTTCTCCAGGATCAGGCCCTGAGCTGAAGGCGGCGCTAAACCGCTGAGCCACCCGGGCTGCCCTATTTTTATTTTTATTTAAAACTTTGCTTTTGGAATCAGGGGGGCGGGGAATCAGAAAATCAGTTATGGTACAATGTCTCACCCATATTCTGATTCCAGGCTTGGGTTTAATCGTGACCTTGGACGAGAGTCACCTGTGCTGCCTGAGACTGGTCCCCGTGTCTTTAGGGAAGTACCGCTAATAGTACTGACTTGATAGGGAATTTCTGTGAGGATTCCAGAGGTTAAAATTGTAAAGTGTTTCAAACAGTGCCTGGCACAGGGTAGGTGCCTTATTATTATTCAGACCCATGGACCCGTTTGGGGGGGTCACTTGGTTCCTCTTAGGTCTGAATTTTGCTCGTGAGAACAGAGGTGCACGTGGTCCCCACTATACCCCGTCTGATTCAGGCCTGCTGCCCTTTGGGTCCCTTCCAACTCAGAAGCCCCTGTCACGTTAGGTAGGGCTTACTCAGTCGCTGAGCCAGAGCGGTGACCCCATGAGGTCAGGATGGGGTTGGGGACCCAGGATGGGGTTGGGGACCCAGGCAGAGTGAAAACAAGTGGTCCGTTGCAACATAGCATGGAACCAGCTCGGGGAGGAGGAAGTGATCGTGTTTCAACCAGACAGAAATAAGCTTGTGTTGAGAAATCAGGCCACTGGGCAAAATCTCACTAAATTCTGGATGGTAGTTGTTTTCCCAACAGCGAACAGATAAGCACGGTTGGCGCGTTCTCACCCCCCAAGCCCCACCAATAATCTAAATAAATCCTTGACAAAGCATCACTTTCTCTGCCGCCTCCGTGAAGAGCAGAAAAGGCTCGGGTCGGACCCCCTGGCTGCTCATTCCTCCTTTTCACTTACCACGTTGTCACTACACCTTTGTGGACCTTAAATCTCCTCCTCCCTCTGGAGCTTGGAGGGATGCTCCCTTCACAGGGCTTGAGGGAACGAGAATAAGATATTACATGCACAGAACCCCCCAAAATACATTTGTAATATGCTCTACACAAATGCAAGTTAGTAGCGTCAAATCAAAAGATGCATCCTGCATTAAATAACTACCACGAGGCCGGGGCCGAGGCACCTGCAGCCCGGGGTGGGAGAGTGGAGAGGACCTGCATCGCTTCCTGGCCAAAGCACTTAAGAGGCAGCAGTTAACCCTCCAGTGAGTCTCTTTCCTGACCTTGATTGACCTTGGAAGGCCTCACACTGGGACCTTGATTGACCTTGGAAGGCCTCACGCTGGGACCTCTGTGTGTCCCTAATGCCAAGTCCCTGAATCGTGCCCCGACCTTCATTCAGCAAGTAGCAGGAGTGAGAAAGAGGTCTTTATTGTGTGAAGCCACTGAGATTTCAGAATTGTTACTCTTAACAGAACCTGATTTTACTCCACAAACCCATGTGGGAAAGAAATTTCTTTTTCTGAAACATCCAATCAAATGAAACCCTGAGCCCCCTTTCCTGTTAGGATAGAAGTTGAATCCAAGTCATGATGGGATCCCTCTTCCCCAAACCCTCTCAGTGTCGGGCTGGGGGGCAGGGGCACTGTTGCCTCCATGCTGAGCTCAAGCACAAGCGTAGGATTTTTTGCTGAGGTGGGTTTCTGGTACCTGAAATGCACCTTCCTAGTCACTCCACACACTTTGTACCAACCTGGGCCACCCTAACCCAGGAAACAGACCGGACACATGAGCCCTAGCCAGCTCTCCTTTCCTAAGCTTGCGGAATTTGCATACTTTCATCAGTAGTTTGTGCTTCGGTGGGCACATCCTACTGTCAGAACTCCCTGTCTAGCACAGCCCTTCACTGAGGTTAGGATTTCCAAAAATCAAAAAAGCCAGAGAAGGAGTGGGGGAGCCTGTCTAAATGCCTGCTTGATCCTCCACCGTAAAGACCCCCGAGACCAGGAAACTCAAAAGCCTGGCTACCTTCTCGGAACAAGGAGTGGGAAAAATTTCACAAGAATAAAAAAAAAACCGCACACGTTAATACCTCAATAAATTATCCTACCACATGGGCCATTGCTCATGCCAAGGAGGAAGACAGGCCAAGATCTGCTATCACTCTCTCTCGCTTTGTAAATCAGATGGAGAAAAGAATGCCATGCAAATTAGGCCCAGCTCACAGGCCAGGGACTTGAAAGAATTTCATCTGTGGCTGAGCCACAAGGAAACTGGCCTACAAACCATGAAAATATGTGCCCCCATCCTAACCCCTGATTGGAACCACCCGAAATGAGATCTCACCTCATTTAGACCTTTCTGTCCTTTAAATGCCCGGGGCCTGTGTGATAGGCAGTAAGACCAAGCTCAAACGTTTTTGAAAATAAGTACATTTTGATCAATCTTTGATTATCAGAAGATCCCAGGTGTGGATCTTCAAGGTCTCTCCTTATTTGTGGTCCACTTTGAGTGCCTTTAGACCACATTTCTGTCTTCTGCACTCAGGAAAAATGGTACAGGAGAGAGAAGACCCACGTCCACCCAACACCAATATCATTCGCTAACAGTGTTGTGTGTGTGTAACGCATATTCATGCGTAGCATGTGTGTATACATGAGGCTTCTCTACCCGTTTATTTGGGGATTGCACAACTGGAGGATGAAAAGAACCAAAATTATGATATTTCATTAGATCCATACTGCATCTCTTGCAGGTAACAGGTGTGTTAGCATTTTAGCAATATGCTTGTTAGGTTGGGATTAAGTCTGACAGCTCAGTAAATGACTGCTGACACAGATTTGGGGTTTTTTTTTAAATTAAGTAATATTTAAAATTTTTGCTGTGCAGAAGATAAAGGAGGAGTGTGCGAGTCCCGGAGGAGGGCCATTATGCTGTCTATGGAAAATATTAAATTGCAGAGTCCAGAACCCATCGTAGCGATTTTCAGGTCATCATCAGAGGATTAAGTGCTTTATTTGCTCATGATTCTGTGACTCCAGCCCAGGGTTGCTCCACTTCAGCACTACTGATGTTTTGGGCCAATCTTCTGTTGTGCTCGGCTCTCCTACGTATTGTAGAGAGTCTTAGCAGCATCCCTTAGCACGCACGTCACCAACTCTGTTGCAAAAATGTCTCTAAGTATCTCCACCCCTGATGGCTGAAAATTGCCTCTCGTTGAGAAGCTCTGGTCTTCGCCAGAAGGCAGCAGTCCTATGGAAAAAATGGGTGACAGCTGTGGGGCCCCTGCTCTATGAATCATCACATTGTGGTTAGGCTGAAGGGTTCCTTGGTCAAGTATTAATCTTTAAGGTTTCCCAAATTTGTGGTGTGTGCCAGAGTCCAGTGGGTGCCAACATGGGCTGTGCAAAGGAAGGGCCCTTGGGACAGGAGGGCTGGCTACAGGTCTTCCCAGAGCCTTTACTCTCTTCCCACAACTGTGACGTGCCCAGAGAGGTTACAGTGTGCAGCTCTTTCCAAATTTATTTGTGTGCAGCCAGTGATGTTTGTGAGTCGTGCTGGTGCTTAGCTCTACACCCAGGACTAGAATCTGGGTAACATAGCCCAGCTGGAAGGGATCTGCTGGTTCTGTGACTTGAGTCTGGGGATCCCTGAGACCAAGGATTGCTCTTGCCTTCCTCTCCAGGGTGTCCAGTCTATTCCCATCTTCAGCAATTGGTCTTTACCTTGTTGTGAAGATAGAGAAGCAGGTCACTGTCTCAGCCCCTGGAATGTCCCTCCTAGTTGCCATGAGCATCTAGCCCATTCTCTTAAGCCATCCAAAATCAACAAGGTCTGAGCAAAATGGATAAGTCTGGACACTTTGATAAGATCTTTATTTTTTTCATACTTTGGGTCATGAGGACCGAGGGTTTCTTCTTTTATTTCAGATTTCCATGTCAGTTAAGCAAGTCATTTCATGCCTAAGTTCCCAACTACATGTAGCTAACGTCTTCCGTCATACCCGCTCCTGAGTGTGAAGGATGTGTACAGTGATGCCTGCCCTATCTGGTTGGACCTCCTGGTTGCATCCATGGGCCTACAGATCCCTCTTCCTGGGAAGGTGCCTGGGGAGTCATCAAGGAGCCTAGCTCAGAGCCCCAGTACCAGGAGCCAGTGGGTGGTAAAGGGCCTGGGTTGCCACCGACATCCAGAGTGGTGATGAAAAGACACCCTCTGAAGGCAATAGGTGAGATTTGCATCCCTGCTCTGAAGATGTCACCCGCCAACCCGGTGACCCTGAGGCAGCTCCACACAGGTCCCTAACTCAGGTCAGGCTCCTCACCTGTAAAATGAGGCTGACAGTGGACCTGCCTCATTGGAGATCTGTGACAAGTAATGAGCCAGTGCTTGTGAAGTGCCTTGCACAGAGCAAGAGCTCCATCGTGTTGACCTTTGACCACCATACTCGAGAGCACAGGGGAAGTGAAGGGCGCTGGCAACAGGTGTGAGGGGCTGGGTCTCGGCAGCCACAGGGCAAGGGCGCAGCAACTTGGATCTGGATCTGTCTGAGCACCCCCTTGTTGCCTGTCACTGGGCTCTCGCGTCTTTATGGAAGCTTGTTTCATTGTCCAGCCAGATCTGTTTAAAGAACTTAGTACACAGCTGGGGTTCAGAATTTGGGATGGAATGGAGAAGCAGTGACTTCTCTCCAACCTATTAGCAGCCACCCCAGTGCCAGCTCCTGGGCATGGGAAAGGTGCTTCCTAGGGGACGCCCTGTGGACTGGTCCTCAGGAACTGCGGTGCCAAGAACCTACTCCGTTGGCTGTCCCTGCCCATGGCTGCTTGCATTAGTGCTGCCAAAACAAATTACCACAAACTGGGTGGCTTAAGATGTAGAAATTTATTTTCTTACTTTTCTGGAGGCCAGAAGTCCAAAGTTAAGGTGTAGGAGAGGCCGTGTACTCTCCTAAGGCTCTAGGGGAGAACTCATTGCTTGTCACTTCCAGCTCTGGTGGCTTCAGGCCCCTTCACTCTGATCTCTGTCCCTGTGGCCACATTGCTTCCCCCTCCTCTCTCTGTCTCCTCCCCTGTGTGTCCCTCTTGTAAGGATATTTGTGATTATATGCCCACAGTCCAGGATCATCACCCCCTCTCCGGATCCCCAACTAAATCACTCTCTGCAAGTCCCTTTGGTCATACAGGGAAATGTTCACGGGCTCCAGAATCAGGATATGGGTATCTCGGGGGAGCCGTTCCTCAGCCTACCGCAGGAGCCATCCCAGGGAACGTAGAATAGAGCTCTTGTTCTGACCCTCATGAGAAGAACTCAGGTAACTGGGAAATTAAGCAGCTGTTATGCAAAATTCTTCATGGCCCTCCTTCCCCACCGACTGAGTCATACAGAGCCCTATGAAAATGGAGTCCCAGAAATCACAGTAATAATAACTCACATAAATAAAAATGAATGTATTTAATCTTTACTAAAATCACATAAGATGAGTACAATTACCGTCCCTACTTTTCAGATGGTGTGAGGCACAGAGAGGTCAGGTTAGTTGCCTTTGGTCACACAGCTGTGATTGGCAGAGCCAGGACTCAAGACTCAGCACCTGCCTCTCCCACCCTCCCATCTCTGATTTGCAAGCTCATCATTCATTTACAGACACGGCAGCATCACCACCTGTCACCTACCCCTAAAATCAAGCTTGATCCATGAACTAACTGAAGCAGATATTCCTTCAGAGCTGAAAGACAGACTCTGGGGCGGGGGTGGGGCGGGGGTGGGTGAGTGCATTTCTATCTTGGGAAGTGAAACAAGGAAACGAGGAGCAGTCAGGGAAGTCACTTTGAGGTCTGCTGCTCCAGGTCACTACTATTGCATCACAGCTTCTGTGGGCTTCTCTTGGCCTCGAGGGTACAGAGATGAATGGATGAGGAGGCAGATGAGTAGAAAAGGAAGAAATGGGGAATATGCCCTTTGAACCCGTGTGACAGAGCAGCAGGGAGACATCAGTCAGCAGCCCGTGACCTGCATATGATGAGCCATAGGCTTTTGATGGTGAGTCAAGCAGTCTGCTGAAAGCTGGTCATTCTACGTAATTCTATAGTGAGCACATGCCACCAGCAGGAGCTCAATGCTTGGGTCTCAGAAATAAATTCCATCCGAATGGTGAACAGAAGAGCTATTTCCAGAGGCGCCTGAGTGGCTCAGTTGGTTAAGCAGCTGCCTTGGGCTCAGGTCATGATCCCGGAGTCCTGGAATCAAGCCTTGCATCAGGCTTCCTGCTCAGTGGGGAGTCTGCTTCTCCCTCTCCCTCTGCCCCTCCCCTCTACTTGTGCTCTCTCTCATTCTCTCTCAAATAAAAAAATAAAATCCTTAAAAAAGAAAAGCTATTTCCAAAAGCTCCTATCCTTCTTGGCCTCAATCACTTCTGCTTGATGCTATTGTTCTGACCTTCTCATACTCAGCTACTGGTTAAGAGAATCGAGAAGGTCCAATAGTGCTTGAAAGTGACATGCTAGGTGCTACTTAAATATTCCTGGGTTATGAATTGCGTACTTGCCGGTCCAAGGCAGATTTACCATGATGCTGATAAAGCATCAGCCCAGGCTCCCCGACTTCCTCTGGGGGTACTGGGAGCCATGGGGTGGGGAGAAAAGCTAGCTAGAGATGGAGCCAGGTTGCAGTCAAGACCTATTTCTAGATAAATATGGAATCTCAGAAGAAAGGGATCTAAATCTTCAAGGCACTCTTAATTTGTTGATATCTCTTCTCATTCTAAATAGCCACCCTAGTGCCTAATTTTGTACTCATAATTTTGCACTTTTTCTTTAAAATGGTCCTCCAAATGTGTGTCAGGCCCCAGTAAACCTGGATCCTTCTTGGTCACAGGAGATATAGAACAATCGAAAGGAGCATTTTTCCAAACTCATTACCACCACAATGAACAATTCTGAATAAATGTTCTTTCTAAGACCAATGTCAAGGATAAGAATACTGAAAGAGACATATGGATCAAGCAGGTGCACAGATTTAAATGGAAAGCCAAGTCCCACAGAGACTCACTGTAATGCTTTTTAAATTTTCTTCCTAGCAGAGTGCTTTTGGAAATTCATAAAATGAAGAAAACCAATCCCCTAAGTTCCATCCTAACAGAGATCAAAATCTAGTGCAATTCCCAGGTTCAAGAGATCCCCTTACCAAGTCTTGATACTAGTGTTTTGGAACCCGATGGCATCTTTGCAGCAGGAAACTTGTTCAGACATCTTGGAATCATTATTTATAGAGCACTTGCTGTGTGCACAGCACTTTGCCAAATACTGAGGCGGAAGCAAAAGAAATCCAAGGCGGATCCTTCCCCTTGAGAAACGCAGAGCTTAGTTGGGAAAACACTTGACTCTGAAATATTTCACTCTTGCTCTGTCTCCCTTCGGATACTGTGGCATAATGACCCCTATACTGAGTTTCCAACAGAAAGAATTTTGCCTGAGTGCCTGATAGCCCCATTTCCCACCTCCTCCCTCTGTTCAGGATCCTGGGTGCAGATGGCCAGTGCTCCACAAACTGCCAAAAATCATCCATCCTAGCCTAGGCGATGGAGCGGGGGAAGCCCCGTGAGACCTCTGCACCTGGCACAGCACCTTCTAGAATTTCTCAGGAATGAACAGCTCCAGGAAATGAACAGGGATTCAAGTAGTTAGAAAATAATTAATGGATTATCACCAAATTCCTCTGCAGGGGACTTCAGTGTGAGCTTTCAAAGCAGAAGGAGTGTCATTTCTCATAAGAGCTTCATAACCACCGAATTTAGCAAAATATAAATTCTGTGGTGCACAATCGAAATAGCTATGCTGAAGAGGGCTTGGCATCGTTGCATTGCTTTTGGAAGGGAATTGTAGTTCGGATGCCAAAGGGAGACTTATTATTTCAGCAGAAAGGACAAAGGTTATTTCCCAAGATCAGCTCATTCTGTCCTGACGCTGGAGAACCAGGGAATTTGAAAGATGACACAATTATTAAGAAGAAAGGATGGCAGGTAGGATGTCTGGAGATTTTAATATTATAGCAAACATATGATATCTTAAAAAGCATGCAAATCAGCTTCTCTTGAGTAAGTTTGTGATTTCTATTAACTGTCTTTCCAGAAAAATACAGTAGGTAGTTCTTTCAGAGCTGTGCATCTGCTGTGAGTGAGCTAAAGAGCACTTTCACTCACTCCACACATATTTCTTAAGCACCTCTTACGTGCCAAAGGCTAAGGATCTAGTGTCAAGAAGGAAACAAAAGAAGACTCTACCTTTGCAGTGCATGGGGTTGATAAACACAAGCATGCGTGGGATTTTAAGAGTGGCTTGAGCGAAGGAAAAGACGTAACATAGTGCAATGGAACACAAAGGTGGGGACGTAGGACCCATCTAGGGTCAATGCAGACTTTCAATGAAGTAAGGCTTGAGCTGGAGGCCAGATGAGAAGGATTTAGGCAAAGAGGGAATGAACGAGCACCCCAGACAGAGGAAATAGTATGTTCCAAGTCTCTGCGGTGGGACAGATCAGTAACTTCGTGGCTGGAGTAGAGAAGCATGGCTTGAGACCAATGTCATCCCATAAAACTCTCCATAATAATGAAAACGTTCTATGATCCGCACCGTCCAAAAGAGTAGCCACTAGTCACATGTGGCTACTGGGCTGTTGAAATGCGACCAAGGAACCAAATGTTTGATTTTATTTAATTTTAGTTTAAATTTAAATAGCCACGTATGGCTCGTAGCTATCACACTGACCAAACACAGGCCTTGAGCAATGATAAAGAAGGTCACTGAACCCCAATAGGGAGATGCAGAATGCTCCTGGGCAGGAGGCTGGCAGGATGAGCTTTGCGTTTTGAAAAACAATCATTTTGATTTCAGGAGCTCTTTACTTTTTTCTTTCTAATTATAAAGACTTCGAGATTCTTTAGTAAGCCCAACAATGAAAAAGTAAGCCATGGTCCTCATGAACAACAGAAATTCCCCGTTCTAGGTCATGGGTTTTATGAGCCTATTATTTATTGTAGTGGAAACCAGAGGAAATGCCTACCTGCCACATCTAAAAAACACGTATCAGCATTTTGGACATTGTGGGGAAGGAGAGGGAAATTTCTAGAATGACTCCTAGAATTCTGGCTTAGCCAGAAGGACAGCTGTGTAATCCACACGGCTGGTTCCCTGCCAGCTTTACACCCATCCTCCAGCTCTGTACGCTTTGCTACCGGCCTCACCCTTAGGAGGGGCCAGAAGTCCCTGGGAGTTTTACTCTTTGCATTAGGTTACAAGCAAATAGCTCCCCAAAGATGTCCACATCAAATCCCTGGAATCTTTGTTTGCTTCCTTATTCAGAAAAAAAGGGTCTTTGCAAAGATATGATTAAGTTAAGGATCCTGAGATGAGGAGATAATCCTGGATTATCTGGATGAGCCCAACATGCTGTCACAAGTGTCCTTGAAGAGAGAAGAGGAGGAGACCACGTGACCACAGAGATTAGAGTGATGTAGCCACAGGCCAAGGAATGCCTGGAGCCACCACCAGCTGGAAGAAACAGGAAGCCTTCATCCCTTGAGCCTTCAGAGGCTGCAATCCTGCCAATATATTTTTTTTAATATTTATTTATTTTAAAGAGAAAGAGACAGAGAGAGCAGAGGGATGGGCAGAGGGAGAGGGAGAGAGAGAACCTCAAGCAGACTCCCCATGGAGGACAAACTTCTAGATGTAACAAGTTGCAGAGCCCACCTCATCTCCCAAGGATCAGACTGATTGAGAGGACCTCATCTAAAATTGCACCTTTGTCTGGCTTCTTCCTTCCCCATCTTGCTTCCCACACACCTTCTCTGGCTTCTCTTAGCATATAGTTTGCTCCTTAACCCAAAGCCCAGGGTCAGCTTCAGGGAGAAGAAACCACAGGTGACCTTCAGTGGCCAGAAACCACAGTTGAGTCCCCCAGATTGGAGGCAAGAGCATGAGTTTGGTTTGAACTTGTTGACTGAAGATGATTCTATTTTATTTTTTTAAAAGATTTTATTTGTTTATTCATGAGAGACCCAGGGAGAGAGTCAGAGACATAGGCAGAGGGAGAAGCAGGCTCCCTACGGAGACCCTGATGCAGGATTTGATCCCAGGACCCTGGAATCACGACCTGAGCCAAAGGCAGACACTCAACCACTGACTGTGCCACGCAGGTGCCCCTGACTGCAGATGCTTTTAAAACAAAGCTTGGCAACTACACCCTGCAGACCTGATCTGGCCCATGATCACCTGTTTTTGTAAGTAGAGCAAGTATTAGAAGGCAGCTTTACCCATTCATTTGTTTTGTCTAAGGTTCCTTTCATACCACAGTGGGAGAACTGTGCAGTTGAGACAGAGATGATCTCGGCCTGCATAGGCTAAAATATTTGCTGTCTGGTCCTTTATAGAGGCAAGCAGCTACAGCTTATATGGGTCTCCAGCTCAAAGGGCTGGAGGTTTGAATTCACTTGAAGTGGCAAGTGAAGCTACGGGTATGGATGCAATCATATCAAAGGTGGGGCTAGAGAGAGAGAGCCGGAACAGAGCCTTCAGGAATTCTAGCATTTCATGGTAAATCAAGGAAGGCTGAATGGGAAACAGATCAAGAGACCAGAAAGGTTGGAGCAAAACCTAGCAAGCTCCCTAAAATTCCAAAGACCAGAAAAACATTATTTGTGCTACTCATTCATGTTTATGTCTTGGGACATTGAATTTTTTTTTAAATATTCTTCTGGACAATCAGCATTTTAAACCACCCATCAAAAGAAATGTGCTTTCTCCAGGACTTTCAAAATGATTTTGCATTAAATTATTGGGAAGGGGCCGCCTGAGTGGCTCAGTCGGTTAAGCATCCGACTCTTGATTTTGGCTCAAGTCATGATCTTGGGGTCCTGGGATCGAGCCCCACATTGGGCTTCATGCTCAGTGTGGAGTCTGCTTGAGATTCGTTCTCTCTCTCTCTCTCTCTCTCTCTCTCCCCTTCTGATAAATAAATAAAATCTTTTAAAAATTTATTTGGAAGTTCGTTTGGCACAGTGCAACTAAAAACTATGATATATCTATAAGAGATATCCCTACTACCTATGGTAGGTCTTGGGTATGTATGATGCTGGGATGTTTAAACTCAGAGAAAGAGGGCCCATCCTCACGAATCTTTCTGCTAGTTACCCTCTCCGACTCTTGCATGTCATTCCCTCACTCCTGGGGAGTTCTTTACTTAGAAAGTTTTCTTTGGGACAATTGAGGCAAAATAATCTGGGAAAGACCAGATTCATTTTGAATTATAGACCGTCAAATCCCTGAAATATTTTGCAGCACATTAATACCAAAGATACACTTGAGCCATAGCACGTATTGGTTCTAGTTGAGAGCTTCCGACTTCTTTCAAGAATAAATGTTGAGTGCCTTCCATGTGCAAGGGGCTGTGTCGGGTTTTGGAAGGGGAACGAAGATGAACAAGACATTGTCCCTGACCTCGATGTGCTAGAAAAGAATGAGAAATGTGTCTAAATCACTATTAACTCAGAAGATGGCTAGAGCGACGGAAGAAATGGGAGCTGTATGGAGATGTGTGGGTACGAGGAAGAAAGAGCATATCCGGTGGTTGGACTGGAAAAGCTTCAGAGAGGAAGCTCCATGGAGTTTGGCCTGCAAGGCTGGGGAGGCCACATTGAGGAATGCTAGAGCGAGGGTTTGGGACTGGATTTTGTGGGCAGTGAGGACCTAGTGAGGATTTTGTAGGGAGACACACACTTGAGGCTGTGCTTGAGAGTCCCTCTGGCTGTGAGGGAGGCCAGGAGGGCAGAGGGGGGAGACCGAGTTATGAGTACCAGGGAAGAGGATATCCCAGGGTCTAGGTCAGAAGTGAAGGCCCAGCTGACGAGGCAGCAGGAATAAAAGGGAAATTTTAGAGGTCATGGAGGCAATACTACTGGTTTTAGAAATAAACTGGAGGGGAAAGGAGTCAGATGTCTGAGTTTAAGCCACTGGTAACTTTGGGACACGAGCTTGCTGCTTGGCAAGGCCGTGGCCTCACCTTCCCCTTCCGATGCTGCCCTGGCCTCTCCACTTGAGTAGCCAGCAGAGGAGAGCACTGCTGTGTGCATATTTGCATGGCCCGGTGCCAACATTATTCCAAAAGGACCTGACCCCCACCCACAGGGACTCTCTGAATATAATAGAAGCATCTAGGCCTTGTTTAGGGGCAGAGGTGGTGAATTCTGGTTTTTGTATTTCCCCCAGACAAGGAAATTTATGCACCAGGGAGGAATTTTTTTTCAGACCTGAAGCCATGAGATCAGTGATAGGGAGTGTGGGGAGTTCACCCAAGCTGCTGAGAACCTTCCAGATCTTCCCTGAGCCCTGAGTCACAGCTGTCTCCCCTCCCTACCTGACGGGCTCACAGCACCTGGCTAATTAATACCGCACCCCGGTGGCTGTGCCCTCAGGATCTCAGGAGGAACAGGGGAGGTTGGCACCTCTCCATCTGCCAGGAAGCAAAGGAGGACCCAGGCTCCCACCTAGCCAGACCTGCCTGAACACTCAAAAGATGGAACATGGCATCCCTCCCCAGTGCCTCGAAGGCACCTTGGCTAGTGCTTCGTATGCACATCAAGAGTCAAGTCACAGAGGAATTCTGAGGTCCCGGGGAAGATCCCTGACCTTGAAGATGAGCCAAAGCATGCGCATGGCGGTGTCTAATGCAACAGATGACCTAGATGTCATTTCCTTGCTCGTGGCATGTTCCAAGGACTCCACTCCAGCTTGCAAAGCCGGTTGTTTCTATTTACCCACTACAACCCTCTTTCTGAAAACGTTCTCGCTGGATCTCCAGTCGTTATGAACAGTAATAATAATAATTAAAAGCAGCAGCCATTCTTGGATGCCTTCTCTGTGGCTGGATATTACTACACTTAATTCTTTTTTTTTTAATTTTTTTTTTTACTACACTTAATTCTTAGGACACAGTGAGGTAGATGGGCAGTATGCCCATTTTCCACAACGGTAAACTGAGGCTCAGAGGGCTTAATCTACTTATTTTTAAGGCCATGCCCTGTTCTCAGTCTTCTCATTTGCGAGTTGGGCATGAGACTATGTATCCCATGTAGGCTCAACAGAGGGTACTGCGTGCATGGCAATGGCACCTAGCCCAGTCCTCAAGGTGACTCACTCTGCGGGTAAGAAGCAGAACCAGGTCTTTGTGACACAAACTCTGTGTCCTTTTTCTGTGATTGCACTGGTGATTAGCTCTTGGTCTACTTCACTGTGCCGATTAATTATTAACGCACCGTGCCTCCTGTGACACACTCACCTCATTCCAGCCAGAGGAGACTTTCGCCATTGTCGGTACTGTCACCCCAAACAGGCCTCCTCTTTTCCTTTTGTTTCTTCTTTACTTGGGAACATCAAGGAAATGTTCAGGCTGGAGATGGGGGCATTGAAGATGGTGCTTGGAGGAGTTCTGTAGCTGAAGATTTCCATCACGGTGGACCGTACGTCTTGGAAGCCTCATAAGGAAGAGATTTAAGGTTATCTCGAAAATAACCAACTAAGCAAACCAATAACTCTAACTGAGTCTGGCGGTGAAGCAAGGGTTTAATTAGGCATTGAGTAATAAAGATTATTGAGAAAGGCACTTACTACATTGTCCACGTGTAAGATAGGATTAGGGAAGTGGTTTTGTTTACAGTAAAAAAAAAAGTACTAGTACAGTAAAAAAAAATCCCTAATAATTGTGGGCATGAGGAATGAATTTGAGAGTCCTGATTGGAACCTGAGGGTTAGATGGCCAGGCCCTGTCCCTCCAGAGTGTGTCTGTGCAGCATAAGGGGGGGAACCAGACCCCATCTCCCAAAGCCGGAGCAAACATGCAACACTAGGACCAGGAACTATAGCTTTCAAAGGGCAAGTGGTGGAAATTCAACCCAAACCAGCTAGAGGAAGAGGACTTGTTCCATTCAGATGACCATGAAATTCATGCATGGCAGCTTGCATCCAGGTACTCAAACAAGATATGTATATGTACACACACACACACACACACACACACACAGACACACACATCTTTGTAACCACACAGTAGTATATATGGTTGACATACTGAGCTGCTCTTTTAGAAAACTCTTTTTGTCTTTCAGGAAAGAAAGCAGGTAAATTCTGTGTTCACCACTTTATACTTGCACACACACAATTATACTTGCGCACACACAATTATACTTGCGCACACACAGCCATAATCAGAGCACAGGCCAGTGGTGTGCTACAAAACCAGCTCTCCTTTTGGGAGGAAAAAAAAAAAACCTTGATTTGTAACATCTGCCAATTGCCATGGTGTCCAATCTCCCATCACCGCCAGTTCCAAGCTCTCCATCCAAGCCAGCTCTAGCACACCCTGCTGGTTGTCCCCAAAGGCACCCAAGCAAAGTTTCTGACAAGAAATGAATTATGCAGTAGGAAAGATACCTGATACCTTTTCTTTCCCCGTCCCCACCCTCTGTCCCCAAGGTAGAAACGCTGGCAGGCTCCCACAAGGGCAGAACAGCAGGCCAGAGAGCCATGTGTCCCCACCTAGAGGCAAATGAGAATGCCTTAAAGAGCCATTTGTCCCCGTCCAGAAGTTATACTCAATTCACCACATGTGGTTTTTTTTTTTTTTTTTTTTTCCTTTGGATGCTGCTGGAACTCATCAGCTCAGAGAGCCACTTAGGAAAACCCCACCCTCACCCCTCCCCCTGCTGCCCAAACCCAGCTCGCCAGAATGTCTCTTTTTCCTCCTAACTTGCTTTGGGCGCTGCTCTAGTTCAGGGTGACTGGCTTAGCTCGGGACTGGGCAATCTTTCCATCAGACTCCCAGGAGAGGTTAGCAGTCACTTAGCTTTAGGCCTCAAAAAGTAGGCTGGGGAAGGAGAGCCTGGCCCGACTAGTTGTTAATATAAAAATAAATGTTAATAACATAAGGAAAAGTTGGCAGGAGGCCTCAGACCTGGTCAACAATTTGTCCTTTCGCCTGATTTTCATAAAAGCAGTTTAACACCAATGGCCCCAGTCTTAAAGAATGACACCAGTGGCTCCAATCCTCCCCCGCCCCAGGCTGGACAGCCGCCACGGGCTCGCTGACTTGGGAGAGAGGTCTCAGCCGTCTTTCCCTCTTCTGCTCTTGGAGACCGAAGTCTTAAAATAAGAGTTCCCTTGCCTTGCCTTGTCTCCTCTGCACATGGACTTCCCCAGAGCTATGTGTGTCTTAAAATTACCCTGCATTGACTCAGATCGAATGCTCATCTGCTTTAACAGCACAGGGCCCTGAACACGAACGGGTTGCTATTTTGTTGTGGTTGTCACTGTTGATCTAGCTTTATTGGGGTACAATTGACAAAAGCTGTAGGTCTGTAAGGTGTACAACTTAATATTTTGATATACCTAGTATTTTCATACATCGTGAAATAATTCACCACTATTACACTAATTAACGTATCCATCCCCTTACATAGTTACCCTGTGTGTGTGTAGAGAGAACACTAAAAATCTATTTTCTTAGCATATTTCAAGCATACAATAAGGTATTGTTAACTCTACAATTAAATACACTCCTGTAGGGACACCTGGGTGGCTCAGTGGTTGAGCATCTTCCTTCAGCCCAGGGTGTGATCCTGGAGACCCAGGATCGAGGCCCCCATCAGGCTCCCTGCATGGAGCTTACTTCTCCCTCTGCCTATGTCTCTGCCTCTCTGTGTCTCTCATGAATAAATAAATAAAATCTTTTTAAAAATAGACTACTGTATATTAGATCTCCAGAATATATTCATCGTGCATAACTGAAACTTGGTACCCTTTGGCCAACAGCTACCCATTTCCCCTTCCTCTCAGCCCCTGGCAACCACCATTCTACTCTCCAGTGCTTTGAGCTGGACTATTTTAGATTCCATAGGTGAGTGAGATCATATAGTATCTGCCTTTCTGTGTGTGTCTGGCTTATTTCACGTAGCATAATGGTTCATTCACGATGAACCTGAACTCCAGGTTCAGGTTCACGATGTTGACGTGGCAGGATTTTCTTCTTTGTTAAGGCTGAATAATATTCCATTGCGTATCTGTACCACATTTTCTTTATCCATTCATCCATTGGCAGACATGTAGGTCCCTTCCATGTCTGTTGTGAATAGGACCGTAATGGACATGGGGGTGCAGGTATCTCTTCAAGGTACTGGTTTCATTTCCTTCGTATGTATACCCAGTAAGTCAATGTGTTTAAAAAGGAGATTCTGGGGGTTCCCTGGTGGCTCAGATGGTCAGCGTCTGCCTTCGGCTCAGGTCATGATCTTGGCATCCTGGGAGCTAGCGCTACATTGTGTTCCCTTCTTGGCAGGGAGATTGCTTCTCTTTCTCCCTCTGCCTCTCCCCCCTCGCTCCTGTGCTCTCTCTTTCTCTCTCTCTCTCAAATGACTGAATAAGATCTTTTAAAAATCCTTAAAAAATTAAATCTTTAAAAAAAATAAAGGAGGTTCTCACTCTGATCAAAATCTAGATTTCTAACTTCTCTTCAAAACCCAGAATAAATGATTTCCTGGGAAATGTAAGTTTCATGACAACATAGACTTTGTTTTGTACACATCCCTAGCTCCAGGATGTAGATCAGTGTCTAGCAGTCAACAAATATTTGATGAATGAATAAATGAATGAGCAATGACAAGGCATGACTACTGTTAGCTGAAACTTAATAGCAGCTGTCCCCTTTAGATGGGGAGTGTGCTCTCCCTTGCATGTTAAGTAAGTGTTTTCTCTCCAGATGAGTTCAGGGTGGAAAAATAGGCTCATATTTTTATGGACTGAATATTTATGAGGCTCCCTTCCCCCCACCACCACCACCAAATCCATATGTCAAAAGCCCTAACTTCCAATGTGATGGTATTTGGAGGTGAGGGGGTATCTTTGGAAAATAAATAGGTTTAGATGAGGTCATGAAGGTAGGGATCCATGATGGGATGACTATCCTTGTAAGAGAAGGAAGAGAGCTTCCTCTCTCTCTATGTGAGGTCCTAGTGAGAAGGTGGCCATCCACAGGCCCAGAAATAAACCCTCATCTGTAACTGAATCTGCCTACACCTTGATCTTGGGTCTCCCAGCCTGCAGAACTACAAGAAATCATGCCTATTGTTTGAGCACCCCCGGCCTGTAGTGTTGTTATGGCAGCTAGAGCAGACTAATATACATATGCTGCTGCCCAGTACTTCCCTTAGCCCCCAGAAGAAGCTGACTAGAGAAAAAATGGGAGTATGTAGCCCTAGCTGACAGCAATGAGTCTGATCAAATCCCACAGATGGGTGGAAGTGTGTTTAAGTAGGAAGTCCCAGCGCTGTACAGTTGCCTTGCCATCCCACCCCCCTCCTCCCTCCTGACCCCCTGGACTGCATTGAGGAAAGTCTTCTGAAGTGGACCTTCTTGGTGATGAGAGCAAAGCTTGTGGGGGAGCTCTGGACTGATTTTTGTCCCCCCAAGAGTCCTATATAGAGTGGGTCCTAACTCAATAAGACGGGCATCCTTATATATTTTTTACATATTTTATTTATTTATTCATGAGGGACGGGGGGGGGGGCAGAGAGAGGGAGAAGCAGGCCCCTACATAGATCCCAATATGGGACTCAATCCCAGGACCCCAGGATCATGACCTGAGTCAAAGGCAGACATTCAACCGCTGAGCCACCCAGGTGTCCCAGACAGGTGTCCTTATAAGAAGAGGAAGAGATACCAGAGAAAAGACCACATGAGGAGGCAAGAATGAAGACAGCCTTCTGCAAGCCCTAGAGGGAGGCCCCAGGAGAGACCAAACCCAGCCACACTTTGATCTCGGACTGCAGGCCCTCAGAAGTGTGAGAGGATAAATGGCTACTGTGGAAGCTCCCTGGCCAGTGGTGTTTGATGTGGGCAGCCTGGACTAAGCCAGTAGGTCAGGGTTCTTTATCCATTAGCAATGTGGACGCCGTGCCTAAAATACACAAAAGCTTTTCAAGTGCTCCAAGACCCGAACAAAGAAAATGTATTGGCTCGAAAATGAAGACTCCCAAATCAAAATAAATTCATATATAATTAAATGTTTACAAAACAATGAGTCAATGTTGACTCAGTTGTATTACTAAATACTTTTATTCTTAACAGAATTCAAAGTGATGGATTCAGAATTCAAAAATTTCAGCAAAAAAAAACCCACCCCCACCCCCACCCCATCACAGACCTCAGAGGTATGGCACCAGTTTGAAAAATATATAGGAACACCCATTCCCTGCCCCCATAATCCCACCTGCCTCCACTGCCAGCTTTACCTCACCAGACGACATCGTGCTCACTTCCTCTACCTTCTAACTGGAGGCCTCCATCTCTTCACTTAACCACCTACTTACTCAACCTGCCTCTCTGATCCTCAGATACAACTGTCCCCTGCCAGCCTCTCCTACCACTCATATTATCCCTAACCCAGGAGCACCCATGTAATACGCCATTCAATCCGAACACCATCCATTCTCTCGGATCCTGCTGAAGCCCACCTTCCTCCACAGTGGTCTCCATCTGACCACCTCATCATGTAAGCATCTTTCCCTTCTCCAAAATATTGGGGTGTTTTAGTCTGAACCACCTATCTAGCAGTCAATTTACAACTGCTTTGAATTTTGCTCTAATGATTTCATAGACATACAACTTGTCTCCTAAACTAGACTCTTAGGCCCTATCTGGCATTGGCGTTGTTTTATTACTTTCTTCCTTGACCCTGGCAGAAAAGGCTCTTGAGCGGAACAAACAGTAAGTGGCTAATGGATTCTTCTTTTCCTATATGACTTATTGCTTCATCTACTTAGATTCCAGCCCTGCTGAAGAGATCCTCATTCTCTATTCATTTCCTCCTCACCAGGGACCTTCTTTCTGTCCCCCATCTGCTTACTTCTGTAGGTCAGAAAATAGTGGGGAATATCACATATAGACTTTTTCATTGAAAAGTGCACAAAGAGATCCAGGACACCTTCCTAAGATCCCAGATTATATGAGGTCCCTAATTTTACTCTTAACCATCTCATATTTGTCATGGTTTGTAGTTAGGTATTTGTGTATTTGTGTGTGGCATTGTGTAACCAGGGTGCCTGTTGCACTCACTGGATTATAAGCCCTCTGAGGGCCAGGAAGGCATGTGCCTTTTTGCCCCCCCATGGTATCCTAAACTCAGCATAAAGCCACATACAAAGGAGATGCTTCCCTACTGTTGTTGAATGAATGAAAGAATGAGTAGAGTCCAGACAACGCACTTTGACAAGTCTTTGCATTTCTTTTTTTTTTTTAAGATTTTATTTATTCATGAGAGACACACAGAGAGAGGCAGAGGCATAGGCAGAGGGAGAAGCAGGCTCCCTGCGGGGAGCCTGATACAGGACTCGAACCCAGGACCCTGGGATCACGGCCTGAGCTGAAGGCAGATGCTCAACCACTGAGCCACCCAGGCGCCCCATGTCTTTGCATTTCTTATAGCCCTGACTGAAACAAAACAAAGCAAACTTTCCCTGCTCTTGCAGACGACACAAGATGTACAAAGAGCAGCTCAACCTCACCTCCCTGGACGCTCCCCTGCAGCTCCGACAGGAGGCCAGCTGGGTCCAGTTCCACCTGGGGATCAGCCGCCGTGGGCTGTACTCCCGATCCAGTCCTGTCGTCAGCCAACTCCTCCAGGACATGAGGCGCTTTCCTACCATCAGTGCTGGTGAGATGCACAGGCTCAGGCGGGATGCATTGACCTTCTCCCGGGGAGGCTGCATAAACCAATTCAGACTGGGCTGTAGCGTAAAATGTTAAAGGGTTGGCTCTGACACTTGATAGGATAAGAAAAAGAAAAACATAGACATTGATCTTTTCCCCTTTGCATGAGATGTTACCATTTTAATTTCATCACGACCCCATCAGAGAGCTGTAAGAAAAAGTGTTTCTGAACACTTAAAGAATGGGGGTTGCTACCATTGACTGAGCGCTTCTTTGGAACCTGACAACCCTCTTTCATACAGAGACGAGACAACGTGGACATTATCATGGCCATGTTACAGGTGGGGAAACTGAGACTCAGAGAGGTGAAGCAACTTGGCCAAAGACACAGCGGTGGTGCTGGGATTCAAACATAGTCCCCCTGCCCCAGGTCTGTGCTCTCAAGTGCTCTAACAATCTAGTCCCCAACAGGGACCAATCTAGCATCAGTCACTCACCGCTGCAGGGGCATCCACTGAAGGGCCAGAGGATGTAGGGCCTGGGATGGAGCAGGATGGAGGCCGCAGGCAGTTGGGGCCCCAAGCCATCCCCCGTTGAATGGGCAAGGGTCCCCCGCTTCCTCACCACCTCCCACTCTGTGGTCTAAACCAGAGTCAAGGGCCCTGGGTGATGGGCTCTCCCAGGAGCAAGGCTGGGCGTTCTCACGGCCTTTCTCTTCCTTTCCAGATTACAGTCAGGACGAGAAGGCTTTGCTCGGGGCATGTGACTGTACCCAGAGTAAGTGGCCCAGCCCTGTGTCTGTCCTATCCCCTCATCGCCACCACCCGGGGAACCGCAGGGCCTGACAGCAACGGGAGGGGCCCACCGTCCATCCCGTGGGGGTCCTGGCTGGAAGTTGAAGGAGCGAGACTCTCTCTGCCTTATCTCTGAGACCTCAACATGCTCTCCACCCACCCACCCACACCAAAGAAAAAGCGCTCAGGAGGGGCTGTAACTAGGGCCCCGCTGGAGAGTGCATGGTCCTGTGCGGCCATCTGCACCATTAACATCATCGGAGGGCTTATTAGGAATGCAAAATCTCAGTCCCTGCTCTGGTTTTCCGAACCAGAATCTGGATTTTAACCAAATCCTCAAGGGGTTAGAGTACATTCATCGGTTTAAGAAGCAGTTGTCCTGGACAGTAGTTGTTTTTTTATTTTATTTTATTTTTTTTTATTTTATTTTATTTTATTTTATTTACTTTACTTTACTTTACTTTATTTTATTTTATTTTATTTTATTTTATTTTTTTTATTTTTATTTTTATTTTTATTTATTCATGAGACACACAGGGAGAGAGGCACAGACATAGGCAGAGAGAGAAACAGCTCCCTGCGGGGAGCCCGATGCGGGACTCGATCCCAGGATCCCCGGGATCATGAAGGCAGACGCTCAACCACCGAGCCACCCAGGCGCCCCTGGACAGTAGTTCTTAAGCTGGCCACACACTAGAGTTCGCTGGAGAGCTCTAAAAAGTACTGAGGACTGCCCTTTACCTCAGAGGGTCTCGGTTCAGTGGCACAAGGTGAGGTCCAGGCATCAGAACTGCAAAGCCCTCCAGGTGATTCTAATGGAGCCAAAATTGAGACCCACCAGGGCAAGTGATGAACAGACTCAAAAAGACAGACCTGAGATATAGTAGCTCCCAGGGGGCTATGAATTGGACATGGTGGTCCCTGGACACCAAGCTCCCTGGCCCGGTAATGAGTAACCTCATCTCTTTGCTTCAATATATTGAACACATAGAAATTCTCATCTGTGTCGTGACATGTTAAAGGTTCAAAGGAAAGGTTTTAGGGCCCGGGGCTTCCCTTTGCTTTAGTTCAGTACTGCCTGCTAGTTGCCATCATATAGAACACAAAGGTAAGTAAGACGTTGTCCCAACACTTTGCCCGGTCCTAGCAAGGCCAGGACAGGGCAAAGCGGGTGAAGTACCCAGAACACAACATATCAGAAGACAGTACTGACCGCAGGGTGAGGTAGGTGCGCCCAGGTGTCTTATCCATCAAAACCCTGTCCCGGCCCAGGTATACAGTCCTAAATAGAAAGACGTCGAGGGGCACCTGGGTGGCTCAGTGGTTGAGCGTCTGCCTTCGGCTCAGGGCATGATCCCAGGGTTCTGGTTCGAGCCCCACGTCGGGCTCCCTGCCCAGCAGGAGGCTCCTTCTCCCTCTGCCTCTGACCTTGCTCATGCTCTCTCTCTCTCTTTCTTAAATAAATAAATAAAATATAAAAGAGAGAGAGATGGAGATAAATTAGTCCAACGGGATGTAACAGGTGGCATAATCAGAACCCATCGGGGTGCCACAGAAGCACACAGGGAAGACTCCAGTTCTTCTTAGGAAAACATTCTGCGGGGTTTTCAGTGAGTGTCTATCTCGGGGAAACTGCATCACTTCCCCCTTTCCCAGGAGAGCAGACAAAGCATTGTTTTGAGCCCCCCAGACACACTCTCCAAGGCCTGACATGCTAGACTTACCCTGGCGGCTTCAAAAGCAAATGCTGGTCTCTGGGGTCTTATTACATAAGAGCAGAAAGAAGAAATCTAGTGGGTTTTTTTTTTTTTTTTGAGTGAACACAGGTTACAAGCCCTGAGGTCATAGGCCCAGAAACAGCGTTAACTCTCCCTTCTCCCCCTCACAGTCGTGAAACCCAGTGGGGTCCACCTTAAGCTGGTTCTGAGGTTCTCAGACTTCGGGAAGGCCATGTTCAAACCCATGAGGTAAGTGACCGTCTTCCTCACCTCCACGTCCAGCTGCGGCAGCCGTAAGGGAGTTTTTGACCAAAAATTAGTAAATGTGGACAGTTTGGGGAGGGGATCTCATCTGATATTGAAGCATATAAAATGCTGGGGAGAAAAAGTTGTGTTCCTTTTAAAAGGGAGTGATCACGGGACGCCCGGGTGGCTCAGTGGTTGAGCATCTGCCTCTGGCTTAGGTCGTGATCCCCGGGGTCCTGGGATCCAGTCCCTGCATGGAGCCTGCTTCTCCTTCTGCCAGTGTCTCTGCTTCTCTCTCTGTGTCTCTCAGGAATAAATAAAATCTTTTTTAAAAAAATAAAAGGGAGCGATCGCAGTGAGCATGCGTGGCTGGTTTAGCCAAGGCTCGAGAAGCAGGCAGGTGGTTCTTTGGTGCACCTGTCAGGTGAACACAGAGCCACCACGTTTGGGCATTACAGGGTTTTTAGGGATTGTTATGGTCAGTCATGGGGGTTAGTGTAGACTCCTAAGTGAGCCCTGGTTAAAGAGAGGAGGCAAAGGGAACATGATGTAGAAACAGGAGACATCAAAGGGAAGCATAAAAACAATGATAAATCTGCAAATCCACCACCCAGCATCAGATCCGTGAGTTGCATTCTCTGAGAATTCTTATCTGGCACATTAGGATGGCTGTGATTTCTCTAAAACTTAAAGCTCATTATACAGCAGGAGAGCCTTGCTTTCCCTTTCCGTACGTGGGGAGGAAAAGCACTCACACTGGCCGTGTTTTATATGCAGGAAAGCACAGGAAGTACCAGCCTACAGCCTCTCCTCTCCCCCCATCACTTACAAACTACAGGCAAAGACTGTTCAAATGAACCAGCTTTCCTCCTGAATAGAATGCAAACTCTCCAACATTGGGTCATAAAAGCCATTTTGTCTATTCTTATGCCATAACGTAAACTGTAATCCGCATTTGTATACAATTTAGTCCAAAGCCAAAAAGCATCATTTTAAGACGTATTTCTCGGAAAGGCATGCATTTTTTTCGATAGGTAATTGAAAGCAAAAAAAAAACATTTGTCCCATGTTAAAAAGGGAAAGTAGAAATTTATCTTTGGATAATATAAATATGACCATAATTAAAGATTGCATTTTTCGTGTAATATATATATATAATACAGGCACCGAGGAATACATCAACGCTTGCCAAAGCCTGAGAGGCACTGATGTAAAAATGGTTTTCAAATTTAAAATCACATCCAGACTTGCCATCCAGAAACAGGGAAATGATGTTTTAGAAAATTCTAAAAGGTGTCGGGGAGACTGCGTATTCTTATGGAGGGAATTCAGGAATTAATATTTGGAGAGGGGGACCCCTGTCTGCTCCCTGGTGCCTAGACATCCAGCGGCGCCGCTAGTGAGAAGGTGGGGGGCATGCCTCAGCCCAGGGACCTGTCCTTGAAATGAGGATGCACCCTGTAAAACAGAACACCTGCTTGTAGCAGCCCTTCACCGTGGTCTCCAGGACTTGTGTTTTTTGGCCAAGTGCACATCACTATGTCTTTCGATCGCTGGAGCTGTGTATTTACAGCTTTCTGCAAAATTATGTGTATTTACATTTGAATTGCTTCTGCAGCCCTCATGCAGTCCCACGCGGCGGATTATAAAAATCATCACAGATCATCACTCTTCCGTGTGTATTAGCAGCAAGGCAAAGTCAACCTCGGGGCCAGAGGCCACGCTGCCCGGAATGATCGGGAGGCAGCTCTCTGTACATACGTACCTGGCCGGCCCATCACACTCGGGCAGGCCTGCTGCTTTTCAGGAATCCATTAGAGATTTTTAAATGTATAAAATCAGTCTCCTCTACACCAGCCTCCCTCAAGCCTCTGGCTGGGCTCCCTCTCAGGATTCCGCTGAGGTTTCTCTGAGGGGACAAGCTCATTTATTACCCCGTCACCCTAAGACCTGGACCTTTTCTGGTCTTCAAATGTCAGTTGCATTAAACCGCATCCCTAGGACACTCTTCCTTTTAGAAGAGCCCAGCCTCCTACCCCACCTCTAACTCTTGACATCTGGGTCTGTGCTACCTCTGGCTGGCTGGCCAGTCCCTCTCTTCTGCTTATACCTGCCGAAGAATGTCTATATTTCTTCCTAACTCAACTAATTTTAAAAGTATCAGCTGCTGGCACCAAAGTGGCTCAGGCAGGAGACTTGGTACGGGGTGTGCCTGCAGGACAAGGTCCTGCAAGAAGCCCGTGAGTCTTCTCCCAGCCAAGGGGGCCGGGGGCTGTCCCTGGCATGTCTTTCCATCATGCACGTGTACATTAAGAGCGCGAAAGCCTGCTTTCTCTTCCCTCCGGTCATGCTTCTCAGCTCTCTCCTCAGGCTCCTCATGAAGTCTGAGTCCAGGGCGTTGATTCCTCCCTTCCTTCCAGACAGCAGCGAGATGAAGAGACCCCCGAGGACTTCTTCTACTTCATTGACTTTCAGAGACACAACGCCGAGATCGCAGCTTTCCACCTGGACAGGTAGGGTTGGGCCCCCGCAAGGACGGACCACCACAGGGCCGCTGGGCAGACCTCAGGTGGGGCCTCCCTGGCACTTCTTCCTTCTGGCACCCTGTCTTCCTCTCTTCCTCGTGAACTTCAGTGGCGCCTTTGAACTCAACACATTTCCCATTTAACCCCACGTCTGAACAACACGAGGCCTCTAAGGTGATGAAATGAATGACCTAGAAAGAGAACCAACCCTGCCAGGCTGCTCAGGCTGCTGCCTTGGACCTGACCTTGCTCTTTGCTCTAGTCTTTTGATTGGAAATGGGAAGAATGCATCCACTCCCATGTATCCCAGGAGTCTTAAGGTTGTGATATGAAAAGGTTGAGGGCAGCCCGGGTGGCTCAGCGGTTTAGGGCCCCCTTCAGCCCAGGGTGTGATCCTGGAGACCCAGGATCGAGTCCCACATCGGGCTCCCTGCATGGAGCCTGCTTCTCCCTCTGCCTGTGTCTCTGCCTTTCTCTCTGTTTCTCTCATGAATAAATAAATAAAACCTATAAAAAAAAGAAAGAAAAGGTTGAAAGCACACTGCTGAACTTCCTCCCCTCCATTGTGCCTGTCGTGGCTCCTCTAGGTGTGTTTTATGGGCTGGCAGTCGGGGCCTGGGAGCTTTTCAGAAATCCGGGATCTCGGGCTCCCCCTGGACCCACTGAATCTGAGCCTGCGTGTGAGCGAGATCCCAGGTCACACATATGCCCAACTGAAGTATGGAAAGCTCTGACCTAGAACACAGGTGGTGGGAAGGCGTGCCCAGGAGGCTTGCTAGAATAAGGATTCCTTCTCCACCCCTCCTCCGGCCTCTTTAGATACAGGTTGGCCCCGGGCGCGGTCGGCTCAGTACTGGCCGGGCTGGGTACGGTCAGGAATGCCATTTCCAATGGGCCACCCTCCGACCCCCTGACTAGTCCTCAGACATGAACAGGGCTTTCTCTCCTGCAGGATTCTGGACTTCCGCCGGGTGCCACCCACAGTGGGGAGGCTAGTCAATGTCACCAAGGAAATCCTGGAAGTCACCAAGAATGAAATCCTGCAGAGCGTTTTCTTCGTCTCTCCAGGTAGAGAACTGGCCAGAGCAATGTGCTGGGGTGAAGAGCATGGCCTGAGCTCCCGCCCTCATTGGGATGGCTATAGGCTGCCCTCAGGCCCTCCCACCCCAGCCCACCTGAGCATCACCCCAGGTGAACTGGGGGTGGGAAAGGTAGTCTGTGAGATGCCAAGTGGCCTGTGTGCACGGGAACTGCCCTGCCAGCCTCCTGGAACCAGATGTCACCTGTTCAAGCAAAGAGCATTCTAGTCACCTGGATGGGATGCAGTGGGGCTGGGTCCCGCACTTTCTCCGCCCTGAGACATCTGAAAAATTGGTACCCAGGATGCTCGGTTTAGGAGCGTTCATGAGCCCCGACGCCGGGGAAAGCAATAGTTTCCTCTTTGGCCTCTTCCCTGGCTGAGCGTTGAGGCTTTCCCTTCCCTCCTGGAGGATTCGGGGGGCGGGGGTGGGGGCAGGAACATGGCATTGCCTCCTTCTCTTAGGCCTCCTCTCTCTCTCCTCCCGCACCCTCCAGCCAGCAACGTGTGCTTCTTTGCCAAGTGCCCATATATGTGCAAGACTGAATATGCCGTCTGTGGCAACCCGCACCTGCTGGAGGGCTCCCTGTCCGCCTTCCTGCCGTCCCTCAACCTGGCCCCCAGGCTGTCTGTGCCCAACCCCTGGATCCGCTCCTACTCGCTGGCAGGAAAAGAAGAGTGAGTGGGCCCCCTGGCCGTGATGCCGTCCCTTGCGCGGGGCTGCAGTCCCTGCACCAAGGCCTTGCAGCCAGCCTGGCTCTCGGATCCCCAAACCCCAGTCATTTCCTGATCTCGTCCGGATCCTGGGGCCAGCTGTGCCTGTTCTCCCCCCTTTAGTTGGGGTACTCAGTCACGAAGAGCCTCTTATGTGCGAGGGGGTACGGAACTGAGAGACACAGGCTCTTCCCTCCAGAAGCTCCCAGTCCTGGGCGGGGGGCGTCAGACCAGTAGCCAGATTATGAAAACACAGTGGCTCCCTTGCTGTAATCCGGAGAAGCACATGCAGAGCCGGAAGGAGCAACACCTGCTCCACCTGCTCCACCTGAGTAAGCCCCGGAAAGCCAAGCCCCAGAGGTGTTCCCCCCACCCCAGGCCCCCCGGGGCCAAGCGCACCCCCTGGCACATGGTAGTACTTGGTTTCTATCAGCTGAATGAATGAATGGGAAGAGAAGTGAACAGGGAAGGGTCCCTGGAGGACACGACAGATCCTAGGGGACCCGCGAAGGCTGAGCCCGAGCCCAGTAGATGGAGGGACAAGGGGGCATCCTAGCAGCCGGAGCTTGGGAGAGAGAATGGGGGCCTTGAAGGGAAGGGGGGCTCTGAATGGTCCAGGAGAACTAGGGGGCCAGGTCCAGGGGGCTCAGTGACAGGAGCTGCAGAGAAGCAGGTGAGGGACAGGTGGCCTCCTGCCTCACCGCCTCCCCTCCGGCCCACGGTAACCCAGCCCAGCAGAATGGATGCTCAGGACCCAGAACCTTCTTCTCCCCCACGTGGAGTCTGCAGCCTGCCACGTGTCTTTGCCCCGGGGCCCCCCATGTACCCAGCTACCTACAGCCTGCAGGCCAGGAGCTGCCGGGAGCCCGGGCTGGGGTGAGGGAGCCGGGACTTGGGGGGCGAGGGCAGGTGTGAGGAGGGCCCCCAACACCTCGCCATCTTGGCTCTTCCAGCCCCAGGACTTCTTCTCCCCCTCAGGTGGGAGGTCAATCCGCTTTACTGCGACACCGTCAAACAGATCTACCCGTACAACAGCAGCAACCGCCTCCTCAACATCATTGACATGGCCATCTTCGACTTCCTGATAGGTAGGTCCCCGCTGGGGCACTTGGTGGCCCTGGCCCCGGCTGTTGGGCTGGGATTCGCCGTGACCTTGGGCAACGAGGCAGAGCCTGGACTCTGAGGCCCGAGGAACCTCGCACGACCCACGGCCTCCAAGTGCCAGAGGCCCCAGAGGACAGAGGTGAACGTGCTCCCCTGGTCAGAGGGCACCTCACTCAAGGCTGGCCCCCAGGACCCAGGTTTCCACCAGGTGAAAACCGTCCACACGAGGGTCTGTTTGTTCCGTTGGCTTCCTTCTCCCTCTGCACCGTCGCTGATAACCGTGGGAAGCGTGGGGCCCTGGGTTCAGATTCCTGACAACTGCGAACAGGCCTCCGTGCCCAGGGAGGACGCAGACGTCCGAAGCATCCGCCCTCCTTTACAGGAAATATGGACCGGCACCATTATGAGATGTTCACCAAATTCGGGGATGATGGGTTCCTCATCCACCTTGACAACGCCAGAGGGTAAGCGTCCCAACACGGCTCTCCCGGCCGTAGCTGCTCAGGACAACCCCGAGGCCCCCCGAGAATGAGGCCCTTGCATGGTCACCTTCCCTGTGTCCTGGCCCGACTTGGTCCAGTTCCTCTTTCTCCTGATCTTTGCTAAGTAACGCTGGATTCTCCTCCAACCCGAGAGCATCCTGGTGAGACAGACTGATGTTTCCCACATTTCTTTACTCAGTGCTTCAGTCTGGGGGGCAGAGCGCATGGCCCATCCTCAGTGTCTGGCCCCCTGTAGTTAGGGAATGAATGAATGAGTGAATGAAGGAAGGAAGAAGGAATGATGCTGGCACAGAGGCTCTTGGGAGCTGATGGACAAGGAGGGGGCTGGAGAGGCAGCTTCCATGGCCCCTGGCACTTTACCCCGCGCTGTGAGTCCAAACAAGGCTGAGGGAGAGGAGACTGGAAACCATTAGGAGGGAAGTGCTGCAGGCCACCCTGAACGCCCATGTCCCCTTCCAGGTTTGGACGACACTCCCAGGACGAACTCTCCATCCTGTCCCCGCTGTCCCAGTGCTGCAGGTGAGCCTCCAGCTCCAGGGCAGGTGGCAAGGTGACTCTCCATCCCCCCACAGCCGAGCTCAGAAGGTCTCAGTGTTCACTGGGCTAGGACCCCCAGTGGGTAGGGGAGCAGGAATGACCTCATTTCTTGTCCACTGACAGAATTTTCCCCGGCAACCCCCATCTCTCCCATCTGTCAGCAGAGGATGAATGAGGACTTTTTTAAACCCTTCAGTCGCCAACTTTAATCTCGAACCCACTCAGAGAAGAGCTCACCCTTACAGAGCCTGATAGTCTTTGACACGACTAATCAGATTCCCTGCTTCGCTCAGCACTTAACATAAGCTCGTAAATATTACTACTTGCTCACCATCTAAGTAAAATCCTGATTAAAGCCCCATAAACTGGGGACGCCTGGCTGGCTCAGTCGATAGAGCATAAGACTCTTGATCTCAGCGTCGTGGATTCAAGCTTCACGTTGAGTATAGAGATTACTTAAGAATAAAATCTTTAGGGCCACCTGGGTGGCTCAGTCAGTTGAGCATCCAGCTCTTGGTTTTGGCTCAGGTCCTAATCTTGGGGTCATGGGATCAAGTCCCAGGTCTGGCTCTGCACTCAGCACAGAGTCTGCTTAAGACTCTTCCTCTCTCTGCCCCTCTCCCCTCAAAAGAAATAAAACTAATCTTTAAAAAAAATTTTTTTAATGAAAAAAAATCTTTTAAAAAGTCCCACAAATTCGTGTCAGATTGAAAGGAAGTCCTTTGACCTTTGGCCACCATTCGCTAGAGAATGTCTAACCCACTTCCATACCTCTCGAAGTCAGGCTTGTGAAATGGCCCGCCTGCTCCGAGCTAACTAGAAATACGTGCTGCGTGCCTAGCAAAACCACCTCATTTATTTCTAGCTGGAAAACTGAGCAAAGCAGGTTCTTTTTCCACTTTTCGGCTCATTTAAACGTGCCTCCCTCCATCCCTCCCTCTCCTCCTGAGTAGGACAGGCAGTGGTTATTGATGACAAGTCAGACAATTAAGCGGCTTACACATCTGAGTGCAAGTCAAGATTCTCACATAAAATGAAATCAAAATCCTCAAGTCGAGATTGGTTCCACCCCATTTCCATCCAATAGTCTGATACAGAGAAATATTATAAAGTTGGCAAGAAAACAGCTTAGAGGTGGAGGGTATCTATGGCTTTTGAGATGGCAAATATCTTCATCATTTCACCTACCAGAAACTTCTCTCAGCGGCTTTAAATCTCAAGATGTTGTGAACAGGTCACTTATTTCCTTTTCCCCAGTTTTCATTCACATGTGCTTGAGGAAACACTGGGGGAGAGAAGGCTCCCAGAACAGCTACGACAGCTGTTTGTGGGGAAAGTTGAGGCAAGCCTTTTCTCTTCACATTTACTTACTTGCCTCCTCTGACTCTCTCCTTCCAGGATAAAGAAGAAAACGCTTTTGCACCTGCAGCTGCTGGCCCAGGCCGACTACAGACTCAGTGACGTGATGCGGGAATCTTTGCTAGAAGACCAGCTCAGCCCAGTCCTCACAGAGCCCCACCTCCTGGCCCTGGACCGGAGACTCCAAATCATCCTACAGACAGTGGAGGGGTGTGTGGAGGTCCATGGAGAACAGAGTGTCATAGCCCTTGACTCAGCAGAACAGTCAGCCCTGGACTCTAGCCAGGCTAACTTGACAAGCTAAGGGCTGGATGAAGCCAGATTTCGGGAACTGTACCTGGAGCCAGCAGTGGACTCTTGGGGGTGGACCACTGCTTCCTTGCGTCCCTGTCCATGCTGGCGGTGCTGGGTCATGAGCTCTGGAAGAGGCAGGGCACTGGGATGATTCCACAAGAAAAAAAGAAGAGGGACCCACTCAACTTTCTTCCTTGGTGTGTGGCTTCTCTAGTGGAACTCCCTCTTTCCCAAAAAGCACTGCTTCATCAAGGCCACAGACCATCCATCTCCTGAGCCCACCGGGCAATCTGGATATGAGTTGGGCTTGGAAGGATTGGAAGCCTTGTCCCAGAAAAAGAGTAGAACAAATAAAATTAAAGGACACCAATGGACACCTAGCTGACCTCCAGATCCTTATTATATCTACAAGGATCATTTCTGATCCAGATAAAACATCTGGCATCTCACGAGGAGACAAAAAAAATATCTAAAAATGGTTAGCTCTCAAGCTGGTTCAAAGTAGACTTCACACTTTCTATGTATGTCCCAGTCACCGTGGCCCAAACTGAATATAGTAATCCCTTACTGATCGGTCCCAAAGCAAGCTCTCAAAAATGTTATTATGAGGGATAAAAAATAACATAGGGATTTGCTCAGAATATCTCAAAGGGGATGTTTTCAATCTGAAGAGTATTTAAGTATCAACCAAAATAACATCAAGTATGTCAAATTTAGCCTCCAGCAACAATAGAAGGAGTTGTAATGAAGGGAAAACCAGGGTAGTCTGGTTGTACAAGTAGAAGATGGAAGAGCATAGGAAGGAGCCTAGCAGGTGCATGAGCCTGGACTCAGGCAGGAGAGAAGCCAAGACCTACCAGAGCCCACCCACCACAATCCTCTTTCCCATAAGGTCCCAGAACAGTAGTCACCCACCGGCCTCCAAGAGAAGCAGGAGGCTCTGAGGTCCGACACCCTAGATGCCCCACCCCTGAGTTGCATTATCAAAAAACGACTAAATCAAGTTGACTTTTTAAGATTCTATTTATTTGATTGAGAGTGAACAAGCACGAGCAACGGCAGAGGGAGAGGGAGCAGACTCCCCACCGAGCAGGGAGGCCTACGCGGGGCTTCATCCCAGGACCCCGAGATCATGATCTGAGCTGAAAGCAGACGCTTCACTGACTGAGCGCCCCCTCACAGGTGCCCCTCAAGTTTCGAAGCCGCTCTTAAAAATGGCTGTGTTAGGGATCCCATCCCCTCAGCCTTCTCCCTACTGACTTGCCAACATCTGAGACGCCTTCCATAGGAGGCTTGGTTTCTTTTTTTGTAATTCATGTCTGAAAACCCAAATGATAGGAATGTATTCACACTATAGAGCAATTAGTCAGTCAACAAGTAAAAATGGCTGATATCAGCACATCCACTTCTCTGAGAAAGGCCAGAGGCTCAATTCTACAAGTGTGTCTGTGTGTGTGTGTGTGTGTGTGTGTGTGTGTGTGTGTGTGTAGGGGGGATGTTGAACGAAGCTGTCGGTGGGTACCAGGTCCGGCACCGTAGAGGTCGTCCAAGCCCTGACAGGACAAGTTAACACGGGTCTTTCTGACCCACCGGGTACCCCACATCACTGCTGCATTACCTCGGACCCTATGTCTCCATGACAGTAACATCAGAGCCACTCACTGAGCTCTTCCCACACAGAGAATCCCTTACCTCCAAGGTACACAGAAAAAAAAAAAAAAAAAAAACTATCTCACAAAATCATAAAATATAATGATTTAAACCTACTCCCAAGTGTTCTTTTCATAATACAAAAACCTGAGAGTACTTCAATGCGTGAAGTTATGTTTATGTAAAAAAAAAAAAAAAAAATCAACCCTTTAGTAGAACCTTCACCCCAGAGGCTTCCATCACTTGTGGGCTCTACTGTTGCTCAGGGCTTCCCACTTCACGAACTGTCTCCTACTTTAGGTGGAGGGACCAGATAATTGCACACAGAGGAATGGCAGAAAAATATTTAGGCAAAGACACTCAAAGAACAGCACTTGAATGGTCTGGCATATCAAACTGTAGAGCCTAAGGAAGGTAAGCCACAGCTCCATCCCAAACCCAGCCACGTCTAGGACAGTGCGCTGGTTTTCAAATGGCCTACAATAAAAATTGTGGTGTATTTTAAAAGGGTTAATAGCATGGAGTTTGATCACAGTATGTAAAGTACCAAGTTACCTAATTTATTACTTCAACACCCCATTATTTTTCACTAATGCAAAGATTAAGACTCTATCATTTGTTTAAAAAAATACCAGAAAACAAGACTCCTTTCTTAGAATGGTCAGCTTCTCCCAACATGTCCTTTTTCGTTGACTTACCATAACACAAAAATTCTCCTGTCACTCTGTAACAACCGTTCACTTTACTACTGACAATGTAGTAGTAACAATGAAAAGTGTACAGTACGTAAATTGGTAGGGAGAGGGGTTTGAAGGAATTTGTTTTTGCCTACCCAAAAGCCAGGACAATCTGAGTTTGAAGACTGTTAAATGTAGTTGGTCCTCTTATTTGGGGTAATTTTATAGTCTATGAAGTCACCATGGACATCAAATTAGTGGAGACTGAACCATTTGCTCCTAGAGGAAATAAAGGGTTTAGATTCCCGTGAAGCTCTAGTTACAATTCTGTAAACAAATCAATACACAATCCTGTCTTACGTGTTAAGGTGTGTTAAAGACACCATATTACGTATCATTGTTTTACCGTAAGTTCAGGGCGGCCCAGCACATAACCCAGGCCTTAAAGAAGCTAGTTAAAACACCTGTTTGCTCTACAAGACACACGATCACAGCCTCCTTGGCCTTAGGAACACTACCCGGCACTTTATCCCTACACTTGGGGGCCATAGTAAATACCAACATCACCAGCAGAAAGCACAAAAAAATGCCAGAGCAGCACTAGATAGACCATGAGCTGGGCATCTGATGGCAGCAGGAGAGCCAGAACCACAAAGCAGGCAAAGCTGTCAAAGTCAGCTAGGCACACATGCTTTGGGAGAATCAAAAGTCTCTGCTGCTCCGCTCGTGTCTGAGAATGACGGGGGAAGTGCTCTGAGTACTGACTGGGGGGTTACTAATACCTTTAAGCAGGTAGGCAAATCCACAGAATTCGCAAATAAAACCAGGACTAAGCCGAACTCCTTGGACATGAACTGAGATGATAAAACCAGTGCTCTCCATCTAGTGGTGACTTTGGGAATCACAAAGCTACGTAAGCTAAATTGGCAGAACGTGTACAAAATGAAAAAACTACACTCATTAGTGGTTTGAGTTTTAGGTGGACTCAGGATGAAGCCAGAGCTCTGAACTTAATGTTAACAAATTTCACCAATAAATGTACACAGGAATACTGATTTCTATGCGAAAGCTCCACAGAGTAAGAAGGGAGAGATTCAAGACTCTCCTTTAGAATCTCCCATCTATGGCCTTTACTGATAGTGGCATGACAGCTACTTTGGGGGACATATTAAAGGTGAGCTGGCCCTGCCTCTCAATGTTGTTCCAGCTCATCTAGCAATATACAGCCAGGACTGAACAAAAATACAAAAAGATTCAGTTATTAATTTGTGATTGTGGAGATAAAGCAGTATTAAGAAAACAAACAACATGCCACTTCAATTTTAAAATGTCAATATTGGGGTGCCTGGGTGGCTCAGCGGTTGAGCCCCTGCCTTCAGCCCAGGGCGTGATCCTGGAGTCCTGGGATCGAGTCCCACATCAGGCTCCCTGCATGGGGCCTGCTTTTCTCTCTGCCTGTGTCTGCCTCTCTCTCTGTCTCTCATGAATAAATAAAATCTTATAAATAAATAGTCAATATTGAAGTCATTAAAAAACAAACAATTTCACATGAGCCAGTGTTTTAGAAGGAGAATGAAACTAGAACCAGTCTAGTCAATCCAAAGAAGTTTTCTTCGGTTCTAATATATGGTGATGCTAAATGTTCCCCGTCCAGTGGGCTGAGGGGAAGGGCCTACTGAATCCTGATAAAGTGCACCTGTTACAAAGGAGCACAAATTCAAGAATGTTCTAGAACAGGAACATCTCCAACCTCACTGGATGTGAAGGATTTAGTACCAATAAACTAATGAGTATAACTTAATCATCTCAGAAATCTGAAGAATATCAGAACTAAGACTTACTGAATGTAAAGTATACCCAAGTAAGCATGCCCAAATACCCAAAGGCATGTATTAAATTTAAACCAGAGTACGCTGATCCAGAAATGACTTTTCCCAGAAGTCTGGGAAAGTTCCAAGACCAGAGAACCAGTCTGTCTCTAATAAAAAGGAAACTTTTTTGGCTTTTGATTTCATCTTCTCCTTCTATTATACAGTAAAGAGATCTGCTTCAATTCAATCATGCTTTAAGTAAGGATCTGAGATTCATTCTTTGGAATGGGTTGGAAAACACAAAACAAACATTATTCTTTCAAATACTAATCCTGTAATTGCCTCTTGATTTTCATTCCTGCCCACCAGATTACAAATCTCTGGGGGAAAGGGGGAAGAAGACAAGAAGGAAAGGAGAAGAGGAAGAAAAACTGATCCATTTTAGAATTTAAATTATTTAATCTTTTTTTATTATACTTAACCTACTGTTAAGACAATCTATAACAAAAAGAATAGAGTATATTAGCACACACAGTATAATCAGACTAGTAACCAGGAAACGATACAAAATGGTCCTTTGGCCATCTATACTTTCTAGAGCAGTAGATCACTTAAATTCACTTACCACTCCCAGAAATAATGCCTTCTAAAGCCCTGAATATCAACTAAGACAAATTATGCCAATTGTGATTTCTCACATATACTCAGATTGCACAAGAGAAAGCTTTAAATGTGATTATTTTTAAATTTAGACTTAAAATTCCTTAGATTAAAAACTACAAAAGGGAGTAAACAGCAAGCCAAATGATTTAAGAGCAAAACTCATTTGAAAGCATTATATGTATCTAAATGTACATGAACATGATTATATACATATATGAAAACTGTGCAAATTTATGGCATTCTAAATAATTCATTTAAGTACAGTTTTGGCATTTAAACAGGTCAAATCAAGCTTTAAGCTAATAAGAACATAACTTTTATTTTTAATTTTTTAAATAGAAAAAGGTAGCTAAACACAAAGTACAGATCAGAAAATCCTCATTTAATACAGATTTTGAAAAAATAAAAAAATTTGTAATAGGTGGCTATCTCACACTAAAATGTAAAATACCTCTTTCCCAGATCTATACTCCAAACTTAGTAACAACCTAAAGACTGTTTAAATCTATGAAACAATCTACCATGACCAATTTAAATTACCCGGGAAAGGGTAGGAGAGGGGATTAATGATCAGGGCCAGTTGCACACAGATGGAAAAATGCTTGCAGTCACTCCCAAATAGAATCCTACATTACATATAAATCACAATGAAAATAAAAGTGCCTAACGTTATAGAACTGTGAGATTTTGTTTAAAAAAAAATCAATAATAATAAAAATAAACCGCTGGGTATCATTGGTGCACATGGAATAACGTAACACATAAGGATGATAAGGCTGGAAAATACGGAAAAACAATTAAGACTCGAAACACAAGTTTATTTTTAAAAAACCAAAAAAGTTTGCCAGAGAAATAAATGCTCAATAGAAAAGCAGGACTTTCAGCAGGATGGCCTTTAAGACCAATCTGAAACAACACGGACACACCCTACCCCACCCCCAACCTATCACAAATTCTAGTTGATGTAAAAAGAAGGGAAAAAGGTAAAACCAAAGTAAAACACTTCTTCCCAAATCTCATGTCCCAGTGAATTTAGTGGGACAGAGTCCCCAACACTGAACTTTGTCCCCCTGGCATTTCTCCTTTACCAACATCACCTCCGTTCTTCTGTTAGGACATCTGTTCCATCTATCCTGTCTACTCCCAGGAAACCCAATCTCCTGGAGCCAGCATTTAATGAACACAGGAGAGAACCCTGGAGTCAAATGAAGGATATACATTTCGCCAAAAGCTCTAAGTTAACAACCAAGAATGCAGACCTCAAATTCTTATTCTCAATTCAGCATCTGGTTATCAATATTTGGCACTCGCTGGAAAAATAAAGGTCTAATCAGAATTTTGGAGCTGAGGCAGATGTGGTTAAATCCTAACTCGGTTATCTGCAGTCTATGATTTGGTTTCAAGCTCCAAAGGCAGGCACAGGTAGCCACACCCACACGCTTCAGAATTGGAGGAAACACTAGTAACAAGATACAAAAAAAACCAGGCGGATGAGCTTGACAAAAATTCTGGTTAAGAGGAAAAAACAAAAAAAGAAGAAGAAGAAAAGAATTCGACAAATCATATCCATCCAATAATTAGCAAAAATGGGCATTTTTCCACCCTTAAACTAGTTTAAATACAGGCAGATGTCTTTCTACTCTACTAAGATTTTTCTAGATCTGTTTCTCCTCATCCTCAGAGCTTAATGAGAAATCATTTATTCTATAAAGAAACACAGCATATATGGCCACAGTCTAAAATATGCTTATGATAACCGGAAAATTAGGTCACTTAAAAAAAAAAAATCTTGCACTGTTACACCATTACTCTACGGTAATTCACGTGGTGCAGGGATGCGCCCTCACCAGGAAGCAGGGCCCGCGCTGCCTAGGTTGAACACTAACACTGCACACAGAGAAGCAGTAACAGCAAAGTCTCCACAGAACTCTTTCTATTTATTTAACTGTGTAGGAGCATTCAGTCAATGCTCCAAATTAAAAACGGTGCAATAAAAGCAACTTTTAATATAAACAGACGAGAAGCTGCGGTACCAGCGGCCACATGGCGCTGCGAAGAGGAAGAGAAAGCAGTCTGCAGGAGGGAGGCCTGGACTTGGGGGTGGGGGGGGTGGGAAGGGAGGCACAGGAGGCCCATCTCAGACAGACAGCGACACAAAACTGTTGTACTGCTGGATGTTTCGTTTGAGGATATCTGAGCACGGGCCAAGAACGCGTTCGAATCTGGGTCGGTCCAGCTTCACACACTTCAAGGGGCCACGAGCCACCACCGTGGCAGCACGAGGACGATTCATCAGGAGCGCAATCTCACCTGGTGAGGCGAGAAGACAAGAGGAAGGCCTGGTGAGCATCGGGTGTGTGTGTGGGGGGGGGGGGGCGGGGAACGCTCACACAGGGGCGCACTTCTGACACCATTAAGAAAACAATTACTTATTTGTCCTATTTGTCCTAATAACTCAATAACTTAGGCCACATGACATCTGCACTTTAAAAAAACAACCAACCAATTGATAGATAGGAGACAGTCACTTGATTATTAACAGGGTCAAGGTCAAAATCTCATAGGCTCTCTGAGAGCCAGGAAGGAAAACAATTAAAATATAAACTTTGGAAGAAAGACAAAACTAAGTCTATGCTATCTCACTGAGAGGAGACTTAGGCTACATATTTATTTCAAGAAAATGCACATACCAAAATAATCAGAAGGCCCCAATCTTCCCACTTCAACAAACTCTTCATTTTCTGACCGACGCTGTAGCACAGCAGCTGAACCCTATAATAAAATCACCAAAACAGCAAAACAAATACTTTCAAATCCAGGGTGACATTTTAAATATCCTATGCAATTTTGACTACTTTGTTAAAAAAAGAAGGAAAAAAAAAGGACTCAGCAGGCATTTCAATCCTCCTGCCCACGTGAAAGATAACCAAGTCCCGCCAGGAGCTTTAAACCCATCTATCCAGCAGCTGCTGCTGGGAGGTTCTCCTCATCACGCTAAGAACCCTAACAGGTTCAGACTCAGGTTAGCAAACTACAGCCAGAGAGCCAGACCCAAGATCACTACGTATTTTTATAAATAAAATGTTATAGGAACAATACACCAATTCATGTACACACTATCTATGGCTACTTTTGTACTATGATGAAGAGCTGAGTCTTTGCAACAGAAACCCTATGGCTCACAAAAACCTCAATGACTTACCAACTAGCCCTTCACAGAGTCCCTCGACTCCTGCCTTAACCAATTAGCATCCACTGAGCCACATTCAAAGAAAATCTGCCCTTTCGCTCTACTGGCGGGCAAGAACATCTATCTGCTATACGCTTCCATGAATTGTGAAGATATAAAACACAGTAACTGTCAGAATTTAAATACTTGCTTTCAATCCTTGTTTGCCAAATAGTCCAGATATATGATTTTAACAAGGATGGTAAAGAACTGTACTGGTCATGCTAAACAGTTGAGTTTACTTTGGCTTGTGTGATAAGTAGAGTAGGCTATGACTTCCTGAAAGCCCTTCTGACTCAAACCTACTTAAAGTGTGGTGGCCGGGCAGAAAACCAAACAGCACCACTTCAAATTTTTAATAAAATCATCAGGTATTCTTAAAAAAAAAAAAAAATGAAGCTATAAACCAGAATTAGCTTCTTTATTCTCTCTTATGCTATACAAGCTTTTTTTTTTTTTTAAGGATCCAGCGCAAACGCCTTTACCTCTAAAATAATGAAGAACTCATCCCCTGGTTCTCCCTGTACCACAATCTTCTGCCCGTCTTCAAACTGAACGGGTTCCAATGCATCAGCTACCGTGAGACGTTCCCACTTGTCCAGAGATTCTGAAATGCAAGAATCAAAAAGAATTTCTCTACATTAGTTGTCACTGCTAAAAATGCCAAAACAAGACTACAAAGAGAATCAGACAGCTGTGCCCACATCCAATAGTCCAGTAGTGTTGCGGGTCAAACATGGCACCTCTCCTCAATTACCTCACTTCTCAGCAAGATCCTATTACTTACAGGTAACCCTTAGATCCTTACTTCAGGAGTCCAGTGGCCAGGTTAATTTATATCAACAGCACTCAATGGTAAAGGAATAAAAAAATGTAATCATTAAGTCCTCCTAAATGCAAATCAAACCTACAAGATATACAAGACCCAAAAGTCATAGTGTCACCAACCATACCATTCCAAAGGTTCGCAGCAATAACTTCTCTATTTAAATCCTAAGTTGAATGTATTTATGAAACCAACGAGGAGGACTAGACAATAATTTCAGTTCCCAAAGGCCAAACTAAAACTCAAGTCACTAAGTAAATGTAACCCTTTCAGAAAAAGGGAAAAGGTGCATTGGGTTGAACAAAACCATAGCAGCAGATGATTACTTAAGAATCACCACCCCCCAGGAAAGAACAGGTTGCAACAGCTTTCTAAGGCCACGAAACAAAATTCAACTATCTCCTATTAATCTGCTTTAGTCTAAACTTCACCAAACTTCTAGCACTTTTTCAGAGAAAGCCAGAAAATGACACCTAATCTTTCTATCAGAGAAAAGGCATTCTCAGCAACAATCACTTTCCTGAACCAATAAACTCATCGACAGACAAGAGACACAGATATCATAGGAGGAATGACTACCAATGTTTGTCATCAAAGAAGGACACTTTTAGCCTTCCTGTCTCTCCCAGAGGGATGAATAAGTAGCACGTAATTCCAGAAAGCTTTTCCCAGGTCCACCATTTCCAGTTTTAATAGGTATGTCACATACTAGCAAGTTAAATACACTGTAAAACTACTTCTAACTTCAATTTTGTATCCTATATATTTTGCATTACTATTAATTAATTGGGAAAAAGTGAGTTGATAACCGGAGCAGTTCTTATGTAATACAACAGGTTCTCCTTAACTGTTACCAACACTTCAATGATTCTCCATGCAATCTTCCCAAACTCACCTAAAATAGATACTTTACTAAGAAACTCCTCATACATCTTCCGCTTTCTCAGAGTGCTTCCCTATAAATGAAAAAAAATTACAAGTCACCTCAAAAATGTGTAATTATCACATAATGCTATGGAACAATAAACATTAAGTGTTAAGTAAACAAAAATGTCAAACCTTGTTGCCACTTCCTGATACAGGATTTTTTTTCTTCAGGTTGGTAATAGTAAATCCTCTGTTGAACTCAATAAAAACCTTAGTAACTTGCTCTTAAAGGTAACACCAGGCTGGGGGCACCCAGGTGGCTCAGTTGGTTAAGAGTCTGACTTGATTTTGGTTCAGGTCATGGTCTCAGGGTTGTGAGATTGAGCCCCAGGTTGGGCTCCATGTGCTAGGCATGAAGCCTGCTTGGGATTCTCTGCCTCTCCCTTCTCCTTCCCTCCCCACTTAAAGGAAAGAAAAAAGAGTAACACCAAACATATGGCCAAGGAAGGTGATTAATACCACCAGTTAGTGAAATACCAAAGAATCAGTTCTCAAAAAAACCAACCAACATAAATGTGTGACTATAGCTGAATATATTTCCAGCCCAGGGTTCTTCCCCACAACCCCAATCCTTCACAGAGGGAAATAAAATTGCTACCACTTATATACCTCCCACCAAAAACCGTGCCATAGCCCCAAACCTAACCAAACTGTCTTATCTGTAATGTTTGTTAAATATATCTGGGAGAAGGAGAAGGGTAAACATAGTCCTCTGTAATATCTTTACATGCACATACATTACTTATCTATACATACACATGCCCAATACAGAGTATATTCGAAGTACGTCCAACCGCATTGTCAAATAGACTGATTGATAGGCACTGCATAAATTTACAGAAATCATTCAGGATGACTAATGCCATTAGCTGGCACTTAGACATCTAAAGCTACCTTATAAATCTGTCACAAAGTTCTCAAAAAGTCTATTACCAGCAGATTGTTCCGATGGGTTTTATGACTGTTTACTCATTCAGTGAGAGGGGACATTTGCACTACTGATAACCCACTTGCAGCTGAGGGAAGCCGATTACCTTCTGAATGGCTTTAAGTCACTTTATGCACTTGGAAGTAGCACCTGTCAAGCTATCTCAAAAGCAAAGATAAAGTGAAGATGGGCAAAGGGACAGACTTCCAATGAGCTGACCATTACACATGTCACAATGTTTCCCCATGCTTTTTTTGGCCAGACGTTTGTTCTATAAGATCTGGTGATATTACTCAAACGTTAGGTACACGGAATGGAATTCTAAATCACACTCTAAAAACCTCGCCGTCTCACCATGAGGATTCTTCTATAGCTGTCTCGGTCGATACCCCACAATTTCACGTTTGTCTTTGCTTTGACTGTGGCTGCTCTAGGTGTTCCGTAGATCAAAGCAAGTTCCCCAAAGCTCCCTCCTTCCCCAACACTGGTTGCCCATTCGTTGTTGACATAGACCTAAAACACAAATGATAATCAGTTTTTTCTACATATTAAAAACCTGTAAAACTTATTTCTAAGGGGTCAGAATCCTGAATTTTGTTCAAAATACAGAATATATTATGTTTTTATACAGCAGAGCAAAACAGTTAATGTCTAACAGTGAGTTAAATAAACCCAGTGTCTCTGATTTCCCTGGTTTAACTACCTAATAAGAAAAAGTTCCCATAGAGATGATCAGGGCAAAAAGGTAAACTAAGCATTACCAACCACATATATTTACAGAGTGACTATGTTAAGCAATCTCACCTGCAGAAGGCATTGAACTAACAATCCTCTGACAGCAATGCTGTTATTATCTGCATTTCACTTGTAAACAAGACTTCCAGAATCAAGAGAGCTGTACCAAGTCTCAGTGCTAATGACCAGGTAGGATGGAGCCCCTCCCTTACATCTGTCTTACCACATAGCACACACACATATGCTTCAACCGTGACTCCAGCAAACATTTAAACCGAGGAGCAACTGGGTGGCTGTTATATGTCCATCTCTTGATTTAGGCTCAGGTCATGATCTCAGGGTTGTGAGACAGAGCCCTGCATCAGACTCCACACGGGCATAGAGTCTACTTAAGATTATCCCTCTACCTCTGGTCCTCCTTCCCCCACTCTCATGGATATGCAATGTTTTCTCTCAAAAAAAAAAAAAAAAAAAATATTAAACTGAATGTCTAGCTAAAGAAATTATCTTCAGTAAAAGTTTCTGTCATTAAAATATTTAGCAAAAGACGTTGATGGAATTTGACATGCAAGGGTTATAACAGCCCTTCAGAAATTCTTAATAGTAATAAATATCAATATATTAACTTCTAAGATTATCAATCTATTTTTGCTATTATTAAATCTTACATCCATCTCTCCTTGATCAATCACATAGAAGTTATCTCCCTCATCACCTAAAAGAGAATAATAGAGTTAGATTGGCAACATAAAAAAAAAAAAAAAACACACACACATCAGAACTACCAAATTAATGTAAAATAATACATTTATTTTATAGAGGTACTGAGAGAAAAGTGTGTTATAAATTAACACAATCTTTCAAGGAAAAAAAAAAGTCCAGCAATATATTTTTAAAGTCATAAGACTGATCAATTTTTTTAGTCATCTCATAGTGAACAGCTCTGAAAAATAACTTAAAAAAAAAAGCTACATGTGAATAAAGATTTTAAGTCCTACATCATCTGTAACAACCACAAAATAAGAAACAATTCAAAGAGCAAGTAACGAAATATTAGACTGTCACTAAGCTGGAAAATACATGGATTATGGAAACCTACGAAAATATCAAGAATTTTACAAAGTGGGGGAATACCCATAAGGTTAGATCCATGTCAGTGTACAGGGCAAAAAGGTAAGAAATAGTAGAATGTGGGTGCCTGGGTGGCTCAGTGGTTAAGCATCTGCCTTTGGCTCAGAATATGATCCCCTGGTCCTGGGATGGAGAACCACATCAGGTTCCCTGCAGGGAGCCTGCTTCTCCCTCTACCCATGTCTCTGCCTCTCTCGTGAATAAATAAATAAAATCTTAAAAAAAAGAAGAAACAGTAGAAGACACGAACCCTTATAAATACATGGGCTGTATGATTAAAAATGCAAGTGCTTTGCTACTTCCTACTATATAAGTGATTAATAATCAACATAAAAGATACAGGAAGTATATATGGTTCTGAACTCCCACACAACATTCAAAATTAAAATGTAAGAATATCCTTTAAAAGTTACTATAAACAAAACTGTATCAGTTACTAGAGAAATAGTAGCCCTTTAGGAAAAGTGTGCCTTTTAGCTCAAGGATTTTAACTTAAAGAAATAGGGTCAATTAAGATGATCATGATTATTATCTTTTTTTTTTTTTTTTTAAGAATTTATTTATTCATGAGACACAGAAAGAGAGAGAGAGAGAGAGGCAGAGACACAGGCAGAGGGAGAAGCAGGCTCCATGCAGGGAGCCCGACGTGGGACTCAATCCCGGGACTCCAGGATCATGCCCTGGGCCAAAGGCAGGCACTAAACTGCTGAGCCACCCAGGGATCCCTGTCCTTCGTTTTGTTGATGTGGTGTATGGTGTTGATTTGTGAGTACTGGACCATCCCCGCATCCCCAAAATAAAGCCTACCTGATTGTGGTGAATGATCTTTTTAATGTACTGCTGAATGCTAATATTTTGTTGAAGATTTCTGGATCTATGTTCTCAGTGATTCTGGCCTGCAGTTCTTTTTTTATGGTGTCTTTGTCTTTTGATATAAGGGTAATGCTGGCCTTATAGCATGAATTTAGAAGCTTTTCTTCATCTTCTATTTTTTTGAACAGTTTGAGGAGAATAGGTATTAATTTTACAGGGAACATACCTCAATATAATAAAGGCCACATATGAAAACCCACACCTAACATCATACCCAATGGTGAAAACCTGAGAGCTTTCCCTCTAAAGTGAGGAATAAGACAAGGATGTCCACTCTCCCGCCATTTTTATTTAACACAGTACCAGAAGTCCTCGGCCAAAGCAATCAGATAAGAAAAAGAAATGAGGCATCCATATTGGTAAAGAAGTTTAAACTGTCACTATTTGCAAATGACATAATATTACACCTAAAAAATCCTAAAGACTCCAACAATAAACTACTAGAAATAACAAATGAATTCACTACAGTGGCAGGATACAAAATTAATAGCCAGAAATCTATAGCATTTCTATACACTAATAACAAAGTAGCGGGAAGAGAAATCTAAAAAAACAACACCATTTACAAATGCACCAAAAAATATGAAGGAATAAACCAAGGAGGTGAAAAATCTGTACTCCAAAAACTATAAAACACTAACGAAAGAAATTAAAGAGGACAAAAACAACTGAAATATTTCATGTTCATAGACCAAAAAAGTTAATGTTAAAATGTCCATACTACGCAAAGCAATCTACAGCCTCAATACAATGCCTGTCAAAATACAAATAGCATTTTTCACAAAACTAGAACAAATAATACTAAAATTTGTATGGAACCACAGAGGATCCCAAATAACCAAAGCAATTCTGACAAAGAACAACAAAGCTGGAGGTATCACAATACCAGATAGATTTCAAGATATACTACAAAACTGTAGTAATCCAAACAGATTGGTACAGACACAAAAGGGATACATCTATCTATGAAACAAAATATAGAGCCCAGAAATAAATCCACAAGTATATGGTCAATCTATGACAAAGAACAGATGAATATATACTGGGGAAAAGATAGGTTCTTCAACAAATGATGCTGGGAAACCTGGACAGCCACATGAAAAAGAATGAAAATGGACCACCTTCTTACACTATACACAGAAATAAACACAAAATGGATTGAAGAGGTCAATGTGAGACCTGAAACAATAAAAATCCTGTAAGAGAACATAATACAGGCAATAATTTCTCTGACATTGGCCATAGCAACATTTTTCTAGATATGTCTCCTAAAGCAAAGGACCACATCAAAATAAAAAGCTTTGGCACAGCAAAGGAAGCCATCAACAAAACAAAACAAAAAAACAAACTACTGAATAGGAGAAGATGTGTGCAAATTATATATCCAATAAGGGGTCAGTATCTAAAATATATTAAGAACTTATACAACACCAAAAAAACACAATCTGATTAAAAAATGGGGCACGAGATCTCAATAGACATTTTTCCAAAGACATATACATGACCAACAGGCACATGAAAAGATGTTCAAAATCACTAATCATCAGGGAAATGCATATCAAATCCACAATGATTTATCACCTAACACAAATTATAATAGCTAAAATCAAAATGACAAAATAAGAGCTGGGGAGGACACAGAGAGAAAGGAACCCTTGTGCACTGTTGATGGGAATATAAATTGGTATAGTCACTGTTTGGAAAGTAGTATGAAAGTTTCTCAAAAAATTAAAAATAGAAATATTTATATGATCCAATAATTCCACTAGTGGGTATTAACCAGAAAAAAAAAAAATGAAAACACTAATTTGAAAACATATATGCACGCCTATGTCTGCTGTAGTATTGTTTACAATAGCCAAGATATGGAAGTAACCAAAGTGCCCATCAACAGATGAATGGACGAGGAAAACTTGGTGTATATACACAATAGTAGAATATTACACAGCCATAAAAAAGGATAAAATGGTGCCATGTGAAATAACATGGACGGCCTCAAAGGGTATTATGCTAAGTGAAATAAGTCAGACTGAGAAAGATAAATACCATATGATTCTTCTCATAAGTGGAATCTAAAAAAAAGAAAAGCAAACACACACACACACACACACACACACACACAAATGAATAAACAACTGAAAAGCACAATCAGGCCTATAAATACTGAGAAAAAACTAACGGTTGCCAGAAGAGAAGAGTGGGAAATTGGGCAAAATGGGTGAAGGGGAGTGGGAGGTACAGGCTTCCAGTTATGGAATGAATAAAGAAATAAAAGGCTCAGTATAAGGGAAACAATCAACAATATTGTAATAGCAATAAAGGGAAAGATGGTACTACAACTGTGGTGAATACAGCATAATGTATAAACTTGTCAAACTACCAAGTTGAACACCTGAAAACTAATTTAACTTTGTGTGTCAAATGTACTCAAAAAAAGAAAGAAGAGAAAAGAGGAAAATCCAATAGTATTATAATAGAAAATAGTGGACTGAAAGAAGAAAATAAACGTTAATTTAAAAAAAAAATCCTAAGTCCCACAGTACCACAGGACACAGAAGCAGCAGTCCTTACCTTGCTGAATAACCGTCTCTCCAGCAATAAAGGAAACTGGAAACATGGCATCAAAAATATCACTGCAAGAGACGGAAGGCCTCAAGTTACATCTAACCTGCATCTTCTATGGAATTCAAACATTAACCTTAGACAGATTTTCAGCCCAGACTGTTCTCAGGTGAACAATTATTAGTCTTAAAACTTACAATGATGAGACTGGTTTGAGATCACAATTGTACTGAAATAACAGTATAACAAAGAAATTGTACCTACCTTCTCTCATTATCGTCAAGATGTGAAAAGAGCACATTCTTTTCAATGGCTTTAGCCAAAGCAGCCATAGTCTTATAATCCTTTGGTATAACCTAGAAAAGAAGGTCCAATAACAATCCCATAAATGAAAAACAGATTATGTTTCAACATGCATTTCAATTAAATGTCAAGACACATTACAGAATTTAAACTAGACTGCTTTGCCTTAAGTATTTAACACAACATATTTATAATATCTTTGATCTACAAAGTACTCAATAAATATTGACTAATTAATCCCCTTGCCTACAACCAAGCCTGTATTTAAATGCTGATATCTGGTTTCTAGTCAACAACTGAAGAACTAAACCATTAACACCTTGACCAAGGTCATTATTCTGAGGCAAAAGTAAGCATTTTATGAGAATTAAGTAATTTTTTTTTTCATTTTTTTTTTAAATTGTGATCATGTACTATTAAATTCATAAGCCTCTTGCCAGGATAATTCTCTTCCCTGTTCAGGCTAAAAGTTTAACTCAAAATGGCAGGGAGGTTCTTAGGAAGTCAAAAGGATGAACGAAGCTTATAGGACCAGAGGTTAAAAGTCACAACACAAATTATAGGATATCAAAAAACCAACCATGATTCAAAGAAAAAAAAAAGAGTACTCATGCCTCTTCTACTGCAAAACAACATGGAAAAGAAGTCCCCCCAAATACAATTATTCACTGTTATTTCCTCTGATGGCACGTTATTACAGAAACCAGTTCCCCAGCCCAGCTGTATCAAGAACTATACAGGATGAAGTACAGTCCGTCCTGTGTTTTACTCAAACAGTGCATGCGTTCATCAATGGAGGCTAGCTGAGCACCACGTGGGTCCTGAAAACATCTCCACAGCGCGCAGGTAGCAAGATTACCTTTCTAACATATGATGCAGCATCCTCCTCCGTGTAGACTTCGGCACTGATAGCACCTCGTCGCCTCCGGCCCTTAACCACTGGGTTGGGTGGAGGAGGAGAGATTTCATCCTCCCTCGAATCTGCACGGGAGCTTGCTTTCTGCAGATTCTGAATCTGTTTTGCCTCCTCCTGAAAAAAATTACCAGTTTATAAAATGAGATCCTTCAGAGGTAGATTTGGTATTCTCCTATCCCAGTGAGAACCAATCTCCACTTCAAATCTCTTCCTCTATTACCAATGTGAAGGGGGGAAAGGCCAATTCCAAATGCAAAAAAGTAGAGTCAAGTCTGAAAAGAAATACTCTGAAAGCACTCTGTTTCCTCAACTGATTATAGATACTATACTTCGTAATAAACAAAAGCCATTAATACAAAGAGACATACGATGCAGATAAAAAATTACTCATTACCGTAATATATTGACAACAATGCTTTGTAATGCACACAACTAATAAAACTGCAAAACAAAATCCTGGAGAATTAGAGTTTTTGTATACTGCTACAGATAGCATGAAGCACGAAGACCCCCTCCAACACACATAGATACACACATCAAAAGAATGTTACCTAGAAATAACCACTCAGGCACAGCAAAGTGATACAAGAATGGTATCTGGTCACTGATTTAATTAATTAATTAAGTGTTCTCTCTAGATCTGCCATGTCAAGTTCATGCTAGGAAAAGACAGTATCAAAACCAATAGGAGTGTCCTAAGCCTGTGGAATTCATATTCTTAGAGCTGGAGACTCAGATAGAAACAAATAACAAAAAATGATGTGATGGTAACCAAGAATTTAAATAAAATCAGATCTAACAATACTTTTACCAACAGAGCTTAGAAGCCTTCTTTATTATCAGGGTTTACACCAAGATTAAAACCAAGAACGTTTACCGGTTTTTAAAAACTCATTAAATCAATTCATATAAAAATGGAGACAAACTCTTTAACACTCTTATTTTTCAGATCCAGGGCTTAAGAAGAATTAGCTCTGCAGTAAAGAATGAGTTACTAAGCCTGACATAAAATAAGAATGTGTTCTCTACTATGTTCTCATTCATCTGACTCATTTCCAGTATTTTTCTAAACCGTCTTTCAAATTCTAAATGAACTTATTAGCATTTACTGATAATTTCAGAAAAATTTTTGATAAACAAGAAATTTTTAGTTTCTTTTAAATTAAAAGAAAGGTGCCTGGGTGCTCAGTTAAGTGTCAGACTCCTGGTTTTGGCTCAGGTCATGATCTCAAGGTTGTGAGGTTGAGTCTCGGCTCCCTGCTCAGCAGGGAGTTTGCTTCCCCTCTCCCTCTTCCTCTGCCTCTGCCCCTCCCCTTGGCTCTCTGGCACTGTCATGCGTGCATGCGCACGTGCTCTCTCTTTCTCAAATAGATAATCTTAACAAAAAATTAACAATAATAAAAGAAATTAAGGGGATCCCTGGGTGGCGCAGCGGTTTGGCGCCTGCCTTTGGCCCAAGGCGCGATCCTGGAGACCCGGGATTGAATCCCACGTCGGGCTCCCGGTGCATGGAGCCTGCTTCTCCCTCTGCCTGTGTCTCTGCGCCTCTCTCTCTCTGACTATCATAAATAAATAAAAATTTAAAAAAAAATAAAAATAAAAAAATAAAAGAAATTAAGGAGATACCTGCTCTTTCTACTGCCTCGTATTTAGCCCTGCTTTTGGCATCAAGACAAATAAAAGAACTTATATATGCAGCAACGAAGTCTAGAATGATAACCATCAGCATTCATTTCTATTAGTAGAATCATGCTTGATAGCCTTTTCCAGAGGGAAAGTTTGGCTTTATTTTTCTCATTTCTCTGGATTGTCTAACTTTCAAGTAAGAAAAACATATAACAAAAACAATTTTAATATATTTGTCTACTGAATTACAAATGGATTTACTTCTTAACCAAATAATCCAATAATCCTACTTCAGGGAATTTATTCTAAGATATGTATATATGGGATAGAACATACAAAATCTTGTAATATATACAAAATTATTGTTTAGAACAGTAATAAAACAGTGGAAACAAATAAAATGGCCCTCGACGGAATGATTAAACTATCTATTGTATCTAGCCATACAGTAGAATACCATGCACCTGTTGGAAAATAAGAAGCTCTTTTATAAATGAATTTGTAGGTAAATACCTATATCTTATCTATGGAAAACTCACTGCATTCAAGGAAGACAACAGCGTGGGAAGGAGATTTTTTAAAATATCTTTATATACTATTATCATACATTCTTACATATATAAAATATGTTTTATATATTATATGCTATATTGCCCCCATGTTTGTATAAAATGTACTGTATTTCATTGTATTTTATTATGTCACACCCTTTTGTGCCTGTAAAATTTTGAAACATATGCAAATATGCAACCAATTTTTTAAAAATATATTTTCCAGAAAACTCACTTCATTTTCATTCTAGTAATTCCAATGACCAGTAAGCTTTTCCCATTTCATACTAATACAGAACTGTAAAACTCAAGTTTCCCCAAATTTAGTTTAAGACCATAAATAAAAACATTCTACCCCCAAAAATCTGTCATTGACCTTTCATAAAAATTTCATGAAAAATTACACAAATAACATCTCACTTGAAACTGTATCTAAATGAATTTTTAAGATAATTTTTAAGTACCGAAAGCATTTTGATTTTTAACTTCATTTCATGGATTCTCTTTAAACAGCAATCACACATAACCTACTCTTGACAACTCAGAGCCACTGACATCACATAGAGTATAGATTAGGATTCATTTTTATGTCCTTTTTCTTGCCTGTTGTCATTCTGCCATCAGCCTCTTCCCTCAAGTTGTCCCACTTATTAAAAGCCAAAAAAACACACAAAAAAACCCAAAAAACTCCTCCTGCCACTGGCTACTGGCACTCTTTACGTTCTGGAGTTCTAAGCTGCCCCAGCCACTGACTTAACCCGTTCTCAACAATTACTTGTTCCCTCCCTGTCCTAGCCTTTCCACTCTTCCCTGGAGGTGAAATAAACTTCCAACCAAATGGACTTGGAGTCTGGCCATGACTTGCCTTGGCCATGGAATATAAGTGGACCTGCCATCCTGTGTCCACTTTTATGGTCTGTCCCCCTTGAGCTGCTGGTCCTTCTCTGCCTCGAGAACAGCACATTCTATATAGTGGCGGCTCCTTCCACTCAGCCCCAGAACAAGACCTGTGGAGTCACGAAGGCAAGAAGGGCTGAGCCCAGAAGAGCTGTACATGATAAAGAAATAAGGCTTTTGTAGTAAGCCACTAAAATTGGGGGATTGTATATATAGAGTAAATCACTGAAATTGGGGGGGTTGTATGCTGCCACAACAAAAACTAGCTATAACACTGCATGACCACAGCCACGTAACTCCATTTCTTAGGTTTACCTGCTACCTCTTAAATCGGTGATAATCACCTACCCGACATATTTGAAATAATGAGAACGTATTTATGCAAAGTGCTTCATACAGTATCTGGCACACTGGAGACACCCAATGGACACAGCTATTAAAATTCCTCTGATCTATCAGACACACAAGGGTCTAATAAATATATGCATAAATGAGGACTTAAATTCCAGGAGACAGTCCTAAATAAAATGCAAAAGCTTTCAATGGACCAACTGTGAGTTTTTTGGTACATTTCTTACTGAGTAGCTAAGGGTACCAGAAACATGACCCCTAGTTAACATAAGAAAGGAGGTGACAAAAATGTGACTGTACATTTTCAGACACACAAACCTAACACCTAATGTACAGAACAGTGATCTGTTGAAAAGTTGAAAATCTAGTTGCTTCAAAGCCCAGATGCCTACTTTCAATGCTGGCTAAAGGAAAGTTCCAAGTGAATCAAGAACCTTGATATATAGTAAAGATTGGGTTAGGCTACAACTTCTTTTAAGAGGTAAAGAAGCCAAAAGAAACACATAAAATCTAAAAATCCCATCTGCAAAACAAACAAACAAACAAAAAAAAAACCCACCTTAATAACGATTTCTTGCTTTCCCTGTTGTTTAGTGCTTTAACAGTGCTATGGTAAACCCAGGCTTTGAAACTAGCACCACACATTCAACACTCCCTATAAAAAGACACTCACTTAATGTCTCACCAACTTCATTCCCTCACTTGATGGGTTTCTATTGATGTCCGAAGTGACGAGGGATCAACTTACAGTGACCCATTTCAGAACCAGATCTCCAGGAACGCACTTTATTTCCAAAACAGGGAACGCCCATGGCAGCCTGGCTCTACAGTATTTCATAAACTTATTTGTAAATAGCTTTAAAAGGAGAAAACCAGACTCTCTAACACAATTCTAAGACAGCAAGGCTACATCCATGGGGACTGTTTTTGTTGTTGCTAATTATTTTAATTGTGGCAGTAAACACCAATTGTAATAAACATCTTTTTAACAAAACAGTAGGAACTGATTACTGAGCTACCTAAGTATTTTTTAAATCCTAGTATAAACAAATTCTTGTACTGATAAAGTATGCTACCTAAAAGATTTTCCAAACAAATGAGATGTATCACAAATACTTCTATTACACAATTAGATAATTAATGATCATATCCCAGAGAGATGCCTCCCAATTGGTTCATAATCACTAAGAACATCAAAACTTCAATATGCATAAGAAAACCTGTAAACTCCTCACGCTGATTTACAGAAACAAATCAAACTACTCAAAACATTTAACCTTCCAGGCGTTCTCATTCATCATTTCTTGAGGGAAGTAAAATTAAAGCACTGCCCTTGATTACCATTTTGCTTAAAAGAGCATACACCATAGAGCATACACTATGTGCTCAGGTCACAGTGACATACACACGAGGAAGACAAACAACAAAGAATAAAAACCTAATTAATTTTTTTTCAAGAGGAAACACGTCCTGAACAAAACTGTAAATAAAGTAAAATTCTGATAACCGCTGATCTTAATAGCTCTGTTTTATAGTCGAGTCATCTGAGCTATATTAGTATCTGCACTACTACAGACTTCTCTAATTCAGAACTTCTGGTACGTCAGTCAAAAGCTAAACTCAAATGCTTCATTACATTGGTTTTAAAAGGTGAGATAAGGTTTATTAAGTGCATTTGCTTGGTTGAAGACAAAAGCCATTAACTGCTTTCAAGTGCTGCAGAATTTCTCTTGTCATACAACTGCTACTTCTGATCTACTGGATCTAATTGTTTATTTTACTTGATCATTTTTACCGATTCAAACAGTTACAAAGAACTATGTGTACAAGCCCTCTGTTACCCAACTAAACTTGGCATACAGGTTTGTTTTATGATCAATTCTACCAATCACAAAGTTAAAAATTACTACAAATGCCTTAACTGCATTTCTTTTTTGAAATTCTGTTTTAGATTTCTTATTCGGTCAGAAGTCCTTTTCTTCCAAATGGTACAAATTAGCGACATTCTACAGAGTTACACTTAACAACTGTCAGGGTCATCTTCTCCCCACACTTATTTTTACCTTCTCCAGCCTCTCAAAGTATTCCCTGAGGAATGCCATGGGTCTCTCAGGTCGAGCAGTGCACAACTGCACAATAGAATCCTTCAGCAGTGCCTGAATGTTGTGCTTCTGGACATAGAGCTCACATTCCCGGAGGCTGCGCTCCTCCTCACTGGTGGCAGTGCTGCCAGACGCCATGGTTCTCTACAAGGAAAAAAAACACACATATGCTTGTATAAACTATTTCTAAAGAGCAAATGCCAATTTGGCCTTTGGCTTCATAAATTCATCAGGCGACTGCTTCACAAGAACTTTTTTTTTTCCCTAAGTAATTTTTTTTTTTTTAATGGGGAGGTGGGAGCTCAGGAATAAAATATGTAGGAAAACAGCATTCTCCCAAATTAGTGTTTCATTTCGTTCCTGCTGCAGGATCTCATTCTGCAGGCAGCAAAGGTAAAAGGCAAGAACCTGAGCTCCTGGGAGGAAGTATGAGCCACTATCCCCTGCAGAGGCGGGCTGCTGAGGAGTCAGGCCCCTCAGGGAATTTCATTCAGTTCTCCCCCTGCAAAAGAACTCATGATGACGTGGGGAGTGTGTAAATGGTAAACAGGACAGAGAATTACGAGGGCACACAAGTTGGCTCTAAGTGAAAGCAAGTAAGCGCAATGAAGAACATCTGACATTCCCCGTGCATAGAACTCCTACCCTAGGGGAGTGTCCTAATGTCACTAGCAAACCACCAGAGCAAAGTATCTCATTAGCCAACTACCAGCATAATCCAAAATTCTAAAAACACAAAAGGAACCCCAGATGAGTTTTATAAGAAGCCTTTTATTCCAGACTCTTCTATAAAATTTCAGCCCTAAATAACAGCACACACTAACATAACACGCCAGTCAGAGAAAAAAATTCTGCAGGGAAAAAAACAAAAAAAACCACCTTACCAATTAAATCAAAAAAGATTTGGACAAGTAAATGTCAAACACTCTCTTTGGCCGGACAGGAAAAAAATGCTAGAACAGGTTAAATTTTAAACTTACATGAAGATTCAAGAGATAAAACTGCATTAAATGAACCTGAGAGGATTCCAACTACCTTGATATAAAGTAAAATAAGTAGAAATATTAGAGTGAGCAGCTGACTTTACCTAGGAATTAAAAGCTTAATAATTTAACAACAGTCATAAATTATTTTCCTCCTGACTTCTAATTATTAAGCAATTAAGATAAGAAAATAAAAGTGAGGCCCTCTCTCTCCCCAACTGGATTCAATACAAATCAGTTTTTTTTTTCCCAAATAAAATGCACACAAAATCAGAGATGAAACTGTAAGTTTGGAAGAAAAAAGAAATACCAAAATCAAGAGCCAAATGCTACACTGTTAGTCATTTTGTTTTGACAACTTTCATGACAAAGGTCAACATCAAGCAGACTAACAGACCATGAGAAAGTTTGTCGCTCCCTGACAAGCACATAAATTAAAAGCCACAGGAAAAAAAAAAAAAAGAATCTTGCTACTGCTACTTCAGAAATATACATTCAAAAAATGGGGGGAGGGGTAGTTTGCTTTGGATTTATACCAGGCACTTTGGCAGGTCAGACAATCCCATGAACTGATAATCCACTTCGGCAGAATTTTCTGCATGTAAAATAATACGAAAGGCCACCAAGAACAATGATAAAATCAGATCCTTTATGCTTCAAAATACTCGGTGATATTTCACGAATATCATCAATACATGTACTCCACTGGTCAAAGAAATCAAAGATCAGATCTTTGGCTGGTAGAAATGAAAGAACCGGGTCTAAGAAGTGAAACGGGCTTCCTGTCTCAAACACTATCAGAAAGCACACACCAGTGCTGTTGAAGCAGCACACTAACAAGGACCCTCCAAGACTAACGTCATCACTGAACCCCCTCAAACCCAAACCTAAGTCTTCATGCCTTTAATGGGGTAGACCAAGGTTAACTCCCTACCTGTCCTTAAAACTAGAGAGCCCGACAGTTTGGCTTCTCCCTCCCCGCCCCCCTCCCGCCCCCCCCCAGCCCAAAAATTATTCACCTACTTTGAAACTTTTCACTGCACTCCTAGCGACCCATCAGAAAACACTCAAGATTCTTTCTTTTTTGGAAACTCAACTGCCATAACGAAATTCCGTTTCGCGAGGCTCGCTCGCGGGGAGGTAACAGAACGCGCTGCCGGGAAACCTGCTGATTCAGACCGCAGCCCCCGAGACCCGCGGGGAACACCTCCTCTGGGTCCTCTCCGCCGGGGAGTCGCCGGGCGTCACACCTGCGCTGCACCGCGCCGCGCTGCGGGGGCTAACGGGGACCACGTACTCCCTTTCTGTCGAGAGGAAGGGCAGGAGCGTGCCCTTCACTTGGCTCGCGCCGCCGTGACGGCTACAAAATGAAGAAGGGAGGCCTGTCCTTCCTTCATCCTCCTCTGGTCGGGAGGCCACAAGGGTGGTGAATTGCAGGGGAACCGGGGAACCAGGGGGGCGGGGAGGGGATCGGGAAAGGCTAGGTGAAAAGGGGGACAAAAACGGAATTTAGAAGCCGGGCCAGAATCCCGCTGGGAGTGGGGGTGGGGGTGGGGGTGGGGGCGGGGTGGGCTCCCAGGGAGGAGAGGAAGCCCCCGCTGGAGATGACAAGGAGACACTAGAAAGGGGAAAACGCCGACTGCCGAGTCTCCAGATCAGCCCGAAACGCAGGGGCAAACGACTGGCGGATTCCAGTAAAATCGAGCCGCTGTCCTTCAGGAAACGGGGGAGGGCGAGCGAGGCGGCCGCGGCGCGCGGGTGCGGAGGCGGCGGCGGCGGAGGCGGCGGGGGCGCGACGGCCGCGGAGGGCGGGGGGCCGGGGGCCGCGGCGGCCGCTGAGCCCTGCGCCGGAGCAGCTCGGGGCCGGGGCCGGGGGCGCGGCTCGCGGCGCGAGGCCCGCGGGGAGGCGTCCGCCGAGGCCCGGGAGGGGCAGGGGGTGCGGCCGTCCCCCTGCAGGTCGCTCCCCGTGACGCCATCTTGGATCGGTCCAGCGCCCCCACACGGGCGGCGGGGCGGCGAGGCGGGGCGCGCCGGGGCTCCCAGCCGACCCCACTCACCTGGGGACGGGCGGCGGCGGACGCGGGGCGGCGGGTGCGAGGCTGCGGCTAGCTGAGCTCTCCCGGCGCTCCCCTCCTGGCCCGGCTCTACTCCGCGATAGCGGCTCCGCGGCGGCTCCACCGGAAACGACCCGGCCGCGGCCAATCAGCGCGCGGCTGCTGACGTCAATGCGCCTCGCTCTGGCCAGAGCCGTCGCCTTGGCAACCTTAAAGGCGCTGCGGCCCGGCTTCCCCTCCCGCCTCTCCTAGAAGGACCCTCGCCCCTCCGCGCCCTAGAATCGTTCTCCTGCTCTCCTTTCCGCCTCACCTGGTCCCTCACTGGCAGCCCTGCCGTCTCGCCCGCCTCTCATCCTTTCCGCAGCTCTCCAGCCCGGCGCTCCCGTCCTTCCGTCCACCTGCACCCCCCGCCCGCCCCTTACCTGTCTGCTCTACCTGGATGCCGCAGGTCCCCCTGCCTCCTCCTCCTGCTCTTTCCCCGGCTCTCGGCGCGGCTCTCGGGAGCTCCCCTCTCTCCTCGGCCCCTCGCCTCCTCTCCTCCCTCGCCGCCTCTGCCTTTTCTCCCTCCCTTTTCTACCCCACCCCCCCCCCCGGCCGGGCGGACCCACGTGGGGCGTCTCGGATGACAGGTGGGCGACTCCGCCCCGTGGCCCCCGCCGGGGGAGGCCGCGGGCCCGGGGCGGGGAGACTCCTGCGGCTTCCAGGCCCCGGAGGAGGCGGCGGCCGCGGCGGATCTGCGGCAGCTGTGCGGCGGCCGAGCGCGGGCGGGTGCCCAGGATGCGCACTCCCGGCCGCGCATCCTGTGCCCCGCCGACTCCGCGCGGGCCTCCGGGCTGGGCCCGCCATCCGGCGCAGGAAATCCGAGCCCTGCCAAGTGTGTGCCCCGCTGCTCGGGCCGCGCTCCCCTCCGGGGTCCAGCCCCGCGGGCCCGAGCCTCTGGGGGGACTGGCCCGGGTGCTTCTAGATCCTGCAGTGCCTGACCCGGCCCGGTGACATGCACAGAGCCCGCCCGCACGGCAAATCTCAGCTGCCTGCAAAAAGCACTCATCGAGGATGAATCGGATTCCAGGCGGGGAGAAAAGGAGGCTCCTTTACTGCTCCGGCCTTTTTTTTTTTTTTTTTTTCTCTCCCAATCGGGGTATTTGTCCGTAGAGGAAGAAAGGGGGAGCAGGTGACCGGTTTAGCCTATAAGGTCGCGAAATCAATAAAGTAGGCCCTCGGAGGACACGCGGTAGATGGCTCTAGGGCTGTATGTGCAAAATACAGGGGATTTAAATGATAATCTTTCGGTAATAGTAGGTTAAATATTATTAAAATGAATTTCATCTTTGCCTTTTTCTTTTTACTTATTTCTCCGTGTGTGTGAGTGGTTGTTTTTTTTTGTTTTTTGTTTTTTGTTTTTTTGCCTTTTAAATACAGGTATTAGAAAAATGTTCGTTTGCTATACAGCCTATGTTACATTTCTGTGGGACAGCACTGCCCTAAGCAGCCATCTGCTCCCCTAAATCCACCAGGCTGATAAGGGCCCTGCTCATCAGAATATTTCTTTTATTCAGTTATGGTTACTCCCGCTTTCAGAAAGTCAGAGGCAGCATAGGCACCATCAGAAAGGGCGGATTAGGCCTACAGGAGGGAAATGTAGAAGGGAGTTTCCTCCTACCCCCTGCCCCCACTTGGTGACCACTGGCCTTTGGCCAGGATGGGTGGAATGGGGGATTAAACACAGAGCTTCAGTCATATAGGATTTCACCCCCGTGGGCACAAAGAAGGCCTAATAAACTGGACCCAAAGCTGGCAGACAGGAGAGGGAATTCCATAGCATTGAACAGGCCCAGTCATGTTATGAGAAGAAAACACTGCAGGCACATAAATCTGAGTTTGGTTGCAGCCTCTCCCATCTCCAGCAATTGAATTAATCTCCATGAGCCTCGGTTTCCCCAATCATAAAAGGATATAAGCAGAGCTGTATTAAAATTAACCAAGAAAGCTAATAATGGCACACATGTTCCTGGTACTTTCTAAGCACTTCACACATAATAATTAACTTACTCCTCGTAATAACCCTGTGGTAATAGGTATTGCTGCTAGTGCTACAGAAGGAAAATGAGGCAGAAAGAAGTGCAGTGACATGACCAAGACCACACGGCTAGTGCTCACACCCAGGCAGGGATCTTAACCATTCTCCCTCCTTTGCAGAACATATACAAAAAAAGTGCCCAGCATAGTGTGGGATATAATGAATAAGTGCAAGTGTACCTCCCACTTCCTTCTCTTCCTAAAGAAGCACCTAAACTACAAGGTTAAGACTGAGCTATCCTGGGGTGCCTGGGTGGCTCAGTTAGTTGAGCGCCTGCCTTCAGCTCTGGTCATGATCTCAGGGTCCTGGGATCGAGCGAGCCACCCGAGTTGGGCTCCCTGCTCAGCGGGGAGTCTGCTTCTCCCTTGACCCCTGCCCCCCTGTTCGTGCTCTCTCGCTCTCCTTCTCTCTCAAAAAAACAAATAAAATCTTTAATTAAAAAAAAAAAAAGACTGAGCTATCCTGTCTCCCACCATTAGTGTTACCTTCCCAAGATAATCAAAACACTTCGAACAGGGAAACAAGCAAGCTGGTGACATTGAGCCGAGTGCTTTGAGTGACAGCTGCTTCCTTGCTAAGGCCTGGGTGTGTGTCCCCATTCAGCTGCATTCAGGCACCAGTCCAGCCATGGACCATTTCCTGTGTCAGTGGTGCTCAACCCTATGCTAGCTGCCAAATCCTCATACCCCGGGGCTTTAAAAGACAAAAAGGGAAACTGGGCAGTAGATAGCTGAGCCTGGGGAGAGGTCACGGAGACAGCTGTTCTCAAAAACCAAACAGCATCCGTGGTTTCCAAATGGTGCAAATGCTCTTTCAGTGCCGCCCTGCTGCTGGGAGACTAACTTGTAAATTACATTTCGGAAGTGACACTTGCTCCGCTGTAGTTTCCGTGTGGCTTTCCCTCCTCCAGAGGCCTTCTGCCCTTGATTCCAAGGTCTGGCAGCCTTTCCTTTAGCCTGTGACCCTGAAAAACTCAACAAAATCAGTTTCTAGGGCAGTTATATGTAAATTTTTCTCTTAAGAAAAGAATCCCTTAATTGTCATTACAATGTTTGTGAAATGACAGCAAACAATTTTAAAAGCAAAATAAATATCAGTGGTGCATTTAGTAAGCAGAAGTAGGACTAAGAAAGCCCATACATAAAAGGAAGGAATATTTTGGTGGCCCGTTTCTTCCTGTTTCTTATGCTTACGGTTTCCATTGGCTAAGGACAGATCCATATAGTTCAGATTTCCAAGGAGAAGGACACCTGGGTGGCTCAGCGGTTGAGCATCTGCCTTTGGCTCAGGTTGTAATCCTGGGGTCCTGGGATCGAGTCCCACATCAGGCTCCTTGCAGAAAGCCTGCTTCTCCTCTGCCTATGTCTCTGCCTTCTCTGTGTGTGTCTCTAATAAATAAATAAACTCTTTTAAAAATATATTTCCAAGGAGAACTTTTCAGACTATGACCACCTATTTGTAGTACACAGGAGTGCTGAGCTTTGTGCTTCTGACAGAACCCAAGGTTGTGATTTCAAACGTAACTCAAACCCAGCAAGCATTCAAATGCCAAAGCTTTTCTCACTGGCAAATGGTTATTTAAACTGAGAAGGGGTGTTTATGTTGAGCATTAACTGAAAATATGAAACCACAAAACCAAAAGAGTGGCAATTCTGAGTCTAATTCAAGAGTTTTCCAAGTGAAAACATCTTCATCCAAAACACATCTTCCTCCAAAATAATGTATTTAAATCCATGATGTTCAATGAGAGAGACAGAGAGAGAGAGAGAGAGAGAGAGAGCTGTATAAAGTGAGGTAGATAGATTTATTTTAAGGAACTGTCTGGGGTGATTGTGGGGGGCTGGCAATTCCAATGTCTACGGGGTATGCCAGTGGGAAACAAACCAAAGGAAAAGTTGGCCTTTCAGCCTTGAGTGTGAAGGCAGCCTGGAGGCTGAACTCCCTCCTAAGTGAACCTCAATCTTTTCATTTAAGGCCTTCAACTGATTGGGTGAGGCCCACCCTTCATTAAGGAAGATAATCTGGTCTCCTCAAAGTCTGCTAATTTAAAGGTTAATCACATCTAAAAGACACCTTCCCAACAACATACAAACTCATATTCGACCAAAAACTAGGCACCAAGGACTAGCCAAGTTGACATGTAAAATTAATCATCTTAAGCATGAATCAAGTCAAGCTCAGATATCTGTATGAATCTCTTCTAAATATTCTTCCTCTGGACACCCATCTCCTATGCCTATGCTATTTTTAACTAATGCTAACTTTATATAATTGGTCATGGATATGAGGCTTTAAAAAAATAGCAGTGGGGCTGCCACCCACAAAGACCTTTTGATTGTGTTGAATAGGATCAGGAACTTTGATTCTGTCCAACTGACAAAGTCAACAAATCTTGTTAATGTATCCCTACTGGCATTTTACTGACCATGTATCTATACGTCTTGCAGGAAATCTAAATTTTTTTAATTAAAAAAAAAACTGGGGGATCCCTGGGTGGCGCAGCGGTTTAGCGCCTGCCTTTGGCCCAGGGCGCGATCCTGGAGACCCGGGATCGAATCCCACGTCAGGCTCCCGGTGCATGGAGCCTGCTTCTCCCTCTGCCTGTGTCTCTGCCTCTCCTTCTGCCTGTGTCTCTGCCTCTCTCTCTCTGTGACTATCATAAATAAATAAATAAAAAAAATTAAAAAAAAAAAACTGTTTTGGGGTCATGGCCTCTTTTGAGAAACTCATAAAAACAATAGGCTTTCTGCCCAGAAAATATGCCTAAACAGACATACATATGACATTTGCCATCTGATTTCACAGATTCTGAAGCCCATCCATGCATGGATGCCAGGTTCAGAAGCCTTTAAAAATGTCCACCCAAAATCCTAGCAGGCAGGCACTAAGGCAGCAGGGATGCAGAGAACAATGATCCATGGCCCCACCCTCAAAAGCTCACATCTCACAGAATCAGCGAGAACATAGTGTTTTCCAAAGGAATGGTGAATTGTGAGAAATAGAGGGTGAGGAGGACCAAAGGGGCACCTAACTCAGGCTCGGGAGGTCAAAGAAGGCTACCCCAAAGAGGTCCTGGGACACGTGGAATAGGGCCTGAATCCTGCCTCTTCTTTCCGGCAGAGGAAACTGATGGGCAAGAGAAAGTGGGGGTTTTTAGAGAAAATGTTTTCCCAGGTTTTTGAAGGATGAGATGGGGGATGCCAGGGTGAGGATGGAGCTAGAAGAGTAAATGATAGCCTGATGCAGAAGGGCTTAGACCAGGAGTCAACACATTCTTTCCTGGAAAAGGCAATGTAGTAACCGGTTTAGGCTTTTCCTGTCATCTGGTCACCATGGTAACTTCTCAACGTGGCCTTTGTAGCACAAAAACAGCCATGATAACATGTAAATGAATGACGTGCATGTGTTCCAAGAATACTTCAGGAACACTGAAGTTGATTTAATTTTTAAATCTGTAGTCTTGTGTGTGTGTGTGTGTGTGTGTGTGTGCGCGCGCACACGCGCAGTTTTAGGTCTACAAAAAATTGAGTGGAAAATCCAGGAAATTCCCAGATACCACCTCACCCCTACCCACTGTATCTTTTCCCCTATTAACATTTCGCATTTGTGTGGGTCGTTTGTCACAACTGATGAGCTAATATTGATGCATTATTATCAACTGAAGTCCATCGTTCATATCAAGGTTCTCGCTCGGTATTGTGCAATCTATGGGTTTTGACAAATGTATAATGACAGGTATCTGCTGTTACAACACCTTATAAAATACTTTCATATAGAAAAGTTTCACTGCCCTAAAAGTCCATCAGATTCTATTTATCTCTCCTTTCCTTCCCTGAACTGCTAGCAACCCCTGATGTTTTAACTGTCTCCAAAGCTTTGCCTTCTCTGCAATGTTATACAGTTGAAAACCTACAGCATGTACCCTTTTCAGATGGGCTTCTTTCACTTGATATTATATGTATTCAAGGTTCTTCAATATCTTTTCATGACTTCATAGCTCATTTCTTCTTGGAACTGAACAATATCCCATTGTGTGGATAGACCACGGTTTATTTATCCATTCACTTACTGAGGGACATCTTTTTTTAAATTTTTTTTTAATTTTTATTTATTTATGATAGTCACAGAGAGAGAGAGAGAGAGAGGCAGAGACATAGGCAGAGGGAGAAGCAGGCTCCATGCACCGGGAGCCCGATGTGGGATTCGATCCCAGGTCTCCAGGATTGCGCCCTGGGCCAAAGGCAGGCGCCAAACCGCTGCGCCACCCAGGGATCCCTGAGGGACATCCTGGTTGCTGCCAAGTTTTGGCAATTATGACTAAAGCTCCCATAAACATTCGTGTATAAGGTTTTTTTGGGGGGTTGAGGGGGTACAGGGAGAGGGAGAGAGAAAATCCCAAGAAAGAATCCCAAGAGAATCCTTGCAGGGTGTGGAGCCGGATGCAGATCTCACAACCCTCAGATCATGACCTCAGCTGAAACCAAGAGTCAGACACTTAACCAGCTGAGCCACCCAGGTGCCCATCATGTGCAGGTTTTTATGTGTTTGTGTTTCAACTCTTGTGGGCAAATACCAAGGAGCACAATTGCTGAATCATATGGTAAGAGTACGTTTAGTTTTGTAAGAAACCACCAAACTGTCTTCCAAAGTGGCTGCACCATTTTGCATCCCCACCAGCAGTGACTGACAGTTCCTGTTGCCCTAAATCCTCACTAGCATTTCACATTTTCAGTGTTGGGGGTGTTAGGTTTGCTATTAGATGTATAGTGGTGTCTCACTGCTGTTTTCATTTACAATCCCCTCACAGTATATGATGTTAAGCATCTTTTTATATGTTTATTTGCCATCTGTATATCTTTTTTGGTGAAGTGTGTCATCCTTTTGATTTTTTTCAACAATTTGAAAACATAAAAATTATTGTCAGCCTGTGAGCTGTGCAAACACACTCGGTGGGACAGATTCAACCCACAGGCCTGTCATGTGCCAACCTCTGCCGTAAAAGTGGATTTTCTTCTCAGAGCCACTGGGAAGTCACTGACTAGTCACATGCAATAAAGAGTGGCCAACTATCCTCTTTATCACTCTGCCTGTAATGAAGTAAGAACGGGAGTAGGAAGCACGAGGGGGGCCTAGAGCAAGGACACCTGGTAGGGGCCTTGTTGCAGTGATCCAGGTGAAGGATAGTGATGGTTTATGTTTAAAAAGTGTTGGGGCACCTGGGTGGCTCAGTGGTTGAGCATCTGCCTTCAGCTCAGGTCATGATCCCAGGGTACTGGGATTGAGTCCCATATCAGGCTCCCTATAGGGAACCTGCTTCTCCCTCTGCCTATGTCTTTGCCTCTCTCTGTGTGTCTCTTATGAATAAATAAAGAAAATCTTTTAAAAAATAAATAAAAATAATAAATAAATACATTTAAAAAGTGTTGATGGGGCGCCTGGATGGGGTCCTAAATCTTGATTTCAGGGTCGGGAGTTCAGGCCCCACCTTGGGCTCCATGCTGGATGTGGAGCCTACTTAAAAAAAAAAAAAAAAAAAAAAGTGTTGATACAGGTGAGCAGAGCTGAGCAGATTCCAGAGATATTAAGGCAATAAGAGGGACAGAATCCAAGGATTGATGTGAGGGGTACACAGGAGAGGGGATCCAGGGATGATGCCTGAATTTCTGACTCGGACAATGAATGAACAGTGTTGCCATTCATTGATGTAGAGAACACATGCAGAGCAGTGAGGGCAGGTGGAATACACTGAGTTTGAAGGGCCTTGGGACATCCTCGAGGGGCCATCCAGCTGCTGGTTGGAAGTCCAGGAGAGAGCTAAGGCCTTTCATATCACCAGCTTATCCTTTACCAAGCCAGGAGATGGGATGCATCCCTCCCGGTAGAGGATATTAAGAGAAGAAAAGGGAAGAAGGAAGGTGGCATGAAGAGGACCACGAATGAAGCGATAAAGGGAAGAAGGGGATCCAGAAGGAACATTTAAAAAGCAGATAGCAAACCAGGAGAGAATGGGATCACAGAAGCCAAAGGAAGCAAGTGTTTCCAGAAGGAGACAGATGCTACAAAGGGATGGCATGAGAAATGAAGAGTCAGGGCAATTTACAACACAGGTGGGACACCGGAAACCAAGATGCCACTTGTGATCTGCCATCAGGGAGGAAATAGGCTCCAGGCTGTTTCTCCACATGACCTCATTTACATTGACCAGCCAGCAAGAGATTAGAGAATAAATAATCAGGAAGCTGTCGCTACTTTAATGTTCATCTGAAACTTGTATCAAAAGGCACAGGGAAGCTGCACAGAATGTCAAGACTGCATTGTTTTCATTAAGTGCTTTTCTAGGCACATCCCATAGAGTGAATCCTGAACCGTGTCCTCACCCAAGCACTTCCGCAGTGTGATGTTGAGTGTTGCCCCGACTGGCACATTCCCCAAGCCTGGTTGTCTGCCTTCCCAGAAGTTCTGTGAGTTACCCAATACCCGTTCAATAAATTCCTTTCCACTTAGGTCATCCATGGTTTGCTTCTTTGCTTACACGTAAGAACACTGACTGATATAAGTTTCTGGAAAATAACAGTATAAAAATCCCTAGACTTCTATTTGGATAATTATAAAGTGATCTGTTAGTTCATGTATAGTCTTTACGTCATCCAAGAAGGCAAGACCATGAGACAGTGACCAGTGAGTGGCTGGGTCAGTGAGTGAGATATCGACTCCAGAAGTTACAACTGTTTGGAGACCCCAGGCTGGCTAGCCACACTTTGGCCAACCCTGATCCAGCCATGCCTGAAGGTAGGAGCCCAGAGCAGGGAGCTCTGATCAGTGACTCTTGCTTACAACTCATCACTGCACAGTGCAATGGCCATCTCGGCCATAAAGGACTAACACCGGTAATTTTCCTCTGTGAGCTGGAGAAAAGCATAGAAAATTTTCTACCACCTACATTGAGAAAACCTATGTGCTTTTTCCACTTTGAAATAAACATCCTAAATGCACCAATCTTAATGATGGTTATGGTGAGCCTTAATAAAGCAGCTCTTATGGCTGGTCCTTCTGGCCCGAATCTTGGCTTGCTGCCCCAGCCCTGCCTGCTTCTAGATTTGGATTCCAGGGTGGAATTCAGTGCTCCATTTTTCAATGTTTTCTCATCAATTCTTGCCAAGTGGGTCTTACCTACTCATATCCCTCTCCTTTCCCTTTCTCTTGCCTCCATGACATCCCTGCCCTCTGAACTGAATCTGGTGTTCCAGATTTGCCCCTGACCTCCTGGCCATGACCCCAGGTTCTCAGAGACCCTTCTTATCTTCCCATCCCCAGTGGAGTCTAATGTCCTGTCTCAGTTTGCCCTTGCTCTTCCCCATTTTCCTACCACCCATCATGGTATGCACTTGTTCTTCAGCCCTGGTGGGGAGTACAAGATGTTAGGATTTTATGCAAAGCATAAATTCCAGAAACACTCATTATTTGAGACTGACCCCGAGGAAGGCTGATAGCTATTCATGGCTAAAGTGGCGCCACCAAGTGGCACCGGTATAAACACGAGTTAAGGATTCACGCCAGCTTTGAAATTCTGTGGCTGGAAATTTACGTCATCTAATTTCCAACATTTTTGTCTGTACTGTGTCTTGACTTGACCAGGGGAATCATCCAGGCATTCAATAACAGTTTAATGTGTACCTACTCTACCGGGAACTGTGATTGTCTCTACAAGGGTGAGCCGATCACAGTGGCTGGTCTCTAGGGAGAGAGACAGGAAAACACAAGTTGGGGAAGGAGGATGGAGAGTAGGCAGGGAGGCCTTCCCGGAGAAGGTGGCATCTAAACCAATACAAGAAGAATGAGGAAGAGTCAGTGAAGAAGAAGAAAAGAACCCTTTTCAGAGGAAACCTGTGCAAAACACCCGGAGGTACAGGGGAACATTCTGGATGACATTTAGGAAATTGCAAGTAGTTCAAGACGGGACCCCAGAAACTGTGTGAGGGGAACTGGCAAAAGATGAGTCTGAAGAGCTCATGACAATAAGGCTAACACACACACACACACACACACACACACACACACACAGTGTTTGCTTGTGCCTAGAGTGATTCCTGTGTTCTATACATGCTAACTCAGCCCATCCTCGTCACAATTTCCTAAGGCAGGGGCTACTGTCATTTCCATTTTACAGATTAGTCTGAGGCAAGGAGAAGCTAAGGAACTTGCCCCAAGCCATAGTGGTAGAAAGAGGTAGATTTGCGGTGTGAACCAAGACCCGGAGCCAAGCCAAGGCACTTGGGCTTTCACCTGAGAGCAACTGAAGACCTCAGTGGAAAGAGGGGCTTGGTCAAGTGTGCTTTAGAAAGGCCACAGGATGCCAGCGTGTTCTCTGGTGCTAACAGCAAAGCCGACACCAAGGATGTTTGGGAGTTAACACTCGAAGGAGATATCAACACACATCAGCCAAGTCAGGAAGCAAGGGGCAAGAGCATGGGATGGAATTAAAGTCAGTTGCCAAGTTTCCAAGAGCTGAGTGAGGAGCTGGCAGGAGGCCAGTCAAGGCTGCAGGAGAAAGGGACATGGGGATTGCACCTGCCCGTGACTGCCCAGTGCCTGACACCAAGTGTCTTTTCAGACTGTCCTCTTCTCTTCTCAGACTCACCTGCCTGCACTCACCTGAGATATGCACCCGACTGGAACCTAGCTTCTTTCTTTCTTTTTAAATTTTTAAAAATTTTTTAAAAAATTATTTATTCATGAGAGACACAGAGAGAAAGGCAGAGACATAGGGAGAAGCAGGATTCCTGCAGGGAACCCAATGTGGGACTCAATCCCAGGGCCCCAGGATCACGACCAGAGATGAAGGCAGACACTCAACCACTGAGCCACCAGGTGCCCCGGAACCTAGTTTCCTATGTATACTCAGACACGTTCACAAAAGGACTGAGGAGCATTTTAGTAAAAAAAAGCATGTAATAAAATCAGATTAAAACATGAATAAGGATAAATAGTAAGATCAAAGCGGGGAGAGAAACCATAAATAAGAGCAGAAATCAAGCTGGTGGTGGGCGGGAAAATGAAACATAAATATCCAAGCTGTAAGATTTTCCTACTGTTGCTATAGCTAAGTTCAAGTTTGCTGCTAAGCTTCCTGACAAGGCAAAAAGAGAGACAAGGTCATTTACATGGTTGCTATTGATAGAAAAGAGGAAATGCCCCATCTGTCAAGAAAATTGTTGTGGCCCTTGGCTGGCGAAGCTCTGACATGGGTTCCCAAACTGGACTGCTCTCCAGTTCCTTAACAGCCGGTCAACTTTCCCAAAGCCATGCCTGTGTTTAGGGCATCAGACCCTCCTGGCTTACAAGCACATAGTTGATGGTCAAAATCCTGCCCAAATGTCAAAGCCCAGCTTTGAGAGTTTGGTGCCTATGAAGCTGTCTCTTTCCTCCTTGGTTAGATGTCACTTCCCTGCCTTGTTCCCACAAATTCCATAGCACCCATCATATTCGACTAGATGTCCTAATTCAATGTGTATAGGTCTTATCTTACTGAAGCAGTACTGCCTCTTGGTTAGAGCGACAACTCTGGAGTCAACCTACCTGGGTTCCCCCTTTGCCACCCACCAGCTGCCTGACCTCCAGGAAATTGCTTCATCTCCATACCCCAATCTTCTCATCTGTTAGGTAGGAATTATAAGAGCATTGTCCCTGTTCTCTTAGCACAGCTCCTGGCACATGGTGAAATCACCAGCATCTTCATAATCATCTCCCCAAGGGTTGAGCTGTCCCTCTACTAGTAGCTGTTGAGCTGTCCCTCTTCTCGTAGCCACTAGAGTGGCTACTAGTGTCCCTAGTAGCCACTAGCCACACATGACTCTTTAAACTAATATCAGTTGTAATTAAATGGCAAAAGTCAGGGAGCACCTGGGTGGCTCAATTGGTTGAGCATCTGACTTTTGATTTCGGCTCAGGTTGTGATCTCAGGATCGTGGGATCAAGCACCGCATTGGGCTCCGTGCTCAGCATAGAGTCTGCTTGAGATTCTCTCTCCTTCTCCCTCTGCCCCTCCCCCCATACTCTCTCTCTTACTCACTTAAATAAATAAATAAATAAATAAATAAATAAATAAATCATTTAAATAAATAAGAAAAGTGTAAAAGCCAGTTCTTCAGTGACACTAGCCTCATTTCAAGTGCCACATGTGGCCAATGGCTCCCATTTTGGACAGCACAGATAAAGAACATTTCTATTAACACAAAAGTTCTATTGGACAGTGCAGGTCTAAAACAAGGATTGGCATATTTTTCCAAAAAGGGCCAGATAGTAATTATGTTAGGCTTGGCAGCCATATGGTCTCTGTCATAACTACTCAGCCTCATTAACATAGCATGAAAGCAGCTATAGACAATGCATAAATGCATAAATGAGTGGGCATGGCTGTGTTCCATAAAACTTTATAGGCACTTAAAACTGAATCTCAATGATTTTCATATTTCACAAGATATTGAGTTTTCTCAACCACTTAAATATGTAAATGTCATTCTTAGCTTGTGAGCTGTAGAAAAACAATAGGTGGACCATAGTTTGATGACCCTCTGCTCTTGAGTATAGGCTTCTTCTAGATAAAACTTCCATCTCATTCATAGCTCCATATCCTGGAATACCTACCACTGAAAGCCTGCTATGTAGTGGACTCTTGGTACATTTGGGAGACTCTCCCAAGACACAGCATCTGTACTGTAAAAGTTCACAGACTAGAGGCAGCAGAATAATAGCCCCCAAAGATGTCCCCATGTCACTCCCCAGAACCTATGATTTGTTATATTACATACCAAGGAAAATTAAGATTGAAGATGGAATTAGGTTGCAAATCAGATGACTTTAAGATAGATTATTCCAGATTATCTGGGTGGCCCCGACGTTATCACAAGGGTCCTTAAATGTGGAAGAGGGAAGCAAAAGAGCCAGTGTCAAAGGGATGTGATGTGAGGAAGACTTATTTGGCCATTGCTGACTTTGAAGGGGATGGAGGGCCATAGGCCAAGGCATGTGTGGCCTCAAGACAATAGAAAACGCAAGATAGCAAATTCTTCCCTGGAGCCTCCAGAAAAGAATGCAATCCTACCAACACCTTGATTTCAGTCTAGTGAGACCTATGTAAGACTTTTGACCTCTGGAGCCCTGGATAATGAATTTTTGTTATTTCATGGCACTAAGTTTGTGGCAATTTGTTACAAGAACAACAGGAAACTAACACACAAACTAGCAGTAAAGTCAGACAGGGAACAAATGTGATGTGTAGATGAGTACAACAAGAAGCAGGACAATGGACAACCTTAGCCCAAGCAGTCTCGGCAAATGGAACAAATAAGAAAAGAGGCCCAGCATGTAAATGGAATCATATAGGATTTGTCCTTCTGAAACTGGCTTATTTCACTTAGCATAGAAAATTCCACTTACACGAGGTTTCTGAAATAGTCAAACTCATAGAAGCAGAGAACAGAGTGGTGGTTGCCAAGGTCCAGAGGAGAGGGAAATGAGGAGACATTGCTCAATGAGTATAATGTTTCTGTTGTGCAAGATAAACAAGTTCTAGAGATCTTGTGTACAACATCATGTCTGGAGTTAACACAGCATTGTGCTCTTAAAATCTACCAAGAGGGTAAATGTCATGTTAAGCATTCTTACCACACACTCACATACATGCAAAGGGCCATGAGGACACTTTTGGAGGTGATGGATATGCTTTCTACCTCGATTGTGTAGGAGGCTTGGGGTATCAAATATGCTTTAATAAAACTCCTTAAAAAAAATAAAAGGAAAATGAGCCTGAGTGTGGACAAAGGCACAGAGGGTGAAGACCAAGAAGTCTGAGATTATAAGAGAGCAGTAGGAGTGGACGGGTAAGAGATGAGAGGAAAGGTAGGCAGAGGCCAGATCTGGGAGGCCCTTAGCCCCATGGAGAAGCCTTTCTTTGCCTACTGCAATTGCAGGTATCTATTACCACCCAACAAATTGACCCAACAATTAAAGCAGTAATCATTGTATTATGTACCATAATTTTATGGATCAGGAATTTTGACAGAACTCAGTTGGGTGAATCTTCTTCTCCATGTGGTATCAACTGAGGTCCCTGGGTGGTATTCAGCTGGAGGATGCGCTGGTCTGAAGGGGTTCAAATGTCTGCTGCTGTGGTGAGGAGGATTAAGCGAATGGACCCCAGTGGAGCTGTTGGCTGGGACACTTATAATATGGAAGTCTCAAGATGCCAAGCTTCTTCCATCACGGCCCAGAGCTCTCACAGGGTGTCCCCAGACCACCATACAAAAACTGCATAGCTTTTTGCAACCTAACCTTGAAGTCCCAGAATGTTATTCCTGCCACATTCTCTGGGTCAAACAAATGACTTCAGACAGCCCAGATCCAAAGGGAAGGGCATTGAACCCAATCTCTCAGTCAAGGAGTACCAAGGTCCTTGACCACCTTGAATCTGCCATACTAGAAATACAGGAGCAAGTAAAGGGCTTTTTTGAGGAGTGGGAGGGACTATGTGGATTCTTTCAACATTATTAATATGGAAAAATACCCCCCAAATTAAAATCATCCACAATCCCACCACCCAGAAACTATCACACAACATTGTGAAGAATTCTGTATTTTTGATGATCAATCTCTTCAGACTCTCCATGTATTTTTGGGTTTTTCCACTGAAAGATGTTAAACAGGAAATTGACATTATTAATTTGCTTGTTGAAACATTACTTTGGCATCAGTGTGGAAAAGAGCTTGGCAGGGAGACCAGTTGGACAGCTACTCTATGATGGAGGCAGTGGCCCCTGCGAGGTTGAGAGTTCTGCCCTTCCAGGAGCTTCTCCCCGCTTCATCTTTTTGATATGCACAATTTAATCTCAAAAAATATTGTATAAAGTGTTTCACAAATACAGCTTCAAGACAAGCCCAATCCTGAAACAGGCTGGAAAAGGTCATCTGAAAACCTACCTCTTGCTCACACCACATCTATCCACCAGGTGGCCTGAAATTTGGTTCCATATTGTCTTCACATGGGCCTCAGGTTTCAAGACTGACCTCTTTGTAGAACATTGTGGCACAGGGAAAGAAATACTGGCTCTTAAAGATTCTACCAAGGAGGGATACATGTCAGTCCTTCGTGCATGTCATTGGTCAAAGCAGATCACAGGACAACGAGCTTGTATGCAGAGCAGAGAAGACTTGCAACGGCCCCACAAGTTAGGCCCACCACCTCAGGCTGGCTCTTCCCTCCACCTGAACACTGACCTCTCCACAGAGCCTCAGGGCTCATGGTCCACCTCCTTCACGTCTGTGCCTAAATGCCACTTGACTCCCTATATTTTCACTTACTCCATATTTATCACTGAATGACATGTTATATGTATTTTACTAGTTTATTCTCTCTCTCTCTCTCTCACACACACACACATACACACACACACACAAAGAAATGTAAGCTTCCAGGATGCCTGGCTGGTGTACTCAGTCAAGGACAAAATTCTTGATCTTGGGGTTGTGAGTTCAAGCCCCACATGTGGTGTGGAGTTTACCTAAAAAAAAAGATTAAAAATTAGGAGCGCCTGGGTGGGTCAGTAGGTCAAATATCCACCTTTGCCTCAGGTCATGATCTTGGGGTCTGGGGTCAAGCCCGGCGTCGGCTCCCTGCTGAGGGGGAAACTGCTTCTCTCTCTCCCTCTGTCAGTGCCCCTGCTTGTGCTCACTCTCTCTCTGTCTCACTCTCTTAAATAAATAAATGAATAAAATCTTTAAAATAAATAAATAAATAAAAATTGAAAATTGAAAAAAAAAAGAAATATAAGCTTCACAAGAGCAGAGTTTTTGTTTTGATCACTATAATGCCTCCAGTACCTAGAATAGTATCTGGCATATAAAAGTTGCCAAAAAATATATTTGGATGATTCAGTGATGGATGAATGAATACTAGAAAGGTTATTGGCACCAGAGAAAGTCAGAAAATGTTGACTTAACTTATAACCAGATGCTTCTCCCTAGATAGCACAGTGTCGACCTAAATAAATATTGATGAACTAATTTGGTGACCTTCATTTGAAAACTCTAGAATGTAAAAAATGTATCTGAGGGTAAAGTGTATTTTCCAGCGGTGGAATTACTGGATTTTTTCATTATTATTTATGTTTTTCTGACTTTTATTAATAAAATGTTTTGAGTTCTCACCGTGTGCCTGGCACATACGTGTGTGCACGAACATCTTATGAAATCCACACATCAGCTCTGGGAGGTAACCAACATTAGTGTACCCATTAAGACTTAGGTAACTGAGGTGTATTACATGAGTGACTTCTGCAAGGTACGGGTAGTCAGCTCCCTGACTAGGAATTTGAACCAGGTTTCAAACTCCAGGTTGATTCTGGAAAAAAAGTATAGCCACACTATGTTATTACTTTCTACAATGAGCTCAATTTATTCTTCTATTAGGAGGAGGGAGAGGGAAAGCTTACTTAAAAGGAAAAGAAGGGACACCTGGTTTCAGCTCAAGTCATGATCTCAGGGTCAGTGGGATAGAGCCCCACATTGGGCTGCGCGCTCAACAAGGAGTCTGCTTGAGATGCTCTTCCTCTGCCCCTCTCCCACTCATGCTTGCACGTTCTCTCTTTCTCTAAAGTAAATAAATATTTTTAAAAATAAAAACAAAAGGAAAAAAAGAGGAGATGGAGTAAGAGAAGGAGAAAGAGAGGAAGATGAATAAGAAGAAGCTTCTAATCAAGAGCTTGCGCCTCCTGACATTACAGCAGACTTCAGCCTGATGATTTTTATAGAACAGTCCCCTGGAAACCCATTAGCTTTCAAGACATCATCATCATGCAGACATTTTAAAAACCTCACGGGGTCTTTTCTGCCTAGCCCAGACATCAGTTTGACTAATGTGAAATTGATTGCAAAGTTGGCTGGTTCCTGAGAGAATCTTTTCTTCCATTTTGATCAATCAACGGCTCACTGAATCACTAAATATGTTATGGACCACAGGACTTGATCGTTGAGCTTAAAGCTTATGTGTTTAGCATCAATGAAATGAACATAATTTTTTTAAGTGAGGAAAAATGTAGCCCTCTTAGGCTGTGCCAGAACAATCGAAATGTTTCCTCCTTTATTCACACAGTGTTCAAATGCTGTGGATGCAAAATGAAGTCTCTGCCTCTGGGGTTCAGGCATGATCACCATTTTACAAACACAGGGAGAGAAGTAGGAGAGTTTAGAAGATCTCATCTCCAGAATAAAAGATCAAAGGGTCGGAATAACAAGTGGTCACTTTAAGGGAAATATTTTTAGAAGGCTTAACTCAGTGGAAGTAACAGATGCCTTCTTTTTCCTTTGCCCTCTCTCTTTTACAAAGCAAACCTACTGCTGTACTAATACGACATAATCCAAGCACACCGAGTAACTCAGAGGTCTAAGATAATACCCTGTACAGCCAGATCTGGTTTTGGAGGTCACTCGGCATTGGTCACTCTCTGTGGCGGTGAAGTCAATCACGATCTCTGACTCTCCTAACTGTGTGGAGCTAACTTTTCATTCTAGACGTTTAAAAAATGTCTAGACATTTAAGGTGTCCAATGTGATGTTTTGATATAAGTATACCTTATGTAGTGATTACCACAATCAAGCTAGTTTATATACCCATCATCCCACATAGTTACTGGATGTGGGTGCGCGCGCGCGTGTGTGTGTATGGTGCTATTGATTTCTACATATTTAGTCATCTTTGTACCACACATATGAATCCCCAAGTGATATCACATGAATAGATGAATGAATGGCTGGTTAGATGAGTAATTATCATGGTGGAGACTGTGATAAAGAGGAGACATTCTGGCCACCTTCACCTGGAAATTTGGGATCAAATATAATAATGTGTTTATGCATAGCTAAGTTCTCAAGGAGGAAAGGGAAACTCAGGAGTCAAAAACATGGCACAAACAGGTAAAAAGTTCAAACAAAAACACACGGAAAACCAGACCCACAAGGGGGATGAGCTGATGCCATGACTGGGTAGGGAAAGATATGACTATTAGGCTTGGTAAATGACAGGCTTAGATTGCAGTGCCTACGTAGGCAGAAGAGATGAAATGCTGGACCTACTTGTAGCAGGAAATTGAAATTGAGTCCCCTGCATAAAATTGAGGTCTTTGGGGCTCCACTACCACGGTAATTGATTTTTTCTTATCTCTCTATGCTGTGTTCCACCTAATTTTATCATGATTTTTTCTTTTTTTTCTTAAGATTTTATTTATTTATTTATGAGAGACACACAGAGAGAGAGAGAGGCAGAGACATAGGCTGAGGGAGAAGCAGACTCCCTGCAGGGAGACTGATGAGGGACTCCATCCCGGAACCCCAGGATCATGTCCTGAGCCAAAGTCAGACACTCAGCCACTGAGCCATCCCGGCATCCCTCATGATTTTTTTCCTTAAAGTTAACAAATCTTCTCTTTCTCTGTATTTAACATGCTGTTCAACCAGTCTATGAACTTGTAATTTCAATGACCCTGTTTTTCATTTTTATTTTGTTATTTGTTTTTTAAAATATTTTATTTATTTATTCATGAGAGACAGAGAGGGGGAGAGAGAGAGAGAGGCAGAGACACAGGCAGAGGGAGAAGCAGGCTCCATGCAGGGAACCCGACGTGAGACTTGATCCCAGGTCCCCAGGATTACACCCTGGGCTGAAGGCGGCGCTAAACTGCTGAGCCACCCGGGCTGCCCCTGTTTTTTGTTTTTAGAAGTTACTTGATTTCTTTAAAAAAATAAATCAAACTTTTAAAATTCTAGGGTCTTGGATGTCTTCCCTTAATTTTTTTCTAGAGATTTATTTGCTTATTTTAGAAGGACAAAAAGAGCATGAGCTGGGGGAAGGGCAGAGAGAGAGGGAGAGAGAGTCCCAAGCAGACTTTCTGCAAAGCTCAGAGCCTGATGTATATTAGTTTAATAGTTTAATACAGTTTAGTATAAATAAACAAATATACATATACACATACACACACGCACACACACATATGCATATATATGTTTCCACCAGAGTGGAAATTAGAAATTAGAAAATATTTAGGCAGAAGCAGCAATGAAAAAACTGTATCAAAATGGCTGGGTTGAAGCTAAAGCAGGAATTCCACGGAATGTCTCATCCAATGTTCATCCTTCTGTTGCTTTTGCTTTATTTGCTCAATATTATGTTTCTCGGTATGTCATTGACACATGAAAATTTAATTGAGCCATTTAACTGTTACGTAGAAACACAGGGCACATAGACCTGACTTCAAGGAAATTCTTGCTATGTTTCTGCAGTACATATGCTATTTTCTAGAAGTCTTTGGTAGATACTATTTCTTAGGTTAAGGAAGTTCCCTTCTATCCTCAGCTGGCTGAGAATTTTTATCATAAGTGCTCTTGAAATTTATCAATCCACAAAGAGATCTATTGAGAGGACTGTTTTTCCTCCTTCATCCATTAATACATTAAAATCGCCTTGAATGCAGCAAGTGATTTCTGAGTGTTAAACCACCCTTTTGTTACAGGAATAAATCCAGCTTAGATTTTGGAATTTTTAAGATCTTTTAAAAAATGTTTTACTTCCTTTTTTAAGTGCATAGGAAAACTCAGGTGTTTTGATTTTGACTGTTGGCATTCTTTGGTTTTTATTTGAGAAACTGGTTGAGAAGCTGGATGGGGAGCTGCAATACACATCACCTGGCATCCTGCTCTGCCGAACATTCATCACAGGGACCGGAGGCAGCCCTTCCCGCTTGCTGTCAGCCTTGTCACTACGTGTGACATCAGGCAGCAGGAGATCAAGCAGGCCCCTGGGGCACTGCTGTCCAAATTACCCAGCGCTCAACTCCTCTTGTTCACGCACGGATGTCCAACGCAGGAAGTACCCTTCTGCCGGCATTCTCTTCAATCCTTAGGAAGCACACCTCATCTTTTTAAAAACAGCCAACAAATTACAGCTGCTCCCTACCCTTTCCAAAAAACATAGGGGAGGAAAAAAAAAAGCAGAGTGGATCTGACTTAATGCTCTAAATCTAGAAATGTTCCAGGCCTTACATTTTTTGGCTGAATTGAGGAATGCTAAAGTTTACATAGCTATGTATGATATAAAATGAATATAAAAAATGTATTGAACGGCTTCAGAAAGATGGGCAAGAATCAAAACGTTACCAATGAGCAACTGAGTGCCGAGATTACAAGGTAACATGCATTCCTTTTTTGAAGAGTTCCTTTTCTTGTTAATAAGTTTTGAAATTGAATGAGGAGTACATGCCTGTGTTTTTAAAAAGCCAAACAGTGGCAGGGGGCTCCTGGCTGGCTCAGCTGGTAGAGCATGGGATCTTGAACTCTGGGGTGTGACTTTGAGCCTCATGTATGGTGCAGAGATTACTTAAAAATAAAAATTTTAAATAAATAAATAAAAATAAAAATAAAAAAGCCAGGGGTGCCTGAGTGGTTTGCTTGGTTGGGCATATGCCTTCGGATCAGGTTGTGATCCTACGGCCCTGTGATCGAACCCTGCACCTGGCTCCGTGCTCAGTAGAAAGCCTACTTCTCCCTCTCCCTTTGCTACTCCCTCTGCGTGTGCTCTCTATCAAGTAAATGAAATCTTTAAAAAAAAGAAAGAAAAGAAAGAAAGAAAGAAAGAAAGAAAGAAAGAAAGAAAGAAAGAAAGAAAGAAAGAAAGAAAGAAAGAAAGAAAGGAAAGAAAAAAAGCCAAACAGTGGCAAATTATACAAATAAAGAGTAAGCTCCCTCCTACCACATTTCTCCAGCTTCAAAGGCTTTGGGAAGGGGAATCACTCCTTCCAGTTACTCTCCATCTTTCCAGAAATTGACACTGCATTCCAAGGGAGACCAGTTGATTGGTTCATTGACAGATCAGTAGCTAAATTAATGGTCCTATCTCTTCATAATAATCAGTTCTGTGTAAGTCTGAATTTAAGGGCTTTTTAAAAGTTTTTTTGTGGGGATCCGTGGATGGCTCAGTGGTTTTAGCGCTTGCCTTGGGCCCAGGGGGTGATCCTGGAGACCGGGGATTGAGTCCCACATCAGGCTCCCTGCATGGAGCCTGCTTCTCCCTCTGCCTGTGTCTCTGCCAATCTCTCTCTCTGTATCTCATGAATAAATAAATAAAATCTTTTTTTAAAAAAAGGTTTTTTTGCTTGTTTTGTTTTGTCTTTGTAATCTCTACAACTCACAACCCTGAGATCAAGATTCACATGCTCTTCTGACTGAGCCAGCCAGGTGGCCCTGAAATTAAGTTTAAATGTAAATTTGTACCTGACATTTTGAATGTTTCTTCTGATATTTCCTGTAACTTGTAAAAGTCATATAAGAATATGAAACTTACATGCACAAAATAATCTTTCTCAAAATTAAAAATTATTTACAATCTGGCATTTGCCATGAGTGACTCACATCACTTTCAATTACATTAATTAAAAATAAAGTTGCTGGGGCACCTGGGTGGCTTAGTCAGTTAAGTGTCTGCCTTTGGCTCAGGCCATGATCCCAGGGTCCTGGGATGGAGCCCCATGTCGGGCTCAGCGGGAAATCTGCCTCTCCTCTCCCTCTGCCCTTCCCCTGCTCACTCTCTCTCTCTCAAATAAATAAATCTTTAACAAAAAATGAAGCTGCTGAAAGTATAAATTTTGGTGGCCTAATAATTGAATTTGCATAAAAATGAGCCAGAAAAACTGAATGATCACTCAAGATAGATGTCACATAAACAAATCATTATTTATTGTGTTAAATAAAATTTTGACATCAAAATGTTATTTTTTGCAATTTGTAAGTTTATGTTAATATTCAAGTATCTTTCTTACTCCTATTATACTTTATAAGTAATAACATATTTTTAGGGGAAAGCCTTATATTTTAGTGATTTTTATCAACACTTTTTCCCGCTTTTTCGAACAAGGGACCCTGAGTTCCCATTTTGCACTGGACCTTGTAAATCAGGTACTGGTCCATTTTGGGAGATTTGTTGCCCTGTAAGGTCTCACAGACCCATCCCAGTGTGCCTGAGCGGAGACAGGAGGAAAGTCCATGGAGTTTGGCCTGTGTCTTTCTGAATGTGGGAGGGAAATATGTGAAGATAGAGCCTAGTGCCTACTCCCTCACCCCCCACCAGCAGACTAAGGAGAGAGAGGGTAGCAGTGGGGAAGTCTCTACCCCAGCTGTGACAAGGTAAGGATTTATGAGCTCCCCAGGTAACAGAAGCTGAAGGAATTATCGAGGCTGGAATCATCTTGAAGGGCCTCACCAGCCACCTGCCAGCGCCATAGAAGAAAGAGGCTATGGATGGGCACTCTTAATTGCTTCTGGGTTTTTACCCCCATGTTTAGCCTCTGATGGTAAGAGAGACTGGAGTATGACCATCGCTTCTCTGTCACTTATTAGCTTGGTGGCCTTGGATAAGTGGTTTGTTTTCTGAGCTTCCATTTCTTTACCTTTGAAATGAAGTTAGTAATTTCTACCTGAAATTATTATTATAAAGAATAGAGATACCATCTTTTGAAAATGTGGAACATAGAGTATATGCTCAGTAAAGGCTTGCATTTTTGTTAGTGTTGTTTGTGTGTGGATGTGTCTTGAATGAATGTCACAAATTATTAACTTTTTGTTTGCTTCTCCATCACTCATCACTCACTATGCATCTTGGCTGCTTTTGGCACTGATGCAGTGTTGAGGAATATAAACATTTTCATAGTAAGCTAAATAAAGGAAGTTGAAGAGGGAGATACACTATTTAAAGGTAATGTGGTTCAAAGGTAAAGAAAAGGGGTGCCTGGGTGGTTCAGCTGGTTAAGCATCTGCCTTCAACTCAGGTCATGATTCTGGAATCCCAGGATTGAGCCCTGCATCAGGCTCCCTGCTCAGTGGGGCTTCTGCTTCTCCCTCTGACTATCTATCTCATTCTCTATCTAGTCTATCTGACTATCTATCTCATTCTCTCTCTCTCTCTCTCTCAAATAAATTTTTTAAAATCCTTTTTTAAAAAAGTAAAGTATTATTCTCCATTAATATCAATCACTCATTCTCAAAGTGTGCTTTGAATATCTCTGGGGCTTTGGGGCATCTACAAAGTCAGAACTATTTTTTAATAACACTGAGATATTATTTGCCTTTTTCACTCCTATTGTCTCAACAAGTGCATAAAGCCTATGTGATGTGTGATATCACCACCGATTTTTTTTTTTTGATATCACCACCGATTGAGTGTGGAAGCAGATATGAGAATCCAGCTGTCTTCTATTAAGCCAAACATCAACATGTTTTTTTAATGTAAAACAATGCCTCTCTTTTCCCTGTTATTTTGTTTATTTTGGAATCAGAAAAAAATATGGTATTGATGTTAACATGTAATGGGTTTATTATTTTTAATGAATTAATAAATATTTTGAGCTCTTCTCAGTTTTAATTTTTATCTCTTACTAAATAATGGTACTTATGACTCACATGAACAATAGCTCTTTAGGGCTTTCAACAATTTTTATGGGTGTAAAGGGGGGGTTCCAAAAATTTTGAGAGCCTCTAATATAGTTAATTGACCTTTGGTCATAATTCATAATTCTAGTTACATTTGGGCAATAACATTGTCCAAGAGAGATAAGGAAATGACACTTATGAAGCTAATGGAAAGCAAATTTTTGTATGATTTTTCAATTATTGTTTCTTTAGGTCAATCAGTTGGCAAATATTCCATGAGCACCTACTATGTGGTCAAGCATTGCTCTAGATGCTGGGAGAAGACACATAAGATCTTGCTCTCACAGGGCTTACCTTCTAGATAGAGGAGATAGACAGTAAACATGTAAACAAATAAACAAGATAATTTCAGGTCTGATGACTGTTTTGAAGTAAATACACAGGTTAATGTGATCAGAATCCACGGTGGTAATGGGGAACTTGAATGGCTCAGTTGGTTAAGCGTCTGACTCTTGGTTTTGGCATGGGTCATGATCTTGGGTTCAGGGGATCAAGCCTGAATCAGGCTCTGACTCAACTCACAGTCTGCATGAGATTTTCTCTCTCCCTCTTTCCCTGCCCTTCCCCCATTTATTCTCTCTAAATAATAAATAAATAAATAAAACCTTTTAAAAAAAGAATCCCTGGGAATGTACAGAATTGTTTATGCAGTCATGGGAAATTACATGCCTGGGTCAAGAGGACCTAAGAATCTATACTATGTTCATGGATTGGAAGAAAAGAAGAATAGCCCACCAAAAAGAATCAATGCACAAAACAGTACACGATAAATTATTGCTGTCCTTGGTATGGGATAAATCTCTTTTTAAAAAACAACTCCCCCACCATTCCCTGGGAGTTGCTAAAGCAAGATTCTTTCAAGAGCTCAGGAGAATGAGATCCTATCAGGAATGCCAAGTGGAAGTTAGTGTTGATGTGCTCTGGGATGAAAGACAGAGGCAGGCAGAGCATTCCAGAGAGTGGGGTCAGACAAGGGTCATCTGTAGATAGAGGCTGACTTAAACCTCCACATATGGGAACAGATGCCTGCAGAGAAAGTGTAGAAAGAAGAGCCGAGGGCCTAGGAAATAGCTACCCTAAGTATTTTAAGATATGTCTCCTCAAACACTTGATATCTTTCTGAAAAGCTCTTAAACAGCCTCTGGAACCAAACTTCTATAAAAAAAGTAGAAACCCACCAAAGGACATTTCTGATTGCAGAGAAAAGATGAAAAGTCCAAGTCATACCTACTTCAGACACGCAGCAGTGAAAACTCTCAGTCTTGTTTTTGGAAAACATGCCAGCTTTCTATTCCTCATGCATATTTGCTATCAATAAGCAAAATGGGAGATTGTGTAGATAATAGGTACCAAAATAAACTGGTGCATTCAGTTTTAGCCAATGAGCATTTGCCAGTTCAGGTTTCCATTTATAACAGAGGTTCTCACTCAACAACAATGTGAAACGTAGAGCTGCTGCAGCCGGCTCAGCGCACACACCAGTTTCCTTTCTGTAGTGTTCCTAAAATTAATTAAAGGAATACTCAAAACATCAAAAGAGGACATTTCACCCCAATTCTTCACCACTGACACATTTTTCTTACATCTGACCTCCTCTCGTAGATTCAGCTACTACATCTTCACCAATGATTCCAAACCTCTCTCTCTCTCTCTCAATCCCATATACCTACCCTATGCCATGTATTCCAGATATGCCTCTGAGACATTCCCTCTTTGATGTCATACAGGGTCTTCACAGTTCAAGAAATGACTTTGTCCTTTGTGTCATTAGTTATAGGGTTAGCACCACTTTTTATCCTAACAAGAAACCCACACAATGGGGTACTCCGGCTGAATTGAAGCTGGGGTTAATCATATGAAATATCTGAAGACCATGTCATAGCATCAACAGCTTTTAACAAGGAGGATAAAATAAGAACAGAGAGACTAGGCCAGAAGGGGCAGCCCAGGGTCTGCTTCAGATATTTCTCCCTTGACTTGGCCTCATGGGCTCACATTTCAGCTTTATACGTTGAAGCTGAATGAGTCTCTATATGATACAAAGCTCTTTGTCCAACTGTCAGAGCATGACCCAGAAATACTTCATGGCTTTGGCTCATTGTTTAGTGCTAAGGGACCCAGTACTACCTGGTGTCCCAAGAGTTTGCAGCTTTGCAGACATGGCATAAAAAACTCAAGGTTTTTCACATCCTTGGAGATGGCTATAATAATTGTAAAAAATGAAAACATAAACTAACAAATGTTGGCAAGGACATGGAGAAATTGGAGCCCTTGTATGTTGCTATGGAAATATAAAATGATTCAGCCCCCTTGGAAAACAGTTTTTCAGTTCCTCAAAAAAGTTAAACATGGAATTACTGTATAATCAAACAATCCCATTCCAAGATAGATAGATAGATAGATAGATAGATAGATAGATAGATCTCTAAGACAATTGAAAACACATACTCAAATAATCACCTGTACATGTATATTCATAGAAGCACTTTTCACAATAGTCAAGAGGTAGAAACAACTCAAATGTCCATCAACTGATGAATGGATAAATAAATTATGGTATATAACTTAATGGAACATTATTCAGGAGTAGAAAGAAATTAAATACTTACTGACACAGACGACCGCATGGATGAGCCTTGAAAGCACTATGCTACATAAAAGAAGCCAGACACAAAAGGTCACATGTTGTATCACCTCATTTATAGGAAACATCCAGATTATTTTTTTTAAAATATTTGACAATTCGGTCCTCAGCGCTTTCATCGATCATATACGGGTACACAAGATTTCAGGCGGGGTGCAATATCTCAGCTTTAGGCCCACAGAATGTTAGAGAAGGAAGTAATTATTTTGCCTGGCTTTTCCTAAACTTTGTTCTCCAAAATACTGGGGGCAGATGAAGTCGTAGGAAAGACCACCAAGTTCACCCAATTTATGTTAATGTTCTTAACTTGGTATGCTAAGGGAAAGTGTACAGCCAATGAACCATGGGCTGTCTCAGTAAAAGGCTCTGAAAAGGGGCTTTGTGTAGGGTTTGGGTTTGCACTAAGTGATCCTAAGGTGGGAAGGGTAGGGGAACAGACATCAGACCAGGGGTGGAGGTGGTCATGAAGTAGGGTGCTTTAATAATTGGGCATCTCACAAATCTTTGTTCAGCGGGTGGGAGGGATGGAGAAAGCCTGTGGAAAGCATTGATAAAAGAGACTTAATCACTCAATGTTAGCCCCTTTGCAGCTGTGGTGTGGCCTTGGGAAAAACACTGTTTTCTGTTGGCTTCGTGCTGGCCTCGTTTATGACTGTTGGGAACATCACAGTCTGCTTATCAGGGCTGACTTTCATTTTCTTGGGTCCCACAAGAAGTTAGTGGGTGTTCCTACAAGAAAGAGATCTACATAAGCCTGGAAAGTACTTCTTAAACAATGTGAAACAATAAATTGGGCCTCCTGGAGTTTTTATTTTTTATTTTTTAAAAAGATTTTATTTATTTATTAATGAGAGAGAGAGAGTGACAGAGAGACAGAGACACAGAGACACAGGCAGAGGGAGAAGCAGGCTCCATGCCGGGAGCCCGGAGCCCGACGCGGGACTCAATCCCAGAGCCCCAGGATCACGCCCCAGGCCAAAGGCAGGTGCTGAGCCACCCAGGGATCCCCTCCTGGAGTTACCAAGAAACCTTTAATTTATTTTCAACCCAGCTGCCTGAGTGATTCTGTTCAAATGAAAGTCAAAATGCCCAGTGGTTTCTTGTCCCTCTCCCACATTCTTTTCCATTACCATTACCATTACCATTTCCACTTCTTTTCCTGTTTATCCACGCCTCCTATCTCTCCACCAACCATGCTCACCTCCTTCAGGCTCCTCCTACCCAGACAGCTTTTCCCCACACATTCCCTTCCCTCCCCCAGGTCTTTGTTCATAAGGGACCTTCCAGTGATGCCTCCCCTCCCCTACAGCCTTCAACACCCTCCCACTGCTTTATTTTCCTTCTTGGCTCTCACGGCCATTTGAGATACTTTCCATTCTGTTTTTCTTGTCTATGGTCTCTCTGCCCATATAAGCAGGGATTTTTATTTAATTTTTTCCCCAAGATGCATCCCCCGGACCTGGAACCATGGCAGGCACAGAACAGGCACTGAATAAAGATGTGTCAAATGAATGAACAGGCCAACGCCTTCCAAATTTCTTCTCCTTCTGCAAAAGAGTGCTGAGTGAGGCCTCTGTATTTTCCATGTACAGACAGTAAAGAGGTTTTGGAAGAACACATGGAGAGTCTGAGACTCTTCTTCCAGGGTTTCAGGATGAGCTCTCTCTATCTTCTCACACAAGCCGGTCTCTCCTTCAATGTCCACCTACCAGCCTGGAACTGAATTGGTTCACTAGATGGCACTGTTCACCAAGAATCATGGCATTCTTCGCCCTCTCCCTGGCTCCCCTAAGGCCTTTGAAATCACCTTTTCCCCAGAAGTGAAGAATTCCAAGGAATAGTGACTGTTCATGCCAGCTCTCTAGACCAAGAAGAAACCCAGAGTCCTAGAGCACCACTTAACTAGCCACCATCACCCGTGAGTGCAGGTTAATCTTTTATCTGAGAGCAAAAGCTATTTCTAGATACTTCTAGTAGTACCACCAGTAACAAACCTAAGCAAAGCTTTGGCTCCTTTTGAAAACCTCTAGGCTGGATGTCCTGCCCCTTGCACTTGGCCAGTGGCCCTCTTGGCATAATCTCCCTCTGTCTCTCTACCCTTGCCTCTCTGTCCCTTTAGAGAATGGAGTACAGGTTAAGATGCCAATTCTATGACCAGATCTGAGGCACAGCAGTCCGAGAGGAAGCATGGAATGAGAGGCAGCCTGGAAGTGCAGTAAAAGGGTGAGCAAAAAAACACATTTCTATCACAAACTGCCCTAGGACCTTGAGCTACTTATCCAACATCTCTTGACCTTGGTTTCCACAGCTGTGTGATGGGGATTAAAATCTCTGGGACAGGACATGTAGTGAGCATTAAATGAGAAGATGCATGAGGCAGGCTTCAGGCCAAGCTTTCTATAAAGCTTTGCCTTCCATTTCCAGATGTCACCTATATCTATACTCAAAAACCTCAGTCGGGGCGATTGGTTGACCCAATGAACACTTCTCTGTAATCCTGGCTGGTCTTAAAATGGACTAGTGAACAAAATCTCCATGATGGAGCTTCTCTATACTGCCTTGACTAACAGACCATTAGCTTAAGGTATGTCTGCAAATGCACACATAGAAAGCTACTGTCTTCATGAATGTCAGCCAATTAGCAAGTATTTGTGGGCCACTTGTGATTTTGCCTCAGCATTTTAAGATTATTCTGGAAGCAAAAATAAGACAGATGGGAGACAATGTAGACAAAGACACTAGTTCACTCTTCAATGAAATGTCATTGTTTCTTGCTTTTGAGACGAAATATGTAAGTCAAGGAATGTTAGAATGGTTATTGGTCTTTGCCCCCACCCTCCCTTTTTTAATTGATAAAGCCAGATAGAGTGGTTCCATTTTGGGAGCAAAGGCACGTTATAGGGGCTGTTCATTCACTGCAGCCATGCCCTCACACACAGACTGTGCCTGTGATTAGTTTTAAAAAGGCCAATTGTGCCCACTGTTTAGTCATGCCTCTGGCTGGGTACTTCCTGTTTGCCAATCTGATGGGATCACCTCCTTTCCCAGAAATCATCCTACGCTCCAACCCCTTACCTCCTACCCTAGAATGGTAGCAGAGGGGTGACTCCTTGAGCCTGGGACACATCCCCTCTCTCTCCCTACCCTCAAGGCTTACCTATTCTGCCTCGAGTCCCCAGGCCCTTCCTCCTTCATCCTTTCCTCAAAGGACTACCATACACTCGTCCATTCCGGTTCTACTCTTTCAGCTCACGTTCTGAGTGCTGAAACATATCAGAAAAGAAGAAGGAGCTTATTTCCTATGACTTGATTTTATAAAAATAGAATGGATTTTTATACAAAGAAGTGGACAGGAATGGTATTTGTTCACCTCATAGTTACTCTAATTATAGACAGTTGGGTGTTATGCACAACCATATTGGGTGACATGCGGGTTGCATCAGACAGGATGTGTCATTTCCAACTTCCCCTGTCATTGCCCTGTGCAGTCCCTCATCAGCATTTTAAAATTACAACCTGATTGCTGCACAAATAGGAAGTCTTCCCATTAGCTGAACTGTGGTCTGCAATTTTGTATTACCAAGGATACTTAATTCCCAAGCTCAGCTTTATTCTTCCAGATTTTGCTGATTTACTGTTTCCCTAGAAATAATAGACATTTTGTCTGGGAAAAGACAGACACTTAGGTGTTTCATTTGGAAGAAGGACAAAAAGCTGAAGTCTTGTTTTTATTGTGGTCAAGTGTTGTATATCCCTCTTCTTCCAGATAACCTCTGCTTCTGTTACTTGGTGTTGAAATTTCTGCTCCAAGAATGTGGAAGGATTAGGATGCTATAAATATAACAATATAAATCAGGAGTTTCCTCTCCCACAGAACCTGGAACTGGAACTTAGAAAAAGAAAAATCAGCCTGAGCAGAAATGAATCTAACACCTCTGAATTTATTTGTAACATTTTCTTTGGAATTTTTTTTTCTTTTGAGGGTGGAGCTTCTCAAAGAGACTGCTTATGCCTTGAACAGAGGTCACACACTGGACCTCCACAAACCACATTCAGCCAGCTGGTCTATTTAATTTGGTCCACACAGTGTTGGTTTTTTTTGTTTGTTTTTTTGTTTTTTATAAGAGTTGGTCATGGACATTTTAAATTTTTACACAAAAATATAGGGGTATATAAAATATTTATTTAAAATGTATTTATATAAAAATACAGATTTTGATATTATCTTGGGAAAAATAAGTCCAGCTGAGGTAACCCTGGGATGTTCTTTGCTCATGGGTAGTGGTGGACGGTGGACCATTAATTCAATGGGAAACACCCAAGGGGGACCATTCACAGGAAAGGTGGGGCTGGGAAGATGATCAATTTTCTCACATACCCACATCTCTAGGCCTGAACCATAATCCCAATGAGCATTCAGTTCTGCTGCATCAACATATGACTAACTGCATCTTCCTGAATACCTGCCCAAACCACTAGTTTCTGAAAGCAGCACCATAAGCTTCTATTTTCCTAACCACGGAATCAGCTTTGACTCTTCCCTCCTCTTCCCTGCCACACCACACCTCCCCCATCAGCCACCGGGTTCTGCGGTTTATTCTCCCCCAACTCCACTGAGCAGTAAAATAGCTACCAGCCACATAGGCATGTTAAGTGTGGCCAGCCTAAATCGAGGTATGTTCTATGTGAAAAAAGATACACTGGATTTTAATGACTTATGTCAAACAGAAAATAATCGAAACTGGCTGATTAGTACTTTTACACTGATTACCCATTAAAATAAGATTTTTTGACATATCGTGTTAGATATATTACTAAAATTCACCTACTCATTTCTCTTTGCCTTTTTTAGTGTGGCTTTAGGAAATTTTAAATTACAAATAGGATTTACATCTGTGGCTGACATTTTCATTCTTTCTTTTTCTCTTTCTTTCTTTCTTTGGCTCATTATCTTTCTATTGGGCAGCAGTGCCTCAAAATATCTCTTCGTGTGACTTGTTAGTGGTGCTAATCATAGCCACAGTGCAATTATATTATAATATGTAAGTATCAAATCAACATGCTATACACCTTAAATTCACACAATGTTATATGTCAAATATATTTCAATAGAAAAAAAGTTTCTCTTGGGTTTGTTCTATCCTTTCTTGCTGCCATCCAATAGCCTGTATCTCATGTCCTGTCACTCTGAGAATTTCACATTAGTCTAAATTTTTCACCCTTCTAATCTGTTGTGCACACCCTGGCTGAGTTTATCTGTCTAAAACACTGCTTTTATCATGAAACACTCCTGCTCAAAAACTAACACCAGCTCCCAACTTTAGCCCATAAAGTCCAAACTATTGAGCATAACAGCTTCCACTGTAAAAAACAAAACAAAACAAACAAAAAAAACAAACAAACAAAAAACAAAACTTATTCTGCATTTCATTTAATTCTTCAAACAACCTTGCACCTAGCCTACCAGACTCCTGGTTTTCTAAATGGCCAAGCTGGGAGTGGTGTGGAGAAGCACCTTTGCTCCAAGAGGTAACAAAGATGATGCAGTTAAAACAGCCAAACAGAAGCCTTTTTCAGGGAGGATAGTTTATACAACACCTTTCAATCAACTAAGGAGCAATCAATATCTGTGGGTGGATCTGTGAGCTGAACTATTTTTACATCAGTTGGGAGAAAAGAATGAGAGTGTGGAGTGAAGAAACTCTTATATTTGCATTTCAGAAAATCCAAACCGGAAATGCAACCAGAAAAATTTAAGTGAAATAGTGTTCTTCAGTCATCCATTCTAGGTCCGGTTTTCCATACACACACGTATATATAGCTTAGTCACAAAATAGATAAAGTTACTGTGGCATAACAATTAAAATGTCATCTCAACTTTCAAAATATGAATTAAAAATTCATCAGAATGGGGCACCTGGGTTACGGTTAAGCGGTTAAGCGTCTGCCTTTGGTTCAGGTCATGATTCCAGCATCCTGAGGTGGAGCCCCACATCAGGTTCCCTGCTGAGTGTGGAGTCTGCTGCTCCTTCTGCCCCTCCTGCTTGCTTTCCCTCTCTCAAATTAATAAATAGAATCTTTTAAAAAATTCATCAGGAATTATATAAATCCAAAGCCAGCAGAGCTACTGATTTCTACACTGTGTTGGGTATTTTACATGGCAACATGATCCTTGTCAGGATTCATCTTAAATATGTGAGTTCTGAACTGTGCCATCTTCAAGATCTCATCCCTTTCATCAAATACACCATCTTAAACTCATTTTTAAAAAGATTTTATTTATTTATTCATGAGAGACACAGAGGGGCAGAGACACAGGCAGAAGGAGAAGCAAGCTCCCTGCAGGGAGCCTGATGTGAGCTTGATGCCAGGACCCCAGGGTCACGCACTGAGCCCAAGGCAGACGCTCAACCGCTGAGCCACCCAGGGACCCCACATTTTTTTTCATTTTTTTTCAACTACAGATCAGATAGGCTTTGCCAAACTTTCCAGCAGAATTGTCTGGTTCACGGGCCTTGCAATCAGACAAATCCACTTTCTACCACTTGTGTTACTTTAGACAGACTCGTTAGCTGTTCAGTTGCCCCTGTTTTTAAAAAAAATCGAGCATAAAGCATATTTTCCTGTTTTATAAGAATTCAGCGAGATACCACACGCAGTTAAGACAGTGCTTGGCATGCAGGAAGAGCTCTCCCCTGCAGGACAATCGGTAAAATAACTTGAGATCTCTCCGGCTTTAGCATCCCCATCTCAGAAACTTTTTTCCCTAGGCAGCTTGAAGACTCTACAAAAGGGTGAGGCTTTCCGCGTCTCACGCTCTCTACTAAACGCTGTTAAGTTTAATAGGCAGAGAGCTACTGGTGACAGCGGTCTGGGCGGGGTGAGACCGAGCGCGTCCGCCCGCCCTGGTCGCCGCAGCCCCACCGCGGACGCCGGCGGCGGAGGCCTCAGCCGCGCTGCTGCTTCCCAACTCCCGCTTCGCAGCATCTGGCAATGACAACACCACCACGTGGCCTGCAGCGCCGCGTCACGCGCCTTCGTCCAATGGGGCGCCGCCTCACCGAGCCGGGGGCGGGCCGTCACCGGGGAGGGGCCGCCCGCAGCCGTCGCCAATTGGCCAAGGCGGCGCCGTGGGCGTGGACTCGTAGCCAATGGCGGCCGGCGGTGGGGCCCCGCCTCTCGGCGGCGAGGTTTGGCCGGGACCCGCCGGAGGGTCCGGGGCCGGGCGGGGGGGGCGGAGCGAGGCGGGCCGGGGCGGGGCCAGAGGCGGAGGGGGGCTGGAGGCGACCCGGCCCGCGGAGCCGGCGCCAGCGGGCTGCTGAGGTGGCTGTCGCCGGCTCGGAGCTGCGGCTGCCCCGGGTCGAGCCCCCGATGGAGGCCGAGGCGGCGGAAAGCCCCCCGGGCGGGGTCGAGGCGGCGCTCAGCTGCTTCTCCTTCAACCAGGACTGCACGTAAGCCGCGGCGCCTGCCCTGCGGGGAGCCCGGGCGGAGGTCGCGGGCGGGGGTCGGGTCCTGGCCGCGGAGTTGCAGCCGGAGAGGCGCAGGCCTACGCCCCAAGAGGGCGTCGGCGGCCGGGCCGGGGCGGCCCGGGGCGGCCCGGGGCTGGCTCCGCGCAGGGGGCGGGGGGCGGGGGCTCCCCCTCCTCCTCCCCTCCTCCTCCCCCTCCTCCTCCCCTCCTCCTCCCCCTCCCGGGCAGGGGCTTCGAGCGCCCCCACCCCCGCTGCGGGCCGCGGAGCCAGAGCGAGGGAGGGAGTCCGCGGGCGGAGGGGGGCCGGAGCAGGGGCGGAGGTGAGCGACCCGAGCGGGGGGCCTGGGGGGGAGGGGAAGCCAAGACAAAGGAGGTGGGAGGGGAGCGGGCAGCGGCGGGTTGACCCCAGGCTAGGTCATTGGGGCCCAAGAAGATGGGAATACGGGGAAAACTTTCCCATTTGTCCTTGAGCATCTCAACGTGGCATCTGGGCAGGGCCTGGGACAAAGAGGCAGCCTATCCCTGTGGCCGGGCCAGCCCCTGCCCCAGCCTAGCCCGGGGCACCTGGCCTGCCGCCTCCGGGCGTCAGAAACCCTCCCAGCCCTCCTCTCCCTGTTTTCACCGAGCCCCCTCGGCGAGGCAGAGTCCCCTCCCCTCCCCCGAGGCCAAGAGCCCTTTCCCGGACCACCCCCCCTCCCACGAGCTCCACCCTGTTGCTTTTTTTTTTTTTTTTTTTTTTTTTTGGAGCGGATTTTTAATATTTCACTTCGATGTGCACATTTGGACTCAGGCCAGAGAGTGAGCTGCCGAGCTGTATTGCAGACATCTCGAGGATTCCCTCCCTGAGAAGCAAACGCCTGTTTCCTTCCCTCTCGGCCTGGACTTGTTAGACGCCAGTCCCCGGGACCATATGGAATCATGCCTTTGGAATGTGCACCCAGAGCATCAAGCAGGGATGTCCACTTTCCAGTTTCCCACTTCCTGCTGTACCAGTTTCTGTTGTGTTCCTTGTTTTGGAGCCGGCTTCAGGCTTGGGCCTTGGCTGCCTCTGACCAGGCTGTGCTAATATTGAACATTCAGCGGTGTAATTAAGGCCATCCTGTACCATAAGTAAATCTGGCTCCCATTCCCTTTGTATTTCAGTTTAAAAACACCCTATGCCAAACAATATGCCTTTGTTCGAAAAAAAAAAAGAAAAACTGGATGTGTAATCGGGTAATAGGGTAGCTGGACAGCTTGGTTGCATGAGTGACTTATGAGTGACTTTCAGGCTTTTTTTTTTTTCTTTTAACCATAATCCATTTTAAGAAATAACATATTACAACATTCCCTTATACCCACATGCATAGGATATCCCTGAAAAGTGCTTCATTAAGCAGTGTTTACCCCTCCTATGTGTGATACCCTCTTTTAAAGGTGTTTTTAACACACCGAACTGTTTTTAAGATCAACTGATGGGTTGAGACCCGCAGTTTACAGAAATGATGGTGTAGATAAAATTTTGACGTTTTGTAAGAAGCATTTTGCAAGAGAGGATGGCTGTTGAAATGCCAGAATGTTTTCCTTCCCAAATGAACACAGGACAAGGAGAGGAGTCAGTTTGCTTATTGGAAGTAAATGTTCTAAATTCTGCTTTGTGGATATTGTTTGTTAGACTTTTTATTTTTTTTATTTTTTATTTATTTATTTTTTTTGTTGTTAGACTTTTTCAAGTCATGTTGGTTTTTACTCTCGAGTCCCAGCTTTCTGAAACACTTGGGTAAAAAATGTTATTTTCAAAGCTATTGGGTGGTTGGAAAGTTAATTTCCTTCGTCTCTACTGTCAGTTCTGTTTTCTTGGATGAAAGCTCTGCTGGACAGCTCTGTCTCACCTATAAATAAAAGTTTTTGTCACAGTCAGTTGCTCTGAGCCACAGAGGGTATGACATTGGATTTTAAAATAAGTCAAGCCCCTTACGAATGCACTTAGGAGTATCAGAGTGTCTTTTTCTGTAAGTGTAGGCTGAGTTTGAAATCCAGTACTACAACTAACCCTTGCCAGTCTCCTTGGATCATACTTCATGTTTGGCACTGTGCTAGACACTTTGGGTACATTTTTTCATTTGATTGGCAGTATGTATTTGTCCCAAGCCCTATTCCTGTGAGAGATGATGAGAATTTTTTTTTTTCCTGCAGGAAGGCCTTACAGATAAAATAAGATTTTACTTTGAACTCCTGGATTCAGTATCTTTTGTGGCCATTGATCAATCATTTAAAACCTAACAGTAATCACATTGCCATTTTCTCATGTATAAAATCCTTCTGTTCTAGGAGCAGGGCTTACGTTTGAAAATTATTTTAAATTGCCAGACCTTATGGTTAATATCACAAGACTCTAGTTACATTTTTTCCTTCACTTGCAAGTTTTAGAAACCTCAGTGTGCTACTAAACGCATCTATATTTATGTGAAAAAGTCCTGTGTGAAAAAAGTTTAAAAGCAGTAATTCCTACAGAGTATATTTTAAAACATTTTTTCTGAATCCTAGAAATAAAAAGGAGCCTTTTAAAGTTGAGGTATAATTGGCATACAGTATTATATTAGTTTCAAGTGTATGACCTGTTGTGATTAGACATTTGTATACACTGGGAAATGGTCACCATGATCAGTGTTCTAAACATCTATTGACTTACAAAGTTAATGTGATTTTAGCTACTGTATTTCCCATGTTGTACATTAGCCCCCATGACATATTTATTTTATTTTATTTTTAAAGGATTTTATTTATTTATTCATGAGAGAGGCAGAGGCACAGGCAGAGGGAGAAGCAGGCTCCACTCAGGGAGCCCGATGTGGGACTCGAACCCGGGACTCCAGGATCATGCCCTGGGCCGAAGGCAGACTCCCAACCACTGAGCCACCCACTCATCCCCATATTTATTTTATAACTGGAAGTTCGTTGTTCCTGATTTCCTTCACCAATTTCGTAACCCCCCCCCCACCCAACACCCTTCCCATCTGGCAACCACCAACCTATTCTCTGTAAACTCTGAGTCTGGGTTTTGCTTTCTTCTGGTGTTCTTTTTTTTTAGATTCCACATATAAGTGAAATCATGTGGTATTTATCTTTCCCCATCTGACTTATTTCATGTAGCAAAATACTCTCATCCTTTGCTGCAAATGGCAAGATTTCATATTTTTTCATGGCTGAGAAGTGTGTGTATGTGTGTATGTGCACACGTACATGCCACATCTTTATTCATTCATCCACTGATGGACACTTAGATTGTTTCCATAGCTCAGCTATTATAAATAACATGGCAATGAACATAAGGGTGCATATATCTTTTGGAGTGTTTTCATTTTTTCTTCAGAAAGATACCCAGAGGGGATCCCTGGGTGGTTCAGCGGTTTAGCACCTGGCTTCGGCCTAGGGCATAATCTTGGAGTCCTGGGATCAAGTCCCAAGTCAGGCTCCCTGCATGGAGCCTGCTCCTCCCTCGGCCTGTGTCTCTGCCTCTCTCTGTCTTTCTCTCATGAAAAAAATAAATAGATAGATAAATAAATAAATAAATAAATAAATAAATAAATAAATAAAAAGATGCCCAGAAGTGGAATTGCTGGATCATAGGATAGTTCTAGTTTTAATTTTTTGGGGAACCTTCATACTGTTTTCTGGAGTGGCTGCATCAGTTTACATTTCTACCAGTAGTGCACGAGCACTGCCTCTCCTCCGCATCTTTGCCAACACTTTGTTATTTCTTATCTTTTTGATAATAGCCATTCTTACAGGTATAAGGTAATATCTCATTGTGGTTTTGATTTCCATTCCCCTGATGATTAGTGATGTTGAGCATCTTTTCATGCACCTGTTGGTTATCTGCATGTCAATTCAGATCCTCTCCCAATTTTAAATCAGATTGTTTTTTTGTTATGTGAATTTATTTATTTCGGATAGTAACCCCTTGTTGCGAATATTTTCTTCCACCCAGTGGATTGTTTTTTCATTTTGTTGATGGTTTCCTTTGCTGTGCAGAAACTTTTTAGTCTGTTGTAGTCCTGTTTGTTTATTTTTGCTTTTGTTTCCCTTGCCTTTGGAGTAAGATCCAAAGATCATCTCGAAGACCCATGCCAAGGAGCTTACGGCCTGTGTTTTCTTCTAGGAGTTTCATGGCTTTGGGTCTTACGTTCAAATCTTTAATCCATTTTGAGTTCACACTTGTATATGGTGTCAGCTAGTAGTCCAGTTTCATTCTTTTGCCTGGAGCTGTGTTTTGAAGTTTTAAGATGCTGCTGGCTTGCCTCTTCAGTTACTGTTGGTCAGCTCTGGGTGCACAGCACACCATGTTAGCCCCCCAGCAGGTTGGAGGACTGAGAGACAGAGGCAACTTCCTCACTGGTTAAAAGTTGACCATATTCTCCTATCCTTGTGACCCAGAGAAGAACAAACGTTTGGGTAGAAAAAAAACAATTCCAGGGAAAATCACGTGACCTCCTTTTTTATTTTTAGGCTAATGAAACCAGAGCCTTGGCCATCCAAACTTGCCCCAGTAAACTGCTTCTGTTCGTATATGCTTCCCTGTGAAGAACAAATCTCACCTTTTCAGATATTTGTTTTAAATGAGGAAGCCGGGCTAATTTTTAGGTCCACTTAGGACCATTTTAAGGTCCGTTTCAGCTCTGACATCGCATCTTCCCAAGGGTAGAAGTGCTCAAGATCAGACTGCTTATTCTGAGTGTGCTCTGTGTGAGGTTTTGCTCATCAGTGAGGTGCTAAAGGCAAAGTAGGAGAGAGCTGGTTGGGGATCCCAGCTGCTGAACAAAATTGACTCCTTTGCTTTCATCCTAAGGCCAAGGCAACTGGGGTTTACCCTCCGTCTTTATCTGTTGGTTGAAAGTGAGAAAATAAGAAAAGATTTTTTTTTTAGCCCATATTGTTTCAGATGGGTGTTTAATTTTTTGTTTTGCTGTTTGGTTGTGATACTAGCTTTGTGGAACATGGTATAAGGCAGAGTTCTCAACCCTGGCTGCACACTGAAGAACTAAAAACAGAAAAAAATAGAGAGAGGAAGAAGAGAGAGAGAGAGAGATGGGAGGTGGGAGAGAAAGAAAAGAAAGAAAAAAAAAGGATGGAAGGAGAGAAGAAAGAAAGAATCCAATTAAATAAAAAGCTCAGGGTTGGAGGGCACCTGGGTGGCTCAGTGGTTGATTATCTGCCTTTCATTCAGGTCGTGATCCCAGGGTCCTGGATCAAATCCTGCATCAGGCTCCCTGCAGGGAGCCTGCTTCTCCCTCTGCCTGTGTCTCTCTGCCTCTCTCTGTGTGTCTCTCATGAATAAATAAATAAAATCTTTAAAAAAAAAAAAAAGCTCTCAGTTGGAAGAGCAACAATAAACAATAATTAGTATTTTTTAAAAGCTTCCCAAGTGAATTTAATATACATCTGGGAATGAGAGCTACTGTTATAAAATATCTGGAATATTTTCGTGAAAAGCAATGAAAGGATGCATCCATTAAATTGTACCTACTTAAATAAAAAAAAAAAAAAAGGGGATCCCTGGGTGGCGCAGCGGTTTAGCGCCTGCCTTTAGCCCAGGGCGCGATCCTGGAGACCCGGGATCGAATCCCACGTCGGGTGCATGGAGCCTGTTTCTCCCTCTGCCTATGTCTCTGCCTCTCTCTCACTGTGTGCCTATAATAAATAAATAAATAAATAAATAAATAAATAAATAAATAAATAAATAAAACGTACCTACTAATGACTGTGCCCACTATGATCAGGTATTTATTTTTTAAGCAAAAAAAAAAAAAAGGAAATAGAAAATTTATCTCTTGGTAAAGTACCTCTCAAACAAACAGGAGCCCCCTAATAGTGTTGGGAGTAGCACCAGGATGAGTATTCTTAAGCATTATATTGTTCCTATTTCTGTCCAGTTGGGAAAGCATAGTCGCTAGTAGGTTTGACATTTCTATGGATGAGTTTCAGATCTCTTAACCATTTCACATCTCTGTGTGTGCGGTTATCTTTGCGCTTTGTCATTTTAATGTACCTGCCTACCTGACAAGGTGTGCCTCACCATTTAGATAGTTATCAAATATCGAAATACCTGAGGATGGATGTTTGTCTGTCTACTAGGAGACTGGGGGGAAGGGGAATGTCTATCTTCAGCAGATCTGTGGCTGGAATACAGTACCTCCTGTCATTCCCATGCTCTCATTATCTTCCACAGATCCCTAGCAATTGGAACCAAAGCCGGTTATAAGCTGTTTTCTTTGAGTTCTGTGGAGCATCTGGACCAAGTCCATGGAAGCAGTAAGTGTGTGTGTGTGAGATCTCAGGGACACCAAATCCTCCCTCCAGACTTTAATCTGTGGTGCTCCTGAGCTGTCTGCATTTTTCTACCTTAACTGTTAACCTGAGGGAGTCAGTATTTTTCAGATTTAAATGTAAATCATTGCCTCCACTTGGTTTAAAAAAAAAAAAAAAAAAAAAAACCACAAGTAAGCACCCTGGTTTGGCAATATCTTAGGTAACATTTTCTTTTTATATTAAGAAATCCTTTGTGTGAAACCATATTGTTGACACTTCTTCATACACTTCTGTGCACAGCCATCGGTTTTTATAATTGTCAAACCAGAAGGTCACTTATGATTTTTTTTTTCCATTGTACTGGGACTTTAGAATATTGCTAACATTCATTCAGTCGTGGAAGTCTTTTCTTTGTTTTTTTTTTCTTTGTTTTAATAAAGCAACACTATCCCATTTGCATAGCTCATATTGAAGATGTTCAAGTACTTCTAAGGAATATTACCAAAAAATGCAGCTTAGAAATGTGACTCTCATATTTTCTCAGGGTAAGTAATAATTTATGCCATCGTAATAGTGAAGAATACACAATCTTTGGATTTCCTGGAAAGAAAGGTTTAGTAGATAAATACATTGGGTCCCTAATATATTTATAAGATCTTACTTTTATCACACCATTTTGTGAATACTTGACTCTGTATCTATCCTGTGTCATTCCCTGTGAGACCTGCCTAAGCACAAGGAAGGCAAGCATACAAAAAGAATGTTCTCAGGAAAACACTGAGGTGTCTACCTGTGGGCACTCGGGAGGCTTATTTATTTACCTTCTTTCTGAGTATGGAATTACTTCCCTGGTCATAACACAGATGTCCAGTTTGTCTTCAACAGGAAAGGGATTGCAGAGAGGGCCAGGTTGCACAGCAAGATGGGGAGAGGTTACAGATTCAACTAGATTACTATCCACCCCCACCATGGTGGTGTCTGTCCATAGTGTACCTCTTGGCAACAGGGCCCGGAATCCTGAAAGCAGAGGTTCCCCAGAGTAGACACTCCTTTGAAACCTCTCAGGGAGAAAAGTTAGATTGAGAGTGGCCAAACCTCCCAAATATGTTTCACAGAGCAAACAGTGGGGCCCTAGGGCTGATTTTACCGCACACAGGATCATGGGAAGCTCTGAAAGACCGGACTCTGGGTTCTGGTTACCAACATTTTCTTTAGGTATTGGCAAGGGCCAATACCTATTGGCAATTGGAATCGATTGCTACCTTGGGAAACAGCTAAAGCTTCATTGCAGGGGGGAAGGAAAATCATTGTAAATGTGTGCTAATGGAGGGCACCCAGTCTGCAAGACCTAGAGGCTTTCGGCTAACTGGTGTCAGCTCAGCTCAGGGGAGGCTGAAATCTGTGTGACCTCAGTCTGCTCTCCCTCCCAGACGAAATCCCAGACGTTTACATCGTGGAGCGCCTGTTCTCCAGCAGCCTGGTGGTGGTGGTCAGTCACTCAAAGCCACGGCAAATGAACGTCTATCACTTCAAGAAAGGCACAGAGATCTGTAATTACAGCTATTCCAGCAACATCCTGTCCATAAGGCTGAACCGACAGGTACATTCGGGGAGACCTCTCGGGGTTGCGGGGCTTCTGTTAATTGGCACCAAAGAGAAAGATGAATACCTGTAAAGATGAATGTTTCTAAACCAAACATCAGATTCTAAAAGGGATTTTAATACTCAGGCCGAGTATGATTGGGAACATCATAAGCCTACTCCGGGTACTCATTTCAGTGATGTGGCCTCCCTGGCCCTTCAGCCTCATGTCCTTTCTCGAACATTGGCCACTGGTGGAGTGAACCCTCTTCCACTGGGTGCAGGCTGGGTAGAAATCTGGCTGTGACTTAGTCCTGTGAGCAGTAATGCCTCTTAGAACAAAATTCCTAAGGATGAGTGTGCCCTCCCCTCCCCAGCTCACTCTGAAAGCAGTTGTAAAACTACCCGTTCTCTTGCTCTCTCCTTGGACATTCCCAGCGATTCAAGTGTCCAGGCTCATGTGCCCATTTCTTTGTCCTGGCTCACCCTACAGATCTTACTTGTGGTGTTTTTCTTTTTCTTTCTTTTTTTCTTTTTTTGTCAAAAGAAGGATTATTCTTATATCAAATATATAATATGTTCTCTTTAAAAATAGAAAATTTCCTGGGCAGCCCTGGTGGCTCAGCAGTTTAGCACCACCTTCAGCCCAGGGTGTGATCCTGGAGACCCGGGATCGAGTCCCACATCGAGCTCCCTGCATGGAGCCTGCTTCTCCCTCTGCCTGTGTCTCTGCCCCCCTCTTTCTCTCTCTCTCTCTCTCTCTCTCTCTCTGTCTCTCATGAATAAATAAATAAAATCTTAAAAAAAAAATAGAAAATTTCCTTAAATAAATATTTGGGGCTATGAATGAGTTTATCTTAAATCATTAGATTTTAAATCCTATGAGGGCAGGCATTGTATCTGTTGTGTTCACTACTGTAGGCCTAGTAGAAAAGACAGTGCCTGGTGGAAAAAAAAATACTCAGTGAATATCCATTTCCTGACCACCTATTAAATAAGTAAACAAACATTCTTTATATGACTATGCAGATCTTTCTGTTCAATATTTCCAGGATGATGGAGGTCATTGCATTCATCAAGGACAATATTTTCTTGTCTTCTTACCTAAACTATTAAATGCTAATTTTTTTTAAACAAATGAGACAAAGTGCTCTCTTCCGTTTATGAGAAGGAAGAGATTGTTTCGTTGAGTTGGTCAACTACTTTGATTGGATACCCACTTAGGTCTATATAAAGCAGTGTACTGAAGAGAGCCTAAGAAGTAGGATGTGGGGCTATTTAAGTAAGGAGCAGGAGTAAAGAAGGAAGTAAGCCCAGGCTCTTGGCCAGGGAGGGAAAGGCAATTTGAGAGTTTTCGACTTGAAGGTTTTTAAGCCTGATTCTTGGCTCAAGGGCTCTCTCTAAAATCTGTTGGTAGCACATTAAATTCATTGCAAAATTTTATTATCTTTGCATGCAGTGATAGCCAGTATATGAAAATTAAAATCTCTATTTTGGTACCTGATTGTCTTTTTAAGATTATTTAGGCCAGGGGTGCCTGGATGGCTCAGTCAGTTGAGCGTCTGCCTTTGGCTCAGATCATGATCTCAGGGCCCTAGGATGGAGCCCCGCATTAGGCTCCCTGCTCAGTGGGGAGTCTGCTTGTCCCTCTCCCTCTTCTACTGCCCACCCCCGCTCATGCTCTCTCTTTCTCTCTCTCCGAAATAAATAATTTTTTTTAAATCTTAAAAAAAAAAAAAAGATTGTTTAGGCCAAAGTCCTATAAGATCAGAACCTTCAAATAGTACCTATGGAATTTATTTCTGTAATTTCTCTCTTACTTGTTCTCTGACATTTTCATTACCAAATGGGACAGAGGATTACTCAAGTGTGTGAGTCTGCTAGCCTTTCAATGCCACCCTGTCCTCAGTATAACATCTGTGACTTCTGAGGCTCCCCTGCCCCAAAATCTTTAGAAGGTCAATGCTCCTAGCACTGCTCAGCTGTGAATGGGCAGGTTCATTGGAACCCACTTAGACACCTCTCTCCTCCTTAGCATTTTTTCTCCTAAGAAGTTTCTCTTTTTTTCTTTAAGATTTTATTTATCAGAGGGAGAGGAAGAAGCAGGCTGAGCAGGGAGCCCAACTAGGGACTCGATCCCAAGACCCCAGGATCATGACCTGAGCTGAAGGCAGACGCTTAACCAACTGAGCCACTCAGGTGCCCTGAGTTGGGGGGGGGGGGTGCTTTTTTTTAAAACATAGGCTTGGGCCTTGGCAGCTCTGGGGTTGGGCACCTGCAGCAGCCCCTCCCTGCGGGGCCAGGGTCCCATGATGCCAGGGCTCTGCCACCCCCTGCAGGAAATGAACAGGAGTGAGTGCTGCGCATCCTGCCCGCTGTGGGAGTCAGCGGGTCTTTGGGCAGTGCAGTTCCTTTTTTAAAAAACAACAGGAAACCATCAAAGATTTGTGTAGGGAGTTATGAGGAGAGAACATCTCTATTTTTTTCTAAGTATATAGAAAGGAAAAATATTTAGTAAAGGTATTTCTCAACCTCAGTTAATGTCGTGCCCCTTGTCCTTAATTGAGGAGATGTATCTTGTGGCATAACGAGGACACATTTGATGTATTTCCATATGTAAACTGTGACGGTGGTCTGACCATCTGTTCTGAGGGGCCCTGGGTTATCCAGCTGCACATCCCCTGGATCGAAGCCTCTCTGGAGCTACCTCTGAATCTGTGATGCTTGAGGGCAGATGCTATCAATATTTTCTTAATCACTAAAAGGGGTTATTACTTCTAAAATCTAGAAGAGTTGATGAGAGCCAAGGTGACTGGGAACGAGCGGAGTCGAAGGCCCACCCAGGGTTCTGCTAAGGCTGAACGTTGATCACTAAAGAGCAGTTTCCAGGGTCACGCTGGCCCCAGAAGAGTCTTGCGCAGGAACTTGGGACACGATGCCTCCTCTTTCCCCCTTGCTGTTATCTCTGTTTCCCTCCCATTTTATTCTTGTCTGTGGCCAGCAGGGGTGACCTGAAACTCACTGAGTGGGCCACAGAGCAGCTGGTGCTATGACAGCTGGTGGGACGGATGCCGACAGGTGGCATGAGCTGGATATGGAGGCTGTTCCTACAAGAGGCATATGTTGAGGACCCAGTGTCCTGGGGCTTGGGTGTGGGGATACAGGAGGACGTCAGAAACCTAAGAACATTACCATATACTACTATAGTCCAAACCATAGAAAGTGCTGGCAAACGGCAAGGACTTTGTTTCAGGGACTATGTTTCTCAGAGAAACGCGAATGTTTGCCATCAATTTTGAGACCCTATTAGATTTTTTTTCTTACCCCTTGGTGCTCAGACTTGTGGCCACAGAACCTTAATTAAAATTGAGGAAGGCATTTACATTTTATTTTCTGCTTGGTAAAAGTGATGGTCTTCATTTTTCTGAGCCGTGAGAAGTCGTACTGGGAAAACAGTAGGGCAGTCTAGTCCCTTGGAGGAGAACCTCCTAGGGATTTTTGTAGTATTTTTAGGTGCCTTCCTCTGTAAGTGTTGTCTTGTGCGATAAAAGGATCTGGCCTAAGAACAGTGGCCCTCAAACTCAGGTGTGCAGCAGAATGACCCAGGATTCATGTTTAAAACCTCTCAAACCAGAATTTCCAGGGAGAGGCCAGGTCTTGTCCCTTAGGTCCTCGGCTGGTTCATCAAAGCCTGAGAACCACCAGCTTAGAGGAAGCTAGTCAGGCTTGTGCAGGGGTCATGGGCAGCTGCTTAGAGTGAGGAAAGAGCTACCCAACCAAAAACTCCTTCCCAACAGCCCCTCACTGGCACCCAGCATCCGCATCGCACTGAGCTATGCATTCCACTCCTTTACACACCCAACATCGACCCCGAGTCCTGTTTCCACTTGGTAGGAGCATGGCCATTGGGAAGAACCTCTACACCTGACAATCCTCATTTGAAAAGGAAGAGAAGGGCCTCCCTGCCCTGGAGAGGGAAAGGAGCCAAGCTGGGAGGGACCCTGAGCAGGCGGCACCCTGGGGCCGAGTGTGCACAGGAGGGCAGAAGGGCTTTCCAATTCCCTATACCAGGGCCAGAGAGAGTACGCAGAAGTGAGTGTGGAGGGGCACCCGGGTGGCTCAGTAGTTGCATTTGCCTTTGGCTCAGGTCATGATCCCGGGATCCTGGGATCAAGTCACCCATCAGACTCCCTACAGGGAGCCTGCTTCTGCCTCTGCCTGTGTCTCTGCCTCTCTGTGTGTCTCTCCTGAATAATTAAATACAAATTTTTTTTAAAAGTAGGTGTGGAGGAGAGTTGAGTGGAACAAAGGTAAAGCTGGCAGTTCTTTGGAGGGGGTAAAGCCTAAGATTGGTAATACAGGAGGAGTAAAGAAACCCATGTCTGTGCAAGAGGGAGACTTCATTATGGACATTGAAAGGGAGCCTGTCTGGTGGGAATAGGAACCAAAAAGGTTACCCAAAATTGTCCTAAATAGTAAAGGGAGTCTGATCAGGAAGTGTCCAGGAATTCCAGTTCTAAAGAGAAGGGAAAGTACCACACACACAAACACACAATCTCAATTTCTTTCTTTTTTTTTTTTTTTTTTTTAAGATTTTATTTATCCATTTGAGAGAGAGAGCACGAGGTTGAGGGCAGAGACAGAAGCAGACTCCCCACTGAGCAGGGAGCCCAAGACAGGGCTGGATCACAGGACCCTGAGATCATGACCTGAGCCGAAGGCAGACGCTTAACTCAACTGAGCCACCCAGGCACCTCCGCACAAATCTTTTTAAAATTTTAAATGAAGTTTTTTAAGATCTTGTATTTTATGGTTCTGTTCAGGTGGATAATGTGTGCGTGCATGCATGTGCGTACATAAGCATAATCTTCAAATCGATCCTTGAAATTCTTCCTCCTTTAGGCTCTGAAGCAAGTTTAGGGCTTACATGAAAGATAAGTGATTTCCGTTTGGTTGGTTCCTTTGGGAGGAACTGGCCCAGTGGACTGATGAGTCTGTGTGATTGCAGAGGCTGCTGGTGTGTCTGGAGGAGGCCATCTACATTCACAACATCAAAGACATGAAACTGTTGAAAACCATCCTGGATATTCCTGCAAACCCAACAGGTGAGCTCCAAAATCAGGGAGGATGCCCCCCTCCCTACCCACCCTCGTCTCACCCCCACCTGCTCCCTTCACAGGCTGGATTCCCTCCTCACTGGAAAACCTAAGGCAGTATTTTTATGGGTTTTGAGTCTCAGTGGTGTTTACCTGGGAGGTTTCTCTTCATGGTGGCAAATCCCAATTATGTTAGGCAGTGCATCCTTCAGGAAGGCCGCAGCCTTCCAGAAACCCCTTTCATCTGGGACCCATTCTCAGCAAATGTGTTAAGACACTTAAGGTAGACGCGTAGGAGATTTCATGCATCTGATATTAAAACATGTTTACCCCTAATTATTTTCTGTGATTGTTCAGTACAGAGTAGGTGTAATAATTAGAAGCAGGTTTTGACTTGGTGTGTCTGCAGGAGTAGAAAAAGGCTATGAAGAATGTGTTTTATGATGTTAAAGTGAAATCTCTCTACGTGGGTGATGTGCTAGGATACTGGTCTTTACTAAATCCTTCAGTTCTAACACTGTTTAACCAGTGCGCCATGTAAGAATGGGACTAGATTGGATTTGGTAGATTGAAAGAGCAGATAATGCATAGGGGTTCACTAAGCAAGAAGTAAATGAGAAAGAAGCCCTTCATCATGTGGGAGGGTAGGGGGTCCTCACACGAGAACAGCTGGTGTCTCCAGGGATTCAGGTTTAGGATCAGTTTAGGATCAGTAAGTGGCTCCTCCAGTTTACAGCAGTTTCCTAATCCTTTGACTTTCACTGAATTGCAGGGTCTGTATGGCCCAACCCAAGTCCCCGAGGCCCTTTGGGCCTCAGAGTTTTTTCTCTGTAAAATGGGATACCTAATAGCTATCTTGCAGGATCACCTGAGAATGACAAGAGGTCAAGTTTGTGACCAGCTCCCAGCCCACCATGCAGTAAAATCTCCTATGCTTGCTCTCCTTCCCTCTTCTCAGTTACATAGATGGCCCTTTACTGTCAACTTCAGTGCTTTAACATTTCAGCCATGAAAGAATATATTTTCAAAGATCAAAGGCATTGAGGCCATTGTAAAATTCTGTGAGATGATGACTTTAAAGCATATTTCATAGAATGAAGGATGGTAAGTGAAGGAGCTGTGGATGGTCAGGTTTTTGTTCCAGAAATATGAGGTTGAACTGATCGGGGAAAGTAGGTACTGAAGATGTATCGTGTGTCTGGAGCCACAGCAGGCGCTGTCAGGTATAGGTAGGGCACGTACCCAGCAGGGACTCAAAATCTAGCCACACGAGTCCCCGGAGACAAATGTGTTTTGTGTAATGGAGTATAAGACAAATGCTCTGGCACTTTGCAGGGCTAGGACCCAGTGTGGGACTGTGGGGTGCAAACAGTTGAAAGGAACATGTGCTCTTCTATAGGTCAGGCAGGAGCAGTTCTGTGGCCAAATCAGAGCAGATCTCATGCAGGAATGGACCTGAGTTAGACCTTGATGGATTCCGGCAAGGGACCACCCAGGTGGCCAGGAAGCTAGAAGCTGCCTTGGTTCTCTATTTCTCTGAAAGGCAGGGGTTGCCATGGTCAGTACCCTCTCCAGCAGAGGGGTCTGTGTATTAGCGCTGCGGTCGGCTTCACATGCTCAGCCTGCAAGACAGCTCTGCCCGCAGGACTGGGCCCACTCCTCCCGTGAAAAACGGTTTCTCCCCATCTACTCTTAATTTATAGCAAATGTACCTGTTTTTCTTAGCTCCAAAAATTCATTGGTTGCCTCACTTGTTGCAGCTTAAACAGGGTGTAAAGAAGGCTTGAAAGGGTGGTTGGGCCCCTTGTATTTTATGTTAGAGAGAATGGGTATGATTTGTAAAGGAATAATTTTATCACAAGAAAAATTAGAAACAGTGGGAGGTATTTTCTCTGCCTCCCATAAACGTTATGAATGGATACAAGGACAAAGTTAGCATTTCCTTCTGAAAGACCACAGGCGGGTTGAAAAGACCCAAATACGGTCTTTCGACACCTTTGGTGTTCTTTGGAGAGATAGCCCAAGACTTTTTCAAATCCTGCAATTTATAATTATCATGTCAACTTCCACTGAGCTCCCTTTGTTCTCCAGCAAAAGAGAGACGATAATGTGTATCCCACAGAGTTATTTTGGGGCGGATTAAGAGCCAGGCAGGGAGAGCAAAGGCGAGGCTCGCTCCCTAGCCAGCCCCTGCCTGGAGGGCAGCCTGACATGGTCAAAGCTGCACTTGCAGGGACACGACCAGTTCCTCGCTCAGCTGACTCTGAGCCGTCAGACCCAGGAATGTAAAATTTTCAGACACAGGGAGTCTCCTTTATTTGTCACCCTTCTCTCATTCACTTTCTGAACGGAGACGTAAGACGGAAACTCTGGCTCTCGATTTGATAAATGCTTAATGGGTACACAAGAGAAACGGAGTCCCTTGTCCAACTGGCTGGAGCGCACTGATGCCAAGTGGATTGTAACCTAGTGAATTATAAATAAATGCTATACACAGAGCTCTACCATTGCTTCGCACCCAGTATCTAATGCGGCTGTAAATTTCCTTCCTTTCGTCTGTGTTTATGTCACGGCCAATCCTGTTGTGTCAAAGATTGCAGGCTGTTTCCTTTAAAGGGTTTGGCCAGACGGGGCTCGAAGTTAATTTCCTGCCAGCACAGCAGTCTGTGTGCTGAGCAGTGAGGGTGGAGATCTCCACGCAAGCTCTGCCAACTGCAGAACTCGGCGGTGCCATAAACAAGACCTTCTACAGAACATCGAGGGAACCGTCTATACCACACAGCAGTGTGTGTGGTAGAACAAAGGAGCGGTTTATGCCCAAGCCAGCGCTCCCTCTGAAAAAGGGTAATACAAGTGGGGTAAGTGGCTCTAGAACATTGGCAAATACAGAGATTTCTATTTGTGAAACTTGGAAAGCATCTTCTGAGACATCAATCGACCCAGAGGGAACTGCAGTGTATAAGTCGCTGTTAATTTGCTTGAAGTTTGTCAAGTCATACTATAACTACCAAGGTGAGGATGATCTAGAATCATGGGACTTCCTTCTGATTCCAGCCGACGATCCCATTGGTTCTTGCACCGATCACAGGCACTTCTTTTCCCACTGCAGAACAATTACAGCCAAACAATTTCAGTGAAGTTAGAGCGGACAGTGATTCATGAGACTGTGTCAATTCTAAAGCAAACCCAAAAGCCACATCAAAACCGAATTCCTTTTTTTTTTTAATTTATTTATTCATGAGAGACACAGAGAGAGAGAGAGAGAGGCAGAGACACAGGCAGAGGGAGAAACAGGCTCCATGCAGGGAGCCTGACGTGGGACTCGATCCCGGGTCTCCAGGATCACACCCCGGGCTGCAGGCGGCACTAAACCGCTGCGCCACCGGGGCTGCCCAAAACCGAATTCCTATATAGAAAAAAGACTGGAAGAAAATATGCTCGAATATTGAGAATGGTGAAAAGCCTCTGGGTTTTAGACCAATGAGTGATTTTTTTTTTTTCTCTTGCTTTGTATTTTCTGGACTCTGCAAGTCTTTTACACTATGACTTTTCTGTGATGCAAAATGATATCAGAGACAAAGCTGATTTCCTTCCTGGAGTAGGCTTAGTGTGACACCTGTGATGGGAAACAGGACGAGGAGAATGGTAATATCTAAGCCTCAAGTGAGCTCTTGATGTTTTCCTCGGGGGCTTCAGAAGGAATAAAAATGCATTCTTGTAGCTGGTTGACTCTGAGAACTGAACCATGCGAAATCTAAGAAACTCGTGGGAAACCTTTCTGGGGACCTTCATTAAGTCTGCAAAGGTTGGTGTGCAGGATCCTTTGGCTAAATTCAAGTGGATTGGCAGATGCGCAAGCCCGGAGGCAAAGCTCTCAGATAAGGTGTAATGTGTCAGAGTAGGCCTGCCCTGGCCATCGAACTTTCCCTGTTAGAGTCTAGTGTCATCCCACTGTCAGATACTACCGAAGGTTTGATGTTACTCGAAGAAATGTAAGCTTTTCTTCCTTTCTGGGATATTTACACTTTAACAACAACAACAACAAAAACTCTGAAGGCCATCTCACACCCATCAGAATGGCTAGTATCAAAAAGACAGCTACAAAGTGCTGGCGAGGATGCAGCGGAAAGAGGAGCCTCGTGCACTGCTGGTGGGAACGCAGACTGTGCAGCCACTCTGGAAAACAGCACAGAGGTTCCTCAAAAAATTAAAAACAGAACTACCATGTGACCCAGCAATTCCACTTGTGGGTATTTATCCAAAGAAAATGAAGACATTAACCCGAAAAAGATCATCTGCACCCCCATGTTCACTGCGGCATTATTTAGAACAGCCACGGCATGGAAACACCAATGCCCATTGGATGAACGGATCGAGAAATGTGGTATATACATATGTACAATGGAACGTTATTTGGGCATAAGAAAGAAAGGGAAATCTTGCCATTGGGGACAACATGGATGGACCTTGAGGGCATCATGCTATGTGGGTTAAGTCAAAGAAAGACAAATACCACAAATACTGTATAATCTCACTTATAAACAGAATCTTAAAAAAAAAAAAAAAGAAGGTACAGAGAACAGATTGGTGGTTTCCAGAGGTGGGGAGATGGGGAGGGAGGGAGGATGGACGAAGAGGGTCAGAAGTTACAAACTTCCAGTTATAAATAAGTCATGAGAATGTAATGTACAGCATGGAGACTATAGTTACTAACACTATGGCATATTTGAAAGTTGGTAAGAGAGTAAGCTTTTAAGAGCTCTCATCATGAGAAGAAAATTTCCTGCGTATGGTGACGGATGTTAACTAGACTCACTAGACTATCCCTCACTCGTGATACATTATATACAAATATCCGATCATTATGTCGTGCATCTGAAACTAACATAATGTTATATATGTCAGTTCTACCTCAATTAAATTTTAAAAAAGAACTCTAAAGGGCAACTCAAAAGTCCAAGCTTTCTGCTCAAAAACCTCCCCGTTCTCCCTGCCACACAGATGGGCCTTGATATTTTCAGAGGAGGATGTAAATAAACGAAGACTTGGCATCTTAGAATGTTAAAGCTGGAAAGATCACTGTAGCCCCCTCATGTCATGGATAATAAACATGTGAGCCTCAAAAGGCCACAAATCACTCAGCCAGAGTTACAGAGTCGAAGACAGACCTGGGTCTTGACTCCATGTCCTCAGCCCATCTCTGCCAAACAAATATTCTTAAAACACTCCTTTTTTTTTTCCTAACAGCTTTGTTGAGCTAGAATTCACATCCTGTATGATCCGCGCATTTAAAGTGCACCATTCAATAGCTTTTAGTATATTTAGTGTATTTAGTATATTTAGTGTATTTGTATATTTGTGTAACCATTACCACAACCAATTCTAGAACATTTTCATCGCCCCAAAAAGAAACCCCATAGCCCTTAACCCCCCCCATACCCCCAGCCCCAGGTCACCATAATCTACTTTACGTCTCTCTAGATTTACCTAATCTGGGTATTACATGTAAGTGGGATCATATAATATGTGGCCTTTTGTATCAGCCTTCTTTCACTTACATGTTAGAACATTTATTTGTTCTGTATCTAATAATATTCCATCATAAGGGTATTTACCCATATTTATCAGTTGATAGACATTTATGTTGTTTCCACTTTTTGACTCTTAGGAATGATACTGCTTTGTATATGGCTGTATGATTTAATGTCTCCTGGGTAGAATTTGAGGGTCATATGATAACTCCGTGTTTAACCTTTTCAGGAACTGCCAGACTGTTTTCCAAAGCCCTGTCCCATGTTACATTCCCAGCAGCAGCGTAGGAGGGTTCCAATTATCTGTCTTTTTGATTATAGCCATCCTAGTGAGTGTGAAATGGTACCTCATTGTGGTCTTGATTAACACTGCTTTTTTTAAACATACGGGCTTAGAAACCTCTGGCGCATACCCACTGCATTTTAAAGATCTTAACTCTTTGGCATGGTCCTCAAGTCCTTGCCCAGTTGCCATGTCCAGTCTTACCATCTCTTCTGCTAAGCAGCCCTATGGGAACCCACCATGCAAGCCAACCCAACCTCCCATGCTGTTCCCGCCTGTTTCACAAGACCAGAATGCCTTCCACCTGCTAGCTGCTCTTGAAATTGCACTTGGATTGCAAGGAGCCCAGAGAAGATGGGGGAATTGAGGTTCCCCAAGCAAAACTGGGAAGATACAGGAGTCTCTCTCCCTAAGGCTAGGGCTGAGAGTGACCCTGTACCAGCAGGGGTTGCAGGATGCCAAAGCACGCAGGTAAGGGCTCTGGGCTCAGTCACGTTCTCCCCAGAGTTCTGTGTGGCAAGTGATAAGAACACAGCCCTGGCTTTGTCCTCATCAAAGCCAGAGAGCAGGAAGGAGGACCTCGGTTTCAGTTCTCAATGTTGGATTTTTTTTTCTCTGCTCATCCCCCGCCCCCAGCAGATTAGGTTGGGTGCATTTTAGCCTGATATAAAGTTTTTCTTATACTTGTCTAAGAAATTGTTTAATATACTAAACTTGTGGGGCACCTGGGTGGCTCAGTTGGTTAAGTGTCTGACTCTTGGTTTTTCAACTCAGATCTTGATCTCAGGGCTGTGAGTTCAAGCCCCACAAGGGTGGGCTCTACACCCACCATTTATGTGTGTGTGTATATATATATACACACATACCCTAACTTGTGACAAAGTTGTCAATTGCCTTTTTCATTTAAAAAGAGGTCACACTTGCCTAATCTCAAAGTTCTTATTCTGGTAATGCTTTTGGTTCCACTAATTCCTTGAATTCACTCCTGTCACAGACACCTCTACTATTAATCCAGACCACTGCTGTGAAAATCCTTTACTTAAACACTTTTAGAACTACCCCCACCTTGAGTCTCCTTATAAACAAAAACTGTCTACATCAGTTCAGTGATGTGATTGGCTGTTTGCTCTCCCGGAATATTGTCAAAGCACCTTAAGACCAAAATGTCCTCTTTCTTTAGCTTACTTCAATGGCAGAGATCCATCTTACCTGAAGGTTCAGCCCTCAAATGAACTTGCATTTCTGGAGGTGTCCATTTCCCTCATCGAGGCAGACATTTATTTGGCTTAGAAATGAACAGTTTCGGACAGCCCAGGTGGCTCAGCGGTTTAGTGCCTGCCTTCAGTCCAGGGCATGATTCTGGAGACCCGAGATCGAGTCCCACACTGGGCTCCCTGCGTGGAGCCTGCTTCCCTCTCTGCCTATGTCTCTGCCTCTCTCTGTGTGTCTGTCTCTCATGAGTAAATGAATAAAATCTTAAAAAAAAAAAAATGAACAGTTTCTAAATAGGTCCTTCCCCCCGACCCTCCACCTCCTGGGCTCCCCAACTGGCTATGAGTGGCCAGCTGCATGTAGTCACCTGCAGGAAGGCTGAGACATACTGCCTTTATTTCCGTAAAGTCTCTTAGAGCCTTAGAGGGTAATGAAAGAGAAACAGATGCGGTTTCAGAGCCCCGTGGCAAAATGTCAAGAAGAACTTTTTCAGTATTCTGAGTTCTATTTGCTTTGCTGCAGTGACCTGGCCAGCATCAAGTGTGAATTTTACTGTAGAGATTCCCTGATCGCAGGAAAGGTCGGCTAAGCCGTCCCTCCCCTCGCCAGTAGGTGGCACTGCAGCTGCGCTGTTTTCAGATGCCCTTTCCAGGCCTGGTCTCTGCGTGGCCTCTTCATCTGCTGTCCCTTCTTTGCCAGGTCTCTGTGCCCTCTCCATCAACCATTCCAATTCGTATGTGGCCTACCCTGGAAGCCTGACCACAGGCGAGATTGTGCTTTACGATGGACACTCCCTGGTGAGTTGGCAGTGACCCAGCTGACCCAGCCCACCGGCTTGGCTGCGTGGTCAGTGGCAGGTGATGAGCAGGCTGGGTCGCGGCAGGCAGGGTGTAGAGGGAGAAGCGACACCGGGGGCGTTTGTTTTGGCCACAGTCTGGCTGGGAATGGAGGAGAAGGTAATGATACCCGTCCTGGCTGCCGTGAGTCAACCTGCGAGGCGGCTCGCCAGCCGAGGCAGACGTAGACAGTGGAGTGGAAACCACGTGCCAGCAGGTGGCCCATTGTCTGGCTGAAGTAGGTGACAGTGTACGGATGTCCACTTCCTGCCCTGTGCCCCCCGCGGCTTCACAGGGCAGGGCACGATTGCTGCGGGAAGCCCCCGAAAGCGGCGTGCAGGGTGGGCCGCGGCAGCATCGCTGCGCCTTGGGCCTGCGGTTGGCTGTCCATCTTCCAGAGGGCAGGAGGAGGGCAGGAACCGCGGCAGAATCTGGGTAGACCAGAAGAGGCTGTATGGCTCCTGCGTAAATGGCCTGGTGCAGAGAGAGACACAGGGAGCCCAGCAAAGGCGGGAGGGCATCTCCGAAGGAGAGGAGGGAGGGGAAATGCATCTTCCCTCTGTCCCAGCATCCGTGTCTGTTTTCCCTTGTCACCAACAGAAAACAGTCTGCACAATTGCTGCCCACGAGGGGACGCTGGCCGCCATCGCCTTCAATGCCTTGGGCTCAAAACTAGCGAGCGCCTCTGAAAAAGTGAGTGCACTTGCCGCATCTCCACTGGCTCTCTTGTCACGGCTCCACCGGGCGGCTCCCTGGGGCCAAAGATCCAATGAGATGGGGCTGGGGACAAGGACTGACTGGTCTCTGGGCCTACCTGGAATCCATTTCCGAGGGGAGCCTCTGACCCATGCATGCTGTGTATGTGGATACATAATTCAACAGAGCAAAGGCCTCTGCTATGCAAGATGCAAGCTGCTTGACACAAAAGCGTGTGGTCTTAGTGAGACACACGCATGCACATCTTCCCTAGAAACAGACAGAGGCTGCATTTCATGAACCGTGTAAACAAAATGTTGTGCTATTTAGCAGGAGAGATTGATCTCTTCTGTCTGGGATGGGCAGGGAAGGCGATCCAGTTGGATTTCAAATGCCATGAAAAGCATGTGTTTTTTGACAGGCGGAGACTGGCTATTCCAGGAAGCCCAAGCATTTTGAACGCGCACGCGCGCGCACACACGCAGCCCTGAGCTAGGGCATGGAGGGAAAGGGGAACAGTGTTTCACACCCGTCCCAAGAATCACTTCTGTGGCAGTGTACAAACAAAAAAGCCTCTATGCCCAACACTTCGTGCTTCCTCCTCAGAGACAGCTGTTCAAAACCAATAAAACAAGCTCCTCTCTGAAGGGACATCTTGGTCTGAAGCCGTTCATGGTCTGAAATGTCCCCCTGCTGTCTTTTTCAGGGCACTGTCATCCGGGTGTTCTCTGTACCTGATGGGCAAAAGCTCTACGAGTTTCGAAGGGGCATGAAAAGGTCTGTGTCCACCATGAAACCCATGTTACAGTAGACACTAAAGACCCGCCGTGGGCGGCTGGCAGCCGTCCAGGGAGAGCGTGGAGGGTGGCTCTGTGCCCTCCTCTCCCCCGGAGGAGGTCACCTGCCTTAGACGCTGTGCTAGGTGCTCAGTACACCTGACAGCTCGGCCGCTGTCCTAGCACAGGGCTTCAGCCACGGGAAGCCTTCTGTGATGGGTGCCAGGGCAGCGAGCAAAGGAGAAACGAGAGCGCAGGCAAGTCACAACCCAAAAGTAATCCATGAAGTGTGATGGGCGGGGAACCTCTTGGCGGTAGCCTTTGCAGCTGGATGGGTGCACAGAGCCGCTGGAAGACGTCCAAGGTGACAGGAAGGGGCGGTGCTTTGTTTCTTCCCACCCAAGACCATGGCCCTTTACGAATCTTTCCAAAATGAATTTCTAAATTAGGAATGACACAACGGCAGGGGGATTTGGAATACCTAGACTCCCCAGGACATGTCCAGTTTTCTTACAAAGCTGGGTTTTGAACTGTAAAGCAGCCACCCTCCCCTGTCGGGCTCACTAGTCCATCTCCACGTCACCGTGTTCCCTAGGTACGTGACAATCAGCTCTCTCGTGTTCAGTATGGACTCGCAGTTCCTCTGTGCCTCAAGCAACACCGAGACCGTGCACATCTTCAAGCTGGAGCACCTCACTAACAGGTAAGTCAGTGCCTGACCAGAGGAGCCAGGTGGTTCTGTGCTCCCACTGCCCGCGTAAGTGGTTTCCTCGCTTTCTGAATGCCATGCACTCGGCCTTACCGGCTCTGCCTTCCCCGAAGTGGTGAGCGTATGCTGACCAAACCTCGGTGGTATAATGCATGGAAGCACAAAATCCAGGGCCACCCCCCTGAGCTCAACCCCCGGCTCTGGCCCAGGCTGCCCTGCACTGAGAGACCCAGGCAGGTAATTTAACCTTCCTGTAACCTCCGTACAAAATAATCATCAATGCCTCTTGGGCTTGTCATGGGGATTAAGTGAGTTCCTTGAGCCAACGTGTTTAGCATGGTGCCTGGCACACGGTAGACATTAAGAAATATTAGGCAGCAGGGATGCCTGGGTGGCTCAGTGGTTGAGCGTCTGCATTTGGCTCAGGGCATGATCCTGGAGTCCTGGGATCGAGTCCCACGTGGGGCTCCCTGCATGGAGCCTGCTTCTCCCTCTGCCTGTGTCTCTGCCTCTCTCTCTCTCTCTGTCTCTCATGAATAAATAAATAAAATCTTAAAAGGGGGGGGGCAGCAGAGCTATGGGTATAATAATATGTGAATCTCCGCCATCTTGCCTGCCACTGGGCGCATGGGAGACACCCCCAGTGCCTGTGGCTGTACCAGTGGCAGGAGTGCAGCTGCCTTCCCCTGCAGCCAGTGGCGTGTGTATTAGTTTCCTCTTGCTGCTGTAACAAGTGACCCCAGACGTAATGGCTTAAAGCAGCACACATTCATTATACCACAGCCTTGTAGGTCGCTAGCCCGAGGTGGCACGGCCTAGTTCTCCATCCAGGGTCTCATAAGGCAGAAATCCAGGTGCCAGGCAGCCACGCTCTTATCTGGAGCCTGGGGCCCTCTTCCAAACTCAGTCCTGTTCCTGGTGAGAATCCAGGGCCTTGCAGTGGTAGCAGTGAGATGCCCACATGCTTGGTGGCCCTCAGCCCAAGAGGCCACCTGCTTCCCTTCTCACATAGCCTTCGATCCCGCAGTGTCACACAGATTCCTTCTTGTCCTCTGGATTGCTCCAACTTCTCCTTCTGCCTTCCTCGTCTGCCACCAGTTGGAGAGACCTCTCTGCTGTTAAGGGCTCCTGGGACTAGATCAAGCCCATCTGGATAATCTCTCTACCTACAGTGGTCTGAGCCATAAACATAACACAGTCACCAGAGGGCTATTTTGTCACTGTTACAATGTTCTAGGGACCAGGGCGTGGAATCTTGAGGCCATTCCTAGAAATTCTGCTGTAGCATGTGAGCACTAGAATATAACTACCTGCTACGTGCATGCCCATGCCTACCCTTGGAGCTGTCCTACACTGGGAAGCAGCAAAGCAGTGAGGGATTCTCCTCCCACCCAACCACTGTCCGTGGCAGTGTCACCCTGGCCTCTTGTCCTCTTCCTAAGGTCAAGATCTTGCTTCTGGTAGCACAGTAAACAGGTCATGCCTTCCTCAGGGGACTTCAGACACCTCATGGCTCCTGACTCTTCGGTGCCATCATAGGAAATTGAAACATGAAATGTTAGCGATGAGCTCATTACCCACGGAAGGCAGGCGGTCGAGTTAGCGATGACAGTGACACTCGCACATCGATAGAGCGTTTAGTAGTTTACAGAGCACTCTCACACACTTCCTCCCTCGGCTCCCCATGGTAGTCCTGGAAGGCAGGCGTCCAAGTTTCATAACCGAGGCAGCTGGGGTTCAGAGCAGTCCAGCGTGTTGCTCAAAGCTGGCCTCCGTCTACAAGAAGGGCCACGTTTTAACAGCCCGCCAAGCTTCTAGGGCTGCTGCAGAGTGCACATTCCGGGGGTGTCCGAGAAATGTCCCAAGGACTTACTTCCACGCTGGGTTTCACACTTGTGCCAGGAAAGGCCCCTCTTCTGTAACTGAATTCTTCTCGTGGGATAGAACTTCTACGAGAAAATTACTTTTCCCACCTAATTAGCAGGTCATGGTACACGGGCTCTGTTCTGTGTGTTCAGCATAGCATGTGTCTGTCTGACACTCTACGCGGCTGCTGTTATGTGTGTATTAGTGTGTCCATGTGACACGGCACCTGGCCTCTGTCCCCCTTCTGAAGCTCCATCCATGGGCACCAGCAACCAAAGCCTGGTTCCGTTTTTCCCTCCACGGGCTAGTGCAGCGCTCTTCCTCTGGCAACCTCATCCCTCCCCTCCGGCCCCCAGCACTGGTGTCGGAAACCCCAGGGGCTGCCCCCTCCCTGCTCCTGTGTCCCAGCAACCCCGCGAGTGTCCACCCCTGGTCATGTGCATCGCAGAGCGCAGTGTGTGTTGGACTTTTAACCCTGCATGTTCTCCCTAGGGCTTTTATCTGTTCTCTGGACTTTTCTATCACTTCTCAGCTCGTAAAACAGAAGCCCGGATCTCTTGGGGAGCTGTTCAGAGCTTAGGAGGGTGGCTGGCCTGCTGGGATGACCTTCAATCCAAGGTGCTGTGACAAAGTGACCCCATGTCTTCATCGGAGTTTGCTATTGGTGCTTCAGACAGGAAGTTGCCATTTGAACTCATTTCCCCGTCCAGGCTCTCCTGTTTCCGTCAGGGATCTCAGATAGCTAGGAACAACCCCTTCCTCCCTGGTTTGTCCAAAGACCACCCAGCTGGTTGGGAAACAGAGTGAGAAGTAAACCCCAGGGCTTCTGGGCTGCAGCGCGTGTGCCCTACCAGGCTCTGGCCCTGAGGACAAGTGGCCTCTCAGCAGGTGCTCCCAGGAGTGCACAGCATGAAGGCAGGGTGTGTGCTCCTGCCCATTCTCACCTCTCACCAACAGAGCAACCACCCTCTTTGTCTGGCAGCCGCCCTGGGATGAACTTTGATGACTGCAGGGGACGTACCAGGTCCCCGTGAATTATCTGTACCGTCGTGAATCACCGGGGAGCAGGGTGGCTGCAGGGCTGTAATCACACACCACCCAAAGCATCTTGCCCGGAGGTTTGCTTCCCACTCAGTCTGGCTAGGGAGGCCTTGACACCGAGATCGCTCTGTTCTTCCACGAGCCCGGAACAGGCTTGAGCTTCCTTTTCAGAGTCCAGATATCGATCCCATCTCACTCCCGACCCTAGCCCCCTTCTTAAAAATCTGGAAATCAGACTAATCATTACATGCAACTTCTTTAATGTAGGGAAGTGGTAGCTTTGGGAACCTCTTAACAGTTTTGCAATGGCCCTTCCGAAGGACGAATGAGCACTCAATGTCCTTTTGCTGTTGCCAGAAGAGTACATCCCGGGCTGTTCCTGGGGGGTAGAACATTATGCTAAAGGCACAGTTCCTTTTTGTTGCAGTGAGCACAGCTCCTTGCACCTGGGCATGTGGACCGTTGGCCCGATGCCCTGGCCTGCGGGGCCGGCTCACCTCCACCTGTGCCTTGCTCCCCCAGCCGACCAGAAGAGCCTTCGACCTGGACTGGCTACATGGGAAAGATGTTCATGGCTGCTTCCAACTACCTCCCCACCCAGGTGTCAGACATGATGAACCAGGACAGGGCCTTCGCCACCGGACGTCTGAACTTCTCGGGTCAGAGGAACATCTGCACTCTCTCAACGTACGTATGGCACCACCCACTCTCCACAAGAATAAGCTCTCACAGAGCTGTTTGCCCAAAGTGCAAAACCCCCAAACATGTACAAAGAGGAAAAGAAAGACGAGATGGCCAGGAGGAAGGGCATGCAGAATCGAAGCCCGCTGTGTCCATCCGCTGTCTTTCCTCCTAGTCATCATTTGTGCTCTGGGGACAGCTGGAAGTCGGCATGGGAGCCTCAGCTCTCTGGTCATAACGCTGTCTTGAAAACAATTCCCATTCTTATGTAACTCTCTAAAAAGGCTCTAGTTCCATGATCCAGCTTCAGACACCTATGGGGCTGACAGATATTTTATTGAAAAGAGTTAAAGAAGGTAAACTTTTTTTTTTTAATCTGATAAAACTGGCCAGCAACGCGGTAAGCTAATTTTGTCCTTTCTGTCACTGTTAAAGGCAGAAACACACGTAAGCCAGAGGCTGTGTCCCATTCAGGTCAGCTGATGTTTTTGCTGGCAGTGGCTCTTCATAGAGTAATAGCATGCACACGCATGGTTTTGTATCACCCACACAATTATTTTCAAAGACAAGAAATAATCCTCAAGGTAGATCGCTAGGTCAGAATGCAAAGAAATAGCCAGAAACCCAGAATCCGGGGCCAGCAGACCGGGTAAACGTTTCCTGATGGCAGGAGAAGCAGCTTGTGACAGCCAGGGTGGGTGAGGCTTTGTCATTTGAAGCTGGCCCATTGCTCGTCTTTGTCATAATCACAGCATGTGTTTTCCTTGGCTCTTAGGATCCAGAAATTGCCAAGGCTGCTGGTCGCATCATCCGATGGACACCTTTACATCTACAATTTGGACCCTCAGGACGGAGGAGAATGTGTCTTAATCAAGACCCACAGGTGAAGAGACTAGTTTTCAAAAAGCCTTTTTAAGAGCCGCTTGTGTCAGGTTGTCAGTTGGCCAAGAACGACAGGCTTTAGGGCCATTGCTTGTCTGTCCTCTTTGCCTGCCATCTCGGTGGCAAACCTCTAAAGGCACCTGCTCTGTGCTGGGCTCGATGTCAGGCACCCTCACTACGCTGTGCACTTCTGGAAAAGTGCCAGGAGGAGTAACACACAATTGAAGAAACACAATGTCTTCCTGTGGCCTTTCCTCCTCGTACATTGGGTGCTCAAAAATACTGACCAAACTTAATTGAAAAGTTCTCTTGATGTCTATGACCGAGAACAAGGCGACCTCTCCCTGCTGTGCCAGAACACCGTGAGCTGCCCCTGCCCCCTCGCCCACAGATCACCCCCCCTTGTGAGCGTGCCTTAGGGTCCTTGCCAGGGTATACCAGGAAGAGCAAAGGGCCAGTCTTCGTTTAGTGCATAGAAGAGAAAGGGGTCCATTGTGGAGTTGCGTGATGGACCCCAGCTGTGCAAGGCCACTGGCGGGGTCACATGACCCAGCTTGAACTCCTAGGTCCGTACTTTAAACTTGAGTAGGCAAGCCTGAGCTGCCCAGCGCTTTTCCTTGTGACGGTATCCTGGATATGTGATCTCTTTTTTTCTCCTCCCCTCCCCCACAATTGCTGCAATTAGCTTGCTTAGCTCAGGAACAACAGAAGAAAATAAAGAAAATGACCTCAGACCTTCATTACCTCAGTCTTACGCAGCAACTGTAGCCAGACCAAGCACCTGGTCCGCCTCCACGGTGCCAGGTGAGTGGATGTGGGGGCCTGGTGGGGGCTGGGGGGGGTGTGGGGCACCGTGGGGACCTGTTTCTGACACCACTTCCTCTGTCTTCACGGTCACCTGTAGATGGAATGCTCTCCCCGAACCACTTATCTCCTCCCAGGCGCGACCGCAAGAACAGCCTTTAAAAGTCGGGTCCCCAAACCCGGCAGGCACAGCCCCAAATTATCGCCTCCCCCAACAAGTCGTGTCAACCCTTGGCCTCTCTGAGAATTGCCAACCAGTAGCGAGTCGGAGGTGTCTAGGGTAGACACGTGGGTGAGACCAGCCTGTTCGGAGGCTTGGATGCCACACACGGTGGGGCTCTGGACTCCTCTGAAGCTCAGTCTCTCCGTTTAGAAGGCAAAGGCAGCCTCTGTGGTCTCCCTGGAGGTCCCGCCCCCGGGTCACAGCATAAGAACAGCAGGCCGCCAGGCTTCTCTCAACGTCTCATTCTTGGCTTCCAGGTTATTCTGAGGACGGCGGAGCCCTCCGAGGAGAGATTATTCCTGAACATGAGTTTGCGACGGGACCAGTGTGTCTTGATGATGAGAATGAATTCCCCCCTGTGAGCATTAGGAACCCCTAACCGAGTGGCTCAGTCTGTGTGCTTAGAAGGAAGCCTTCTCCTCATGCAAGAGGCGAAGTCACTTGCCCTGTTATCTAGTCCTGTAACAACTAACCTCCTCTGCACTAGTCAGAAAGCCCTAGGTGATGCGCTGTGCTGTGTGCCTCGGGCCCGACAGACCAGCCATCAGGTGTCAGGCTAAAGCCGGCAGCCGTAGAATAACCGAATACTAACCCAGGGAGTCTCGGCGGCCTCACTACCTCCAGAGGCCTGGAATCCTTAACTTGGCTTCTTTAGCACTCTCTGTGCTGCTCACAAGGTAGGAATTCGTGCCTGCATAAACCCGTTTGCCTGAGGCTCCTAAGGATGTCCTTGCAGAATGCTGCCTTTTTGCTAAAGACGTCGACCTAACGGGGTGGGCCGCTGCGCTCTGTAAGCCAGCTAGACCCTCACCCTCGCGCGGCTCTAATGGGGCGGACCCCAGGCTCCCAGCAGCCGGGTGGAGGGCGGGAGCCTCGGTGGAGAGCTCCCCGGCATTTCCTTGCATCTTGCTTCAGCTGTTCTGGCAGCAAGAGCCCTCGGGGTTGGCTGGGTGGGTGCAAGGCTTGGCTTCTCCCTGCATCCGCGTCTGAGGAGAGGGTTCTCTCCCTGGGTGGCTGCCTTAGCTTAGCTTAGCAGATCTTTCTGATCCTTCAAGCTTCCATTTAGAGCACCATCCAGACCGCTCTCGTGAGCTGCGGTTAGAGAGTGGCACAGAGAGTGAACCTAAAATCATCGAGACATGGAAGCTGTGTTTGGACCAAGACTTAGAGAGTCAACTGAGTGAGCCTCCTGGAGCCAGAATGGGCCCTGCTTCAGAGCCCATTAGGTCTTGGTATATGATGTTTTCTCCTGACTGTTATCTTATAATGTCAGTTGAAATCTCATTTGCAAAAGGATGGAAGGCAGGTCTAGTTTCTTTCTCCTATAAATCCTGGGACAATCCGTTAAGCCCAGTCAGCTTTTTTATTTTTATTTTTATTTTTTTTTAAAGGCTGTTCTAGAGTCCTCTGTGCATGATATGGGAGGGTGGGGTGTGTGATTGCCCATGAAGGCTCTACAGACTGCAGCTTGAGATTTACGTTTCTGGCTTTTAAGAGGCAGACTGCCAGATGCAGTGCCAATAAGTACAATTTATATTTTAGGGCTGGAGAGCAGTGGTTCTTAAAAATACAAATTATAAATATAAAAACAACCATTGGCTTGCTGCCTCCTTTGCCTTTGGGTTCTCATGCCCTGACTAGCCATAAAGGGAGCTCTTCCGGCCCCCTAAAAGTTGGTGGTCACTTACCTGAAGTTGTGTCTTCTGGGAACCAGAGCAGAGTAGATAGAGCAGGGATATACGTGTCCTACTCTGCCCAGGTTTGGAACCTTCACTCACTAGGTTCCATCTCAGTGATTTTGGCCACTCACTAGGTTCCATCTCAGTGATTGTGACGAAAGTCTGTGACTGCTCCAAAAGACAATTAGATTATTAATTAGATTCTTAGCTGTAATCAAAGTAAACCCTAAAACCTTTTGTACAAATTGGGGTACATCAGATACTGGCTTTCAGGAGGCGGTCCCTTGCCAAGGAAAACCTGTATAAAATAATAGGTACACTGTGTAGATCATTTGTTTGGAGTTTAAAAAAAAACAATGGAGATGCTTAAGATCTAGTGGTAGAATTTGTTGAGAGGCCTGTTCACCTAAACACTGCCAGGAAGCTGGGTAGGAGCCGGTTGTCCTGTCTCCCTCTTCAGGACCAAATGTGAGAAAGTCAATTTAACTTGCCTCTGGGATTTTTCTTTAGACACAAGGAAGGCTTCCTGCCAGCGAGAGCATTGATCACTGAATGAGGCCCCTGTTAGACCCTAGAGCCAGCGGTTGGGGTCATGGAAGCCAACAGATCCCAGACGCCCTGCTGTCCAGCCTCCAGGCAGACAGGGAGGACAGGATCGAGCTTCTACAACCTCCCAGTGTCATAGCAGACAGTCTTCTCCATCTCATTTCATGGAGACCAGAGGCGTGAGTGCCACTGGGATGTCCTCTCGACGTGGACCATCTCCCATCCTTTTGGCAACGATGTCCAACAGGAGAGGAGATGCTGGACCACTCCCCTCCCTGCCATTATTCTGCGCCAGCATGCCTATTACGCATACTTGGCCAAAATTCACACCTCTACCCACATCCCTTAATTGTGATCTTGGAGTCAGCATGGTTAAAAACACGGGCTTGCCTGCCTAATCTCATGAGGGGCTCCCCAGGCCTTTGCCTTCAGAACACAAGTCCTTGTGAGTAGGGTCTTTTTTTTTTTTTTTTTTTTTTGTAATATACTCACACTTTCCTGAATATGATCACTCTTATCTCCTGGGGATTTCCTTTGCTCCATCCACAATGAGAAAAGAGAACTGATCATTTCTGGTACCTTAGAAAGGTGCCGTATTCAGGAAGCAGCTTTTGTTGTAAAAACACGCCAACCTTTACAAATCTACACATTCTCTGACAGTGGTCTTACTCCTATGAGCAAGAGTAAGGGAAGTGGGACCAAGGGTATTTACTGACTTTTTCATAGTGACTTAGCAGTCTGTGTTTACAAGTAAGATGAGCCTTTAAAAAAAAACAAACATGCATATACATATAAATACACACACATACACACGTATTTTATATATAGTCAGTATTTTCTGAAACTGCCATACTCGTCTACACCTACACAAGACGGGTGGACTTTCTGTGGCCACAAGTGAGGGTCAGTCCATGGACATACGCAAAAACTGTGCCAGCCTCCCCCTGCTGACCCCGCATGGGCACAGATCTGTTGATAATGCAGCCTTGCCTAACAGCCTCTACCTGGAAGGAGTAAGGCCATTCTGTTTTGATTTTGGTAGATAAACTTGTGCCGTGGAAGTCAGAAGGGCAAAACGAAGCATTCATGATGAGAAGCGCACCTCAAATCAGGAAAACCCCCCCCTATCAGGAAGGTGGAAGAATGGAGTACAAATTGTGTGTGCAGAAAGGGGGGGCAGGAATCCCAGGTGCCGCCTGCTTAAGCCACGAGACATGGTCCACGGCTCTCCAAACTCTCCTCTGCCCTCGTTGCCAGTGGGTACGGGAGACCCTTATATACACATCCTGCTACTCGAAATATGTTACAGCCATAGTGTCAATGCTAACTAACCATATTGGTCTATAACCGGAACTTTATACGATAAAGGGCATCCTTTTTAAATGTATGCCGTGTAAAAATGTACTTATAGGAAAATCTCTTTGAATTGTATTTCTTGTATATTACGTACGTATAGCGAGAGACTGTTTTCAGCCACGCAAAGTATTTTTGCAGTGATTGGGATAAATCATTTATTACCTTTGAGTCCCATTCAGGACACTAATAATAAAATCATGGCAATGCATCTTTGAGGTTTTAAATTTTTTATTTCTTCTTGGTTTTAGGAAGCAGGAAGATGCCTAAAATCTTTAGGATACAGTCGTTTGATCTTTAAAGGGAAGGAGGAGGCGGGTAGGGCTGGGGATTAATCTGTGGGCTCCTGAGCGATGAGACCTCTTGAGCAATGAGACCCGGAAACATCTAACTTTGTCCTAGCCTGCATTTGGTGCTACTCAGGGTAACCCCCACCTCCCCCAGGAGCCGCCCAGAAATGGAGCATCTCAGGCCCCACCCCAGACCTACTGGGTCAGAATCTGCACTTCCATGAGATCCCAGGTGATACGTATGCAGATCAGAGATGGAGAAGCACTGCCCTAGATCCCAGTTGGGATGAATCTATGCTAATAGGACCAGCGAAACTGGGTACAGAGAAAAACTAAGATGTATTAAGTGCCTGTTCTGTGTCATGTGACGTGGCAGGCATTTCCATGTATCATCATCTTTCGTCCTCAAAATCAGCTTGCAAGCTAGGCTAAATGCCCACATTCAAAAGCTGGGCTTTGATCCAGATCTAACGGCAAAGTCTGGGTGCTTTCTGCTCTAGGCCCACCCAGCTGTTCTCTCAAGCGGGGAGGGGGGAATGCAAAGCTCGAGCTTCAGAACAAAATTCTGAGACTTAGTTTTACAGCATCCGGAGCTGGAGTGTGAACTTGCCCTGTCTCGCTTCCTAACATCTGCCTGTGGGGAAATCGGTCCATCCGGTGGCTTGGCAACGGCAGGCGACGTGGTGGGGATTGCAGCAGGGGGTCACCGAAGGATGGCGAGTGTAATCCGCTCTGGAGGTGTTGTCCCCAGCAATGTCTAGAAGAACATCTGCAAGAATCTCTCTGACCTTGGGCAGGACGTCCTGGTATTCGGCGCTACCTCTATCTAGAGGCACAGCTTCTGCAACATCATCTTCCAGGTTAAAAATAAGGGGAGGGTCATGATGCTGCTCCCGTCCGACGTCCCCATCACAGGCTTTGGCTCCGCCTAGAGAGGAGGTGACAGCAAATAACTCGTCAGACCCAGCTTTGGCCCTATGGTGGAAAGAGGAGAATTCGGATTGATTTTACATTAATCCAAACATCCCAGGACTTGAATATTCAAGTGACCATTCTGCCTGTCAAGTCACCTTGAGATTTTTGGTGCTCAGACCAGTGATGCTCCTCTTGCCCAGAGTGATCTGGAACTTCTCCGGGACTTGCCTTCAGAGCCAATATGACTCGACAGTCAACCAGTTCTCTCTCATCTCTACCCTTTGTGAGGAAATTTGATTTTTTTCTTTTTCCAAACACTGATTTCTTGAACACCATGATACTCAGTTTGGTGGACTGGGCAGGAAGGCGAGGTGAGTAATTTCACTTTGGGTTGCAATTGAGATTCTTACATGAATTCGAATCTGGCCATGAAGGCAGCCTCCAAAGAGTAACAAAAATGGAGTACTGGCAGCAGCGGTTAGTGATTCGGGTGACTTTTTTTTTTTTTTTTTTTTTTTTTTGCCTTTTCCATACAAAAGTAGTTAAGGTATTGGACAGGAGTTAATATGATTGAATAAATGAAAGCAATCAAGGCAAGGGACAGCCATCAGACATACAGTAAATCCCAAATGCCTATTTTGCATCCGAGCTTCCTAGCAGCCAAACAACAGGGTAGAAACTTCTCAGCGGCTCAGGGGAAGCCCAGCTCTTCCTGGCACTGATATATGTGAGAGAAACTCTTGGCTTCCCCAAGAAGAATGGGCAAACCACACAGCTTTTTAGGCAGCCCTCCTTAATGGTTTTCCTGCTGTGGTTGACATTCGGGTCGTTCAGAGTCACTGTCTTTGCCCCAAGTTTGGAGTCCAGATTAAGCTCTCCTTCGTTGCCAGTAAAGGGCAGCGAATGAGGTTTGCGATCAGTGGAGCAAGGGCTGGACTCCTCTTGGAAAAATTTAAGACTTCCACTTTGAGAACCACGGGGGGTAGCTTGCATAGGACCAGCCCTCCTATTGAGAACAATTTGGAATTCTAGACATATTTAGGGGGGAAAAGAAACCCTGAAGGCACCAGGAAGTTACCAAGGCAGGCAAAGACCGGAAAGAATTTGATCAATGAAAGACAGAGGTCTCCTTGGGTTGAGTCTGCATTTAGGAGTTTGTGCGGCCCCCTCCCCCCGCAACAGGACCCCCCTCAGTCTGTGCAGCTTGGAGCAGTAAGAGCCCAGGGAGAAAGCTGTCATCTCTTTAGCTTGAGGTGTCAGGGGCCAGGGCTCAGGGCTGCCACAAGGGAAGAGAACTGATGGGTGAAATCCCAGGAAGGAGGAGGGAGCCAGAGAGGAGCAACCTGAAAATCCATCCATAAAGTCCCTCCGCACCGTTCTCTAACCTAATGTAGTAGATGTCAACACATGTAGTTTATCCGAAAGCAGTTTTAAGAAACAGGGATGCAGATTCTCAATGAGAAGGGGAAGGGAGGGGTCAGAACATGTGTGTCACACGCCCCACCCTCGGCTCAAGACACACACACACACACACACACACACACACACACACACTTCCAGCTGTTGAGAGGTCTGCCCTCCGCATCCTCATGCTAACACTCCTGGGACCTTGGTGACTCCTCAGAACAGACCTCCCCTCCCCTGGGTATCATAATTCCTGTCCAATTGTGATCGTTCTAAACAGTCCGATTACTTCATAGCAACATTCAGGATTCCAACACCGTGGTGCCAAGGGCTTTCTGGCAGGGCCGTGACTTCTGAAATTAACTCAGCCTGGAGAAGCCATACCTCTGAGATAATGTAATGTAAGGACTGTAATCTGGAAACTTTCCATCTGAAAGCATAACAAATATCTGACTGGTTTGCCTTGTAGGTTTTGGAGGATCAACGATTCTTGTGGCTTTTTTAATATCCCTCAAGTTACAAACTCAAAGAACTTGTTTTGTGTTTATGCCATGTTTTCTCCAGGATCACGGATTTACAGTCAGGGATAATCATTTCCGTTCTTTATTATATAATTCTTTGGAACACCCTGATGTTAAATAATTGAATCAAATTGGAATCTGCACCAGGTCCCGGATTTTGTTTTGTTTTTGTTTTTCATTCACTAAAAGAAAGACGTTAGGGTCCCTACGAGGTACAAGATGCTGTGCTCAGCACTTAGAGACCACAAAAACGAAATACCTTACAAAGCTCAAAACTAGGGGCGCCTGGGTGGCTTAGTCAGTTAAGCGTCTCAGCTCAGGTCATGATCTCCGGGTCCTGGCCCTGCATGCGGCTCCCTACTGAGCTGGGAACCTGCTTCTCCCTCTACCCTCCCCGTTGCTTGTGCGCTCTCTCTGTCTCTCTCTCTCATATGCTCTCTCTCTCTTACATTAAAAAAAAATTTAAAGCTCAAAACTAGTAGTGGAAATAAAATGTGTACCCCCCAGGACCCCTCCCAAAAAACAAACATGTACCCAAATAACTGGCGTATATAGCAGAATGTGATCCTTATCAGAGTTTTTCCAAATCATACGCAGCTGGCAAGATGAGATTGGATTTTATGACCAAGGTACTAGAATTTGATGGGAGGGCCTCGCAGTGGAGAGAGATTTCGATACAAGGCCAAGGAAGAAGGCCATTGTCCTTGGAGAACTGACCCTGGAAAAGTGGAGGGACCCAGGATGGAAGGAGCCTGAATTCAGTGGGCAGCAAGAAGCCACTGGAAGGTTTTGAGAACCATCCTGACCCAGTATCACATTTCTAAAATATACATTGAAGACGGTCAGCGAATGAACCAAGAAGCAGAGCCTTCTGCTGGTTTGCTAACTCAACCCCTAGAGTCTATTTTCTGAAACAGTCTATTGTCAAGTAAATTACACTTTAAAATATCTCTAAGCTCCCATTTCATGTTCGGCCAAACTGGCATTTAAAGCACAACAATGGAACGAAACGGTTCTTGGTGGGGAAAGGGCTGTGTCAAGTGTGCTGACTAGCTCGGAGCTTGCTGGAAATTTCGGCGAACGGTAGACAGACTTTGTTTTCCTATCTGTGGGGGCCGAGGGCCTGTGCTGGGGGGCCCCTGGGTGCCGGGAGCGCCCCTGAAGGAGGGCAGCCCACACTCACTGCCAGAGGCCTGAGGGAGGATGGTGCACTGAGCACACCCGACTCACCGCTGACGTAGAAGACCTTGTAAGACCCCAGGCGGACCGTCTGAAGGGCTCCGAACTCTCCAGCAGCCCCGCTGTTGGGGTGAAACAGCACCTGAGAAAGAGCAGCAGAGCTTCCTAACCAGCCAGGCTCCCGGGGACTCCCTGGAAAGCATTTCTTTCTCTGTCATGGGGCCCGGCCCAGCACCCCCACCCCACCCTACCCTGGTCCCAAATGCTGACCGACTGGGGCCTGTGGTCCACACTGGCCAACCCCACCCCGGGGAGTGGATGCCTCCATGAAATAGCTATTTGGCCAGTTACTTAGATTGGCCCCCTCTCTGGTCAGATTCGCAGGCCCAGTACCAGCTACAGCATGTGCAGGGTCCACTGCAAAATCAAAGTGAGAGAAAGCTTGTTCAACGTTGGAGAGTTCCAAGACGGCACAGCACCTGCTCTTTAAACCAGCTGCGGGGCTGTCCTAAGTGCCAGGGGGATGGGGTGAGAGATGACTGTGCTGGTCACACACGGGCCCAGGCCCCAGCCCTCAGGCTCAAGATAGGGCCTGGGAACCTGCATGCCTTCCAGACCTTCCCAGGGATTCGGACGCAGGTGTTCCTCGGATCTCTTTGGAGAACCGACTTCGGCATCCAGGTGATTTTCTCGCTCTCCCTCGAGCAAGGGTGGCCTAAGAAGGCATGCTCGAGAGGACGGCTCGGCGTGATGTCTCGGAACCGGGCGCGGCCTAACATGCACAGCCTCACCTTTGACTCAACCCTACCCCACTCGGACTGAGGAAATCCTCCCTCATCGGGCCAGAGATGAAAGGATCACCCTACAAAGCGGAAACACCTAATTCAGGCTTGCCAAGGGCAGGATTTGGTAGAAAATAAATGACCAGTGTCCTTGGTCGGTTGGTGGGTTTGGGCTGGAAGCGTGAGACCGCCCTGGTATGAATCATGACCGATATATATCACTGGAAAGGCGCTTACGTGATTCAAAGTTTCCATGGGGCTAAAAAAAAAAAAAATGAGAAACATCTGTTGGAGCAGTAAACAGCTGTCCCTCCAAGTTCCCGGGCTCTGAGAGGATGCCGCCGAGGGCGGGGCTCCTCCCACACCTGCAGCTTCCGTGCTGGGCTCTCGTGACAGTCGCCGCAAGGTCCCCGGCCAGCGTGATGACAGCAGGCTCCTTCCAAACAGGAAAAGAAGTCGTAACTCAAAACCCACTCTCCTGCCAGCCCTGCAGGAAGCCAAGCCCGTCACCGCAGGAGGCCGCTTGGTTTCCTTCTGGAGAGGGCAGGAAGTGGGGGACTCTTGTCAACCGACCTAAGACGCACTCAGACATCCAGGAGGTGGGAGTCGCGGTCCGCCGCCAGGTCAAGCCGTGGGCATCGTTTGAGCCTCAGAAACTCCATCAGTTTCCTGCCACGTCCAGGATATTTATGCAGCGTTACCAGAGGCAACTTCCAAAATCCAAGAGGAAGAGGAAGCAAAACTTAAGGATGGCTCACTCCCCGAAACAGGGATGGGTTTTGCTTTCCTCGGGGGCACACTGGCCAGGGCGCTGGGGTTCCCCATCCACAGAGGAAGAGGGCTGGCAAATGTGCACATGAACCACAGCCCAAGACAGGTCCTAGGTCCTCGGGGGAGGGCAGGGAGGACACCCCGTCCGAATTTCAAAGATGACTGTGTCTTCTGCAAAGCAGGTGCACGTTCCTGGTTGCCTTTCTTACCTGCTTTTGCTTTGTTTCATTTGGTTTTGTCGTTTTAAGCAGGGGAGCATCTCCTTAGGCCCTGGGGGCTGGTGCATATGTGGTGTGTGTGCACGCGCACATACACACACACTCACACAAGGAGGGCTCCCCCAGTCCCCTCAGGTGGGGCTGCAAAGCTCTGTCTCCAAAAGTGGTGGGCCACTGGGGATGGCGCCTCTCACCACTAGGGGCCTCCCTAAGAGAAGTGATGGGAGTTCCAGAGCCTGCAACCCAGCTCCTGTCCCCTCAATGTATAGCTTCCAGGGAGGAGCCACGTGTCTTAGGACCCACAGCAGCCCCAGGCCGGTTTGGACTGGCTGGTGCAGAGCCATGAAAGAAGCCTTCCCTTTGCCAACAAAATTTGGACTTGCTGGTGGCCACCAGGAGCTGCCGTGTGACTTGACCAACGGCAACGTGACAACCTCCAGCTTGCCTTCGAGAGTCAGGCAAGCCCCCAGTGGGATATTGGAGGCACCCTCTCCTACCCGTCTCCCCTCCACCCCCCTCCTCGCGGTTGCCCTCGGTGCCCAGACACAGACCCAGGTGCAAGACCCACCATGCAGCCTGGTGGCAGCTGCTGCGGGTTTTAAATACCACCCGACTTCCCCAGAGACCTCCAAGGGGACAATGAGAAGAAGGTCGAGAAGGCCGCTCTGCAGGAAACCCGACAGCCCACAACTGGCCTTTAAACGCCTGCACCTAGGGCCTGGGGAGGCTGCCAGGGGGCGCGTGGCCCTAGGTGGCTTCAGCACTTCCCACTTGCGGTGACTTCATTTGCAAAATAAGGAAGAGCCCCATTGCTCAGGCCTATTTGCATCCTGTTTTGAGATGATCATCTAGGAGTTACTTTGAGCCTCTTGAAACTGGAACTGTTTTCTAAACCAAGCCCAGGACACAGCCGAGGGTGGTGAACACAAGTAAATTGTGTTTCTCAAAATCTCCCTGGGGGGGCGGGGGGACACGTATGTGCGTATCCCGTATGTACATGGATAGGTGTGTGTGTGTGTGTGTGTGTGTGTGTGTGTGTGTGTGATCACTCACTTCACCTCCTGGCCTCCCTTCTGCAAACTCAAGACAATTTATTCTAGTCTGTTCGGCAGGTGGCCGGAAAAGACCAGACTCAGAGCCCACAACTACCTGTGTTGCCCTCAAACTCGAAACTCTGTGGGAATCTAGGGTCCTGGGAAGCGGGGCGTGGCCCGAAGGTACCAGCACCCGCAGGCTTTTGCTCTTGAAGATACCATCAGTGGCTTCCGGCGGGCGGTCGGGGAGGCTGTTTCCTTCCAGGCCCTGGGGTGTGGTCAGGACTCCAGCTGCACACACACGCCCCGCGTCCCCCACGCGAACCCCCAACGGTGCTGGGGCTTGGGTCCCGTCCTCCTGCCTGGTGCCCCCACCCAGCCACCGCCGGGCACCACACCAGTAACCGTGAGGCCCCGAGCCCGGGCCTCGATGACCCGACGCAAAGCAGCGACCAGAGTGAGCTCTCCTGCCTGAGAGCGGAAGCGAGCGCGAAGGAACTGGCTTCCACAGGAGACCGGCCACGGCAAGGAGCCCAGAGTCCTTGAAGCACTTCCTGGTGACCCCAATTATTCTATTAGTAGCTGTGCTAATAAACACTCGGGAGCACCTCTGCACTGACGTCTTCCGTAACCCCCCAGGGTCACACACTGCCAACCTCCAGCCCCGAGGCGGAAACCATCTTCCTGCGGCCTCGCCGCTGCTCCGCAGTACAGCTCAGCCTGGAAGGGTCTGCAGTTCTAGAAGATTCCATACGCCAGGAGAAGTAGTGCTTCCTCGGAGGGCATTTCAGGCACGTCTGATGAGCCCTAGAAACTGCACGAATGCTCACAGAAGCACGGGCGGCCCTCTTGAGGCCAGAGGGCCGCCTGCCCTGGGTAGGCCCAGCCACAGGGGCGGCTTGGGTGACCGCCGCCGCACATCTGAGCAGCATTTGAGTCACTTCCATGTGACCCTCGGTAGAGACGCAAATAGACCCTTTGATGTGTGGGTCCCTAACTGAGAAGCCATGTGCTCTCACCGGGCCCTACAAAGGGGTTTGGGGTTCCCTCCTCCCACTTCCTCTTCCTTTTGGTGAAAGGAAAACACACGGAAATGACATGGAAAGGCCACTGGGCCCGATGCTTCCGGGCTGTCACTGCCCCCGGGTGCCTCAGCACACATGAGGAGGGGACCCTGGGGCCCTGGGAAGCAGAAACCCAAAGCCAGTGCAGGGGCTGCGGAGTCACATGTCGGGCCGTCCAGGAGCCAGGGGGCAGGTCAGAGGCATAAAGCCCTCGTTGGCCCTGTCGTCCAAGAGCTGTTTCATTCATGTGTCTGTTCATTCATTTATTCGTCAGATCCGTAGTGATTGCATGCCCGTGGGTGCCAGGCACTGTGAGGCGCACAGGGAATTCTCAGTGAGATCCCTGCTTTCGGGAAAGTTCCATTCTAGTCGGGGAGCCCCACGATACACAAGTCACTCACACTACTCAGCCATCTCATCCAACAAAAATGTGCCAGGTGCCTACGATGTCTCAGAACATTCAGTAACTGTGAAAACAAATCATATGTTATGGGGAATAAGCATCCCCATACACCCGCTCTAAGCCAAGGCGTTAAATTAAGTCTGGATTGGCAAACCGGATTGATCATAGGAGAAAGGGGTGGGGTAGAAAGAGAGGTTCGTCTCAAAGGAGCCATCTATCAGGCTTTCTCAAACTAGGTCTGGAGCAGCCACCTCCATGTAGCGTCCAAGGATGGTTCTCTCTGCACAAAGGCAGCCCCGGATGAGAGGCAGCTGGCCAATCTCCTGAAGAGCCTGAGAAGGGCGCACACCCCCTTCACTTACCCTGTGCCCAGTCTGCGACCAGCCAAAGAGCACCTCGGAGGCATCCAAACCGTCAAAGTGTCGGTCCTGGGGCAGGCTGGCCCCAGCCAGAGCTACCACGGTGGGGAAGATGTCCAGCACACTACAGAAAGAACAAGACAGTGTTGACCCTGGCTATTCCCAGACTCTCTCCCTGGCCATGCTATGGTCAAGGCCCACCCAAACAAGCCCAGACTGAGCATCCACATCCTCCCATATGGCCCCCTCCTCTGCCTGCCCGTCCTTTCTTTGGGTTCCACCTGGATTTCTTCTTCTTCTGGAAGAAGCAGAATGGCACAGTGGTTTCCCACCCAGGCCCGGTGGCTGAGAGTTAACTGGACTCGAATCCCAGGGTTGTATCTATCTGGCTTCTTAATGCCTTCATTTTCTATTTTCTAAAATGGGCATGAGGATAGTGCCCACTTCAGAAAGTACTGTGTGGATGAGGCACACAGATAAGGCATAGAGAAGAAGACCTGGCACTCTGGAAGGGCTCATTGGGTGTTTGTGTTATGATTATTCACAAGAGGGGTGCCTGGGTGGTTCCAATGGTTGAGCATCTCCCAGGGTCCTGGGATCGAGCCCTGTGTTGGACACTCTGCTCAGCACAGAGTCTGCTTCTCCCTCTCTTTCTGCCCCTCCTCCCACTTGTGCTCTCCATCTCTTGCTCTCTCAAATAAATAAAATATTTTTAAAAAAATAATTATTCACAAAAGCACCCCTATGGACCTACCTAAGAACAAAGGGGTTCCACCTGTCACCAGGTAGGCCGCAGCCACTGGCTGAGAGGGGACACTGTGTGACAGGTACCTGCTGGAGAACGTACACTTCATTATTCCTTCCCCGGGTCTTTGGATCACAAATATTTAGTCTTTGTTTAAAATGCCATAGTATGTGACACATTCCACCCCTTTATTTCACTTACTTTTTCCTCATTACAAAATAGTAAATGTTTATGTGAAAAAAAAAAAAAAAAAGAACATCCAGAAATATAAAAGAGAGAACAATGCACGATGGGTGCATTACCCGAAGGTAGCCACTGTTACCATCTTGGTGAATTTTGTTAATGTGATTTTTTTGAAGTCATGTGGTACAATTTTACTCTCTTCTAGGGCACATCTCCTGCCAGCCTGCTGTGCTTTGTCAGGAAAAAAAAACTCTCCAGCATAAACAAATGGACTGTCCTTTCAACAAAGCTGTTTATATCCATGGGCCAGGCCAACTGAGTCAGTGGGATGTGATGCAGTCAGGAACGCAGGGCCAGGGCGAGGGGCACTCCCCCGGGAGAGAGGCCCCGTTGGCCTGAGGCTGGGCACAGTGCCACACTTCGGGCACACTTTTAGGGAGGCCTCAGGGGCTGCACCTCCCACTGCCACCACCCTGAAGTTCGGGGAGGGGTTCTCTGCCCAGCAAGAGGGGCTGGGGAAAGGACTGAGCTTCTACCCACCATGTGGCTCTGCCTACAGCCCTGGACAGAACCTCTCCCTGGACCATGGCACAGACTGTTTCTGGGTTGCCTTCAACTTTCACAGTCCACACAGCTGGTGGCTTATCTCTCGAGATACGTGTTCCAGGAGCTGGCATCTCACACGGGCAAAGTCAAGGAGTGCAGAGTAAGCACTAATGGAATCCGGCACAGTCCAGAAACCCGTCCAGGGTCCAAGGATCCTGGGAAAAACTGGGCAGCACCGAGCACTGCAGCACAGTCCGAGAAGGCCACACGGCTGGGGCCCCTTGGCTCTAGCTTTCTCTAGATAGCACCCCTAAGAGAGGCTGGTGCCACAGAGGGGTCACAACAGCGAGCACGAAAAACAGGATCTGTGTTAGATCGGAATGTACGGCATACTTTCTTTTTCTATCTTATATTTTTCTCCCCCAGTGTCATGAGGTTTCACATCCTAATGGAATAAAGCCCGAAGTCTACTGTTTGTGGGACCCTAGCATCTCAGAACTGCTCAGGATCCTGAGAGGTACCTCGTCCTCCCAGAGGACAAAGAAAACCTCGGCCCACGAGAGTCTTCAAACATCTCCGACGACCGGACTCGCCAGTCCAGCATTGATCACCAAGCCCAAGCTACCACCAAGGCTTTCCTTCTGTCTCGGAGGAAGCCAAGCCCCCGAGGTTAGCCTTGGAAGAGGGAGGGCCTCCTGGGCATACTACAGTCCCAGTGCCAGCCCGGAGGTGGGCGCCCCCATCCCAGAGCTGGGCCCCCAGCCTAGGTGTGAGTTTAGAGGAAACCAGTGTCCTACAGAAGCCACCGAAGGGAGCCCAGCTGCTCCAAACCTCAAAACTCACCCAAGAAACTGGTCCTGGGAGTCATCGAAAGCTTCGAGAAAGAGACACAAAAAACCTAGAACCTACATTTTCAAGTTTCTGTGGCTAATGCCACTTGGGATGGAGGCTTTGGGCAGGGCCACATTCTGACTTTCGTGGGATCTTTGTGGGCTGCTGCTTCCATACAAAATATGTAAAATCATATTTCACAACTGTGTTGACTGAAAGACGCACATAGAAATAGTAGATATTAAACCATTTTTCCAACATAAAAGTTGGGGTTTTTTTTCTCCTTCTGATTTTAGAAGAAATTAAAAATCTGTATCCCTAAAAATTTCATGGGCCTGGCTCTGACCCTCCCCAGCCTAAGGGACAAGTCAGCCCTGGCTTCTGGAGGGATGAAACCCCCCTGGGCCTGAGGTTTCTCTGCACAGTGACACAAAATGCTGCCATCAGAGTGGGCAGGGGGCCGCCTTTGCAGGTTCCGCTGCCCATATGAAAGCGTTTCTTTCTTTCTTCATATGGCTTCCGCCAGCCCAGGGCACTGAAAGTTGTTCGGAGGAAGTGTGCATGTTTGTGTTCCTATCCAAGGTGTTGCCATAGGAACCTGGGCGTAGAGAGCGGGCGACCGACCAGGAGGAGGATGCCGGAGGGTCCGAGGGTCCCGCCAGGAGCTCGCTGGGGCTGACCAGCAGCAGAGGCCATGTGTGGATGGGAACTGGGGACGGGCCGTGCTGGGCTGTCCTAGGGGGAGAGCATCCCAGGGCAGAGGGAAGGGCTGGGAAGGGAGGTGTTTCCTAGAAGCTGGGGAGGTTATATCTGGGAAAAGGCGGTGTGATCTGAAGACGGGAAGTGGGAAGGACAAGGGGGTTGCCAGGGGAAGGATTGAGGGTGCGTGGGCCTGAACACAGAGGGAGGAGACAACAGAACTTCCTCCAGGTCGCAGGACAGTGAGAACTGTCCCTAGGACGTGGGAGCAGCTCCCCATTTAGTTGTTAGTCTCTTCCTGTCGGATTTCCCTCTCGCGAGCCCTGGGAAAAGCAGGTATGCACCCCTTCCTGGCCTAAGCCCCTCTGCGAGCAGTTGAGAGGCTGCAGCTGCCCCCAGACCCCCACCTCGGGTCCCTCTTAGAGCCCAGCAGAACCCCCACTGCACTGTTTCCAGGGAACATGGGGGTCCCAGAGTGTCAGGACCCACCACCCCCCCAGCACAGAGCACACACACAGGTTACGTAGTAGAGCACAGCTAGGAGCAGGGGTGGGTGTGAGACCCCTCCCCATCTCCCGCTCCCCTGCCCACTGTCCACAGGAAAGAGTGGGGGACCCTGAAAGGAGATATGTGGCTAGACCTTGCTCTCGTGGTGACACCTAAACCACAGGACACTGATGTGAACATGGACTTCTGGGCCTGGGCCTGGGGACAGTACAGAGGCAGGCGAGTCACCCTTCCACACAACTGACAGCACTGCAGGTATCCGGAGACAGCCACGAGGCGGCCCAGGGGACTGTGTGCTCTCCTGGCTAAGCGGAACCTTTAGAGATCCGGTCACCTTGTATTTGTCCCCGGAATCTGGGATTCTCTGTTCTGAACACAGATGGCAGTCTCCCGGCTCCGAGACGCAGGGCACAATCTTTACCTCTTTGCATATGGCGATGAGAGATCACAGACTATGGTTCTCCACCAGCACGAGTCTGCCCTCCCAGGGCACATCTGGTGCTGCCTGGAGACACTGGTTGTCACGACTTGGGTGGGGGTGGGGGGTTGCCATTGGCAACAAGTGGGTAGAGGCTACTCAACATCCTACGGTGTGTGCGCAGCAGAGGCCTCCAAACAGGATGCGCCTGCCCAAAAGGTCAACAGTGCCAAGGCTGAGCTGTCCCGCATTAGAGTCGGAGGTTCAAACCACCGGCCCCTTTTGACATGTGAAACCAAAGCCCTGCTCTCCTGGGGGCAGGTTAGCTCCTCACCTTTGTCAGGAACTTTGTCCCATCTGCTCACTACTCCATCCCCGGTCCCCAGAGCAATGCCTGCCCCACAGCTGGACACAACAATAAAAATTTGGTGAATGGGGATCCCTGGGTGGCGCAGCAGTTTGGCGCCTGCCTTTGGCCCAGGGTGCGATCCTGGAGACCTGGGATCGAGTCCCACGTCGGGCTCCTGGTGCATGGAGCCTGCTTCTCCCTCTGCCTGTGTCTCTGCCTCTCTCTCTCTCTCTCTCTCTCTCTCTGTGTGACTATCATAAATAAATAAAAATTAAAAAAAATTTGGTGAATGAATGAATAGATTTCCCTCACTCTGTGATTGTGTCACTGGGCTTGGGGGCCAGGAGACGGTGAGGCCTTTCTTTGACCTCACTACATGACATGGGTGTGCGGTGGAACTTTCGTTAACAGTGAGCATCTCTAAAAGGGAACCAATGGAGTCAGTGTGGATCCCTCTTCCCTTGCTATCCCCCTCCCCCCAACACACTTGTTACGTTTGTGTATTCACGTGAGTATCTATATCAAGCTGTCTACTCTCTTCCCGTGACTTCTCAGGGCCACCAGAATTGAGGTGTAAGGGCTTAGCTCTGAATGGTTCAGGGGAGTTATCTCTGTTCTAGAAGAAGATCTATATCCATCCGAGGAATAAAGTGCTGGCAAAGGTGATAAGCACCCTGGGTGGGAGAGCCTGGCTGGGCTCCCAAGGACATGAAGCAGTCTCCTCGGTTTATTAAAAACGGACCATGAGGCTATCCTCCTTAGAGCTGAGCCTGCAGGAGTCACGGAAAAGAGCAGCAGAGACACAGTGGCCTGTCCTGGCAGTAAGGACACTCCACCCCAGCTTGCTATACGTGGATCGATTCATGTGGGGCAACAGCTAGGAGGTGAATTCTATGGACACAAACTTTCCTGCTACAGTTGAGTCTACTTTCGCACCAAAAACAAACAAACAAACAAACAAACAAACAAACAAAAACATGTTACGGGGAGCTGATGGGGTGACATTGGTATTGTCCTGGCGAAACTCCAGGGGCCCTCAAGCAGACGTTATCTTGTACCAAGACTCACCTTTTTTCAGCCACCCGGCTATATCCCCTAAGATAGGTGCCCCCTCAGAGGCCTTAAATCATTAATGGAGCAATGTTATTGCACTGCTGCTGCGACGGCCGACTGTGGGTGCAAACAGCCTTCTCAGATGAGAAGCACGCGCTCGGTTTTTGGGGCTGGAACTTGAGAGATTGCCCAGTTATTTGTGCATGTGCGGCCCAGCCTGTGAACACTTGGCCCGACTGCACCAAGTCAGCCCCATAAAAAGCAGCCCATCTGGCCCTCTTCCCGGCCAGCCTGACATCACGGACTCCAGCCCACGCTGTTGTTGTCACACCTGCTGGCACCCCCCTGACAACACGCTGCCCCCTCCTGACTGTATTGGGCAGGGCTGAGCCGAGCCCTGGGGCCTGCCCCGGTACCCCCACCCCCACCCCGGGCTGCCAGGGACAGTGCCTACCCACCCCCCTCTGGCCATCAGAGCTGTTTACCTTCGCCTGGGCTCCAGCCTTCCTCCCTGCTCCCCACCAGGTCTGGGGATGCTGGAAGGAGCCCAGGAGGCTTGTTTTCCTCTGTGAGGCTGGGTTTTTTTTGTTTTTTTTTTTAAGATTTTTTTTATTTATTTATTTATTCATGAAAGACTGAGAGACAGAGAGAGAGAGAGCGCCAGAGACAAAGGCAGAGGGAGAAGCAGGCTCCATGCACCGGGAGCCCGATGTGGGATTCGATCCCGGGTCTCCAGGATCGCGCCCTGGGCCAAAGGCAGGCGCTAAACCGCTGCACCACCCAGGGATCCCGAGGCTGGGTTCTTTAGGCTACAACTCATTCGGCTGATGAGAGAGCCTGTGGAACTAACACATTCGTCTCTAACCAGCCCAAAAGCTCTGAGCACAAGAGTAGCACCCAGTCCCCCTTGTCAGTGAGTACAAGAGCAGAACCACAGAGAGGAAGTCCCCAACGGAGTGAGTGACAAGTTCCCATCGTAAGACTGGGTCATACAGAGAGCTGCATGCAAGTGCCCTGAGAATGGCACACCACACCACGTGCTGTGCCGAGGAGACAGCCTCCTGGATCTGCCTTAAGATAACAAGATAAGAGTCGGGGGGTGGGATATTATCACATTTTAGAGTCATCCTTCTAGTAAAGGGAGCAGCCCATCAGCTCACCTCACTGAAAGGGAGGCTTCAAGGCCACAGGTAGGCATGTCCTCACCTAGGGTTCATTCTTTCCTGGTCAGCCCATTGGGGCCACCTCCTCTCCCTCCCCTCCAGGGCAGGGGGACACCTAGATTCCTTTATTGGGCCCATGTGATTGCTGATGATAAGCTGGCTTCACACAGGCATCCTGAGGCCACCTGCCCTCACCCCCGAGGATGGAATAATTATGGCTTCAATGGTCTATTCTCTCCCGTCAGCTGAGCCCAGACCAAAAAGGGAGATGCTGCTGCTAACTTCTCTGCCACCGCAGCGTCAGCAGACACCGTCCTGTCTCCACGTCGAGGCCATGAAACCCACCCAGGCCCCTCTTCACTCCAACATGACCCCCAGAGGATGGCTGGGAAAGAGCCACTCTTGCTGTAAGTAGCACAGGTACCTGGGAACACCTGGCCAGGGCAGGTGGCCGAAGGGGGTCTCTCTTCTTGGGGTTTTTGGCCCTTAGAGCGTCGATTCATGATTTTCTTGCTCTGAATCCCAACATTTCAAGATAGTTTGGGTCTCATACCTTAACAGGGCAGTGCTGGTGACATTGACGGGAACTCTCCCAGGCCAGTAAGCCAGAGCCGGGACGCGGTGGCCTCCTTCCCAGGTGGTCTGCTTGGCTGGACTGCCCCCTGCGACAGGACACATGCAGTCAGGTCTCTAGCACCACGGGCCTTTTCTAAAGGCACCCTGAGAGCTTCCGATCCCTCCAACCAACGGATGACTTCTTTAGTAACCAGCTATTTTTACTCCTCTAGCTAACATCTTGCATTCTGTGCTTTTATTTTCCTGGATTCAACATAGATAAACAGGTGCTGCTGTCACTCTCTGTGGAACCAGGTCACTTTATTTTCTTCATGATACTTTTAACACTTTTAATTGTCTAAGGTTTGTTCATTGACTCTCTGATGGTGTCATCTCCACACCAGGAGACTCCATCAGTCTCCTACAACCAGGAATGGTAGGTATTTAACAAATACGTTGAATAAAAAGGACTTTGTCTTCCGACTGCTCATATGACTGTTTAGGCTAAATATATATATACATATATATATATATGTATATATATATTATACATATATATATATACACATATTTACAATTATTTGAAAAGACAGAAAGGCAGAAACTCCCCCAGCTATTTGATCTGTTCAACGCCCAACAACTGACCTGGCATGGATTTTATTGTTGTATTTCTGTTTGCTTCGCTTCGCTTTGTTTTTCTTTGACTTAATGAGTTGTTCTCATGTCGTAGAGACAGCATTAGTAATAGCTCCGACCTCTTGCCTCTTGGGGGGCTTTGGGGGTGGGTGGGTGGGGTAAGAACAATCTATGTGCAATCTATGAATTTCCACTTTGGTAATTAAAAGGAATTATTTTCATAACCACTACTCAAAAGTGACCACCAGTCTAACGATGACCAGCGGGCTGGAAGAGATGAGGTCATGTTTTATGGAAACATCCTGAATTCATGTAGCGTTGAATTAGCCATGACCATCCCACCACTCCCACACACACCCCACCCTCATCCCACTGAGCCAAGGATTCCACAAAGTTAGCGTGTAGAAAGCCCTTCCAAGGCAGACGCTGTATGTGGCTCACACATATCGTGGTCATGCAACCTCCCCATGTTTGGCTGGCATGGCTATGAAAGCGGCGATGATGGGCAGGAGGGGGCTACAAGACCAGGGCGTCTGTCGCTCTGCACTCACACTGCAGCAAACAGAACCTCTAATGTCCCTGGCCCAGCACGTCCCACCGGAAATGCTCAGCATTCTTGGGATTTTCTCCTAACCAGCTTTGGAGTCCCCCAAGTGTTGAAGTAAGAAACAAAACATAAAACAACTCACATCTATGGACTGTTTATGCTCAGGGGTGTGGGACTCTTAAAACCAAGTGGAGTTCGGCAGGCAAAGCGGGAAGCTCTTTGCTCGTTTGTCGAAAGCCACACCTCCCAGAAATGCGTTCGGAGCCCACTCTCAATTTTTCACGCACATGGAACAGAATCCAGAGCTGCGGCAAGCCTGAAATGCACTCCCACGTGGCCTTGGAATGCATAACTCAAGCTGCAGCTCAAGGCCAAAGAGCAGAGAGGAAGCATCCCAACTGCACGTGCTAGAGCTCTGCAGATAATTCCCCTCCCCGGGGAGGGACATCTGTATGGAAGCCTGGGGGGACAGGTGGGTGAAAGCATGGAGCCTGTTTCTTTGCATATCCACACTGCACAAAATTCAAACAGATTGACTTAGTCTTTGAGGCCAGATGCTAAGGACCAGTGAAGCCCCCAGTGCTGAGAGGCAAGCCCAGAATTCTGACAGCCAACGGGAAGGCAGGAGCCAAGGGCCTACCCGGCGGTGGGCATGGGTACCAGGCTTGGTCTCTGCCCCCAGCATGTTTCCAGAAGAACATACTAGCTCCCCATTAATACATTTGCTGGTTGATCTTCACCACGAGGGGCTCTGCTTGTCCCCCACCACCTTTTGTGTGGCTCTTTTTCAGGCAACTGATCCTCCTAATTTGGTTCTCAGAGAAAAAAATTGTTCAATATGTTTGCCTTATTTCAGCAGCGGGTGGAAAGCTGGAGGGATTCGAAGGAATCCAGCCAGTTATAAAAAGTATGTGTGTCAGTGCAGTGGAGAGCCCACATGGAGAGGTTCTGGAGCCAGGAGGAAGAGGATGGCTGGGAGAAGCCCCCCAGTATGACCACTTGAGGAGCGATCCCCACTCTGTGTCGTCAAGACCAGCCAGCCAGCGCCGGCTGCACCCTGGCTTCTGGCTTTAACAGAAAGACACAATTACATATTCCAGCCAGGCCCACAGACTTCCTACTGTAGCAGAATTTATCTTAAAGGAGTCCAGAGAATGAGTAAGCAATTATAAAAAATAGATTCCCCTGGGATGCCTGGGTGGCTCAGTGGTTGAGCGGCTGCCTTCAGCTCAGGTCGTGATCCTGGGGGTCCTGGGATCGAGTCCTGCATTGGGCTCCCCACATGGAGCCTGCTTCTCGCTCTGCCTGTGTCTCTGCCTCTTTCTCTCTCTCTGTGTCTCTCATGAATAAATAAAATCCTTTAAAAAAAAAAAGTAAATCTCCCTTGAATTATTACATTGTACACCTGAGACTAACATAACATGGTGTGTTAATTGCAAATTTACATTTTTTTTCTTAAATCCCCCTTAGCATGGAATTGTCTTGCTCTAAATCCCAGTATCTCATTGGCTGACTGCATAGTGGACAAACTTAAAAAGATCCCACTGGCATCCTCTGTGGGGTGCCCAGAGTTGTGGAGTCTGAATTTCAGAAACATCTAACAGTGTTTCCTTCAGTTTATCTGCACAGCTAAGGCTGAGTGCCTGCCCCCCAATACTCTGCAATGATACGAAAGGAAACTCATTCTGAGCTAAATGTAATAACCACAGTAACCACAATATCTCGTATTTGTTGAGCCTTCCCTATGCACCAAGTTAAAGTACCTCGAAGCATGACGCTAAGTGCTTCCCTGCATTATCCCATTTAATCCTACTGACAACCTTGCAAACTAGGCACTATTATCCCCATTTTTGAGACGAAGACACCGAGGCTCAGAGAGATTAACCAATTTGTCAAAGGTCACACAGCTAGCAAACGCCAGGGCCAGGATTTGCATCCAAGTCTAACTACATAGCCAGCCCCTGACCCATCAAAGCTTCTAGCACAGTGGCTCCCACCCATCCCTGAATGTATATTAGGATGACAAGGGGAGTTTTTGTTTGTTTGTTTTCATTTCAAAATGCTGAATTTTTTATTTACTTTAAAAAAAAATTTTTTTTATTGGAGTTCAACTTGCCAACATATAGCATAACACCCAGTGCTCATCCCATCAAGTGCCCCCCAACTAGGGGAGCTTTTAAAAAATACCCAGGCCAAGTTTCCTTTCCCAGAAATTTTAGGTTCATTTGCCTGGGATGGTACCTGGACATTGCTATCTTCTAAAGGTAAATATCTAAAAATAGTTAATATCTGAAGATGGGAGAACGTCCATCTAGGACAAGAGCAAGGGGCAAAATCAGGAAGTGGACACAGTGCGTTTCAAAATCAAAGGTGGCTTGGGATGCCTGCGGGGCTCAGCAGTTGAGCATCTGCCTTTGGCTCAGGTCGTGATCCCCGAGGTTCCGGGGTCGAGTCCCACATTGGGTTCCCTGTGAGGAGCCTGCTTCTCCCTCTGCCTGTGTCTCTGCCTCTCTCTCTCTCTGTCTCTCATGAATAACTAAATAAAATCTTAAAAAAAAAAATTAAATGTGGCTTACCCGCTTTTTAAGCGTGTGTTTCATATTGCCCACACCTTTACACCTTTATGCCATAGGATCGTAAATGTAAACCTGTTACTCTCAGTAAACCTAATGGCGAAGCCCATCCATCGAACTCGTGTGCACTTTTGGATTTCGAAAGCTATCGGCCAGTTTAGATAAACCTTCAGACTTTGATCAGTGGCACCAGCCCATTCAAAGTGCCCGTTACATCTGGCTCTCTTTGGAGAAATGCACGTCTTATGGTCGTGAGAACACATTTTAGTGCGCTCGTGGTTAGTTATGACTCTCATTAAGGCAGAACCTCTTACTTAAAGCCATAAATATTTAGCCTCAGCAACCAAAACATAAACAGAACCATGATTCATGAATTTGCTTACTTGTCCTCCCCTGGCTGCGGAAGTGAAGTGGCATTCCGTGATGCAGGGCAGACGGGGAGGCCGGGCACGACTCCCCGCCACCGCCCGCGCCTGGAAGTGGAGGTCTTTCCCCTCGCGGCCTACTCGACGTCACTGAGTCACAAGGGCAGCCCGGCTAAAGGAGGGGGCTCGCTCAATACAAGAGAACCACCAGAAGACCCCCCCCCAAGCGATTCTGACTTAATAAGCCTAGAGTGGGGTTCTGATGCCAGCTGATTCCGATGCCAGTGGCCTGAGGAGCAGAGTTTGAGAAATATTAGCAAGATGGGAGGGAGGATGCCTCTGGAGTCCAGCAGGCCCGGGTTCTACATCCAGGGCCATTCTCGACATGTGGCCTTGGGCAGGATTCTTACCCTCCCTCAGCTCTGAGGGGGAAAAGATGATTGTGCCTATCTCACGGGGGAGGTGGGCAAAGCCACAGAAGATCATGTGTATCAAGCTCCAAAGCAAGGTCCCCCTGCACAGCGCCTGCAGGAAGTGCCTGACAGACGCCGCCGTCCAAAGAAGCTCAACAAACAAACAAACAAAAACGAAACAACCTACGGAGGGTAAACAGCAGAAGTTGCAAGCTGGCAGCTCACACGCTGAATTCAGCCCTCTGACAGTTGGGTTTGGCACGAACGGGATTTTCTGAACTAATTCTGAATGTCATTAGACGGGGCCCTCTCTGCAGTCTACTGAACCCCTAACGTGCTGCCCACCACTTAGGAAAACAAACATTTGCTCGTCCACATTACCTGCCTGGCGTTTGTATTTGTGACTCGGGTGGGACACGCCTGTCCCGAGGAGTGTGCATTCTCTAACCTTCTAAAGAAGCAGCCTTTGTTTCTAAATATAAATACGTGTCCTTGCCAAGGATACCCGCAGCATACTAGTTTTCTAGAAACACAGGGCAGACGGGCCTCTGTTTGGATGGAGGACTCTGGCTGGCCTGGGGTGGCCTTGAGCGGGGTGATGGGGACATTCCAAGCCGGGTGGCCAACGTCCCGGAAGGAGACACAATTTGACTTCCACTGGGTCCCCCAACCAGCTGGCCCTGCCCCCCAGCAGGGCCAACAGCCAACATCTCTTGTCCGCTCTCCCTCTCCCTCACCCAGCCCCACCTCTGACCTCTCTCCACCCCACCCCCTGCCCCAAGCGGAACAGAAGGCCCAGGATGCGGAGCCGCTTCCCAGTGGGAAAGCTTACGCAACAACCTGATAGCATCAAATTACAAACAACCAAGGTCTCCTAGAAGCTGAGGATGCCAAATTCAACAGAATGTTTCCTCATCACCAAGGGGGAGGAAGGAACAGTTCTGCTCTTCAAATAAAACAAGGAAAGATTTTCCAGACAGAGGAGCAGTCGGTTAGGGGGCAAAGAAGCTGCTGGTTGTGTCCCGGGTAGGAAATAGGTCTGGAGTGGGGAAGGGAGGGCCTGCTGCTCCGGGCCAGGGCCACGCTGGGGCAGCAGGGGGCAGGCACCCGCGGGTCCTCTTTGGGAGAAAGCAGGGGCGCTCTGCTCTGCTCGGGCCCAGCACCCCCTCCACCCGCGTTCAGTTTCTCTTCATCCCTGCAGGGGTGCAGGCCAAGCCCAGAGGAGCATCCTCACTCCTGCACAGGGTGCAGAGATGACTCCAGGAGACGCTGCCTCATCCCATCAGCTGAGCAAGGCGGCTTGGCCAGGAAAGGAAAGGGAAGACGAGGAGGGGGGCCTGGGGCCCCGGGAACAGGGGAAGGCAGCGCGTGGCCTGACGTAGCGGGCTGGCTGCGGGGAGAAAGAAGCAGGGCTCTGGGTACTGTTTGTCCTACTCCGTTGCGAAAACACTGACTGCCTTCTCCCTTTCATCTGCTCTCAAGACCCGGGCCCCTTACAGCAGGATGTGAAGGCATCCCACTAAAGAGGAACCTGGACGAGGAGGAGCAGGCGGTCCAGAGGGACCCCCAGCCTCCCTCCCGTGACCTGAGCCCTGGCACACAGCTCCTGCCACGCAGGCTCAGCCTGACTTTCCAGAGCCCCCCCCCCCCACCAAGCGGTGCTTTGAGCAGAGAGGAGGAGGAGGGCTGTGGGGGAGCCCCAAAAGGAAGCCGGTTTGGAGAATGAGGAAGGGGAAGTGTTCACCCCCTAGGCCAAGTTCACCTTCAGGCTTTCCTGAGAAAAGAAGAGCATGGCATCCGGCCCCCACCCCACTAGAACACCCCACTCAGCTCCTTGCCCCACTGGCACCACAGGAAGCCACAGGTGTATCTGCCTCGCTCCTAGAGAAAGAGTGTTCTCTCTCTCTCTCTCTTTTTTAAGTGATTAATATTATAATTTTATTCGATATGAATAGTTTGGCTCTGCTGGATCAGATGAAACACGCACACATGCTGTAGCTGTGAAAAATCCCATTTTCCGTTTCCGTGTAAAGCAACATCTAGAGCAGCTGAGAGGGGGAAAAGTTATATTTTCAAAAATAGTTAAGCCAGACTGTTTCCTGGAGATACTTCATTCATTTTTCATCCTCAGATGCTACTAGCTATTTCTGGGAGGGCCAGACAGTAATACCAACCGGTTTGGCTTTCCCGACGACTGTTAACAGACTATCCCACAATGAACCGGACTTGGTGCCAAAGGCACTGCGGTGACCCCCGACGTACACGTATTGTAAAACATGTGTTCCAAGTAAAAAGATCCAGATTCGCCAGAGTATGAAATGAGAAGACTGAAATCCAGCTTCGGAACAAAGTTTCCAAGACTGAGGCTCCAAACACTTGGAAAGTCCTCCGTATGTTATTTAAGTTGCCCGCAGCCTTCGGTAGGGCTAGACACTAATACTGACCAGTTTAGCTTAATTAACACCAACCAGTTGACTCAGCTGGGAATGAAGACGCAGAGAATCATGGGGGTTAGTAGAGGACACGCACAAGGCTGGGTGCCCCCATCTGATGATGGTGGGCAGCACCCCATCTGATGCTCCCATCCATCCAGCAAGTGGGGTCTACAGTCCTACCTTACAGAGGGAGGAAACTGGGTTGTCCAGGGGAGGGGCCCGGTGGGCACCGATTTGTAAGTGGGGTTGAGATTGGAGCCCCATTGGGGCTTCCAAAGCCATGAGCTCCCTCCACCTCTCCACTCAGACTCCTGCAGATTTAGAAAGATTCACACTGTTATGGGAGCCAAAGACATTTTTCTTGACAACCGTGAAGTCCAAAGAAGCAACACAGGATTTTCCAGACGGCTGAGCAGTTAGCCGAGTAGAACAAGGTGTGACTACAGCCATGGTGTAGGTTGAGTTATGAGCTGGTGGGGGTCAGATGACAAGGCCCCCTTGGCCAATGGCTGGCCTCGGAAAGCCCTCCGCCCTGCTCCACCTCAGTTTCCTCGTGTGGCCAACAGGGTGGTTGGAACAAAGATCGCGGAGGTGTCCTCCTACCCTGGCATTCTTTGAGTGCAGGGATATTGCTGGGGATTCAGTCACCTGCTGTCCTCATTTATCACCCAGGGCTTGATGGAAACGGGTCTAGCCTTGTCCCTCTCTCTGCCCTCAGCCCCACCAACCTAAGAGGGATGTCTTAAAATTGAGCAAGAGGCCAGAAAGAGTGAGAGATGGGAGGCAAGTGTTTAGGGGTATGTGGTTTTCTCTGGGGCGGGGAGATGTCTGGGGGCTCTGCAGTGAATGTGCTCAATGCCAGTGAGTTGTACACACTAAGAGGGTCCATCTTCTGTCCCAGAATCTCACTTCAAATAAAAAATCGAAAAATGTCGCCTTTACTCATAAAACGTTTCCACGAATCCATGTTTCTTTAGAATCAAGGCCTAAATGGTCTGTCTGAAACAAAAGACCCTTGACCACCAGCCCCGGCTCTCACTCCTGCCTCGCCTTCCCCTACACGACCCACTTCTACGAGCTCTGGACACACACACACAACTAGGCAGCTCCTGTGCTGTGCTCTTCCCGCCGCTTCCCGGGGCTGCTCACGAACCCCTCCCCTGCACATCCCTAGCTGTGGCCTACTCATTCTTCAAAACTCAAACAACCCCAGGAAGCCTTCCTGTGTCTTTCTCATGTGGATGAGATGTCCTCGTGCTCCTCTTTATCAGGGAGTCCTTACCCATATTACAATCTCCTGCTGAAGTGGAGGCTCCCAGCACAGTCCAACAGAACTGCCTGCAGTGATGGAAATGGTCTCTGTTCACACTGTCCACTATGGTAGCCACCAGCCATATGTGGCTTCTGGGCCCTTGCAGCGTGGCCAGGGCGCCAGGTGTACGAGACAGGGTAGCTCTCGACAGGTGGCACCCAGATTTTAACCTGCACCAAAAATCATCTGAAGGACAAGGTAAAACACAGGTAGCCAGGGTCCCTCCCCAGAGTTTGTGACTCAGCAGGTCTGGGGTGAGGCCCTAGAATTTGCACTTCTAACAAGTTCTCAGGTAGCGTTACTGTTGCCAGTCCGAGGCCATAGCTTGGTAACTTCTGGTCTCCATCTGAAAGTTCTAGATTCATATGGTTTCCACGTGGATATTCTAGTTGGTGGTTCTAGGAGTGATTCCTGGACCAAACATTTCAGTGTCACCTAGGAGCCTGTTAGAAATGCAACATGCTCATGGTTATCCCAGAACTACTGAGTCTGAACTAGAGGATCCCCAGAGGACTGTCTGCATGTTAAAATCTGAGAAACAACAACAACAACAATAACAACAACAACAAAAATAAATAAATAAATAAATTAATTAATTAATTAATTAATAAAATCTGAGAAACAGGAACACCTAGGTGGCTCAGCTGATTAAGTGTCTGCCTTCAGCTCAGGTCATGATCTCAGGGTCCTGGGATCGAGCCTGGAGTCAGGCTTCCTGCTTATCAGAAGTCTGTTTCTCCTTCTGTCCCTCCCCCTCTGCTTATGTGTGTGTGCTCTCTCTCTCCCCCTAATAAATAAATAAAATCTTTAAAAAAAATAAAATCTGAGAAACACTGCTCTAGACAGTCACTCCATAAAGCCTGGGGCTTTGTTGATCTTTGCATCCCCACTTGCTGGCACAGAGTAGGTGCTCAACAAATGCCTGAAGGTCAAACCAAGGAAAGGAGAAGTGGAGGCTGCCCAGCTCATCATAATTGTGGGGTGTTTTTTTTTTTAAGATTTTATTTGTTTATTCATGAGAGATACAGAGAAAGAGGCAGAGACATAGGCAGAGGGAAAAGTAGGCTCCCTGTGGGGAGCCAGATGTGGGACTTGATCCCAGGACCCCGGGATCACGACCTGAGCCAGAGGCAGACGCTCAACCACTGAGCCACCAGGTGCCCCTAATTGTTTGTTTGTTTTTTTTTAAAGATTTTATTTATTTATTTGAAAGAAGGCAGGGGGAGGGGCAGGTGGGAAAAGAGAGAATCCCAAGCAGAATCCATGCTGAGCACCAAGCCTTACGTGGGGCTCCATCCCCCAACCCTGAGATCACGTCCTGAGCGGAAACCAAGAGCCAGACTCTTAACTGACTGAGCCACCCAGGCAGCCCTCATAATTCTGTTTCTCACAGGGCAAAGTACTCCCCTCACAGAACAGGACCCCACTCCCCATCACAAAACCTAATTCGTGATTTCAAAACTGTCATAAAGGGGAGAGAGACAAGATAAGGCTGGTCTAGATAGGAGATCAGAGGTCACCTTCTTAGGGAACAGAGGGCTATCTACAGAGCCACTTACTGGTACATGGAGACCCCATCCAAGGTCTCCATAGCTTTCTGGAATTTTACACTGGAGAGTTCCAATTCCAGGCTCCTTCAGGCTTTCCAACTGAGCATTAGGGCCAGTAGCCTGGTCTGAGGGTATCCCAGGTATGGAGAGGAGGATCAGCTAATGCAAAACTACTCCCAGCTCCCACTGTATCTCTCTACCCCCAGTCCGGGCACCTTTGTCTGCTCGTTTTTCCAGAGAACATTCCCGAACGGGACTAGTCAAAGAGATCAATACGTATAGAGAGACACAACACCCTGACCGATGAAGCCCACTGGTCACCAAGCAGGTCAGGGGGGAGGCGGCCCCCAGTTCTCCTGATCCCCAGCTGGAATCTCCAGGCACAGCACCTGGCTATAGTCAAGGGCAGCCACCCACTTGTGAAGTTCTCAAGAGATCTGAACAGACACCAGGTTAAAGGTGACAAAAAAAAATGAAGCATCAGCACTTCCTTCTCGTCCCCAACCGTGAGATGCACAAAAGTTCTACTTTCTAGGTAACTGCCAGACTAATAGGAAAAACAGTCTGTGTCCTCTGACCTGGAGACAGTGAATGCCATAGCTCAGGAGCTGGTCAGTAGGGAAAGCCCAGCCCAGGGAGGGGGTGATCCCCCCAAGCCCACCTCTGAACCCCTTGGATATAAGCACCTTCCAGAATTTTATTTTAATCTTGTAGGACACAAATAAGACCAGGTTGTTGTGAGGAAAAAAAAAAAATCACATTTAGATCCTCCTTCCCCTCCCCAAAGGTAACCACCTCTCATGTTTTATCAACTGCCCATAACTCTCTCAAGATTTTTCTGAGAATTGGTAGCTTATTTTCATAGAATAAGATCATACTTTATATATCGCTCTGTAACCTGCTTTATTCACTGAAAAGTATTTAAGATGAATGTTTCCAGGTTAATAATATGCATCATTTCAGCAGTTCCTTAGAATTTCCTTAAATGTGCATGTCACCATTTCCTTAAGCACTCCTCTCTTGCTGGATCCTTGGGTAATACCCAACTCTTTGGTTTTTTTGGTTTGTTTGTTAAAAACTATGTGGGGCACCTGGGCGGCTCAGTGGTTGAGCATCTGCCTTCAGCTCACTGCGTGATCTCGGGGTTTGGGGGTTGAGTCCCACATTGGGTTCCCCTCAGGGAACCTGCTTCTCCCTCTGCCTATGTCTCTGCCTCTGTGTGTCTCTCATGAATAGATAAATAAAATCTTAAAAATATATTTAAAAAACCATGCAATGAGCATCCTTTCACATACAGCATTTGCACTTGGCTAATCCGGAAGAACTGATGCATCCACCGGCCTGTGTTCCAAGCCTTTGGTCCTTTTTGCCAGATTGTCCCCAGGGCAGTAGCTGTGTTAGAAGGTGAGGTCCCCGAGCACATGTCTCTGAGGCTCTCCTTCATCTGCAAACAGAGGCGCTACTACCTACTTTCCAACGTTGTAAGGTTTAGGGATTATGTATATCAAAACCTTGTGTATTATGCCCTGAATGTCTCCTAAATGAATGGAATGAATTCATGGTTGGATGGAGGGAGGGATGAGTGAAAAAAAATAAAAAGGAAAGAAAAGAAAAGAAGGAGGATGAGTAAAGGCAGTGGGATAAATGTCAAGGTAAAGTGTATTTGTTGGAAGGTTCCTGGACTCAGAGTTCATGCCCTGAGGGAGCCCGGGGGCGGTAGGAGATAGAAGGAGAGAAAGGGGTGGGTCCAAGCTTAATAGAAACTCTCATCTCTCAGTTTATTCCTTCCCTGGGAGCTGGTGGCTGGTGAGCAACTTTGACTATCATGATGATGGCCAAGAAGCCTGCGTATGAGTTGATCCTCCCCGAGACAGACCCCACAGCCCTACCTGGGCTCAGCATCCCCAGTGGGATGCACCAACCCCAGTTGAGCCCCTACCTTGATGAGTTTGCCACAATCCAGTGAAGGGACCCACGCTACCTGCCAGCTCACACTTCTGAGCCCACGGGCCATTGTCTCCTGGAAACCAAAAGAAGCAACAGGTAGCGATCAACTGGCCTGTGGACACTTTTGCCGATGCTCCCTCCCTGGTCCCACATCTCCGTGCAGAGCAGGGCGCTGGGAAGGAGAAGAAGCTGTAAAAATAAACATGATCCCTGCCCCCGAAGAATGACTTGTTCTATGAGGCTGGGCTTCCAAGAGGTGGGCTTTCCCTGGCCCAGGTGAGCCCCAGGGCAAGCGAGCCTCTTGTCTCAGATGCTTTTACCTTCTCCTTTGCTTTTACTATCCTCAGCCCTGCAGCTCTTTCCTGAGAGCCTGACGCACCCAGCGCCTCCCTTACAGGATCTCAGGATCGTCCAACACGCTAAGCAGTAGATGCTGGTGTGAGCTCAGTTTTGCACGTGAGGAAACCGGCTCAGAGAAGGTAAAGTGCCTTTTCCAAGTTCTGAGCAGTTTCAAACCCAGGTCTCTGCCTGCCCCGAGAGCAGCGCTTCCAACCACCACTCCCCCCAATTCCAGAAAGGCACCCAGGACCCACAATGCCTGCGTAGGCCCTTTAAACAGCTCACTAGTTCAGCGCACTCGGCCAAAAGATGTGACCACCGGTGGCAGCTGGCGTCTCTGGGACTGGGACGATGGTGAGGAGGGAACCTCAGAACCACCCGAGGACTACACGGATTTGCAATGTCAAAGTCACTACCCAGATGGCCCTAAACCAATACGGAAGAGGCCAGCAGGGTACCTTGCTCTCTGCACAAACTTTTCCAGGGGCTCAGCCTCGGAGGCCCCAGTGGACAGGTGCTCAGCACTCAGGCCAACAAACACTAGCAGGACGCCAAGTTCAAAGCCAGGCCCCTGCCCTGTGAAAGAGGATCCCTTAGCCAGATTCTGCTCTTCCAAGGGGGCATGGGCAGGGTTATCCATTAGATCTCAGGGAGCTAGCTGGGTTTTACTACTTCACCTGTGAACCAGAGGAATGTGTTCTCTTTGGCTGTGCGGTCAACTTTGTCCTTGATCTGGCCCACCAGGCTGTCCATCTCCCGGAGACCTGCACCGTATGGCCTTCGACCCCGTAGGTCTGCTGAGAGCTGGGTCCTGGATATGGGCACGTGCATGTGAGCCAGGCCCATGTACAGCAGGAAGGGCCTTCCGCTGGCGCTGCAATGGGAAAGCCAAGAGGTAACTCTCCGGAAGGCCCTGCTGGCTCGTCCATTGTCTCCGTGGCTCTCCTTTGCCTCAGAGAAAAGTCCCAGAACACCTTCTGCCCCACGTGTTCAGGAATACACACAGGTCTACAACCTTCCAAGGGAACGTGGAGGTCACCGGGTCAGCCAGTTACAAACTGGGAGTCATCGTAATAATTGTCACTGTCCTTTATTATTGGCTGAGAGCTTATGAAACCCGATTCGTGCTGCCTATTTTCACCCTCACAATAACCCTCCAGTTCCTTTCCCAGATGAAGCATCAGAGGCCCAGGGAGACAAAAAGGACTTGTCTACGGCTACCTAACTAGTAAGTGATACGATCTGGATTAAAACTCTCATCTGGCTGACAGCAAAGCCTTGGCTCCTAAATGCCACAGCTGACAGCAAAGCCTTGGCTCCTAAATGCCACACTCTAGAATCCAGTACAAACATATTTTAAAACCGGATCTGCTCTTTAATGGCATCCAGGTCGTCACATCCATTCCCAGCCTCGGCCCTTTCTAGGAGATGAATGAATGACTCATGTTGACCACAGGCAATTCCAGGGACACACATGAGTACTGGGAACTTCTAGGTCAAGGCTCTGTTAGTGGCTCAGGCGCTGGCTGCCCCCGTCTGGACCCTGACGCTTCCCCTCTTGGGAGTGGAGGGAGCCTGGGCGGCCTCTGCTTCCTGGCTGTCCCCCACCTCCATTCCCAGGTAAGGAACGGGGTCCAGCCAGCCGCAGAATTCCAGCCTCGCCCCTCCTGAAGCAGCAGGGACCTCCATGGAGCCCCATTCCACAGACCACACCTATGGGGGAGCACATCTTTCGGGGTATGTATTAAGGACAAAAGGACAACACCATCAAGTTGGTACAGAGAGGTGATCGGAGCATGGCTCGCTTTACACCAGCTCCCCCACGATTGTATTTTCAAGCTGGCTCTCAATTATTTAGCTTACCCCAATTTACACCACCCCATAGCTCTGAGAGTCCCCAGCTCTGCCTCAAACCACACCTTGCAGAGCCTCTTGCATCCCGATCCCGGGCCTCCCTGATTAGGGCTGTGCCTGTCGACAGGCATAAAACTCAGAACACAAGTCCTGAGACAGGGGACTCCTCTTCATCTTAACCGACAGTTTCTCTGCAATATTTCCAGGGCTGCGTTGTCCAAAGCAGCAGCCACGACTTGTATGTGGCTTAGATTTCAATAAATGAAAAAATTTTGTTAAGATTTTATTTATTTATTTGAGAGGAGGAACAGAGAGAGAGAGAGAGAGAGAGCATGAGCAGAGAGAGGGAGAAGCAGACTTCCTGCTGGGCAGGGAGCCCGATGTGGGGCTCAATCCCAGGACCCTGGGATCATGACCCGAGTCGAAGGCAGGTGCTTAACTGACTGAACCACCCAGGCACCCCTCAGTGAATGAAAATTAAGTAAAATTAAGAATTCAGTGTCTCAGCAGCTACAACACAGATGAGTCTTGAAGACACTGTGCTAAGTGAAATAAGCCAGTCGCCAAAGGACAAATACTGTATGACTCTACCTAGAGAAGGTACCAAGAGTGGTCAACTTCATAGAGATAGAAAGTAGAATGATGGGAACTAGGGACTGAAAGGAAGGGCAAACTGGTGTCTACTGAGTACAGAGCTTCAGTTTGGGATGATGAAAAAAGTTCTGCAGATGGATGGTGGTGATGGTTGTATAACAACGTGAATGTATTTAATGCCACCGAAATGTACGATTAGGAAGGGAAATGTTCTGTTATGTATCTTTATCACTATACACATATATTAAAATTGTATGTTTCGGTTGCCCAAGCCGACTCTGTCAGATGCTCAGTAGCCACAGGTGGCCGGTGGCTACCATCTTGGACAGCACAGATAGAGAACATTCTCATCCTTGTGAAGAGTTCCATTGGGTAGTGCTGACTTAGTGTCTGGGGACGATAAAGTACAGTTGTATAAGTTGTGTCCTGCACCAGGACGTCCCGCCGAGACGATGAATAGATGCCTAATTCCAGCCCTGCAGTGCCCTGGCCAACCTGGGTGCTCCAGCAGGGATCAGCAGCCACCCAGAGGGGGTGCTTTTTTCTAACAGGTAGATACCATAAGGCACGCCCCAACTCCAGGAATTTTGCAAACCAGTTGTTAGATACGGCCATGATTAAAGATTAAATGATATAAATGCAATTAAATAAATCATGTGAGAGGCGCCTGGGTGGCTCAGTGGTTGACCTTCAGCTCAGGTCGTGCTCCCGGGGTCCTGGGATCGAGTCCCGCTTCGGGCTCCCCGCAGGGAGCCTACATCTCCCTCTGCCTGTGTCTCTGCCTCTCTCTGTGTGTCTCTCATGAATAAATAAATACAATCTTTTTCAAAAATAATAATCTGATCGGAAATAGAAAGTGGTGGGTGGGGGGCACCCACCTGTCATGAAAGGCCCCCAGTGGGCGTCTGGCCAGAGAGCCAGACCGGCCGGGGGTAGCAAGGAGGGCTAGGCATCTGCCTGGTTGGTTTCTGGCTCTGGATAAGGGGTGTCTCTGGAATGGCTTGCCCCCACATTTCTCCATGTTTCTCAGGGCTTCAGTGTTACAGACAGCGCTCTCAAACCCAGTTGTGAACCCAGTTCCTCTTTAGAAGCACATGGGAGGAGCTCGACTATAGCCCTCTGGGTTGGCCCCAACCCAGCAGCCCAGCATTCAAGGCCATTCCCAGCCTGGGTCCCTTCCAGCCTTCCCCTCCTTCCTCTCAGAGACCCTCTCTATACATGCCAGCTTCTCAAACGCCTCACCTTCTGCCTTCCTGTGCCCTGGTCATGCTATTCCTCTCCTGGCAGTCACCTCCCTGGTATCCTGCCTATAAATACTTACTCAGTGCTTAAGATCCAGCTCTAAGCCACCAACATGCCTCCTGTGCTCCCAGGTCACGGATGGTGTCCTGCTCCCCTCCCTCACCGTACTCATCAGTATTGATAATACACACTGTTAACACCAGCTTCCCACAAATCTGTTTCTCCACCAGCCTGGGAGCCACTCAAAAGCAAGGACAGATCTAATTCACGTTTGTATCCCTAGCACAACACCTGCACGCCTTCAGGGCAAGATAAAGTCACTCACTCACTCAAGGAATATTTATTAAGCTCTAACTAGCCCTCAGGCAGTGGGCACAGAGCAAGGAACATGATAGAGATGATTTTCAACTTCTTGGAGCTTCACATCTAATTGGAAACAGGAGGGGAAAATGCAACTAAAAAAGTAATCCGATAATTATTTGCAAATTAGTAGGAGTGATGGAGAAGAACTATATATAGGGCGCTGTGGGACAGTGTAATGGGGGAACTGAGCTGGCTTTGGGGTAAGGCAAGAGATCCTTAAGACTTTGAAGCCTACAGATGGGGGGCTACAGGTGGGCTGTGCTGGTGGCCGCTGGAGCAGGTGCAACAGGGCCAGGGAGAAGCTGCAGGAGAGCAAGACTCCAGGTCCCACTATCCCTTAGCTCCTTCTTTTCCTCACTCTGTATTCATCGGACTATTTCCACAGGAGAGAGAGGAAAGCATGGGTTGGGGGGGGGGCATGAGCTCATAGTCGAACGCAGAGCCCTGATTCAGGGGGCAGGTTGGTGGGTACAGGTGAGGGGCAGACCAGCAGGGAGACGGCAATGCTGGGGTGGGGTCGAGTCAAGTGAAGGAGGGAATCAAAGCCTTGACACGGCTTCTTGGCTCCAGCCCAGACAGGTGGGGTGGAGAGGGTTCATTTGGCACCTGTGTATCCCCGGGACCTTGTTCCTTTTTTTTTTTTTTTAAGATTTTATTTATTTATTCATGAGAGATACAGAGAGAGAGGCAGAAAGAGAGAAGCAGGCCCCATTCAGGGAGCCTGACATGGGACTCAATCCGGGGTCTCCAGGATCACACCCTGGGTCGAAGGCAGGTGCCAAACCGCTGAGCCACCCAGGTGTCCCCCCGGGACCTTGTTCTGAGTGATGAACACTCTGCCTCGCCTACCACGCACTCTGACTTCAAGTACCCTAAGCTATTGCTCAGGCCTGAGCCCAGCACCCTCACCCTTGTCAGGCCCCGTATTTCATATTCGGGCTCAGCGTGCCATCATCCCAGACCCTGGGAGGCACACGGGACTGGCAGCTCCATGACCCAGGAGCCCATGACATCTGCTTTCTCCTTTTTTGCCAGGTAAGAGCTACGCCTGCTGTTTAAAACACCCAGATCCGGGGTTAGCTTTGGGCACGCTGCTAGGCAGGAGTCTGCATTCGACTAAAGATCTAAGAGAGTAGAAATTTTCAAAGAAGCCTCTTGCCAAGGAGGAGCAGGAAACCCCACTCTGGAGACTTCCCATAGTTCTGACAAACGGGCCCAGGTTAGGGAGGGCCTGGCCCCGGGGGCAAGCGTCACAGAGGAGGAGTACAGATCTGGGGACCTTTCTTGCTGATGCTCCAAAAATCATGGATGAATTGGCAAGTCAAATCCTAAAGAAATCAGCACACCCAAGGGATTCATGTGACTCTTCACTTAATAGCTAATTAATAGGGACGCCCGGGTAGCTCAGTGGTTGAGCGTCTGCCTTCGGCCCAGGGCTTGAATCTGGAGACCTGGGATCGAGTCCCACGTCAGGCTCCCTCCATGGAGGCTGCTTCTCCCTCTGCCTGTGTCTCTGCCTCTCTCTGTGTGTGTCTTTCATGAATAAGTAAATAAAATATTTTTTAAAAATAGCTAATTAATAAATTAGCAAACTCTTCACCTTTTTCATACGATAAGGAGATTATTCATGCATCTGCCTGGTAAGTGATTAGTTAACTGGTGGATGAACAGCCCTGTGCCCACTTGAGAGCTTGAAGCCGTCCCCCATCCCCAGTGGGCTCCCACTCCTCCTCTGAGAGTGCTCTGCTGTCTAAAACACTGCAGACTGTCCCCACCAGCCATGAAGCGTCCACCTGTCACAGGGCACAGGGACCTGAGCCATCCTGAAGCTCCAGGGAACAGACATGTGTTCAGCTCTCCAGATGGGAGAAGGGGCTTGCCTGTTTCATCTCAGCCATGTGAAAAAAGGCCAGTGTTTCTGAGAGCCCCAAAACACTTAAAAAATGCGGCCCCTGAAGCCCCAACAGGCTGTTCCCCAGATTTAGGCCATAAGTAGTTTTTATTATCGAGAATAAATCGCTGCCTCTGCTCTGCCTGTTGCCCTGCTCTCTAGAAAAATCTGCGGCTGAGCAAGGGGTTGGGAGGGATTCTTGTACATTTAAAGACCAATACGCTCAGTTATCCACAGGTGGAGTCCCTTTTTAATTCTGCACAAGCAAACAGGCATGTGACACATTTTTTCTCGCCCTCTTAGGCTAAGGCTATAGGGAATAGCAAAGAACCTGCTGGAAACTGTTCCACTGCCCTGGAGGAGTTTGCAGCCCAGGGAGAAAGATGAGCTGAGCACACAGAGGCTCATTAGAGGCCAGAGCAAAGGCAGCTATGAAGGGTCAGAGCAAGGCCAAGGTGGTAGGGGCAGGATGACCGTGTATGATCACATGCTTACACCCCACAGCCTGCGCATGAGCACCCAGGGGTGTGGCCTGCTTCTGCTTTTTGGTTTTCGTTATTTTTAATGAGTCATTTCTAACATTTAAAGATCAGGAGATTTCACACCCGGGCCAGGTATCTTGTGTGTCTTATGAAATAAAAGGATCTGACGGTCTTGGCTCCCATCCCCTAAAGAAGCCACAGGCAGCTAGAGCAAGGTAGCAGCTGTTCTCTTAGATGGGGCCTGTGCTTTCAAGTTCACCACAGCCCCCACCACTCCCTAAAGCCTGACACTCAGCCTGCTTCCCTCTGTAAGCTACCAGGGCCCTGTAGATGCTAGAATTTGCAAACCCTGTGTGTTACATTGAATAACGGTCCCCAAAGGTATCTGGGGCTCATCCCTGGAATCTGCGAGTGTTACCTTTTATAGCAAGAGAGATGCTGTAGATGCAATTGAATTAAGGTTCTGGAGATAGGGAAACTATCTCGGATTCACCTGGAAGACTCTCAACATAATCACAAGTATCCTTAAAAGAGAGAGGCAGAGGGAACCCTGGGTGGCGCAGCGGGTTTAGCGCCTGCCTTTGGCCCAGGGCACGATCCTGGAGATCCAGGATCGAATCCCACGTCGGGCTCCCGGTGCATGGAGCCTGCTTCTTCCTCTGCCTATGTCTCTGCCTCTCTCTCTCTCTCTCTCTCTCTCTCTCTCTCTCTGTGACTATCATAAATAAATAAAAAAATAAAGTTAAAAAAAAAAAAGAGACAGGCAGAGGGAGATTTGACTACAGAAGACAAGAAGGCAAAGGGGCAATAGAAACAGATATTAGAATGATGTGGCCCTAAGCCAAGGGATGCCAGCAGCCACCAGAAGATGGAAGAAGCAAGAAACATTTCTCCCCTGGAAGCTCCAGAAGGAGATAGCCCTGCTGATACCTTGATGTTAGCCCCATAAGACTTATTTTGGACACGCAAACTCCAGATCTGTGGGAGAATAAACTGCTGTTGTTTTAGCTGATAAGTTGGTGATAAGTTTGTTAGAGCAGCAGTACAACGCTAATACATCCTGCCAATTAATGAATCAACAAACGTCTTGAGTGCCCAGGATCCAGCAGCAGGCCCTACCGTCCAGGAGCTTAGAGGAGAGGACAAAACGATGATGACAATAGTGCATGATCTGAGCAGGGGCAGGGGAAAGCTCCCAGAACTCTGGGAACATACCAGAGGAGCCTCGAACCCAGGCCTGGAGATTCCAGGGGAAACTGTTGTCTAGTTTTATTTATAGGAAACATGCATGCATCCATCTCTGTTGGGCGATGGAACTCCACCGAGGTTGGGAAGGGTGCTGAGGCCAGGGGACATGGTGGGTGGGAGCAGGGGGCAGCCCTGGGGTGCGGGGTGGGGGGCAGGGGGCTCTTACCTTGCATGCTGGATGAACTGGATAGCTTTCTCAGCATATTTGTGTGCCAGGCTGCTCAGGTTCACGGGCTGCTCCACGATGTTGAGGTTTTCATACAGAGGAAGGGCCACATCCGTGTAACAGTCCCTCTCAAGGCTTCTGTGTGGAAACCACAGACGGTATTTATTTCCACAACCTAAGTAGCCACGGTGTAGAGCAAAACGCTTTTATGCAGCGATGAACGTGAACACAAAACATTTAATAACCCGGCCCCAGATGATTTTTCCAGTCTGCCATTTCCTCCAAGTACAAAACCAATAAAATATCTTCTTCCCTTTCCTTCTAACAGATGTTTATGCTCCTCGGACAAGCCTGGCCACTCAGCAATGCTCACGAAGACTTCCGTGAGCTGCGTACATTATTACTCCCATTTGGTTGGGAGAGAAACTGAGCTCCAAACAAACTAAATTACTCAAGCGGAGTCCCACAGCCCATCAATAGCCCCCATCCCCGGCATTTTCCGCCGACCTCCCTAAATGATGACTTCTGTCAATGGGGCACAATGCTTGGTGCTTTCCTAGGACAACCATCGGGACTTCACGTGAAATGACGTTGGACAATAAGACAGATGACTGGGGATAGTTTTAAATATTTCAAAGCATGTTTGGAGAATTTGGAGAAGCTTTAGCAACTAGAAAAAGTGGGAGTCAAGCCAGTTATATCTTCTGGAAAAAAACAAAAAAAACAAAAACAAAAACAAAAACCCAGTCCTTGGTCTTACAGATGGAGATGAACCTGAGAGTGAATGCCCCAACATGAGTGGCTGAGTAATGACTCTAGCTGTGAGCTAGACCTGTGAGCAAGTTACCTAAGCTCTTAGGGCCAACTCTCCTTATGTGACGAGTGCCCGTGACCTCTGATGAGGTCTTGAAAGGACAGAACAAGACAGTGAGTGTTGGCGCTCCTGCATGCTGCCCAGCATACTAGCAACCCCATCATCACTCAGGCCCTCAGCCCTGGCTGCCACAGAGGACGGGGGGGAGGAGCTGCGAACCATGGGGAGAGAAGGGGGACCAAGAGACATCTCAGAGAAGGAAACCGTCCTCATGGTGCAGGGAAGGACTGGAAAGACATGAAAACCCCCATTGTACCTAGATGCACACATGCCCCTTTATAAAAGCTTAGGACACGAGGTCAGACTGGGATAAATAATCGCCAAGGACCACAATTTTTGAAAAAGGGAGAAAAGATTATCACCGTACTAGGCATCATAATGCCAACCGCACGGTCAGTGTCAAGTTTTTCAGGTTGTTATGACTTTGTGGCAACTCCGCCATCACCCACAGTCTCTCCCTCTTCCCCCCACCAACCCAACCCTTTTTTTTTTCTGTTTGATTTAACATGGATTTAAAGGGACCTGGCTGACATAGGTCATGCCACAATATGTCCAGGTGTGCCCACAGGTGTGCTGTACAGGCCACAGGTGGTAGGGACAGCAGCAAGATGTGCTATGGCTTCACGTCTCCTGCCGCAACGTGCACACAAATATCACCTGCATATCTTTTGAAAATGCAGACCTGAGGCCTGGGGGATCTTCCGTGCTGCTCTTCTAGCAAGCGCCCAGGTGATGGCCACGCTGCCAGGCAAGCACCCATGCTTTGAGCAGCACGTGGGCTCTGGTCTCAGAGGGACCCAGACCAGAGCCATTACCTCCACCTATTACAGCTGCAGGGTGACCTGGGCAAGCAGATCCTGACCTGTCCCTTTACAGGCTCCTCACTTATAAAATCAGGTCAGATACCTGCCTTATACAACAGTCAGGTCATGTGGATTGCAGACAAACATGCAGAGTGCATAGACTATAACAATTTCTCAATAAATGGCCATTACTATATTAACGATTGTGGTGTTATTAAGGAGCCAGCTGAGACTGTCTTCCCTCGGTGGCTCAGACACCTGTGACCTTATAAACAATCACAGAGCATGGGCTGAGCAAGCAGGGCACCTGGTTTATGTGACTCTATTACCTGAATAAAATTTAGCATCTTTTTTTTTTTTTAAGATTTTATTTAATTTATTCATGAGAGACATGCACAGAGAGAGAGGCAGAGACACAGGCAGAGGAAAGAGAAGCAGGCTCCATGCAAGGAGACCGATGTAGGACTCGATCCAGGGAATTTGGGATCAGGCCCTGAGCCAAAGGCAGATGCTCAACAGCTGAGCCACCCAAGGCTTCCCGCATCTTTTTCTATAACAAACGCACTACCTGCTCACTCCTGAATATTTGGAAAATACAACAAGAAAGAAAAAAGAAACCCACAACCAGAGGGAGTGAGCCAGTTACCACTTTGGCTGATTTCCTTTGAGTCCCACTCGGTAGGGCTGTGAAGGTGTGGATACAGAGGTAGTTAAGATCACACTGCTAATGATTTGTTTTCTGCTTTTTTCCCTTACTAGTATGGCTTGAGGATTTCCCCATCTCATGGAATATGATGTTCAAGCATCCTGTTGAGTGACTGCATGGCATTTCAGAGCTGGAATGTTGGCTTCTTTGCCAGGGGGATCGGGGAGTGGGGGGAGATTGTAAGCAGCCCTGTGTGTGTTCTTCCCCTTTCTCTATCCCTCGTATGTCTGGTGTCTAGGCCAGATGAGTAGTCTAGCAGGCAGAGGGGGAGCGAGGCTTTACCAGGGTAAGTCCATGGCAGCACCAGGCTCTTCCCAGCTGAGCTAAAAAATCCCAGGAAACTGGACAAGTCCAATAAAATACTTTTGCTGACCTCACCTTTGCTAAAAGTTTTCTCACTCCCCATGCAAATAATGCATTTAAATTGGCACTAAACATACTCTTTTTTACTGGCTTAATTGTCTCCTGTGACCTTCCTCATTTACTCTTAATGGACTACACCCTTAGGACTTCACCTTGCTCTGGAGCCCACTGCCAGTTCCTTAGATGGGATTACCTTGATGGTCTGTCGCCCCGTGGACACGCTGGACAAGGAGGGTGGTTGTAGCCCGGGGTATCAGTGCAGCCCATATCATGGCTGTATGGGATTCCAAAGTAGTAATCAAAACCTGGAAGAGAAGCAACTGGTGAGCACCCCCACTTGGCTTCTGTTCTATGAGCCTGCATTCTTACACCTAGGACAAAAATTTAATTTTCTATGATTTAATACTGCAGTGCTATGGAGTATGTAATTAAAAGAGGATTTGATTAATATCCCTTTGTAGTATGCAAAGAAAATACCTTGCTGGGTTCTGGCTGTAAGACTAGATTTGCAAAACATCTTGGGATTAGAGTTAACCCAGAGTGGGAGGAAGTGGAGAGAAGTATTGCACACCTACCGTCCCCAGGGCGATTATGAACACACTAAGTATTTGATGAAAATCAAGTACATGCATGGCACTTTAAGGAATAAAATACTCTGCCCTCAAGGGATTGAAGGGGAAGTAAGATATATAGAGATTAAACTATAAGAGGTTTGGATGAGGGTAATGGAGTATGGGACAGTGCACCAGGAAAGGAGTACAAGAAGCAGGAGGGGACACAAGTGAACTCAGAGATAGGAATCAAGAAAACCTCTGAATGCCCAAGGCAGCAGACTTTTTGAGACTATCTGGTCCAAGGATACAAATGTATGGCAGGTGCTCTCTCTTCTCAGTCCCAATGGGAGACACCACAAATCCAAAATGGCACCACTTCCTGCTGAGCAGTATCCAGTCTCAGGATCCATCCCCCCAGCACCAGACTCCAGTTGACTCAAATTGTCAACACCTCAATCTAGTTCAACCTCCTCATTTGTCAAGGAGGAAGCAACACCATGCGGGAAAAATAGGGTCTGTGGTCATTTTTAGTGGAAAAGCCAAGTCTTCACTTCCTTCACCTGTCACTCTTTAAAAAGCATATGTGGAAGATGCCATGGAAGCCCAACTGAAAAACAGGGCACAAGGGAAGACAGGGGGTTGGAGGGAGCCCCAGAGGGGAGAAAGGAGTTGGACAAGGTGTTGGCCAATGGGAGCCCAAGGCTGAAGGCTGGTTGCAGCCCAAGGCTGAAGGCTGGTTCTCTAGAAGCCATTGAAATGCAAAAATCTTCAGATGCAAACAGTTCCTCAGGTCTAGGGGAGAGCACTGCAGCCTCTTCCCATGGAGCTATATTGGGGCTTGGGGGAAAGTCTGCAAAATAGAGAACATTTAAGGAAAGGGCCACCCATTTGCTGATAAAATAGCAAGAGCAGCTGGGAAGCACGTGCCAGGGAGGAACCGGGGAGAAGCCTCAGAAGTTGAGATCACGATAAATCACTTGCAAGAGAACGTCTGTGGGTTCCCATCTGAAATAGAAGAGGCGGGTCAGGGAGGAGCGCAGAGGTGACCACAACTTTGGAAAAACCATCAATAATTTGGGGAATTGGGGCAGCCCCTGTGGCTCAGCGGTTTAGCGCCGCCTTCAGTCCGGGGTGTGATCCTGGAGACCCGGGATAGAGTCCCACGTCTGGCTCCCTACATGGAGCCTGCTTCTCCCTCTGCCTGTGTCTCTGCCTCTCTCTCTCTCTCTCTCTCTGTGTGTGTCTCTCATGAATACATAAATAAATAAATAATCTTTAAAATAATACTAATAATAATAATAATTTGGGGAATTGGACATTCAGAGAAGTCATCGATCAGCAAACTGATTTTCAGATAATTGGCTCAGGCAGCTTGATCCTGGCCTAATCCCCAAGGCCAGAGAATCAGGAGTCTGAGGCAGTGAATAGCTGCAGGAAGAAGGCAAGAGGGAACATCTCCTGTTTGAATTTAGGGCCTGCTTCTGTGAACCCGCTGGACAAGCTTGATTTCTTTGCACACTAGACAGATCTGGACCTCACAGGTGCCAAATGTGTCTCAAGATATGGACACTTGATGGGCTCACGATGAGAAAGCCAGAGGGCTGGCAGGCACCAAGGAGGGGCGGGGGGCAAGAAAGATGCCAGGAGAGAAGAATGTGAGACAACCAACGGGAGCCCTGGGTCCCCCAAATGCTCCTAAGTGACCCTGAGATGAAGATGCCCTAACTCAGGAGGGATGTGCCCCAGGAGCAGGATGGCTTCAACATTATTGGAGTCCTATCCCACCAAGGTCTTTGCTTTCTGTTTCCCAGGTAACACGTTCCCCCAAAGAATTCTTACCACGGAAGTTGGGGTGATAAGGGCCATGGTGCCCGAGGTGCCATTTGCCTGTAGGAAAGCAAGAGAGAGACGTTCAGAGGAATCCCCGCGGGGGCTCCCAGTGCCTTGGGGGGGCTGATCACACATACTCACTCCTCCATCAGTGTTGCCCTTGACAGAGGACAAGCAGAGACCCTGCAAATGCCGTGTGAGAGCCAAGCCTTGCTCTCTGGGACTCAGAGGGACCCCAGGGGGACACAGAAAGCAAGCAGGGATGACTCAGCACCTCCGCAGGAACGCACACAGAGAAAAGGAAGACAAGCCTTTACTGGGGGCCCAAAGGAGCCAGCAGGCTGAGCTTCTGCTCCTACAAGAGGGCTCAGTGCCCACAGCAGCCCCACGTCTTCGCACCTGCTCTGCCCTCCTGTGCAAGGGACCTGCAGAGGCCCAGAACAAGCGTGGGGCCCCGGACAGCCGAGGAGATGCCGACTTCCCTCCTGGTTCCATCACCTTCCTCTCTGGCCACCAGCAGCAGCCCGAGGAGGCCGGACCGAAGACCACCTCCCCCTCCCAGGGCTGTCCCAGCGCAGAGATGCTCACCTGGACTCCCACGGCTGCTCCTTGCTCTGTGCATGTGTTTGTTCAGGGGGGAGAATGACTGTGTGATGTGTGCCAGAAGCCCTGGCCCTGTTTGAATTCCCCAACCTGCTAACTCCGCTCTGAGGACCCCAGGGAAACCACCACGAGGCAAGGGGCAAAGAAAAGAATGTGGTGCAAAGATTGAAAGAGGGCCATTGAATGACACCCAAGGGAAAGAAAGAAACGGGCCACCGAGGAAGCATATGGCTACGGAAATTATTTCACGTGGTCTGGGCAAAATACTACCAAGCTATCTTTTAGAGGCAAACACACGTAACAAAAGGTAATAATCAGGGAATCTAGGGAAAGGGCATGTGAGTGCCTATTGTTCCCTTTTTGCAACTGCTCTGTAGGTTTGGAAACGTAATATAGGTTTGGACTAAGCATTACATGGAAACCCTAACTTATATTAAAGTGTTTAAGTTATTTCTAAAATTTTTGAAGCTATTGTAAATATGTAAAATTATATTACATAGAAATATAAAACAATAGGCAGGGGCTAAAAGGAGGACCAAGTGGTGTATTCAACTAGGTAAAAATGGGACACCTGGGTGGTTCAGTGGTTGAGCATCTGTCTTTGGCTCAGGTCATGACCCCGGGGTCCTGGGATTGAGTCCTGCATCAGGCTCCCTGCATGGACCCTGCTTCTCCCTCTGCCTGTGTCTCTACCTCTCTCTCTCTCTCTCTCTGTGTGTCTCATGAATAAATTAAATAAAATCTTAAAAAAAAAACAACCTAGGTGAAAACATGACCGTGGATGAGGTTAGAAGTGAAGTGTGGGTGGGGCAAAGGGTCTTGATGTTCTTTTGGAGGGGTTTTGATTTTTTCCCATAAGCATGCTTGTAGGAAGTGCATCTTGTCAACACATGGTTGTAGTTGACTATTCTCGCTCTAATTTGCAAAAGGTGGAATGAGCAGTGAGGGGAGACCGGAGCCCCTGAACGGTTAATATGTAAGCAGCTGCTCACTTGGAGTTCAAAGGTATGAAGAGGGAAGGGTGAGTGAGATCCAGCTCAGCTCAGGAAGATCCCAGTCCCCTGTTGCCTCATGAAACTTTAGAGTCGGGGAGCCCCAAGGGCCAAACCCTTCCTGCCTATGAGCATGACTCGGATGCAAGGGATGGGGCCGCTAAGAAGACTCAGCCCACAGGGAGGCTTCACAGTAACGATACCTGATACCTCGGGGTATGGCCAGAAAGGGATTGAAAAAGCAGGATCTTAATTTATACCTCCTCCCACTGGGGCTTGCCCCCCTGGGACCATGAATGCCCCACTCCACTCTGTAGGAGTTGGTCGGGCTCCTTGACCCAGAAGAGGAGGAGGCAGGCCCAACACCCAAAACTGGAGCCTCCTGCAGGTGAACAGGGGAGCTCCAGGCACCGATCACTGCCCCCGGGGACCCGCGCTGCCATCCTGCTGGTTGCACAGCCTCCCTTGCCACTTCACATACTGGAGAGCGAGGCAGGAACCCCCACGGGACCCAGCTCTCTGAAAGTCAGAATAACAAGCACAGGCAGCCCGAGGACGCTGCTGGGACTGGCGCGTTGCCTCGGCCTCCGGAGGGAGGAGCAGCAGTGAGGCCCAAGCATCAGAGCAGTCACACCTGCCTGGACCCACCTGCTCCCGTCTAGGCAGCACCGAGCTCGGCTTTCTTACACTCGTCACGGGGCCAATCACGATCTCAGAAGGCATCTCCGTACCCTGATGCAAATAAAAACCTAGCCCGCTGCCACGCATGTAGGAAATGTTGAGCAAGAGGGAACCACAAAAATCCTAAAAGGCCTGTGTGGCAGGTGCTGCTGCTTGCCTCACCTGCCCCCATGCCTCCCCCACTCATCCAGCTACCAGAACTTTGGATTTGTTAGGGGATCAGAGACACGTGCCCCAATCCAAGCCCATCAGTACAACCCTGAGCCCGGCCTCCCAGGCTTCCTTGCAGCGGAGCGTGGCCACACAAACCCACCAATAAGACTTTAAGTGCATTTCTTTCTGCAGGGAAGGTGGGGCGAGTCTGAGAAAAGATTGGCTTTCCGGGTAGAAGCCAACACACGAGGCCTGCACCTCCTCCCCGCTGTTTTTCCTCCCGTGAAGCCAGGTTCTGGTGAGTGGTACAGAAGCCCCGCTGTTGCAACCAAGAGCAACAAGCATGAGGACAAAGGCTACCATCCTACAGATAGCAGAGCAGAGAAATAGAAATGGATTTCTTGAGCTGCCGAGCCAACGAAGGCCATCACTCACCTCTAAGGTTGTTATAATAGAAGGAAAATATCTCCATGTATGGTTTCGTTCCCTGTTAGGTGTTTTCAGTTACTTACAGCTGAAAGCTTTCCAACCTTACGCAGCAAGAAATAAAGACAAGCAGAGAGGAGCAGAAGAGGTGGCCGCATGCCGGGGCTACACAGAGACGAAGCAGGCACTGCAAGAAGTGTTGTGGGAGATGGGGATCCCAGGCTGTGGAGCATCGGGGTTACCTATCATCCCCGTGACGTAGCCGGCTTGCTGCAGCACCTCAGCCAAGGTGGTCTCGTTGAGCGGAAGGCCCCCCACAGAGGTGACCGCAAAGTTGTGCGTGACTCCGTTGCGGAGGCCCAGCCGGCCGGTGAGCAGGGAGGCCCGAGAGGGCGAGCAGGTGGAGGCAGCTGCGTGGAAGTCCACAAACCTGCCGGGAAAGAAAAGGGGTTGGGGTCCCTCCATCCACAGAAAGCCAGGCCAGGAGAAGTTCAATTCCCACCCAGTTCCCAGGATTCCAGTGTTGGGAAAAGCTCAAAGACCACCCTGCTGAGGGACAGGTTAGGAAAATGAAGCTCAGAGAGGTAATGCAACTAACTCAAGGTCACATGGCTGGCTCGGATTGGTTTAATCCAGTGTATTTATGGATCCTCTTTATCCAAAGTTTCCACATTTTGAATTCATCGACCTGCTAAAATCTGTCTGTATCTTCCAAAATCAATACTCGTGGTTCTTATGAGGTTACCCATGGACATTCCAAGGCGTTCCAAAACTTTGTGTTTCCCCATATGCACATCTCTAGCTGAGGATGACAAAGGTGACCCCTTCTTGTTTTGGCTTGCATACTGTAAGCAAGTGTCCTACTTTCCACAGTCTACTGAGTGCTATAGTTTGTGCATTTTTGTGCTTTCTGTTGGTGATTCTACTGTTTAAAGTGGCAAAATGGGGATGCCTGGGTGGCTCAGCAGTTGAGCGTCTGCCTCTGGCTCAGGGTGTGATCCCGGGGTCCTGAGATCAAGTCCTGCATGGGGCTCCCCGCAGGGAGCCTGCTTCTCCCTCTGCCTGTGTCTCTGCCTCTCTCTGTGTGTCTCTCATGAATAAATAAAATCTTTAAAAAAATAAAATAAAATGGCAAAATGGCCCTCAAGTGTAGGGATGAAGGGCTGGCTACTACAGCCTTAGAGAGACGTCATGTGCCTTAGAGAGAAATACAAGTGCTAGATAAGCTTCATTCAGGAAGGAATTACAGTGTTGTTGGCCATCAGCTCAATGTTAATGAATCAAAAACTCTGTTAAATAAGATGTCTTTAAACAGAAACACACAGAAAACAAGGTTCTGGGGGTGCCTGGGTGGCTCAGTCGGTTAAACATCTGCCTTTGGCTCAGGTCATGATCCCCGGGTCCTGGGATGGGTTCTGCTCTGCAGAAAGTCTGCTTCCCCTCTGCCCGTCCCCTCCCCTCGCTCATGCTCTCTCTCTTGCTCACTCTCTCTTGCTCTCTGTCTCTCCCAAATAAGTAAAATAAATCTTTAAAAATAAATAAATAAAACAGGGTTCTGTACTGATCTTTTGACAAAAATGTAACAAAAGGCCCACAGGAACCTAACTCTGTAGATGCCCTAGAAGCAATGGTTCAGTATTCCGTAACTCAGTGTTCTCAGTGACTTTATAGAGCAACGACTGCCAATAACAAGAACCAGCTGTATTTATTACACTTTGTTGGATGCTCAACCCTTTTTTAGATACTGTGGAGAAATATATAAGAAGTCTAGCCATTTCTCTACCATCAAGAAATATGAATAAACTTCATGTCACTCGTAATAGGGCAACCTGTGTGTCTCCTGATGGGATGATAGGAAGTTGATCTTGTCAAGGATTCTTTTTTTTTTAAGATTTTTAAAAATATTTTATTTATTTATTCATATGAAAGAGAGAGAGAGAGAGAGAGGCAGAGACACAGGCAGAGGGAGAAGCAGGCTCCATGCAGGGAGCCCGATGTGGGACTCGATCCCAGGTCTCCAGGATCACACCCTGGGCTGAAGGTGGCACTAAACCACTGAGCCACCTGGGCTGCCCTCATCAAGGATTCTTGTCAAGAATATTTAAACTGAATCTAATCAGACCTCTGGACCCAATGTCCAGGTTATAGGAAATGTAACTAATAGAAGAACAAGTTAAATGACACCACAAGGAAATATTCTAACAAACCATTCTGCACATTCTATGACATTCTACAACTGGTGCAGTTCTTCAAAAAGTCAATATCCAAGGGAAAAATGGGATAGAGGAGGATATTCTATACTACAGGACATTGAAGAGACAAACCAAATGTGATACATGATCCTTGGCTGGATCCCAGTTCAAATATACTTACAGCACATTTGAGGGCTAATCGGGGAAATTTAGTGTGGGCTGGATATAAGATGACATCAGGGGATCGCTGTCCATTTTCTTGATTATGACCATGTAGAAGAATGTTTTTGTTCTTTTTTTTTTCTTCCAGTTGCATTGGCATATAACATTGTATCCACTGAAGGTGTACAACATAATGATTTGTCACATGTATATACTGGGAAGTGATCGCCACAGTAAATTTGGTGAATGGCCATCACTTCCCATAGCTATGAATTTTTTCTTGTGATGAGGATTATAAGATCTAGTCTCTTAGCAACTTTCAAACATACAATACAGTATTGTTAACCAGAGTCACCATGCTGTGTACTACATGCCTAGAACCTACTTATCTCATGACTGGGAGTTTGTACCTTTTAACCCCCTGCACCCATCTCCCCCACCCACACCCCCGGCACCTGCCAATCTGTTCTCTGCATCTGTGAGTTTGGCTTTTTTAGATTCCACATACACATGAAATCATATAATATTTGTCTTTCTCCTTTTTTTTTTAAGATTTTATTTATTTATTCATGAGAGACACAGAGAGAGAGAGAGAGAAGCAGAGACTCAGGCAGAGGGAGAAGCAGGCTCCATGCAGGGAGCCTGACGTGGGACTTGATCCCCAGTATCCAGGATCAGGCCCTGGGCTGAAGGCAGGCACTAAACTGCTGAGCCACCTGGGCTTCCCTGTCTTTCTCCTTTTACCTAATATCATGTCCCCAAGGTTTATCCATGTTGTCACAAATGGCAGGATTTCCTTCTTTTTTTACAGCTGAATAGTCTCCTGTGGTCTATGTATACCACATTTTTTATTACATTAAGAATGTATTTTTAGGGGCACCTGGATGGCTCAGTGGTTGAGCGTCTGCCTTTGGCTCAGGGTGCAATCCGGGGTCCTGGGATCAAGTCCCACATCAGGCTTCCCGCAGGGAGCCTGCTTCTCCCTCTGCTTATGCATCTGCCTCTCTCTGTATGTGTCTCTCATGAATAAATAAATAAAATCTTTTTTTAAAAGAATACATTTTTATTACACTAAGGAAGTTATTACACTATGAATGTTTTTATTCTTAAGAGATGCATGCTATAGTGTTTATAATAAAAGAGCACAGCTGCACTTTTCACATGGCTCAGGAAAAACACCACCACCTTATTTATAGATAGAACAAGGACAAACAAAAATGGCAGAATGGTATTAACGGTTGAGTATACTCGTGTTTATTTGACTATTCTTTTCATTTTCTTTTTTTTAAATATTTTATTCATTTACTCATGAGAGACACACAGAGAGAGAGGCAGAGACACAGGCAGAGGGAGAAGCAGGCTCCATGCAGAAAGCCCAACTCAGGACTCGATCCCAGGTCTCTAGGATCAGGCTCTGGGCTGAAGGCAGCGCTAAACCGCTGAGCCACCCGGGCTGCCCCTCTTTTCATTTTCTATCATGTTTGAGATTTTTTTTTAATATTAAAAAGTCAATAATGCTTAATATTGTAAGTTTCAAAAGGGTGTCGATCTGGAGTCTAGAACGAGCAGGGCAGCAGCAGGGTTGGGAGCTGAGGTGGACCGGAAGGTAGGGAGGGGAGGGAGGGGTGGAGGGGTGGCTTCAGGTACAGCCTGGCACATTGGAAGTGTGCATGTCGGGGTGCCCCAAGCTGGGCCCGCAAGCTGACCTGCCACCCAGGTCAGCATGAAGCCCCAGGTCTGGTGGGATGAGGGACTGGCCCACAGATGCCAGGTCAGCACAGCAAAGCAGGGCTCCGTGCCTCTCCCCTCCTCTCCACATAGGACACATCCTCCCCCAACAGCCAGGGGGGGCTTTTTTTTTTTTAAGATTTTATTTATTCATTCATGAGAGACACACAGAGACAGAGAGAGAGGCAGAGACACAGGCAGAGGGAGAAGCAGGCTCCATGCAGGGAGCCCGATGTGAGACTTGATCCTGGGTCTCCAGGATCATGCCCTGGGCTGAAGGCAGATGCTAAACCACTGAGCCACCCAGGGATCCCCACCAGGGGGGCTTTCAAGTGCCCCTCTGACCACTGCCTAATATCCTGAGATGATTGCCTGGTCCGCTCTCTAAATACCCAGTCCCCCACAGCCCATCTTATGGGCCTCCCCTTCCCTCCCTCCACGGGCCCCAGCACACAGTCTTCTGTTGGGTCTGCAAAGTGCCAGCTCCTTCCCAAGGTCAGCCTCGGCCTGGCACGCTGTCCTGCATCTTTGCATGGCCTTTCCTCCCCTCTTTCCCTGCAAGGGGGCCTCTGCTGTGCTCTAATCAGGCACCCTGGGGCCTACTTGGTAGCACTGACCCCAACCCCAATCATCTGGTTTATTTTTGCATCCTTTCGTTTTGAGTCATCCTTCCTCCATGCAAGCTCCCTGTGAGGAGGGCTTTGCCTACGTTGCTGGCTGCTTACCTCCAGCTCCTAAAATACAGGGGGTAGGGGAGGGGAGAGGATGGAGCAGGGAGGGAAGGGGAGGTGTCTTCCCAGCAACTTATGGAACATGCAACCAAACCTCAAAATAATCATTACTGGGAAGTGTCATTGGAAGGTGTGGGGGGGGGGGGGAGGGAGTGCAGAGGAGCAGAGTTTCCCTGAACAGGTTCACCACAAGTTTTGGAGGTTGCATGGGGGCTGCAAGCATTAACGTCATGATGTGAAGGGTCATGAGATAGAACATCAGGGGACCCATGTGAGAGCAAGGAGGTGAGGTCGCAGAGAGCAGTGCATGTTTAAATACTCCCTTCCTACACACCACAGAGCCTGGCGGGCTCGCCACCTGCCACCTCCATTCAGGCCTCTGGTTTCTGCCATAACCCCTGGACGGTGGTGGCCCCAAACTACTTGACAGCAGCCCTCAACTGAGACTGTCACTTGCCTGGGCAGCCCACCCAGGGCCATGCTTGCTTGGGGTGCTTAGACCGACCTGGAAACATTTTCTTTTTTTTCTATGCCCTCATAGGAGCCAGCCTGGGATAAGAAAGTGGGGGAAGGAAGGCATACAAATCCCTGTTTCTCTGAGCACACAATTCTGGCAGAAGACTTGGGACAGAGGGGGTTAAAACACAGTGCTTAGAAGGGACACCACCTACGGCCTCTCTCCAGCCACCAGGGCCAACTGGCCTAAGGAAAGCCCTGGAAGTCTGTCATGTTTTCACGCCCCTCCCAGACGCCCTACGACGCAGCTACCCCTAGCCCGGTGACAGCCAGCAGGGAGGGCCCTGGACACCCTGCCCTTCACCATGACCTTGGCATCTGCAGGGGTGATGGCCCTGGAGGGCAGTCAGGACTGCAAGGCGTGTCGGCAACGCCGTGGTTTCCTCTTCCCTTGTTCCTTTCCCTTTCTCTCTCTCTCTCCCTCTCTCTTTCTCTCTCTCAATATACTACACTAGAGCCTAGAGATCATAAGGCAAAACTTTAAAAATCTGGCAGACCGATGGCAGGTGACCCAGCGATTCCACCACCAGGACTGGATTCCCCAGGAAAAGTGAGGGCAGGTACTCGGACAGATCCTGCGTGCTCCTACCAGCCGTGGCGGGACGGTGGCCGTGGCCCAGCTGGCTCTCAGCGGGGGTGTGGACCAACGAAATGCGGCACATCCACACTCTGGAATGGTGTGGATGGGTTTCACCCACTGAAAAGGAACCAACCACTGACACCTGCTACGACGTGGGTGAACCTTGAAAACATGACACGAGTAGAAGGCGCCGGTCACAAAAGGCCACATACTGTACAATTCTGCTTATACGGATGCCCCAGATTGGTAAATCCACAGTGATGGAAAACAGGCTGGAGGCAGGGTGGGGAATGGGGAGACTCTGCTTCATGGGTGGGGATGGGGTTTCCTTTTAGGATGATGAAAATATTTTGAAACTGCATAGAGGCAGTAGCCGTACCACATTCTAAATGTTCTAGAGGCGCCGGGGTGGCTCAGTGGTTGAGCATCTGCCTTCAGCTCAGGTGGTGATCCCGGGGTCCAGGCATCGAGTCCCAAATCAGGCTCCCTGCATGGAGCCTGCTTCTCCCTCTGCTTGGAACTCTGCGTTTCTCTCTGTGTCCCTCATGAATAAATAAAAATCTTAAAAAACAATAAACGTACTGAATGTCACAGAGTCATCTGCTTTAAAGTGGTTAGTTTTATGTCATAAGAATGTCACTTCAATGAAAAAAAAAAAAAAAACAAGCTATCCGAGGCTTATGGATTCAGAGACAAATGCCAGAAAAGACTCTCTCAGGTAGGAGAAAAGGCCCACAAAGCTGGGTGTCGGGTCTGCAGTCCGCAAGATGAGAAAATGCTCATTTATAACTCAGGTGGTGATGTACCAATTCATCTAATTTAACCCCAAAATAATGAGTAGACAGCAAGCAGGGGCAGATCTGTGACAGATTCTCAGGAAGTAAAGAAACAGTCCCTGTCCCCAGTGACCTTACAGTTTAGTTTCTGCACAAAAGCCTTTCTAGGTCATTTCTGCTTCACCACAAATGGTTGTGATCCCTTATGCAGCACCGTGTTACGGGTGTCAACTCATCTAACACGGCAGCCCTAGGACGTGCTGCGGTAAGCACTCCCACTATAGATGGGGAGACTGAGGCAGCACAACACACTGCCGCGCACGGAGGAGCCAAGGTCTGTACCCAGGCATTGCGCTCCACGCCGGCCCCCAGCGTTACCCAGCACAGCCAGGTTTCCATGGCAGCGTTTAAACTCAGGCCCATCCGATTCCAAATCCCATGTGGGTGCCACTTAACCACACTGCTTCCACTAGGAAGTCCAGAGTGTGTCTGGAAAGCCGAAGGGGAGGGGTTGGGGTACCCTCTGCACAGCCTGTCTCGGGAGGAGACCCCCTCCAAGAGATAGAGTGAGGACTTTAAGCAGAGAGGAAACATGCCCAGTCCCTCAGACTCCGGGTAAGGGAGGGGGAGCAGGGTGCTGGCATAAGAAGAAGCTTTGAGACTTCATCCAAAGACTGGTGGGGGTCACGCACGCGCACACACGCGCGCACAAACACACACACACACACACATCTCCAAAATGCAGCTGGCTGTGAAATGAGAGAATTGCTAACCGGGCGTCAGAAGAGCTTCTTGAAATAACACGATAAAACACTGGTTTGATTAATTCAGGGTTGGCCCGAGAGCCTCCAATCCCAAAAAGCCTTCAAGAGAAAAACCAGGCACCTGATCATCTGGTCTCATTGGAGTCCTGCCTGGAACTAAGAGGCCACACTCAGCACCTCTGGGGTCTCTGGAGCAGGCCAGGGTTCTGGGAATTCATGTTTCTGGAAAGAAGAGTCCTCCACGGGGCTTCCTCGGGGCCAGCCACCCATCCTCAGCCCACACCTGCTGGTTCCCACAGCCTCCACCCCACAGAACTCACCCAGAAGGTAGGTTAGCTCCCTCAGGCCATCTTTCAAGGCTACAAATGGCAACGAGGGGCCATGATCCGGGAGCAGTGGCATGGCACCGTGAAGTTCCAGAAGCACAGGCTTGGGCCTGCAGCCACTCTTGGAAGCAGGCTGTGGGTGCCTCCATCTGACTGAACGAGGGCGGGGAAGGTGGGTGCCCAAGCATGCGCCGCTGGGTAACAGGTGTGGGGCGAGGCCTCCCTCCAGGCCTCAGGGAGCCCAGGGGCGCTGGCTTCCCACCCCTGCCGACATTCCTTCTGGGCCCTCAGTCCCCCGGGGCTGGAAGACACACTGTTTCCCTCCCTCAATCCCTATGCACCCATTTCCCAGGCGGGGGCTTCTCCAAAGCATCCCCGCCTGCCAGACATCCTGGGGACACAGGGGTCCTGGCTGGTGCAGGCAGCCGGCAGCTCCCACTCTTCGAATTCCAAACCAGGTTCCACCTTGCAGAGCACATTGTTGCTCCCAAGACAAACATCCATCTCTGCCCGGCCTTTTCTGTTCTCTGCCTCCCCAGATTGAGGCCCATGACCCCTCCCAGCTCACTCTCCTAAATGTCCCTTGTAATAATTCTTATCACTCCCAGTTAATGCTTATCAACCCAGGCACTTTACATACACAGCATGTGTGAGCATCTCTTGCTCCGGGATTCACCCTGGGTTGAATCTGCATGTTCTGTAAGCTCTGTGCGGGCTGGCCCAGGCCTGTTGGTGTCATCTCTTTACTGCAAGACAACCAGCTGTGCAATTTGCCCGGCCCTGTGCAAGAGAAAACGAGGGAGCCCTTGCTCCAAATTTACTAAGCATTTCAAGATGGCAGTGACAGAGCTTTAAGCCAAGAGCAGGGCCCTCCTAAAGCATGGGGCCCCGTGTGGCTGCACAGGTCACACGCCCATAGAACGGCCCTGCCCACTACTACCCATTCTGTCTCAGACCCCAGTCGCCCCTGGGCCCACTGGGCTTCCCAGAGCACGAAGAGAAAGGCCCACTGGTCTTGGGCCCCAGACGTTGCTCCCATCTGGCCCATGGTTGTTTTCTCTGCCGGTCTCTGCAAGTTTATCTGGTTCTGCTTTAGATTTGTCCCTGCACACCTGTTCCTCCCCTTCCCGTCTTCCCCATCTCAGTAAATGGCACCACCTCTCACTCGATTACTCAGTCCAAAGGAGTCATCTTGATTCCTCTCTTCTCTTCCCCCTCCACAGCCAAACCATCAGCACATTCTTAATAGGACTCTACTGCCAAAGAGATCTAGAATCTATCCATTTCTCTCCGCCTACCTGCTAACATCCTAGTCCCAGCTTCTACCATCTTGCACCAAGACAAGCACCATAGTCTATATTGTCTCCCCAGAGCCATCATGTTGTAGAATTGCCGGGGATGCCATTCATGCTGTTGTCCGGCGTTGAGCAGTACACAATCTGCCCTGCTGTATGTGGCAACCCTGCTCCCCACTTCCATTCCTGCTCCCAGTTCCCCTTCCCCCTATTTTCCATGGGGCAGCCAAAGTAATCTCAAAAACTGTTTATCAGCTAACATTAATTTCTGGCTGGGAGCCCTCTAATAGGTTCTCACTACAATCTGAGTAAATCCAAAGTCATTATGGTGGTCTAGAGCCCCTCCATCAGAGCTGTCCAGCCCAGGAGCTGGAGCACACACAAAGGGCCAAATGGGCCACAGGATTTCCAAGATCGGGTTCCTCTCAGCCCCAGAGACAGCCAGATGGGGCCCCAGGCAACTGGAGTCCCCAGGGCAGTCTTACCCCAGCGGTGTGTGTGTGTCCTGTACAATTCCAGGGAAAGCAATTCTCTGAGAGCACAACATAGGAGTGGCCCTTGGGGTAGGGCACCCCTCTGGTCACCTCCAACTGCCAGGAGCCTCAGTGGAGGTCAGCCAACCACATCAGGGCTTGCTGGGGGAGCTAGTGGTAGGAACCACAGCCTTTCCATTGAGTAGCTCAACTTTAGAGGTGTTAGGACATGTGGATACGAAGACAAGATGAGCCTCGTCAGAGAAATTTAAAGCAAGAGCTATGGGAGGCAGAGTGATAGGAATGATAAACATGTAGACAAACAGCTCTGTGTGAAATCCCAGCCTCCACTCCCTCTAGTGTGAGATAAGACAGGTAACTAAATCTAGGCCTCAGTATCTACCTCTGCAAAATGAGCATAACACCCCTACTTCACCAGCTTATTTGAGGGATTCAGTGGGATGATGTGCACAAAGCATCTAGCAGAGTTCCAGGTTCTCTACCTGGATTTAAAAATTCACTATAGTCAAGGTAATCGGTGTCAGGACTCACTAAATGGTGGGGAGAGAGAACATTCTAGGTGGGTAGGAGAGCAGTGCACTGGGCACCAATGGGCGGGGTGTGGGGGAGGCGGGGCCCCCCGCTGCTGTTCATACTACCCAGGCATCACATTCACTGCCGCAGGTATGTCGTCACACGTCACCTCAGCCTCAGTGTGCACAGGACCAAGCTCAGCATCCTCCTTCCAAGACCCCATGTCCACATCCCTCCCAGTAAACCTGGCTGGAGACTGAGATACTATTTTCAAGTCCTTCCACCACTTCTCACCTCTTTCAGCTCCTCCCACTCCAAACAATGTCACCCCGCAGCTATATAGCCGTTGTCCCTCACCCAGATCACTTCGGTGACCTTCTGAGATGCCAGGCTCACTCCTCCAGCCCCTGCTAGCATGCACACCAGTGGGTCAGGCCATCCCCGGACCTCAAGTCTTCAGTGACTCCCTTCTGTGTGGCCATCAAGGCCCTCCATGCTCTGGCTCAACCTACTTCTTCAACCCCCTGAGTCACTGCTGCCTAATGTGGGCTGAACTGTGTCCCCTAAAAAGACAGGTTGAAGTTCTAAGCCTACCCACCCCGGACCTGCGAATGGGACCTTATTTGGAAATAGAGTCATTGGGGATGTAATAGTCAAGGTGAGGTCATGCTGGATTGGGGTGAGTCCTCAACCTCTTCTGACTGGTGTCCTGATAAGAAGAGGAGAGAGACAGAGAGAATGCCACGAGAAGACAGAGACACACAGGGGGAAGGTGGTCACATGATGACAAAGGCATAGGATGGAGTGACACGGCCTCGAGCTGAAGAACGCCTGGGGTTCTCAGAAGTTGGAAGAGGCGAGGAAGGAAACCACCCTAGAACTTCAGGGAAAGCATGGCTCTGCCAACATCTTGAGTTCTCGCTTCCAGCCTTCCAGAAGCGTGAGAGGAGAGACGGCTGTTGTTTTAAGCCACTCTGTTTGTCCTACTTTGTCACGGCAGCTCCAGGACCCTACCCCTCCACCCTACGTAGCCCAGGAGCTCAGCCCAACAGGACTCCTGTTCCCGGAGCAGCTGGCAGCCCTTGCCCCCCCTCCCTCCCACATGTCCCACACGCACCTCTCCGACACCTCGACTCTGTGACACCTCAGCCCAGAAAGTCTGCCTCTTCCTCTTGTCCTTCCAAATTCCTACCTGTCCTTCACCAGTGAGCATCATCACTGTTTCCTCCCGCCCTTCCCCCTGCCCCCGTCCTCCAGCCAACCCCCCCAATGATGAGTCTGGACTTTGGCTTCTAGTCTGGACTTTGGCACATGAAACTTCCTGGCAGCCCTTTCTTGTCTGAAGGTAGACATTCACCTGACAATATCTGGGCTGGACCAGGCGGGCATCTTCCCCACCCACCCCTTCCACACGACTCTTAGGCTGATGCCCGCGTCCTACCCCCCACCCACCCACCCCAACATGGGCATGAGACTCTGCCGTGGGCTAAGCCGAGTAGCACAACCTCTCATCCTCAAGGATCGGGCCCACAGCCCGTGACCCAGGCAGGGCTATTCAGAATCCAACCTGGGATTTTCTTTTCTTTTCTTTTCTTTTTTTCTTTTTTTTAAGATTTTATTTATTCATGAGAGACAGAGAGAGAGGCAGAGGCATAGGCAGAGGGAGTAGCAGGCTCCCTACTGGGAGCCTGATGCGGACTCGATCCCAGGACCCCAGGATCATGCCCTGAGCTAAAGGCAGACCTCAACCACTGAGCCACCCAGGTGCCCTTCAATCTGGAATTTTCTGAACCGGACAGTGAGGAATAGCTCTCTTGTTCCCTTTGAACCGCAAGCTCTGATGTAGGGCAAGGGCCACCTCTCCCATCACATGGAGGAACCTGAAAGAATAAGCAACTGGCCCAAAAGCCCAGACACAAGACGGGGTCTCTGCAGAGTTTATTTATGAACAAAAGCTTCGCCTCTTTTGTGCTTAGGCTGGCTGAGCTGGGCTGCTGCCACTTAGAATCAGTCCTGGCTATGACGGTGTGCGTACAATAGGATAGGAGCCCAGAATATAACAGAGGACACTGTCAAGCCCTGCCCTCAAGTTGCCCAAAGCTCAATAAGGGTGGTGGAGGATCCCAATGTGTGAGAGAGCTCTGAGGACAGGAAGCAGGACAGGAAGTTCCTGGGCTCTACAAGGTGCACATACACACATGTTAAGTGCTTCTCAAAAGAAGCTACACGGAAGCGGAGACCTAAGGTATAAATAGGCATTACCTTTGTCTGTCTTATCAGAGTAAAAATAGCTGTCATTTGTCAAGTGACTCCCACCCCAATCATATTGCATATATGATTTCAAATCACGAGGATTCCCATCTTACAGGTAAGGGAGGTGAGGCAGATAGAGCTCAAGCAGCTTTCCCAAGACCACAGAGTTGGCACGGGTACAGATGCAGCTTGTCCTGCCCACGCACTGTGCCACAGGCAAGACTATAGGCCCCCGTATTGGGGAAATGACAGAGCTAGAACTTGAACGCAGGCCTGCCCAACCAAAATCCCATGCTCCTTCTACTCCCTTCACATCTGAGAGAAGGTAGCTGGAACTAGGCCAACCCAGAGGTTGGTAAGGTAAACCCAGAGGGAATTGCCTTGGGTAAGTGGCTAGTCTTGGGCTAGGGAGGTCCCGAGACTCACCCTTGGTGGTGCCAGCCCCAAGGGCCTGACTCACATCCACACAACCCATATGAGCTTGAGAGAGACACCAGAATGCCCGTCTCCCAACTAGCTTCCAGGGATGGGTGCAGAAACCAGTGTCAGAGCAGTCAACAGGTTCTCTTCTTGTGCATGAATTACAGCGGAAATCAGAATCCAAAGTTTGCCTTGGTGAGTGTGGAGGTAATCAATGCTACGAGAATTCTAATGGGCCACAGAAAAACCCTTCAGTCCGCTAAGCTTAGGGAAATTCTGTCCTCTGTAGACTGAGGCTTGTCAGTGGGTTTGGGATGCACAATTTTCTTCCCTGGCACTATGGACCCAATGTTTGCATTGAAGCCCTAACCTCTAATATGATGGCATTTGTAGGTAGGAGCTTTGGGAGGTAATCGGGTTTAGATGAGGTCAGGAGGGTGGGATCCCTATGATAGGATTAGTGTTCTTCTGACAAGAGGAAGAGACCAGAGGTCTCTCTTCCTCTCTCCCTCTCTCCTCCATGTGAGACACAGTGAGAGAAGGTGGCCATCTGCGGCCAGGAGGGTCCTCAGCAGAACTGGACCCCACTGGCACCCTGATCTTGGACTTCCTAGCCTCCAGAACTATGAAAAACAATTCCTACTGTTTAAGCCACTCATTCTATCGTATTTGTTACACTAGCCCGAGCTGACCAGTACTCCCATTGCCTAGACGCTGTCCCTGCTTGCCTGTCTTTAACGACTAGCCTGGCTGTGGGCTCCCCTGGAACACACACCACCACCCTCGGGGGAACAGTGTTAGTGCATTCCTCCAACACATGTAACCTCCAGTCCTCCCCAGACGGTGGGTCCTACGAGGACGGGGTTAGAGTTCCAAGCGCAGCCCCCAGCGGCGTGCCTTGCTGGCATGGAACCACCCCAGCAACATCTGGTGAGCGAGCAAACAAAACTTGAAGGGGTCATTTGATTGGAAAACATACATTCGTCCATTTTGCACAAAATCGCTCAAGCTGATGCTTTTTAGGGTTCAATTCTTTCCCCACCTTGGGTTAAAGCTCACACAGCTTAACGCTCAGAAACAATCTTCTCTCCTTTATTGCAAGGTCTTTGGAGAGCCCTGACCATACTCTTGCTACCTTTCCACCCGCCCCCCCCCAAAAAAAAACCTCACAACACCCCAGGCGGCCCAGTGAACTGACCTGCCCGTCACCTTTCCTCTCTCGCAGCCTCTGTCTCTGTTTGGCAGAGACTAATTAATAAGCGATAAAATGGTCTTGCTATTTGGAAAGCTTTTGTTTTCCCCCAGATCTATCTGGGCAGGCTCAGGCCAGTTCACCAACAGGGGTCCTAATTAAAGCCTGAAAATACACTGTGAAGGCAAGCTGGAAATACAGAGCCAGACATTACAGCAGCCTGTTAACAGGAAAATCGGCGCAAATGAAGACACAGCCAGACAGAAACCAAAGCAACTTGCCATCGCATAAATTACGTGTATTAGGATCGGAAAACGTCAGTGCTGGAAACGCTGCCCCGAAAGCCCTGGAGGGACATAATGTTGCGAGGTTGAGCGTGTCCAGTCTTCATTTAGGAGGAATTTAAAATAGATGATGAGGCTTTCCGTGGTAACTCTCTAAATTGCTGTGTGCCTGGAATAAAGGCTATCTTTGCTCCATTCATAATTTAAAGTCTTGGAGGCAGAAACAGGTTTTAAAAATTATTCGCTGTGGCCTTTGCATGTAGAGGGATGAAGTGGGAGGTGAGAGCTGGAGAAACACTTTGGTGGGACTCACCGAGCACAGCATGGCCTCCGTGTTGCCTTCTGTGAAATGGGAAGACCGCCAAGTTCACGCTCAGAAAGTTGTCAGGTGGGGTCATTGAGGGAACTGATAGGCAAGCCCTTTGTAAACTACATGCAAGTGTGGCAGCAAAGAGCAAACTTGATGTGTTTTTTTTTACTCCTCCATCCATCCTTTCATCCATCCATACTTCCTTCCATCCAGTCTTTCAACCATCCATCCTTCCATCTATCCATCCATCCATCCTTCCATACTTCCTTCCATCAGTCTTTCTTTTTTTTTTTTTTAATTTTTATTTATTTATGATAGTCACAGAGAGAGAGAGAGAGAGAGGCAGAGACACAGGCAGAGGGAGAAGCAGGCTCCATGCGCCGGGAGCCCGACGTGGGATTCGATCCCGGGTCTCCAGGATCGCGCCCTGGGCCAAAGGCAGGCGCCAAACCGCTGCACCACCCAGGGATCCCCCCATCAGTCTTTCATTCATCCATCCATCTAGTCTTTCATTCATCCATCCATCCTTTCTTTAATCCATCCATCCTTCCATCTTTCCATCTATCCATCCATCCTTCCCTCCATCCACTCATACTCTGTTCTTTAAAAAAAAATAAAATAAAATAAAAAGATTATCGCAGCTGAGCTTGGTATGATCCTTGGCAATTTCCCGCTTCCCCTTCCACATTCTCACTGTGGATATGAGTACATTCACACTCCAGGAAGGACACACACTAGACACAGGACAAGAAGCATGAACACATGCACACACAGGCATCCCAGTACCTCCTAGATTGGACACCTCCCCACTGCCACAACCCTGAGCCATACACTATCCTGGAGGCTCCTGCAATCTGCCCACTGCCCTCCCAGCTGCCAGCATGGGCCACCCCTGGTAAGCTGGAGCAATCCATCTCAAATGCAGGCCAATGACTTCACTCCTCAAGGCCCCCACTGCCTCCAGGACCAAGTCCAAACACTTGAGCATGCACACAAGGCCCTTCACCAGCGGCCAGGTCCATTGGCCCAGCCTCACTTCCACCTCCGTCCCAGTCACACTCAACCACTGGAATGGTCACCCTGGAAAGTAAGGGCTTCTTATTGTTTGGATTGGGATACATTCCCAGCACCTGGGAGAGTGCCTGGGGGAACCTCCAGGAATATGTGTCCAGTGAAAGGGCATTTTTGGGTCTTTGCTCAAGTTTTTCCCTCTTACTATAACATGGTTTCCTCCCCCTTCTTCTAATTCCTATTCCTCTTTAAGGTCTCAACAGTGAAGTCCTTTATCAAGTAAGTACCTCTTGGCTTCCCTCGGGAGAAATGGACTCTCTCTTCCTGCAGCCCCATAGGGCTGTCTTCAACATGCTTCTTGCTCTGGGTTCTCTCATCAAAAGGCAAGAAGCACAGCATGGACCTTTCTCATTCTTGACTGTGACCAAGGGATAAGTAACGTGCTAATTCTATCCCAGAGGCTTCAATTCTATCCATTCTATCCAGGTTATTAAAGCCCTGGGGCAGGAGGTACAGGGTTCCTGCTCATACAGCACATCTCCCTTCTGCATGCTAAAGGCTGCATGTCTTGGGGTGCCTGGGTGATACAGTCACTTGGGTATCTGACTCTTGGTCTTGGCTCAAGTCATGATCTCAGGGTTGTGATCTTGGGGTCATGGGATCAGGCCCCACATCAGGCTCTGTGTTTAGCACAGTCTGCTTGAGACTCTCCCTCTTCCTCTGCCCCTTTCCCTGTACTCAATCTAAGATTTTGCTTATTATTTATTTACTCATGAGAGACACAGAAAGAGAGGCAGAGATACAGGCAGAGGGAGAAGCAGGCTCCCTATGGTGAGCCCAATGCAGGACTTGATCCCAGGACCCTGGGATCATGACCTGAGCCAAAGGCAGATGCTCAACCACTGAGCCACCCAGGCATCCCTCATTCTCTTTCAAATGAATAAATAAATCTGCAAAGATAAATACATACATAAAAATAAAAGCTGCTTCTTTTGTCTTATTTACCACCTGGCTGGAAGCCTCTTAGGGCACAGCTGGCTAGGATCTTCCAGCATTTGTCCTATGATGGGCTCTTAGCAGAGATTCCTTGTCAAATGACTCTTGTCGGGAGACTTAACAAAAATGCACAATAGCCATCAGACAGGCAATTTTGAACTTGCACTTGTGAACCAGGCTGGCACCAAGGCCTCATTGGCTAATATTTCAGCTCCTTTTCTCGAAGATTGGGTGTTATCTAGATGATTGCATTCCTGCAGGTCCCCATTCTATTACACAGAACCACATGGCTAAATCCTACAGAACCTTTCATGTAAGCTTCACCTTGGCCTGCCTGGTTGGTAGGTGGGCATTGCATGATTTTATGTCCATTGGACCTACTGACCTAAGGGCCAAGAGATAAAATCACCTGTCCTGGGATGCTGAGCAGATTTCTCTAAGCAGTGAAGATCACAGGCCAAGAGGTTTTCTCCCTCAACCCTAAGTCTGAATCACTGTACCAATCGCTTCTCAGCCTTTTGGCTAAGATCAAGTGAATCACTGTACCAGCGGATGGAGATAAAGCTGGAAGGGGACTGCATGGTGGGGAGGGAAACTTTCCCTTATCAAGATAAGCCTCACTCAGAATGTTCTTTCTACCCTAGCTCTCAGGAAGACCTCATTACCATCCCCTGCAGTTATGAATGGCAGCCTGGTTCCCAGCTTCCTTGGGATCATTGCAAAACCCCGGAGGCAGTGGGACAGCTGAGAAAACTCCGAGAGGTAACAGGATGAATGAACGTTTGCCAAAAGCCAATGCCGAGAACAGAAATCACAGAAGGTGTTTGACTGATTTGACAGATCAATTCATTCTTCACTGAGGCCCTTTCTAGAAACAGACTCAAGCCCCCGAGAGCCTCTGACCTTCCAGGGGTGAATATCGATCTTTGATTCCTAGCTAAGTCACTGCCTCTACTCAGCAGCAGCATTGACTTGACTCAGATTAGACTGGGGACTGAGAAGGGGCGGAACAGGATGGAAAGAAATCAAGGTGCAAAGGTAACGTACTTGCAAGTCAATTTGCACAAGTGAATGAGCCTACAGTGTCCTATCAACTCCCTTCTAAGCCAGCCTGGGAGTCCCTCCAAGTGGTTTAAGTTTTAGCTGATTACTAAATCCCTAGCCTTTTCACCTGAATTCTGACATTTTTATTTTCTTTGGATTATCTTATTATTCTTAAACTTTCAAATGTTCAACAGTAGCTCTCAGCTCAGATTTGCACAGCACAGTGACAAAACGCCCAGCCCACCAGGTCAAGGGCGAAAGTCAGGTTGTCGGGTGAACCTACTGACAAGTGCAAACTAGATAACCTGCCCCCACCTGCTGGAAAGCGACCAGAGTAGTAAAAATACTTCACTTCTCTCTGGCCTCAGTTTACCCCTGTGTGATAACATGATGAGATGCTCTTAGGCCTGAGCTACCATAAATGACATAGCTCTGTCATAACCCTCAAGACTGTGGGGTTTCAGGCCACGATCCCTCCTTCACCACTACATAAATGGAAGTTAAGAGGTCTGTAAAGGAACCAAAATTGAGGCACTAACAGCTCTGCCTTTCTTTCCCCAGGGAATCCTTTTGTTCTGCAACAATGACATCCGGGTCATGTTGTGAATGGGGCCCATTCCATTCATAAATTTGGCAAATCACATCTACCATAACCAAATGGGGAAGAAGAAAAATCCACACTAATGGTGTGTGCTGGCAAGAAATGTTATGGAGACACTTAAATGTTGCCTTGGGGACTTGGTCTAGCACTGAACAGACTCAAGCAGATCCCAAGAGGACAAATGGCTTGATCTTGATTTCCTCACCTCATCTCTTCTGAAAGAAGAGAAACATGGGTGGTGGCCAGAATTAACCGGAGTGATGCCCAGAGCCTGGAACCTCACATAGGCACAGGACGGGTTAGCTATTATCACAACTGTCACATTTGATTCAAATACAGATGTTGGCTCAGTGTGGATGGTCCACATCCAGATTAACAGGGATTTGTCTCTGGAACCCACTCCTCCTTCCACGATTTACCGTTTAAATCTTTCATTATGCAGAGTAGCCAATTCACATCAACAATTCAAATGGATATTATTTCTAAGACCAATACCAAAAATAACCATAGCTCACATATATCTGTGTCTATCGTGAGCCAGGCTCTGTGCTAATTGCCTGCATGGATGACTTAATCTAATCCCCACAACATCCTATGAGATGGGTGCTACCACTGTCCCCAAGGAATGATGTAAGTTGTCCAGAGTCACATAGATGGAAAGTAGTAGAGCTGGGATTTGAACCTGAGACCAACTTCTTAAGCAGGATATTTAGTCTTCAAAGCAACAATCGTTCATCAAGCACCTGCCACATTGCAGATGATGTTAGGAGCAGGGCTAAAGACCTATGCGGGATAGCTAATTGTTCTGGGTTGACTAGCATCTCCCCCAAATTTCACGTCAACCCAGAACCTGGGAATATGACCTCATTTGGAAATAGGACTTTGCAGATGTAATCAAGTTGCAATGAGGTCATAGTGGATTAGGATGGGCCCGAAAGCCAGTGGCGGCAGCCTTATGAGAAGAAGGGGATTTAGACACACACACACAGTGTGAGCCCCATGGAACAGTGGAGGCAGACAACGGAGTGATGCATCCACAGGCCCAGGAGGCCAAGGACCGCCTGCAGCCACCAGAAACAAGAGGGGCAGGGCACCGATTCTGCCTCGGAGCTTCCAGAAGTTTCCAACCCTGCCGACATCTTGATTCAGGACTTCTAGCCTCCTGACCTGTGAGAGGATTAATGTGAGTTGCTTTAAGCCACACAGTATATAGTCATTTGTTGTGAGAGTCTTAGGAAACAATACCCTAATAAAAAAGAGACAATAAAAAAACAAAGACACTTTCTCAAGTCACCCAGAGACCCTGTTTGGCAACCAGTTCTCGTCTGAAAGTCATGGTTCCCCACTGGCCGTGAGTAGGCAGGGGGAGAAGCCAGCGATGAATCAACCCGTGGCCTCACAGGAAGCCTGCTTTCCTGTCAACAAAGCACAGAGAGAAGAGCCGCTGCCGACATGGGGCCAGAGGGCCAGCCGCCTGGCCCCTGTCACAGGCTCAAATGGAGAGAACATTTTCATAAAGGGAGGAAGAAATAGGAGAGCCCACCAAACGGTGCTTGCATCTGCATACGAGGTGCTGTTTCTGCACAGGATGAGAGGGTGGGGACAGCCGTAAGGGGAAGGTCCAGGCCCCAGAAATCTCGGTTTAAATAATGGGCCAGATACTTCCCCACGAACCCACTTGACACTAAAAGCAGAAGTTCTTAAGCATTTGGCAATCCTGTTCCCTTTGAGGATTTAGTAAATGCAATGGATTAAATCTCTCCCGGGGGAGGGGGTGGGAATCCAACATGCAAAATTGGATTGACATGTCAAGGTATCTTGACCTAAAGCCCATTCACTGATAAACAGTGACTTATCAACTGCCTACTGGGTGCCAGGCACAATGCTCTGTGCTAGGAATACAAGAGGGGAAGAAGAGACCAGGCATTTTTCCTCCTGAAGACCAGGGCTAGAAGGGAGTTGTAGGATTTTCCTGTGGCTGCCAGAGCAAATTAGCACTAGAGGCTTCAAATGACAGAAATGTCATTTTCCCAAGGGTCTGGAGGCTGGAAGTCTGAAATCAAGATGTCAGTAGGCTTGGTTCCTTCTGGAGGCTCAGAGAGAGAATCTGTCCCACGCCTCTCTCCTGGCGTCTTGCGGTTGCCAGCGATCCTTGGCATTCTCAGCCTGGGGACACATCACTGCGTTCCCTGCCTCTGCCTTAGGTCACCTCCTCTGAGTGTCTCTCTGCATTCTTCTCTCTTCTTATATGGGCACAGTGGTCATTGGATTTAGGACCCACTCTCCATGGAGGGTGGTATCATTAAGATCCATAACTAAGGGGCGCCTGGGTGGCTCAGTTGATGAAGTGTCTGCCTTTGGTTCAGGTCATGATCCTGAGGTCCTGGGATGGAGCCCTGCATCGGGTTCCCTGCTTAATTGGGAGTCTGTTTCTCTCTCCCACACCCCCCACTTGTGCTCTGTCTCAAATAAATACATAAATCTTCAAAAAAAATCCATAACTAAATACTAAAAACAGGAAACAAGTCCCTGTTTCCAAACGAGGTCATATTCTGAGTTTCCAGGTGGGCATGAATTGGGGGGGGAGCATCCTATCCAACCTGACACAGGGGGTGAGGTGGTTACACAATCACCATGAAAAGCAGCAAGGGGGTTAGCAGAGAACCCCAGCAGGGAACCCAGGCAGCATCCCCGGAAGCTTTCCCGGGGACCTCAAGAGGCACTAGGGTCCCAGGTGGTGAGTAGGAACTGACCAAGCAGGGATGCCTGGGGGGCTCAGTGGCTCAGAGCATCTGCCTTTGGCTCAGGGTGTGATCCCGGGGTCCTGGGATCAAGTCCCACACAGGCTCCCCATGGGGAGTCTGCTTCTCCCTCTGCCTATGTCTCAGCCTCTCTCTGCGTCTCTCATGAATAAATAAAAGCAAATCTTAAGAAAGAAAGAGGGAAGGAAAAAAAAAAAAGAAAGAGGGAAGGAAAGGAAGGAAGGAAGGAAGGAAGGAAGGAAGGAAGGAAGGAAGGAAGGAAGGAAGAAACTGATGCATCATTGGAAGTAGAAAGTGCCCCTGGAAGACGGAGGCCCATACGGGAGACCCAGACAGAGGCAACAAGTGAAGGTGGGGGGTGGGGGGTGGGGGTGGGGGTGGAGACGCGGGTTGAGTACCAATGTGGAGGAGGGGCTGGTCTTGGAAGCTGCTGTCCAGAGCTTGGTTTGCATCCCTAGGGCCACAAAATGCCACTGAAACATTGGAATGGAGGAGTGTTCTAGAACTTTCAGTTTGGCCAAGGTGAGGAGGACGGACTCGAGTGGGTGAGACCAGATGCAGGGACCCCGAGACTCTATCACCAGGGAAGCCCCAGGCTGGAGGCTACAAGTGGCTGAAGTACTGCAGTGATGCCCCACGTGGTGTCCCAACCAGCTAGCCGGACCGATCCCCACCCCACTGGACGGAGGCACAGGACACAGCACAGGTGGGAATCTGAGCTAGACCAGCAGCTGGACTGGCGTCAGCGTGAGATGCCTACCCAGCAGGCTAAACACTCATACATGTTCTCTTTCCGAGCGGGAAGGGGGCTTATGAACCTCCAGACCCGCTCGGATGCACAGGCCCTTCCCTGGATGGTGTGCCCTTCCATGGAGCAGTAAGTCCCATCCGCTCACAGACAAGTCCTCTTACCTTTGTGGGCCTCGCTGACTCAGTGGCTCTTCAAAGGTCATCTGCTCCCCTGAACTGGCCCCAGGCTGGGTTCCACGGCCTACCTTGCAGACTCCCAAAACTCCCTGATGCGGGCTCATGTGCTCAGTTGTAGTTCCTACTTTCCTTTTAACTCATCCCCTCACACAGATGTTAAGTACCAGAGGGATCTTGTTCACCTCCGTATTCCCAGCTCCTAGCACACACACCCATGCACACGCACACACATCCCTAATGTTATCAGATGGATGAATGGATGGATTTCTTCAAGATGCTGTACTAGTTTCAAACCGAATTAATCAATTAACTAAATCAGCACGGACCCATCAATTGGTCTTTAAGTGCTTTCCGCTGCCCTCTCCCGCAGGGAGCCAGACATCCACAGAGATGCTGGCTTGGCACCCTCAAGACTCACCTCATTCCTTCTGCAGCCATCTTATCAAGGTTGGCGGTGTCCTTCGTTTCTGCCCAGTTTGCTCCCAGGTCACCCCACCCCATGTCATCTGCCAAAATGATCACGAAATTTGGCTTCTGGCCTCTTGTTTCCCCACTGGGGCAAAAATCCACAAGGGGATAAAGGCATCCCAAGAAAGTCACCCCCAGGAACAGAACCTTCAGAAAAAGCCAGCCCATGGTGAGAAGGGGAGGGTAATAACTGTCTGGAGTGACGATGGGCCACAGCTAAAGATTTTTCCGGGAGCTTCCCCCTGTTTCCCTTTCAGGGCAGGGGTCCCTGGAGGGCAGGGGGTCCCTGGAGAGCAGTGGTGGAGTTTGCAAGAAGATACAGGTGGTGGTGGTCGTCGTGTTGGTGGTGGTGCCTGTAAGGATGGTCAGGCTACAGAAATGAGGCCCGCACCTGGAATCCTAATTCAGGAGAGTCAGGACACTTGCAACCTCGAATGTGGTTGCCCCACTGCAGCTCCGAGGGAGAGGACGGCGGTGTGCCGGCATCAGACAACGGTGACAACAAATGCTCTTTGGCCACTTCGTGAACAAGCCTTCTGTGCTCAGGGATGTTAGGGCTGGAGCATGAGCGGCGCATCTGTTCGGGACTCCAGCTGGAGAGTGCGGGATTAAGTTCTCACATCTGCAGAACACCTGGACGTTCTAGAAGCCGCAGTCAGCCTCGAATGAGTTTCTCAGCTCCAGATGGTTGAGGGCTTCATGTTTCTGTAAGGTTTCCTGAAAGAACAGAAATTGACAAGAAAACAGAGTTGAAACTGCCGGTGCAGCTGTGTTTTACTCAGTAGCTTAGGAAATAATCTCTTTCCCATGCCAACAGATGTTTTCCTTCTTAGTTAAATATGTAGCTGGCTCATCAGTTTCTCCACCTGAGGAATCGTGATGATAATAATATTTGCAATGGGCCTATAATCACAGGGTTGGGAGCGCCAGTAGGGATGAGGTCTCTCAACCCGCTCACTATATGGGTGAGGACACTGAGACCTCATGCCCTGGAAGGGGCAAGGGCCAGCATCCAACTCGGCAAAATCCCGGTTCTCCCCCCACTCCCACACCACCAGGCTTCTCTGATTCACAAGAAGTCCCCAAATGAATTGTGACCTTATCAAATCCATTGAAAATTCTAGAAGAAAGATTGAGACCTTTGTTACCAAGACATGATTCTAACAGTCATGCTGTCAATTAATATTTCTGTATAAAATTATTGATGGAAATTAATTTGAGAAAAAAAGAAACGTAAAGAAAATTAATGGTATAATCTAGGTGGAGGATATATGGGTACTTTGTGGTAGAACTCTTGACTTTGCTATCTGTTTGAAATTTTTCACAATAAATGTCAGAAAAACCCATTTCCAAAAAATGTTAATGGAAATTGTCCCTTTATATCTCAACAATGTAATTTTTAATAAAGTCTAAAGACATGCTCAACTAGGGCTTCTCACACTCGGATGTACATACAAATCAGCTACAGGTCTTATCAAATACACATTCAGTAGGCAAGGCTGGGGTAGTTCTAACTACCCTCACCTCCCAGGTGAGGCCTATATTACTAGCCCTTAAATCACACTTTGAGTACCAGGAGGCTTAGAAATAAAAACATCATGATTCTTGTCCAAGAAGAAAACTAACCTAACTGGAGATGCTTAACCTACTGGAGATGATGCAGCTTCAGTGGACAAGCCTGAAAGCAATAAATCAGTTGAATTTTGAAAAACAGGAATTGAAGGTAAGGCTTTTCAACAGCAGGTTGCAAGTGGGAACCACAGAAGAAAACCATATCATCCCTACTTCTCTTGAAAGCCCTAAATCTACAGGGTCAGTAAGGAGGCATAGACTTGAAATTCTGGACCAAAGAAAAACCTGTTGGATGCCCAAGCCATTAAGAGGATTAGAGGAGGACCAATTTGTAATGCATAAAGATGCTACTAGGGCTGGGATTATGATAGACATGATTCGAAGTTGTGTATCCCTGACCTTGAGGAAGGAACACAAAACTGACAGAGCCAGCCAGTCAACTCAACTGCCAACCCAAGTGAATGGGGGTGGTTGGAGGCATGTAAATTCTGCAAGACCCAGATAAACTCAAAAGGATGGGCAGATACATACTTAATCAAAATAAAAGAAAGTTCAAGTAAACAGTCATGGTCATCTGGAGGCCAATGAATCAATTGTTCAGAAATGCAAATTCCTCTGTTTTCCAAGAGGAGAGTTATTCTTTCAAACTCAATTAGATTCAACCAGTATTTGTTGATCTTGAGGCTCCAAAGACTTCTCCCTTTCTAGAAGAAGAAAGAGCCCTTGCACAAGGAGGGCGCCCAACAAACACTTGTTGACCTGCTGGTTGATTCCCAGCTTCATTCTACTGGCTTCCGACCATGAGCAACAATCATTGGAGGCTTTTCTTCTTAAAGCTACTTAGCTTGGAACTCTAGAGCGGCCTCATTCTTCGTCAATAATCCATTTTGGAATGACCCAACACGAAGGACTTCAGGGGGAAAAAATTCACTTAAGAAAAAAGCTAAAATGAAGGTGGGAACATAAACAGATTGTTTTTCTTAACGGTTCCATGATAAAACATTCCTTTGAGGATTTTCAAAGAGAATCATTAATACTTAAAATTTTCACTGAATGGAAATAAGCTAATTTAGCCAGTACACCCTTGCATTATCCTTCATGCCCATATCTCCAGGGAGATATTTAATCTTTCCCCATTTATTTTTTTTAACTACAGTGAAAAGGCAAACCAGATATTCAAAGAACGGACCCAAAGCCGCGGACTTTGATTAAGATCCAAGCTGATATTATGAAAAACAGGATGGCGGTTCCTCAACAAATTAAAAATAGACTGACCATATGATCTAGCAATTCCACTTCTGGGTATCTACCCAGAGAAATGAAATCAGTATCATGAAGAGATATCCACCCCTTGTGTTTACTGCAGCATTATTCACAATCGCCAAGGTATGGGAGCAATCTAGGTGTCCATGAATGGGTTCATAAAATAAAATAAGACAAATCAGAGAGGGAGACAAACCATGAGAGACTCTTAACCCTAGGAAACAAACTAAAGGTTGCTGGAGGGGAGAGGGGTAGGGGGACGGGGTAACTGGGTGACGGGCATTAAGGTGGGCATGTGATAGAATGAACACTGGGTTCTATGCAACTGATGAATTACTGAACTCTACCTCTGGAACTAATAACATACTGTTAAGTAATTGATTTTAAATAAAATTAAATTTAAAAAAAAAACGTGCTGCATATACAATATCTACACAATGGAATAGTATTTTGCCTTTAAAAAGAAGACTCGTGGAAAAGAAAGTGGTTGTCATTTGCAACAACCTGGGTAAACCTGGAAGACCTTATGCTGAGTGAAATAAGCCAGGCATGGAAAGACCAATAGTGCACGATCTCACTTATATGTGGAATCTGAAAAAACCAAGCACATCGAAGCAAAGGAGAGAGTGGTGGTTGCCAGCAGCTGGGGTGAGGGTGGAGGGATAAGTTGGGGTGATGTTGGTCAAAGAGCACAGACCTTCAGGGATGCAGGATGAGCAATTTGGGGGGATCTAAGGTACGGCATGGTGACTACAGTTAATGATATCACGTTGCACGCTTGAATTTGCTGAGAGAGTGGATGTTAAATGTCCTCACCACAAAAAATTTAAAACATGTGTAACTGGGTGAGGTGATGCATGTGCTGATGACATTGTGGACACTATTTCATACTGTCGATGTACATCAAAGCATCACACTAAACACAGTAAACACACCCAAGTGTTATTTGTCCATTACACCTCAGTGAAGCTGCTGGAAAAGTCTGTAAAAGATGCAGGCTGAGACTTTATGCTCAGTGCCTCAACTGAGGTTATCCTCCCAACTTTCTTTATGCATCACTCTGCTCCTCTCAGAAGAGAGAGTGGACAGGGAGCATGTTTGTGGGCTAAGGAAGAAAAAGGGGAATCTTTGGCAAGTAGAGCATCCCTACCTCCTTCCACTGGGCTGGAAGGAACTTGACCACCTAACTCAACCAACCCCACAAGGAAGGCCCATCTGCTCCAGCCAAGCAGGACAAACAGGGATACATCCCTGCTGAGCATGAGTATGAGCCACTGGCCTGTATCGATGCTCCTTGGGCAGCCCCAGAATGAACCTGGGTTGCCCATCAGCTTAGTGATGATTTGTGCTCTTCCCATGACCCCCATTGTAAAGCAAGGCTTGGAGGTCTGCTAAATTTTGGCCTCTCTTTCCATTCCGGGCTCGCTTCTGGGGAAGGGTGCTCATAAGCTGTGGAATGACCGATGGGCAGCTGTCGGCCAGAAGGGCTGAGAATGGAATGGAATGAGTCAACCTGAAGATGCGCTTTGCAGTGTCTGAATCCCAGGCCTGGAAGTCCATCACCTGACCTGGCTCCCCGAGGGCCTCCCTGCGGCCAAGCAGCCCGCTGGAGGGCCTTGGAAACAGCTGAAATAACAAGAAGGTTGGACAGACCTTTCTGGCAGAGGGCTCTGTTGGTTTTCCAGAGACAAAGCTTCTGATGAGCTGAGGCCAAAAAAGACAGCGGCACAGGGGGAGTGTGATCTCTGGCGGTGGATCACTGTTATTTTACCTGCCAAATCAGAGCGTGGTCATGTGCCCTCCAGGGCCCAGAGTCCCAGGGGGACCACCACGAGGGGCCTGGGTACCAGCTCCCCCGCATGTAGTCTGAACGGATGCCCCCACCACCCCGTGCCTTGTCATCCACCCAGCAAACGTGGACAGAGTGACCAGTCTCCGGCTGTGTGTACAGCAGTGAGCAGGGCACAAAAACCCTGCCCTCGTGCCGCTTACTTTCTGGGAGTGGATGGGAAGAAAGATGATGAGCAAAACGTCAGGGTGGGGAGAAAATTAAGGCAGGAAGCAGCTCATGAGATGCAAAGTAAAAGACTTCAGGGACAGCCTCATGGAGAAGGTCCTTCCAGAAGGTTCTGCAGGAGGAAGCAACGCAGCTAGGGGAAGTTGTGTGGGAAAGGAATGCCAGGCAGGGAATCCAGCGAGGCAAAGGGCTGGCACATGTGAGGAGCAGCAAAGAAGCCACTGTAAAAACAGTGGGGGGAGGAAGGGTGAGTTCCGACCTACATATACCAGAGTTCCTCCTCTGCTTTGCCACAGTGGCAGGCAAGAGAAGATGAGAAGTCAGGAGTCTGTGGCACCGGTGCAGGTGAGCCCAGGTGAGACACAGTGCAGAGGAAGCAGGCTCAGTGCCCGGCACTCAAAATTGAAGGAGGCGGCATTCCATCTTGGGGTCCACCTGCCCTCATGTGACTCTAAACAGTGAGCACATCCTTGAAGGTGTCCTCACCCAAATCCAGGTCCAAGTGGACAGGAGAATCCAGTTACCTTGAGAACCAAGACAAATTCAGGTTATTTAATGTCTATGTGTAATAAACATCCTTATGGGGGGAAAAAAAATCCTTGTGGTCCCTTCCTTTGCCCTGAGACCCTAACATGTCAGTTTAGGGCTGCCCCAACTCGGAAAGATCGTTTTCTTTGAGCATATCTAGGGGGGAGGGTCTCAGTCTTAGCTCAACAGAAGAGGCAAAGGCATTTTTTTTCTGTTTCTTTTTCTTTCAGTTTTAGGGACACGTAATTGACATCCAGCACTATATACGTTTAAGGTATACAACATAATGACATGACTTACATATATTGTGAGATGATCACCCAAATAAGTCTAGTGAACATCCATCATTTACAAGAAAAAGAGAGAGAGAGAAATGGGTTTTTTCCTCGTGATGAAAACGTTTAGGATCTACTCTCTTAGCAACTTTCAAATATACATTGCAACACTGCTAACTACAGTCATCACGGTGTACAGTAGATCCCCAACGCTTATATGTCTTGTCACTGGAGCAAGCCAGACCCTCTTGTTGGGAAGATTACTTCTGTGAAGCCAACAAGGCCAGGACACTCATCCACGTATGACATCCTGCCCAGCCAGCATTCGCTAGAACCACCTGTTGGAACTGTCACAGAAGGAAGCCATGTGGCAGGAGCCAATTTGGGAGAGCAAAGGTGGCATCATGCCATGCCTCTAAAAGCTCAGCAGCCCAGCAGAAATTATATCTGGGTCCTTGAACACATGTCAGAAGAACAGAGAAAGTTCTCTGCCCATCAGAGGATGGGGCTCTGAATGACATCCTTTCTCTAAAATTCTATCCTCCACTCGAGAAGAAATATCATAAGAAATGTGGTGGAGCAGAAAGGATTCAAGGTCAATTACCTGATTCCACTCCTTCATCCACTCCCTGTTTGCTAAGTTTTTAAGGACTTTTTTTTTTTTTTTAAGGACTTTTTACAAAGCAGTATTTACTTATCATTTATAATAAGTAAATTTTACGGAAGTTGTCAAACTTACAAAAGTTGAGAAACTCATGCGTCCCTAACCAGCATCAAGATTCAACAGCTATCCGCACACGGCCAGCCTGTTTTCATCTGTCTCCCCTTCTACTTCCCTTTCTCTGATCCTCCACAAGACACTGGATTATTTTGAAATAAACCTCAAATGTCACATAATTCCATCCGACATTATTTCTATATGTTTCTCTAAAAGATAAGAATTCTTTTAAAATATAACTGCAGCTCTCTTCGTAGCCACTTTTCAAAGTTAATGACAATTTGTTAGTATCATCAAATGAAATGAGTGTTTGAATTCTGCTGTCTCACCAATGTTTTATTTTTTTTCATTGTAAACATTTTTACAATTTTTTAAAAATTCTAATCAGGATCCACACAAAGTTCACCACGCATTTCATATGGTTCATGTGTCTTTTCTCTCTCTCTCTCTCTCTTTTTTAAGATTTTATTTATTTATTTATTCATGAGAGACACAGAGAGAGAGGCACAGACACAGGCAGAGGGGTAAGAGGTCTCCATGCAGGGAGCCCGATGTGCGACTCGATCCCAGGACCCCGGGATCACGACCTGAGCTGAAGGCAGATGCTCAACCACTGAGCCGCCCAGGCACCCATCTCTTCTCTTTTCATGTATAAGTTCCTCCTCTCTCTTCCCTGGAACATATTTGTAAATAAATTCGGTTGTTTGTCCCATAACATTTCTATTTTGGACTTGATTGCACCCATGGTGTGGTTTAAAATGTCCCCGAGCCCCCAATTCCCTGTTAACTGACTTGTAGATCTAATGGTGAGATCTGATCCAGGTTTGACTTTTTTTGGCAGGCCCACCTCCTACACCTGTCCTTCTCCCTGTCATGTTAAGATCGATCAGTGGTCCGTGTGGCAAACTTTCACTTTTCCCTGCATGAGAATTGGAAGCTTTCTACTAAATGCCACGTGCTATCTTTCCTATTTTTGCAGATTTATGATTTCCCAGGGTTTATTCCACCTCTATAATGAAACATGCGGGATTCTCTAATGAATGGAATATTCGTGTCCTCCCCAGATGTGTATGTTGAAGCCCTAACCACCATGTGATGGTATTGAGATGGGGCCTTTGGGGAGGGGATTGGGGCGGATGAAGTCGTGAGGGTGGGACACTCCCGATGGGACTAGTCCCTTTATAAGAAGAGACCGGAGGTACACTTGGGTAACTCAGTGATTGAGCGTCTGACTTCAGCTCAGGACATGGTCCTGGAGTTCCGGGATCGAGTCCCGCATCAAGATCCCCTGCATTAGGCCTGCTTCTCCCTCTGCCTCTCTCTGTGTCTCTCATGAACAAATAAATAAAAATCTTTAAAAGAAAAAAAAAGAAACTAGAGAGCTGGGTCTTTCTCTCTGACGGGTGACGGGTGAAGACACAGCAAGAAGGTGGCCTTCTGCAAGTCAGGAAAAGAGCCCTCTGCCAGGCACCAAATCAGCTGGCACCTTGATCTAAGCCTTCCCCGCCTCCAGAACTGCGACAAATACGGTTCTGTTGTGTAAGCCCCGCAGTGTGTGGTGTTTTGTTACGGCAGCCCGAGCCAACCAACACAGATTCCAGCTAAGCTCTAACCAAGAACCTCTGAGGCGGAGTTCAGGGCATAGGAAGTAAGGAGAGATCCAGTGAAGCAGTTACTGGGCAAATTTGCCTTTTGGAAATCGATTTGGGGGATGTGGTGACCTGTCTCCAGAAGAACGTGCACCCAGGATTCAGCATAGTCATTTCCTACCTGTGTGATTTTGGATACCTACCAAACAAACAAACAAACCCCCACCAAAACAAAACAGAAAAAATGAAAAACAAACTCTCTGCCTCAGTTTACCCACTTCCCTGAAAAACAAAGCCACAGTCAACTTCCTCCACCCCAAACACAACGCGAGGATGAAATAATCCAACACAAGTGTCTGCTGTCCATAAGTGTTCCGAAACATTGGCCACTGTTATCCCGCCCCTCTGTTGTGTTGAAACAGATGGTCACAAATATGAGAACGCTTTGAAAAAGTTCTAGAAAGCCCAAAGCATCACTAAAATTGATATGAAGCAAAACTATTCTGAGGGTCGATGGTGAAATCTCGACTCCCTGTAGCCATTGGCCGTCTTGGCCATAACCGTTTGCCAGCGTGTCCTCCTCGTAGATCCCGCAGCCATAAACACCAGGGTCGCAAATGGGCCAAAGAGAAAGAGAAGAGTCCTTCTGGTTTGTGTATTCAGAGCTCCAAACTGTAGTTCCTCGCCACACAGTCCCATGGTGGTCTGTGCGGTTTTGGCCAAACCTGAGCTAGGTCCTTGTGCCGGGGGAGACTCGGTGACAGTCGACATGGTCTTTGGAATACTCCACCTACCTGCCAGCAAATCTGGTTTTAGACAGTTTAACAGTAGGGGGTCAAACCGAGACGCAGAGTGGGTATGAAGGAAATCCCCCCTTGGATGCCAACGAAAAGTGGGAGTCACATGTTAATATCAGAAATACGAAAAAAACAAAAAAAAAAAAAAAAAAAAAGATTTGCCCCTGGCCCTGGGCTAGGTGCTCCAGCCAGAGAAGTCACAAGTCTAGGCTGTAAGGTGCATAAGGACAGGAATGTCTATGTGCTTTACGGGCTGCATAATCCTGGTACCCGGCCCAGAGGAAGTCCAATCAATATTTGCTGAATGAGGGACGCCTGGGTGGCTCAGCGGTTTAGCGCCTGCCTTCGACCCAGAGCGTGATCCTGGAGTCCCGGGATCGAGTCCCACAGCGGGCTCCCTGCGTGGAGCCTGCTTCTCCCTCTGCCTGCATCTCTGCCTCTCTCTCTCTCTGTCTCTCATGAATAAATAAATAAAATATTTTTAAAAATATGTTTGCTGAACAAATGCATCAAACATGATCAACGATGGCCAAGCCCGCTCTGTCCCGCCCAGAAAGCTCAGCTCAGCCTCATCATGTCCCTAACCTCAGATGGCCTTTGTGAGCTCCGCTTCCTCCCTCGTAAAAGTGCACCTGTGGAAATGCTGCTTTAGGTAATGATGACACGTGTGTCCTGTCTTGTGAACTAGACAGTAAACAGTCGGAGAGGAGGGACGGCGTTCTCTGGGGTGTGGTTTTGGGGCCTGGGAAACAACCACATTCATCAGGGCTCGTGAGTGGGCTGTGATGAGCAGAGATGGCCCAGATGGAAGAGCTATGGCTGTGGAAGGAAGGATGGACACTCCCTGCCTCCAGTTGCACCGCAGACTCCTACCAAGCATGTGGGCTCCCCCGAGGAGGCCAGAGCCCTCCACCAACCACGGCAGGACAGGGCCCCTCCTGGCCTCATGTCCATAGGGCAGCCTGGAGCAGACTTCCAGCTTCCAAGAACCATCCCCTGTCCCCCAGCCATCTGGAAATGAGCGGATGCACAGGTCCTAATGGGTTAAAATCGAAGCCTAACACTGTGTATTGTTCCAGGGAGCAGCAGGACAGGCTGTGCGTGTTTAGACAAGAAGGGGGGAGAGCCAGCATCTCCCTTTAGGCAAGAAACGTAGCAGGAGAGCAGGTTTTTATTCCTTGGCCTTGAGCAACATGGTGGGTGGAGCAACTCCAACAACCATCCAAAGAAAGCCTGATATAATCGGGGCAAAACCTAGTGGTCCCACACGCTTTCCAACACGGCCAATTAGACTTCGTGCCTGGCACCCGTGTCTTAAGCTTTTAACACGGCAAGTACTCACTCCTGAAAGCAATGTGATGAAGATCACTTTATTCTGATGATCCTGATTTTTCTTTTGTGGTGAGGATCTTTACAACAGGCTTCAGACGGTCTTTAGAGACCTCCTCGAGGTGACATTCTCTCTTTTTAAGTAGTAAGAGGATGGCAAAACCAGAGGAGCAGTGACTATCAAGACTGAGAAGGCTAAGAACAAATATCAGGGTTGACATCAAGTAAAACTCCCTCCAGAGTTAACGAGACATACCCAGTGATGCATCATCAACGCTGGGCTGAATGGTAACCAGGCATGATCGAGATCAGATCATCAGAGGCCATGGATGGGGAGGGGACCTTCTGGTTCCCAAACTCAGCACCTTTTGCTGTTCACTCCTTCCCCTCCTTGTCCCCCTTGCCAGTCCTTGTAAGGTCTTTCCTGGTTCTAGGTTTCTCTAGAGGCCTCAGCCCTCCAGCCAAGAGTTAAGGAACCTCATCATGATCCAGGCACATCACTAACCTGCTAAGCTCCTTACACATGGTAACTCAGTTAACCTAGCAACACAACGTTAAGCCCCCCACATGACAGCCCTATGCAGTATTTTTTTTAAGATTTATTTATTTATTTATTTATTTATTTATTTATTTATTTATTTATTTATGATAGAGAGAGAGAGAGTCAGAGACACAGGAGGAGAGAGAAGCAGGCTCCATGCCAGGAGCCCAACATGAGACTCGATCCCAGGACTCCAGGATCGTGCCCTGGGCCAAAGACAGGCGCTAAACCGCTGAGCCACCCAGGGATCCCCCCTAGGCAGTATTATTATCCCCCCTTTCACGGATGAGCTGACCGAGGTACACAGAGGTTCAGTAATTTGCTCAACTAGTCAAGAGCAGACCTGGGATTCAAGGTCTAGAGCCGATGCCCACGTGTGCTTTACATAGTACCTCTCAATTACACAGCCCCAAGCTGGCCTCGCGAGGCTCACTGTGGTGACTCTCAGGTTTGTTTTCTCACCCCAAGGAGAATTTATCCAAGAGGGTGGGGACCACAGCTTTCTTGTCCTACAGTGGCCTGCAGATTTTTTTGCTTGGGTATCCTCTAAAGACTTTGGAAAAAACAATAAACCCTCTCGGGGTCAGTCAGCACAGGCTGCTGTTAACAAAACGCCAGAGACTGGGTGACTTATACAATAGAAATCCATTTTCCAACAGTTCTAGTGGCTGGAAGCCTGGGATTGGAAGCCCAGCACGGTTGGGGGAGGGCTCTGTTTCTGGCTTGCAGACATCTGCCTTCTCACTGTGTCCCCCAAGGCTGTGTTCTTTTAAGGTCACTAATTCCATCCTTGGGGCCCCACCCTCATGGCCTCATCTAACCTAATCACTTCCCAGAGACTCATCTCCAAATACTATCACATTGGAGTTTGGGTTTCAATATCTGAATTTGGGGGCTGCTGGGGGCCCACATTCAGTCCATACCATGCAGTGTTTTTGTTTTTAAAATTTTATTTTTTTATTTTAGAGAGAGAGAGAGAGAGAGAGAGAGACAGAGAATGAGCGGCCGGGGGGGTGGCAGAGAAAGAAGGAGAAGCAGACTCCCCGCTGAGCAGGGAGCCCAATGTGGGGCTCAATCCCAGGACCCCAGGATTATGACTTGAGCCGAAAGTAGATGCTTAGCCAACTGAGCCACCCAGGCGCCCCCACCCTCATGCAGTTTTAAGTTATGTTCAATGTTTCATGTTAGCTGCAAAAGATATTGTTTCAATTGTATCTGTAAATGTTTGTTTTTTACTTTTACAGTAAATGGTTTTTACTTTTACAGTAAAACGATTTCATTTTTTTTTCAGTAAAACTATTTTAAACCACTCTTTCAAATGTATCCAGCGTAAGATAAACATCAGAGTAATAGAAAAACCATCATCACTCATTTAAAAATTACATGGGAACACTTCTCATTAGGTCAGAAATTTCCTATCGTTTCATTTTTCTCTTTTTCAAAACTGTATTTCCATTCTATCTCAATACGATATACTTGTATGTTCAAAATTATTTAATGAAAAAAATTACTTAATGATCCTAGGTCTCTGAACACAGATTTTGTGTACTAATTGAAATTTTGTTATTTACATCTCAAGGTCAAAAAAATCCCTTCTGGGTTGAATGATTATCACAATTATTACTATAAGTGATCATTTATCATCGAACAACATATGTGGTATATCTGGACAAGCTATTACTACTGCCATAGCATCTTTACAAGATGGACTGGGGGATGGGACATACTGACTTGAACAAAGAGGCCTCCCTGACACAGTATTTCAATGCTCCCCCCAGAGATGTTTTCAGCTGGAACAGTGCACCGTGGTGAGATCCTGGCTCTGGTTATGCTGGAGAAGCCAACCATGCAAGACTAACCCAGCGCTAGGCCTGCCCCACAGTGGGTTCTCAGACAAATTGGCTTTCGCAGAGAGCTCATGTTCTGAAACCCGACTGCCCTAAAACTATCTGTGCCTCAGGTCCCTTGGCAAATCTGCACAGACACACACACACACACACACACACACACACACACCCTGGGAGAATGCGTTCTCATTTGAAGCGTTCTGCCTTCCCTCAAACTGTTAAATGTGGGGGTTAGAGGAGGCTCCCCAACCCACAAGATAAGCCCAACACATCTACCTGGAATTTCTACACGGAAGTTTGTGGGTTTCTCTGCTGTCTGGAGAAGCAGATATTAACGTTTTCAAGCAATAATTTGCTTCAAATACACATGGTTCCCATTCCCCACCCTCACTCCCACCCCACCACCTGGCACAGGCCCTCAGGTGAGATAGTGGGTGGTGGTGCAGAAACAGGAAGGGGGGGTGAATGGGGGGGGGTGACCAACACCTCCTCATAGGAATCCCCTCAAATGCTGCCCCTCTTCATGGCTGCTCTGAAGACCCAGACCCTTAAAAGCAGGCTGCTCCTCTCTGAGGTCCACACAGGATTCTTTTCAGTCTACTTACCCAAGTTTAAGTTCTCACGGGCTGGTAAATGCAGTGAGCTTATTTGCAAGCCAGGGTCATATCTGCCTAGCAACCCAACATGAAGACTAGAAGGGCTATAAACGTAGACAGAGAACAGGCTGGCCAACTTTGCACAAAGGAATCTGTTCTCATGCAAATGACCCAAAGCAAGATGGCTAGAAAGAGAGAGCAGAGGGGATAGCCTCAGGAGCCAATTTATTTCCCCAGAAGATGTTGAGGGACTTTTAAGGGCATCATCACAGCCTTGCCCACTGTAAATGAAGCACCGGAGGGGCTCTGCTGCCACTGGGCTTATGGCAGACACAAGAGAAGATGCTAAAAGGGGAGCTGAACCCTAAACTTCAAATCCTGATTTTTCTGGTTCTGTCGTCCAGACTCCAAGGGTTCTTTTGTTCGCATTTAGAACTAAACAGAGTTAGTTTTGTTTGGGGGGGTTTTGATTAGCATGGTAATGCAGTGCTTTCCCTCTCTTTGCTTTCTCGGGAGGAGTGAAAAAAGCAGGGGTTTTCACGCTTGGTCTCACTAGGAAAGGGACCAAGGTGGAGCCAGCCTCTAACCAGGGCGAGCAAAAGTCACTGGCTTGTGGCTGGCAAGACCGGAGAGAGACTGGGTTTCCAACCTCCTCTCTGTTCCCCAAATGCAGGTGACAGATGTCATCTTTGGATGAGGTTCTGCAGCAAAAAGGGCCAGGGTGTGTCTATAAAAGTTGTGAAACCTTGGGTGAATCCCTCTGGTGCTCTGTGCCTCGACAACTCTCATCTGTAAAATGGGGATAGTGTCAACGGCAGAATGTTACCCCTGCAGAATGAGGTTAAAGTTAGATCACATGGGGACACCTGGGTGGCTCAGTGGCTGAGCATCTGCCTTTGGCTCAGGTCATGATCCCAGAGCCCTGGGATTGAGTCCCACATACGGCTCCCCAAAGGGAGCCTGCTTCTCCCTCTACCTCTGTCTGCCTCTGTGTGTCTCAAATAAATAAATAAATAAATAAATAAATAAATAAATAAATAAAATATTAAAAAAATAAAAGATCACATGTATGTATGGCATTTAATACAGTGTTGGAAAAAAAGAAAACATGCAAAAAAATCAATAAAAGGACTAATATTAAAATAATAGCAATTTAGTATTCGTGTGATGATCATTGCAGTAATGCCTCCCCAGAGAACTGTGCTTTCACTCTGGTCAAATACTCAGATGTGACTTTCTCAATTATTCATTCACACCTAGAGCTTTGGGCATGATTTGCCTAATGTTTTAAATCAAGAATCTGAAGCACCAGGAACTTCCCAGACTTGATTTGAATCGCTTAGTTATAAGTAATGGGCTACACCCATAGGTTCCCAACACCCAATACAGTAGATACTGTGCCATAAATATGACAATTCCATACTAAGAGCAGTGGCAGGTCCTAACGCACGGCAAGATCCTAAATGTCCAAGATTACACTTCGAGTCAGTCCAGTTTTAGCAATGCTGTCATTTCAGTGATTCGAGTCATTTTTTAAACATCATCACGTCTGGATTGTTTCAAAAACAACTCGAAAAAAAAGAATCTTTTGCGGGGCTGGAGGGGTGTTGGAGTCAGCAATCGGTATGGTAAGCCATAAATAATAGCAACAATAAGGGCTAATGGGCACCTGGGACTCCCCGCATGCCAGTCACTTTGATCTGCACTTTACAGGCATCATAAAGCCTTCGATTCTGAGGATACCACCTCTGACCCCATTTTATGGATTTGGACAGTGACGCTCCCAAGAAGTGAAGGTGTTCCCGCAAGGTTGCAAAGCTCATCAGCTGCCCCCTGGCTGCACGGTACTGGCCGCCAACAGGGGACTTCCCACGGAGACACCTGCTCCCCACCTAGCCCACGCCACAGCTCGTAAGAGCACAGAGCAACGTTTAAGGGAGAGAAAGCAGGCAGCGACTGCAAAGGGATTTTTATTAAAACTCAAATCCCCGACTCCTCCCGATGGCGACCCCGCGCGCGCGCGCGCGCTCCCAAAGTAGGCTCCCTGGAGTTTCTGACATCAGAACCACTTTCTCCAACCCCAATGGAGGCAGCAACCCGCACCCCAGTCGGCGGGGACACGCGGAGAACAAGGCCCTTGCTTCCGAGCAGGTGTCCACTTGGCCCCGGGAAGGTGAGGTGGAGACCGGGAAGCCCGGTCTGCGCCCCCGCGGGCTCGGGGATGCCCGGGACACGACACACTGCTTTGTCCCCGTGACTAGATCGTAACCGGCTTCCCGGGCGTCGTCTGCGGAGTTCACAGTGACCTTGGGGTCGCGGCTGTCGGGATGGGGGGGCACGAAGGCGTCCCGGCCCCTCCGGCCCCGGGGCTCTCCGCGGACCGCGCGGCCGTGCACCTGTGCGCGCGTCGCCAGCCGCCGGGGAGGGAGGATGCGCGCGCCCCGAGCGCCGATGCTGACTCAGCCCGCGGCTCCCATCCCTGCCGCGCGGCGCGGATGCCGGTGCCGGTGCCGCCGCCGCCGCCGCCGCGGGGAGAGCAAGGCTCCCGGGGCAGCCCCGCCGCTGGCTGGCTGTCCGGGGCTCGCTGCGGCACCCCCTCCCCCGCACCCCCCACGGGGGAACCAGGCGCCAGTTGACGAAACGGGGGGAAGTGGGCGCAGGAGGAGGAACTCGGGGTTCGCGGCGCCGCGCGCGCAGCTCACACCCAAACTGGCAGGAACCTGTTCTGCCCGGGGCGGGCGCCGAGCTGCGCCCCGGCGCGCCCCCCCTCCCCATCGCCCAGTCCTGCCCCCGCGCGGGGGGCGCCGCGGGAAGGGAGGCGGCCCCGGGGCCCCGCGCGCCCGGCCGGGGGGGGGTGCTGGGGGAGAGGTGCCGCCGCTCGAGCACGCCCGCGCTCCCCGCCCGCGGCGCAGCAGGGCGCCGGGGTCCCGCGGGGCAGGGCGCGCGAAAGGAAGGCCGCGCCCGCCGGGGGGGGGGGGGGGGGGGGCGCGTGCCAGGGACCCCGGCGGCGGCGCGGGGGGCGGGGGCGGGGAAGGGCCCGGGCGGCGACGCCGTTACCTTCCGTGACCCCCGGCCCGGGCCCCGGGCGGACGCGCGCCTGGCGCGGCCCCGGTCCACGTGGGCCGGCGCGCGCGCGCCAGGCCGGCCCCCTCCTTGGCGGCGCTCGGCGCTCGCAGCACATGGTCGGCGGCGGCGCGCCCCCGAGGCCGGCGGAGACCGGCTGCAGCCGGTATAGGATAAGGGATAGGCAGCGGCGCGGGGCCGGGGCGCGGGCAGCGGCGCGCAGGGCCCGGGCGCAGGCGGCGGGGTGGGGGGCGGGGGGAGGGTGTGGCCGGGGTGCCCGAGGCGCGGCCGCGGGTGGGGGGCCGGGGCCGGGGCGCTGCGGGCCGGGCGCCCGGTGCTCCGCCGCCGGGGCCCGTCTGCCGGAGGCTCGAGCCCACGCCCTAAGGGGTTAAACCTTTCTCATGTTCCCGAGCGGCTTATAAGGAGGGGGAGGCCAAGCCTCCGCCTTATTGGGAGCCTTTTGGGGTTTATTCTCTTCCCTTCTAACTTGGTGAGTTGGTTTTATTATTTTACATGTTTAAAAGTTTGTGGGGTGTGGGGTTGTTTGTTTTTTTTTTTTTTATAAATCGGTGCGGGGAGCTTTATCTTATTTATTTATGGGGGGGCGGAGGTGGCGGGCGGGAGAGGCGGGAGGAGACCACTGCGCAGCCGAACATTTTGGAGAGGTTATGCTGAAAAAATATTCTGACAGTTGGGAATGCCCAGGGCCACCGGGAGGACGCGCCCTCGCCAGTGGGCAGCCGAGAGTGGGTCGCCCCGTGGCCCCGGCGGTCGGGGGTCCCGGACCTCGCTGGAGGCGGGCTCCGGCCGCAGTGGCCGCTCGCTCCGGGCTGGGGGCTTCAGGTCACCGGGCGAGCGAGCCGGGGGCGGGGGGGGGGCGCCCGGATGAGCCCTGCGTGGATTTTCCGCATGAAGTTGCCTGCGCGTCACCAGAGCGAAATGTCAGAGGTACCTTCCAGGCTGGCGCGCGCGCAGGGCGGCCACTGAGGCAGCGCGAGGGCGAGTGGGAATCCCTGGGTCCCCCCGGCACCCCCTGTCCCCCGCCCGCAGCCGGCACGCGCGCCCGGGGCAGCGCGCCTGACCCCGCAGGGCAGGGCGGGTCGCACACCTGGACCGCGGAGCTGTCAGCGCCTGACGCTGGTCCCGCTCAACTTCCAAGGCTCCGGCGGGGGCTGCCAACCGCAGGAAAGCGCCCGGGTGGCCCAGCCGGGCCGTAGTGGCGGACGATGATTTTGCAGAGGAAATGGGTTCTTTCCTTCAGGGCATATATATATATATTTTTTTCCTTTCCGTTTTTTTTTTTTTTTTTAATTAAACCCCCACCCTCCCCCAGCAGACAGGTGACCGATAGAAGTTTGTTTAGGTGGCACGGAGAATGTCACCCAACGCGGGGGGCGTTAGTGTTAGAAAAAAGCTCCCCGGAGGCAAGCCGGGAAGAGCATTATTACAAGTTGACCACCTGGAAGCTGGTTTTGTTTGCACAGTGAGACACTCCAGCTCCTTCTTGAAGGAGATGGTATCTACACCACCACCACCACCACCCCACCCCCCGGGGAAGGAGGTTTCTCGGTTATCTTACTGTTTTGCAAATCATAGGAAGATGAGTGTCTTGCCTACAAAAAGAAAAAAAAAAAAAAAAGAAAAACAACTACCAAGTGTGCTTATGCTGAAATTTCTAAGGGATGCATCTTCCCATGTCCCAAGCACCATTACGCGGCATTTTTGGGGTGGGCGATACATCCTGCCCCAGGGATAAAGAAATACCTCTCCTCCGAATTAAGGGAAGGGTGGCCAAGATAGAGAGTTCCAGTACGTAAATAAACAATGCAGCCAAGTGGAAAAGCTCCTTCTGTCTTAATGAGTACCACTAACTGTGAGTTTTCCTTCTGTGGTTTCCAAAAATGGACTTTCCTCAGTGGAACTCCTGAGGAGGACACTTAAACTAGGGGTTCAGGTTTCAACATCGTGATCTTGTAAAATGGGTGAATCGGTTGTATCCAGTGATTCAGAGCTGCTGAGGGGGGACTTCAGGTTAGGTTTGGGACTTCTGTAGTAGAGAATTCAAATGAACTTCACCTAAATACAGACTGGTTTGGACAACTGGGGCTGGAAACAACTTGTCGAAAGCTGTTCTCCAGGCTACGCCTTTCAGAAGAACAGAGACTGGCAGTGCGTTTGCCGAGAGGCTTGGCTTATCCCAGCACTCACCACCATTTCCATCCAAAGCCTGCATTTTGAACTTTGCTCTGAACAGAGTCTGATGCTCTATGATAATCCAATAGCTTGCATTCTTGATACCCCCCAGATCACACCTTTTCCTCCAAAAATCGACTCCCGGAGAAATTCCTAGGTATAGCAGATTTCCACGCTTTGGCACAATCCTCATTTATTTAAGGGTAAGACAACCACATACTCACAGGAAATACTCCAAACTGCCCAGTGTATTTTGTCACTGTATTTCCTTTGGAAAGCCATGAGGGTAGAAGGTGGGTTGGCTGCCAGGAACCCCACCCCTGTCCCCACCCCCCGCTGTCATAGAATTTTACAGTTGGGAGAGACCCTCAAGTACGCTGTGTCTAATCCCTACCTTACAGATGATGAAATTTAGGGATTAAGTGATTTTCCCAAGATTGTGCAGCCAGTTAATAGTAAACAGACATTCAACAAAGAAAGCCCGAGGGGGGTTTCAAGACAACCAACCCATGGGCTTTGTGTCAAAGGGCTCAAGAGTTAAGAAGGATGAAAAGTCTAACTCTGAGCAGGTCAGGCTAAAAGCTGTGCTAAAACTGGAGATTCCTAGGGCAGGCAGAGATCGGAGATCATGAGCAAAACTCTTTTTACCTGCTGACAGCACAAAATCAAGGAGCAAAGTGATTCGGCCACTCAGCATGATTCACCAGTTAGACCCCCACGTGGGAAACCAATTTCCCTTTCCATACATAAGCTAAGTTCACATCACCGTAAAACCGAAACAGACCGTATTTCATATTCTGGAACCCATAGAGGCTTCAGAGTCACTGAGTTCAAAATTCAGGCCTTTGTTTCTAGCTTTGTGGAGGTGGACTTTTTAAAAGCCAGTTGGCCTGCAGAATGAATAGACATAAGAAAAAGGAGAAGAAAAAAAATAAAAATTAAAATTAAAAAAAAAAAGAAAAAGGAGAAGAGTCCAGGGAGGGAATTCCATTCTGCAAGCAGAGACTTCCTTACTTGCTTTTTAGAAGCATAGGGCAGGGCCCTGCTTCTAAAAGAAGACCCCGAGACCTCTACTTTGTATAGGGAGCTTTTATTGAGCACATACTATGTGCCAAATGCCCCGCTGGGCACTGGGTCTAGAAAGAGCTGCCGACTGCCCTTTAAGGTGCCTGCCCTATACGTGATCCTACGTGCAAAACACAGATGTCATCCAGTGTGTTTTAGAAACCAAGTTATTCTATGATTATTTTATATTGTGGTCTTGTCTTCAAAGCTGAATATAATAGGATGTGCGATGCTTTAAGGTGATAGAGGCATAACGTTTGGAGGAGGAGTGGGTTTGGGCGTGTCATTGTCCCTTTATGATGTTCCCAGTAATGATCATACGAAAGCTGTTGTCATCCAAAAACCTACCATGTAGGTGAACGTTCTACTTGGATCTTGCTTTAGGAGAGTAGCACAGACGTAAAGCAAAATTAAAAAAAGAAAAGAAAAGAAAAGAAAGAAAAGGAAAACACCCGGAGGGAGCTCAGAAAGTACCCAGGGAGCAGTCAAGTCTGCCATCTAACCACCTGCTGGAGATCAGATCTAAGCAGGGTCCAACTACTTATCACTCACATTTGCAAGAACCATCTAGCATTTGCACTTTTCCTGCTTGTGCTCGGGTTCCCTGGGCTACCCAGGTTTGGCCTACTGAATAAGAAAGTATGAACCGCTAACTTAGAATGAGACCTTAAAAGATCCTCCAGGCCAACCTCATTTGACTTAACAAGGATCCCAGGCCCAGAGGGTGCAGTTGACTTGCTCAAAGTCACAGAGTACAGTGGTGATAACAGTTTATAGAACTCTTTACACACAGAGGGCAAGAGAGTTTTTGTCCCTGAAAGGCATTCCTCACAATCTCTACCAGAGCCTTCAACATGCTGTCCCGTAGACTGAGGGCAGGGCCCCGGGAGGCAGGAGATCTGATTCTGGACCACTTAGGTCGAGTGCCTTCTCTTGGGTTTAGTTACACCCCCCCCCCCTTCAAAAAGCATGTAAAATTTTACGATGAGATGGACAAATGAGCTCCAAATCCCCTTTCCACGTTAACATCTGATCATTATAACACCACTCCCGGCTACTGGTTGATGGGAACTCCGCCTGTTACACAGGTCCAAACCGCAAATCATGACAGGCAAAGAAAGGGTGAGACAGGGACCCATCACCAGAACCTTCTAACGATAGGGTAATCCCCGCTTCATACAAAAATTGCAATCCTGTCCTAAATGCAGTCCTATGAAAAGGTTCTGTCTCTTGATCCCATAGTGGTTTTAGGCTAGGGAGATATTTCAGTCTGTCTCTTTGGGACCTTGATCAATTTTATCCCAATGTGTTCTTATTCAGGTTGGGCCTGAGCCCCAAAGTCATACGGGCACCCTTCTGGGTTAGAACAGTTGTGCCAATAGGTCGCTGGGCTTGGTTGCCACTTAGTCTAACTGCTTGTCAAACCTGCTGAGCTCTGGAAGGTCATGGCAGATGGTTTTACTCTGCGTTTCAGGCTTAGGATTCCTGTCATTACCATCCACAAAGATTTAAGTCCATAGAGCAGACCACCACTCTGTGTCTCACTGTAGTAACCTTGGGGGCCTGGCATGGGGCCTGGCCCCTCATAGATACTTTGCTGAAAAATTCAACACAGACTGTATGCAGGGTCTGGAAGAAGGAAGGGAGAAGAAGGTACAAAGAGAGAAAGGCCCTAGGATTTGTTTTCCTTGAGCAAGTAAGATAAACACAAGTAAACCATACCCCATAACTAAGGGATACCTGTCACAGGAAGGGAGCCCCGTAGGTTAAGTGGGTCAGGAAGCATTATGGAGGGACGCCGGGGTGGCTCAGTGGTTGAGTGTCTGCCTTTGGCTCAGGATGTGATCCCGGGATCGGGGATCGCGTCCTACATCAGGCCCCCTGCATGGAGCCTGCTTCTCCCTCTGCCTGTGTTGCTGCCTCTCTCTCTCTCTCTCTTTCTCTCTCTCTCTCTCGGTCTCTCATGAATAAATTAATAAAATCTTAAAAAAAAAAAAAAAAGGAAGCATTATGGAAGCAGGAAGATTTGATGGAGCAAGGCCTGACAGGTGCCAACCCCTTGGAGGGGTGGGGGAGGGTGTGGCCCCAGACAAGGTGGTTAGAGACGGGAGGGCAAGGAGGAGTCCGTTTGGACCACGGCCTGAGTCGAGTCTTAGAACTGGAAGCCAGAAGGCTACAAGGATAGGGTGGGGTCCCACTACGAAGGCATTGAAAGCCAGGCTAATCCGAGGGTTTTACGTATCCTTCAGAAAGAGGAAAGCCACTGAAAAGGACTGAGCAGAAAAATGTCATAACAGTGCAGCATTTCAAAGAGATTAATCGTACCGGATGCATGGAGCCAGTTAGGCTAGTAAAGGAGTCTAGGGCTCCCCAAGGAAAAGCCCAAACTAATAGCCTGGTAGGGGAATGAACTGAAAGGGGTGAAGCTAAGGACCGAAGCTTTGGGCTCACACCACTTTCCCCCACCCTCCCCCCATACCTCTCCCTAGGGATAAACACACAATACTAGATAGACCCTATTACTGGGAAGTACTTTTATTTTTATTTTATTTTACTTTATTTTATGTCTTCTAGATCTCAAGCCAGGCACTGTTTCACTCCTCTGCCCCAGCAGCCCTCCTCCTGGGAGTGAATTTTGAAAGCCTAATGAAGGAAGGGTGTTGTGAAAACCTCATTGGAGGGAGGGCTCCCGCCTTCCACCTTAAATCAGCTGCTTTCCATGTTGGGGAATACTGATGGCAAAACTGTTCTGTTGATGCTCAGCCTACATCTCGAGGCATTTTGCTGGCCTTCCCTCCCACCCCCTTTGCAAGTGCTCTCAGGACAGACACACTGACGCACATCAAAATGCAGAGGTCTTTGCTGCAGAGAACATAAGCTTTTTTAAGCATCTTATGCCCTATTTCATTCAATCAAATATTTAACAGTTAAGGACAGAAAGTGAATGCACTGTCCTTTTAGAGACCCAGCTACCGTGGGAACGGCGCCATCGATAGGATGAACGCTACTAAGTTGGGTCAGATTTGCTGCTTTTTAAGATTTATGGAGTAAACTCAAAATATTAGATCCTAATCCCCAAACTTGGCAAGTCTACTGGAGAGATGAGGTGGTGTCCTCTTATTTGCCCTGCGTTATCAGTGAAACCTGCCTCAGTACTTGAACACAACAAGTTATGGCCAGGAAAAGACACCCACACATCCTGAAAATTCACATGTATACAACTGTATGGTTGGAGAGAAATTTTTTTTACCCCATTTATTTGAGAGAGAGAGAGAGAGAGCATGGGGTGGGAGGAGAGGCAGATGGAGAGGGAGAGCATGCCCACAGGGCTCGATCCCAGGACCCTGGGATCATGACCTGAGCCAAAGGGAGACACTTAACCGACTGAGCCACCCAGGCACCTGGTTGGAGAGAATTCTTAAATTCAAGTGTTCCAAGACCATGGATTCATGTATTATTTTAGATATTATTGGGAAGATTCAAGTTCACCCATCCTCCCTCTGGTGTTAAATACAGCATTTCGCCTTACTAGTGGTGTTACAGGCACAGGTCTGTTTGTTCTGATGTTTGTTGCAAGTTCAAATGGAAAAGTATATTGAGGTCAGGGCTAACTTGGTTACGCTAACTGGCTGCCGGGGCCCTGCACGCCTTAGTGCTTTATTTGGTCAATGTATTCAAGGGTATGTGTCAGTTGCTAATACAGCAAGTGGTGGTCAACTGCGAGGAACTTACTCCTGCTAAACAAATTCCCAGAAGACAAGAGTTCTCACATTTATATGTATATATATTTAACATATACGTGTTATATATATTATTTACAGCTACATTCTCCTGGGACACCAGATCCTAATCAGAATATTGCTGACTGAGCGGGAAATGTGATCAATGATCTTGAATGGCCAGTAGCATCAAGTAGAGATGCATGGCATGTCTGAAGGCACACTTCTCCCACAGAAGGTGCTAGATGGAATGTCAATGTCTGCCTCGTAGCCTCCCAGTGTCTAGGCTTCATTTCTGATCAACCCTCCTCATGATCAGCTCAGGTCTCCTTTAACTGGCTTGTCTTCAAGTTCAAGATCAACATCAATACTTGGGTCTGGTGGCCATTCTGTGTCCTTCAGCGTGTTTCCACCTATGCCATTCTGATTCCTTTTGTTTTTTTCCCATTTATTGTCACAGCTAAGAAGTCTTACTTCCAAATTCTTTGGGGGGTTCCATATACAACACAGATCTCCAGAACCAAAGAATTTGGAAGTAACACTTCCCAGCTGTGACAAATATGTAATCGCTAGCCAAAGACTTTATAATAACTGCACATTATTTAAATATTGATCAGCCTAAGAGATGTGGTCAGTAGTTCTTGTTATGTTTGCTAAAGAGTAGCAAAACCATCACCCCTTGGGCTATTGCTGGTCTGAATTTTTTTTTCACTTTTTATTTCAGATTAAGAATGACCCAAAAGACATCACAGCTTTGTTCCAGAGCCAATGTTTATACTCAAGTGCCTGATGGAGGATGGGGCTGGGTGGTAGCTGTGTCTTTTTTCTTCGTTGAAGTCTTTACCTACGGCATCATCAAGTCATTTGGCGTCTTCTTTAATGACTTAATGGACAGTTTCGATGAATCTAATAGCAGGATTTCGTGGGTCATATCAATATGTGTATTTGTCTTAACATTTACAGGTCAGTACCTCTTTCTGTTTAAACAACATGTAAGCATGTGCCACTTTCCCTTGGCTTAACTACACAATGGTACCCACCATGTTTGCGATGCATTTCCTTATATGACTCTTTCTAGTCTCAAATAAGTAATATGGTTTTCGGGGTTTGACAAGAAATAAGAGGTACCAAAGGAAAAGGCTTTATCTGCCATCCTTGATGGCCTTCAGTGTGTACACACATGCATTAAACACAAACTGTATGCACACTCTTAGGACACAATAGATGACTCTGAGACCAGCACTAAACCCCCATCCTGTAGAGTCACTTTCTGAAGAAGCAACCGCAAAAGCACTTGACGTTCTAGGACCTGGTCTCCTAAACGCATTTGGCAAACAGGCTAGGAACTTGTAAATGTAGATCCATATAGAACAAGGGGATGTGGAAACAGGATATAATGTAAGGTTACACATCTCATCCAGGAGGGACACTCTGAATTCCAGACTCCTGCTTCCCTCAAGGGTTTTATTGGCTAACCAGGTGCAGGACCCCCACATCCAGCAGCATTGGAGAAAGTGGGATTTGAGTACAACTTTCAACATGCTGATTCTCATTGGGTCCCAAATGGGCCTGATTCTCACAACGGCCCATCCGTCTGCCAGGAGCACACCAAGGGCTTCCAGAAAACACAACTACTGAACTCACCTCGGAAACTTAATAGGGTTGACCTTACACTTCACTGACTTTACCCTAATAGCCTCCCAATGGAACTCCTGCCTCTAAAATTTGCTTTCTTCAACTATAGTTTTCAGCCATATACTGTCTTACAGAGGCAGCTCCCCTGTTCTTTCCTATCGAGCACCAAACTTCACTTACTACTCCTGGCACTCTCTCCTGCAAGCTTCACAGAAGAGTTCCTAGTCCCAGTTTAACTGAGTATTAAGATACTTAATTGTTTAATTGTGCAAAGTTTACTTTCTTGGAGAGATAATTACTTTTTTAAAAGATTTTATTTATTTATTCATGAGAGACACACAGAGACAGAGAGGCAGAGACAAAGGCAGAGGGAGAAGCAGGCTCCACGCAGGGAGCCCAACGTGGGACTCGATCCTGGGTCTCCAGGATCACACCCTGGGCTGAAGGCGGCGCTAAACTGCTGAGCCACCAGGGCTGCCCTTGGAGAGATAATTAGAACGAAAAGTTTACCTTTGATAATCTAAATAAAAAGAAACTGCCAAAGCTTCGCTTTGAGCTCTTTTATAACCAAAAACAACAATACAGTCAACAAGAAATTTCCAGTTAATACTATTATAACACCAGAAGGCAGTTCTCTTAAATGCTATTATTATAATAATTAATGCTTGGAGCCAACATACTACCTAAAACTGATGACAGTGGTTTCATTATGAGCAATATTCAATATTGGCTTATAGTCTACTAACGTAAGAGTCATATATGCACCAAAGCCAACAAAATTTAGTCCTTTTTTTCCCTCCTCTATCAAGTATGTTCTATGTTATTCTTTTACTCAGTTCTCAAGGGTTTCTTCATCTCAGTACATTCAAGTCAGAATCAGGGTCAGCCTGAATAACATATCACTAGGAAACTAATTTGTCAGATTTACATGGTCTGCAGGATATGGAATATAGAAGCTAAAGGGATGATCATTCATCAGCCACTCTGAATTGTCCTTCGGCTCTCCTCCTTTTGGAGTGTTCAACAGAGAATTCACTGTACTTTCATAAGATTTTCAGAAAAGCCAAATGTAAATGAGCTAGAAAAGAGCCTAAAGGGGATCCCTGGGTGGCTCAGCAGTTTAGCGCCTGCCTTCAGCCCAGGGCATGATCCTGGAGTCCTGAGATCGAGTCCCGCATCGGGCTCCCTGCATGGAACCTGCTTCTCCCTCTGCCTGTGTCTCTGCCTCTCTCTCTCTCTCTCTCTCTCTGTCTCTCATGAATAAATAAATAAAATCAAAAAGAAAAGAACCTAAATGGAGCTTTTTTTTAAAAAAAATAAAGAATCCAAAGCAGTGACTATAGAAAAAGTAAATGGTTCAAGCCATCATGAGAAAACCCATTTTTATGACAGTAACATACATTAAATGCATATCTAACTTTATAGGTGCTCATGGTGAGTTTATATTGCTTTCATCTAAAAATATCACTGTAAGTTTTATACTGTTATTCTGGCTTTCTCTGTAAGAAGCCCAAAGAACATACTATCCAGTTGAACAAATAGAACCATTGTGTAAAATGCATTATATATTGCACGTCAACTCTCCATGTGCAAGACTTAAAAAAAAGGAATCTTTTTTTTTTAAGATTTTATTTATTTGCGAGAGAGAGCACAGACAAGAGAGCATGGGGAGGGGGGCAGGCAGAGAAAGAGGGAGAAGAAGACTTCCAGCTGAGCAGGGATCCCCACATGGAGGTCAGGGGCTCTACCCCAGGACCCTGGGGCATAACCTGAGCCAAAGGCAGATGCTTAACCGACTGAGCCACACAGGTGCCCCAAAAAGAGAAACTTTAAGAAAGCTAACGCTTATGTCTTTGGAGTTAAAATATCACATTATGGAGGTGCCTGGGTGGCTTGGTCCGTAGAGCATCTGATTCTTGATTTCGGCTCAGGTCTTGATCTTGGGGTGAGATCGAGCCCTGCATCAGGCTCCATGATCAGTGTGGAGCCTGCTTGAGATTCTCTCTCCCTCTCCCTCCATCCTTCCTCCTGCTTGCTCTCTCTCTTTCTAAAAAATAAAATCTTAAAAAAAAATAAAACTAAAATGTCACATTTTGGTCCGTCACTGCAGCTCCCCTGTCTGCTGTCCTGAGCACTCGTTTCGGACACCGTCTGGTGGTGGTGGCTGGGGGCCTGCTTGTCAGCACGGGAATGGTGATGGCCTCCTTCTCCCGGGAGCTGTACCACATGTACATCTCAATTGGCATCATATCCGGTAAGTGTTGCTCCTGGGCTCGAAAAGTTCTCCAAATACTCAATCTGAAGAACAAGGAAGGGGTATGGGGCATGAGGGGGTCCAACCCAAAAAGTACTTCTGTCTCCCTTTCTCTTTTTTCCCTTTGAAATGACTAGTGTCCCAGATGGATGGTTCTGAACTGGGCTGGATGGACTCCAAGGGAATCAGGGCCTGAGAGTTTTTGATGGGTTTTTAAAAAAATATTGACCAACAAGAAAGATAACTTCTCTTTTTCATGAGCTTGCAGCCAAAAGACATCATTTTCACAAAGTAAGATGTGAGTTTCTTTAGCAGGTATTCCCACAGTGGGAGTCCGGGGCTTCTGGGCTGTCAGGGAGAGGGCAGCGAGCGCACTGGGTGTCATCCCAGGGGTCTGAGATACCTTTTTCCTTTTAAAAGAAGTCCACTCATTACAGATGATACATGTATTTAGTGAAGATTTGTACTTTTGATGCACTTATCAAAGGTCATTTATTTCCAAAGTCTTATAGAAAAACTATATTCAACAGTAGCCTATTGTGAATTATATCAATTTTGATGCAGAAAAATAGGGGGAAAAAACAGAAAGCAGTTATACTCCTAGCATCCCCAAAACAATGGTTACAGCTTCTCTAGACCTCTAATGAAACCTATTTTTATTCTATTATTTTTTACTACAGCACCTTTTTCCAGAATGAAATTCTTGGCTCCCAGAACTTATGATTTAAAAAATAAACACCCCTCCCCTACTGAATAGTTTATAATGGCAGCTTCTATTTCCCCTTTTGCCCAGGAATTATTTAGGAAACACATTGTTTGGATTTCTAAGAGATTAGATTGTCTGGTTGTTAACTTTTTCAGTATTATTTTCAAATTGTCATGCACTGACTTGTTGGCACATAAATCTTTTGGGAAACCAAAAAATGTCTTTTTGATATGGTACTTAGTATAAAAATACTAAGTAATCCCAAAAGTACACACATAATACATACGTTGAATTAAATATTAAAACAAAAATAAACACAAAAATCCCAGATCTTTGAATGCACCCTTCTGGTATCAGTCAGTATGTGGTTCTTACTGCTTTTTCCGGCTTCCTTTCAGGTTTGGGATACTGCTTTAGCTTCCTACCAACTGTCACCATTTTATCTCAGTACTTTGACAAAAGGCGCTCCATGGTCACTGCAGTTGCTTCCACGGGAGAATGTTTTGCGATGTTTGCTTTCGCCCCAGGTAGGCAACTACAGTAGTCCACGTGGGACTGTGGGCTGGGGGAAGCCACTCGGCCGTTCCTGCCAACAGTGGGCTGATGGGTGACTATAACTGTATCCATACGGAAAGGTTATTTGCCTTCTCTCCTTCAGCACATTTTTAGGATCTGTCCTCACTAATCTCATTTTAGGATTTCAGACACTGTAATACTAATCCAAGTTGACATAAATAGGAAGGGTGCAAGATGCGTATTCAGTGGGAAGGCTTGAAACATCCTTTCCAAAATAAATAATTTAATGATTTGAGATTATTCACACTATTATTTCTCTCCTTCATTAAAAGTGCCATATTCAACATGGATTTAAAATATGCTAATAAAGTTATTAGTTTTATTTTCTGTCTGTGGGTAGTCTCACAGCAAAACAATTTTTTTTTTTTTTTTTAGAGAGAGAAAGCACGAGCAGTTGAGCTTGTGCTCATACACCAGGGGGAAGGGGCAGAGGGAGAGGAAGTATCTCAAGCAGATGCCACACCCAGCCAGACACGGGGCTCGATCTCATGACCCTGAGATCATGACCTGAGCCAAAATCAAGAGACAGACACTTAACCGACTGAGCTACCCAGGCACCCTCACAGCAAAATTTTTACCCCTGGTTTCTTTGCTACCTCAACATTAGTAGGTGAATTATAAGTAGTCTAACAAGTAGTAGGCCAATAACCTTGGAGACCCAGATTTATTTCTTACTCTGCTGTTTTTAGTTTTTGTTTTTTTTTTTTTTAGTGGCCAGCAAAGCAAGGTTTGAATGATAGCAAAGTGACAGTACAAAGCTCCCAAGGCAGGAGGGGACCCAAGAGAGTTGCCACCAGAGTTTCTAAGTCTGGGGATTTCTATGGGCTCACTGGCAGACTGTTTTAATCTAATCAACCCTCCCTGCGCCTGTCATCGAATCAGGTTTTTATCATCCATCTATCCCGTGGGAAAGGGTGGAGGGCTCCTTCTAGGGTGGTGCGAAATCCTTTAAAGGTGGTTTCCTCTTAGGGCAGGGAGGTGGTGGGGGGGGGTGGAGCTTGTCTCTGCTTGCCTGCGGTCCAGCCATCCTTCATCATTCCCTGCCCTGAAGAGGTAACCCCAAATGCTGTTAGGGAAGCAGGACAATGACCAATCGTGACTACTTCCTGCTGGCCAGGGGCAAAGGATGGAGCAGCAGTCAGGGTTCCTCTCGTCCTGGCCTAGCAAAGGGTCCCCAGTAGAAGTCTGGTTTGACCACCATGTGAGGCCCCATCTGAACCACCATTTGGAGTTTGCTGACCTTTATTCTGGGAGATAGAAAGCAGGTTAGGGCATTTAGGAGGTGATGCACAAAGTACAATGCAAGATGGAGCCTAGCCAGGGGTCCTTCGAGAGATAGAGGATATTTCGGTGAATTCCATGTACCGTGAGAAGGCAGGTGAAAGGAATGTAGTAAGGATTGATCCAATACGGGGAAGAAGACTGATCTATGTCTTGTCTCTTCAAGACTAGTTTGAGATCCTCCCTGGGTTCACAGAGGGATTTTGGTTCCTCGTTGTTAGGCCCCAGTGGGGACCAGGGTTTGACTCTGGAATGGTGGATCCAGGCCCCCTGGGCCGCAGTTGGAATGGCTAACATCACTGTACGCAGGCCTTCCCAGACCGCTCCAGCAAGCACTCGGTCTCCAGAGTGAAATGCTGGTTGGTTATTTTGGGGCTGGGCGTTGGGAAGCTCCTTGCAAGAAGGCTGAAACAATTTATCAAATCAAAGACTTCCTTGTGTATCAGCAGGTCATAAGATCTTGAAGGGTACTCTGCGGTTTCTGGAAGAATGTGTCAGTGGATTACATTTTGTTCAAAGGAGATAGTGCAGAAGTATTTAGGGGGGACATGTCATGATGTCTGAAGCTTTTCACATAGTTGAGCAAAATGAATGTGTGTGTGCATATAAACATACAGACAGAGACAGGAAATGTTAACTGTAGAATTTAGGCGAAGAGCAGGAGGGCAGGCACATCGGTGTCATTCTTTTTACTTTAGTGTCCACTTGAACTTTTTCAAAATAAAATGTGGAGAGGAGAATCAGTGGTCTGTGAATGCCCTGAGGGTGGAAAGCATATCTCGGTCGGCTTTCTTTCTCACACGGGGCACATCCCCGGGACCTGGTAGGCACTCAAGAAATGTAAAATGAGGAAAGAAAAATTGCACCCACTTTTGCCAGAGGAGCATAACGCTTTTCAAAATACCCCAGCCTAGGGAGTGCCTGGCTGGCTCAGTCTTAGAGCCAGCAACTCTTGATCTCTGGGTAGTGAGTTCAAGCCCCATCTTGGATGTGGAGCCTACTTAAAAAATAAATAAATACATACATAAATACCAAAAAAAAAAAATACCCAAGCCGAAAATACTTCGCAATTTGAAGTTTTCCACATTAATGGGAGGGATAGGAGGTAGGAAAACAGGCTTAAAGTGAGTGGATCCCCCCTCCAAGGAGTGTGGGGCTGCCTTGCTAAGCCTATCTCCTGGATAACCAGCTTACCACGTCTTCATACCTGTGTGCTCTCAAAGAATTGGAACATAATAAAATTCTACCGATTATCACTTAACCTTTCTGGGACGATTACAAAGATACTTGCAGGTCTCGCAGGGCCAGCATCGTTCAGTTCTCCCTGCAGGGCTCTCCCTGTGGCCAATTCCCCCAGCCTCACATTCCAGTGTCCGGCCTGCCCTGGTCCGCAGCCGAGGCCCCAGCTTAACTGGCGGGAAGGGCAGGACTCCGGCAGCTAAGGAGAGTCTGCCGAGCAGAACTGTGTCATCATTTCATTCTGGGATAATCACGAGCTTTTTGGAGTCTTCCTTTATCTTTTTACTTAACCCCTTCCTGCTGAGGATCGAATGGGCGAGTGTACAATGATCTCGAGTTCAGATGTGGGAATTTCTATTTTTAAAAGGCCAGACAGTAAATACGTTAGGCTCTCATGGACTAGAGGTAGCTGTCAGAACCCCTCAAACTTGCGGTCACAGCACCAAAGGAGCTTTATTACCCAAGCCAGGCAGCGGATTGGATTTGGCCTGCAGGGCGCTGTTCGCCAAACCTGGAAGTAGGTCACCAACTTAGTTCATTTCTTAGGCCTCCACCTGGCAAAATGCACCCTCCAAACCTCAGCCAACAGGGTTTGCTTTATGTAGGATGACCCCTGTGCACATTTTCTCCTTTACTGGTTCATAAGAGCATCAAAACCGAGGACGGAGGATGCAGCACAGGTGGACTGCGGTCACGCTGCTGGGTAAATTCTTAGGACAGTTATTACTACATCTGAATCCTGATTTCTGCTGGGTATTTTCTCCTGGGCCTTGAGTCTGTTTCTGACCTTAGATTTTATTTCCTCTCCGCTCCCGCCCTACTGAAGCAATCACGGCTCTGAAAGACCACATTGGCTGGAGATACAGTCTCCTCTTCGTGGGCCTGCTGCAGCTGAACATCATCGTCTGCGGCGCGCTGCTGAGGCCGATCATCATCCGAGGACCAGGGTCCCCGAAAGCAACCGCGCACGAACATCGGAGAGAAGTGCAATATATGCTCGAAAATGAGAAAACACGCACCTCAATCGATTCCATTGACTCAGGAGTAGAACTAACTACCTCACCGAAGAATGTGCCTAGCCAAGCCAACGTAGAACTGGAGCCGAAGGCCGACATGCAGCAGATCCAGGTGAAGACCAGCTCCAAGCCAAGCGATAAGAAAGCCCCTTTACTGGACTTCTCAATCTTGAAAGACAAGAGTTTCATTTGTTATGCATTATTTGGTCTTTTTGCAACACTGGGGTTCTTTGCACCTTCCTTGTACATCATTCCCTTGGGCATCAGCCTGGGCATTGAGCAGGAGCGCGCCGCTTTCTTGCTGTCCGCAATGGCAATCGCTGAAGTTTTTGGGCGGATCGGAGCTGGCTGTGTCCTCAACAGAGAGCCCATCCGCAAGATCTACATCGAGCTCATCTGCGTCATCTTGTTGATGGTGTCTCTGTTTGCCTTTACTTTCGCGACCGAATTCTGGGGTCTGATGTCATGTAGCATCTTTTTTGGCTTCATGGTTGGGACCGTCGGGGGGACCCACATACCACTGCTGGCCGAGGACGATGTCGTGGGAATCGAGAAGATGTCTTCTGCTGCGGGAGTGTATGTCTTCATCCAGAGTATAGCGGGACTGGCCGGACCACCCCTTGCAGGTAATGTGAACACACAAAATCCCAACCCTTGTCTACTAGCACCTTATCAGTGGTGCTCACTTCTCGTTACGGTCTTAAGAAAAAGACTGCTTTTTATCATCCCATAGAATTTCAGAGCTGGCAGGATTAGCTGAGCCAACTCTCTTGATTTTATATATGAGGAAATTGAAGGTCAGCCAACCACCATACGGTAAATTAGTGACCAAGTCGGGATTAGAACCTACGCCTGCAGTTCAGGCCGCCCCGAGCTTCTGCTACCACCTTGCCTTGGATGTGCCAGAGGGGACCCCATCCATGTAGAACTGCATTAGCCTCCGACTTTTGGAAACAGCAGCACGGAGGGACTTTTTTGTAAGTCATCTTCCCTTCTAAGAAGGGAACAAGGGAACTAAACCAGAGCGCGCTCCCCAAATACTTAATTGATTACCACACAACATTTCTTGTAGGAAGGATTGGGTGTGCTCCATACCTTAGCCCTGAATTAGGTCCTCAAAAGTTATTATGATAGAAGTTGTATCTCATTGGATAAGATCCCTGAGGATCCCAAGGGAAAATAATAGAGCTCTTCCTTCTCTTGGAAATAGTTCCTGTTCAGAGAAGCAGGCTTAGGGATCCCTGGGTGGCGCAGCGGTTTGGCGCCTGCCTTTGGCCCAGGGCGCGATCCTGGAGACCCGGGATCGAATCCCACATCAGGCTCCCGGTGCATGGAGCCTGCTTCTCCCTCTGCCTATGTCTCTGTGCCCCTCTCTCTCTGTGACTATCATAAATAAATAAAAATTTAAAAAAAAAAAAAAAGCAGGCTTAAAAGAAAAAAAAAAAAAAAGAGAGAAGCAGGCTTAATCTAACTGTCTCAAGTTTTATTCTCTATGAGCACAGATTAGCCCATGAAGAACATGCTAGCAACACAGCTGTCTCCGCCCTTATGTTTGTCCTGGCTTATCTCTCCTCCCCAGCCTAGAAGTGATTCATGCCTTCAACACTCTTGTTTCTTTAGGAGAATCAGATAAAAACAGAGAAGGCTAAGCCCCTGAGAAGCCTCTGAGCCTGAGGGGAGCCTGGGGGAGCGAGGGTTTGTGCCCGTGTTGCTAACAGATATGAATTTCTCTCAGGTCTGCTGGTGGACCAGAGTAAGATTTACAGCCGAGCCTTCTACTCCTGTGCAGCTGGCATGTGTGTGGCTGCCGTGTGCCTCGCGCTTGTGAGACCTTGTAAGAAGGGACTGTGCCAGCCTCATCCTGCAGGGGAAGCACAGGTGGAGAATCCTCGTGGGAAAGCTTTACAAGACATACCTGAAGACTTTCTAGAAATGGACCTTGGGAAAAATGAGCATAAAGTTCACGTGAAACTGGAGCCAGTATGACACGCTTTCAAATAAGGACGGCCACCCTGTTGGCTGGAAGGTGGGCGGACGGGGGGCAAGGGAGGTACAGGGGCTATCCACTCTACCCACACTTCAATCTACATTTTAAAGGGAATGTACATGTGAGCACTACCAACATCCTTTTTTTTTTTCTTTTTTAAGTTTTTCTTTTTTGCTTGTTTCTTAAGCCAAAACAAAAACAACCCAGCATTCTTCTGTACCTAAATCTGGTTGTATTCAGTAGCAACACAGAGATACAAAGAAGGACCCTGTTGTTCACATTCCAATTTTAAAATAGTGACGTGAATTGGTGAAGTGGTTTTAAGAGCTCTCACGTGTGATAAACAACTATCTTACAAAATGACAGCCAGCCCAGATCATTGAAATGAAATTGGCCACTCCAGACAAACAAACAAACAAACAACAAAAAAAAAACTTAAGTCACTTTTAAAATTTCTCATTTTCAGAAATATGAACAAATTGTTTAAAACCCCTTGGAAAACACTGAGGTCTCCATTCACCAACTGTGGCCTCTCAGTGTTTCAGATATTCCGTGGGAATGAAGTACAGTCCAAGACCAAACATTTGGCTAATAAACAGAAATTTTTTAAAAAGATACATAACTTGAACTTCATAAATGTGAAGATTACCACTTCTTTTTATGGCCAGTCATTACCAGAAGTATTTCAACACAGAATATAGAGAATGACATTCGAAAATGTGTTTTCCTATTGCTTTTAATTATTCAGAAATATGTGACTGTAGTGTCTTTAATTTAAACCACTATTTATTATTAAGTTATTCTAGGATGATTAATCAAAAGAAATAAAATCCAAGACCTAAGCATCATTTTTACCTCCTTTTTGCAATCCTTTAAATGCCTCAAAGAATACTTCTTATCTTGTAAAGCTACTCTCATCAGAGGGCCAGGTTGTAATGATTCTTCAATTTGATTAAAAGCCACATGTGCTATTTGAAGGGGAAAAAAATAATCGCCTTAGCTTTTTAAAAATAATTTGTTTTATCACCTAAGAATACTTGAGGATCTACTTTGATCGGAATTATATTTCATTGAATTGTTGAAGCATTTCTGACTTTCTTTTTTTTAACAGCTAATTGTTGAAGCATTTCTGTATTTCACATGGGGTAGCAGAGACATTTATTTTACCATCCTAAGTTATAAGTTGCGATTTACAGCTTATATAAACCTCAGTTGCTCTAAGTTGCCAGAGTTATCAGGTAACTAGTCGCTGTTGGGATTTTTTGTTTGTTTTTGGAGTTACACTACACGTATAGTATTTCTCATGTTATCATTTTTCTGTAAAGAGAGCAAGTGTGGGCTACTTATATGTACTGAATCTCACTCTACAGGTGATGGTCGCTCGCTGCTCCATCTTTTATTCATCTTTACTGTTAATTTATGACAACTCAGGGGGAAAAATATAACAAGCCTAGTTTGGTTACAGGTACACACAAGCTTGAATATTTCTCTGCACTGAAATGAAAGTGGCATAGTTCATCACCACCTGCTACATTTTGTATAGCATTTTATCAGCCATAGAAATAGGACAATCTGTAAAACTTTGGGGGTTGGGGTTGAAAATGACAAAGTGTCCGTCGAAAACAGACACACCTAACACAAGGTGGATGTAGCAAATCTCTGTCACTGCTTGAGAAGGACTTTGAGCTTGTGGCAGTTTTGCAGACTTACATGACTTCAGCACTTTACAACATTTTTTACTATGAATGTTCAATACAATTTAATATTTATAACTGATTTCTGAGCAATCTGCTCTAAGTCCATTCTGTTAACTGCATGAAAAAAAAATGTATGCCAATTTAAGTATGTCAATAATCAGGTTTTAAATGTTTGGAAGAAAATTAAAACAGGATTGCTGATTTGTTCTGTATTTGTGACATTCTGGTACTTCTAGATTTGCAATAAATGTATGGCTTTTTTATTTAGAGACTGATTAGTTTTTTTATAGACTCATCGGCGTTCATTGTTTGATCCAACTAAAGTTATAAACACCCAAGGAAGATGCACTTCAGATAAATAATTTCTTTTCACTTTTCTGCAAAATCTTTTAATTCTACTAGAGACACATAAACATGTCCAAGAAGTGTTTGCAGAGCTTGATTATTTTTTTAATGAAAAATATATGAATGAAACGATATCATGGTCACCAGAGAGTAATAGCTAAGCCTATCAACAGTACTACATCGTTGAGACTATCTATATCCAGTTATAGACTAAAAGCTATTCTGACCTCTAAGTAAATAGCATACTCTCCATGGCAAGGGTCAGCAAACTTTTTCTGCAAAGGTCCAGACTGTAAATATTTATGGCCCTCTGGGCCATGTGGGTTTTGCCACAACTACTCAGCCCCACAGCAGTAGTATGAAAGCAGCCAAAGAGAATATGTATATTAATGAGCATGGTTGCTTCAGTAAAAATTTATTGATGGATACTGAAATTTTAATTTCATCATGGAATATTATTTTGGTGGGGTTTTTTTTCCCCAACCACATTAAAGTGTCAAAAGCCCCTATTAGTTTATGGAAAGAAAGGAAAGAAAAACAGGCAGTGGGCTGGATTTGGCCTGCGGACTGTGGTTTCTGAGCCCTGCTCCGTGCCTCGGTGACCCTGGAAAGGTCAGTGCCACTGGTGGCACCCCTCTGAAAAGGAACGTCCTGCCCAATATAGGAAGGGATCCCTGTGGTCAAAGTGGCTTTTAGATCAGAGGTGCCAAAGACAGGAAAGATCAAACAGCTGATGGCACGTTAATTACAAGTTTTCATTTCCTGGGATTAAAGAGATTCTGGTTTAACCTTGCTGACTTAATAATGTTTCATCTAAATGAACACTACTTCCCTCCCCAAAAGTAAAATTATTCCAGTGGCAAAACTGAGTTATGATCATGTGCTCTTTTTAAGACAAATGCACCCTTGATGGATATAATGTTTCCAAGCCTTTTAACAAAGTTACTGGTTTTGTCCTCCCATAATGCATAATGTAGCTTTTGTACATGGCTTTGCCTTTCCTGCAGCTTAATACCTGGTGATAAAATAGAAAATAGATCTTATGTCAGGGTTCCCATGGCCCACTTACCCATTCAAGTCAACTAGAGGTATTTATTGCATTTAGATTTTCGTACTCTTTCTCAAAAATATTCTCAGTGGTTGAGCGTCTGCCTTCAGCTCAGAGTGTGATCCTGGGGTCCTGGGATTGAGTCCCACATCGGGCTCCCTATGGGGAGCCAGCTTCTCCCTCTGCCTATGTCTCCGCCTCTCTCTCTCTCTCATGAATAAATAAATAAAATATTTTTTAAAAAAGGGAAGAAAGAAAGAAACACCAATGCTTATTTTAAAAAGCTCCCAAGTATCAGGCTCGCTGGCAGTTCAGATACTGTTGCCTTTAAAATTATATATGGTTATGAGCTTTACTGGAAACGACCAATTTAAAGACAATTCGGGCGTGTTTTGTGCTAAAAGGTCAATCCTATAGGTACGCGTAGCACTGAAAAAAAGAGAAACTGTACTTGTTTTCAGATTTTTCTTTGATACAGATGTTAATCAAAGGAGGGCGGCAATCGCCAACAGGTGGGCCAGCCGCTGGATAAGCAAGGAGACTAGCGCCCCCTGGTGTTCCAGGCCTGTAAGGACTCCCTGAGGGCGGCAGCAGAAGAAAAAGGACAAGTTCAAGAACCTGCTACTTACTTCGCTTTTCAGGGAAGAAAAACTCTCACATCCAAATCAACATTACTTCAGTGACTACGGATTTTCTAGAGGGAAAACCGGACAGCAAAAGTGCTATTCCAGGACATTTTATCTATAACGGCTCTTAAAACACAGCTCAGCAAATATTATGGAGAGAAAACACACATGGGTGGCCATGTATTTGTATTATTTATATACCTTTCCAGCAACCCAAGAAAAGAGAAGCACGCCAACTCTCCTAGCAACCTACTGCCCTAGAATTCAGCCAAAACTCTAAGTACCTTCTCTACACTGACAACTCCTGTTGTAAGACCTGACTTTGCAGCTGAGCTCCAGACTTACGCCCGTGTGACAGCACCTGGTGCCAACCAGGCATTTCCAATATCGCATGTCCTCAGCAGAACTCTTGACCCTCCTCCCCAAACCTGCTCCTCCATAAATCCTATTGGCTTTATTTTCTAAATATATCCAGAACCTGCCTTTGCCAATTCTACGGGTACCTCTGATCCAAGCCCATATCATCTTAGCTGGATTATTGCAATAATCTCCTAGTTGGTTTGCCCAATTCCACCGTTGCTTTAATTTCCCTGCTTTAATTTTTCATATAGAAGCCTTACAATAATCCTTTTAGGGCACAAATCAGTCACCATCACATTTAAAACCTAAAATCCCTGGGGCCCCTGGGTGGCTCAGTCTGTTGGGCGTCTGCCTTGGGCTCAGGTCATGATCTCAGGGTCCCAGGATTGAGCCCTGCATGGGGCGCCCTCCTCAGCAGGGAGTCTGCTTTTCCCTCTCCCCACTGCTTGTGCTCTCTCTCCTTCTCTCTGTCAAATAAAAAAAAATTTTTGAATAAATAATAAAACCTAAAGTCCCTAACAATGGGTTCTTCCTAAACTGCCAGCTCTTACTTCTTTGCTTCCCCCCCCCCACCCCCACCCCGGCTGCTCTGGCCTCCTCACTGGGCCCTGAAAAAGCCTTCAGCCTTAGCATTTCTATTTCCCTTTCCCTGGTCCACCCTTCCCTTTGACGTGTACATGATGTGACCCTTTATTCTAGTCTCCTCCAAAGATTCCAAAGGAGGCTTCCGTGCCTCTCCTATCCAAAACAGTCCTCGTGTCTACACTTGACTCTGAAAAAAAAGTTATAGGAGTAATTTGTTTTCCCACATTAATTAGGTCTCTTGCACTAGCCCATTAAGGTAGTCGTTTTGGTTCATGGCTACGTTCCTGAGGCTCTGAGCGGGGCCTGTGCACATAGTGCAGATAGTAGTGCACATAGTAGGGGATGCTCCCAAAATATTGTTGAATGAATGGCTGGCTTTTTCAAGAGGAAAAACAAATGGTATCTATTTACAATTACAGCTCAAGACAGTCTGGTGCTGCTACAAAGCAGCTGGGTGGCCCTCAGACACTGAAAGCACTGCGATCCCACCTACTGGCCCCACAGCTGAGAATGGGTCTCCTAGTGCCCGGCAGGAGGGCTGGACGAGCCAATCGGCTGTCAGCAGGAAAACATAGATCCATCCAGACTCAACAAACAGTGGGAAGAAATTACCCCGAGGGTAGGGATGCAGATGGAGGGCTCAGTTTAAACATATTGCGGGAGCAGATTTTGTTTTAACTTAACCTATTTTCCAGTAGATGTTTTTATAATGATGCTTTTTTTTTTTTTTTTTTTTTATGCCTCCATGGGTAGCAAGTGCTTTTCTGGATCTTAAATCTCTTTTCTGGTGCTAAGGCAGAGTGCATGGACTGATTTCTCTGACTTTGAGCCACGCCAGATGGCCCCACTTGAGCAGAAAAGAGGCTGAAAGAAAGTTTAATCTTATAACCTCTTCTATAAACAATCTGGGGGAAAAAGATCAGGTCTCTGGCCTGTGGTATTTTACGTCTCGTGAGGTCATGCAGCACAGGGCAGCGAAGCCGAATTCGTCATTGGAGAGGGGTGTGGGGGGGGGGCGGGTCTCTCTTTGCCACTGCGGCGCACAAGCTCCCCTGGCTACTGCGGGCCTGTGTCTTCACGCGTGAAATGACCTGAGCGACATCCTCATTATCAGCACTTTACAAAATTCTGCATTCCAAGGATGAAGACGCCGTTAGGGGACAGCCCAGGCCCTTGGCAACGGGAGACGGTAAAAAGCCGTCCAGGGCCGCAGGACGTAACCGCGAGATCCAAGGGCCAGGCCGTACGGAGGCCCTGGAGCTCGGAGCGAGCGGCCACGTCCTCGCGGCGGGCGAGCAGCACCCTCGGGACTGCCGACGCCCCGCAAAACCTTTCCCTACGGAGGGCGCGGCCCGGTCACGCCCGTGATGCGGCCTCACGGGTACGTCCTCCCGCGCGGAGCAGCAGCAGGTGCGCAGCGAGCGAGCAGCCGGCGAGCCCCCGGCGAGACCCCGCGGCGCGGCCTCGGGCCTCCGCGTACTTCGGGGGGTCGCCCGCCCTGCGTCGGGGGCACGGCGGTCTCCAAGCGCAGGTGCACTACGGGCTGAAACGGAAAGGCTCCGGAAAACGTGCGGCTACGCCTGCCCTCGCGTGCCCCCACGTGGCGCCTGCACCCCGAGGCTCCCACCTCGGCCCGCGCGCTCTCTGTCGTGCACCGAGGGGCTCTAGCTCGGGGCGGCTCTAGCTCCGGGCGGCTCAAGCTCAGGACGGCTCTAGCTCAGGACGGCTCTAGCTCGGGGCTGCTCTAGCTCCTGGCGGCTCTAGCTCGGGGCGGCTCTTGGTCGGGGCCCCTCTAGCTCCTGGCCGCTCTAGCTCGGGGCGGCTCTAGCTCGGGGCGGCTCTAGCTCGGAGCGGCTCTAGCTGGGGTGGCTCTAGCTTGGGGCGGCTCTAACTCGGGACAACTCTAGCTCCTGGCGGCTCTAGCTCGGGGCGCTCTAGCTCGAGGCGGCTCTTGGTCGGGGCCTCTCTAGCTCGGGGCGGCTCTGGCTCCCGGCGGCTCTAGCTCAGGGCCGCTCTAGCTCAGGGCCGCTCTAGCTCAGGGCAGCTCTAGCTCGGGGCGGCTCTAGCTCGGGGCGGCTCTTGGTCGGGGCCTCTCTGGCTCGGGGCGGCTCTGGCTCCCGGCGGCTCTAGCTCAGGGCAGCTCTAGCTCGGGGCGGCTCTAGCTCGGGGCGGCTCTTGGTCGGGGCCTCTCTAGCTCGGGGCGGCTCTGGCTCCCGGCGGCTCTAGCTCGGGGCGGCTCTTGGTCGGGGCCCCTCTAGCTCCTGGCCGCTCTAGCTCGGGGCGTCTCTAGCTCGGGGCGGCTCTAGCTCGGAGCGGCTCTAGCTGGGGTGGCTCTAGCTTGGGGTGGCTCTAGCTTGGGGCGGCTCTAACTCGGGGCGACTCTAGCTCCTGGCGGGTCTAGCTCAGGGCCGCTCTAGCTCGGGGCGGCTCTAGCGCGGGGCGGCTCTTGGTCGGGGCCGCTCTAGCTCCCGGCGGCTCTAGCTCGGGGCGGCTTTTGGTCAGGGCGGCTCTAGCCCCCGGCGGCTCTAGCTCGGGGCGGCTCTAGCTCGGGGCGGCTCTAGCTCGGGGCCGCTCTAGCTCGAAGCAGCTCTAGCTCGGGGCGGCTCTAGCTCGGGGCCGCTCTAGCTCGAAGCAGCTCTAGCTCGGGGCGGCTCTAGCTCGGGGCGGCTCTAGCTCGGGGCCGCTCTAGCTCGAAGCAGCTCTAGCTCGGGGCGGCTCTAGCGCGGGGCGGCTCTAGGTCGGGGCCGCTTTAGCTCGGGGCGGCTCTGGCTCCCGGCGGCTCTAGCTCGGGGCGGCTCTGGCTCCCGGCGGCTCTAGCTCGGGGCGGCTCTTGGTCGGGGGCCCCTCTAGCTCGGGGCGGCTCTGGCTCCCGGCGGCTCTAGCTCCCAGCGGCTCTACTGGGGCCCCGGGGCCGCGGAATGGGCTCCGCGGCGGGCCCGCGCCGCGCACACGCGCCCCCCGCCCGGTCGCTCGCACTCACGGCTCCGCCGCGCCGCGCCGCCGGGCTCCTCGCGGCTCCTGCGCCCCTGGCCGGGGAGGCTGCGCGGCGGGCCGGGGGCGCGGGCCGGGGACGCGGGCCGGGGACGCGCGGCGCGGGCGAGCGGCGGGGGCGGGGCGGGGGCGGGGCGCGGGCCGGGCACGCGCTGGCGGGGAGGGGGCATCCGGAGGGCGAGCCGGACCAGCCCACGTTACGCGGCTTGCGGACTAATCGTTGACCCCGGATCCTTGCCCTGACCGGGAAGGAGACTACTAATTCCGCAGGCGCCAAGGCGAACAGCATTTCAAATCCACTTATTTCTAGAAGGTGTTCAGACCGCGCGGAGACCTACCAGTTCTCCTCCGTCGTAAATACCTTGTTGGTGCAGCATTTGCAGAGCAAACCCTGCGTGGGTTTCCGTTTGCCCCTGAGTGAAAACCCGTTTCTCAGAACAAGATTTACCTGTAGTACCTACAAGTTAGTTGCAGGAAACAGATTGCATTCTTTGAATTGAACCCTAGAATACAGGGCGGTACTATACGCAACTGATGACTGCTGAGTAAGTGCCTATTACATAAAACTTTTGTCCGACTTTCAACAGGGCCGATTTGATGCTTTAAATGAGAGACGTTTTTCCTGGTTTGGGTGTAGAGTAGGTTCAAATGGACTTCACGTCTTGCCCAAGCAAGCACAACCCCTGATTTACACGGCTAGCCAAATCTGAATTTGTAGGTGTGTAACTCACGGTGACCTATAGGACTAAACCTGTGCTTACCTTGTGGGAAAACAGAAGAAAACTGAACACAGTGGACAATAGTAGCACCTTTTTTTCAAGGAGGAAACAAAACTCCTAACAGAATGCATACAAGTCCACACTCCCTTGGGTTCGCTTTTCATTTTAGAAGGACCAAATGTTCACCCTCCAATTAGCTTGAACACAAATCACCATTTTTCTAAATGACCTTCAGGGGTCTAACCAAGTAAGAAAGTGAACATAGTAAGAGCAACCGCGGGTTCAGTTATAATAGGTGCTTTCAATCGCACTGCATGAATAAAGGAACAGGGAAAGAATTTAGGTTCCAAAGTTCAAAATTTAAAATTACCCATAAGTTTTATCCTCCAGGTGAAGATGAGAACGTGGGAAATGCAATCTGCTCCCTGGCATTCATTCAAATGGTCCAATCAAGTTTCTAGATTTCTGAGTGGTACTGATCTCACAGAGGTGATTTGTGAAGTCTGCGGCTTTCAACCTGTTCCCTCCGGAGGGAGTCCGGCTGATGTGCACAGCCTGACAGGCCATCATGGGCATTCCTGACACAGCGACAGGTGTGTCACATCACATTCTCCCCTGTACTCAAGTAAACAGTTCCCAATGCAAAGTGAGGACGATCCTACTGTAGGAATAAACCTAACACCTGCTCTCAGCCAGCAGGAAAAGTGCAATGTTCACAAACATAAGGCCAGTTTTAACGACTTGTGTGCAAGACCCTTCACAAATACTGTCTTTTGTAGAAAGTCCTACTGTTCTTTTCACATGTCCATATTCTTGAGAGGAGGTCACATTTTGTAAGCTGCTAAAACCCCAAGTGAGCTATTGCTTCTTTCAGGCTCAAGAGGACAACCAGTGAATGGAAGGAGACAAGACGGCCCATGTGGGAAGGACAGTCCATGGATGAGGGATGTTAAGTGGAGAAAGTGACTTGCCTGGGTCTAGAGGGGGAGTGAGTACCTCTTCTAAGAAATGAACCAAAAATCACCCCTTGGAAATTATGTTTCTTGGAAACCCTTTCTTGCGTCATATAAAGCGATCTTTATAATGGTTACTTATCCGCTAGTACTAGGTCTCTTATGAGACGTAAACATATTTGAAGAATGGACATGGTGTGCTCACTACAACAGACCAGGCTACTAGGACAGGCGAGAGAGTGTTTATAGTTTTCAGCACTCAAAATAAGCCGCATTTCAATGTTCAGGTGCTTTTTTTTTTTTTTTTTAAGATTTTATTTATTTATTCATGAGAGACAGAGACACAGGCAGGGGGAGAAGCAGGCTCCTCGCAGGGAGCCTGATGCAGGACTTGATCCCCAGCCCCAGGATCATGCCCAGAGCTGAAAGCAGACACTCAACTGCTGAGCCACCCAGGCATCCCAGTTCGGGTGCTTTAAAGAAGGTTCTAGGGCACCTGGGTGGCTCAGCGGTTGAGCATCTGCCTTCAGCTCAGGTCGTGATCCTGGGGTCCTGGGATCAAGTCCCACATTGGGCCCCCTGCAGGGAACCTGCCTCTCCCCCTGTGTGTCTCTCATGAATAAATAAATAATCTTTTAAAAAAGAAGAAGAAAGTTCCATTCTGTTACTTGACACAGGGCAGAGTCAGTGAACAGTTTGTTCTAATGAAGTACTCCATCCAAATGAAAGCATAATGTGCAAGTGTTTATTTCAATAACTATGTGAAGGTCCTTATTTTTGGACAACAGCAAGGCATTTTATTATCCACTCTTTCCATTCCTTAAAGGCTTCCACAGGTTTTGGTAAATTCACATTATCCTCACAACTGTGTTCCATGCTGACTCCGGGGGTGTCAGCCGACTCATCATCAATCCACCTCACCAGCGCCTTGAAAAACAGAAAGCAGATTCGCATGTTAACAAATCAGAGCAAAATAGTCTTAGGCCGGAGAAAAATGTTGGCTTCTAAATCACGTTATCTAACTCTGTGACTTCTATTACCCCAGTAAGATGTTCCGTTTGATAAGGACGTTTGTGAATATGGAATAAGACTACGGGGGCAGCCTGGGTGGCTCAGCAGTTTAGCGCCACCTTCAGCCTAGGGCCTGATCCTGGAGACCCAGGATCGAGTCCCACGTGGGACTCCCTGCAGGGAGCCTGCTTCTCCCTCTGCCTGTGTCTCAGCCTCTCTGTGTCTCTCATGACTAAATAAATATTAAAAAAAAAAAAAAGACTACACAAACTATGATTACAAGTGACGGTCAGAAGTGTGCACAGAAGAGATTAAAGAGAAACACGCCAATCCTCCCAGGTTTTTCTGGATGGGAGGACTATGCTTTTCTCAACATGCCGAATGTTCCACAGGGCACTGGGCAAGTGCTTCGGATCTGATGTGAAAGTGGGTCCCTAAGTAAGTGTGCACACAGGTGGAGACAGACACGTACATGTGAAGATCCCCGCAGGAGTAGTCACACCCTTGAGCAGGGTCGTGATGGATACGGACCTGTTTGTGGGTGTGCGGACACTCAGACAAGCACACACATACTGAGATTAGGTACTTTCCCTCTTCCTCCTCGAAGTAGCCCATTCCTTCCTCTGAGTGAAGAGCATACCTCTGTCCCACATTTGGAAAAATAAAGCATCGCCACATGTACTTATGGTTTAAAAAAAAAAGAACTGCCACACCAAGTAACATTAGCCTGGATCCCTGAATGGCTCAGCAGTTAAGCATCTGCCTTTGGCCCAGGGTGTGGTCCTGGAGTCCTGGGATCAAGTCCCACATCGGGCTCCCTGCATGGAGCCTGCTTCTCTCTCTGCCTGTGTCTCTGCCTCTCTCTCTTCTCTCTCTCATGAATAAATAAAATCTTTTTTTTTTTTTTTAAAAAAAAAAGGGCAGCCCAGATGGCTCAGCGGTTTAGCACCACCTTCGGCCCAGGGCGTGATCCTGGAGACCCAGGATCGAGTCCCACGTCGGGCTCCCTGCATGGAGACTGCTTCTCCCTCTGCCTGTCTCTGCCTCTGCCTCTCTCTCTCTCTCTCATGAATAAATAAATAAAAATAAAAAAAACATTACCCTGTTCTCCCAAGTCATGTTCTCTCTCCCCCAGCGAAGGGGGAACACAGAAACGTCTTCCACTGTTTCTCATTGAACTACAAGTGTAAGGCACTCAGAGGCCGGGCAGTTTAAGAGATTTCTTTGCGTGTTTTTTTTTTTTTTTTAACCACAGCTTCCTGCTTATCTTTGCACTAATTTCCTCCGATAAATTATAGCTCCAGAGAAGGGCCTGATAGAAAATGGTAGTTTGCTACTTATATAACCACTTCCCCCTCTTTTTCTTCCCCTCGTTTACTTGGTATCTTTCTATTATGTTGAAGCCAATAGCACACTGCAACTTGCGTAAACAGATAGGGCAAAGGTTGAGGGGGCGCCGGTCAGCTTCTTCTAGGTGGTTGGAGCCTTGCATGAGGCATGCAAGCCATTGGCAGTGTCGAAGTCCAAATATGTGTCCAATCTCATGGGTTAAAGTCTGCAAGACATTCACATCAAGGCTTTATAGCGCCACCATCATCAAAGGGTTAGACATTCCTCCTTTTTCTTGCTTTTCAAGAAACAAACTTACATTCATCACCAAAACTTCAACCTGCCCAAAGACTTAATCCTTCATTTCAATGCCTAAATGTCTTACTGCTTTCCTTCCTATACTTGATTACTTCTCCTGGAGCAGGGTTTCTCAGCCTTGATACACCTGACATGTGGGGTGTGATCATTCTTTGTGCATGGGCCGGTGGGGGGTGGGGAGGAGTGGACAACTGTCCTGTGCAATGTAGATGCTCAGCATCATCCCCAGGCTCTACCCACTAGAGACCAGCAACACCCCGGCCCCAACTGCAACAACCAGAAATATCTCTAGATATTGCCAGAAGTCCCTGGGTGGCAAAAATCACCCCTGGTTGACACCTGTTGCTCCAGGCCAGTGGGACAATTCAGATTCTGGGACTTTCCCCTAGAGATGCTGAGTCAGTAGGTCTAGAAGGGAGGGGGCTATTAGCATGTTAATGAACACACCAGGTGATACTGATGCGGGGTATGAGCTCTGAACACACCGTAGCTCTCAAACCCCAAGCAAGGGTACTTATGAAAACAGAACTTCCTAGCTGCGGGAAAAGCCTGTGTCTCTGGCTACTGAGGCAGGGAGGGGAGCATTAGGAGATGGGCTTTCCAAATAGCAAGGGCTGGGGAGATTGACTAGAACTAACCACAGTAGAAGGTAGCCTGGAGCCCAAGAGGAAGCCATTCTCAAGACCTCTGCCTGAGAGCAGAGGCCCTCCAAGGGGAGCTTTATTAGATGACCACCACAGCTCCGAAGAGTCAGTTACCTTACCCATACCAGACTTCTGGAATTAGACTAGTGGCGAGGATGTGGGTACAGCCAAGGCTGCATGTAACTAGCCAGACAGAAAGCCAGCACAGATACTGTCAATTCCAATATTAAGGCATCCATTTAAATTTTTATTGATAACTTCAGTCAAACAATAGGCACCAAACGCCTATAGATGATACAACCTCACGTATAATATTACCTTAACGACTGCTGATAACACAATGCAGGAATTAAGAGCTCTTTAAAAAATACTCTGGTGGGTTTTCTTTTCTTTTCTTTTTTTTTTTAAATGACTCACCTTACAGGAACGAAGCAGCAAAACACTGGTCACTTCAGGAGTATAATAGTTCTCAAAAACGGAATAGTCGCTTGAAGATACTCTCCGCAGCTTGTTCACTTTGCCTTCAAAGCGTGAGCTATAAAAATCACTGCCGTACCTGGCAAAGCTGAATATCCCCACACCTATAAAAGGAGGAGCAAGCAACAACAGAAGGGGAGTAAGATTTCTGAATGAAAGACCAAGAAAGAGCGCCCGCTTGGGCGTCCAGTCATTGGGTGCAAATCCGTGCTAGTGCGTTCACACGGTCCAATACGCTTCAGGTTTGCCACGACAGAGGAGGGCTTTTGCCCTCAGATTTCCCTCTCCACATCTTCTTCTGCCATCCAACCTCCTCTGCCCTGTAAAACCCAATGGTCTTGAGATCAAATTATTGAGAAACTCAAAGTTCCAGAATTGTTTTTACCCCCTCTTTTTCTCAAAGCCAAGTCCAAATCAAGTACTCTAAGAGAAGCAAGAAGTGGTGACACACACACCACGCACCCATGACTTTACTCTTTCAGAACACAATAAACAGATCTCCAGGTGCTATGCTGAGGGTTCCTGCACCTTCCTGGTGCCATGCTGAGGGAAACCGGCGTGCCACTGCCCTGATGCTGGGAGACCATGCCTTCAGACAACCTCTTCCCTCCCCCACTCCTCACTCGGAGCACGACTCTGCTGTGTGGCTGCCTGTGTGGCTGCCCTCGGATGACCAGAATAAACACCCTTTTAACTGACTTCCTGTTATACTGACGCTTGTTTCAACCATCCCTGCGTACACGGAGCACAGGGTTTGCTGCACAACGCATTCTAAAGGGCATGGCTTTAGAATGTGACTTGCTTACATTATCAGTTATTTATGTCTCTTTCAGTTGTTATTTGAAAGTAATACGGCATTTTTTTTTGCGGGGGGGGGTTAAAGAAATGAATTCATAGTAAGTCTGTTGGATCTACCTTGACCCACAGAGAACACTCCTCACCCCACCCTTGGAAGTGTTGCCTGGTATTTAGGGTGAGAGACAGCACTCTGAAAGTTAAGAAAAAACAAAATCTGCTCATGTCACAGCTGACCTCGTCTGTGCTCTGGCCAAACAAATGTGGGCATACATCCCTCCAATACCTTTAGCAAGAACATTTTTTCCTTCTAATAATCCTATGAATGGAAACTTATTTTCTTTAGTAATTAACTGTTTCTCTATTTTAAAATCTTCACTTTTGTACCCTTGGAGAGTACAGTCACATGTAGTAAGATACTGTCTCATTACATGGCACTTCAGTGCTGCTAGCCTACACCTTCTCTTAGGCCATGCAATATTTAAGAAACTTACTTTTTAAAAGGGTGGAGGTGTTTACAGTAGAAACATTTTAGGGGAATGTCTCCTGACCTCCTCAACCAGGAATAAGATAAATTAGCTAGCAATGTCTAGAGAAATTGTTTTAATATATCTTTAATGTTTCATCACTGTCAGATTAATTATGAAAGGAGAGATAAAAATTTAGCTCATAAAAGTTTACTTCTGATAGGGGCACCTGGGTGGCTCAGTTAGGCATCTGCCTTGGGCTCAAGCCATGATCCCAGGGTCCTGGGATCGAACCCCATGTCAGGTTCCCTGCTCAGCGAGGAATCTGCTTCTCCCTCTGCCTCTGCCCCTCCCCCCAGCGGGTGCGCGCGCGCGCTCTCTCTCTCTCTCTAATACAATCCTTATTTTAAAAATTTTATTTCTGGGGATGCCTGGGTGGCTCAGCAGTTGAGCCCCAGGATCGAGTCCCACGTCGGGCTCTCTGCATGGCACCTGCTTCTCCCTCTGCCTGTGTCTCTGCCTCTCTCTCTCTCTCTCATGAATAAATAAAATCTTTAAAAATAAATAAATAAAAATTTTATTTCTGAAAGAAAGATGGCTCTTACAAAAATCAGAAAGACAGCAGTGGCCAGAGTATCCAAGAGTGTGTTGATGGTGGGATGGAGGGTGGGTGGGGGGACACTCTAGGAACGTAAAGGAAGTCACCAATGAAAGAGTAGGGGGAAGAAGAGGCTCTGTGGTGCCCTGGGCTCCCACCTCTAGTGAATGTGTCACAAAGGGAGATATCTAATAGAAAGAAACATTTGTTAAAGAAGGTGCCCACCTCCAACAACCCTGAGGCCGATGTAGCACCTGGACAGTCCATGAACTGGTACTCCGAAAATACTGTCCTGGGTACCTACTCCCCCCAGAATGCTAATGGATGACACTCCCCTTACTGCATTGGACTTTCCCTTTCAAACCTGTCAGATCCTAAGGAATGAGGGTAGAGAAATTATAGCAAACATGGAAGGATGGGAAGAAAAGAAGTGGAAAGAAAGAAAAAAAGGAAAACAATTAGGCTAAAATAGTATTTGCTTCCAGGTCCTTTCCCACCCTTAGTATCACCATACAGAATTCTTATGAGCCAAGTTTACTGTATCTAAGTTGAAAACTGAAGTTGATATTTTTTTCAAGTAAAATAACAAAATGTTACAAGACACAGAATAAGAAGCTTGCACACTTGTGCAATCAGTCTATGGTTTATCTATACTAGAGAACTACAAAAAGAACTGAAAATCAATTAGCAAGATTTTCACTTATGTTGATGATAGGGGATTTTTTAAAATTATTTATTCGGAGGGGAGGGAGAGAGAGACAGACAGTGCACAGGTCGGGGGAGGGGCAGAGGGACCAGGGGAGGGAAAGAATCTCCAGCAGATTCTCTCCGAGTGCGATGGGACTTGATCTCATGCCCCTAAGATCATGACCTGAGCTGAAACCAAGAGTCACACACTTAACCAACTGAGTCACCCAGGGTGCCCCTATGTTAATGATATTTCAAGCATCCTTAATATCTTTAATTCACCTTGCTAGTGAATTACTGATATTTACCATCTGTTGTGCTGAATGCCTATATATATGCCACCCATAAACACACACTTTTTATGTACCAGTTTACTGTTAGGTAAACTATCTCAAAAGGACTCTCTGAAATAGGTATCATTAGCCTCAAGATCATAGGGATGAAGCCAGAATATCAGAATCCATCCACAGCACACTTCCTGAGCACAGCATGATGCACCAGAATTATTATAGTCTTAAGTATCAAAATTATAATTGGTTGGAATTTCTTCCCTTTATCAACATTTTCAAATATTCTCAGGTTGAGGAAATTTCTACCAACAATGTCAAAAAGGAATACCATCTGTCAAAGAGGCCTGTCCAAAGACAAAATTCCAGGAGTCTCTTGGGTAAAGATCAATCATGGTTATTCCCACAATACAGAAGGCATCTCCAGGTTTCTTCTTTTTTAGGAACCTCAGGATGTCTCCTATTTGAAAAAAAATGTATACATGAGATATATATATATATATATCGATACATGTATGGAGATATATATATATGTGTGTATATATATATACACACATACATATCAATGTAATACATGTATTACATACATGTATCTATCTAATATCTCCTTTACTCAATTCAAATTGTAAAGCTGTTTAATTCACCTGCGTGAATTTGTAGGTTTTGTGTGTTATCATTGACTCTAAAGGAACACCTCGTTACAGAGACAGGAACCGGTTCTAGGAGTTTTACTGTCAAGCCGTAGAAAAATGCTTCACAGTAGCCCTTGAGCCATTTAATATATTCGTCACTGATAATCCTGGTGTTTCCTAGAGATCCTGTAAGATGGAAAAAAATGTAAAGACAGACTTTAAGGTGATTAAACATTCAGTCTTCATCTCAGTCTATAATTAGAAATCTGAAATGAGAAGCAAACTACCGCTAAATTTTCAATAAACCTTTATCACTCGTTGATCTGAATATAATTACAAAGACACAAAATGTCCTGTTTTAGGGCTATTTAGGTATATAACTTCCACCATGGTAACGAATGTCAAAAAAATGATCATAAAAACTACCACTTGCATGAGATCAGCAGCCCAGGCTATCCCTGGCAACAGCCCTGTTGCCTTAACCAACCCAAATCCGTCATGTTAACAGTGTATACCAATGCACTGTATATAAATACTGCGTTTCTCCGGAGATGGTGCCTTTCTATAAGGATCACTGAAAAACTGTTCGAAGTCTTGGGGAGCCTCAGGATGGGAGATGATCCAATCTGATTCCGAATGCAAGGTAATGGGTCCAAAGAGATCATTGTCTGCCTTGAAGGCTTTGTTCAGCAAACGCCGTTCGCCAGCATCTAACTTCTCATACTGTGACACAAGTGTTGGGTTCTTTGAGATGAGAGCTGTTTTTAGAGTCTGTTCAGAGTGCCGTACTGTTTGCATCTACCAGGAAACACAAGTAATCAAATACACCATGTAAATCCATTCCGGTCACTTTAATCTACCTATCCTCCACATACATACATCTCTCATTTCTCCCTAAAATGAAAAAACTGATTGCCTCTTTTTTTTTTTTTTTTTTTTTTTTTTTTTTAACACCAAACAACTGTGTTCCTTTGCCATTTCCAATCAATTTCTTGGGAAGGGTGGGAAGGGTATCTGAAAAAGTGAAAAGAAAAATCATGAAATTCATTCCTCCTCCCCTTATGGAACCTGCTCCCATTATAAAAACTGAAAGAGGATGGCCTGATTTCCTATTTCTTTCTGTCCTTAGGGTAACAGTATTACGAATGGAGTCATTAGGGCCACATGAAAAATACTCATCTTTTCCAAGGTGACTCAAAGATGTTCCAGACAACACAAAAAGAGAACTGATGTAAGTCCTGCCATTTCTGTAATTTAACTGCAGGCTGGTAACAGACCTCAGCCACTGAAGTGCATTGCCTCAAAGCCCTGTCACCCGGAGGGGAAGACATCAGGTGACTAATCAAAAGCCAGACTCACAATGACAGGTCTCTTCCATTCACATCGTGTTCCTCTGTAGGGCTGTCATCCTTTCTTCTGAATGCGTCAAACAGCTGTTCCACCGCGAGGCTTTTTGATTTAGAAAAGGAACAAAAATAATAAAATAAAATTTGGACTTCACTGTCTGGAGCCTATCCTATTTCCTACTCATCTAGATTCCCCCCCCCCCCCACCTCTCCTGTTTAATGTTTGAGAATTGCTGGGAAACGTTAAGCTAACATGTGTTCTGGCTGGACATCAGAACCTTAGGGGTGCCGGAACATGCACGGAATTCCCAGTCGGAGGTCACTATGGTCAAAGCTCTGACATGTGCATAGGATCGTCCTTCTCCCACAGGACAAAATCCCCAGCTAAACGTGCCCTCCCGCGTGCTATACCTACCTGCAGGGAGGTAGGGTCCCATCGAGGTGTCTGCCTTGCAGGGACGGGCATGCCTGGGCCTGGCCGGAAAGGGGCTGTGCCGGGCGCCTTCACCCTACAGTCATTAGAAAGGCAGTGTTCCTGGGAAAGGTCGGCCTTCTGCCGGCCCCCCAGGTCCCTGGGCGGAACCGCGGGGGGCACAACAGGATCGTGTAAATGCGCTGGGGGGGTCTGCAGTGCTGTCGGCGCTAAAACCAGCACATCCTGGGCTCACCTGGACCACTCGGTCACCCCGGCTGGTTGCTATAGCAACCGCACCTTGGGCCGGGGCCCGTGCAACCGCGAGCCGGTCCCCGGTCGGGGTGAAGAGGGGGGATCCCCCGCGGAGTCTCCTTGGTCTTTCCGCCCAGAGGAAGCCTCCTCGGAGGGCCTGACTCCCCGGAGACGCCCCCGCCCCCGCCCCCGCCGTCCTCCCCTGCTTCCGCCGCCGCCGCCCCGCCCACATCGTCTCTCCCCCGCCGACCGCGACCGCCCCCGTCCTCCCACGACCAAGCCCCCACGGCGGGCGGCTCCACCCGCACGGCCCTCACCCCGCAGGCCAGGACGCCGCCGGCCCCCGCAGCCGCCCCTGCGCCGCACCGCGCCCCGCAACCCGCAACGCCACGCCCCATCGCGCCACGCACCGCTCCGTCGCGCGCGCACAGCGCCCTGCCACGCCCCCTCGCCGCACGCCACGCCCCCCGCCGCACGCCACGCCCCCGCCGCACGCCGCGCCCCCACGTCACACGCCGCGCCCCCTCGCGCCCCCTTGCGCCCCGCTGCCGAGGGCGGCGGGCGCCGTCCGGGTGTCCGCGAGCGGGTCCGCGGTTCGTCCGAGTCGGTCCCCGCGGGGCGCGCTGCTCCCGCGCCGGGTCCCGGGGCAGCCGCAGGGGCGGGGCGCGCGGCGGGAGGCCGGGTCTCGCGGCCGCGGCTCTCGGTCGGGTTTGCCGCGAGCGCAGGTGTGCGCCGGGGCCCGCGGGCCTGCGGGGCGCCCTGGGCGTGACTCACGCGAGCGGCCGCGTCCAAAATAAGTCAGCGGCGGCCGCGGGGTGACGCACGGCCTGGGCGCGCGCCCCGCCTGCCGTCCTCGCCGGGCTTTCCCCTCCGCGCCCGCCTGCCGCGGCCTGGGCGCCGCCTGGGCGCGGCCGCAACCGTGAAGCTCGGGGGGGGGGGGGGAGCGCGGGGGGGGGCGCGGGGGGCGCCCTGCAGGGTCGGTCCCCGCCGGGGGCGCGTCCCCGGCTGCCTCGCTCGCGCTGATAAGGCCGAGGCGCCGGTGCCGCAGAGGAGCGAGCCCCCGGGTGGCCCTGGGCGGGCCGGGTAACCGCGGGGCCTCGTGGAAGGAGCCGGCCCTGACCGCTGCTCGCGCCCTCCACAGCCCCTTCGTGCCGGCGCAGGTGTCGGGCTGGTCGCCCCCCGGGCCGCCCCGAAGCCCACCTACCCCGCTCTCCGTCTGCCCCAGCAGCTACCTACAAAGGCCCCCGCCCCGCCCCGCCCCCAGGAACCCAGGTCCAGGTCCAGGTCCAGGTCAGCCTGCGTCCTCTCCCCTCCACCTTTCCCCACAGCTCTCTTCCCAGGACCTCACCTGAAGGGACGCTCAGCTTTCCTCCCTCCAGCCTTCACTCAAACACACGCCTGAGCCCTGGTCTTCATTTCCAAGCCTTCGGCTCACCACGACCAGGCAACTTCTATTCTTTTGAAGTTCAGGCCATTTTACCGTAGGCTGGGGTTTCTTTTTCCTTTCTTTTTTAAAGAATTTATTCATTTCTTCTGAGACACAGGCAGAGGGAGAAGCAGGCTCCTTGCAGGGAGCCCGACGTGGGACTCGACCCCGGGTCTCCAGGATCAGGCCCTGGGCCGAAGGCAGGCGCCTAACCACTGAGCCACCCGGGCATCCCCGGCTGGTTTTTCCTCATCCTAATCGTCCTTCCCGCGCTCCAGGAAGGACACATGCGTTTCTCTGGATGACTTCAGCCCCGTCTGAAGGTTATCTTCACCCTTAATCCCTTGTCATCTCTCCTTAGGGGACTGTAACTTCATAAATATTTGACCTTTTCAGCTCCAGTGATCACCTCGGTCTCTCACTTGTTTACGCCCCCTGGACCTTAAAATGTCCCACATCATTCTTTGACCTCGGTGCCAATGTCCGCCCTTACCCAAACCCATTCTTCAGTAACACGCGTTCATATCCCGCCTGGTCCCAAAGTTTTAAACCGAGAACATCAACCACTCTCACTGTATCTGAGATACTTCTTGGCTTTCTTGGTATTTGTGCCTTTTGACTGAATGCAAATCTCCAGACATCCCAAGAGTCAGGGTAGCACAGGAGCTAAGACGATGGTCTGGGTTTGAATCCTGGAACCACCTCTGTTCATTAGCATGTGGCCAGCATCCATTTTTTAACCTTATGCATCTCTTCCCTGGTTTGTACAACAGAGATGATACTAGTACAGACCTTCCCTAGTATGGGAACATTTTACCTTTTGATCTACTGGCCTTCTGACATCCTGAGGGGCTTCGTTGAGCTCAGTGTTCACCCGTTCCTAGAGGCCTCCCTCCCCCCACCTCCTGCAACACAAAACCCCATCCTCTGCAATGCTCATTGCCTTGTGCATACCACTGTCATCGTCCTTATCACGATGATCGTGACATTTCTTCAGTGTCTCCCTTTCTAAACTGTGAGATGCTTAAAGACTTTCATTCAAGGTATCCGGAACATAAAAGTTATCTATTGGCTTTTCATTCAACTCATGTATTCATCAACAGGGTTTGTTTTGTTTTGTTTTGTTTTGTTTTTTCATTTGAACTACTTAAATTCACTTTCTGGATTAAAAAAAAACTTTCTGGTTGCTCCCAAACTTTAGAAAGATACCACATTTCTGTACAATCTCAAAGTAATACTTCTTGTTTAAAAAATTTAGTACCCCATGTGTGTTAAGCTTTATTTTTAGAATGAAAAGATATATATGTTATATATATATGTAATTATACATAACATATAAAGTGTATGTATATATAACTTTTCTCTATTTCACCTGGAGTTAATCATCATTTCATTTCTGTTGATTGATTTTTTTTAATTATAAAAGATTCATTTATCAAGTTTCTTAGGCCTCCTTTAATTCTTTATTGTTAAAAAAAATGCTTTATCATCTCTGTTACACTTGTCAATATTTTCTACATAGCCTCAGCACATCAGTTGCTGTTGTTGTTATTTCTGAGATCCTTCATCCTGCGACTCTCCATCCCCTGTTCCCACCTGAACGGGTCCTCTCTGGGCCTGCTGTGGTCTCCCTGGGATGGCAGCTGTACTCTGCTCTGTTAGGTCCTGTCTCTTGAATTCTTATCTTCCTCTTCCTTGGTTTACTCCTTTGATTGTAGTAGCACATGCTTTAGATCCTTTTGTAAAAATATATATATATATACATAGAAATAAGTATTTTGAAATCTGGCATATGTAAAAATGTTTTTATTCTATCCGTATACTTGACTGAGAGTTTTCCTGGGCTGGTATGGAATTTTAGGTTGAAAATCATCCTGCCTCAGCATTGGAAGGGTTTGTTTCATTTTTTTTCTGACTTGTAATAATAAAACCATTTTGATTCCTAATCCTTTGTATGTTACCTGCCTTTTTTTTTTAAAGGAAGATCTTAGAATCCTCCCTTTATCCTTACAGTCCTGAAAAACTCTATGTTTTTAAACTATATTGTTTATAGGTTTAAAAAAATATTTATTTAAGTAATCTCTACACCCAGTGTGGGGCTCAAACTCGTGACCCAGAGTGGAACACTTTTCTGACAGACCCAGCCAAGCACCCCTATAAGTTTTTTAAAGATATGACCTGGTCTGAGCCTTTGTTTCCCCCGTTACATTTTCTTGCTCAGTGGGCTCTTCAATCTTGAGTCTCTTTTCATTTTCATTGGGAGAAATTTCCTTCTCTCCATATTTGCTGGATGTGGGACTTTCAAGATGGATCCTCTCATTTTCATATCTTTTCTTCAAGATTTTTCCGTCTTTTTGTGATATTTTCTGAAGTCTTCATCAGCTTTCATCTATCTGTCTTTTGGGTATTTTTCCCCAAACATTGTATTATTTAATAGCCAAGCATTCTTTCTTGTTCTTACTATTTTGCACTTTTTCTCATTTAATGGGTAAAATGTCTTCTCTTGTCTCTCTATGGATATGAACTATGCTACTTCTGAAGTTTAGTTCTGCAGTTTCCTCTGTTTTTGTCTTTTTCTTTCATGTTAGAACTTTCTACAAACATCTGATGATCTTTGGCTATCTGTTAAGCTTTCATCATGAGGCACACAAAGCTGGTTGATGGTTTTGTGTACATGAAAGCAGCTTATCCACTGGGGTTTCTCAAGGGTGATTTGGCAGACGACCAGCTGGTTCACTGAGGGGAGATTCCCTAGTGTCTGAACCTGTGACCCTACCATTAAAAAAAAATAACAAAAGGGGGAGGGGATTGTTTCCTGACTGCCAGTGTTCTGGAAACAGAGTGAGCGTCCCACTAATAAGTGTACAGTTTCTAAATCTTTAACTCCCTTGTTTTTCACCCTCTGCGATGATTCTCAAGTGTCACAACCAATCCATTTTAACATGAGAATACATTGAGGGTTTCAGTCATTTACCTGCTAGTATGAATTCGTGTCTGCTCAGTTGATTTTTCCTCCAGCCCTTAGCTGATATCAGCTGCTCTGAGGAAATGGAAGTCTGCTCAGGAAGTGGAAAGAAGTAAGTCACTTAGGGTCACAGAGTTCCTCAGCAGAAGAGCCGCCCAGAGCAGATAAGGCAGATTGGGGAGGGTGCTGTGATCCAGGGGGATCTGGGTACTGGGACCTGGATGCTACAAAGGAGGTGAGAAGACGGAAAAGAAAATTCACTTCCATTTAAATGGTGCTGAGCCGGGGCTACACCCAGAGAGTGAGAGCTGACTTGATTTCTCCCTCTGCCCCGGCCCATAGCCTGCCCTTGAGGACGCAGGGCCCGGGTTCTAAAGGAGCTGGACAGCATGGTACCAGGGGAACCTGAGAGCCCAGTCACCCTGGCAACAGCGGATTTTAGGGGAAACGCATTCTGCGTTCCAGACAACCAACTTCTAAATGATCTTTTGGACCACGTCCTGCTTGGGAACTGAGGCTCGATTTGCCCCATCCGGGGCCAGCTCGGGTAGCGCCACATTGGGGGAGGCCATTAGCAGAAATGGCCAGAAAAGCAAGAGATCTTTTTAGCCCATTAGGTGAAAAGAGGATTTTTCTATCTTTTATTATTCATGATTTGCGACTTCAGTTACTGTTTCCCGGAACAAATAAAATGTTACAGTTTTACTTCAACTTACTGGAGCAAATAGATGCTTATCGTCAATCATGCAGAAATTTCGAGGCAGTCTCTAAGGTTTTTGCTGTTTGTGGCCCCTTTGCAGTCCTTTGATGTCAGGCGAGTTACTTTCTGTGCCTCAGACGGGTTTCCAAAAGCTGCCACAATCTGAGTGTGTGTGAGTGTGTGTGTGTGTGTGCACGTGTGCGCATGTGCACGGGCAAGTGTGTACACATACACACGCACTCGTGTTACCTATATCTGTCTTTCTTGCAAATGAGTACAATCAGCTCAATGAAGGGAACGAAAGCGGACTTTGGTTTTTGCTTTGAGAACGCTGCGCCCCCAAAAGAAGTGGGGCTTCCAATGATCTCCGGGGGCATTTAGGGTTACCTGGGGTGGGGGAGCTACAGAGGGTAGCATGAGGGGAGGAGGGAGGCAGGTGGAGGGGCCTCCAGGCCCTCTGCAGGGTGCTGCCCCCGCACCCCACCCCCACCCCCACCCCCGGAGACAGACTCCAGCCTTGCAGCCACATCTGAAATTTTCAGTTTTCTTTCCCGTTCCCCTTTTTCAGGCTCCAAGAAGGCTGGGGGGGGGGGGGGAGGAAGCCTGAATGAGACACAAATGAAAGAGGAAGTGTCTCAGCACTAAGCAAACATAAAACAGCCCACTCCATCGGTGACCTCTATGGAAATACTGAAGACATCCTCTGCGGCGTCCTTTTAGCCTTTCTGGGGGAGGGGACAGCTGCTGCCCAGAAGCAGCCAGCTTCCCTGTGGCCAGGTCAGGGCGGCGGCAGCACCCCAGGGAGATGGGCCTGGCGGTTCGGGGAGGCCCTCTGTGCGCTCAGGCAGGAAAGGCCTCCAGGCCCTGGTGTGTCCCCTGGCTTCTCCCTCGCAAGCTCCACCTGCTGAGCTCACGACCTGCAGGGGCCCAGGCCGTGGTCACCGCGGGGGGTGCGGGGACCCCGGGAGCCCCAGGCCCTGCAGGGGGCCCAGCTGCTGCCCATGGACAGCCAGGGTCGGGGACCGGCCACCCTCTGGCAGTGAGGCCCAGTGATGGAAGCAAGCGTGTGCAAGGAAACCAGGGGCAGAAGGCCGCCAGGGCTGACGCTTGAGTGGTTCAAAGACTCGGCCTTGGGTGCCCGTGAACACATGTTTCTACTGGAGTCGACGTGATGAAAGACAGTCATGAGACCTAGGAAAACGGGAAAGGACAGAAAAGTAGACAGAAGGACAAATCACTCCTGGTCCTTCTGCCCACTGGCTGCACTTTTATTTATTTATTTTTTTAAGATTTTATTTATTTACTCATGAGAGATGCACAGAGAGAGGCAGAGATACAGGCAGAGGGAGAAGCAGGCTCCATTTGGGGATCCCAATGCGGGACTCGATCCCAGGACCCCGGATCACATCCTGAGCCTAAGGCAGATGCTCAACCACAGGCATCCAGGTGCCCCCAGCTGCACTTTTACACTTTTTCGTGGTATGGGTTATTTAAGCATCACTATAATCACAGGAAAGCTCCCAAATTGTACATACTGATTTTTCCATCCATTCCTCTTATTCCAGAGAGAATACTTTATATACGTGGGTGTTCATCATGATGTTGTTGAAGATCCTGAGAACTTGAACGTTCATCATTAGCATCTCAGTCAAGTACGTAAAATTATAATCTCACAATAGAATATGACACAGTCATGAAAAAGATTAATCTTGTGCTACATTTATTGACATGGAAGGATATTGCCAAGACCCTGCTGAATTCTTTAAAAAGTTTCCAAAACAGAATATATAACTTGAGCCTATTTATGAAACGGCACAAGTGTATGTGTGCGCACAGGTGATGTTTGCCAAAATGCTAACGATGGTTCTCTCTAGAAGGAGGGCTTTCTGTGCTGTTTACCTTCTTCTTTATGTCTTTTAGTATTATTTATTTGCTGTGATGAGTGTTTACTAGTTTTATGGTTTTTTTTTTTTTTTGAGTATTCTGAAAAAAATCTTATGCAAATCAGTACTTACTGACACATATAAAATGTATCCACTATACGGTGAGTGGAAATGAGAGTTATAAAATCCATACGTGGGCAGCCCGGTGGTGCAGCAGCTTAGCGCCGCCTTCAGCCCAGGGCCTAATCCTGGAGACCCGGATCGAGTCCCACGTCGGGCTCCCTGCATGGAGCCTGCTTCTCCCTCTGCCTGTGTCTCTGCCTCTCTCTGTGTGTCTCTCATGAATAAATAAATAAATAAAATCTAAAAAAAAATCCATATGCAATATGATACCACTTGGGTATTTTACATCCTTATATACAAATGTACATATTTTATATGTAAAATTTGCAAATACAGAAACACGTAAATGACACACATCAGGTATAAAATTCACACATACATGTTCAATGTGTGTATCAAAAATAAGTTTAAAAACTTGTTACCTTGGGTTGGCTAGCTATTTATTTATTTATTTATTTATTTATTTATTTAATTTTATTTGTGTTGGCTTTTTAAAATAATGACGTTGTGTTATATTTTAAACATAATGCTATTTCCACCCTGCGGAGAAAGAAGCAATATTTGAAGCTGAGTCTTAAAGGAGTAGGGACTGACCAGTACAGGACGGTCCAGGCAAAGGGTACAGCATGTACAAAAGGTACAAAGTCACAACAAAGCGTGGTACATTATCCGCCGTATCACTCCTGGCATCTGATACCACAGAGCATTCCTGCCTGGAAACTCTCCTCCCTGCCCTTCTGGGTCACTGCTCTCTCTGGGCTGCCCGGTGGCCTGGGTCAGCCAAGCAGGCACCAGGGGCCCCGAGTGAATGAGGTACAGGCTGACAACCCTGGTTGTTGGGGGGAGGTTCTGTAGAGATCATGAGGATTAAACCAAACTACTTCATAATATCCTGGAAGCTCAGGCCTGTGCACCAGGAGCAGAGAATCTAGAATCCATGATCAGTGGACTTGGGCTCAAGTTGAGACACCACTGCGCCCCTCTTGGACAAAATACTTCAGCAGCTCGAGCCTCAGGATTTTTATCCACAAAATGGGACAGTAAGAATCTCTACCCCGTAGGGCGGCTGAGATGATGAAACAAGACTTGGAAAAGCCCCCTGACAACTGGTTATTATCACAAGAAGCTGACCACATTACTAACAGCATAGCAAAACCCCAAAGGCAAAAACGCAAAGCCCTGACATTTTAGCAGGTCATTTTTTGCTAAGAAATCGGCACTCACGACAAGTCCTTGTGATATATCCTCGTGGTTGGACTTGTCAGTCACAAGTTCTAATTATGGAAATGCACTCTGACAAAACAGCCCGTTGGCGTGAGTCACTGGGGTGGTTTAACTCTGTAGGCCAGGAACTCTCCTGGGAAGGGTTTGGAGACATGCACACTGGAAAGTAAGAAAGCAGTGATTTCATAACCATTTCCAGCCAGGGGTTAATTTACAGTCCTGACAGTGACCGGCTTCTGAAACAGCAGGTGTAAAAGAACTGGCCAGGGTCTCCCCATCGTGCTTCCTTACAGACCCTTCTCTTTCCTCCTATTAAGAGTCTCTGGTTTGGGGCGCCTGGGTGGCTCAGTGGTTGAGCATCTGCCTTCGGCTCAGGTCGTGATCCAGGGTACTGGGATCGAGTCCTGCATCAGGCTCCCCACAAGGAGCCTGCTTCTCCCTGGGCCTGTGTCCCTGCTTCTCCCTCGGACTGTGTCTCTGCCTCTTTTTCTGTGTGTCTCATGAATAAATAAATAAAATCCTTAAAAAAAAAAAAAAAAAAGAGTCTCTGGTTTGACAGCCACACCTCCATTGATTCAGGATCCAGCCTCGTGATCTGGGTAAAGCCTTTCAAATGGAAATTCAAATAACTTCAGTGTCCTCCCATAAAACACAGAACGTGGAAAGACTCTGCTTACTCTGGGTGGCTCTCCGGTGGCTTTGAAACTAATGAGACTTTTATTGATGGCCTTCCATGTGAGAGGGCGTGAGGATATTTCTTTCAAGGGTGAATATTTCTTACTCCTTCATCATTGGATTTCATATCTGGAGTCTTCCTGAGTTTGTTTTTTGAGTTGTCAAAGGATTTATTAACATTGAGAGCTCTCCTATGTGTGATACTATGGCGTGGCAGTTGGGGGCCATGGAAGGATGTTTCCCAAACCTTGCTGAATTAAAAAAAAAAAAAAAGGTTTAAAAAGTTTCCAGTGTATATAACTTGAGCCTATTTATTTAAAAACATGGGTGCGTGTGTGTGTGTGTGTCTGTGTGTGCGTGTGTGTGAAGAAAGATGCTTGCCGAAATGTCAATAATGGGAAGAAGCCATGGGTTTGAGTCCCAGCTGTGCCACTTACTGAGTGTGTGACCTGGGACGGGTAGTCACGACATCTCTCTAGGTCTGTTTCTGTATCTCTGAAACTGGGATGGAGTTGTTATAAGGATTGTGTAAGCTATAGGAAGCACTTAGTAAATGCTACTTAATATGATCTTTAAAAAAAAAAGATTTTATTTATTTATTCATGAGAGACACACAGAGAGAGAGGCAGAGACACAGGCAGAGGGAGAAGCAGGCTCCACGCGGGGAGCCCAGTGCGGGACTTGATCTTGGGACCCCAGGATTACACCCCGGGCTGGAGGCAGATGCTCAACTGCTGAGCCACCCAGGTGCCCCCTTAATATGATCTCGTACTTCGAGCCTGAAGAAATGATTTTCTACCATTTGTTGTAGTAAACAGCCAGCAGAACAGAGTGTGGTAACTGAAAATACACAATTTACTGACACTGGGTGTCACTTGGGGGTGATCCAGGAGCACAGAGAAAATGGTGTAGAAAAACCCCAAAACCGGGGCATCTGGGGGGCTCAGTGGTTAAGCACCTGCCTTGGGCTCAGGTCATGATCCCGGGGTCCTGGGACGGAGCCTCGCCTTGGGTTCCCTGTTCAGAGGGGAGTCTGCTTCTCTCTCTCCTTCTGACGCTCCCCACTGTTCATGCTCCACCACACGTGCTCTCTCTTTCCCTCAAATGAATAAAATTCAAACAAATATTTTTTAAAGAAAAATCCCAATGCCTTTTAACTGTCACCCTGCTAAATCCACATAGTCCCAGATCAGCACATGCAGTCCCAGGAGGCAATGGGACACCAGATTCTAACAAGTTTTCCTGGTAAATGTGGGGACTTTGGGGTGACCCCAGTGGCCACTCAAAGGCCTGGTAAGTCTGTCCCCGCAATGAGGTCAGGGTGCCTTTCCATTTTCCATCGTTGGCCAACCGCCTTCCTGACTGGCACATTCGTAAGATCCGTCACAATAGAAGGTTTCAAGTGTTTCTGAATATGAAAATATGCTTTCCTTATATTCTCCAATTGCAATCAAGCCTGGCTGAAGGACCCATTCTGACTTCTGAAGGTGACTTTACCTTTCTTTATTCTCCTCCAGATGTGTTAGCTTTGCGGTTTAACTCTCAAAGTGAGATTGCCAGATATAATGCAGGTTTCCCAGTTATTTGCATTTCAGAGAAACAACGAATAATTTTTTGGTCTAGGCATGTCCCAAGTATTGCATCGGGCATACTTATTCTAAAAAAATTATTCGTTGTTTCTCTGAAACTCTAATTAACTGGGCATCCTGTATTTCCATTTGCTAAATCTGGCAACTCTATCTCCAAGGGAAATCTTTTTTTTCCTATCTCCAAATTCTTGGAGGTGGGGGTGACCTCCTTGCTCGCTCACACAACCTATACACGGTTCTGGGAAGATAAGAAAGGTAATTCTATATGCACAAAGCCAAATTCCACACAAATAGCAAATACCTCCCCATGTAAGGCACAGTGCTGGGTGACTCAGAGAGAGTAAAGTCTGGTAAATCACAAGCCCTGCCCTCAGGAGCTTACAGTGTAGAATGTGCAAGTAACCCCCTCCAGGGGCCCCAAAGGTGATCCACACAGAAGGTCCCCCAGGTGTTCCAAGCTCAGAGGAGAGGGAGATCACATTTGCTTGGAGGGAACTGGATGAAGAAAGGCCCCTTTGCAGGGGTGGTATCTGCATGCATCTTTAAAAAAAAAAAAAAAATCACCAGGTGGAGACAGCATGGTCTGGCATGTTCAGTGGAGATAATGACTTGAACACAAGTAAAATATAGAGAGAGGATGAGGTGTATCTGGTGACTTCCTTCAGGCAGAGTGTAGAAGACGTAAAGAGGCAAAGAAGAGACTAAGGTTGGAAAAATAAGTTAGAAGAAAGAAACGTGCAAACAGAAAATGAGCCAGAAAAAAGCACCCAGAGTCACCAAACCTTTTTTCAAGTAGTTTTCAAATATGGAAATGTTTGCAAATATTCTCTTGGGAGAGAAGGTGGCGGGTTATCCTGTCCTCCAGGGAACTAGTTTTATCACATCTGGAGTGAGTTGCCTTCCCAGATAGTCGCTGCCACCATATAACTCGTTTTTGGGCTCCAGCAAAGGGCATGAGAAATAATCAGGTATATCCAAGCACAACAGTGACTATCTGGGTGAAGGTGGCCTGTGGAAGAAAGCATGGATATCTTCTGTTTTATAGACTAGATACAGTCTGGAGAAGTTGGCTGGGGAAGGAATTTCTGAAAAGTAAATTTATTTCTCTAATTTTCTTTTTCTTTCTTTCTTTCCTCTTTCTTTCTTTCTTTCTTTCTTTCTTTCTTTCTTTTTTCTTTCTTTCTTTCTTCCTTCCTTCCTTCCTCTTTTCTTTCTTTCTTTCTTTCTTTCTTCTTTCTTTCTTTCTTTCTTTCTTTCTTTCTTTCTTTCTCTCTTTCTTTCTTTCTCTTTCTTTCTTTTTCTCTCTGTCTCCCTTTCTTTTTTTCTTCCTTTTCAAGCAAGCTCTTCACCTGATGTGGAGCTCAAATTTATGACTCCGAGATCAAGAGTCACATGCTTCACCAACTGAGCCAGCCAGGCGCCCCTATTTCCCTATTTTTCAGTAAAAAAGAAGTCCTGGGGTGTCTAGTCTCACCTGCTACTTTTTTTATATGGCCTTTAGCAAATGTATAAGCTAATAACTCAAATGAGACTCAGTTTTCTCATCTGTAAAAGGAGAAGGTGGCCCAAAATGCTACACTTCCCTTCCCTTCAACCGATCCAAAGGAAATCTCTTGGAGACAAAGGGGCTCGAGGTATGACAGGACCACTCAGATGGCACCATATGGCTCTCCTACTCTTCTCTCAAGTAAATGAACATAGGTGAAGCAACTCCTCGGAGCCAGCCCTTAGGAGGGGTGTTGAGGGCTGAAGCCGCCCCTCCATGCCTCCAAGAATTAGACTCCCCCTGGAAAGGTAGGACATGGAGAGGAGGTTGTCACAGTGGTGGCCACTGTGAGCCCCATCCCTGGATTTCATACCTCCTGGCACTCATGCCCTCCTGGCATTGATGTTATTCATCCTTGAGTCTGGATTGCTTAAGACATGGAATGTGACAGAGGTGACACCGCACCAGCTCTAGGCTTATGTCTTAAGAAAGTTGGGTGGAGGGACGCCGGATGGCTCAGCGGTTGAGGGTCTGCCTTCGGCCCAGGGCGTGATCCCGAGGATCCAGGATCGAGTCCCACATCAGGCTCCCTAAGGGGAGCTTGCTTCTCCCTCTGCCTATGTCTCTGCCTCTCTCTCTGTGTCTCTCATTTTAAAAAAGAAAAGGAAAGCTGGGTGGATTCGGATTCTGCTCTTGAGTTCCCTGCGTTACGGGGGGAACTAGTCTGCCTCCCCTGTCGGAGAGGCCCCACGGCGAGGGACAGGCCCCGAGTGTCTGCAAAGGAGAGCTGAGGTCTGGGCCTGATGTGCGCCCCTGCTACCCCCGATCCCGCCACCCCCGACTCGGGAGCCAAGCCAGGGGAGGCACCCAACGGGTGGTGGAGGCTCCTCTGGGATGTCCCACCCAGACGGAGACCAGCCGCCCCCCTGAGTGAGCCCTGCTGAAATCCTCAACCCACAGATGCAAATTGCATCGCTGGGGTTTCAAGCCACTGAGTTTTTTTTTTGAGGGGGGGGTCATCTGTTATACAGTGATAGGTAATGAAGCCCCACAGTCACAGGAACTGGGTAAAACGCCCATAGAAATGTCAAGAATCTGCGCCTTCAGGCTGGTCGGGTTTCTCAGGGTCAAAAGAGAGGGTGGGCTCTGTTTAACCACAGGCAGGAGCGCCTACTACCGGGGACCGAACAGGAGTTCCCCAAGGACCCCAGCTTTCTAGTCTCTGGGGTGGGAATGGGTGACAGGCACCCCTGGGGGTTTCTCAGCCCTTGCACAGCATTCAGAGACAGGGGGCTTTGGGGCCACCAAGTCAGGGGTGCCTCTGCTGGACAGACCACTGTGGCGCCCCCACCCCTGCACCTGCCAGGCGGTAGCAGAAACCACAAGAGGCAGGTGGAGCGGAGTGGGGATGGACACAGAAAACTGCTCTGAGGCAGGACGGGAAGGAGGGAACCACATTCTGGCGACGGGGGTCGATCCAGGGCTCTGGACCAGAGTGCAGGGCGGGCTTCGTGGGCAAGGCCTGGCTGTGGCTTTGAAGACCCCACCTGCATTTCTGGGGAAGGAGGGGACCGGGCATTCTGCACATGGGGGGCCAGCCCCTGACCTTGCAGAAGCAGGAGCACAGGTACTCCAGCTGTGGAGGTGGGCAGCTTGGGGGCAGCCGGGGGCCCGGGGAGGCAAGGCCTGAGAGGGAGGTGACACAGGTGAATGCTTGGGCCGAGGCAGCCCATGGCGCACACTGTGATCAAAGGCCAGGCCTGGGTCTGGTTCATCATGGATCCTCTCTGCTCCCCCCCCAAGCTCCCCACACACCCAGGCAGCCAGCTCATCATAGACACTCGATAAATGTTTGCTGACTCGTTGGACTTGGCTTCTGTGTCACAGGGAGATGCTGAAACTACTTCCACGGGGGTGACCCAAGTCAGGTAAAAGCAGGGAACAGAAGATGGGGCGACTGGCCAATGGGGAGGCCAGATGGGGAGGTCCCAGGTGGCCTCTGCAGTACCCCTCGGAGAGGGGGTGAGAGCAGGGCTAGAGAGGAAGGATGGGGGGCACCATTCTCAAGAGGACTTTTACCAGGATGGGCAGCCGGCGTAGGTGGTTCTGGGGGCCCTGGGCTCTCCTCCAGCCTTGCCATTAAATCACCACGTGACATGGCCAAGTCACCACCTCCCTCTCAGGCTCTGCTCTGTCTCTGCGAATCTAAAGTATTCAATGGGAAGTTTCTCTTCGTGATCCTGCCATCTGTGACTAATACAAAGTGTGGGTGGGGTGGGGTGGGGTCAGGGTAGGGAAGGAGCTGGAAGGGTCACAGACAGCTCCAAGTGGGGTCATGGAGAAAATGATGTGGCTGTCACAGAGATAGGGAGTCAGAGGGGAGCCGGGCTGGGCGGGAAAGTGGACGTGTTTGCCGTTAGGGAAGGTTGGAGAGAAGGAGGATACAGCTCTGGTGCAAATGGGAGGTGGAGGCAGAGAATCACAGCTGATTGGGACACTCCCCTCAGCGCCCCCACCCCCTGCCCCTTCACCAGAAGATGTCCAAGTCCTAATCCCTGGAACTTGTAAATGTCACCACATATGTAGAGGGGGAGGTTTTGCAGGTGTGATTAAGTTATGGTCTTGAGATGGGGAGAACATTCTGGATATTTGGGTGGATTGGCCCTGCGAAAGCAACATAAGTTCAGGAAGGCACCTAGAAATATACAACCACAAAAAGGAATTTTAAAATGTAGACATCTGAACGCAAAGATGCAAAGCAAAAGGGTTGGGGAGGAAACCTGCTAACTGTGCACCTTGCCTCTGCCTTGTGCCCTCTGAGCTGTGTAGGAAGCCCGGGGCCAGTGTAAGGACAGGGAGCAATGGGGAACCGTCGGGGCTCCCCTCAGGATGGGGAGGGAGGGTATTCGAGCCCTTTCCGGGAAAGCTACCAGGACACAATGTAGCTCTGTTTTGTCTCTGTCTGTCTGTCTGTCTCTGTCCAGAGAGCTAGTCTGATTAACTAATAGCTTGCTCCTCAGGAGAGCTGTGTTGTGGGCCACCCAGTCAGCCGCTGGATGGGCCAGTTTTGGTCAGGGGGCCTCCCCTGATCCGGTGATGTCTCCACTTGCCCAGGGTGGGTTTGCAAGGGAGATCATGACCTGAGCTGAAGGCAGACGCTTAACCATCTGAGCCACGCTGGCGCCCCCGGTTTTCACTTTCTAAGGGCCAAAATGACATGGGGCAACCTAGAGGCCTCATTTTCTCTGTATCAATCTTGTCTGAATTAAACATGTTTGCAAAATGAGTGTTAAACCCTTTACCCACTGAGGAATGTTCAGTATCTGCCTGAACATAATGCTAATTTAAGAAAAAAAAAAAAAAAGACGTATTTGGTGTTTTTCCATAGTAAAAATAGAGTAGAGCTCAAATAGAGTAGAGCTAAATCAATGGCCATTGATTCAATAACACCTCCTACCCATAGTGCCAATCAAAAGAAATACATGGAGGTGCCCATGTATTTTTGCTTACAGATCTTTTAATGTAAGGTTTAATTAATAGAAGTTAGATTTTTGTATCTGTACCCTCCTCCTCCAACCAAATATCAACACAACTCCTTTCTCAGGGACTTCCAGTTCAAGTATCACCTCTGGGTGGCAAAGGTAGTATTACAGCTGAGACTTTCACACATTGGTTTCCGTTTTGTTTGAGGGCAAGATTGTTAAAATGAAAAAGGAGACACAGAGGGCAAGGAGGGTGAAGAAGAAAGACAAAGAAATCGAAGGGGATAAAAGAGGAAAATGAAGATAAAAATCTAACATTTTTAAAGACGAAAACAGTAGGTAACCCCAAGTCCTATTTCATGCCTGACACCGCAGAGTTTCTGCATTTAATGTTTAATAACCAACGTCGGGCAGGCAGTGTGACAGATGAGGCTGTCACAGATGCCCAGAAAGGCTACGTCATTTGCCTGCAGTCACACAGCTTAGTAAGGGAAGCCGGGATGTGAATCCAAGCACGTCTTGCTTCCAAGATCAAGCTTTGGTTTCTCAATTACAGAAGCATCCCCTGGTCATTCCTTAAACAAGCTCACAAAATAAAAGGAAAAAGCCCCCTCCCCCTCTCATCTCCACCCAGCAATTCTCTAGAAAATCGTTATCTGGTCATCTGGATTGGAAAGCTTGAGTGAAAACAACATAATGAGATGTGTCCTTTGCTGGAATTGGTGGTTGGGACCTCTTGTATGACTGAGCACAGAAGCCATTCCAGAGATGGGCCACCCACAGGCTGCTGAGAGTGGGCGGCCCCGGGGGGCTTCACTGTGACGAGGCCACTCGACGACTGGCTGAGAGGCAAACGCATCTTGAGGTCGTGGAGTTGGCCTGGCTCAGCCCTTCACACCTTCTGGTAGGGACTCCACTCGAGTCTAGGCTTTGAAACTGTTTTTAATACTTACAACACCACTTCCACAAGGCCATGATGTCTTTCTCTTTTTCCAGATTTTTCTTCCTTTTTTTAAAAAAGATTTTATTTATTTATTTATTTATTTATTTGAGAGAGAGATCACAAGTGGGAGGGGGGCACAGAGGGAGAAGTAGGCCCCCCCCCTGAGCAGGGAGCCTGAGGCAGGGCTCCATGCCAGGACCCCAGGATCATGACCTGAGCCCAAGACAGACGCTCAACGGACTGAACCACCCAGGCACCCCTCTAACCTTTTATTCTGGAAAGTTTCGACTTACACAAAATTTGCAGAAATAGCCTCATGAACAATGAATATTTTGCCATGGGCTTTGCCTGTCTGGGCCTCTCTAACTCTCAGGGACAGTTCTTACTGCTCCTCCCGTTTGTAAGCTCCCGGCCTTTGCACATGCTGTCCCCTCTGCACAGAACCTCCCTTTGACTTACTCATCTTTTATCACAGCCTTTTGTAGTTTTGTTTCCCCTACTGGACAGTGAATTTCTTGGGGTGGGGACAGGGGGAGGTGTTTGTCCTCTTTACTTCTCGCACCTTACAGAGGCTGCTCAGTGAACACTGCTTTCTTGTGTCTCTGCTGTCCCATCCAGCCGGCATGCAGCCTACCCCACTCTCATGTCCCAGTATGTGTAGGTCATCTGGGAAGGCCTTCTCTTCCACAAGAGTGTCCCCAATTCCAGCCTGATGGAAGTAATTGCCTTTCTCTGAAGACACACAGCAATTTATCTAGTCCCCGGTATTTATTACTGTATATCCTGCTTTAATTATTTATGCACATGTATTTTCTGTCCCACTAGACTGTAAGCATGTTTTTTTTTTTTAAGATTTATTGATTTGTTTGAGAAAGAGTGTGAGCAAGAGCAGGGGGAGGGGCAGAGGGAGAATGTCAAGCAGACTTCTGCAGAGTTCAGAGCCCATGATCCATGAGATCATGAGCTGAGCCGAAATCAAGAATTGGAAGCTTAACCAACTGAGCCACCCAGGAGCCCCTAGACTCTAAGCATCTTAAATTCAGTTCCATAAGTGGCTGTTATCATATTCACGGAGTTATGTGAGCATTACCTCAATCTGAGAACATTATCATCATCCCCCAAAGAAGATCATACCCATTAGCAGCACTGCCTGATTCTCCTAGACGACCATCAATATATGTTCAGTATCTATAGAGTTGCTTCCTCTGGACATTTCCTATAAATGGAATTATAGAATACAATTGTAAAGATGAAGCCTTTTGCGTCTGGCTTCTTTAACTTAATGTTTTCTAGGTTCATCTATCCTATAGCATGGATCAGTAGTACCTTATTCATTTTATTAACTACGATTTCACTGAACGGATTTGCTGCATTTTATGAATTCATCATTTGTTAGGCATTTGGGCCGTTCCTACTTTTTGTCTATTATAAATAACGCTGGTATGAATAATTACGTACAAATCTTTGTGTGGATGCATGTTTTTGTTTCTCTGCGGTTTAGACCAAAGACTGAAATTGCTGGATCACATGGCAATTCTGTATTTAATGTTTTGAGGAACTGACAGATGGTTTTCTAAAGGGGCTACAGACTATTTTACAATCCCACTAGCGATGTCTGAGGGTTCCAATTGCTCTACATCCTCACCAACACTTATGCCCATTTTTAAAAAACTCTAGTCATCCTAATAGGTCTGAAGTGGTAACTCATCGTGATTTTGATTTGTATCTCTCTGATGGCTAATAGTGTTGAGCATCTTTTCATGAACTTATTGAACGTTATTTGGACATTGTTACAAAAACCTTGGTTACTTGAGGACGGGACTAAAGACAAGTATCAAGTCATGGGCAGCTAAAACCCCCCCAGGTTTGGTAGCTGAGTGCCCTTTGGGTGCCAGTCATGGATAGTTTTGAGCTGGCTTTTATAAACAATCATGAGGATATCCTTGGACATAAGCCCTGTGGTTCTAGAGAATGTCCTTGGACACACAAAACTAATTTTTAAAAAGCCCTCCAATTCTAGGAACAGAAGTAAAATGAAGCTTAATTTTACAATGCAGAAATAAAATCATTTTTGTTTTTCTTCAATCGCTAAATGGATAAAATTATCTACTCTCACATTTTGAGATATCATCCCCAAACTGAGAATTATTCATGCAATACCAGGCATCTGCACAATATGGAGTCAATTTTAGACTGTTCTGTTCTGTTCTACGGTGCCTCGAATCAAATGTGGGTCCAGTTCTCATGACAATCTGGAAGGTCTTTGAGATGTTGGATTTATGAGAACATAGGAGGACTTCAGAACCAAGCACTACTGCCTGGGAGAAAGAGTCAGGCTCTCAAATAATCTGATTGGCAAGCATCTGAAAACAAAGTGGGCGTCATCATTGCTGCTGTTGTCAGAACAGTTGGTATCTCTGGTTTGGGCGAGAAGTTCAAGTAGAAAGATCTAGGCAGGTACCGTGTGAAATACGCAACTACTTAAAACAATTATCCTTGGGACTTATGCTAAGGACATGTTACTGAATCATACACAGGGAAAAGTTACTAGACAGAAACATCAATATTATTTACAGTGATGATGACACAGTGGTGGGATTAGGGTGGTTTTTTTCACCAAACGTTTTTCACAGTATGTGAAAAAAATATACCAAAAATGGTGTCAAAACAGAAGATGCTCAGAAGCTGCTGGGCCCTTATCTCTGCATTGATCACTGAAAAAAAAAAGAAAAAGGTTCTTCTTGGAGGGGGAAAAAAAAGCAGAAGATCAAGCTGGATTCAAGCCAATCCTGATGACATTTTGGTGACTGTTATGAATCATCAATGGTGTGTCCTCTCTCCCATTCACACGTTGAGACCCTAATCCCAGTGTCATGGTATTTGGAGGTGGGGATTTTGGGAGGTAATCTGGTCATGAGGGTGGAGCCCTGATGAACAGATTTGTAATCTTTAGAAAAAGGGGCCAACTAGCTATTTCTGTCAATGCAAAAGCAGAAGAGGGCCCTCCCAAGGACCCCATCATGCTCCCACCCTGATCTTGAACTTCTGGTCTCCAGACTGTGAGAAGCACATTTTTGTCACTTGGGAGCCACTGGATCTGTGGTACTTTTCATAACAGGCTCAACTAAGATGGTGGCCGTAACACAAATGAATCTGAAAGTACCCATGACTCTCAGAGGCTGCCAGATTCTAACTTTCAGTACCTCAGAAAGACGAATGCGCCCTTGATGGGGAAATTCCCCCTGGAGGACAGAGCGCAGGGAAAAAAATTACAAAACACTGAGGGTCAAACTTTTCAAAACCTGTTGAGTTACCCTCAACATCTTTAGAGATAATTTTCCCCTTACAGTCTCCCTCTTTAAAAAAAAAATTTTTTTTTTGGAGGGAGGGAAAAATAAAGACCTTGTCATAGGAACTTTGTACTATAACATTCTATATTCTTCTATAAATAATTTTTGCTACATGCTGGAATGTTCTAGAAGGCTTTCAAGAATCTGAATGTAGGAAGGAACACGGAAGACATTATTGTTAGCTCAACCTCCTGATGTCTCCGATCTGGAGTCTGATCAGGTCCCTCCTGAAGCTAGTGACAGTCAACTCAGAAGCTACTTCTTCTTCACAGCCTGGCTTCACTCAGGCTCCTGTCATGACTTGACTGTGAGTGTCTGGACAAGGGGACACTGTGTTGGTTACTCTTAGGAATAGTCAGAGGTGTCTGATGGGCACTCGGGGAGCTTAGCAAGAGCATCTGCAGAGCAATGATGAGTTAGTCTCACCGTCAGCAGAGGAGCTGAGATGGGAACAGAAACAGCTCTAAAATAAGGTGGAAGGCTTGACGTGTCCTGAGAGAGGAGTAGGATGGGAGTGGTACCCAAAGGAAGGAAACCGCTCCTGGTCCCAGGGTGGGTGGCGAGCCAGCAGTGATCTTCAGAGCTGGGCTTGAAGATGAGCAGGAGCTGGCCTGGAGCAGAGTGAGCCAGAGAGAGGGGACTTGGGGTAGGGGTGGGGGAGCAGCAGTGCTCACTTAGTGCATGAAGGCAGCTGGAAGGGAAGGTCGGTTGGCAAGGGAGGTTGACACTAGATCCCTTGAATGTTGGGCAGGGGGGTCAAATGCAATTTTGTTCTGTGCACTTTAGAAGGGGTTATGCTGTACATACAGTATGCCGGTGTTAAATTGGGGCTCTTTACTCCCATGAAGTTGGGCATCCAGCTCTTAGCCTGGCATGGAGTCCTCTTTACAGATTCATAGCATCTTCCCCCAAACTACAAACTTGCTACATATGTGATACGTGCAAGGATTGCATGTACAAAATTAATTTTTTTTTAGATTTTATTTATTCATTCATGAGAGACCCAGAGAGGCAGAGACACAGGCAGAGGGAGAAGCAGGCTCCCGGTGGGGAGCCCGATGTGGGACTCGATCCCGGGACCCCGGGATCATGCCCTGAGCCAAAGGCAAGATGCTCAACCACTGAGCCACCCAGGTGTCCCCAGAAGTAACTTTTTAAAAAGATTTTACTTATCTGTATAACACAGAGTGAGAGAGAAAGAGCACAAGCAGGGGGAGCGGCAGGCAGAAGGAGAGGGAGAAGTAGGCTCGATCCCAGGACCCTGGGATTATGACCCGAGCCGAAGGCAGACGCTTAACCAACTGAGCCGCCCGGGTGCCCCCCAGAATTAACTTCAATATGCGATGTCGCCAATATTGCTGAGCCATAGGTGCTGGGATGCTCTTTTATTCAGGATAAAGGTTTGACAAACTTATCCTGATGTTAAAATAAACTAATTAAATCCCGCAAGGTTCACAAGAATTGGGCTTTCCATGCAGAATAATAGAAAAATAAACCAAGTATACTTTTTCATTCCCAAGGTCAGCAGTTTAACCTGTTTCATCTTAGAGGCATGTTCCCTGTCTTCTGTGATGTTTGACCGGGACCGAAATTCAAACCCAAGTCTAAAGCTGCAGGGCAGTTAATTGCAAAAGGATAATCAACATTTAAAAAGCCTCTGCGGTTTACATTTTCCCATCAATGTACCTCCCTGGGGAAAAGGAAAACCAACACACTCCTCCACTCAGTATAAATGTTAATTCTGGACACAACTTCCCTCCTTATTCTTTCCGCCAACAGAGAAGCTTCACACAGCCGCCCTGAATAGTGAGTTTGTATCAAATCCTTGTTTGAGCCTTTTGTTCCCTCTGGTATTCGAAGGGGGACCCTTGTGAAATATAGCTGCACAGTGTTTTCATTCGGAGACTCCTTACTGCAACCACAGGACTGTATTTCGGTCGCCCCGCTAATTTCTGAGGAAAAATCACAGCATGTATTTTAAAACACTGTCCTCGGTCATTTGTTTCATGAGGATTTGCCAAATTTCTCATCACCAAAACAAACCTCCGGTTTAACCTATAAACTCTGAGTTTCCTGCCTTCTTGAAACCAAAGTCTTCTCTTTTCTCTTCCAACAACCCACACTGTGGGCAACAGGAACAGGGAACAGGTCATTTTGAGAGCATCTCATGGCAATTAACCATGATGGTGCCAAAACACTTTACTGGACAATACCGGAGTCTTGGCTGCTTCCTTTGACAAAGGAATATTCTATTTCCAACAACAGTAAGGAAATTATTTTCTTTTATACTTTTTAAAAATTAATTTCAAAAAAGATTCTACTTATTCATGAGAGACACAGAGAGAGAGGCAGAGACACAGGCAGAAGGAGAAGCAGGCCCCATGCAGGGAGCCTGATGTGGGACTCGATCCCGGGTCTCCAGAATCACGCCCTGAGCCAAAGGCAGATGCTCAACTGCTGAGCCACCCAGGTGTCCCAAGTTTTTTTTTTTTTTTTAAAGATGTCTTGACTTCTTTGGGGGATTTAAATGCTCAAGTGAGTTTAGTGTCAATTTTTTAAGATCTTAAATCTCTCAAAGAAAGCCTTTAACGACCGGTTTTCAAGGTACAGATTTGTAGGTGTGTGCAGATTTGTAGATATTTCTAAGTCCAAGTTTTTCAATCTCCATTTTTCTTGGGACCAACTGTGAAATTTATGTTCAAGGTGAGACCTCAGAACAGAATTTCTTTTTTGCCCCTAAGGCCTGGAGCCCATTATTCTGGGGCACAGCCATCACCACGGAACATTTATCCGAATCAGCTATACAATCCCGATTGTGGGGAAAGGCCCTTCATTCTCCTCTGGGAAAGTACATGCTGTTTTGGATATATGCCATTTAAGCAAAGGTATGAACATGTCAAAAGTTATTTAACAGAGGCACCTGGGTGGTTCAGTGGTTGAGCATCTGCCTTCAGCTCAGGTCATGATCCCAGGGTCCTGGGATCGAGTCCCATATCAGGCTCCCTGCAGTGAGCCTGCTTCTCTCTGCCTATGTCTCTGCCTCCCTGTGTCTCTCATGAATAAACAAATAAAATCTTTTAAAAAAAGTTATTAAGAACCTCCCACTTAGCTGAAGCTGTAAAGGAAAAAGATGGGTGGTATGCCTAATAGGATTTGATGAGGATGATGCTTTACCTCTGTGGTCCCCCAAACAACATAATCGAGTCTATCATGAGAAACACATGAGACAGATCCCAACAGAGAGGCAATTTACAAAACAGCCACCCAGGATTCCTTCTCAAACCTGCCATGGTCATCAAAACCAAGGAAAATCTGAGAACCTGCCAAGAGAAGCCGAAGAAGAGACAATTAAATGTGATCTGGTGTCCTGGATGTATTCTGGAACGGAAAGGGACAGCAGGGAAAAAACTAAGGAAATCGGAATAAAGTGTGAGCTTTAGTTAATAATAAAGTCTCAGTATTGGTTCACTATGACAAAGGTACCAGACAAAGGCAAGATGTAATGATAATTAGGGCAACTATTGAAAGGGTGTGGAATACCGGAGAAACTCTATGATCTTTGTAAATTTTCTGTAAATCACGATCTAAAATAGTTGATTGAAACAAGAAAAATGAGTGGTTAATATGTGGGTTTGTTTTTAAATCACCATTTCAATTACAATAGACCCGACAGCAATACTCCTGCAGGCCGACAAACCAGGACTAGTGCGGGCTGGTTGAACAATCTTAAAAGGAGCAGAGAGAAAAAGGAGTAGCCCTCCTTTCCCCATTGCCACGTCCAAACATATTAAGTGTCTGGGAGCTTGTTTGGATGAGATCCACATCCCCATTTTTAGTAAGGAAAAGTTTGTAGCTTAATAGGAAGGTGAAATATTGTTGGAGTTGTGCAGAGAGATTTCGGTGCTTTTTAAAAATCACTATGCTTTTGTTTTCAAGCTTAACTAAGTATCTGCTTTACACTTTCATTTATCAAACTGTTGGTTTAAATAACATCGTAGTATTGAATAGTTTATAAATGTTTATTAATGTCAGTAATTTTACAAAGCAAATATTAATAGCAAGAGGCAAAATTTTTGCAAAATATGTACAAAAGTAAAAAGCCTTAATGCCTAGCGATTCATTGTATAAAATCAAACCATTCTTTCCACTTTCAGACCTCCTTTAGAAATAATTTATTGCCAATCCTGAACTAAAGCACTGACAGGAAAAAAAAAATTTACAGCAATATCAGATAACCTGCTTCTTAGTTTCTGGAAAGTTATAAAAAGATTTAATACGTATAAAAAAACCTAAGTCACAAGTATTTTTTATACAAAGCTAATACAAATCATGTTTTGTTGGGTACAGTATCTGTGAGGTTGTTACAAAATATACTTCTTGATAAGGCTTCTTGTGGTAAATGAGCTCTCATCACGGTAGAGTGGTACAGAAAAGCCATTTAAAACATTTTGCCATTCTGCTTTCAAGTAAGAGGTAAAGAGAGAGCAAATGGTATATAGTTTGTTGCATTGTTACATATACTTTCCGGGAATTAACCCCCTAACCCCCCCCCCCCTTGTTCCCCCCTGGTACCATCAAATGGGCATAACTGAGGACAAATATATCACTTACTATGGCAAGAAACATTATAAACAAGCTTTCTAAATACAAATCCAAATCAGATACCCAATAAGTAGCATATTTCTATCACCACACTCACAGATTGAAAATGTATGCATAGTGGGTCCTAGCATACTTTGATCTATCTGGAAATTTTTTTTATCAACAGCAGATTTGGATAGGTCCCCAAATCTCCCATCAACCCAGAAAATACTGCCCAATCATTAACTCTTTTTGTTCCATATGAGCTCTGGCATTTGAAACCGGATGGTCAGACCTGGATGCCACAAGAATGAACATATTTACTTAAATGCTAACTATACATTCAAGTAGACACAAGAATGCTAGTGGTACAAACACTGTACTTCTAATGCTGTTAATAATCACTTACCAGCCTAAGGCTACCATTGCTTTGATGGTACTTGAAAAAGCCAGAAAGTCCAACCTGTTTAAAATGTCCAGGTTTAGACTTCAATTTCTATTATAAACTTATTAAGCCCTAACCTCGTACCATAAAATAATGGGTATGTATTATACCTCTGCCTTATTCAGAACATGGAGACTCATACACACCCACTCTCATACAACCCCCCCCTTTCATGTTTACTAGGCTGAAAGGCCAGCCTGCATCCTATCAATAAAAGAAAATCAGTCCTTACAGGGAAGCAGCACAACATGTGCGACGAATGAAATGATGGGAAATGACATAAAGTGACCTAGTTCTAGGTCAAACTTCCAACTGAAAAAGACACATGCAAAATTTCTGTTCTTGATTCCCTCAAGAAAACTAATAGCAATAAAAAGGTAACAGAGCAAACTTTCTCTAGATTTATTGGGGAGTTTGTTACAAATGTTTGACTGAGCTTTACAGGCATGATTTCATGGATTCAAACAAGAAATTAAGAGTTAACACTGATCCTTAGCCTTCTTATTTTACATATACAGAAATAACATTGCTACAAATTGCAACGGAGAGAAACTTGTTTCAAATGGCTTGGTTTGGGGTTTTGTCTAAATGAATCATTACATAATGAAAGCACCAATTTGAGGCCTTCTCAAATAGTGATTTGAATTTCAGAACATAACAGAACATGACTTGGTCACTTTATTCTTCACATAAATAAGGCATAACCGGATATATGTACTAAGGCTGAGAATACATTTCATCAAAAGCATAAATACACGTACTTGGATACACACTGGGAGTTAAGATTTACTCATTCTCTCTTTAAGAAAATGACAGGGCATAATCATTTCTGTTGCATCTAAATCAATACTTCTAATCATTTCTGGTATTAACATACTCTTACTTCCTTCAACTTTAAACCAACCACTGCCACCAACTGAAAAAGGATTTCCCTAAACAACCTCAGCTTGAGAGATTAACCAGAGGATCTTCACTATGTAAAACACACGCCAGTGCAACTTCAAAGAAAACAACAAAAACGGGTGATCTTTTTCATTCGACCTCACCTTCTTTGGCTGTGGTTGCTCTGCAGCTACCAAGCACCTTTTCCAGACAGTAACATTAAGACTTTGATTTCATACAGTATTTGGCAGGAAGCAATGATTTGGGGCATTAAAAAATTATATTTAAGTGGCAGAGGCAAGCCTTATATCATGTGGATCTTCAGAAAACATTTGGCAAAACCGTTTCCCTATAAAAACAGAGACCCAAATTTGTGGTGTTCTTTGATTTATAAGGCAACTCTGTATACTTATACATTTCTTCAAGGCCAATGAGGACACTTTTGTGACATTTCTTATGAATTCAACGAGAAGACATTTGGATTTAGGAACACAATGTAATAGAGAATTAGGCACATTTTATTCCAAATCATAACCATTAAGACTTAAAAAGGCAAACACACTTCAAAGAACTTTAAACCACTGTTTTAGAGATGAAGGGATATTGGCATAGTAAAGTGATGAGCCCCCTTTCAATTTGGTTCACTAAATTTCATTTTCTTCTTCATATAGTGGTATTTCAAAAGAATCTAGTCTTTATAGTACAGGTATTAAGACTCCTTCAATTGGTTTTAAATACAGTATGTAAAAAATGGGGAGCTAAAGGCTTCAGACTGAGACCTCACACTTCCACTGTCTAAACAAGCCTGCCATTAAATAGAAGTAATCTGCTGCCTCAAAATATAGTCTAGATTTTATTTTAAAAAAACGTTGAGACATCACAAACATCAGTTAAGAAAGTTGCAAATACCCAAAATCATACCATATCTATTTGGTGTTGTAACATTTCTTGGTGGTAGTCTTGGTGATTGCTGCTTTGTCAGGCAAGATTTATGGTTCATATCACAGATCTTAAATATAATTTAAATAAGACCAAGTTTGCTCTTTGTACAGGGAACTTACTTTAGCCTTCACTGAAGTTCAATGGTTTGGGCCATTCAACTAAACTATTTGCGAAATTTACACAAAGACTCTCCAGCAAAAAGTCCCAATGTTACTGTGCGCATATTCAGACATTCACTAGCACTGAAGTTATTCTAATTCTGTGAATTTAAACACTATATTCTTTTTGGCAAGAAGCACTGGATGTAGAACTATTCAAACATGCACGAACTGTATACTATGAAGACTTGAATTATGATGCAGGGCTACGTGTCTGTAGCTCATGTATGACCAAGGCATGAAAACACTGAAAGTTACTATGGATAAAATGATGGTGGAATTTCAAATGCAAGAAAAGTCAAGAACAGTTACGAACAATCCCTGGTTAGCTCACTTTAAAGTCCTACTGTCACACTAGACTGCAGACCCACCAAGAGCCACCATCTTGGAAAGGCTGCATGATCCATAATGTTGACCAATCTTTTAAGGACTTTCTAGCCAACAGAATACCTGAGAACACAGCTCTACAGTAAAGTGACAGGTATCACAGTCTTAATCACAATTTTCAGGAAAAGGAGAAAAGCTGTCAGATTTTCCAAACTGTCACCAGCCTTGGGCATTTGCCTCTCTAGCCCTGGTCTAACACCACACACAACCTACAAGGCAGTATTTTCAGTACTGCAAACCAGTCCCTCTGATGAGTTCACCATGACCACATCTGAGATCACAAAGCTGCTGCAAGGGTATACTTTCATTTCATACGTGGTGAGGTCAAATGCAATCATATTTCGGTGTGACCTAAAAAAATTACTGCTTATTCTTAGAAGTATCCCCAAAACATTCAAAATGTACCTCAATAAAGCTAGAATTTCATAAGCAATAATGATATGAACATGTAGGTGTATGTTTTAGAGACACACCAAGAATGAACACAAATCTCAAACAATGCCTTCTTGAGTCATCTGACAGGAAAACATTGACCTTGGCAAGCTCCAAATAAAAACTCCCATATATGCCACAGTTGGAGTTGATGGGAATAAACAGGAGAGCAAAAGAAAGATGTTCTGTGATGGTACAACAGTGATTCTCTGCAGTGAGGACCCGAATCTTCCAAGACAGGACATACAAGTCTGAGCATAAAGCACGTAACATCCTGGAAACAGTATGTTTATTTAGAAAGCTCTGTTATCAAGTTACTTGCAATTTTTATAGCTGCTGCTATGGCCAGAATGTTTCACATATGGCACATTTATTATATGATATTTAAATATGAAAAGGGCACACTATATTTCACTCATTACTTTGCATCAAAACACTCTGTACGGCATTGGCTCCCTCTTGCTCCCCTCCCTCAGCCCCGTACCATTTGTGAACTTCCATTAGCATCAGACCAGGAATCCTTATGTAAACTTTAAAACACTAAGAACATTACCTTCAGAAACCACAGAAATTTTAAAACTAAACAACTGTCGCTATATAAGCAATTAAAAAAAACACGAAGGCTAAATCTGTGTAAAGCTACAGAATGCCAGTCCTTAGATCAAACTTTTTTTCCAATAGCCCTTTCAAAACAGGTCACCGTAAAGCGAGGCACAAGTGTCGCTGCCGTGCACAGGACAGAAAAAAGGGACCTTGCTTGTGTCAGAACCGAATATTCTTAACCTCATACCAAGAAAGATTCGAAGACACCTTCCATACTTGGCACTACAGAATTCAGTTTGAGAAGTGGAAAAAGCTAAAGCCTGAACTCTATCTAGTCAGAGGCTTGGCAGGAAACTAGAACCCCCTCAAAGGGAAGCCACAGTGAAACAGATCAAAGACTGAACATCGACAGGTATCGGCGATTGTTACTCAGCAGCTTTCAGCCAGCCACAAACCAAAGTCTGCAGGAGGAGGACTAAGATTTCCAAGAAGCTAAACTTAGAATCAAGATTTTTCTCATTCCTGTTGTAAACTGCTATTTCCAAAAACAAAACAAACAGAACACAATCAAGAGGACAAAAGGGATTAAAATGGCCAGTCTTCTGTCCATCACTGTAGCATGAGCTGCTTGAGGTTGTCGTGAAGAATGGTGTCCTTCACGTCACGGAACACGAGGCGGATATTCTCTGTGTTGATGGCAGTGGTGAAGTGGTGGTACAAGGGCTTCTGCTGCTGGTCCCGGCGTTTGTTCCGGAAACATTCCACCAGGAATTTTTGGACGTCTCTTAAGCAGTGGGGATCCCCTTCAAATTCTAAGAAATAGTCTTTGATGCTCACAATTTGCACTTTCTCCTCAAGCAAATCTGTCTTGTTTAAGAAGAGAATTATGGAGACATTGCTGAAAACCCGGTTATTGACGATTGTTTCAAAAATGTTCAGAGATTCTGTAAGGCGATTGGTCAGTCGGTCTTCCATAAGCACCTGGTCAAATTCACTTGAGGAAACAAGGAAAAGTATTGATGTCACGCTGTCGAAGCATTCAAACCATCGTTTTCTCTCTGATCTTTGACCACCCACATCAACCATTTTGAAAGGAACATTTTTAATTTCAAAGTCATACTCATGAATGCCTTTGGTGGGTCTTCTGGCAAGCAGAATATCTTGTTGCGATGGAATGTAATCCTGGAAAAGAAAAAAACTGCTTTACACTCAGTAACCCAGAAGTAATTAACGTTTCCGATGAACTACTAACTGGTTGAATGACTGGATATGCAAATAGCTTATCTTTAATTTTTTTAAAAATATTTTAAAAATTTATTCATGAGAAAGAGAGAGCACACACACATGTGTGGGCATGAGCAAAGGGAGGGGCCGAGGGACAAGCAGACTCCCTGCTGAGCGGAGGGCCAGGGATGCGGGGCCTGACCCCAGGACCCTGAGATCAGAGATCATGACCTGAGCAGAAGTCAGATGCTAAGCTGAGACACCCAGGCGCCACACCAACTTATCTTTTTAATAACTTCTGGCTGCATTAAAGCATCAGTACACTATTATTCTCATTACAAAATGCAAAGATACATTAAAATGTTGGGGTACAAAGACTGGTTCAAAATTCTATGTTTTCCACTCCTGCAGTATCTTCAGACTGAAGTCTTAACTCTCGGGTGTCCCATTGTCCTGCCTACTGTCGTGTCTCTACCCCTAATATTACTCCTCACTGACCCACCCTCTGCTCCGGCCAGAGTGACCCAGGGCTTCCTACTCATTCCTCCAACCTGCTTCTTATCTCTCTGTGAAAAGCAAGGAGGGCTGAAGCGCCAATTCGTGAAGGCCACCTCCCGGCGCACAGTTCTGGCTACCTCTCTCTAGCTCTTTCTAAACACCCCTTTCCTGTGCCCTACCTCCACGACTAAAAACTCCCACAATGGTCACTCCGCTTGATCACTGCAGCCACACCATGTGCATGGCAAACGGCACTTCTACTACAGCCGATGTACTGGATTTACTTTGGGTGGCCTCCTAGGTGTGCTTCCAGCATCCGGCCCAAGCAGCTGTGCTCCCACCTTCTCACTTCTGACACAAGGAGTCACTCTGTCAGTGCCTGGGCCTGTGAAGTAAGTGGAGGGGACCACACAGGGCCGGCCGGCCGCCCCAGAGGAGAGCTTATGCAAAAACCAGATGAGCCCTTCTCTGTGAAGCGGACCAGTCAGCTTTGAGACCCTGGACAGACAGAAGTTGCTAGTCTCAGAAGTCACCAGCTACTCCAGACAGCATACTTCCAGATACAGTATAACTGGTTCCTTCTTTTCAGGCTAGTGTGTTTTCAGAACTTTGACTTGGCTCTTTGGCAATACTGAATAGGAGAGCTTTTTAATGCTCATTGTCAATTTTTTCTTTTTTAAATCAAGGCAAGATTTTCAAACAACGCTGACTGTTAACAATGCTGTATTTTATGCTTTTCCAAATAGTGTAATATAATTTTGAAATTTCATTACAATGTGAGTATTTCTTCAAAATGGTTCTATGGAGCTAAGCATTAAAAAAAAGTAGGCAGTTCTCAGTTATATGTAATCCATAACCATTTATTAACTAATGCTAGGCCTCCATAAAACATGCTGGCATTTCCAGGCTTCCTTTTAGCTTCTGTTCACATACTTAACTACTTTACTTACAAACAGCACATCCACAATTTTTAGCCTGCCCTACTTTATTTAACATTTCATCATGAACTGTTATGCACACTGAGACAGTTGTATTTCACTTTAAAGGAGTATAAATAAATGTGTCAAATGGATTAATGTATTGTCATTTTTTTTTTATCACCAGATTTTTTTTAATTTATTTATTTTATGATAGTCACAGAGAGAGAGAGAGGCAGAGACACAGGCAGAGGGAGAAGCAGGCTCCATGCACCGGGAGCCCGACGTGGGATTCGATCCCAGGTCTCCAGGATCGCGCCCTGGGCCAAAGGCAGGCGCCAAACTGCTGCGCCACCCAGGGATCCCTGTATTGTCATTTATATACACACCCCCGACCAGTGTTCATTAAGGCTGCTTCCAATTTTTTAGCTTAATAGAAATTCCGCAATTAAAATTCTCACACACGTAACCATCCCCTCCCCTCTTTGGACGATTTCCTAAACTAAATAACCAGAAATAAGATTAGGAAGCCAAAGTTTATGAATATTTTGATGACACTGGACACTTAAAGCCCAACTGCTTTCCAGAAACGCAGTACAAATTTGCAGTGCACATGTGCCAACTACTTCAGAAACATGCCAGCTCTGGGTAGTTGTTAATTTTCCAATTCCATAAAAATTGTAAGTTCTTCTTGCTCACTTAGAAGCTAACAATCTAGTTAGGAAGCTAAGGCTAATTCCTAGGAAGCCCCCAAACCAGTACAATGTAATCAACTGCTAGCTGCTCTGGCAGAAGCAGGGAGTAGAGAACTGGCAGTTCCAGAGCCAGCTCTTCACATACTAGTCGTGTGACCCTGACCAAGTCCTTTAGTCCTAGTGCATCTCCACTTCCTCATTGGTGAAATACAGACAGTAACATTCACAAGGGGGCTGTGAGGCCTAAATGAACTCAACAGGGAAGTGCTCCTGGGCCGGCCGGCATACCGTGCATGCACCGCACAGTCTAGCTGTAGAGAAGGAATCCAGAATGCCGAGATAGCTGGGTGAGCTCCTGTCACGTCCCCTGGTTCTCTTATTATTTATTATCTTCTTTATTATCTTTATTTTTTCCGTTGGGGGGGGCAGTGGGAGGGGAAGGGAGCAGGCTCCACACCTAGCTTAGAGCCCAATGTGGAGCTCAATCTCAGGACCCTGCATGACCTGAGCCAAAACCAAGAGCTGACTGCTTAACCGACTGAGCCACCCAGGCGGGCCGGGCCCCCTCCGCTGCTCTCTCATTTTTAAATGCTCACCATTCACTCTGCACTTGACAATCTATTCATAAACACACATATTCAATTAAGAAAACTCATTTTCTTCCTAACCAACTCCTCTAAGCCAACCAGCATGCTCTCCTTTCTACTTCCTGCTCCATTAACAATCCCAGCGGTAAGACTCCCCCGTCTAGGGGACTAAGGACTTTTCTCTGCATTACCTATTTTATCTCAAATCCTGTTTCTCCTTATTTCTGCTATTCCTGTTATCATCTTGGGTGTGGATTACCACCTCTTCACTAATTTCCCTGCCCTGAATGTCTCACATCTCTTGGTTCCATCCCTAAGCCACTCTCAAACTAACCCTCCTGCGTCATAACTCTAGAACTTACTTGGAGGTTGCTCACTGCATCCGATCCAAACTTTGCTGACTGGTTTTCATGAACCTCTTTACTCCTAGTTTTCTGGAACCGGAGACTCTGCTCTACATTGTCTAGGCTTACCACAGAGCCTCACATCAAGACTTGCCAAAGCTGCACATCTTGGTACCATTACATGACCATTCACTTGCACAACTGTACAACTACAATAAACAATGTATCCAGACCCAAGCTACTGCCTTCTAAAATTCTGGTTTTATAAGTTAAAGCCAAGAACGTCACAGGTCCTTTGTCAGAAGGATGTGCCTAAAATTAAACATATCCAGCTGTCTCCCATCTTGGTGGGCCGCATCTCTTTACATATCTAAATTCATCTCATCCTTCAGATAGTTTAGATTCACTTACTCTTATGGGGTAGCTCCAACTTCCCTGGTCAGAATATGTCTCTCCATTCTATGAACTAATACTTACCTTTTTTTTTTTTTAAGACAGTTTTTTTTTTTTTTTTTAAGATTTTATTTATCCATTCATAGAGACACAGAGAGAGAGAGAGAGAGAGAGAGAGAAAGGCAAAGACACAGGCAGAAGGAGAAGCAGGCTCCATGCAGGGAGCCCGATGTGGGACTCGATCCCAGGTCTCCAGGATCACGCCCTGGGCTGCAGGCGGCGCTAAACCGCTGTGCCACCAGGGCTGCCCGAACTAATACTTATCTTCATGACTGGTATCATTTATTTGTCCTCTGCTTGTTTTATGTATAATTTTGTCTCTGACTACAATGAATTCCTTAAAAACAGGGAACAAAGAACACAATAGCTAACGAGCACTTACTACATGCAAAGCACTATTCTGAATACCTCACTGAGTGTTACAGACTGAATGAACTATGTCCCCCCAAAATTCATATGCTAACCCCAATGTGATTGTATTTTGGGAAAGGGCTTTTACAGGACATAACTAAGGTTAAATGAGGTCATAGGGTAGGGTCCTAATGAGATAATCTTGGTGGTCTTATAAGAAGAGTAAGAGATCTGTTTCCTCACGTGAATGCACTGAGTCAAAGCCGTGTGAAAAAGCCACAGAAAGAAGGCTATAGTCTGCAAGTCAGGAAGAAAATCCTCGCCAGAAAATAACCATACTAGTACTTACATCTTAGACTTCCAGTCTCCAGAACTATGAGAACTAAATGTCTGTTGTTTAAGCCACCCAGTCTATGGTGTTTTGTCATGGCAGCCTGAACAGATGAAGACATGGGGTTTATTTCATGTAATTATCCCACAACTCTCTGAGGTCAGGTTCTTTCTATGTCCATGATATGAAGAAATTACGGTTTAGAGAAGCCTATGGTCACACAGAGCTAGTCTGTGAAAGAACTGGGCTCAGGACCCAAGTGGTCTGGCTGCAGAGCCCACATCCTTGACCCCTGTGCAGTTCCACTCCCTAGAGGGTCATGGGGCTTGGCACACAGCAGGGCTTCAATGCCCTGGTACTTCAATCAGAGACGGAGAAGCAAAGGCAATCATGGAACTTGTCTGATATGCATAGAATGAATGGCCAATCTGTGACAGCCGGTTTACTCTCCCCTCCTTTACACCTACCAACTGAATCACCACACATTTTTTATTTTATTACAGATGTGGCCTCAGAATTGTTCTCAACCTAAGACTATTATAATATAGAGTTGGCCTAGAGTCATTAATTCAAGAGCTATTTGTTAAGTGCCTACTGTATTCCAGGCATCGTTACTAGGCATCCAGAACCAAACTCTTCACAATCAAGACAGGAGGTCCTTGACCTTATGGCAAGAGACAGGTAAAAGACAAGTAAACGTATAAATAAATAAACCAACTGTAGAAGAGCAATGATTTTTGAAAAAAGTAAGGGCTGATACTGAACACAAGAGGAGGGACCTAATTTGAATGGTACATTCAAGGAAAGCTTACAAGAAGAGGCAAATTGAGAACAGGTCAAATCAGCACTGTTTGGGTTAGAAAATATGAAATAACCCCCCCCTTTTGTTAAATAACTCCTTTTTAAAAAATACTTACTTATTTATTTATTCATGAGAGAGACAGAAAGAGAGAGAGAGGCAGAGACACAGGCAGAGGGAGAAGCAGGCCCCATGCAGGGAGCCCGACGTGGGACCTGATCCTGGGTCTCTAGGATCACACCCTGGGCTGAAGGCGGCACTAAACTGCTGAGCCCCCCGGGCTGCCCTAAATAACTCTTAAAAATTAGTTTACCTACTAAGGCTTTCCTCTTTCCACTTGGGCCTATAATGTAAGGTTCACAATCTAACCAGATGGAAAAGAGACAATGAAATAAACTCTTAATACCAAGTTTCAATGATGTGGACTGAGTAAAAACCCATTAATATGGAGATCCCAACTTCTGGAACACAAGTATCTAGGAAAGAGGCATGAGAAAAAAAACACTGGCTTAAGTGCAGACAAGTGCAATTTAGTAAAATCCAAAATAAGGGAATTTAAATGTTAACTTGCAAAAAGAAGGTAGATTATCATGTGTCCTTGAATATGTCACTTTCCTACTTGCAGTGGGTTCTTCATTTCATGTTTCTTTCAGTTTTATTTTTAAAGTGAATCTCAAAGAATGTGTAAGACTATATTAAAAGGTATTACCAGAAATCTGCTTTAAGAGGAGGCAAATAATGCTTCAGTAAATCTAGATGGTAACAAATGACTCTAGGGCAGTGACTTTCAAACATTTTCTGAGCACAGCAACCTTTCTTCCAGTCTTTGGCCTGAGTCCACCCCCCGAGAACACAGAGCAGCTGCCCTGTCTGCAGCAGGCCCAGGCGGCCAGAGCCAGCCACAGTGCCAGCCAAGAGGAAAATCATCAACTCTCTTTCCAAGGGCAACTCCTTCTCCTCCTTCATGGAGTCTCTTCAGCAGGCCTTTTCTCAACTGAAAAACAGCGTTTCCTAAAAGGTTTTGAAATCAATCAACCCACTGTATTCTGTTTCTGCTTACCAACACACACACACACACACACACACACACACACCAACACACCGAGGTAGAACAGATAATGTACAATCTCATTTTCAAATATAAACTTTCTCTAAACAGTTTTATGTTCATGAATTGGTGGATAAGGCACTCCTCGTGGAAATGGCAGAGATCTGGATAACAGAGGGGAAAAAAAAATGAAGCAGGGACAGTCTGGATACTGCCACTAGGAAGGAGGAAGAAGCAAACAGCTTAATACATAATTTTTCTAAACCTCCCAACTAATATCCTGACTACTGCTTTCAAATGGCAATAAACATAAACAAAAACTTACTGCTTCTCCAAGTTTATCCAAGTTATCCAGGAAATATTTTACAGATTCACCCTAAAACAAGAAGAAAATAGTTATTAGAGCTTAGAAATTGAAGATTTTGTTACAACAGTTTACATTAAACTGTCTGGTCGTACACTGAATCCAAACAGTTTGTTTAGTTACAAATTTCAGACGGTACAACTAACGCCACTAAGAACGTATACAGCGTCTGCCTCTGCCAGAGCTCCAGCCTGGTCAACTTCACAAATGCCATAGGCAGTCCCCCAGTAACACTCTTGGTTGACAGGATGACATGTACACTTAGTGACAGAACAATCTAGATATCCAAAGGGAAGATGTAATTAAATAAAAGGTAAAAACTGCTTTTGAGATAAACATACAACTATAATTTATGGGGGATTCTGTCTACATTTTTCTTTTTTTTTTTATTGTCTACATTTATCTACCTGAAGTTGACACTGATGGTGGTTATCTTTAGTGACAGAGCAAACCAGAAATGAGGTGAGGACACCGTAAAATCTTTCAGTAAGAGGCACTTGTCTGGACAGACACACTTTGCTCCAGAAGATTTTGAATGCTGCCGTAGGCTTCATGTCTCCTTGGGTCTCTTCCTGAGGGACCAGCCTACTCTCTCTGGGCCCCAATATCTATTAGACTTCCAGTTAATTTTGAATATCTACACTATATAAGAATACATCCAAGGAGGAACTACTTGAACAGAGGACAGAGAAGAGGGGAGCCACGTGGGGCAAGAAGGGCTCTTTCAGGACGTTCTCCCTGTGTTTTTAGGTTCCGGCTTGTTTTCTACCACCAGGGCCCTGCACTCCGCCTGCCCATGGCTGTTGCTTCTACAACTTCCTGAAGGTAGTGCTTCTTTCACATATAGGAGAAATCACCTGAAGATCTTGGTCGTCTATAGGTTCTGCTCTGGGGCTGGGGATAGGGAGCAGGGGAGGGGTTGGGCAGGGTACATCACTGCCCAGTTGCTTCTGCAGTTGGGGTGACTTTCGGAACCAAACTGGGTCATAGGCCTTATAGAGGTTCTCAATTCATTTTGATCTCAGGATCCCTTTACACATCTTAAAATCTTAAGATTCTTGAGGATCCCAAACAGACCTTGTTTATGTATGTTATAGCTATTAATATTTATCATATTAGAGAGTATAACTAAGTAATTAAAAATATTTTATTTAAAATTTGTTTAAAAATATCAATAATAAACCCATTACATGGTAACATATTTTAGTATAGCTCAATAAAAGACAGTGAGATACTCATTTGCTTCTGCATTTGAACTGCTACTATAGGTCGTCCTGGCTGGCTATATACAGAAAATCTGGCCTGTTACAAAAATGTAGCTGGAAAGGAAGCATTTTAATAAAATATTTTCAGTAGTTTGCTACTATACCAATACTTGACAAGGGTAGTTTTAGTCATAGAAACCCTACCAATGAACTTTTCATACTTTGTGACATTGAAGTTCACTGGTTTACCCTGTACTTAGAATGGATCTGTCACCCAACCACTATTTTGTAACACCAGGCACCAATCAGAGGAACACGGTGGGTGAATAATACAGGTCCTCCAAACACAGGCCTGTTTCACTATACTACATTAATAACATCAGAATCATGAGCATCTCTTCCATCTCTCATAGAAGTCCTAAGTATTGGGAAGCTGACAAGCTCACAGTGGTGGACCAACTCAAGTTTTCCTAAACTCTGGATTTTCATTTCAAAGCCCAAGTTTTATCAATGGCAACAAATACTTTCCCAAGTTTTCCTTAAAGTGATAGGCTAACTTCACTTCTCTTCTACAAAATATCTGTCCAATGCTCAAGTCTGAATAAGTTAGTTGGTTTCTCAAGAAAAAATGGTGTTCCATGAAAAACATGGTTAGTTGGCTCACAATCCAACCAGCTGCAAAAGTGCTTTTCATCCTGCTGCCAGTACACTGCAGGGGTCTTTTAGTGCACCTCCGAGTCCACCACACAGAATAGGAAAGACATGGGGACTCAAAGGTCGAGATTTACAACAATCATTTTTAATGCTTATTTAGGAACAATCCTAAGTGGCTGTGTGTGTGGGGGGGGTGTGTGTGTGTGAAATGATAACCACTACTGCATGGTGGTGAAGAACACAACTCTGTGTGGGGCCGATGCCTGGACCTGTGCTAAGGTGCTGGCTGTTTACAGACCTCTGCTGTTCTCTCTGCACCATCCCGGCCAGTGTGAACAGTGAAGAAGGGGAGTAACAGCTTAGTATCATTATAAAGAGTGTTGACTTAACAACTCTCTTTATAGGGTATCAAGAATCCTCCCCCCCCCCCCCCCCCGCAATCTGTGGGACACACTTGGAGCATGGAGAAGTACATAGGTTGTGCACCTGTGGGGAGTCTGGCTGATTTCCTCACGATTGTAAGCAACGATAGATGATTTTGCTTTTTTCCTGGAACTTGTATTTATAATATCTAAAGATCTTTAGGAGATAGGAAAAATCGTCAAGGAATTAATTTTGGATTAATGAAGAGATTATCTGGACAACATTGTGTGGATTTTTTTTTTTTGCATTGTATCATGAATTTTAATGAAAAAATTAGTATTTTTGTGTTTTGATCGAGGTATATAGGTCAAAGGGAATCTGGGCTTAATCTATAAATATCAACATTTACTTACAGGACTGTTTGTACATCCCAAAAGTGTTTAAAAAGTAAAATTCAAACAAATAATGATTCTGTTACACTAGAGTCTCTTGGACAAATATGATAAAAGATAGTCACTGTAGGAGTCTAACAAAACTGTTACCTTTCAGTAATGTGTATATTGAATACTTATGTAATAATGTCAAATACCTTAAACGAAACTAGATTTCTAAAAAAGGTGTTTTTTGACTGGTAGTGTTGTATATTGCATGTGTTGGTTTTATCCTTGATTTTAGATTTAATATAAATTCACTGTGGAAACTGATAACTAGATAAAGGTACAAAGGAGGGAAGAGGCAATAGCCATCACCTCCAGCACTCAGGAAAGATCACAGTTAACATCTCAGGACATCTTCCTCCAATGCCTTTTTGTATAATTCACATTGTTGAAATAATTACAAACAAGTTTGTGTCCTGATTTCTCCACTTAAATAACTTAAGTAAATTTAATAGTCAAAATAATTCCCGGTATTTATTATGTAAAAAGTTAAATAAAACTGCTGATCTAATGCTGAATACTTGCATTGTTTTTAATAAACATTTTTAACATTAAAAAAAAATAATATTGTGATAAATAGCTTTGAGTAGAGCTGTATGTGCTCTTGAATTATGCCGAGTGATCTCAAAAGAATTACTAAGGCAAAGAGGTTAAACATTTTCAAGATGCTTACTACTCACTGCCACAAAGGTTCTACTGACTCTCTCCTACCCAACAAGTGTGAAATTATGATGAAAATAAACTAAGTCGAGATCAGAGAAGATATCTTTTGCAGATGAGTCTGTAATAAACTAAGGTGCAAACTCTGACAGGCTCCACGCTGTGATCCCCAATGCTTCTCATTTCAGACCCCCTTCCCCCCAGAGCAATGGGGCTCTGTGTACCACAGAGAACAACAGGTTCCATATCCAAATTGACAATATAAGTTCAACTGCACAAAAACATATTTCAATTAGTACTGCTGTTTATCTTAACTAATGGCCAGATAAATGAAAGTTAAAGTCACCTTAAGATGAGCACATTGTCTAAAGCAGCAAGCTCCCCCTTTCCCCTGTAAAAAAATAAAGGCTTATGACCAACCCATTGTTTCTGAGGGTACAGAGAAGCTGCTATACTCATTCTAGTGAGCTTGCAAATTCAAAGTTTTGAGAAAGTTTTAAGTAGTATGAGGGAAACTTTTAGTGAACTTTTTTTTTTACCCATTGTAAGGAATTTATCCAATATAAACAAAATGCTACAAACAAAAAGATATTTTACTTAGTGCTACCTATGATAGCAAGGTTTGTAAGTCCATTTTTCCACCTATCATTAGGGAAATGATTTAATAAGCTTTAGTAAACTAATATAATAATATTCTATTCATCAAATAATTATTATTATTTTAATATAATCGCCACATATGACATATTTACACCATTAAATGCTAAATTACAATAGGAGATCACAGAGTGAAGGTTGCAAAGAAATGACAACCCCTCATCTACAAGTTTTTTGGTAAGCTTGCCTCCAGCACTTAACTGTGAGCAAAACCTGACCTGAACTGATGTGTTTCTTTACAGTCTTTATTTCTCCTATTTAGTAAAACTATTCAAATGCTTTGCTGCAAAACAATGGATATTCCATAATAAACAGCACATGCACTGTATTATCTTTCTGAAATCCAAAAAATGTGTAATTCCATGAACAAATCTGGACTCAAAGATTTATAAAAATGCATTTGTATTACGTATGCTTTAACTATTCTATTTAAATATGGAAAGGGCAGCTTTGTAGCTCAATGAGTGACTATATTCTCTTTTCAAGAAAGGAAAAGAAAATTGTTCCTAATTGTTCATCTCTTGGTGTTAAAAATATGAAAAAAAAAGTTTTTTTCCTTAATGCATCCTGATTTAAGTGCATTCTCTTGGAGTGTATCTGAGATCTTTTAGGTTCAAATTACTACAGGCCTCTGTTTATTGGGAATTCATAATCTCACCCAAATTAAATGATAGTAATTAGTGATATATCCATGTGCATGTTGTTAAATTTCAAATTCTACCGAAGGAAGCTTCATTGGTGTAATTTACACAGTCCTTTGTGCACTTGAGACTATATAAAATATTTATAATTAATTTCCACACATTTGATAGTGTGGATTATCTCTAGTACTTAAAGTCCCAAATAAAGTGCCCTATTGCCAAATGATTATACTATGCCACTATCACTCAGCCAGTATCTATTCAGAGTATAAATACTTTAAAATATTATTCCTATGAAAAACAGATCATGGTTAATAACTCCCCAAACATAAAAAATGATGTTAATTCACCATTTTAGACCACAGGTAATACTATGGATCCTTCCATTAGTCAGAAAATCCAGAGTGGGACACAAAAACGGCTTCAGAACCTTTTAATGTGCATGACTGTAAACTAATGTTTCCTTCTCTTAAGAGGTCAGTGCTTCCCCCCCAAATTAAGCTAATGTGAACAAGCAAATTTAAACCCATGCACACAAAGGCATGTGTGCACGCGCACACACACACACACACACACACACACACACACGAGCATGTGCAAACGTGTGTGCTATAAAAGGATGAGTATTTTCCTAGGAGAAATCTCCCACAGTAGCTTTAGAAGGTGTTACTGGAGGAAAAAAAGAGAAAATCTGCCTTTTTATAATCTCAAAACAATTCCAAATTTAAAAATATAAAATATGTGTTGTTTGCAATCTACTTACAAAGGACAGGGATGCCTGGGTGGCTCAGCAGTTGAGTGCCTGCCTTCCCTTTGGCCCAGGGCATGATCCTCGAGTCCCAGGATCTCCGAGTCCCATGTCAGGCTCCCTTCATGGAGCCTGCTTCTCCCTCTACCTGTGTGTCTCTGCCTCTCTCTCTGTGTGTTTCTCATGAATAAATAATAAATAAAATCTTTATAAAAAGTAATAATTACGAAAGACATAGAAAATGAGTATTAGAATCTCTGTTCTGTGTTAGCCTAAGAGGTTCTGAAGGTCACCTTCTGTTCCTGCTTTACTGCTCTTAGGCAAATTTTGTACCTAGTTCGGCACCCAACACCTGCTGGCCTCCTCTCTCTCCTCCCCAAAAATGTCTGGTGAATGAAGTATGAATTCCCAGGGGGAAATTTCCCTCAAATATTTTTTTCCTAATAGCTTCAGAAGTGACCAAAAAGTCTTCCAGTTGTCTATTATTAACTTCAAGGAAAAGATGTGAATTCTAGTCCTTTCTCTAACACTGGTCTGGCAAGTTTCTAAACTTCTCCAGGCCTCAGTTTAATGTCAATAAAATGAGGAAGTTTCATGGTTCCATGGATAATCATTGAAGTTCTGCTCTAGGCAACAATTTCAGTTTATACAATTGGTTTAAATTTAAATTCTCCTTTCCCTAAATCTCTCCATCTATTAATCTTAAATTCACTTTTGTTGTGACTCATTATTCAAGTTATGTTGCTTAATCTCTTGGTTAATACAGAGTGCCCACTTCGGCAGCACATATATTAAAATCTCTTGGTTAATATGGAAGTAACTTCATGTATTGGACAAGACACATCATGGGCCTAACACTCACTTTTTGTTGGTTATGACCTGAGACTCTGTTATTACCTTCCCCACTTTTTTTTATGTTACTAAAGAGAAATTTTCATAAAATTGCAAAAAGCCTTTTCACACCTATGACTTTTAAAATATAAGATGTTTCATGTCATCCCTTGGTTCTTTTTTCCTCTGTTCAGAGTACTGACTGTCTGGGTATGGCATGGCAGCCAGTGGGCTTGGGTTCTAGACACAAAATAGTATCAGTGAGCTTTAAGTTACCTCAAGAATAAGATGAGAGAGGTGATTAGCTCCAGTGTCCTGTTGAATTAAAAAATCCTATTCATTCTACAAACTGTATTTTGTAAGTTGTGTCAAAACTAGGAATCACCTCAATGTTGTTCCCCCATTCACAAGAATTATGTGTTATAAGGATTCTTTCTTTGCTTGCAACAAAATAAGAGGCCCTGAGCTTAAAGGTAACAGAGAAGCTGAGAACACAAATTAGGATGTAATTTATATTAAACAAATGTGTAGTCATAGTATGAGAAGCTTGGCAGTTTATTTGCCCAGTTCCTGAACAAGCGACAGATTTATCCAATACTCTCTTCTGCATAGCTAAAATGTATAAAGGACAGCATGTAGAATTTACAACTTCAAAAGGATGTGGAATTTAAGCTGGATTTATATACAGATTTTTAAAAAGCAAGGCATGCATATTCTAGATAAAGCAACTAGGGCAATGTGTAATAAGAATCTTAAAAAGTATCCTCATTGCAGAACTATAGGAAAAATCTATGCAAGTACAGCTGTGGTAGTAAACTACTATTGTGGCAGAAGGAAAGGCTGGTTGAGAGCTATTCGATTATTTTTCTTATGTAACTATACTCTAGAGCAAGGATCCTCCAACAATGACCCCCAGGGCCAAATCCAGCCCACTGCTTGTTTTCATGTAGCCCATTTCTAAATGGCTGGGGGGAAAAAATCAAAAGAATACTTCATGACATCTGAAAATGATATGAAATTCAAATTTCAGTGTCCATAAATAAAACTGTATCGGAGCACGACCTCAGTCATTTATGCACTAAGGCTCCTCCACGCCGCAGGAGCCACGAGCGGTCATGACATAGGCTGTGTGTGGAGCTCTCTTCACTTTGCACGACATAATGCGCTAACACAATTATAGCCTGAAAATATCAACGTCACTGGGACTGCCATAGCATGACTTTTTTTTTTTTTACTATGTTACTAACATATACCCATCAAAACAAAAAGCAAAAGAGGACTTTAAATGTCCTGCTTTTGAGGCACAATGGCATGTGGATAATTTTGATACAGCAAATTTGACGGAAAAGCACTGTGTTTATTATGCAGTGACATTGTGGTTCTGTTAAGAGAATATAATACACGTCCACATTACCAGACTAAACACTCTTCAAAATAATCCCAACTCACAGGAAAGCAACAACAACAACAGAAATCACAAAATGTGAAAGGGAATAGTTCATCACAGCAGGATTTCTTTGCAAAAGTAAAAGATGGAAAGAGACTGAAACTAAAGTCAATTTCCAAGTGGTTCCAGTTTGCTGGTTGAGCAAGGACTACCTTCACTGCTCAGTGTTTGTTTACTCCAGGAATCAGTGCCAAGTCTGAAGTGACTGAAAAATTCGCCTGTCTGAATAGTCTGTGTGGGAGAACTACAGATGAGAATCCTTTCAAAGAAGCTGAGAAAAGTCTAAAGCAGTACAAACTAAATTGCAATATGCCAGTATGTGTTACAACTGATGGTAGTAAAAGTATGTGCACAGCAGAAAAAAAGACAAATTTAGAAAGACTGTAAAAATGATTCCGTATTGCATGATTAGGTACTTTGTGTGAAGAACCATAGGGGTCTATCATGTTTCTGAACCAGAAGTGTCAACAATAAATTTAATTCACTCCCAAGGACTTGTCATCAGTTCTATAAATTTTTGTAAAAAATAGAATCTGAATATGCTGGTTTGTCCTATTACACTGCTCAATAGCTTAGCAGAGGTAAATTTTTACTGAGATTTTTAGAACGGATGAAATTGAATTTTTCTGAATACGAATGATCCTGTCACTAAAGCAGACCATGAATGGCTTTGGAAATTAACTTTAGATAAGACTTGGTTATATACCTTAAGGAATCCAACTCCAAATTCAAAGGCAAACGGTTTTTGCAACACTTATACTATAGTAATTCATTCAAAACGCTTTAATATAATTCATTTGCTCTCAAAAGTAAAACAAGAAGTGAGGCCTCTATCCTCACAAATTTGCAGCCTACATTTTTCCAAAATTAAACTATAGTTCCTATCGCATCCTGCAGACCCCAATGCAAGTACAAAGGGGATTTTCATATTTTAAAAATCCACTTTACTGCGCAATGTGGAGCTTCCACATAACCGTCAACTGGAAACGGGTAATTTGCAATGTAAATAACATGCCAGGAGGCAAACCCAGAAGAATCTAACAGAATTCTATAAATGTCTTCCAAGCAATTAAAATCATATGCTCATCTGGCAGTACCTATCTGTATGAAAAGACGTGTTTTTTTTTTTTTCCCAAGGATGAAAAATGTGTAAAATCTCACTACAGATCAGCATTAATGAACATTTGCAACTAATTTTGATAGGGAACACTAACATTTGAACCCCAATTAAGCAAAATGTTATTCATCTCCAAAAGAATTCCACTCTTCTCATTAGTAAACCTACACTACAAAACACTGTATACAATTTTTATTATTGTGTTTTTGAATTTCACCAACAAAAAACTTGTGGAAAATTGTGTTTTCTCTTGTTATATAAATACCTACATAATGCCCTTGATTTTGTCTGTTGGCACACAAGGTCTAAAATATACTCCTAAAACTTGGCCCTTTTCAGAAACAGTTTTCTGACTTCAGTTCTAGACCTATTGTCTTATACCTGGCAGTGCCTCAGCACCTCTAATATGCTTGTTAAAAATACTAATTCCCAGGGTCAGAGGGTGGCTCAGTTGGTTAAGGTCCACCACAAATCTACCAAATCAAAAATCTTATTAATAAGCTCCTAACGAAGGGCCTCTAATGCAGCCATTCCTCTAATGTTCAGATCTGGATACCCATTTTACTCAAAATTGGATTTTATATCAAGTTCATGACTTTTAGTATTGATTACACGAAATCAGCTGTGGTTTTTTAAGCCTTGCAAAAATGCCAAGATTATTAAGAAACTAGATTAGAAACTTACTTAGCTTTAACTTATTGCAAGAGTAAGTTTCAAGTATCACTTTCGTTCAACTAGGTCTCACAGGTAAAACATTAGGCCTTCCTTTGACAGATCTGAATTATGACATAAACAGTGGCCTTAAGCCTACAAACAAGTAGAGCTTTCCCTTTCTTTCTCTTTTTAAAAATTGATTTGGTAACTCAGACATACCTTACTACAATTCTAGCTGCCTTCCTTTCCGCATCCCTAGAGCCTATTTTCAAATGTCTGCCAGAGTCTACAGCCTTCAGAGCTAACTCCCTGAAATTTTTATGATCAAAATTGATGACCCTGGTAATCCAAGTATAACACTGTGAAACTGCTATAAAAGCACAAATGAAAAAAATGATTAGAACCACTACTTATATTTTAGCACAGAACCCTGAAGAACTGAAAACCTCAATTAAATCTTCAAAATAATTTTACTTCTACAACAGACACTTCTACTTTGCATGATAAGATAAAGTAACTCAAGGTGCTTGATAAGAAGAATTCTATCTTTTTATCTGGTAAACAGGTAAACTTTACACTGTGGGATGAAAGGGTCAAATAAAATTCAATCATATGCAAAGTATAAGTAATGTATTAGATTTTGGTGTACTACTAAATAAACTGCCATCGTTTAATCCTGTAAAATGTTTACAATTTAACTGCAGGCCAATTAGGTGTGCCTGTAAGTGGCAGAAAACTCAATGAAAAAAGTCAATTAGAAAAAAAAAGTGAATTAAAAAGTATCCCATTTTTACATGTTGAGGCCCTTTTAGTTATGAGACCATCATTACCTAGAAGAGTTTCATTTTCTTTTTTTAAAGAGTAACTTATTTATTTGAGAAAAAGAGACAATGCGTACCCGTGCAAGTGTGAGCAGGGAGAGGAGCAGCAGTGGGAGAGCAAGACAAGCAGACTCCTGGCTGAGCAGGAAGCCTGATGCAGGGACTGATCCCAGGACCCCAAGGTCATGGCCTAAGCCAAAATCAACCAACTGAGCCATCCAGGTGCCTCTAGTTTTGTTTTAAAAATAAACATAATAGTATAAGAAATAGTAGAGAAAATCTATATTACCAAGGTATTTAAGCAGTGAGAAATTTTCTTCTGAAATCTAGGTATACATGTGATTCTGAAAATGAGACATAACTCAAAGTTAATACCCAGTTTCTCTTTATACAGAGAACCAACCACTAGCCAAATGCTATAAACAGCAAAACGTTTCCTGAAGAAGTACTAGTAAACTACAAAATAGATGTCTGTGTTCTAAAATGGCTAAGTCCTGTGGTTTAAAGCTGTTTACACACTTCCCATACATATTAAGTCTTTCAAAAGCAAGTTCGGAATGTTTCAAAGAGAAAAAAAAAAAAAAAAACAAGAGATAAGAGAGAAAATTAGAAATCTGTCTATTCCTCAAATTGATTACACCTGTGAATTGTACTGCCATATTGTATTGTACTTCCTCAATTGCCATAAAGTTTTGGTATGCCCATAATATGTCTTTTAAATTGTCATCAGTCTTATAATCCCCCAAACTAAGCCAGATCAAAGCCTCCTGAATATTTCATTAGGCAGGCTCATTAAGCATACATTTAGAGAAACCTATTCAAAAGGAAACATCCATTTGACCTATATGTATTTTAATTTTTAAAAATATTTTATTTATTTGAGAGAGAAAGAGAGCACATGTGCACAAATGGGGGGGGGGGGGGGCACTTGATTCCAGAACCCTGAGATCAAAATTTGAGCCAAGGACAGACGCTAACCAACTGAGCCACCCAGACGCCCCAACCTATATGTTTTTTTTAAATCAGTAATTCATATTTGTATTCTAGTAACTTAAGTCCAGCAAATATGGTGAAGCCATATCTAAATAAGGAGACTTAGGGCAATATTCTATGAATAGACTTTGTGCAATATAAGCCTTTCCATCTAGCATTTACTTATGTAAGTTCGCAGTAAGAATCAAATGCCAAATATAAATAAAGCACAAAACCAGAAAAGTTTGGGGTTAAAACTAGTTAATGAATGAAGACTTCATTCCATCTGAGGATGTGGCTAATAACAAAGGCTGATGGTAACATTTTTTATTATTTAAAGACTCAGTTTCTCATCCTATTTGTCCTTTCTCTATTCTCTTCACATAGTCATATGAAAATATGAAAGTTACCAAGATACTGCTCTGCTCATGCTATTTATCTAAATCTAAGATTCTAACATTTATACTTAATTTCCTAAAGACAGTAAACATAAAACCTAGCCTAATTATGAGTTTGTTCATAGCTTTGAAAATGACTCTAAAGTGAAAAGACCTTGAAACCATCCTATTTCAAATATTTGAAACATACTCTAACGAGTTCCAGTCTCCCCTCCTCCCACCATTAATTTTTTTTCTTCAAACTAAAATATGATAAACAGGCTAGTTTTACACACAGTACATGCACACATGGCACACACAAAACCCTCCCCTTGGTTCTCAGAGCTTGCCATGGGGCAGGTTCAGCTCTTCTTTCATTTTGTGCCCTTCCAACAATCTCATTTTGCCTGTCCTTCAAAGGACCTATTATTCTGTATCTCTGAGAAGACCTACCCTGTTTTAAAAAATAGCTTTCCCTTTTCATTTTTCTCTGGAAAAAAAGCATTATAAAGTATTGATGTGATACACAGCACATGTTTTGAATGAGGGTCATATTTTCACCTTCATTATGAAAGCATACTTAAAGTACTATCACTTGTGCATGTTTGGTTCACAAGCAACAAGACAGTATTTACTTATATCAAAAATATGTAAGTTATTTTTGTCAAAGGAAAACAGGTCAATCTTCAGTAGATTCCAACTGAATGCAGTTTCAAATTCTGGCTAGCATTTTCTATGTGTTATCACTTAAAACGTACAAAAGAGCCAAAAATTAGTTATTTAAAAACCACCCCAGTATTGAAAACATTTTTTTTTTCAAACTAAATACTTCTTCAGACTAATCTAAGATAGTTTATAGTAGCCTAAATAGAATTTCCCAAAAAGACTTTTGCCTAATTTAGGCAGTTAATTTCCATTTTCCTTGTATATAAACTAAAAAACAAACTAGTGCACAAAATTAAAAAAATCTTTGGACAGAACTAAGTTTTCACTTTATTTTGTAAATGTCCTTTTCTTGCTCTTGCTCACAAATTAATAAGTTCCTTTTTGCATCTAGTTTTTCAGTGAGGCTTATCACCAAAATAATTTAAGGCTAATGATCATAGTTTTCTAAAAGTATTCCTGTAGTCCTGTCAAATTCCAATTCATACAAAATGTACCATGCAGTTTAGTAATTCTACTACAGAAATCACAAAAAGAACCTTATTTTTATTAAAACATTTCATCCTGAAGAGAGAAAAGTGTAGCAGCACTACATTTAGTGAGTGTGTATAGTTACATATGTATCTTCTACTCATGTGCATGGACCTCACACACATAAGCTGTTCAATTTTGTTATCTTAAGTATCAATCATTCTCTAAACTCTAAAGCCCCTTCTTTAAAATAATATAGGCTTGAGTGGAAGTCAGTGTTCCTTTTTAAATCTTCCCTCAGGGACACCCGGGTGGCTCAGTGGTTGAACGTCTGCCTTCGGCTCAGGGCATGATCTGGAGGTCTAGGATTGAACTGAGTCCTGCATTGGGCTCCCTGCATGGAGCCTGCTTCTCCCTCTGCCTGTGTGTCTCTGCCTCTCTCTGTGTCTCTCATGAATAAATAAATAAAATCTTTATAAAAACAAAATAAAATCTTCCCTTAAACATTAAATACAAATTTTAAATAAGAGGAAAAAGTTTAATATGGCGGAGATGGGGTGCTAGGTCCAACAGACAGGGTGGCAACACAGTAAGATTTAGCCCATATTCCATGTTACCATTTAGCACCACCAGGTTCTGTTCCTAAAAAAATATAGGTGAGAAAGAATTTTACATGTAAGTCAGAAATTCACATCCATTTCTTGAAAGATGCCTTATCAGTTCTCTGAGAAAATCACCTCCTCCAGGAAATGCTAACATTGCAATATTAAATGAACAGGACATAAAATTGTACAGAAAGTACAGGAACGTTTAACTCCACTTCCAATACTGTTTTCAAATATTGGAAGGAAATACAGCAAAATGTCAACAAAGATGTCTTAGGATGGTGGTTAGGGGCCAACTGGATGATTTTCTACAATGGACATACGTATAGGTTTTAAAATTTAAACTTTAAAAAGAGCTAATCTGGATTCTGGAAGCTGTAAGTAATTTCCTCAAAAAACAAAACCAAAACTTTCCTACTTTTCAGTTTCCACATAACCATAACACTTAAAAAGCTTAGAGGTTTGAGCTCTGTAAAATTTCTTTGAAGTTAAAATACTTTTTTGATAATGGTCAATTACATATAATCCCAGCAGCATATAAAGAAACATTAAGCTCTGCCAGAACTAGAATCTTCAGTAGTACTTTTTTTTTTTTTTTTTTTTTAATTTTCAAAAAGAAATGACCTCAAGTGTTAAAAAAAGGAAAAAAGAATAGTTTTCCAACACAGGACATACTTCCCAAATACAGTTTCAATTCCCCTGCTATCTAAATAGAGGGGCCTGTCAGAGTCCTTGTGAATGCACACCAGATGGAAAGTTCTGCTCTCTGATGACGTGCTACAATGCATCTTGAAATCCCCACAACTCAAACATGCAATAATTGCAAAATTAATTAACATTAACAATCAACATTAATAAAGAAATTCTATGCTTAAAATCACACAGCAGATTAGGGGAAAATCCAGATGACTTTAGTTCCAGGTTACTGTTCAATTCATCATCCCAAACTCTTGGCAACAGAGAAGCTCCACACAGCCTACCAGAGCATTAACTACCTTCCCTTCCCCTATGTGCCAATCAATCAATCATGTCAGACAGCAGAGCAATACAACCTGTGAATGTTTCTGAATACTGATGAATGTGGGAAATAGTTCCAAATTTATATTGGCCTATCAGTTCCTGTTTCCAAATTACTACTGTTAACCGTATTATTAAAGGGATGCAGGAAAGCATGGTAGGGAGTATCAGACATGGGCTATGGAGTCGTACAGCCCTGAGCTTGAATAGCGGCTCTAATCAAAACTAGCTATAACCTTAACCTCTCCAGACCTAATGTTTTATGTATAAAATGAAGTGAATTGGACTCAGGTACTCTTTCATAGGTCTTTTCTAGGTTAGTAAACACTTAGCGATTCTGGATATTCTTGGCAGAAAAGCAGCAAATGCAATATACTATAGCATTTATCCTATCACTGGCAACCTCCGTGGGTGGACTTATCTGGCTTCCACCCGACTGAGAGCCTCCATGAAGGCAGCCACACACACAGTTTGAGCCCCCAGGGCCCACTCAGCCCAGAATACTGTGTGGGCAGGTACTCAATACATATCTGCTGAAGGAACAAAGGAACAAATGTGTTTAACTGATCAAGTTATTGCCCTCACTGAACAGGAAATGGTCATAAGTAAAACAATCAAGTATGAAGTAAAAAACTCTTCTGTGTTTGCCAGGCCTAACATTAACAGTATTATTAACTGGTAAAAACTCTGCTTCTGAGAGAATGAGATTCAAAGAAACTGGTTAATATAAACACAATCTCCTCTTGAACTCTGAAAGTCTTGAAAAAGCCCAACCTACTAAAGCCAGGTGGTTGAAAGTACTGCTAAAGGGAAATGAGAACAGTCAGATTCATCTCAAGTGAATCTTTGCTACTTCCTCACCTCTCTTCCCTCTTCGAGCCCTTGCAGCCAGGCTTCTCCCTCACCAGGTCACCTGCTGTAGTCAGCAATAATTTTCCCGTTATTTTTTGCCTCACTAGACCGCAGTGGCAGGAGGCACTGCTGTCCATTTGTTTCTTCTCCGAAACACTTCTTTGGCTCCCATGGCATCCCACATGTGCCTGAATTTCTCCTACCTTTCTGGCTGTGTCTGCCTGCATCCCCTCCCCTCTCTGAATGTTCTGAAGTGGTCTGAAGGTTCCTGAAGACTCCATCCTGAGCCTTATCCTCTTTTACACCCCTTCCTTGAGTAAATGTACACATTCTATAGACTTTAAATATCACCCCAATACAAGTAACTCCTGGATCTCTATCTATAGGCCAGAGCTCTGTTCTGGATTCCAGACTCATGCATCACAAAGTGTCTACTTAATTCCATCCATATGTCTCACAGAGATCTCAACCTAACATGTCCAAACTAAACTCTTAATCTTCCCCCTCAAATCTCTTTCTCACACAATCTTTAATCTTTTCATTTCAGCAAAAAGTACCACCATCCACCTCATTATTAAAATCACAAGCAGAGTCACTCTTCACATATGCCTCCCCTCCCTCCTCTCATCTTCAATCTGTCAGATCCCCATGATTCTCCCTACATAGTGTTCCCTGAAACCACTGTTGCTCTCCATCTTTACAGCTACCACTGACGACAAGCTGTTCATTCAGCAATAGTCTCCTAACCCTGGAACCGCTTAGCATCCAGGGGCTCTTGACAGATATTTGCTGACTGATCACTGTTTTTTCATTTGCCCCCAATTTCCACACTCCGGAAAGCTTTTCCCCACCTATGTCCCCACACCTGGTATGCCTTCTGCTGAACTTTCCTTGTCCTCGCCAGCTGCCCCTTTCTCATCCACAGGGTCCTTACTTACAGATCCCCTCCTCAGACCAATCTCTTGTTTCCTTACCGCTTCCTCTTCTGGTCCTTCAAAACATTTACCACGTGTGATTAGTTATTTGTTTGTTTATATATATATATATATATTTTTTAATATTTTATTTATTTATTCACAATAGTCACACAGAGAGAGACAGAGAGGCAGAGACACAGGCAGAGGGAGAAGCAGGCTCCATGCACCGGGAGCCCGACGTGGGATTCGATCCCGGGTCTCCAGGATCGCGCCCCAGGCCAAAGGCAGGCGCCAAACCGCTGCGCCACCCAGGGATCCCTGTTTGTTTATATTAATGTAGATTCCTCCAACTACCAAGATCAATGGGAACAGATACTGCTTTCATTTGATTCACTACCAAATATTCAGCAAGTAAAAAGGGCCTGGCTCATTAATAGGTGTTCAATAACATGTTACTGAATAGCTGCTGAGAGCTTTATCAGTTAGCTGTTATTAAGACTTGTTAAAGAACAGATCTGAAATCTGCTATCTGAGGCCTTCTTACCCACAGTGTCTTTTATGTTTGCTCTTCACTTTATCTATTTGAGAAAAGAATTACCATAATGAAAATGGATGCTCAAAATAATGCTCTAAACCTTAATACTTGCATTTAGTACAAAATATAATTACATATAAAAATATAAGATGAGGGGTGCCTGGATGGCTCATTGGAAGAGCACATGACTCTGGATCTCGGGGACATGAGTTCAAAGCCCATACTGGCTATAGAGACCACTTAAATAAAACTTAAAAAAAATAAAATAGAATAAGATGAACATACACATTCCCTTCAAAAGAATGCATTTCTACAGGATGAAAGTTAAAAAACAAAAACAAAGAGCCTTCTTTTTCAAAACAAAGATATTTTACATTATAGCCCAATGTGCAAAATGCTATTTAACAAGGTGAAAAATCTTGGTTTCTTATTAAACTTTAACACCAAACTTAAAACTGGTTGCAACATGTGATCATAACATAATTTTAAAAAGTCAAGGAAAAAAATTAAGCAAGTACATATAATTCTTCTGGCCTTAGTCTAGAATTGAAGTGTGTAGCATCTAAGTGGTATAAAGTCCCTATAATTTTTGAAGCTGTAGCTAACAAACAAGGATAGATCAGCTTTGTGAATACACAGCATTCACTTACTTAGGCTTTTAAAAATCAATAAACAGGAATTTAGGGACCGTCTCACATTTGAACAGCAATTTAAAAGCATGATCTTCTCATTTGTTAGACCTCTTATAGCATGAAGTTGGTCAAGCAATTAACTTGTGACTCTCTAGCAACTAGGAAAACCTAGCAGCTTCCATTTTTCTTTTACTTAATATCAATAAATTGATACAACTACACTTTACATCATGAAGCCTAAATGAAAATCATACAATGAAGTAAGATGACAGACTCCCTATGCAACTCCTACTAGGTAGTGTGTCTTGCTTAACAGAAAAATAATTTTTAAAAAGATTATCCAGGGAATAAGAGTAACCAGGACATTGAAAAGTGAAAGTCTCTCACACCAATTATTCATTAGTCTAGCCCTCTTAACCTTTCTAGAAGGATTAAAAGAGAAGAGAAATATCCCACTAACAGGCTAAATATGGCTGCTCTGGCTCAAGAAACTCAAAGATAGTATTCTATTTTAGCAATAGAATTAACACTGTTTGTTTGTTGACTGATATTGTTCTTAAATGCCAAAATCTATAAAATGTTTTTTTTTCCTTTAGGGGAACAGATTGAAATTTTGTTTATTCTGCTCCATAAGGAAACAGGTATTTCCCCCTTAGACTAATGGTTTTACATGGTTTTTACACATAATGATCAAAAGTTATAAAATTTCACAAAAAGTAATGTGAAATATTAAAAAACACTGTTCTGTATTTTGTAAGGAATATATATATTTTTTTACCTTGGGAAAGAAGTCCCAATACCCTCTTCGACCTGCGTACTCGCAAAGCCTCGACCAGCTGCAGGCACGGGACACGGAAAGGGAGAGAGAACACGTGTGTATGGGTGGAGGGACACCGCAGAGACAGAGCAGAAAAGCACATTCGGTGGGAGAGGCAGAGCACCTGCACCTCTGCCAAAGGCTACCCCACACTGTGCTGCCAGCAGGAAGATAAGGATTTGGTTAATTCAGCCTACACATCAGATTAAAAATCAAGTGACGTGATGCGAGAAGGCAACAATAACCAATACAGCAATGCTGAGGAGCTCAATTCTCTCTTGGATGTTCTACCTTCAGTAGAGACAACATACGGTGTAATGAGAACATGAGTCATAGTCTGCATTTTTTTGAATTCCAGGATTTTCATATTGGTAATCAAGTTTAGAGAGGGGATCAAATCAATGTCTATAGGGGTTTATTTTTTTTAAAAAAGCTACTTGTGGTTTACCTGCATAGGGTTTATTAGAAATGTTAACAGCTAATGTTAATAATATGGTTAATAGGAGTCAGGCACTGTGCCACAGGCTTATTTTATATGGATCACCTCATGTAATTTCTACAACTAATAATAATAGGTCCTCAAATAGTCCCCCTTTTACAATTTCAGAAAAAGAAAGGCTGAGGGACTGGCTGAAGATCACACACCGAAGGGCAGAGCCAGGACACAAGTTCTAGCTGGTCATCCAGTTCCACGTCATCCCAGTGCATAGCAGATAACCACATGTCAAAGTTTATTGTCATCACATTAAAATGATTTGTAAAAATGTTTTACGACATGTAAAATTAATCAATGAATTTGAATATGGTTATTTTCTAATTTGTTTAGAAGATACAAAGCTTCATGTAGCAAAACCAAGTACACAGATCTTATGACTTAGACCTAAAGCCAAAATAAATCAATGAAGAGGGCTTCTACTAAAGTTTTCTACATCTCTTGTGTAATAGTTGGGGATGAAACAGTTCACTCATGGCACTGATTTAAAAATCTTTTCTATTCATTTTGCCAAAGAAAGAGATTAAATTGGAAAGATTAAGATAAACAACTACTATCACTGCAACAGACCGGTAACTTTAGCCAAGGCCACTAAAGTCCGGTTCTCAAAACAAAAATCACTATTTTCTTGATCCCTATCAGCCCATTCTAATAATGTTTTGCTAATTTGGATGTGACAAATTTTCTTGGGGGGGAAAAAAAAAGCATCTTGTAAAAAAAAAAAAAAAAATATATATATATATATTCCCAATAATGAGAAAAGTGAACTCTATCATACGGCTAGAAAATACCAAGTATTTTCAAATAAGATAATAAAAATAATTGTCAATATCCAGAAATATGCACTTAAAAAAAAAAAGGTAGTTTCTAACTGGAATAAAAACTTACAACAAACTGCAATCTGGAATGCTCACAAGCAGTAAAAAAAACTGTGATGACTACATGAGAAACACTGCAGAGTTCATAAAATAACAGAATACAAGCGTTCTGATACCCCCTTCTCCATACCAAGTGCAAATTTGGGCAACTGTATGCCAAATATGAGCCAATTTCCAAATGACACTTTCCTAGAAAAATATATAATTGCCTTTCATGTAACAGGTTGCCATTAAACTTTCATTTTTCAGGACACACATTACAAACCATGTTCACTGATGGGACATCAGCTGAGGATCACTAGTATTTCAGGGAGGTGAAGACTCAAAGAGCCTTTATCATGATGAATGGTGGATCATAACTATAATGTAAATTAATAAAGAAGGAATGGCACAAGGACATTATAAAAGTTCAGAATAGAAGAACTGTGTATCCATCAGTAGAATGCCATGCAGTCTTAATAAAACCTTACACATATTCAAAACAGTGTGCTAGAAGTTTCTAGGGGAATGTTAATTATTTGTGTGCATGGGTGTTGGCCAGAAGAGGCTGGGCATGGAAGGAAAGAATGCTCCACAGATATAATGCTTGAGTGGTTCACAATGGTTCACTGGCCAGCACTGTGGACAGCTGATCAGGGTTCCATCCTCTTTTACTAGCTATGATCTGAAACATCAAGAAACCTCTCTACATCTGAATTGTTTCATCTGTGAAATGGAGACAAAAGCATATATTCCACTCCTCTCACAGTATTTGAAGGATTATGTGATAATATATGTGATAAGGACTCTGAAAAATATAAGCAATTTTTATAAAATATAAGGTATTAAAAAGTGATATAATTACCAGTCTTTGAATTAATTTTCTAGAGAAAGAAACTGGCACCTGTTTGGGGCTAATATGATTAGGTACCCCAGCTTAGTTAGGCTGCTGCCTACCTATGAAAGATGAACAGGGAATATTTAATTAAGGGAGGCCTTGGGCAATTATTGTTTTCTTAAACTAGAGGCCACGAATCTTTCTCCCGGGTTAGGTCCACTCTAGTAAGGAATTCTGAAACTAAAGTCTAGTTTCCATAACAAAACCATTTTCTTGCTTCATCCTTTAGGTGTTTAATGAACACTTTCACAGCAGCATAAATTACTACACCACTAGTTTTCTTTAGCAGTAAAAAGTAATATAAAGAAAGCAGCACAGTATTTTACAATGGCCTTCAGCACCTAGAGCCCAGACATCCCACAACTAGTTAAGCTTTCACAAAAAAATAAAATAAAAAAGATATAAACATGAACACACTGACATAATATATAAAGATACATATGCATGTAAATGCGCGCGCACACACACACACACACAATCTCACAAAGTCGTATTAAAACCATCAGCATGTGCCTAAAGGATCCTCTGTTTTTAATGTACAGCACTATAAATAGCTCTGGGTTTCTAAGATTTGGATAAAATGAAACCACTTTCATCTAATCAAATTCACCAGAAGGCAATTCTATCAATAGAGGCCTGAATTTTAAAAATCTCTACAGTATAAATATTTCTTTTGTTATATATGCTCAAATATTTTACCATAATCCTAAAATCAGAGGATAATAGATTTTTTGCAGCTTGAAATTAAAGTCCTATTTTGACTTTTATTCAGAGAAAATAGATCAATTCCTTCTCCAACAGAAACATGGTATTTCATGACTGAAAAGTAGTAATTGATTCACTATTTAAAGCCAACCCAAATTAGAATTAAAGAATAAACCAATGCCTCTAATTCTATAGTATTTCAAATCCATTTTGCAGAACAAATAAAGGAATAAATATGTGAGCCCAAACTGAAGTTCCTATTTTACTTATTAGCACTCAGCTCCTCTTTCCAGGTCAGTGAGTGAGGCTAAATAGTTACTCTGTTGCCCAGACTGAGAGAAGCTCTGTCTCAAGGGATAAACGACCTCATGGACCTGGAGAAGTGTTAACTATCATCAGCACAAACTGTACTACTTGAGCAAGAAAAATTAAGTCCAACTAAAGGTACCACAATAACAAAAAAAGTAACTTTGGTTTCAGGAATTGCAAAGATCATTACAGGAAGTTGTATTAATGCTGACAAGTTCAAGTGTTTATAGAAACTAGGAAGCCCTGGAGTGTCCCTCCCAGGCACATACTTTCCTGCCCTATAGAACCAGTTCTAGGAACGTTGCTTATATTTCTTAATAACTAACTGGATATTAAACATCCAAAAAAAATTAACTGGCAGTGATTCCTGGTCATTTTGTTACTTTTGCTCCACATCTCCAGTTGTATCACTTCCCAGCCAACCCCCCACTCCCAACTCCAGTCTTCTAAGTGACCAAATTTCCCAAACACAGCCACACAAGTTTTTCCAAAGAGAGGGTCTCTCATTTGTACAGTGGCAGGCCATAGTCAATGTACAATCAAAGCTCAGTATCACAAATATATAAACCAGTACTAAAAGAGACCGCTTCTGAGGCTGTATTATTCTGTGAGCTCCTTTACAAAAATTAGGAAGGTACCTTAAAAGCTATCACAGCAATGTAAATCTTAGATTTTTCTTTTTCTACAGTAAACTATTTAGTTTACCCATAATGAAACTAACCAGAAAAGGAAATGTTTGCCTTTGGGAACTTGGAAAAGAAAACATTCATGTTTGCACCCGAAGTTATTACTAACAAATGAATGGCTGGTTAAAAACCTAAGCTGTGATACCACTGCCCTAGCCCCTGTGCCCCAAGACTGATTACAAGGCAGTTGTTCGTCCTAAGCAAGAAAAACCACAAAAAGGCTTAAGAACTGTTCCTGTTTGGTGTTTTTTTTTTTTTTTTTTTTTTTTTTGCATTTCACTTTGCATACTAAGTTTAATAATCATCACTCAAAACAAAAAAAAAAAGACAAATTTTATTTTTCTACTAACTCTTCCCTTTTCCCCTGATGGTTTACTTTTTCTATCCAAGATTCAAGAATATACACTGGCAAACATAAAAAGAAAATTATGACTCTGTAAGACAATGACTTCTCATCTCCTAGAAAATTGACAAGCTAGCATCCAGAAATGATTCCTATTTCCCAGAAGACACTTCATGTGGGATGTCTCTTTTTTTCCAGAAGAACTTAGAATTCAGAATGTCTAAAAAAACGAGGAAATAAAATAAGTGTCAGGCTTATGCTAGCAAGAGAGAAAAAGATGAACTAGGCATACCAACGGAGCTTCTACTTAAGTAGGAGAACCAAATACAAGTGCAAACAAGTGGAGTGCAGGTGACCAAAGGAGAGCACAGGGCAGGGAGAAACGCTCCAGCCAGGAGGGCTGGAGAAATCTCTGATCCTAAAGCACTATCCCTCAGGGTGGCCAAGAAGCAAATTCATCCAAATCATCCTTGACTGTCTGCCACAAATACACATCACTGGGTCCCATCCCAGATTCCTGAATCAGATCCTCTTGCGATGGGAGTCTAGAACTCTGTTTTTGTTTCATTTCATTTTTTATTAAACAAGCATTCCAGTGAATCTAATACAAGGGGTCCATGGACCATGTTTGGTCACACTGAAATACTACCATTTTTCTAAGTTAAGGGTAAGACCTACTGCATAGATACAGTAATGAAAAACCATAACAGAAAGACCTTATAAAGACAGCCACCACAGAAGCAGACAATCAAGGTATGTGGAAACTGATGAATACACTGACTCTAAGAGGCTAAACTCTGTTCTGGAAGTAATGGAGAATGAGTATAGCTTTTTGAACAAACTCATGCTGTGTTTGAATAAGATTATCTGGGAGTCCAAGTAAGAGGTACTAAGACATTAATGGAAAGGGGGAAAGGAGGCAACAGATGCAAGAGATTTTTCAAGGGTAGAAAAGACAGGACTTGGGATTTGATGTGTGTAGAGAAGAAAAGGAATTGAAGAGGACCATGAGAAAAATTTTAAATGAGCCAGGTGCCTTCTCTGTGTCTAACACTGTGTCAAGCACCACACAGCATCCACAAGCACAAGAATCATTAATTCAATGTAGTAACTCAACCCTTCCAATATTTGACAGGTGCCATTAACACCACCAAGGATATACACAGGAAAAAAATTCCTGTCCTCCAGGGGTTTAAAATTACATCTCTCCCTGTTCTTCTTTTATTTTGCCCTTACTTTTTATGAGGCAAAAAGTATTTCTGGAACCTGTCTCTCCTTGTGCTCAAGACCTTTGCTGCTAAAGCATTACTGGGTCAAGTCAAAAACATGTAGGTCCTCATCCTGAGTGGTTTTAGCTGTTTGTTCTTAATGGCAAATACTTAGGAATGCTTTCTTGACTACGATGACATGACAGTCTTTTGTTTTGTTTTTTTTTTTAAAGATTTTATTTATTTTAAGAGAGAGCATGTGTGCATGAACAGGGAGGTGAGGGAGGCAGAGGGAGAAGGAGGCTCCCTGCTAGCCCCATGTGGGGGCTGGATCTCAAGCTGAAGGTAGATGCTTAACCAATTGAACCATGCAGGCGCCCCAACATGACAGTCTTGATACAAAACTATTAAGATGTAAATATCCAAATTCAAGTGTAAGTGTGGCCCAACTTTAGATAAATGGACTTAAAAAACTTTCCTACAGAAACTTTTAGAATACTGCTGTTTATTCATCCAATCAATATGAACTGTATGCTTTTACAGATGGATGGTTCTCCCCTGACCTGGAAGAATGAATAACATCCTGAGAAACCTTAGAGTGCAAAGTGTGATCAATGAATTAAAAAGGAGAATAAACAGCACTTAAAAACAGGAGGCAGGGTGACAACAGGTGAGAAGCAGCAGTATGTGTAGGAACTATCAGTTATAAGAAATACTGACCAAAGGACAAAAATCAACCACAAGCCTGAGAAGTGGACAGAGGTCACTTGTCAAGTTAAATTCATAATTGTCAATATACGATGAATGCTGCCAGTGACTTGATTTTAATAATAACATGAGTCTTTGATTAATGGACAAATTATTTGACAAGATACACACATCAAAGAGAAGAACTATACAAGACAGTAGGTGATCAAGTGCTACATTTATATGGTGTCTGCGAGAGCCATAATTCAGAGTAAGTTAAGATTTAAAATCAGTTTTATAAAATGCTGTCATGAACATGTTTCTAGAACTTTTTAGTAGCCAAGGCTGCTCTGAGTACAAACTGTAATAGCAAAGACTGCTGGCTGTGTATCATTTTGTAGCCACACCCATAAATGTGTATCACTTTAATGCCAGTGACATCACTAAACAACTTTCTAAGCAGTTTTACTTTTAACTGTCACTTTTTCAGGATCATAATACAGTAAAACACTTCAAATCTGAACTACCTCCAAATTGCATACAGTCTAGATTGTTATCATTCCTGGGATCTTTCTGGTCTTCGGCAAATAAAACCCAGAACATAATCAAAGCATTCACAATTAAACTGCAAAACACTTGATTAAAAAAAATCAATTTCAATAATTATTTGTATCTTTACTATCAATAATTATTGTATCAATAATTATTTGTATCTTTAAACTAGATCAGATCTTTTCTTTTCCACCCTACCTACAGTGCTTTGTAACAGCTATAAAGCTTTACCGTAGTCTAAGATTATGGTTTTAACGAAGAAACATTTTGTAATATGTGCTGAGAAACCTTAGAGAAATACACACAGTATGCAAATATATAAAGTACAATGACTTAAATGTTATCAAGGGCTTCAAACTCTTTATAAATTAATCTGTATCATAAAATGAGTACCTCAAAAGACCATATAAAAGACACACTTGAACAACTAGGTGTAGTTACCGGGCTCTCAGCCTGAGAGTAGAAGATGAATTTTTTAAAAGGATGAATATCACTGCTGCAATTGGGAGGAGATTATTTTCAAAACTAGAATAAAATTAGGAGAAAATGTCTAAGAAAATCACTATCCTCTTACTTACAAAAAGGAAAAATGACCAGTTAAACATAACTGCTTCACCAAATCTATGGGGTTTACCTTATTTTTATCTTCCCTCAGTAAGAAACTCCTCTAATCCAATCCAAATTTCTGAGACTAAAATTCTGGAGACATTTTAATGTGGAAGTCAGTGAAAAAAGTATGTTAGAATCAGCTTCCAGTACATGTCATTAAAATAAAATGACAACAATGTAAAAGAACAGATCTCTTACCAGTTGAAATTCTCGACGCCGGTCATAGGCATTCTGTATGCCACTGTCTGCCCACAGTGCTCTTATGATAGGGAGATACTGCAAAAAAACTTGAGTTTCCACCATTCCCTGGGCCGCCATGGGGGACCGGGTGTCAAACGCCATCATCTTGTCTCCGTTGCCTTGGTTTGAGTTATCTCCCCACGGAATATGAAGTTTCTCTCGAGCATCTACCAGCACCCTCATACCTTTGTTTAAAAAGAAAGAAAAAGGTGTGCTAGGAGTCATTAGATATCCTCAGTGATTCTATTCCAGTATTCTTTTCTGAAGCTTAACCATGCCAAGCCTACCTCCTCCACAAATGGAGGCCAACGTCGAAACAAACACCCGTAACTTCCCAGAGCTTAAAAAAACTAACACTTGTTCACAGTCACAAAATTAGAGCCTTGAAAAGCAAATACTATTAACACAACTGCTCTTTCTGAAGGATTTTTAACATGCTCTCATTTATAAAATAAGTTATTATAAACTTTTAATAGAAGGTAGTCACAAGAGAACCAAAACCAGTGAAGGAAAAAGAAATCACACTGCACAGCCAGATGTCCAGGCTCGGGAAACAACAGCTGCAGCTAAGATTTTCTAAGCCCCTCAAAAAGATATTTATGAAATGCCAGGAGTCAAACATTATCACTTGGAGTTCATTTGTTACTCGAGCACCCTGCTTTAACCCAACATTGAGTCTTCTTTGTGTGTGTTTTTTTTTTTTTTTAAGATTTTATTAGAGATAGAGCAGAGGAGCCAAGGGGAAGGGAGAGAGAATCCCGAGCAGACTCCAAGTTGAGTGTAGAGGCTGCCGCACGGCTGAATCTCACAATCCTGAGATCACGCCCTGAGCAGAAAAATCAAGAGTCAGAGCCACCCAGGTGCCCCAACACCAAGTCCTCTAAGAACACGTTCAAAACTCAAAAACTCCCAAACCAAGCATAAGTCACAGGAAGGCCTTAGATTTCTCTAACAGGGAGGAAGGGCAACTGCCAAAAGTATACACAGAGACTTCAACTCACAGAGATTAATTCAAGCCCATTATCTCTAATCACTAAACTGTTACCTTTGGTTCATCTTAATTAACAGTTGCATGACTATTCAGTCATTTGTCTCCATAACTGAAAAACCGTGTTGCTGTCAATTTTCTGATCATGCCAACTCAAAAAGTAGGTATCTAGTGACTTACTTCATCTCATAACCAGCGTTCAAAGTAGGTCACACTTAGGACCCAGTGCACAGTAAAGACCAGGTGTTTACGTGGCTCATAATCAGTTAACATGTTGATTCTATTCATTGACATAGTTCCTTAAGTTCAGCTGCATCAGGATACAAAGGTACCTTCAATTAAGGACTGGCAAGGCAGAGCTCACAGCCTTGAAAGAGACCTTAATTAGTTTTGTGCTGAACAGTAAGATGGGATAAATTCGATTGTTTTATACAGCTTAACTGTAGCAGTGCCAGGACTCAGAGCCTGCTGGCTGTGATCTGTGAGCCCCTGGCCTAGCGCTCTTCTCCTCTCATTACTCCACGACCCCCGCCTCCTAGAGAGGGAGAGAAGCGGTGAGGGAGGGGGTACTTTTCCTCTACTCAATCCTGGGAGGAAAAGAAAGTGATGAGAAGGAATTGCTTAAGAACTTCCTGAACAACAACAACAACAACAAAAATATCTCACTTAAAAAAACACTGTTTGCAAATCTGCTGAAATCTGAAACAAGGACAATCGCTACCCAGATGGTGGTTTCCTGATGCACCTTATGTATCTCAAATTTGCCAAGCCGCCTTTTAGAAAGCAGGAAGATGCTTTGATGCTAAGAAAAATGAGCCTAACTATCGCTGAAATAAAATAAGAACCATCTTTTCCAAAACTCTGAGAGCCCAGAAATAAAATCCCTTGTCTATCTTTTTATTTAGGAGCGAAGTTTAACCGTGGAAACACTCTCCCACGGAAGCAGAGCAAATGACCCACGCCGACGGTGATTCACGGACTCTACCTGCACAGGCTCCGCATCACTTTCTAGGCCAAAGATTCTTCATACCAACAAACAGGCTTCATTTAAATAGCAGAGCAAGTGGTGGTACCCACCCCCACCCCCACCCCCTTCCGTCCACCGCAATTATTAAAGCAAAAAAAAAAAAAAAAAAAAGGAGAGTGGAACGTGTTGCATAGTGATTACAGGCAAAACATCCTGCCCGACCGTGACAATGGGGCGAAAAACCACCGATGCCGATTTTTTCAGACTAACTGTACGGGTCTACTCTTTCCTGATGCCAGCACAGGGCACAGGACTCCCTGAGGTTTCCCCATCTCTGCCCAGAAGGGCCCAGGGGCTGTCACCCTCCGCCCTTGACAAGTCTCGGGCAAAAGTTTCCTTCTGGAGAGGGTTCCAGAAGGCCCTGGCTCAGGAGGCGGCCGGAGCAGCAAGGGGCTGGGAGCAGCCCCGACCCCATGTGACTCGGGTCACCCACCCGGGGACGGGAGGGGAGGGGAGGCGAGGCCGGCGCGGGGCGCGGGGCGTGTGGGTCTCCGGGCCTCGCAGGGCGATCGCCCCACTCCCCGAGGCGCCCGGCTCGCCTCACTTCCCTGTCGGAGGGGGGCGAGGCCCGCGGGGGAGGGGGGTGTGGGGAGCCAGTCGTGACCCGAGCCGGCCGGCGAGGGGGCCAGCGGGGCGGCCCCCCGGCATCCCTGCCCCCCGCGGCCGAGGGCACCCCGCGCCGCGCCCCCTCCGCGCCCGCCGGGCCGGGTCCTCCGCCGGCCGGGGACGCGAGCGGACGAGGACGAGGGCGGTGCCCAGCCCAGCCCAGCCCCGCCGCCCGCCGCCCGCGCCCGCGCCCGCCGCCCGCGCCCCCCGCCCGGCACCTTTAATCACGTTGCTGTAGATGGTGGGGCGGAACTCCTCGCGCGCGCGCTGGTCGAAGTCCTGCCCGTGGATGATCCGCATCTGCTTCAGGAAGGTGGACTTGCCGCTCTCGCCCGCGCCCAGCAGCAGGATCTTCACCAGCCGCTTCACGTACGTCTTCTCCCGGGACAGGCATTTGTCGATCTCCTTGGACTTGCGCTGCTGCTCGGCCTCGCCGCTCGTCAGCACGCAGCCGGGGAAGCACACGGACAGCACGGACCGCGACGGCAGGAAGTCCGCCATCTTGCCGCCGCCGCCGCCGCCGCCGCCTCGGCGGGCCCCTCCGGCTCCCTCCACCGCCTCCTCCTCCTCGGGCGGCGGGCGGCTCCTGCGACGAGGCTCGAGGGCGGGGAGCGCTGCGGCGGCCCGAGCGCGCCCGGGGAGGGAGGGAACCAGAGAGGTGACTCGCAGGGCGGGCCGGGCGAGCGGAGGAGGGAGGGATGGAGGGCGGGCCCAGGAGGGGCGGTGGCCCCCGCGCGTGCGCGCGCGCCGCCTCCCGGGAGCGCGCACGCACGCACGCACGCCGCGGCCCCGCCCCCTCCCGCGCTCGGCTTCCAGGAGTCACGCTGCGGCCCGGGCGTCGGCCGCTGCCGCCCGCTGGGCGCGCGCGGGAGTGGGAGGCGGCGGGCGGGGCTGCCGGGAGCGGTCACGTGGGCTCCGGCCGGCCCCGGCGCGCGCGGGCGGGGCCCGACTTGCTGTTTGCCTTCAGTGAGCTGCACCCGCTGCTGCGCGGGGGGCGGCTTCCCGGAGCGCTGGAGGCCGGGCACGCGCTCCCAGACCCGGCCCTCTGGGCTCTCCTACCGCGCCCGCCGCCTGCTGTCACCGTCCGCGCGCCCGCTTTCGAGAGCCTGGGCGCGAGCCTGCGAGGCTTTGGTACCTTTCCCCGGGGTGGTCTCCCCAAGCCTGGGAGATGCCCAGTGATGACGTCCAAGCATCATCAATCCTCCCCTCCCACCCACCCCCTTCTCACTCTCCAGCCCCCACCTCTTTTTGGTGTTCTCAGATCCTGCAAAAGACTCTTCTTTCAGGGGCACCTGCGTGGCTCAGCGGTTGAGCCTCTGCCTTTGGCTCAGGGCGCGATCCTGGGGTCCTGGGATTGAGTCCCGAATGGGGCTGCTCCCCAAGGCGAGCCTGCTTCTCTCTCTCTCTCTCTCTCTCTCTCTCTCTCTCTCTCATAAATAAATAAATACAATCTTAGAAAAGAAAAAAAAAAGATTCTCCTTTCAGGGAAAGGAACTGGAGTTGACGTTCATCTGAGACGTGGGAGGAGGGTTGTTAATCACATCTCTTTAATATGGATTCCCACCCGAATTGCCGCACCGAAGCCAGTGTGCAGGGTGGCTGCGTAGAGTGAGGTCATGGTGAAAATCCCCCTAAACCGGACACCGAGAAGCAGACTCTTCCCTACAAGGAAGCAGATAAGCAAACAAGACTGAGGACCGGAGCAGGCAAATTTTCGGTTTCCTGCCAGATTACAGAGGATGTGAGCAGCCAAGGCAGTTTTTTTTTTGTTGTTGTTTTGTTTTTTGTTTTTTGTTTTTTTTTTTTGTTCTGTCCTAACAGCAGATTCAGGCCAGGACACCTGAAAGGGCTGCTAAGGGGACCTGCAACAAGTGACAGCTGGGTTGGTAGACTGCGTGCGTAGCAAGGACCCCGGAAACCAGCTTCTTTATTCTCAGTATTTCATTGCAAGTGGAAACAGCCGCTTTGGTTTGTCTCTCTTCTGGGCAGTGCAAAGGTAATGCTGTTTGATCCGGGCCTCTGTGGCTCCAAAGCTACCCGTGTGTTAGGGAGCTGGGGTAAGAGGTCAGCACTCTGAGCTGCCCATGACAAGTTTAAATTAAAAAATCAGTGCCAGTTTACTGTCAGGTTGGCTTAATGGCTGAGAAGCCTTATGCATGACTCAGTAAATAGGCTGCAGTAAAAGAATGGCTATAGTAGGATTATCTCCTGTTGTCCTGCCCAAGCCCATGGAATGGACAATCTATAATATACAAAGTACGGTAGGTTCAGCTCCAGTATCTATGGGTTGATAGGGTCAGAATCACTGGGTGGTGCCTTCAGGCAGAATGGATGGTAAAACTCTACCCTGGATGGCAAATCTCTCTAGAGTCTCAACTGTGTTCAGGAGGTCCTGTCCTCCGACCTCTGCCCACGACAGGGGAGCGGGTTTGGCCTCCATGCACCGTTTCTAGGTGGACTCCAGATGCTAGTCTGAACTCTTCTGCAAAATCAGGAGAGAAGCCTATAAGTTAGGTAGTTAACATATTTTTTTTTTCTTCTTCCCAAAGTGTGTGCAGTGTAATGGAGAACCAAGGGAGCCTAGGAGGCAAGAAGGTATTCCTGCCCAGCCAGTTCATGTTGTGACATGCAGAGCAGCCGAGAAAGTTGTTCAAAGCCCTGCCTGTAACCCTGTGTTAGAACGAGGTTGGCTCAGATCAACTGTAGCTGCTCTAGTCGGTGTTTCTGAAAAATGGACATCTTTGGGCCCGGCACTAGGTTCAGCTATAGCAGTCCAACTGCTTCTGTCATCAAGCCACCTTGAAATTATAAGCGTAAAAGTGAGTGAGAGGTTTGGTGGTTCCTCCAAAAGTTAAACATAGAACTGCCATATGAGCCAGCAATTCTACTCCTGGCCATAGATAAAAAATAATTGAAAACAGATATTCAAACAAAAAATTATACACCTATGTTCATGGCAGCAGTATTCAGAATAGCCAAAAGATGTAAACACCCCATATATCCCATCAATAGATGACTGGGTAAACAAAATGTAGTATATCCATAAAATGGAATTTTCAGCCATTAAAAAGAAATGAAATACGACTTGAAATTGAAATACTGAAATAATGACCACATGCTACAATATGGATGAATCCTGAAAACATTGTGCTAAGTGGAAGAAGCCAGTCACGAAAGGCCACATGTTGTAAGGTTCCACTTCTAGGAAATGTCCAGAACAGACAAATCCATAGAAACAGTGAATCAGTAGGGGCTAGAAGGAGGGAAGAATGGGGAGTGACTGCTTATGGGTACAGAGTTTGGTTTCCTTTTGAGGTGATGAAAATGTTTAAGAACTAGACATTGGTGACGGCTGCAGAACATTGTGAATGTACTAAATGCTCTGAACTGTACACTTTAAAATGGTCACATGATGAATTTGATGGTATGTGAATTTTACCACAATATGAATTAGAGAAAATAGTTATTTCCTATAAAAGGCATAATTTAAAAAAATAAATAAAAGGCATAATTTAACATTGAAGTCCAGTAGTCAATGAATGAACATGTGATCGTGCTTATTTTAAAATAATGTAAGTTATTGCACCAGAAGCAAATCTACTCTGGCAGTTGCTTCTGGTTACATTGTAATGATATAAGTGATATTTGCATTTCCATATAGATTGTTTCATAACTGAAAAGGAAAATCCAAACTTTTTAAAGGAGTACAGAGTCTATTGGTTAGAACAGAATCTGTTAGATGCTGTATTTCCAGTAGAGCCAGATGTTCATTCTTTGGAAACATCTGTCTTGTTGCTAGCCAGTTAATCCACAGGCAAATGAGGGATTCAAAAGCCCTGAAGAGCTGCGATAAAATGATTGAATGGTTGATTAGTTGCAATGCTCTATTCTTTCTGGAAACCGAAGGTCTGGTGGCAAACAGTCTTACAAGATAAATAGTGAAGATGTGACTAAAAGTGTAGAAACACATTTCCCAATGGCTTTTCTTTTCTGACATGGTCACTTCAGGAGGATACCAGCCCTTTCCAGCAATACTGCCAATCCTTGAAACCAACTACTTGCAACTCTTCTGTTGGAACTGAAAGATAGGCTTCCTATCTTATAGTCACAGCTTTTTTACAATTTAAAAAAAATGGTATTTTTTAGCTCATTGACCAACCTTCATGCCAGATAACTGTGGGCTATTTACAAAAACCACTATTATCCAAAAAGGACAAAAATTTGTCACCCTCAGACATATTCAGAAAAATAAGCCAGAGGCTCTAGGAACAATTCCAAAAGCAGAGTTAAAAAAATTTTTGAATGATGGGAAATATAATTTAAGTAAGTGCTTCCCCTGTCCAGGTGACTGTTCACCACTCAGGATAAGACACCACCCATTTAGGTATGTTTATTTAAAAATCAGTCACATTACTTGATGGTTAAACCTTGTGTTAATGTTCTAATAAGGATGACAACACATCCGACATTCTTGCTGTACAACTCCATTTTGCCTCATCAGTAATGTAAAATAGGTGGATTCTAATCCTTTCTTACACATAAAACAGGCATGGATTTTTCATATCTTCCTTTTTCACACTAGAAAAGGAAGGGGATTCCCTAGCCCTCCCATGACACAAATCCCTTACGTGTAGAATGTTTTAAAGGCCCCAAAGTACTTTGACCTACTTTATCTCATTCTCTGCTCACAATAGCTTTACTAGGAACACCCATTATCACCCTCACTCACCTCCTGTCTCACAGTAGGAGGCTGAGGGGGAAAAAAATGACACACTCTAAGCCTCATTCAACCTGGCCAGTTGCAGAGCCAGAACCAGAAGGCCCTCCCTCTTTTGACTCTGAATCCAGTGCTCTTTCTGCCACAGAAAGATATGCCACAGTTGCAGTTGTGCCCCACATGTCCAGCTGGATGAAGTTCAGGCTTAAGAAACACGAAGCTATCTGTGGCGGCACCTGGATGGCTCAGTGGTTGAGCATCTGCCTTTGGCTTAGGTCGTGACCCTGGGGTCCTGGGATCGAGTCCCGCATTGGGCTCCCTGCAGGGAGCCTGCCTCTCCTTCTGCCTGTGTCTCTGCCTCTCTCTGTGTGTCTCTCATGAATAAATAAATAAATAAAACCTAAAAAAAAAAAAAAAAAGACTACCTGTGCTTAACCATGAGGCACCACAGAATCCAGTAGTTTGGTTGGTTGGTTGGTCGGTTGGTCTATTTCTCCAGCCTCTTTCCAGTTGACTGTGATCTTGAAGTTCACCAGCTCTCAGGCTGATTCTGGTAAGATGTTCCATACTTTGAGCTTAGCCCCTGGTTTGTCAAATGTTCCAGGTGGCTGATGTAGACATTAGAAAAGAGGAGCCAAGCTTATGGCAGTATTTACACGATGCGTAAACCCCAGACGTTCCCCGAACGTGAGTTAGATGTGAGGAGGCAACGTTTTGCGTGTGATGAAATTTGCCTCTCATGTGGAAAGTTTTTATGAAACGAGGCATGTGGAATTGCATTGTTGGTGGGGGGTTTTGTTGTTGTTATTAATGGAAAACATGACTTTAATTACTGGTTGTGTTTTTCTCAGCCTCTGAGAAAGAACCATGAGCTGCTGTTGACCAGCTGTGACCTCACTCGGCTTATCTGAAGTCAGAAGCCTGTACTGTCTTAAAGACACATGCCAGCACCCATATTAAACCCTTACACCTTGCTTACTGCATCGGACTCATTTATGGGCAGTCTATTTATATGCCACTAACAAAAAGCTCTGCCTGTAAATCTGAGATTCTTTCTGAGAAACTCAAAACATCCTGCTCGGTCCTTCTCCTTTATTTTCCCTCAGAGCTTTCAAAGATGAGGGATACTTTTAGTTTTATTGCCTGTAAATGGACTGCCCCTCGCCAGACACAGGTATCTTTAACATAAGTTCTGTTTCTCCAGAGAGATTTAAGGCTGCAAAGTCTCCATTTCTTCCTGCATCTCAGAATCCTCTGCTCCCAACCTGGTGGAAGCTGGGGTGTTTTTTTTTTTGTTTTTTTTTTTCAAACAGAACACCCGATTGCAGGCTCAGACCTGCTGCTTTCAGGAACCACACTCCTGGCCAACTGGCTAGCCAGGTAGCATCACACGTCATGGCCTGGCCTGTAGATCCGGCCTTTTCCTCAGTATGAATACGAGGGTGGGTCAGCTGGTCAAGTTGACCATTGAGCAGTAAGAGCTCATCCAGAGAAGTAATGGTCTGTGCAGACTTTGTCAGAATGTGGCAGCCGGACTCCTGAAGCAAATGATGTCACCCACACCTCTGCCTCCAAACTCCTGTGTCAGCTGCTAAGGAAAAGCAAGCTTAGCTCATGGTCAGATTCAGGGAAAGGCAGCTGCTGAGTCAGAATCACAGAATCGAAGGTCTGGAAGCTGAAGCATTGTCACCAAGGTCTCTATATCTTGCTTTAGTCATTAGCTTTCTCTTGGCTGTTGGGAGGGGTATGCAGGCATTCCCAGGAAACGATGGGAGGACGAAATAAAAGCAAGGTGGAAGCTGCTCCCCTTGTCAAGCAATTTTGTGTCAAGCAATTTTGCACTTAGGATTGTTTTCCCTCTGTCTTTGCTAATACACAGAACTGTAAAAAAAAAAAAAAATCTCTTAAGTAGTGAGGTCATCCTCTTTTCTGCCTAAATCATACAAATCATATCAGATTGTGTGCCGGTCGCTTTGCTGGTTTCCCAGAGACGGAATGTAATATGGGTGCAGAACTCGGTGAGAACTCAACATAGTCGAGGCTCGCCCTTTATTTTTTTAAGGATTTTATTTATTTATTCATGAGAGACACACACAGAGAGAGAGAGAGAGGTAGAGACACAGGCAGAGGGAGAAGCAGGCTCCATGCAGGGAGCCTGACGTAGGACTGGATCCTGGGTCTCCAGGATCACGCCCTGGGCTGAAGCTGGCGCTAAACTGCTGAGCTCCCCCAACCCCGCCCCCCTCCACTGCCCCTAGGCTCGCCCTTTGTATCTGTAAAATGGGAGCATTTATGCATAAAGATTTGTCCTGAGAATCAGATTATAGAACAAACACACTCAATCTCTGTCCAGAAATGAGAGTTTCAGTTTTAGACTATTTGAAGAAGGAGCATCCAAACTTCCTTAAGAATGCTTTGAAGATTTAGCCATGTTATCCTGGTCAGAATAGTCTCCTGATCTTTCCTGAGCTCTTCTCTCTGAGTTTCAACGTATTCTGCTCAGATTCATTCATAGCATCTGATGTGCCCCCCGCCCCAAAACAGGACCTCTTTCTGGTCAAAAGAATCTAATACAACAATGAGAAAATACATGTATATTGGGGACTACCCCCCAAATTTGAACTCTGAAGAAGGGCAGGATTTGTTAGTTCCCATCAGTACTGGGAGTGTAAGGAATCAGCTCAGAGAGCAGAGGTTCAAGTGGAGATGTTGGCAAAGTGAATTAAGAGCATGGGCTTTGTTTTCCAATCTGTAAAGCAGACCTAGTAATCTTAGAGTCTTTGGGGGGAAGTTATAGAAAATAACAGAGCAGGCTTTTAGTCATGTCACCATGTATCCTTTTGTCAAATGTTTAATTGTCCAATTGATGAAATGGTGTCTTTGTCACGAAAGTCACGGATAATGAGGGATGCCTCGTGGACATGCATGTGGATACCTCTGCCGACAAGCCCATGCACTGACCGCACCCCCACCAACAGACACCACTGGACAGCCCTTGGGCCTAACAATGGGCACACCAGTGGTGCAGTCGCCCCTGAGGACAGAGCCACATTCAGGGAAACAGAGTTGGCCTGCTTGAATAAGGTACTTTGGCATCCTGGGTACCTGGCTTTTGTTCTGGGAGAAGCCCAGCTGCTGGGTGGGTCCCTTGGTCTTATCTTTCAAGTAGGGACAGCACCAGGAAAGAGCCAGAGCAGGACTCTCTAAAGCACAGGTGGAGTAAAGACTTCTCTTGCCCAGAGCTAAGGGCAGTACTTGCTAGGGGGCTCTAAATTGCCCCCATTTTACAGACATGGAGCTTAAACGAAACCTCAGAAATGGTCAAGTTCCCAGGCTCTTGAAGTGGATCCCAGGGGAGAAAATGGCTGAAAATACTGCATTTAAGTCATCCATGAGCCAGTCCTTGGTTGGGAACTTTTGTATCCCTCTGGTAGAAGCCTGCAAAGTTTTGGGGTTATCACTGCCCTGCCCAAGGCCACTCTGGGCAAGAAGTCAATCAATGAGTGCTTTATAGACTAGCAGATACAGTCCTCAGTCGTTCCCTCACCCTGGATTTCTGCTAAGGGCTTCCAGAAGTTAAACCCAGCTCTAAGAGGAGAGGGAGCTGTGCGGGACTGCCCCAGGCAGGGTGTGATGCCCTTTAGGTGAGCTCATCCTCTGTAATTTCAGAACTCTGTGCATTTAGGAGGGCAGAAGGGGCTAGGTGCTCAGATTTAGAAAGATTAACACCTATTGCCTTAGGCAGTTTTCTCTCGAAGAATCACATAGCATGGATGCTAATTTGTTACAATTAAGGATTTGGGATTGGGGGCTATTTAACTTCCCCTGGGACAAGCATACTTGACCCAACGGACTCACAGAGGGGAAGGTAGAGTGAGTTCTGATGGAAAATCTGAATGAACTCTAGACCTCCATTTCTGTCTTGGGTCCCCAGAAGATTTGCTCCTCCATGGCCTTACTCCTAGTTATTTAACCTTCTCCATAAATCATGGAGCAAATAATAATAGTGGGCACTTTTTTTTTTAAGATTTTATTTATTTATTCATGAGACACAGAAAGAGGCAGAGACACAGGCAGAGGGAGAAGCAGGCTCCCAGCAGGGAGCTTGATGCGGGACTCAATCCCAGGACTCCAGGATTAAACCCCAAGCCGAAGGCAGGGGCTCAACCGCTGAGCCACCCAGGCATCCCATGGGTACTTCATTGACAGCCTGCTAGGAGGTGTTTCTGTCCAACCTGCAGTAAACCCTCTTGTGAAATAATCGCATTTTCTTAGGGAGATGTTTCTTTTGGCAATTTATTCTTTTGGTAAAATTCACGCCTGTTCTCGCAGTACCAGCCATATTTCCAGTTTGGCCAGCAGTGGTGGAAACACTTGAAGTTCTCCCTGTTTGGGTCTCCAGACTATCTTCCCCCATCTCCCATCCTCCTCTCCCCAGCTCCCTTGCTTCCTTACTCCTCCCGGCCCTTCCCATCCCTCTTTCCCTCCCCAGGTTGGTCAAAGGAAGTACCTGGCCCCTGTGGTCCTACAGCATCCTCGCTCCGCCCCGTCACAGTACAGGTGATGCTAGGCTGAGATTGTCCCTCTCTCACCTACTGCTCAAGAATGTGGGCCTTTTGAGGCAAGGGACACAGCTAACTTATTTTGTGTCCTATTGCAAGGCTCGCTAACTGTATGCAATTTAAAGGCCTATGCAACCATGTGCCTACTTCCAAGACACTTTCCTGCATTTCTAAGGGTGACCAGCTGGGTTTGCTGCCCTCCAGCACTGGAGGGATCTATACAAGGAATAGGGAGCACATTTTCGGCTCAGCCAGACTTGTCAGAACCAGGGACCCAGACCTTGCTACCTACTATGCTAACTTGGAATGGCTAGGTAATATCACAGTATGGGTTACTGAGTGCCTTGAATTAGCTGGAGGGCATGTGTGGGGTGGGGCAATTAGGACACACCGTCACATGATGGATGTCAGTCAAGTAGCCTGCTCTCAGAGAGGCCAACAGGATGGTGGAGTTTGTCCGTAAGTGTCATGAAAAACTCCAACTTGAGTGACGGCGGATACTTAGTGGGTGCCCATTCTCATCAGGCATGAGCCGGGGTCACACAGAACATCAGCAAGAACTGGGCATGTGTGGGCTCATAATACCAGCTCTGCTATCTCTTGTATCCATCTATCATCAGGATCCTGGCATGAACCACCTAAACTCTCCGAGCTTCATTCATTTTCCTTATCTGAAAAATGGAGCCAATTATGCCCACGCCTCCCTGGGTTACTGGGAGGATTAAGTGTCATCACATATGTAAAACATCACAAAGGACCTGGCCCCAAATAGCTGTCAGATAATAGTAGCATTTGCTTCGAGGCATTGGGGGTTAAAAGCTGTTAAAAGGATTTTGTTATATAAAGGTATTTTTAGGGGCGTCTGGGTGGCTCAGTGGGTTAAATGTCTGCCTTTGGCTCAGGTCATGATCTCGGGGTCCTAGGACTGAGCTCCAAGTTGGGCTCCCTCTCAGTGGGGAGTCTGCTTCTCCCTCTCTCTCCCTCTGCCCTTCCCCCCTACTAGTGTGCACGCTTTCTCTCTCTCAAATAAATATTAAAAAAATGTTTTAATGCAAAGTTACATATGCTAATTTTTTTAGCACTTAAAAAAAGATTTTGTTTGTTTGTTTGTTTATAGCAAGTAGGGAGAGGGGCAGAGAGAGAGAGAGAATCTCAAGCAGACTCCCTACTAAGCATGGAGCCCAAAAGGCAGGGGAGAGGGCATGGGCTTAATCTCATGACCCTGACTGAGATAATGACCTGAGCCAAAATCAAGAGTCAGATGCTTAACCAACTGAGCCATCCAGGCAGCCCACATATGCTAGTTTTAAATGAACTATACTGATCATGGCTTCAGGGATCTGGAGTCTAGAGTATGGCTGTTAAAGAGAAATATAATGCAAGCCACATATGTAATTGTAAATTTTCTAGCAGCCACATTAGAAAAGTAAAAAAAAAAAAAAAAAGAAAAGAAAAGAAAGGAGTGAAATTGATTTTAACAATCTAGTTTATTAAGCCCAATATACCCCCAAAATCATTTCAACACATAATTGATATAAAGATTATTAATGAGATATCTTATATTCTTCTTTTTTTGTACAAAGTCTTAAAAACCCAGTGTGCGTTTTACATTCATGGCAATCTCAATTCAGAGGCTGAATTGTCATCAGAGATATCTATCTGGTCTGTGTTTAGATTTCATAAAATTTAGAGTGGAAGAAGTAGATTCACAAAAGTAGATTCCAAACACAAATATTTTCCAATAAGTGAGTTGAATATCAGTCTCCAAATTAATTAAAATAAAAAAAAATTGAAGTATGAAGTTCCTGGGGCCCCTGGGTGGCTCAATGGTTGAGCATCTGCTTCAGCCCAGGGCATGATCCTGGGGTCCTGGGATCAAGTCCCTCATCAGGTTCCCCTCAGAAACCCTGCTTCTCTCTCTTCCTATCTCTCTGCCTCTCTCTCTCTCTCTCTGTGTCTCTCATGAATAAATAAATAAAATCTTTTTAAAAAATTAAAATTAAGTTCCTTAGTGTCGGTAGCCACATTTCAAGTGCTCAAGAGCTACATGGAGCTAGTGGTTAATTCCCAGGCCAACCCATGGGAAATAGACAGAAACCTTCAATGGCTGGTTACAAGGAAAGGGGTGAGGAATAGCATTCCAGGCAGGTGGGTATGCACCTGGTGTGTGTCCAGGACAACACAGGAGCTGGTTTGATCAGAACCAACCAGTTGAGGTTGAAGAGGCATAGTGGAATCAGGTTGGGAAGGGCTTGGATCCCGGGTTACAATGTTATGATTTTATTCTGTGGCTAAAGAGGAGCCACTGGGTATTTTTTTTTAAAGATTTTATTTATTTGTTTGTTTGTTTATTAATTTATTTAGAGCAGCACAGAAGCACCAGGTGGGGCAGGGGGAGAAAGAGAATCCTAAGCAGACTCCCTGCTGAGTGTGGAGCCTTTCGTGGGTCTCAATCTCACAACCCTAAGATCATGACCTAAGTCAAAATCAAGACTCAGACACTTAACCTACTGAGCCACCCAGGTGCCTGGTACTGGAGTATTTCTAAGCAAGGGGTGGGTGACCTGTGTCCTGTCACTCCAGATGGAGCCCATGAGGGGACAGAGAGGGAAGAGACAGCAGCCAGGAAAAGCAGTTTGGAGATGGCTGTGGTAATTGAGGTGTGAGTGATAGCACCTGGCTAGCCTGGAAGTGAAGAGAACCATCCAGAGACCCGGTAGGGATTAGAAAGTGATGAGGCTCTTCTGAGTGAGGGTAAGGAAAGGGGCTAGATGGTGGGAGGTTTGGGGGCTGTACGCTTGGGGGACCTGGTTGACATGGGATGGCTTAAGAGACCAGGAGGATGCTGGTGCTTATCAGAAAGCCATTCCCCTAAGACAAATGGCTGAATCCAGGCCTGGGAGACTGTGTTTTTTATGGTTTTTTTTTTATACAAATGTAGAATTTATAACACCCACTCCACCCTCTGAATCACGTGGTGACCCTGGACTTTGCCCAGAGTTTCTGAGATTGTAGAAGACACTCCTTAGCTCTAGGGAACCCTTTGGGGTGCTGGGTCTAGGCTGGAGCAGAGTTAAGGACTTTTTACAAGCCAGAGGAAAGGTCTAACCTTCCATTCCCTGGCTAGTTTTTCATACCCCTGACATATTCTCTGGGAAAAGCATTACTTCTACTGTGAATTCACGTTTTGTTAGATGGAAGGGGGAAGGCTCTGCTGGAAAGGAAGCTGCTCCTTGGGCCCCCCTAATTGCTGTCATCTCCTGTCTCCACATGCCAATGGCCCAGGTCAAAAGCAAGCCTCCTGGGGCTGTTGGCACACAGTTGGATCTGGCCTGGCACTGTGAAACACACCCCACAATGCATTGTCTGGACATGTGGGGAGTGCCTGCTTGGACCAGGCACATGTGTGCTACATGTGGGAGAACACGAGGAGAATGAGTTTATGAGGAGCTTACAGTGGGCACAGCCGACTGGTCAACCAGCCATTACTGTGCTAAGTGGTGGCAGCAGGGACAGCTGCCCAGACCTTTGAGAATCTCAGCCAGCCAGGGAGCTCTGTGTGGGGCCTCTCTGGAAGCACAGGGCTTTTGTTTTTGTTTTTGTTTTTAAGATTATTTATTTAAGAGAGAGAGAGCACAAATGGGGGGGGGGGAGGCATAGGGGGAGGGACAAGCAGATTCCCCACTCAGCATGAGCCCAAAGTAGGGCTCCATCCCAGGACCCTGAGATCATGACCTGAGCCAAAATCAGACACTTCAGTGACTGAGCCATCCAGGCGCCCCTGGAATCACAGCTTTGAAAGAAGAAGAGGGGGTTGGGAAGGAAGGCCTTCTGGGCTGGATTATAACATCCAGATGAAGCCCAGGAGGCATGGAGGAATAATGGACTAATAAATGAGATTACAGTGGTGGTCATCGTCTACCAACTCTCGCCAGATGCTAGGCACTGTCCAAGAGCTCCTCATCTGTTAGCCTTCTCCTCATTTCTCAGAAGGGGAAACTGAAGCTCTGAGCGGTAAAATGCACTCGCCGAGGTCAGGCTCAAGGACTGGTGCTGATTCAAATCCAGAAATGCATGGCCCACGCCTCCTCTCTCAGCTCACGGACCGCTCCAGGGCCTGCAAATCCCTCAGCCTCAACCTCAGAGCTCTTGAGGACACTGATCTACAAACATTAGATTTTATTATTGTCTTGATATGTGGACCAAAGTCATGTCTTAGGGTGGTCACGAGGGCCTCTCTAATGCTGATGGGAATAACTGGAAGGGCTCAACAGGTAGGTCCATTCAGGACATGAAAGGGATACGTAAGTGACCATCATGGTCCTACCCAGCACTGCAGTGTCCAGCATGGGGGCAAGAGTGTGCAAGAAAGATCCAGCCCCCGGTGTGTCCAGGCAGCTCTGAGGCTCCTGGCAGGGTGGGTCTGGGCAGGCACTTCCTCCCAGTGCTGGCTGGGCAGCTGACATGGGTTTTTCTAGATGAGGCGGGTCTATCTTCTGCAGGCCTGAGGATGTACAGTTTGTATAAACTGCAGACATCTCTGGTGTGCTGTGTAAACACAGACTATCTCCCACTCCAACGCTTCCTTTGGGGAGGCTCCTCCTCCAAGTGGGATACTTGATTCCGCAGTTCTTATCAGCTTGAAGCTTCCTACCCTGATATAAGGAAGCTATTAAAGTCCATTTCCTGGTATTGCCTTGACCTCGCCAGGGCGTGCTCACATTGAAGTGAATGTCCCTTAGAGGAGAGTATTTTTCACCTTCAAAAATCCGTCACCCAGCCTCAACTCCCCCACATCAAACAAGCCTGCAGGCATTTTGAAAATGTGCTTAGCCGAAGCCTGATGCCCTCAACATTTACTTCCTACCGCAGCTAGTTTCAGCCTATTTACTTGGCTTTGGGGTTCTTCTGAGCAAAGCCAGCTGCTTCTTTGTTTCTAGACTTTTTTCACGCCCCCCCCCCCAGTGTCAGTCTCTCCCTTACGATCCCCTAAACAGGTCCTGCTCACCCCTTCTTAGCTTTTCTCCATAATTCCTGCCTCCCTCTCGCCCTTATGGTTGTAAAAGTCATACCATCCTCTCTTCCCAAGTGCTAACAGATGTAAGGAATATGAGAAGAAAAGAAATGGTCAAGATCTAGCTTAAAAAAAAAAAAATTCAAACATTCTCGAGCATTTCATTTTTCTCCCTCTAACCTGAACTCCTATGGAACTCATCATGTCTTTGCTACCCAATTGAGGACTTGTGGTCGCCAGCCTCCAGGATGGCCCCCTGTGAGTCTCTACCATTGGGTAACCCCTCCCCAAATGAACAGGGCCAGCCTGTGTAACTGATGGGTTTTTGTGGCATGAAGTTTCATAATACCATGCTCTGTGTCTCTGCCTTGCTCTCTTGGATCCCTCATTGGAGGAGAAGCCAGCCACCATACCGTGAGGACACTCAGGCAGCCCCATGCAGGGGCCCATGCAGGGGTCCATGTAAAGAAGAACCGAAGCCTCCACCCAAGAGCCAGCACCAACTTGGCAGGATGGGAGTGACCACCTTGGAAGTAAGGCAACAACTTGTCTGCAAAATTTTTTTTAAGATTTTATTTATTTATTCATGAGACAGAGAGAGAGAGAGGCAGAGACACAGGCTGAGGGAGAAGCAGGCTCCATGCAGGGAGCACGACGTGGGACTCGATCCCGGGTCTCCAGGATCACACCCTGAGCTGAAGGCAGGCGCTCAACCGCTGAGCCACCCAGGAGTCCTAAAAAAAAATTTTTTTTTTTTTAAAGACGGTCACCATGCAGAGTGCAAGAAGGAGCCTGATAGAATGGGTGGCAGGCAAACCTCCACTGAGTAGGTCTTTTGTGGCACTTTGCTCCACCATTGACCTGCTAACTCAATAACTGTTTTAAAAATTAAATTTACCAAAAATAAATAAATAAATAAATAAATATAAATAAATAAATAAATAAAATAAATAAAACAAATTTACCAGGGTCCCCGGGTGACTCCGTTAAGCATCTGACTCTTGATTTCGGCTCAGGTCATGATCTCAGGGTGGTGACATGGAGCCCCCATCTGCCTCTGCGTCCCGTGGGGAGTCTGCTTGGAATTCTCTCCTTCTCTCTCTTCCTCTCACCCTCCATCTCCTTTAAAATAAATAAATAAATATTTTTAAAAATTTCATTTTACCACACATTTGTTGACGTCCTGCTAGGAACAGAATCTCAGCCCCTAAAGATTAATAGGACAGGTTCCCTGCTTCCGAGATGCTGACATCTAGTGAGGAAGACGGATAAAATCAGAATGTATTATCAGACCACTTTAAAGGCCTGGACAGGGGAGGAGGAGTACGGTTGCTGGGCTCCTGTTTTCAAATAGGAACATCGTGGTCATGGTCACTTGAATGTCATCCCTGCGGCCTGCTTGGCCTCTTGCATCTGGAAGCAGGATGCCAGGCTAGATGAAAAAGAATTGCTTTTACGTCCTGTTCCAAGGGCTTCCTGTCTTTCCTGGAAAGACAGAAGAAGGGAAAGAAAGCACAGGCTCTTGTTCCAGCCTGCAACTCTCTGCAGAACTATGAGTCACCCCTGGGAAACGGTCTGCAGAACCCCCCGGCACATCACTTGCTTTTGCGTGGTTATCTTTACCGGGGCATGAGACTGAATGTGTGCCATGGGCCGGCCTGCATGGATGTGCAGAAGAACCATGCCAGGCTTGGGGATGCCCCTCACAACCCCAAACTCTCCATGGGCTGCTGCTGCCTGCTACCCTCGCTGGCCAGAATCGACTGACTCTGTGCATAGCCCCGGGAGCCTGCTGGCATTAGGTCCTGGGGTTGGAGCTGGGGATTTGAGTGTACTTAGGATATGTCTTGGGGGGAACCTCAGGTTTATTAATTACCACATGGTACGGAACTCTGGGGTTACTAGAGCCAGTTGAGAGGACAATTGTTTTTTTTTAAGATTTGTATTTATTCATTCATGAGAGACACAGAGAGAGGCAGAGACACAGACAGAGGGAGAAGCAGGCTCCCTGTGGGGAGCCCGAAGCAGGATTCAATCCCAGGACCCCGGGATCAAAGGCAGACGCTCAACCACTGAGCCACCCAGGCGTCCCAAGAGCACAATTTTAACTCAGTAGGGAGGCACTTAGTATTCCAGCGGGCTCTTAGGGAGGCTCCACATTCAGCTGGTATTATCAGACCCCTAGCCTCATGGCAAGGAGATGCTGAAGCCCTTCCTAGGGTCAGCACCCCCACCTACAAGAGTTTCCCAGGGCTGCCCTAACAAAGTACAAAAACTGGGTGACTCGATGCAACAGAAATGCACTGTCTCAGTGCTGAAGGCTGCAAGTTCTAAGTCAAGGTGTGGACAGGGCTACACTTCAGGGGAGAGTCCCCCTTTGCTGGGCCTCTGGTGTTTGCCAGCACTTCTTGGCACCCCTTGGCTTGTGGATGCATCACTCCACCCGCCTGGCCCTCTTCTCCCTGTGTGTCTTCACATTGACTTCCCTCTGTCCAAACTTCCCCCTTTGATAAGGGCACCAATCATAGTGGGTTAGGGCCCACCTGACCTCATTTTAACTGAATTTCCTCTGGAGAGTCCCCATTTCCAAATAAGGTCACATTTTGAACTGCTGGGTATCAGGACTTGGACATGTCTTTTGGGGCAAGGGAGACACAATTCAATCCATACCATCGGCCTTACCAGACCATTCTTGGCAAGGCCCGTAGCCAAGGGAAGAGATGGAGACAGAGACAGAGACAGAGACAGAGACAGAGGCAGAGAGTACCAGGATGGAGCAAGGTCATAGAGGAGAGAGTAAGAAGCAGACCCAAGAGCACACACAGCTGGACACGGTGGCCTTAAGCAGGAGAACCGTAGCTTACCCTCTCAGAGATGAGTGTGAGGAGGGGGTGAGGTGGGGAGGGGGTCAAGGCTGCCAGCTGCTTAGCCAAACTAATGCCATGTGGCCTGTGGAGAATGAGACTGATGGAGGTTTGGTCAGGCCTGAGAAGAGAGCAGGGCTGATGTGTAGGAGAACTGCAGAGGGAACTGTGTCGAGGAAGCAGGGAACCAGTGCTGTGGCCTAGGGGCCGAGGGGGTGGGGGGAGGGGAAAAGTAGAGAGGTGGTGTCCTGGGAGTTAGAGTTCTGCAGGGAGAGGAATTGAGGGAGGACAGAGGGGAGTCGGTTTAGGAAGGGGGTTTCTAGAGCCGGGCAGAGGTGGGTCGTGGAGAAGTGTGCAATGCAGGGGCAGGGTGAGGGGTGTGAGGCAGTGGTTGGAGCCACCGGCTATACCCCTGGGGACGCTTGCAGTCCAGAGAGGATGTGGCGCTCTGGGTGCAGCCAGTGTCACAAGCAGGCAGGCACCAGGGCCAAAGAAGAAGAATGAAACGTGGCTCTGATGGGGGTGCAGGGAGACCTTCCCAAAGCAGGGCTTTGGGGTTGCAGCAACTGCAGAAGATGGGGTGGAGGGGATTCAGGCAGAGGGAGAGGCCAGAGCCAAAAGCAGGTTCAACATGTGCGGGGGTGGGGTGGGGGTGGGGGTGGGCAGCCCAGGTGGCACAGCGGTTTAGCGCCGCCTTCAGCCGGAGCCTGATCCTGGAGTCCCGGGATTGAGTCCCTGCATGGAGCCTGCTTCTCCCTCTGCCTGTGTCTCTGCCTCTCTCTCTCTCTCTCTCTTTCTCATGAATAAATAAAATCTTAAAAACAAAACAAAACATGTGCAGGGAGTGGGGGGAGGAAGCAAGTCACGTGAACTGACCATAGTAGAACAGGGTCTTGGGGAGTGTTGGTGCGGGTGGGCCAGCCTTGGAATGTCAGGAGGAGGGGTGCGGTCCTTATTGGGGAGGCAACTGGGAGTCATAGAAGGTTTGGGAGGAAGGGAGGCTAGCAATCCTTGAGGAAGATAAATTCTCAGGGTTCAAATTGGAAAAAAAAAACCAAGTTTGTTGTCTGTAGAGCAGCCTTGGCTTTGAACCTAGCAGGGCCGGCTGCCCACCGAAGAGAGACAGAGGAGGCAAAGGGGCAGAGCTACTGTTTCCAAGGCCAAGGTGCCAGCTAGCGTTGCTGGGGAAGGAGAAAGCCAGAAAGGAGGGAGGAAAGGGGGGAGGGGAGGGAGGCAGGGAAGCTGAGTTGAGACGGAGGGAGCAGAGAAATGGGAGGAGGGGCTGGGATCTGGCACAGCCTGTCGAAATACACAAAGGGAAACCCACAAATGTCAAAATGCTCGCAGGTGCTCGGGCTTTCATTTCCTTTGCTTATCCAAGATCAGTCATCTTCCGGCGCCCTTCCAGAAGGAGCCCTCCCCGGGAAAGGCAGGGGCCGAAGGCAGCTGGGCGGAACCCTGGAAAGCCCCTCGCTTTGGAAAGTCACTGTAGGATGGACGCTGGCTCGGGCTCCCCCATCTGTTCCTGAGGAACGATGCTGTCTGCTAGACGCAGAAGGAAGGGGCTGAAGGTCCGGAAGACCGAGTCTGTGCCCGGCACAGGAACACTGGGCACCCCAAAACCCCAGAGGCTGGGACCTGTTGGTAGCCAGTGTCCTTTGGGGTCATCAGCTGGTGTCCACTTGGGCCAAAGCAGCCCAGTGCAGAGTTTAGAGTGTTTTCACTCTAGAACCAGCCTGCCTGGGGTGGGGGTGAAGGGGAGTCTCAGCTCTGCTGCTTACTGTTCAAGGCTACGTGACCTGAGCTGGTGACTCTAAGCCTCTTTGACTCAGTTTCCTCAACTGTAAGATGGGGATCATAATTGTAGCTTTCTTGTAGGGCCACAGTGGAGGAAGAACACTTCGAGCAGGGAGAACCAACTTTCCCTGAATTTAGCTATGCTGTGTGTCTTGTGTCTTCACAGGACATTTATACCGAACTCACCAGGGTGTGTGTGTGGGGGGGCGGGGGGGGGGGTGTTGCAACGCAGTATAATAGTTATGTATTAACTTTGGTACTTTGGGGCTGGACTGTCAGGTTTGAATCCCTCACCTCTGCGACTTCCTAGTTCTGTGTCTGTCCCATCAGGTTCTTGCCTGAACAATGGGGACTGTGTCACAGTACCTCCCTCTGGGGGTTGTCAGGAAAATGAAGTGAGCGGTCTTTAAAACACTTAAAATAGGTGCTGTGATACTGAAGTCCCAGGATCGAGTCTCACACTAGGCTCCCTGCATGGAGCCTGCTTCTCCCCCTGCCTGTGTCTTTGCCTCTCTTTCTCTCTAATGAATAAATAAATAAAATCTTTTTAAAAAATAAATAAATAATAAAACACTTAAAATAGTGCCTGGCTCATAACCGGCTGATGTCACAGGCATTTGTGATTGCGGTCATCAGTACCTGAAAGGCCTTGAAGGGTTTTGAAGGAGAAGTGATGCCTCCAGCACCGTTCCAGGGGAACAGAAAGACCCTCATGGCACCCTAGGTAAAGGGATTGCAGTGACAAGTCCGTGCATCCAAGGGGCAGGTGGCAAAGTCAAAGGGACAGCTGGGCCTCTCACGGGCTGGAGCTCAACAGACAGAAATTGTGACTCCTTGGGCCACACGGTTCCCTCATGTCTGTTCTCTGCGTGTCTTTCTGAATCTCCGTCTTCTCTCATGTGTTGATTGAAAGCCTGCTCTAAGCCAGGCATGGCGCCAAGCACTGGCTGGCTATAGTACTCGGATAAAAGAAGCAAGCCCCTGCCCTCCTGGGACTGACATTCCAGCAACACGGAGAGAATCATGTTATTGTCAACCATGCTGTGGCAGGTTTCAGAATTTTCTTCCCTTTAAAGGCTGAAAAATATTCTGTTGTATGTGTAGACCACATTTTACTTATCTATTCATCGATGGAGAGAAATGAGAGGGAGGGGGCACTTGGGTTGCTTCCATCTCCGGACTATTGTGATCAAAGCTGCCATGAACGTGGGTGTGCAAATCCAACCTTTTCCTTTACCAAGTTAAAAAAAAAAAAAAGTGGGCCCAGAAAAGGCATAATGGAAGGACCTAGACCAGTCGGGAGGAGGAGTCACGGAAGATTTTTGCCAGAGGAAGTCACATGTTGGCAAGAACCCAAAGGATGAGAAGCTAGCCAGGTAAAAGGTAAGGGAAGAAGAATTTTGGCCATACGTGACAGCCTGCGGCAGAATGAGGCTTGGATTTTCCAGAAATGGGAAGGGGGCCATTGTGGCAGAGGCATAAAGATGAGGAGAGAGGGACATGGGATGGGTTTTGGGGTCATGCAGCACTCACTACAAATAGGCTTCTTTCTAAGAGCTACAGTGGATAATCGAGGCCCTCAAAGCAAAAGGGTGAAATGTCCAAATACAGAGTTTAAAAATAATTGCTCTGGTCACCATGAGAGGAAAGAATTGGAAGCTAGAAGTAGGTGTGGGGCCAGGAATGAATGTGATCTGATTAGGCATCATTGTAGTTGCCCAAGCAAGAGAGGCTGATAATTTGGATTGAGCTGGTGGCAGGGGAGATGATAGAAGTAGATTTTATTTTATTTTTTATTTATTTATTTATTTTTATTTATGATAGTCACAGAGAGAGAGAGAGAGGCAGAGACACAGGCAGAGGGAGAAGCAGGCTCCATGCACCGGGAGCCTGATGTGGGATTCGATCCTGGGTCTCCAGGATCGTGCCCTGGGCCAAAGGCAGGCGCCAAACCGCTGCACCACCCAGGGATCCCAGAAGTAGATTTTAAAAGAAACACTAAAGAGACAGTCAATATAACTTGATTGATCAGATCTCAGAAGGAAGGGGCAAAGGGGCAAAGAGGTCTCTGGTCGACTCCTAGGCTTGTGGGATGAGCAAGTGGGTGGGTATGGGTCTGATTTGCTGAGATAGGGAACAGTGAAGGAGGCATAGGTTTGAAATGCATGGGTATTATTCACTTACTTTTGGACATCACAAAGTTGAGATTCCCGAGTGACACGGGGATTCAAGGTGAAACCGTGTAGACAACACAGGGCATATGGTTCTCAGAAAAGAGGTCTTGTGTGACATTAGATATGGCTGGACAGGCCAACTGGCCCATGTTGAAGATAATAATAGTAGCCAAAGTTCACCACACCATCAATATGTAAGATCTTCATTTATAGTTGGTGACAACAAAAGACGGATAGCCCAGGAAATTTACCTCGGCTCAAACAACTCATATATAATAACACTGGGAGTGTAAACCCAGGCAGTCATGATATAGGATCTTCCTGTTTGTTCTGTGATCCTGGGTGTTAGAACAGTGGGTGTGTCTGGCCCAAACTTTTCCTTTTATAAGGGGAAAAAAAATCAAGAATAAATCACTTGCCCCAGGCAACTCTAGCTAGCTGTAGCAGCCTTGGGACCCGAATATGTGTCTCCTGCCTCCCAGTACGTCCTTTTTCATTTCAGGACATTCAAATCTCTTTTCCCAGATTACATACTATTACATTTTTTTAAATTTGCTCTTCTCTATTTCTAAACTTTTGGTAGTGAGCATGTCTATTGACAGTGGAAAAAAGAGACTTGTAACAGCAAGGACATTGATATTATTTAGCAGAACCCTGCTAAACCTGGCTGTGGTTTAAGGGAGGCAGATCATGGTGTTTTATGGGGAGAGGGTTCAGAAGATGGGACAGTATTGTCATATTTCCCTTTGACGATTTCTAACAAGTATTTCTGGGATATTTCCCCTCTGGACCCATCGCAGGAACTCTACTCCTTAAGATGGAAAGGATGGAGCGAAACTTTCCTAATTATAGCATGGCATACTGGGGATGACTAGGAGGTCTTACTTAGGTCAGGTTATTCTGAAATCCCTGAAGTCCTGGCAGCCTCCCTACCTCCCTTCCCCCCTTCCTGCCTCCCTTCCTCACCCATCTCACCTGGAAATGATGGAAGAGCAGGGAGGAGAGAGGAGATCCAGGCTTGCAGAATGAGACATCCTTCTATTTCAAGCTAAGCCAATCAATTCAGATGGACAGATGTACTCTGATCAATCGTTTTGTAAGGAGAGCAAGATGTTTATCAAAGTCAAATACCTTTCAATACACTGTTCTCCCTTTAGCAGGTATCGTGGACTAAAATAAAACAATGTGGGTTCAATTTCAATAAAGTTATGAATCTTGAAGAGTGTTCAGATTGCTCATTTTTTCCTTTCTCCCCCATCTTGTGCAGTTCATCAAGCTACCTCCCACTCATCATTTCATATATAAATTATTTATATCCCAAGTCACTTCAGAGACGTTGTTGTGGCTTACCAAAAGAAAAAAAACCCCAGCCAATAAAACCAATAGTATATGAACTCAAATAGGAAAACAGAGTGGAGAAAAAATTAAAAATTAAAAATTAAATGTCAATTCCCGTTGCTCCGAGTAGGGTAATGTCTGATTGGGAGTGTTCTGCTGATCAGGATGTAAAAAGAAACATGATACACATATCTCTTGATCAGGGAAAAGGAAACATTGTGGGATTTTTTGTTTTTTGGGTTTTAATTTTTTTTTTTTTTTTTGCAGGGTAGAGGGGGAGACTAAATTTTTGTTGGTACTACACTTTGAAAGAAATTTCTCCTATGATACATAGCAGGGGAAGAGCATGGACAATACCTTGGCAACAGTTTTTGGATCAACTAATGATTTTTTTTTTTTCAAAAAGATGTTCACGTGGCTAGTCCTTATGAGGTCTTTTGTAAGGAGTTAGAAATCCTGACACTGGAGTTTTGCCCAGAGATGCTGATTCAGTGTGGGCATTTGATCAACTCTCAAAGGCGCCCAGGATTAAGCTCAGACTGGTGAGAACTTTGGGATGCAAATGGGATTTTCTAATGTATTAGCCATTCTTTTGCATCTTTGAAAACCGTGTCCTCAATGTTATCATCCAATCATTCTGATTTTTAGTAGGATGAAATCTATGCCTACACCAACATTTAAGGGGGAATCAGGGACACAATCATTCAGACATGAATCCACTTAAGTTAGCTCTCATTTGATCTATTTATTTATTTTTACCACATCTCCTTTCACAATTAAGTCAGTGCAGCATACAGAAGATGCATAATACACAATGGTAAATTATAAATTATTATAAATTAAGGCAAGGAAAACAAATGAAATATGGAGTCAAGACCAGGGTAGGTACAGGGTGAGGTTGGCCAGAGAGAAGATATGATTGCAATAAAGTCTTTCTATTGCTACAAATTGGATGCGAATTTGCTGAGGGCTTCCTGGAGGAGAGGAAGCAAAGTTCATGTTTTTCCCCTCTGGTCCACAAACATCTGGCTGAAGCACAACCATACCATGTTTCCATCATTCTCCTATGGTGGAGCCACCACCTCCACCAAAAACTAAGGATGATATGATTTTCTCTTTGTGACCCAACAATAGCCACCTGTGGCCTACACTTCCGGTTCTAAGAGCTCTTGGGGTTCCCTCACATTGCTCTGGTCTGCTTTTCTGTTCTCATATCTACCCCAGGCTCCCCAGTTTTTCTCCTTCATTACTTCAGCTCACCTATAGCTTTACCTCTTCTTGGGCCTGATTCCAGCTTGGGGCTTCTTTTCAGGCTTGGCCATGCCTACTAACTGGCTCAAGTGGCCATTTCCAAGAGTGATAATCTGGTTTCCTAGGTCATCATTTTACATCTGGCCAGGTTACTGGTTGTTGGCCAGTCTATGGACTGGTGATGGTCTGGGTCAGCTACTCCAGTGTCTCTGATCAGTTAACCATGGATGGAGCAACATAATCCAAAATACCAGCCAGGGTCGGGGGGTGGGGATGCGGAGGGAGCTGCAGGTGAAACATTTTCCCTGCAATGAGGTTTAAATATGGCAAGCAATCAAAGACTTCATCTATTCATGTGGGAGAGGAATTGAGCATGAGCCTGGGAACACTGGTTGCCCTCTTGGCTCTGTTACATCCGTTTATAAAATAGACACTTTTGTCTTTATGAAAAATCTTTTATTCCGAGTTGCTAAAGTCATTCTCTTTGGAAGTATGTTAAAGGCCCTGCAGTGAACAATCCCTTTATTTTCTAAAATTTTAAAAAAAGATTTATTTATTTATTTTGGGGGTGGGTCGGCAAGCATGGAGCCTGACGTGGGGCTTGATCTCAAGACCCTGAGATCACCACTCAAGCTGAAACCAAGAGTCCGATGCCCAGCCGACTCTGTCACCCAGGCACCCCAATCCCTTTAAAGTATAGTAGGCATAAGATTTTCTGAATGTGTTTTGCTATAATCCCTTCCTTGTATTTTTTTAAATGTCATATTGATTTATAGTCTGTGGACCAAGTCTTTTTTAGACCCCTGCTACTCGGATGGAGGGCATCAACGGGTAGCCTGTTAGGAATGCAGAATCTCAGCCTCATAGTGACCTGCTGAATAAGAATCTGCGCTTAAACAAGATCCCCAGAAGACTAGTGTGTGCATTAATGTCTGAGAAGCATCTTGGTAGAGCAAGCTTTGGGAAGCACTGGAGACTCTGACCAGGAATTGAGGCTTTGAGAGCTGATGTGTCTTGCTTGAAGTCCCACAATGGGTCAGGAATAGATTTGTGATCAGAATCCATGTCCCGAGTCCTGGTCATATTCTCTCTCATGCCCCATGATGTCTCCCACAGAGAGGAAATCAGGTGGTGGCTCAATTAGGCTATTGTTAGAGTGTAAAGTAACATGTGATTAGGGTGAGTGTGTAATTTACCACCCAAATATGGTCACTTTGGGACCACAAAGTGGTCAGGAGAAGAGGTGTCAAGTGACGCAGGTGGTCATTCTACATACCTAAAGTTTGTTCTAGTTTACGGAGCCCTCTCATATCTGTTAACTCACATAAACAACATAAATATCCATAAACTAGATGGTCTTAAAGTCCTAACTTTTACAAAAAAAAACCTGGTTCTCGGGAAGTCCGGGGGACTCAGCAGTTTAACGTTGCCTTCAGCCCAGGGTGTGATCTTGGAGACCTGGGATCGAGTCCCACGTCGGACTCCCTGCATGGAGCCTGCTTATCCCTCTGCCTGTGTCTCTGCCTCTCTCTGTGTGTCTCTCATGAATAAATAAATAAAATCTTAAAAAAGAAAGAAAAACCTGGTTCTCAAGTAAACACACACACACACACACACAGTCTCACAATAATAGGTAATCCATGATCCAATCTAATCAAGAAAAAAGGGAGCCGAAAGCAACAAAAGAGGATAGTGAAGAAATAACCACAGGTACCCACACATTTAAATAGACTCTGTAATTACTTTGCACAACCCATTCCAATAAATTTGAAAATCGGGGTGAAATGAGCGCTTTCTCTGCTGTCATACACCAATGCAGTGGCCTTGCTAGGACTGGGAGCCATAGCACTTGGCTTTTTTTTGTCAAGTCATTTCCCTATGAGTCAACCAGACTTCGGAATTTGGTTTCTGGAACCGTTTTCCAGCACTTAAAGTCAGAGCTAAGATGTCTTGGTGGCTTGGGAGGAACTTGGTTCTTCCTCCAGAATGGGAACCAGATTATCTGAAGAGTTGATCTCTGAGGGCACCGCTTATGGCAGTTACCCACCTGCCCGCTTCTGACAGTGGCTTCCATGTGTCGTGCTCCAGCTGCCCGGCTCTGGAAATGAAACTCAGGCACGTCCTGGATCCTGAGAATCCTGTGTCTCTGACCTGGGAGGTCTCGCCCTGCCAGGGATTGGTTAGTCCTACCCCTCCCTTTATAGATGAGGAAATTGAGAACAAGGGGAAGGAAGTAACTGTCAAGTTGAGCTTAATTTCATTTCAAGTTTTGTGTTTACTATTACACACTCTTTATGATACAGATATATTTTTAAAATATTTTATTTATTGATTCATGAATGACACAGAGATGTAGGCAGAGGAAGAAGCAGGCTCCCTGAGGGGAGCCTGATGCGGGACTCCATCCCAGGACCCCCACTATCACACCCTGAGCTGAGGGCCGAGGCTCAACCACTGAGCCACCCAGGTGTCTCTAATGATACAAATTTTAATAATAGTAACAACTGATACTCATTTGTTTGCTCCTTCGTGTCCCCTTAATAACTGTCTGAAGCAGGCAGTCATTGCACCATCTTCGTTTTACAGAAACCGAAGCACAGAAGGGTTAAGTAACTTGCCCAAAGACACACAGCTAGTTAGTAAGTACCAGAGTTGAGACTTGACCCCAAATGACCCGATTCCAGAGTCTATATACATATACACCCTTACCTCCATTTACTACTACTACTAGAGTTCTCATATTATTCTGAGATGACACCTCTCTGACTATGCATACAAGGGAGCCACTAGGCATGGTGATTTTTAAGAAAGCGTCCCAAGAGACATGAGAGAAACTATGGTTTACCTGCTACTCACCACATGTCAGTCCCTATGCTGAGCGCTTTTACGTGCATTAGCTCAGTAATCTTAAAACCAAACCGCCCCTGCCCGCCCACTCCTCCAAAAAACAGATAACGAGGATGCACTAGCCTCACCGATCAGATGGAGAAAACGAAGCCCAGAAGAGTTTCCATAACTTGCTTGAGATGCTAAAGCTGGGGAAGTCCAGGGTGCGCAGCCAGCCCACCTGGCAGGTGAGCATCACACCTCACCGGCCACCACACTCCACTGCCGGTTACCTCCGCCCTTCTTTCTGACCTCAAAGCACCTGAACAGACAGGTGTCCTTTCTCACCACTCAGCCGCTCGCCTCCGGTTAGATGAGGAACCGATGCTCAGAAAGTTGAAGCAACCTGCTGAGGGCCACACGGTAGTGACCGGGCGGCAGGCCAGCCCGGGATCCGGACCCCACGGTGTACGGTCTTCACTTCCCCCAGGTTTAGGGATGCGGTCCGAAGCCGGCTGTCTGCGACCCAGCCTCCCCGGCGGCGCCCGGGACCGCGGGGCTCACCTGCGGCTCCGCGGGGGCCCCCGGGCGTCGGACCCCGCCCCCTGGCGGCAGGTGGGCGCGGCGCAGCGCGGCGCATGCTAATGAGCCCGCGGCGCGGCGCGCTGATTGGCTGGCGGGGCCCCGCGGCTTTCCCGGGGCGGGGCGGGGCGGGGCGGGGCGGGGGCCGAGGCCGGCTGGAGGGGCGCCTCCCGCCTCCCGCCTCCCGCCTCCCGCCTCCCGCCTCCCGCCTCCCGCCGCCGCCCCCGCCCCCGCCCCGCGCTCCGGGCCGCCCTCCTCCCCCGGGGACGCCGCGGCGCGTGCGGGGCTGGCGGCCGCCTTCGCCGGGGGCTTCCCCTGCTGCCGGCCGCGGGCGTCCTGGCTCCGACTGGGCGCGGGGTCCAGGATGACGATCCGACACCAAGGCCAGCAGTACAGGCCGAGGATGGCATTTCTGCAGAAGGTGAGCGCGGTCGGGGGGCCTGGGCCCGGGGTGCGCGGTGCGCGGTGCGCGGGGCCCCAACTCCGGGAAGTGTGCGCGGAGATGCTGGGGAGGCGCGGGGCGCGGGGCCGGGAGTGGAGGGCACCCCTGGGGCTTCCGCGCCTCGCGTGTGTTGTCATAACAACGTTCTCTCTCCAGGGTTCCAAGCCGCCCCCTGGGCCTCCAGAACCAGCAGGGCTTGGGCGGATGTTGGAGGGCGAAGAGCCTGTCGGAGGGGCCCTACACCAACTCCGGTGATCCGCGGGGTAACCTGCCCTGCCCTCCCCTGGCTCGCTCCCCCGGCTACCTACCGCCGCTCCCCGGGATCGGCCCTCGCACCCACACCGCGAGATAGGTCCGTTCTGGCCCCATGGTTAAGGACCAAGGCTGGAAGACCTGGTGCGATACAGTGAAGCTGGTCTCGCTACAACAGTAAAAACACAAAGTGTGCAGCCCGCAGCGCGTAGGAGTTTCCAGTTGTGTGTGGGGAGTAGGGGAAGGCGCCCCGAGGCGAGGACCTCTGCGGGACAGAGGGCGGAGGGAAGACCCAGGTGGGGCGGCGGCGTGTCTGAGTCTGGAGGCAGGTTGTGCTATTGCTGAGCTTAGCATATGGGGGCGAGGGGGGTGGGTGTGAAGCTGGAGAGGCAGGCCAGGCCAGATCGTACAGCTCCTGGGCCTTCCAAAGGTGGTCCCATTTCCCCCAGAAGAAGCCAAGGAGGGATTTGGAGCAGGTGAGTGATGTGGTCAGATTCAAGTTCAAAACCAAGTGCAGGGCAGCCCGGGTGGCTCAGCGGTTTAGCGCCGCCTTCAGCCCGGGGCATGATCCTGGAGACCCAGGATCGAGTCCCACATCAGGCTCCCTGCGTGGAGCCTGCTTCTCCCTCTGCCTGTGTCTCTGCCTCTCTCTCTCTCTCTCTGTGCCTCTCATGAATAAATAATAAAATATTAAAAACAAAACCAAGTGCAAAAGCCCAGTCTGATGTGAGCCACAGGAAGCATGCACTTGGTTGCAAGCATGGGTTGTCTTCTTTTCCCTGAGCTGAGAGAGTTCATTCAAGTCCTCCTGTGTGCACTGCAACTCTGGCTGCCTAGGAAGTGACAGGGTCGTCAAGGACTGGGAGAAAGGTAACTGGCGAGGAGGTCGCTTCTTTCTCCTCTGGCTGCCATGTCCCCAACTTGGGCGCAAGGCAACTCTTGGGTAGACAGGCCCACCAGCCCCCTGCTCTGATCTCTGGCACCCCACCAGAGAGGGCTCCTGGTCTTACTTAAGATATGACAGAAAAGAGGGGCATCTGGGTGGCTCACTCGGTTAAGCAACTGACTCTTGATTTCAGTTCAGGTCATGATGTCAGGGTCATGAGATCAAGCCCCGCATCAGGCTCCATGCTGGGTGTGGAAGATTCTCTTCCTTTCCCTCTGCTCCTCTCCATCTCTCTCTCTCAAAAAAAAAAAAAAAAAAAAAAGAGTGGCAGAAAGAGGTGGAGAGTCTGCAATCCAGGAGCTTTGCCTAAGAGAGTGAGCTGATGACACACAGTAGTCAGAATAGCGTGATGAGGCAGCCTCGTGTGGCCACCGGCACCCACAGGGCTCTGCTCCTGTTCCAGCCTATCTCCTGTCCCGGCAGCTCTGACCAGCTAGAGGTGAGCTGGACAAAACATTCCTCCAGGCCTCTAAAATGTTTTTCTCTTCAACGTAGGGAGACACTTGGGCGAGGACTACAAGAAGCAGGGATTTTTTTTTTTAAGATTTTATTTATTCCTGGGAGACATACAGAGAGAGGCAGAGACACAGGCAGAGGGAGAAGCAGGGAGCCCGATGTGGGATTCGATTCCAGGACCCCAAGATCTCGCCCTGAGCCAAAGGCAGACACTCAACCCGAGCCACCCAGGTGCCCAGCAGTAGCGATCATAAGGAGGCTTGGATGGATTATAGAATTGCTTGTGTCATCTATACATTCCTCCATGTATTAAACACTTATGGGGCATCTTCAGTGTTTTGGACATTGTTAGGTGCTGGGATAGCAAAGACATTCAAGACACGGTCCCTGTCTGCGAGTGGCTTCTAGTCTAGTAGTGGGAGACAGCCACATACGCCAGTCCAGTGGCTTATCACCGCTCATCACATGACAGACACCTGGAGGATAGAGGAGGTGCCTAAGTGTGATCTTCACTTTATTCTGGGTGGAATATCATGAAAGGATTCTGGAAGATTCTGTGGTGGTTTGGCTGGGTCTTGAAGAATGCAAGGGTGTTCTGGAGGCAGACAGGGTGTCGGAGGAGGGCAGGACACAGGAGCAGGAGGACATACACTTAGCTGTGGATCTCTTGTGTGTCAGTTGTTGATCACAGTCGGATGGTGATGGCCAACAGGCGGTTCTGTTTCTAGAGGGAGGTTGAATACTTGAGAAAGGTTCTCAGTGGTTAGTGAGGATATAACAAAAATGAGGACTTTTTGAGGCTGGACACAGATAGCCAGGCTTATGGGACTTGGGCATTTAGACTGTGTCTGGCAGCAGTGGAGTTAGGATGTGAGTCCCTAGCGGGGAAGGGAGTGCAGTGGTTTGGGATCCTATTACATCTTTGCACAACAAAGGCCATGATTAGTATGGTCTCCAGGAAGCCCTCTCTGGTTTATGGGAACACTCTGCTCCTTGTCATCTTACAGAGAGTGACAGCCACTTAATATGAGGAGAAACCATGAGTGTGGGTGGACAGGATATTGATGCTTTTGCTTTTGAAATGCTTGTAGTGATGGTCTGGATTCTTTTAAATGCTTGATGTCATACCTCAGTCAGCTGGAATCTGAAAAGGGAAATGCTAGGCTGGTTGTGGGGTCAGATAGGCTAAGGATGACCTCTTTCTTGCAGCATTTGTTTGCGGACTCAGGAATTAGTTGTGGAGAAGTCAGGATTCTAGAAAGCCAGGAAGCTGTGGTCTGGACAATGCCGTGTGTGAGTGTGTGTGTGTGTGTGTGTGTGTGTGTGTGTATGATGGGGGTAATAGTGTGGGGAAGGGCCAGGAGGTGGTCTTCACTGTGTCTAATAAGAGAAGATACCTCAGGAGGGATGCACACAGAACACCATGTTGTGGGGAGCCCAGAGAAATGCCCCAGCAACACCCTTTCTGGAGGAGAGCTTGAAAATCGAGGTGGACTTTTCTCTTGTTGGTGGGCAGTACTCATTTAAGACAAGGAGATGGAAAAAAAAAAAAAAAAGACAAGGAGATGGCCAAGATCACCTCTCTGAGACTTTAGGAGTCAGGCATATGTTCTGCATGTGAGATTCATTATAATTCTCTTTTAGGGAACCACTTAAATGAATTTACATTAGAAAAGGTCAGAGGAAAATTATTCTGTGCCCTAGTGGGAAGACTTTTGTCTTAGTCTGTTCAGGCCGCTGGAACAAAATACCACAGCCTGGGTAGCTTATAAACAATATAAATGTATTTCTCGAAGTTCTGGAGGCTGGAAGTCTGAGATCCGGGTGCCAGCATGGTCGGGTATGGTAAGAGCCCTCTTCCCTGTCGTAGACTTTGTGCCATGTCCTCACATGGGGGAAGGGTCAAGGGAGCTCCCTGGGGTCTCTTTTATGAGGGCACTGATCTCATCGACCAAAGACTTGACAGAAATAAAACTAGCAAATCACCGCAGTGGTAATTAGTAAAAGTTTATTGTGCCCACACCAAAAAGACAGTTTGCAAACTGGGAGCACTCAAACCAAAGCAGAGCATGAGGCTCAGGGACATACTGTTATAAAACAGCTTAGAGGGGCACCTGGTGGCTCAGTGGTTGAGCATCTGCCTTTGGCTCAGGTTGTGATCCTGGGGTCCTGGGACCGAGTCCCACATCGGGCTCCCTGCATGGAGCCTGCTTCTCCCTCAGCCTATCTCCCTGACTCTCTCTGTGTCTCTCATGAATAAATAAAATCTTTAAAATAAAACAGCTTAGAAAGCATGGAGGCAGTGACTGTTTATTCTTTACAGTTATTGGTTATAATAGAATTTTCTTAAATGATGAGGAAGTCGGCAGCGCTTACCTCACGTCAGCCTGGGGAAACAGTTCACATTTTGCTGATAATTTCCAGAGGCATAAGCAAGAAATGACCCGGGTCAAGTTAGCCTTGCAAAATAAGCTACATCAACCTTTGCCTGTATGACTAAACTGGTTTTTTTTTTTTTTTTCTTTTTTTCTTTTTCTGCTTAGGGAATTTTCGAGGCTGGACTTCATTTGTTTTTGGTTTTAACGATTTCCACTTATGACTGTTGCAGGACACAAATATTCAGACCATGGCAACTCCTGAAAAATCTACATGGCACACACACGCTCCCTTCTCCCCAGCAAAACCTTCCTTTGTACAAAGTGGGATCCCCCCCCCCCCCCCCCCCCCCCGACCCCGCTGGCAAGAAATCTGCCTCTTTTCCCTTGGCCATGTAAAAATAGTTCTTATTGATCCCCTTTGAAGGTCAGATTCCAATTCTTCATAGACTGATTTTTTTCAACACAAAGGTAGAGAAAGCAACCTGCTGATATTATCAAAGAAGTTTAAATTTCTAATTGGCCAAGTGGGTAAAACTCCTCCATCTGCTGCTTAGGACCCCCACACACGCAACCACCAAACCAGACTCTCTAGTAAGAAGATGGTCATTTCATCCAGTAAAATATAGTATTTTCTGTAAAAGTTATTTATAACCTGAAAAGTTATGAGTGAAAGGAGGAAGTATTTGGCCGTGTCATTAGAAACTAATGCTGACTTAACAGGATGTGCGTGTACGTGTGTGTTGGGGAAGAAGGCATCTCTGGCTGCTTCCACATGGAGTGACCCCCACAGCCCATGGCTCCTCAGCCCCCCATGTCTGGGTGAAGCAGCCTCCCTCTCCCATTTGCTCCCTTGCTGCGGTGGGCATCTGGCTGACCCAGTGGCCAATATGCTGCCACCGATCCAGAGCAATCTGTGAGCCAAGAAAGTGTCTGTGCAGATGAAGCGTGCAGCCGGTTTTGCACGAGGAGCCCTAGGTGCCACCTGGGTGCCACCTGGGCCCCAGCCCTTCTCACAGGCTGGCTGAGTGGCTGCCACTGTGTCTGGACTGGTTTCAACTGACAGTGCACTTGATTCCAGCTCTGCACCTGATTCTAGCCCGTTTCTCAGGATGGTGGTTCAGCTGCAAATACTGGCTTAGCGACATGATGAAATAGGAATCCCAGCCCCCACTCCCCACATTGACTTAGGACCTTGTCCCACACCCTGCCTTCCAGCCTCAGGAGCAGGTGGGCTGGGTGATGGTGGTGGGGGGCAGGTCGAGTTTTTCCAATTCTGGGCTCCCCTGCCCGATTCTTTTCCTCCAGCGCAGCCAGGTCAACGTATACCTTCCTCTCTACCTGGCCACGTGGAGGGCTCCCTTCAAAGTCCCCTTCCCCCAGGAAGCACTCCCTGACCATCCTGATAATCTCTGCTCCCCCTGAGGTCCTGTGCGGCTTGGATCTGTAAGGCCCACGCGGGACACATTTTATCCTGTGTTTTGTGTTGATCTCTGTCTTGAGTACTGCTACCCCAGCTCCCAGAGGACAAAGATTATGTTCTTTCTTTTTAGCAATCATAGAACTGATTCTGTAAGAAGGATTCAATTAAATTTCTCTCTCTGGATTAGTTGGCTAGTTAAGTGTTTTGTTTTGTTTTTTCTTATGGAGCTCTACTGCCTGGTCCCTGAAGGGCACATTGTGGCAATAACTTCTATCACCACCACCCCTGGCCCAGCTGTCACCACTTCTGTATTGCCTTAGAGAGTATCTGTTTCATGTTCAATATTTTCATTTGGTCTTCATGACTACCCCTTTTAAAGAGAGGGGACCAGAATTCTACATTTTTTTTCCCTCAGTGGATGAAAACACAGAGATGCAGAGGGGTTAAATGATGGGTCCTGGGTCACACTGCTGACAGCGGAAGCTTCTCCGATGCAGGGAAGACCAGGGGGCCCACTGGAACCACAGGTAGGTTCACGCACAGGTAGGGCTCTGTGAACTCAGGGCTCATACACTGTTGCATAGAGTTAGGATGAATTTGCAGGAAAATAGCCACTGCGGGATTGAAACAGTGAAATCTGGAGGGAGCCCAGGAGTCCTGCAGGTGGAGGTGTGGCAGGCCAGGCTGAATGGCTTTGGGAGGACAAGGAAGACTGTGCTGATGGGCCAGAAGGGCCTTGGGTCTTATTGTAGTTACTGCACCACCCCTGATATGTCTTGCCTCTGTCGCTCTGCTTTTGCTGCACCCACCTCCTGGGACACCCTACCCCTCCTCTCTCCCTGGGGCTCCCTGGGAAGTGTCTCTTGGACACTTCCGCGTGTATGTTCCAGCAGCATGGCACAAAGTGAAGTCTTTCACTTCCCAAACAGGCTGCTGCTTTTGGGTTTCCCATTCTGGACACAGGTGGATGCCACCATTTGCTTGGCAGGGAGGCTGGAAACCTGGGAAACCTGTTCTCTTTCCCTCACCCACCAAGTCCTACCCAGTGATCAAGGACAAAGGTCCGTCTACACCTTCAGGGCTGCCAGCCTCCACTCTGTCTTGTCCTCACTGCTTCTGCCAGGACCGCTGCTCACAGGGCCCCCACCTCTGCATGCACCCTCTTTTTGTTACCGTCTATAAAACAAAGCAAACTATGATGCTCCTCTCTGAACTTCCAGTTGCTTGTTGTTGCAGGGTCCTCCAGAGTCCTGTGTTGAAGGACCTCAGAATGTGATTCTATTCGGATGTTATCTTAGTCTGCTTGGGCTGCCAAAATAACATCCCACAGATGGGGTGGGGTGGCGGGGCTTCAACAGCAGAAATGTCTTGGAGGCTGGAGATCAAGGTCCTAGCAAGTAGATTTTATTTTAACACCTCTCTCCTTGGCTTGGAGGCAGCTGCCACCTGGCTGTGTCCTCATGAGACCCCTCTCTGCATGCCCAGAGAGGGGGCGGGGGCAGTGGGCTCTCAGGTCTCTTACAAGCACTAATCCTATCTGAGCCAGGCCCTATCCTTCTGATCTCCTTTAACTTTAATTTCTTCTTGAAAGGCCCTCATCTCTAAATACAGTCATACTGGGGATTAGAGCTTCCACATATGAATGGGGGTGTGTGTCATAAATACGAGTTCATAACAGAGACAAAACCTTCAAAGAGGAGATTAAGTTAGCATGAGGCCTTTAGGGTGCGACCGAATCCAATTTGACTGGTGTTCCTGTAAGAAGAGGGCATGAAGACACATAGAGAGACACCAGGGACACCAGGCACAGGGACGACCCCCTGCAAGCCAAGGAGAGAGGCCAGGAAGACACCCACCCTGCTGGCGCCATCTCAGACTTCCCAGCCTCCAGAACCATGAGGAAATAAAGGTCTGGTGTTTGAGCCACCCTGTCCGCGGTATTTTGTTACAGCAGCGGGAGCAAGCCGATACACTTAGGAAAGGACATTCACGGTCTTGCGTCCTGGATCCATCTGCTCTTCCCCATGCACAGTGTACTTCTATGCTCTCGTGCCTTTGCACACGTTTGCTCCTCGGTCTGGAATGCCCTTTTTCTCTGTGGTGAGGCAACATGCTCTCCCTAGTAGTAGGACGTTGGCCCACTTGAATTCACATTTGCATACGAGAGAGTTCTTTGTTGTGTTAAACTTTGGATTCCAGAGCATAGTCCAGCCTGTCCTAATACAGCCTCATTATCTACCCAAATCTTTATCTTTTAAGTTCCTGTTTAAATGTTTTTATTTTTATTTTTATTTTTTTTAAGATTTTATTTATTTGAGAGAGAGAGAAACCCCACAAGTAGGGGGAGGGAAAGAGGGAGAAGCGGACTCCTCCCTGAGCTAAGCTGGGATCCCCACTTGGGGCTCCATCTCAGGACCCCAGAATCATGACCTGAGTCGAAGGCAGATATTTAACCGGCTGAGCCACCCAGGTGCCCTGTTACCTCTTTCAAGGGGCACTGGGTAACTCAGTTGGTTCAATGTCTGCCTTTTATTTGGGTCATGATCCCAGGGTCCTGGGATTGAGTCCTGCATCAGGTTCCATGCTCAGTGGGGAGTCTGCTTCTTCTTCTTTTGCGTTCTCTCTCAAATAAATAAACAAATAAATAAAATCTTTTAAAAAAGAAAAGGTGTGACATATTGTAAGAATTACAGAATGACACAAAGACATGAAGCGAGCAGATGGCATTAGAAAAATGGAGCTGACAGATTCACTTGATTCAAGATTGCCACAAAGCTTCAGTTTGTAAAACACAGTATCTGTGAAGTATGATAAAGTGAAGCATAACAAGCTGTAGTTTTATGAATTTTTTTCTACTGTGATCAATTACCTTGATTTTTAGAATATCGAATCATCCTTGCATTCCTGGAATAAACCCTAGTTGGATTTTTTATTTTTTTAAGATTGACTTTATGTATTTATTTCTAAAGATTTTGAGAGAGAGACAGAGCAAAAGTGTGGGGAGGTGGTGGAGAGGCAGAGGGAGAGGGAGCAGCAGGCTCTCCACTGAGCAGAGAGCCCGACCTGGGGCTCAATCCCAGGACCCAGAGATCATGACCTGAGCTGAAGGCAGATGCTTAACCGACTGAGCCATCCAGGTGCCCCTGGATGCTTGATTTTATTTGCTAATATTTTACTGAAGATTTTGCATCTATATTCATGAATGAGGGCTTTTTGTTTTATGTTTCCTTTCCTGACACCAATCAGTTCCCCAGTTTTCTGACACCAACTAGGTGTCTAACAATTCAATTCAGTTCTGACACTGCCTGAAGTTAGCGTCAGACTCCACACATTTAAGGCTCAGTCCTACAAGACAGCCCCTACTTTAGATGCCAGTGTAAGTCCCAGGTCACCAGGACTTCTGATGACTGGCTGTAAATCCACAGCACCCCATGCACATGGTTCAGTAACTCACTAGACCAACTCACAGAACTCACAAAAGTACTTTATTCACTATTACCAGTTGATTTGAATGGATACAATTTAGGAACAGCCAAGTGGCAGAGATGCACAGGGGAAAGTACAGGAGGGTGGGTGGTGTGTTTGGAACTTCTAAGCTCTCTCAGGGTGAGCCACCCTCCCAGAACCTGGATGTGTTCACCAACCCTGAAGCTTCCTGAACCAATTGTTTACAGGTTTTTATGGAGGTTTCATTATGTAGGCATGATTGTTCAAATCATTGGATATACGTGACTAACTCTAGCCCCTCTCCCCTCCGTAGAGGTCAGGGGATGGGGCTGAAACTTCCAACCTTCTAGTCAAGCCTTGGTCTTTCTAGGTATCAGCCCTCAGGGCCTCCAGCCACCAGCCATCTCTTCAGCATCCAAAAGACACTCAACACTGCTGAGATTACAAGGGTTTTGTGCCAGGAACCTGGACAAAGACAAATCTTCACTCATTTCCAAGGGCAGTAAGATGTAGGGTAAGCTCTGAGGGAGTGAGATCAGTGACCAGTATTTTTAGTCCAGCCTGGCAGAGACCATCTTAGCATCTCCTCCCACTGCTAGGACTGCGCATCTTGTTGTAGCTTGGTGGTCCCAGCCTTCTGCATCCCCATTCCCCAACTCTCCACATGCCCAAACCTCCTGCCTCTTACCCCACTATCTCCCCAAGAGCTTCTAAAACAATTGCAGCACCCTCTGCACTCGGTGGGTGAGGTTTCCACAGGAGTCTGGCATCCTCTTGGAAAATAATCAGGAACTATTGTGGTGTGAGCAGCTCCAGTATCTGCTTTTCCACGTGAATGTCTGGATTCAGCCTTTCATAAAAGAGCTCTTGGAGCCTGCTCAAAATCTCATAGATTGTTGGCATCACCTGGTATGAGAATGTTCTAAAGCGCTGACATAAGATCTCTTGCCTGGTGTTATTTTCCTGGTTGCATTTCTGCCCCCAACAGTCGTCTTTTTCCACCCTTCTCTTGCTCAGGTGGAGGATGGGGATCCTAGGATCCTAGGTTCTTGGGTCCTTTTTGAGTATTCATTTGTCAGATGGGTACTGTTGAGGTCAAACCCCAAAAACCAGCTCTTCAAATTCCTGGAGATGCTCTTTAGGGCCACTCTTCAAGTATGTTATGACCAATGTAGATAAATGACAGCTGTTGTTTGAAGCACATATAAAATATACAGAAAGCCAGTCACTACTGGAATTTATCATTAGAAATGGGAGAAAATACCTAAGAGCTATCTAAATAATTATAGCTATATTGCAACAATGGGCAAATGGAATTTTGACTCTGTACCTAATGGAGTTGAAGGGTCTTATCTGATTAGAAAAGTATATGCAGTTAGTCTTAACATCAAGTAGTGTCATAAAGGAAAGTTGAGTAAATAGATAAACACAGGTTTTGGTTCTTGGATGGGTTAAATGGGTGTTGGAGGAAATCATCAAGAGGACACTGATTACCAGTTGACCCTCAGGCTGGACCTGCGCAATTGGGTCCCTCACCCTTAGAGTATACATTCTGCCTTCTGTTCCCATGGTGGGAGCCATTTTCAAGGATGTAACCTTGAGACAGCAATGTGTGTTGAGATCATCTGGACAGTACACATGACCGATCATCCCCATTAAGGCTTCTGAATAGTTTTTAAGACTCTGGTGGGTGGATGCAATTTACTCATCTTACCACCACCCATGACAAGCCTTGCTTATTACCTGGCAATCTGCGCTTTGCCTTTGGTCCCTCCTTGCGCTGTGTATGGAGAACAGTTTCAGATTTCACCCAGGAAGCTCCCAAGGCTTCGAACCAACAACAGGGCCAATAGACACTTAAACTTCAAAGGGAGCCTTTTTTTAAAAAAAGAATTTATTTATTTATTCATGAGAGACACAGAGAGGCAGAGACACAGGCAGAGGGAGAAGCAAGCTCCCTGCGTGGAGCCCGATGCGGAACTTGATCCCAGAACCCTGCGTCACGACCTGTGACAAAGGCAAATGCTGAACCACTGAGCCACCCAGGTGTCCCAATACTTAAACTTTAGAAAGAGAACAAATATATAGAATGAAATCTCAATCATCAAGAGAAAGGACAAAGAGGCTATTTGAAAGGACCTCAAATCCTAACTCGGTGACCAGGGTGCAACTTCAAGGAGGGACAGCTGGAGAGAAGCTGTTAACAGAAGAGCTTAAACCAAGTTAATTGCTTTGTACTCTAGCTTGATAAAGAATATGGGAAGAGAGTCTCTGAAAGGGATATTCAAAAAGACAAATTTTTATCTTGCCTCTAGCACCATGGGAGAGAGTGCCTTTTACCCATGGAAATAAATATCTAGCCGTTCTGATAGGTTTATCTGTGGAGCGAAGACACCTGATGCCATTAAACTTGGCTAGCATTCTTCTTGTTGATTTCATGCTAGTTGTCTTCCATACAACACACCCTAGTGTAACAGTCTGGTCCCCCACGTAGATCTTCTTTCAGGAAGGTACACCCTGTTGGCAAATAAAATCATCCAGATGACTGAAAATTATTATTTTTCACTAGAAAGGAATTCACTCACACTCTAGGTTTATACATCAGTCCCTTTTGAGTTTGGTGAGCATTAGTCTGTGTCCTGAAGCCTGCTTATCTCTGTGCAAACTAGTGAAACTAGGTTTCTGGCCCTACACAATGGAGCCAGGGCACTCCAACCTATTTTTACCCTCATCTTTAGGCAGGTTTTGCTCGAAATTGCAAATTCAGTAATGTCCTAGGAAGTTACTTCAAAGCTCTATCTGACAGAAGTTTGTGCCAAATACATGAAACTACCTCATTAAGAGCTTATTCAGTAACTTCAGTAACTAAGTAATCCTGAGCAAAGTTCAAGACAACCCTTGTATTACATTTTATTCTATGTTACTGCAAGTTTCCAGTGAATGTCACTTAATGTCATACATACAACTCCCTTAAATGGTTTTTAGCTACATTCTATTTAAAGTAGGTCCTTCTAGGAGTCCATGAACAAATTTCCTCAGTTTGTCATTAAGGTGGCTTAACTGTAGAATTTTCACTAGGAACAATTCACGGGCTTTTTTTTCCCCCCTTAAATTATTCCCATTGTTTTATAACTATATATTGACAGTATTTTGCTCAATAATATTGAGATATTATTCACTGTCCATGACCTATGTAGGAGGAAAGCCAAAGAGGGTTTACTTCCTTTTCCAAATGTTACATGGTTTGCAATACTTGTTAATTATGGACCATTTTCTCAAACACCAACTAGCCTTCCTAAAATCCAGTGAGATGATTAAAAAAAAAAAAAAAAAAAAAGTACTTCTGAAATTTGAGAAGGGGGAGTGCCTTCTGAGCAGGTCTGTGTCCAAGTGAATGATCTGTCAGTATTTCCCAAAATGTGTTCTGGGAAAAACAAAACAAAACAAAACAAAACAAAACAAAAAGAAAACACCACCCCCCCCTCCACTGGAGAGCTATTAATAGGGTGTTACTCAAAAATCTCTGTGATCAAAATGCTTGAGAAACAGGGGGCTAAACAAAGTCAGATGAATTAATCCATTACTGCAGCACTTTTCAGAACAGTTCAGTGTTTTTACTAGTAACTGTGCCAATTGACCCTACTCCAAATCCAACACTGAACCTGCCCATGATGGTAAGCACATCATGGTAAAAGCTTTAAGTGAGGGCAGCCCCAGTGGTGTGGCGGTTTAACGCCGCCTGCAGCCTGGGGCGCGACATCCTGGGGTCTCGGGATCGAATCCCAATCGGGCTCCCTGCGTGGAGCCTGATTCTCCCTCTGTCTGTGTCTCTATGAATTAAAAAAAAAAAAAAAAAAAAAGCTTTATGTGAAATATTCCACAACACGATCTTCTAAGACAGCAGCAAAGGTGAATCTGCTTCACCAAAGAACCCATCCCACTCCCAACCCCCTAAGGTCAACACAGGGCGGGCCTGAAGGCAGACGCTATCCTCGCCTTAAAACCCAAGACAGGGGGGATCCCTGGCTGGTGCAGCAGTTTAGCGCCTGCCTTTGGCCGGGGGCGCGATCCTGGAGTCCCGGGATCGAATCCCACGTCGGGCTCCCGGTGCATGGACCCTGCTTCTCCCTCTGACTGTGTCTGTCTCTCTCTCTCTCTGTGTGACTATCATAAATAAATAAAAATTCAAAAAAAAAAAAAAAAAAAAACCCAGGACAATCGAAAGATGAATGGATAAAGAAGATGTGGTCTATATATACAACGGAATATTCCTCAGCCATTAGAAACGACAAATACCCACCATTTGCTTCGACATGGATGGAACTGGAGGGTATTATGCTGAGTGAAAAGAGTCAAAAGAGTCAATCGGAAGGACAAACATTATATGGTCTCATTCATTTGGGGAATATAAAAAATAGTGAAAGGGAATAAAGGGGAAAGGAGGAAAAAATGAGTGGGAAATGTCAGAAAGGGAGACAGAAATGAGAGACTCCTAACTCTGGGAAACGAACTAGGGGTGGTAGAAAGGGAGGTGGGGGTGACCGGGTGACTGGCACTGAGGGGGGCACTTGATGGGATGAGCACTGGGTGTTATGCTATGTGTTGGCAAAGTGAACACCAATAAAAAATAAATTAAAAAGCAAAACAAAACAAAACACCCAGGAGAGGGGCACCTGGGCGGCTCAATGATCGAGCGTCCGCCTTGAGCCCAGGGTGTGATCCTGGAGACCCGGGATGGAGTCCCACGTCGGGCTCCCTGCATGGGGCCTGCTTCTCCCTCTGCCTGTGTCTCTGCCTCTCTCTCTCTCTCAGGAATAAACAAAACCTTTTTTTTTTTTTTTTTTTTTTTTTTTAAGTATACGAATAAAAATAAAATCGAGGACAATGGAGTTCAAGTGCTCAGGCAGTCTGTGGGTGGCAGGGAGACCAGGAACCCGCCGCGGCGAGCGTAGGGGGATGTTCTGAGCCTTCCCCCTCCCCTCCCGCAGGGCGGGCACTCACGCCCCTCCAGCCGGCACCTGCCCCTCCTCCCGGCCGCCGTGCCTCCCGGCGGGACCCGACTCCCGTCTCCCCGACCCGGACACGATGAACTACTAAGGCACCTGCTTCTGTTCCCGTTACCAGCCTGTTTTAAGTGGACAAGGAGGTCGTGGTCTCACGTAGGCGGGATCGGGCCCTGAACTTCACCGCGAAGGCCTCGAGAAGTCATCCCAAGGGCACAAGCCCACGGCTCCGGGTCTCCGAGGGGCTCATCCCGAGGCATCACTCGGGGACAGAGGCCCCGGCGCCACGGCTTCAGGGTGGCCGCTCCGGGAAGCCCCCCAGCTCCGCGGCGTGAGGGTCCCTCCGAGCTGGCGCCCCGCCTTCTGGGGCCCGCGCCCACCTCGCTCGCCTCCGCAGAGCCGGAAGCCCGAGAGCGGCCATCGGGGAACACCGCTTCCCGCTCCGGCGGGCGGAGCAGAACCGGAAGTGGCCCCCGGCGGAAGTCCCTCCTCCGAGAGTCGCGTTTCCTCTCTAGGACCTTGGAGGTCTCCTTGCCTCTATGGTCTGGTCGCCTGGCCGCGGTTTGGCGGGAAGGAAAAGGGGGCGCCGGCCCCGCGCGGTGGAGCCCTGATCTGTGTCTGTGGGGGCACCCTACTGGTCCTTTTGACGTGTGCATCCGGCAGCATTACTGATAGAGTTATCCTCACGATTTAGAAAAATGGAGATATGGGCTTCATAATGAGGCACCCCGGAATGTCTCAACAGTTTTCTAGCTGATTTTTTTTTTCTCTTTTAAAGAATGCGCTTTATTTTTATTTATTTATTTTTAAGAGTAAGCTCTATGCCCAAGGTGGGGCTTGAGCTCACAACCCCGAGATCAAGAGTGTCATGTTCTACTGAATGAGCCAGCCAGGTGCCCCTCTAGCTGTTTTTTATTTTTATTTTATTTTATTTTATTTATTTATTTTATTATTTTATTTTAAGATTTTATTTATTTATTCATGAGAAACACAGAGAGAGAGGCAGGGACACACAGAGAGAGGCAGGGACACAGACTGGATCTCCAGCCCGGGGTCAAGCCCTGAGCCAAAGGCAGACACTCAACCACTGAGCCTCCGAGGCATCCCTCTAGCTGTTTATCATTATCATTATTATTATTATTATTATGGATACACACATACCTTTTTTGTTGGCATGAAATCTACCTTTAATATGATAACACGGGTGAAGGGACCATAAATGATTTTTTTAGAAAGGTTTTACATAGGAAGTACCTTTTGAATTTGAACCCCAGGCGGGGGCTAGACCTCCTGCTTCTCTCTTCTCTAAGACCCAGCCCTTTGTCCCCTAACACTGCAGGGATCATTGGGCACACCTGTCCTTCCCCACCCCCAGGGTCCCTAACTGGCTCATCTGATGATTCAGAGCTTGGTGTTGAATCAACTTTTATATGCTCTCTTACTTAGAGTTTCTGCTCTAGAAAGGAGAAAGGGAAGATGATGCAAATATAAATACAGAATCTAATAAAATCAGAATTGTCTAGGTTTATTTTATTTTTTAAGATTTTATTTATTCATGAGAGACACACACACAGAGGCAGAGACATAGGCAGAAGGAGAAGCTGCCTCCCCGCGGGGAACCTGATGGGGAACTCGATCCCAGGATCTCAGATCATGATCTGAGCTGAAGGCAGACACTCAACCACTGAGCCACCCAGGTGCCCCTATTTTATTTTTATTCTTACAAAAGATTTTACTCATTTATTTGAGAGGGAGAGAGAGAGAGCTTGGTTGCACACTAGCAGTGGGAAGGGCCAAGGTGAGAGGGAGAAGCAGACTCCCTGCTGGGCAGGGCACCCCGCCCGCGTCTGATCCCAGGACCCAGAGATCACAATGCGATCACAACCCAATCCCAAGGCAGATGCCTAACTGAGCCACCCAGGTGCCCCAGAATTATCTAGGTTTAAACATAATAGCATCTAACACAAATAAGGATGTGGTGAGATAGGTTTATTCTGGCAAACAGAATGTAAATATGCAATCCTGTTGAAAAACTACCTGGCATCCTATATCAAGAGCAATTTAATGTGTTTTAGGTTCCACCCAGTGAGATACCATCTATGGAAAATTTATCCCAAGCAGAGAATCCAAGAGGAAGAGCTGCACTCCTGAAATGATTCTGCAGTGGACAACTGCTGATTTTCCTTGCCCAATAACCAGTTTTCTTTTTTTTTCTGGTTTTGACACTATGATTTTTTTTTTTCTGGGGGGAAACCACCTAAGCCTCAGTCTACTTCTGGGGTGGGCACATGACCCAGTTCTGGCTAATCAGGATAGCCCAGCATGGCCGGGCAGTAAGATACAAAGTCAGAGCCTGGCTGCCAGGTTCCCAGGCCTGGTTCTGCTGCTTAGTAAGTGCATGGACTTCAGCTTGTTTTTTACCTTCTCTGAGTCTCACTTACTTATTTGTTGAATGGGGATATTAATGATAGACATCTGCTTCATAGGGTTGTGGTGGGAATTAATGAATGAAGCAGGTGTACTAATGCTGGTTATGGACAACTATTATCACTGTTTGCCTCTGAGCAAGCCCTTACCGCCATTCCCTTTTTTACTCTTCCTTTTGCCTCTCGGATTCGCAATATCATGTTCTACGTGATCCTAGAATTATATCTTTCTTTCCCATCGGAAATACCCTAAAGGGAGGACTGTATCTTTATTCATCCTCATACCATAGGTGTTTAACACAGCATCCCACTCCCAGCCATGGTGCTCGAGAAAGGCTTAGTTGGACAAAACTGAATATTCTCCAACACAGAGCACAGAAAGTAGGAATAGTTACTGAAAATGTAATAAATGCTAGATGATAAAATGGAAGTAGAGAAAGCCACATGAAGCTAGAAAACTTTTCTTACAAAAAATGGCCTGATTCCTGGGGATTACAGATTCCATTTTATCTTGGCCAGAGACTTGTTCTCATATAGCAGGCAAATGAGTTCCAGCAGTAGACTGGTACCTAAGGTGGACTTTGGGAATTATTGTTTCCTTTTCCTGACTTAGAATGCATCTCTTTCCTTGGAGATGGTTGGGAGAAATGAGCATTGCCTTGAGAGAGATCAAATCCACTCTCAGGATATTAGATACCACCCTGTAAATCCAATACTCGTATGCAAAATTCACACAGATAATGCAAAGTGGAGAGGGAGCTTAAGAGGGGAAGGCTTCATTAGGTTATAGGGAGAGGGTAGATGAGGTCAGCCAGGAAAACTTTCTTTTTTAAAAAATTTATTTATTCATGAGTGACAGAGAGAGGCAGAGACACAGGCAGAGGGAGAAGCAGGCTCCACATAGGGAGCCTGATGTGGGACTCGATCCTGGGTCTCCAGGGTCACACCCTGGGCTGAAAGCAGGTGCTAAACCGCTGAGCCACCCGGGCTGCCCCCAGGAAAACTTTCTGATGGGTAATTGCCTAATCTCTGATGGTAACGCTGGATGAGTTATAGCAAAATCCATTTCTCTGTCATATGGCCTTGGAGACCCAAAAAGTCTTAGAGTTGGAAGAGATGGACAGATTTATATAGTTTACTACTAAATGTGATGTAGATCTCATCTTAGATCATGGTCATGTAAACTATGAACACTCCAATGACACTCAGTTTCCCGGTCCAAGAGATAACCTATTTAGTGTATGCACAATTCTAATTGCTAGAAAGTTTTCCCACTGAGTCTGAAAACTGACCTCTGTGCTCTGGAGCTGAAATGTAACACAGAGTTTGGAGATAAAGAGGAAGGATAGTTTTATTACTTTGCCTGGCAAAGGAGGGCATAGCAGGCTAATGCCTTCAAAACTGCAGACCCACTTGGGGTAAAAAGCTGAAGGCTTTTATAGAAAAATACAGGATCTGGGCAGTTTCCATAGGAATCCAGTCCGTAATGCCAGCTGGGTTGGTCACATCTTCAAGGTGGTGTCATCACTAGTGCCGGTGATGCCAGCCATTTGAGTCTCATTACCAAGTATACATTGAGGTCAATAGGATGTCAATATCGACACCAAGTTCCTGGAAGAAAAGATTCCACAGAAAAATAATTGAAGGGGAGCAGGAGGCTTTAAAAATGAGGAAGAGAAAAAAAAGTTTAAGTCAAACTTTGCTGAAGCATTAGTGTGCCCATTTTATTTATTTTTTTTTAAAAGATTTTATTTATTTATTCATGAGGGACACAGAGAGAAGGAGAGGCAGAGAGACACAGGCAGAGGGAGAAGCAGGCTCCACGCAGGGAGCCCGATGTGGGACTCGATCCCGGGTCTCCAGGATCAGGCCCTGGGCTGAAGGCGGCGCTAAACCGCTGAGCCACCCGGGCTGCCCCAGTGTGCCCATTTTAATTTCCATCCATCTCTATGTGTCTGTAGTGGTTTCACTAATTCCTCCTTACCTAACTATGCCCCAATTCAGATTTTGCTAATCCTTAGCACTCTTTGGTGCTACACCAGAGAAGGACTTCCGACTCCCATCCAGTATATATGCGGTCACTAATGTCACATCAGTACAAGCATTTACACCACAGATATTGGCAATGCCACAAATCAGATCGACCTCCTGCCAAAACCAAAACCAAAATCCAAATCGAGAAACCACTACTTACAAGGCACCGGCTGCCCTTATTCTTGGTGAAACTCATTGATGAGTTGGGGGATATAAGATAATCCTCAATTATCTACAACCCAAAGTCATGAGTGGAAAATACATGGTATAGACTCAACCAGGAAGGAGTGAGGAGCAGGGACGCATCCCCTTTGATGGATGGTGCAAGTTGATCTGGATTCTGATGGAAGGCAGCAGAGAGCCTTTCATTTGTCAAATACACGCACAAAGGGATTATCAGCAGAATGACTGGCAAGAGAAAAGACATAATGGTTAAAAAAGTCCACGACATGCTGGAGAAAAAGCAAATTTCAGGCCCGGCTAGAAAAGGACCCTCATGTTGAGGAGCAGTGAAACCATGGTTTGAAAAATCAGATTGGGCCTGACCCTGAAAGAATGAACTTTATGAGGGAGGTGAATGAGAGCCACTAAAACTTTTTGAGAAAGGGAGGCACGTTCTAATAGCCAATGGCTTGGGAAAATTAATTCTCTGGGTTTGCACTTTTAAAAATTGAGGTATAATTCACGTACCATAAATGTTGCCTTCTGGAGTGTACGGTTCAGCAGTTTTAGTAAATTCGCGAGGTCATGCAACCATCACCAGCTGTCTAATTTCAGAACATTTTCATCACCCAAAAAGAAACTCCATACTCACTAGCAGCCACTCCTCATTCCTTCCTGTTTGAAGGTTTTGTACTTTTCACAAAACACCAAGTCTGGTATCTGTAAAGTGGCCTCAGGTTTGAACCCAGAAGGACTGGCTGCCAAAGAGAAACAGAGAGAGGGAAAGCAGAAAAGGCTTTTCCACGGTTCAGGTGATGTATCCAGACATCTCTCTGCCTCTATCTCTCTTTGTCTCTCTATCTAACTAGAGAGAAAGAGAAGAAGGAAAGAAGGGAGAGAAAGCATTTTTAGACGCACACCTGGGAGCAAAGAGAAATGAACAGGGGTGAAGTAGTTTTCAAATGCAATATCTGAAAAAAGTGGAAATTATAGAGGCTAAAAGATATTCTTGCAGGGGTTAATGTTTTTATTTTCTTTGTGGGCTGTCTTCTCATACCCTTTCAGGCATTGTAGTTCCTGGGGAAACCAAGGGGAAAGCAGAAGGGGCCCGGATTTTGAAAAATCCCTTGTTTTGGAAAGCCTGGAAAAAGACATTTGCTCTCTGCTGCCCTCTGGTCTCTTCAAGAAAGACGGTGATGGCTGCTGGCAGCAGGAAGAGGGGCTGGGCACCTGGGCTGTGGTGCCCGAGCCACCTGCACAGGCAGGGGGATAGTCCAAGTGTCAGTAGAGGAACTGGGGGGCTGGCGTGCAGGCGGTTTCAGCATCCTCACAGGATGGGCCTGGCATGTCTGACAACAGAAGAGGGTTTCAGTGAATCCAAGACTACTGGGGAGTGCCGAGTGGTGCATTTTCCTGGGGTCTTTCTTGCCTCTCATCCCCACCCCTCTTGATCACTTGTGACAGGAATGGCTGGGGTATGTAGATGGTGGCCCTCAGCACTTTTTTTTAGTTTTTTTTTTTTTTAATTTAAATTCAATTTAGTTAACAGTGTATTATTAGTTTCAGGGGTAGAATTTAGTGATGCATCAGCTGCATCTGACATCCAGTGCTTATCACATCATGTGTCCTCCTTAAAGCTCATCACCCAGTTACCCCATCCCCCCACCCATCTCCCTTCCAGCAACCCTCAGTTTGTTTCCTATGATTAAGAGTCTCTTATGGTGTGCCTCCTTCTCTGTTTTTTTTTTAAGATTTTATTTATTTATTCATGAGAGACACAGAGAGAGAGAGGGAGAGAGGGAGAAGAGAGAGAGAGAGAGAGAGAGAGAGAGAGAGAGAGGCAGGAGAAGCAGGCTCCATGCAGGGAGCCCGACGTGGGACTCGATCCCGGGTCTCTAGGATCACGCCCTGGGCCGAAGGCGGCGCTAAACCGCTGAGCCAACTGGGCTGCCCTCCTTCTCTGTTTTCATCTTAATTTTTGTTTTTCCTTTCCTTACCCTACGTTCATCTGTTTTGTTTCTTAAATTCCATATATGAGTGACATCCTATGGGCATTCTGCACTTTTGAATGTCTGTTACTTGGAATCCCATTGTTGGGGTGGCTGGTTTAGGTTCTGAGGGGTGTTGCTTTGCAGGGAGCACTAAATCTCACTCTGCCAGCCTTGGGGCTGATGGAGCTTTTTATTCTACTTAGAATACTAAAGTCATAGGATTTTAAAATTAGGAGAGGACTTCTGAATTCATCAAATCTGATGCTTTCTTATTACTAATAAGAAACTAGTGAATCAGAGAGATTAGGTGACTTGATCAGAGATTAGGTGATTTGATCCAACTAATTCATAGTGACAGAAAGGGTGGTTGCCTAGGGATGGCAGGGAGGGGGGTCGCAAAGGCAACCTCTGGGGGTTTTGGGTATGTCCCCTACTTGATCATAGGTGTGGTTTCACATATATGGTATATAACTTATAAAATTGTATATTTTAAATACGGTGCTTTTTGGTGTGTGTCAATTGCACCTCAATAAATCTGCCTAAAAAAAGTCACACATCCTATGAGAAATAGAGCAGGGCCCAGAACACACATCTTGTGCCTTGAGGCCTTCACACCTCCCCTTAGCCCCAACACTGTCTTAAAACCAAAGCCTACTTCGAGTTGTGAAAAGTGCCTTTTCTCTTAATGTCATTTTTAAAAACTCCACAGTTCCAAATTTACTGTAATGTAAAGTAATAGCACCCTTTACCAGAAAGTAGCAGATGTCATTCTTAAGTTCCAGCATGACCCGGTCCATAGATAGACAGCCGTGTGCCCCAAAGAGTTGGAAGGAAGGTGGGGGACCAAGCAAGATGTGGTTTTGTACTGTTTACCTGTTTATCTCTGGTGATCCATGTGAAAGGTATGATCTCTGGGTGTATCCAAACAATGTAATTTAGGATAAAAAAGATAAAGAATAGGGTTTTCATAGGAATGTACTTCATGATATATTGTACTTTTGATGGCTTCTAATGGGCCAAGATAATTTCTGAGCAATCCCTGGATGTGGAAGAGGCAGGGAACCTTCCACAAAGGTTCCAAGTCTTTTTCTTCCACTCTCCCCAATCAAACAGCCAGAGCCACCAGGTGTGGCCAGCTTGCTGAGGTCTAAAATAGTTTCTTTGTGTTGAAGGTGAAAGTACAGAGAGAAGGGGGTGTGTGTCTCACCCACACTTCGCTTTATTACTGAACCAGAGCTGACCAATGGGTGCACAGAAAGATTCTATCTGGCTGGTCTGGTAGGCTCACTGTGGGAAAAGAAGGGCCTCTGGTTTCCCTACAGAATATATTTTCATGAGCTATTGCCTCTCTAGCAGGTGCTAGGAAGAAACATTCATGCATGTAAGATGTTTTTTCTCTAAATGATTTGGTAGGATTGCAAATGCAATCCTCATAACAAATTCAAACAAGACAAAATTATATGAAATGCAAACAAGGGGTAGTTGGCCAGGAAGTCAGATGAGTTCAACATGATTTCTGTCTGAGTCAGGGAGACATCTGTGCAGGTAGGGGAGGGGCTGTTACTGGGGGACATAGGATCAACTCTGGGGGTAAGGGGCACAGGATCAACTGGAGGACACAGGATCAACTCCGAGAACTAGCCTCTGGGCTTCTGTGTTATCAAAGACATTTAGCATTTCATGCTGCTATTTCACAGTTTACCTACCCCATGTCCCTCCCACCTCTGAGTCCTTTGCCCTCGTTTGCATGGCTTTGTGCTCCAGGAGGCTGACCCCAGCAGGCTGACCCCAACAGGATGCATCATCCAGGCTCCGCTGCCCCCTGGTTTCTGGTCAGAACTGAGCAATGGGAGGCATCAGGAGGGAGCAAGTCAGAGTATTCTTCTGGCATCCTATCTAGCAATGGCTGTGTCCCTCTAAGATGACAGCTCTGCAAGGCAGCCCTTCCAGTGGGGCTCTGGCCTCCCAGCCCTTTTTGTCTGGATAGTAACAGTGGTTTCTTTCTTTGTGTGTGTGTGTTTTCAAAAAATATTTTATTTATTTATTTGGCAGAGGACAAGCAAGAGGAGCAGCAAAGGAAGAGGGAGAAGCAAGCTCCCCGCTGAGCGGGGAGCCCCATGGATGCCAGGCTAGATCCCAGGGTCCTGGGATTATGACCTGAGCTGAAGGCAGATGCTTAACCAACCAAGCCACCCAGGTGCTCCTGGATAATAGCAGTGGTTTCCATGTTTGTCATTCTCTGGGTGCCTTGACATCTTTTAGGGGTTACCTTAACCCTGCCCCACCTCTGAGAAGAACCTTCATGATGTCTTTACCTGGAAGTGATATGATATATCCATCATGTGGGAATAAACTATTTAACATTCTGACTCCTTTCCTGATCTGGGAGCTGGGAGCATGGCTTTCTAAAGTCTGAACTTACTTAGAACACACCCTGGAATATTAGTTAGAACACTTAGAACAGTGAACTGAGGTAAACTGTTGAGCTGGCCAGGGACATTTTACTGGGAGGTGACCTTAGACCTGGCTTTTAAGGGACACTGCCATAGGGATGACCATTGTGCCTGGATAAGGTTTATCCTACAGGGGACAAGGTTCAGGTCCATGTAGATCATATTGAATGGTATCCAGGGCAACATGATCCCAATTTAGGCCCTGAACAACACCTCTTTGTTAATGAGGAGGAGGACTTTGATGACACTGGTGACAACGGTGACGATGATGATGATGGAATGTTCACTTACCTGACTGAGTCATGGGAGGAGCTGATTTTTGTACCATGTCCCTCTACCATTTTGCAAGATAATATTTGCTTTTGAGAGTCCATCCTTTTATTGAGGTATGGTTTATAGACCATATCATGACCCAATTTTAAGAGTACAGTTGGATGAGTTTTGACAATCTTATTTACCTGTGTTACCACTATTCCTGTTAAGATATAGAACATTTCTATCACTCCAGAAAGTTCCTTCATGCCCCTCTCTTCCCCTCTCTATTTAATCCCTGACCCAAAGCCAACTATTTTCTGATTCATGCCCACTTCCCTTTTCCCAGTCTCCCGTGACCTTGTGTCCAATGCATTCCTTGCCACCCTCCTCAAACTATGCTAATCCTTGCCTCTTTGCCTATTCTTTGGCTGTAGTCTGATGTTCCGGCAGTGACCCCTTTTTCTTTTAGGACTCTTTTTCTAGGAAGTCTCTCTGATCTCTTCTACTCAGGCTGCATAAAGTACCCTTCTACAAAATTCTGTGTTGCATTGACTGGACTGCCATTATATATAGATTTGGTTTATAACATATTTTTTGTTCAAGTTCTCCCCCATTACCCCATGAGCTCCTTAACGGGGACTGGATCATATTCTGCTCTGGCACAAGGCCTGGCCTGCAATAGTTTGTTGTTTAAATGATTAGGTGAATTAAATATATTCTTTTCTTTCAGGACATTGTCTCTCAAGTTTTGACACCACATTACATATTTAAGCCTCTCCGGTTGCAAGAAGCAAAGACTCAAGATATGTAAGAGGATTTGTGGAGATTCATGTGCCCTTGGAAAGGCAGGGAGTCAGGTTAGCCCTAGAGACTTCTCTGTCAGCTTCATGGCCCCTTCTCTGCTCCTAAAGCCTGTTTAGTTTCTTTGCTTCTTTTTTCCAATGGGCCGTCCTCTACTCAACTTTCGTTTGTTTCCTTAAAACTTCACCTTGAACTTGGCCTCAGCTTCTTCCGGCCCTGACTTGACTTCTCTCTGACTCAAGATGACATTTGTGAAGGTAATAATCAAGCAATCTCATCTAAGCTTTTCAGATCCATATCATGGCCACAGCCTGAGCAGGGACCAGCTGCCAGGTCACATCCTCAGCATCCCTGGTCCAATGTGCTCAGGGTGGGTAGGTCCCACAAAGCAAGGTTGCTCAGTGTGCAGGGCCTAATAGAAGGGATGAAGAGATTGGCAGGCATCGTGTAGTCACTCCTAGCCTATTATTGAGCAAAATCTCAAGTATTTGTCCTGTTTTTGCTCCTAAATCATTTAAGTTTTCTCATCCTTGAACATAGGAAAGCCGTTTTCCTCCTTTCTGCTTAGGAACATCAAAGGTGGAAAGAAACTCATAGTTCACCTGCTCCAGCATATTCCAGGGTGTGTTCTAAGTAAGTTCAGGTCCAATAGGACCTAAGTAAGTTCAGGTCCACTCTATTAAAAAAAAAGTCATATTTAAATACAGATATTCTAGCACTTTTCTTGGGTTGTAGTTCACACCAGGAACATACTTCCCAGTGGCCTGGTTTGGTTTGTAGGATCTCTGGTCTTCTGCATGGATGGACACCTTGGGTCCTGGATTCTCGAAAGCAAAAGGGAGTTGTAGACCACTCTCAGAGGGGACCAGCCATGGACCCCTTAAAATTGTTTGCAAACTTGAGTCAGTGTTGTGTAGATGTGTGTGTTTTGTATGTGCACCCGTATGTGCACCCATGTGCCCTTGAGCATGTTTCCTGAGACAGTGTCCATAGCTTTCATCTTACATGTGTGACCAAAAATATGGATAAGAACCACTGCTTTGAAGGGACACTAATTGGTGTGCTTTCCTGAGCCAAACTTCTTTTTTTTTAATTTTTTAATTTTTAATTTTTAATTTTTTTTGAGCCAAACTTCCAACTCGAACATTTTATCTGCCACAATTGATTGCCATCCAGCTAATATGAAAAAACAAGAAGCTTCACAGACGAAGAGTCTTGCTGATTACTTAGGAAGGTCATTTTTTCATTTTCTAGATATGAAAACTCTTACTAAGGACCAGAGAAGGAAAATATAAGTTTGCTTAGATCAGGCAACTGACCGAGAAGCAACTGTGTCTTTCCTGTCTCCCTCCCTCCCTCCCTCCCTCCCTCCCTCCCTCCCTTCCTTCCTTCCTTCCTTCCTTCCATACCTCACCAATCCACTTATGATCTATCTCCCTAAACACTGCTACACATTAGTAGAGGACCAAGCATTGTGTTGTTACACATTTCCCCATTAAGTGATGTAGCAACCCGGGTGTTGGATATGACATTCCAAATTTTTTTACCTTCCAGGTAACGAAATTAAGGCTTAGAATTTACGAAACTTGCCCAAGGTTGCCCAGCCGGCTGGTGGCAGAGCTGGGATGGTTAAGACCGCGTTTTCCACCGCTCATCAGTGTGGCTGCTTTGTGTCACCTCTGCCCCAGGTGACAAGCCGGCTGTCTGCGACCGAGCCTCCCCGGCGGCGCCCGGGACCGCGGGGCTCACCTGCGGCTCCGCGGGGGCCCCCGGGCGTCGGACCCCGCCCCCTGGCGGCAGGTGGGCGCGGCGCAGCGCGGCGCATGCTAATGAGCCCGCGGCGCGGCGCGCTGATTGGCTGGCGGGGCCCCGCGGCTTTCCCGGGGCGGGGCGAGGCGGGGCGGGGGCCGGGTCCGGCTGGAGGGGCGCCTCCCGCCTCCCGCCTCCCGCCTCCCGCCTCCCGCCTCCCGCCTCCCGCCGCCGCCCCGCGCTCCGGGCCGCCCTCCTCCCCCGGGGACGCCGCGGCGCGTGCGGGGCTGGCGGCCGCCTTCGCCGGGGGCTTCCCCTGCTGCCGGCCGCGGGCGTCCTGGCTCCGACTGGGCGCGGGGTCCAGGATGACGATCCGACACCAAGGCCAGCAGTACAGGCCGAGGATGGCATTTCTGCAGAAGGTGAGCGCGGTCGGGGGGCCTGGGCCCGGGGTGCGCGGTGCGCGGTGCGCGGGGCCCCAACTCCGGGAAGTGTGCGCGGAGATGCTGGGGAGGCGCGGGGCGCGGGGCCGGGAGTGGAGGGCACCCCTGGGGGCCGGTAGTGCTGCTCGCTGTCATTAAATGACTTATTTGCTCCGTGTGTGCGTGTGTGCACGCTCGCGTGTGTTGTAAAGACTGATGGTTAGATGTCCACGGCACCTGTTTGTAGCGGAGACTCTGAAGCCAGGGGCGATGGTCCGCTGGCCGCTGCAAGACAACCTGTTACTCTGGAGAGGAGGGCGCCAGAAGGCGGCTCGGCCGAGGCTGTGTCAGGTGTGAGAGAGGATCCTGGCATTACCATAGGGCTCCCAGATGTCGAATTAACATTTTTGCCATTTCTCTAACCCCCAAGAGTGTGTGTGTGTGTGTGTGTGTGTGTGTGTGTGTGGTGTGTACCCAGAGACCGCACAAAGATGGTGTGATTTGTAGGATAAAGGGACACCTTGCTCTCAGCACCCCTAGATGCCTCGTTCAGGTGTGTGTATTGGTGGATCTCGGGTCTGTCTGTGCGGGCAGCAGAACTCAGAGCCTCTCCCTTCCATTGCAAAGGCTTTCTCAGAGCAAGTGGCGCGGCACAGGGTATCCTTCCGGGGGGTGCTTGGGATGTGGCATGTATCTCGTGGGGTGATGCGTTGGGTTCGAACTGGACTTTTGAGATGACTGGTGTCGGGGGGATGGACAAAGGTTAGGTCCCAGATCTCTTGCTCACTCTTCATTCCATCTACAGCCATATTTCACAGTGCAGCGGACGCCTTTTGAGGCTTATCTTGTTGAGTAGAATTAGCTGAATGCTTTGTGACAGTTAAGAGCCCTGCCTTGAGCCCTTGGAGCTTGGCAAACTGCTGTAGTTGGTGACTGTCCTGATTTGGCCAGGGCTTTCAATGCTAAAACCTGCACAGTCCCAGGCACCCCCTGGATGGATACCCTGTGGACACAGTGGGTCACACACGGTCTACCTGCTTCAAGAAGCTTGTGAAGTATTCCAGGTAGTAGAGGTGTGAGGATTGTCCATAAAGCAGAGAGGTGGAGTGTTGTCTCACTCAGAACCCTCTGAGCCTATATTGCAGACCCCTTTATAGTTCCTAAAAGCAGGAGAAACCATCTGTGTCTGTTATCCGAGAGCCATAAATCATCTTCCAGGATCTTTCCAGCACTGCCTTCTTCTCCCAGACAGCGGGGCAGCCCTGGCTTGTGGAGAGGCTCAGAGAGCAAGTCTGGAGACATTCTGTGTTCTGAATCTCGACACTCTTTTCCATCGTGACTGTTATCTGGGAGATTTTCGTCTCTTTACCTGGCCTTCTGACTGGTGTCGTGGTTTCCAGCCTCCCTCCACTACCCACCCCACCCCTAGCCTGCCTACCTCTACAATATGCTTCATAAACACATTGATTTTCTTTCCTAAACGAATGCCGATCTCCTCAACCTAAACCCTTCCACTGGCTTCTCATGTTCGCAGGATAAAGTGTAACCTGCTCAGCTCAGCCACTCGGGATCCTGCTTCCACTCATCTCTCCATCTCTTTACCTTCCACGGGCCTTCTACGCCTGCTCTCCAGGAAAATAAAACAAAGCAGCCACAGTACATGGAATCTGGCCTCGACAGCCTCCCTACCTTTCTAGGAACCCTGTGCCCTTTCATACATACCCAGGCTCCTCTCCTGGGAACACTCTTTTCCCCCTTCTCACCTGCCAACTTCCCACTCCTCCTCTGGGAAGGCTGGTTCTCCCCAGCCCCTGGAGCAGAGCCACTTCCTTCTCTGCCCCACAGACCCTGCCCACACATCCAGGATGGCTTTTTCCCTTTGCCTTGTGGGGAGGGACCTGCCTGTTGTGTATTCTGGGGCCCCCAGTCAGTCACAGAGCTCCTTAGAGCTGTACTCAGGAGCCCTGCTCTGGGAGGCGGGGGTCCTTGACAATGAGCCAGCTGAACTAGATGTCCAGCTTTCTGGAGAAGGACCCAGACCAAAGGAATGTGGACATGGGTGCCAGGTCATTCACCGCTCAAGGAATAGTCATTGAAATATTCAGCGAGTATTTATAAAGTGTGCTGTGTCCCCATAGCGGGGACGTATGTGCATTATCCCATCTGGTCCACAAGACAAACATTATCATCACCATTTACAGAAGAGGAAATTAAAGGTCAGAGAGGTGACTTGCCCCAGCCATATAGCCACTAAGTGATGGAACCAGGAAAAATACAGAACTGCTAGTCATCTGTTGCCAAATGTGATACTATGCTATGGGCTTGGGGTGGAGTGGGGCTGTGGGAAAGCCTGATTTAAGTGCATAGGGGATGTGTTGCCGAGAACCCAAGGATAAATGGGGTTTCTAGGCAGAGAAAGAGAAGGATGTTCTAGGCAGAGGGAATGGCATGTACTGTGTGAGAGTGTGTGTGTGTGACACACGATGGGCCACTCCCTATGGCTGTAGCATGCGTGGGCTCCTGTCCTAGTGCTGGCCTGTCCCCTCTGTGATTTCCAGATCACCATCCCAGCCAGTGCCGGTTGCTGCTGCTCTTGGGACACACCATGGCATTGACTCTCTTGGTGCCATGTGGAGAAGAAGCCTTCGGTTAGATGCCATGCTTTCTGGTGTGGCTCCTGACATCTGCCTTTGCTCGGGAAGGGAGTGCGGAAACAGAAATATTAGGATGTGTGGGCAGAGTATGGTATCTTTTTGTTTGTGTCATTTCATTCAACATGTGTACATAATCGTGCACTGATGTGCTAGGCGCTGTGCCAGATGCCAGAGACACTGTAGGGATTAAGACATGGCCCCTTCCTCCCAGAAAGACAGATGCATAAATAAGGAGAGACGTGTTACCAAGGTCATGGTAGACCTTGTGAGAGGAGATATATATATACACACACACACAAAGATATGCATATACGTATCATACAAAGTGGGGGACGGTCAGTTCTGCCTGGGGTGGGGGGGATCAGGACAGGTGTCATGAGGGGGTTGTAACTGAGTTGAGGTATGAGAAAATGAGTTTTCTTTGCCAGGAGGATGGGAAGATGAGCGACTGTTCAAGGAGATACAAAATGCAGATGCGTGAAACAGCACTCTGGTGTGGGAGAGATGTCAGGGCCTGGGGTGGCAAGAGTTGATGGATGTTAGGAGCCCAGACCTGGGAGCTTTGGACGTCGTGCTGAGGAGTTGGATGCTTTCTGCATTTGGGGAGAAGCTGTTTGATGTTTTAAAATGAGTCAGTTTACGTGCTTGAAGGATGATTGTGATTCGAGGGTCCGGGTGCTCCTCTATGCTGGCTGCACTTAACGGTATGTTGATATCAAGTCCCCATCCTTAGGGTTTCTGATTTGCTTACCAGGTAATCGAATAATTAAGCGCAATGGAACCCAACCATTGGAGTTTTTTTTTTTTTTTTTTTTTTAAAAAAAAAAGCTTCCAGGCGATTTGACTGTACAGCCGAAGTGAGAGGTCCTGGGACTGTTTGGCAACATTTGGAGACATTTGGGGTTGTCACATCTGGAGACGAGGGTGCTACTGGCATCCAGTGGGTAAAGGTAGGGGGGCTGCTCGCCGTCCCTCAATGCCCGGGACAGCTGGCACTACAACGAAGAATGGCCTGGACCCCAAATGTCAGTAGTGCTGTGGTTGGGGACCCTGAGCTGGGGGTCACACAGGAGGCTGGAGATGTGCCTGTCGAAAGGCAGAAGCCAGACAGGCAGAGCCTGACGGTCCAGAGGGGAGTTTCGATGGTCCCACGAGGCAGGATTTAGTGGGCAGGTAAGACTCATCTCAGGAAAAAAGCAGAGTCCGTGGAAGTTGGCTGCTATTGTCTGGGGCTATCTAGAATGCTTCCCGGGCCTCGACCAAGATGGGAAGAGGAGGATTTGGGGGACGACCACTGAGTACTGATGAGGGTATGGGGTTCAGGAGGGTGCATGCAACCGCGGGGTGAGGTGGCAGGGGGGCAGCTGTCCTGTGTGTGGCCAGGCTTGTTAGCAGGAGCACCTTCTCTCTGTTAGCAAAACAACTCTGTGGTTCTGGGTCACTCCGCCTATCTTTGTGTAGAGAGAAGGACTGATTATTATCATCCCCCTGGGAGCCTTCTCCGGCTGGAAGGAAAATTCTAGCCCAGAGATCTTGCACAGTGAGTGACAGCTCCTTAATGTGAGGAGCAGCGTGGGCGTGCAGGGTGGGCTGTCGGGGCCATCAGAGCCATCGTGTCTGCTCCTCTGTGATATTGGGGTTCCCTGGCACGCCTGCAGTCACGTCGCAGCACGTTGGCTTCTGAGAGAGGAGATGTGGGGCCGGCACCCTCTTCCTGCCACTGTCCCCCAACACGGGGTCATGGGTGGCCTGGTTGTGCGGCATTTATCCGTGCCGGGGAATGAGAGTTGGCTGAGTCTGGTTGGGAGTGGGCTTGACATTTGCGGGTGGGGAAGGCCGGCCTCTTCCTCATCTCCCGGGGACGCCCACGGGACACCAGGGGGAGGTGTGACAGTTGGCAGCTATTTGGAGTAGAAAGGCCATGGCTTCTCGCCGGCTCTCTGGAGAACTTGGAAATGGTTGGGATTCTCTCCTCTCTGCGATGGGCAAAGGGGTTTTTCTCTTGGGCTGGATGATAGAACACAGAGTCTACTCTTTTTTTTCGGGCCACCATGACAAACTATGGGGGGCCCTGTGGCTTAAACAACAGGAATTTCTTTCCTCACAGCTCTGGAGGCTGGAAACCCAACACCAGATGTGGGCAAGGTTGGTTTCCTCTGAGGCCTCTCTCCTTGGCTTGCAGGCAGCCGCCTTCTCCCCGTGTCCTCACCCGACCTTCCCTCCGTGTGCGTCTGCGTCCTAATTTCCTCTTCTCATAAGCACACAGCCCTATTGGATTAGGATCCACCTGATGACCTCATTTTACCTTAATTACCACTCACATTCTGAGGTACTGGGGATTATGGGTTCAACATGTAAGTTTTGAGGGACACAGTTCAGCCCATACCAGTGAGAGGCTCTCACTGTTTCCTTGGGTGACTGGGGAGACCCCTCAGAGGACTTTATGTGAGGAAAGTTCTAAGGAAACTTGAGTGGAATTGCACTGGGCTGAACGCCCTCAAAATGTCCTCGAGGTTCATGTAACGCTCCCTCCTCCCACCGGCCCTTTTTTTCTGTGAAGGGTGACACACCTGCTGCAAAGAAATGTGACTCCCCTCATTGTGTTTTTAAAATAACTCTCATTATTCCTCCCCTGAAGATTATTTTCAAACTCTTTATAACTAGATTTTTAAAAAAATGTGACAAGAAAGAATCCAATCCACTGACTTTCTATCCGAGGAACTCAGATTTCCAACTCATAAGGCAATTTCTATTTCTTCAATATCTGGGCCCCCTGTTTCTATGAAACATTGTTGTTTCATCCAAAAAGTTTTTGAATAAATATGGGATTTCATCTGGCAGCTAATGTGGGAATAGAGGAGGCCTGAGTCCTTGTGTCAGAAAATCGGGCACTTCCTGGAGTGGCCTATAAATCCGAGGCTCATGGTTAGTTGAGAACTGCAGAAGGAGTGACCCCCATAACCTGTAGCTCCTCAGGGCCCCATGTCCAGGGAAGTGCTGGCCTTGCCGCTTTGTTCCCTTGCTGTGGCAGGCTCTCTGCTGACCCTGTGGCCAAGACTGTGTCAGGCCCTGGCACTGCAGAAGGCCGAGGATGGCAGCTCTGAATGGACCCGAAATGGATAGTTTCTGTTCCAGAACAATCTGTGAGCCAGGAAAGTGGGCAGATGGACATGCACTCATTCTTGCTCCCCAGCATGACCGTTCCCCTCCACTGCAGCTGGGTCAATCTCTCTATCATTCTTTTTAACATTGTGTTTTATTATGGTAAGAACACTTATTGTGCGAATCTACCCCTTAAATTCTGAAGTGTACAAGCCATATTGCACAGCAGATCTCTAGAGCTTATTCACCTTGGTTAGCTGAAATGTGATGCTTATTGGTTGGCAACTCCCGTTTCCCTTCCCGCAGCCCCTGGCACCACCATCCTACTCTTTGATTCTATGAATTTAGGTGCCCCACGTAAGTGGGATCATGCAGTCCTTCTGTGACTGGCTTATGGCACTTGGCAAAATGTTCTCTGGGTTCATCCTTATTGTCGCACACTTATTGTCACAGAGTTTCCTTCTTTTTAAAAGGCTGACTCGTGTTCCATTGTATGCCTGTGCCACATTTTCCTTATTCATTTGTTGACGGACATTTAGGCCGTTGGCATGCCTTGGCGTTCATGAGCCCTGCTGCCGTCAATACGGCAGTGCTCGTATCTCTCTGAGATCCTGATTTCAAGTCTTTGCCATATACACCCAGAAGTGGGATTGCTGGTAATCCTGTTTTTGATTTTTGGAGGAACCTTCATACTGTTTCCCAAGCAGCTGCACCGTCTTGCGTTGCCACCGACAATGCCCGAGGGTGCCAAGATCAATCTCTTCATTTTTCTGCCTAGAGGACCCCGGGGCCTTCTCAGGCCATCCCTCCCTTGGATAGGAGCCCCTTCCTCACCCCCGAGGGAGATCCTGTTCACCCTCCATGCACATTTTTTGGAGATCTTCTCAGCCATCCTTCTCATCTCTTGGCTTCTATTCCAGTTGGCACCTTCCTGGTGATTCGGTGCCTAATTCAGCCTGCACTTGCTATCTGCTGAATAGTCTGTGCATAGCACCATACTAAGAGCTTTAAAAGCTTCATGTTGGTTAATCTTTAAGACATCCCTCTGATGATAGAGGTACTATTGTCATCCTCTTTACAGAGAAATGAGTCTTAGTGAAATTTCAGTGATTTACCTAGCTTATACCTTGAGTAGGGATTTGAACTAGGCTTTTTCTGCACCCAGATCTCTAGCATTTATCTTAGTTAACTTTTTATTTTCATATAAATGTCCTCCCAGCCCTCTATGGACCTCTTTTACCTTGTTGTATCACCCCCCATAGTGCTGCACACTTAATAAAGCTCAATAAATACCTGTATTTGAATGGCGAGGAGAATAGAGTTTTTGTTCCCAGGCATCTAAAGAGGGAGAAGTGCTTGCTCATGACCTGGTGGGGGGTGGGGGGGTGTGAGGGGGAGGAGGAGAGGCAGAGGGTGAGGGAGAAGCAGACTCCTTGCTGAGCAGGGAGCCCAGTGGATGTGGGGCTCGATCCCAGGACCCCAGGATCATGACCCGAGCAGAAAGCAGAGCGGCAACCGACTGAGCCACCCAGGAGCCTTGATAAAGTATTCATCTTTATGCTCATGTATCTTTATGAGTATAAAACATATCTGTCCCTATAAGGTATTTTTACACAATTAATGGGATTCTAAGAGATTACAAAAGTGTGTCAATTACTTGGGCACAGACTATTGGTGTCCCGTTTTATGGTAGAGAAAGGATATGTAGAGAGGTTAAGTGAAATCCCACAGTTAGTAGAAAAAGGAAACCCTACAGAGCTGTGAGAACCGTGGGTTTCTTTTCTTTGTACCACAGCCCCTGTGCAAAGTCTAAAAGGACTGGTAATTGTAAAGGGCTGTACGGAGTGGGAGAGTCTTATTTCATTTAAAAGCAGGAGAATAATGATGATATAACTGAGTTAGTTACATTGAGGGGAAGCAGGTGAGTCAGTGACCTGTTTTGGTTTGGGTGGAGGCTAGAGAATGGACAGGTTGGGTTTGGGGTACGGCCCTCCGGGTGGATACATCTAGCTGTATGCAGGAGAGGGTTTCTGGATAGAGAAGGACAGGGAAGATTTTCGTTCCTATTTGCCCATTGGTAATCTGTGCTTCTGCTCCTGCTGTCCCCGGAGCCTGGAATGCCCTGGTCCCCCCCCCACTCCATTCTGGTGCCTGATTCCTATTCATCTTTTGAAGATTTGCTGCTGGAGTCCCCACTCCTGACCCCCCTCCTGGCACTGTAGTGTTCTTCACGATACCATGATCTCACCTTTGTCATTGTACTTCCCATGTTGGTCCATCATCACATCCTCACACCAGACAGTGAGCTCCTTGGGCTTGGGGACTGCATTGCCTTATCTATGGTTTTCCAGAGTCAGTTATGACTGGCTGGTTGTTGAATGACTGGCTGACCATCGCAAGCACCCAGCAGGCTGGGGGAATGTGTGGTTTCTTCACGGGTGAGGGGTTTCCTGGGGGAGTGTGAAGCTTGAAACCTCTGATACATGAGGTCCTGTCAGTGTCCATTGTAAACATTGACAGGAAATACATCTGGGTTTATCTTTTTTTTTTTAAACTGTGCCAACCCAGTCTTTCTTTCTTTCTTTCTTTCTTTCTTTCTTTCTTTCTTTCTTTCTTTCTTTCTTTCTTTCTTTCTTTCTTTCTTTCTTTCTTTTTTCTTTCTTTCTGATTTATTCATGAGAGACACACAGAGAGAGGTAGAGACATAGGCAGAGAGAGAAACAGGCTCCTCGCAGGGAACCTGATGCGGGACTCAATCATGCCCTGACCTGAAGGCAGATGCTCAACCACTAAGCAGTTTGTTTTGGCATCCCCCCATCCGGTTTGTTTTAAAATATCCTTCCATTGATTTCACTTCCATTTAATTTTCTCAGGTGGAAAACATTTTTTTTTCTTAATAAAATTAAAAAAAATACAGAGCATCAGGGCCATCCTCGTGGATGTCCTCCTGGAGTTCACTCTTCCTTGGACAGGTCACCGATTCTCTTTGCTTCACCCCTCCCTCTGATACTCATGACTAATCCATAGCTCTGACCCCTGTCTCTTTCCCTTGGGACATTCGGTTTCCTGTCACCTGCCTGACCCGGTGGTGGCTCTCTCAGTCGGCATTCCAAAAGCAGAAGCTTTTGCTTTCAGAAAGTGCTCCTTCCTTTGCACTTCCTACATTTTCTATTTTGGTGACTGGCGGCTCTGATCACAGGAGTGCCACCCTCACTGAACAAGTCAATCACTTGCAAGTACAGTTCACTCGAGTTAACTAGAGCTCCAAGAGCAGTGCCCTCCTATCTCCCCTGCCCTGGCCTTCGTGTATATATTAATTCATGCATCAGCTGCCTAGTGAGTACAACCTACGTGTCCAGCAGTGTGCCAGCACGCACAATAACAGCATCGGACAACAGCAGACAGGACACCTGTTCTTAAAGAGCTTACTTTCTAGGGACAAGGGAGACGCACAGTAAGCAAGGTAATCAGTAGGTAGAGAATTTCCTATGTTAGAAGGTGGGTGCTATGGAGAAAGCGAATAGGGGAACAGGAATACTACAGGTGGAGTTCCAGGTTGTAGCGTTAAGTACGATGGTCAGGGTGTTAGCAGAAGAAGGTGGTGAGTGAGTTAGCTACGTAGGGAAGAATGGTCCAGGCGTAAGGAATAGCCAGAGCAAAGGCCCTGGGGCAGGAGGCTGGGTATGTGCTTGGCATGGTCAGGGAACAGCAAGGTGGCCAGGGTGGCTTGGATCGGAGGGAGCTGGGGTGGGGGGCAGTGGTAGGAGAAGAGTCAGGGAGGAAGAAGTCCCAACCATGCAGACCAGTAGGGGAGCTTTCCCATTGCCTCTGAGTGGAAATGGCCATTGCAAGGTTTCGAGCAGAGGAGTGACACGTTCTAAAATAATTGAAAGACTCTCTTTGGCTGCTCTCCTGAGAAGGGGCAGAGGTGGTGGGGGTGGTTGTGGTGGGGGGAGCCCCACTATTTCTTGCTGGAACCATTGCAGTAGCTTCGCATGGATCTCCCCGCTTTTCTGCACCTTCTTCAAACATCAAACTTCTTCATACTTCAGCATTCTTCTCTCTGTCTCGGGCCACATTTCCTGAGCATGGGCTGAATTATGCTACTGCCCAGCAGTCGCTGCTGGAGCAAAATTCACGCTCTGGGATGGCATTCGAGGCCCATGGTGATCTGGTCCCTACCTGTTGTTCCTGTTTCGTCTGCCCCTGATGTCTGCGCCGCTCTCTCCCTGGATGTTGGCTCCTGTGTCTTCTCACTTTCTGTCCAGCAAAATCCTCATTGGCTGAGTCTCACTTTCCCCTCTGGGCCCGTGAGTAGCTCTACATTGGAGCACACATCTCTGAGCCCCCCACACCCAGTGAGGGTGTTTGTGTCTGGGAGGCACACGCTGAATCTGGTTGTGTTGTGGTTCCTCAGTGTCCATCTAGGTTGCAAGCTCCTGGTGGTAAGCTCCCTGTATTCATCTTTGCACCTTTTTCTCCCTCCATGCTGCAGAAAGGGGCCTTGCTTGGCTTTTGAAACAGTTCTGGTCAGCCAGTGGTTTTGGTTCTGTTTTGCAGATTGAAGCTTTAGTGAAGGATATGCAGAACCCGGAGACGGGGGTCAGAATGCAGAACCAGAAGGTTCTGGTCACCAGTGTCCCTCACGCCATGACAGGTAATGTATCTTGGGACATAGTCTTGGCCTGGAACTGTCCACATGCAGAGGTTGTCAGTCTATAGCTGGAGGTCCAAGTTTAGCCTATGGCATGCATCTGTACATCAAGTGTTATTGGAACACATCCACATCCTTATTTTTAAAAAGATTTTATTTACTTTGAGAGAGAGAGAGAGAGAGAGAGAGCGCGCACAAGTGTGCGTGCATGTGCAGAGGGGAGTGGCAGAGGGAGAAGGAAAAGCAGACTACCTGCTGAGCAGGGATCCCAATGGGGGTCTCCATCCCAGGACCCTGGGATCATGACCTGAGCTGAAGGCAGATGCTTTACCCACTGAGCCACCCAGGTGCCCCCCACATCCCCACATCCCTATTTATATATTATCTTTGGCTGCTTTTGTACTACAATGACAGACTCAGGTAGTTGTGCAGAGACTGAATTGTGGCCCACAGAACTGGAAAAACTTACAGCCTTTTACAGGGTAAGTTTGCTGATTTCTGGACCACAGCCTCCTTCTGGGGAAGGGGTCAAAAGGAAAAGGAGAAAAGGAATCAGGAGGTCACTTTGTGAAGCCATCCCTCCCAGGAGGTCATTTAAAAAGCTTTTACAGTCACTTTCTGTTTGCCCTGTTTTAATTAAATCAGGTGGCGTTTAAAAAAAAAAAAAAAAGTACATCTGGCAGAAAAATATTGGTCTCTGCTCTACCCTTTTCTTATTCCTATTGACACCTTTAGCTACCCCATGTTGATGGCACCAGGGTCTCTTTTCTCTGGATGTGGGATAAAGGAACATCATTTGAGGATGTCCACAGAAGGGATCTGAATCGCAGAATAAGAATGAATTTTTATTAATATGTTGTATGTGTTTTATGATTCTGGTTTTTCAGTGGAGAGTATGTTTCCTAATGAGACAGTTGTCCTCAGAAACAGATTTTCAAAGCACCAGCCTGGGACTCGCCACTCTGCACCACTCCTTGTGACCCTGCACTCTCTCCCCTACCATGACCTATTTTTCACTCAGGGTGCCCTGGTCTTGGCAGAGGCAAGCTGGCTAACAGTGTCCCATTTCCTTCTGTCTGCTTGGAAGGAGCGCCCATGCCAGCAAAGTGTTGCTCAGGGTTCCTGGAGTGCAAGCAACAGAAAATCAACCCAGCTGGTTGGAACAAAAGAGCCATTGATGGAATGGGACAGAGTAGCTCACAGAAGGAAAAGGAACTCTGATGAGCCACACTTGGGAAAGGCTAGGAACCAGAGTAGCACATGGTATCCAAAGAGCAGGGATTGATGGGCAGACTTCTCAAGGTGGCTCTGCTTTCCTCCAGCATTTAAGATGTCCCTGGGGCAGTTCTTCCTAAAGGCATCCCTGCCCCTGCCTCCACTCCGCTCCTGGTTGTCATTCATTCTGGCCTGAATTCTCTGCTGGATTGGGAAGCCCTTCAAGGGGAACTATCTCGTCTTGCTCATCTGGGTAACTCCAGGGCTTAGCATAGCTCTTGGTCAGGGTGGAGGTTTAACAGAAATTTATTTAATGCAGGAGTCAGTGCTCCTCGAGCACTGTGCAATAAGTCCTGGACGTTGAGTCAGGTGCCCTGGGGTTGAACCCTACAGGTACCTTTTTAAAGCTGTGTAGCCTTTGTCTTAATCATCTCACTTTATTTATTATTTTTAAAATATTTTATTTCTTTATTTGAGAGAAAGCTCACGCACACTCCCACACACACAAGCAGGAGAGCAGCAGAGTGAGAGGGAAAAGCAGAATCCTCACTGAGCAGGGAGCCCAATGTGGGGCTCAAATGGTCCCAGGACCCTGGGCTCATGACCTGAGTTGAAGGCAGATGCTTCACAGACTGAGCCACGCAGGTGCCCCTTAATCTTCTCATTTTAAAAGCAGGAATAGCAATCCCTGTCTAAGAGAATGATTGCGGGAATTAAGTGAGGTAGTCCTGTGCACACCGTCGGCCAGCATGGATGCTTGATGTGTGGTGATAGCTAGCAGTTTCCCACACTGTGTCACTTAAGACCCACGATAAAGTTTGGGGTAGATGTGACCATCTGCATTTTGCAGCTGGGGCCATGGACGAGCAGAGGGGTTCAGCAACCTGTCCCTGTCACTAAACTTGCACATGGCTGAGCTTGGATCTGACCCCAGCAATGTGACTCAGGTGTCCATCCCCTTATCCTTGGTCAGCGCACATAAGCTACTTTCTTTCCTTGCACACGGGGCACCCTTGGCTCCTGGGTCTGGGCGAGGTGGCCCACCCTGCTGTGTTTCGTGTGGCTGAATTTCGGCTGCCACTGGAACAGGACTCAGGGAGAAGCCTTGGGTCCTGCGTCAGCATTAATGCACACAAATTGGGTAATCAGCATCTAACTCCTCGGATGGCAGGTGACCCAGACCTCTGGGGATGAAGGTGGCTGACGTGGGAGCCTGCTGCGCTCTTAGCATACACCATGTGGTGCAGATGCTGGTGGCCCTGTAATCTTATTTGGTCTATTTTAGGAAGCAGTCAAGTGGATGAGAAAACCCTTGGCTCCTTGGTGGAGAGCGCTAATCAGTCTGCTGTCTGCCTGAGTCTCTCTCTCTCTCAGTCTGCATACCTCTGAGTGGCATTCAAGGAGACCCGGGGTGGAAAGTCTAAAACATCCAGTCCTAGGAGTTTAAGGAGGATTTTAGATGGAGAATTTTGCTTTAGAAAAGCCAACAAGGGGTGAATAAAACAAAAAGCAGCAGAGGAGATCCCACTGAAAGGAATAATGGTGGTAGACAGACAATTTGTGCCTCATGGCACAGAGAGGAAAGTAAGAATCGCATGTTGTTCACCCTTAGCTGTGGGCAGGTAATTAAGCCTGGAGAGTGAGTGGGTCTTATAAGGGCCTTCTCTGGAGGGGCCCAGAAGACATGCCCCTTCATGACCACTGAGGAGAGAAGTATCATTTGGAATAGTCTAGCCACAAGGACAATGGCAATGGTGTCTCAGACCCGGATCCTCCTTCTCAGTATGTTCTGTGGGTCAGTCCCTGTGTAGGCAGGGACCCAATGTGACCTTGTAAAGCAGGCTGAAGTTGCTGGAAAGTATAGCCATTGGTATTTGCAAGATGGCATCTGAATTGGGGTAGTTGGTTCCAGGGCATCTTGTCTTTCTTTGGAGATGCTACTGGGCTCCTTCTACAAGGAGCCTGTTCTGCTTATGGGGCTGCAGGGCCCAGGGTGAGGAGGAAGCACATGGTTTCCTTGGGGTCCTATAACAGTTTTAGATTATTGGTGGAACTTGGCTTGCTTTGGCCCTTAGATAAAGCTGAATCCTTGGGGGGCAGGTGGGAGGGGTGCTTGTGTCCTGATCTCTCCTGATCTCATCCCTGTCTGCCTCTCCTGCTTCCCCCATGCCCCCACCAGTCCTCACTCTGCATTGTTCCCAGGCCAGCCTCTAAGACTTGCAGACTCCCAAGTGGAGTCCACATCCCATTGTCCAAAGTTGTAAGTCAACCCATAGTGTTACCAAATATGTCCCATCCTTCTGCTTTGACCAAAATACCTTCACAGTGACCTGACAGGTCAGGTCTGAATTTAGAATGTTCTGACTCCTCAGAGTTCTGCCTGGGAACTTGGGAGCGTAGGAGAACCATCCCCTCACTCTTAGCTCATTCCCACTTTTCCTCCCATCTCTTGCTCTGACTTACCCTTGTGTGACCAGACTCCATCTGGAGCCCCACAGACAGCATGCCTTGGGTCTGTTTTTTTTTCAGTGTTAAGACTTAGGCTATTTACTTTTTATCTGTTGAGTGACAGTCAATGCACCAATTGTAAGGTAAGAAAAGAAGTACTACAAGAGAGGTAAAGATTGAGGGTGTGTGTGGGAGGTTAAACTAGCAGACTGGCTGAAGTCAGATCTTGGATGACCCTGAATCATGGCTGCAGGGTTTGGAGTGAACATAGTAGGGAGCAGTGGAGAGGAGTCCCTGAAAGTTGTAAGCAGAAGAGGGATGAGATCGCAGCTGAGCCCCGCAGAGACTCAGGCAACAGCATGGAGGAGGGTGTAGAGGTCAGGGGATGTGCTCGAAAGCTCTGACGATGGCCAAATACTTCTGGTTTGCAGGAAGTGATGTTCTACAGTGGATCTCCCAGCGGCTTTGGATCTCCAATCTGGGTGAGAGCTCCTCAGGCACTCGGTCAACAAGGATGGCCATGTGTGCAGCGCCACCAATGAATCTCTGGAGGGTAGAGACGAAATGGAGGCTTAACCTTTGTCTCTGAGAAATGGACATTGGAGAGACGAGGCATTCATGTGCAAAACAACCAGATCAAAAGTGAAGGCATGATAATGGGGGTGGAGGGATTGTTGTTTAATACAACAATATTGAGAGCACGTAAATAATAGATAATTGGAGAAGAATCCGCCAAGACAGAATTCTTGGAGGGGGTGATGCACACATATAGCTGATTTCGAAAGAAGGTTATGCTTGGGAATTGCGGAGGGGAGCCCGACGGTCTGTCTTCCCAGAGGGGACACTAGCCAGAGCAGTGGTGTAGAGATGGAATGAATGAGACAGGGAGTGGGAACGAGGGGAAATTGGGAGACATGACTTCAGCTGGGTGTGCAGGGCAGGGGAGGAGTAGGACTATAGCTGGCATGTTTGCAAATTCCAAGTTGTTTTTTTTTTTTTTTTTAAGATTTATTTATATATTTGAGAGAGAGAAAGAGCGTGCGCTCACATGGGCACGGGTGGGGGAAGGGCAGACTGAGAGGGAGAGTCCTAAGCAGAGTCTGCACTGAGCCAGATGCGGGGCTCGATCCCAGGACCCCAAGATCCTGACCTGAGCCGAAGTTACAAGTCAGCTGCTTAATCAACTGGGCCCACCCAGGCGCCCCTGCAAATTCCAAGTTTTATCTGGGAGACAAGTCATAGGAAGCCATGGGGGATTTTTGAACATGGCAGTATGTATGATAATCATATGTAAGCGACGATGTCTGCAGCAATTTGAGGGGTGGATTGGAACAGAGAGACTCTAAGGAACAGACTTCCCACTAGAAAAAAGACTTGGTACAACAAGGCATAAAAAAATGAGACTTGTCAATGATAGAGGGAGTGAGACATGATGTAAGAAGGAGGGTTGGGGAGAAAGTCTTCTCAGCTTTGAAGGCTGAGATATGGGATGGGATGTGGGTTGGGTCCTTGGGCCGGAGGACTGGAGGTGGAATTCTTTCTCAGTGATCTATGAAAAGACACCTGCTTCATTGGGGCTTCTGAGAAAGAACCAGGAAGGTTTTCCTTTAACTGACACAAATCCAGAAATAAGACTGTGTTTTCAAGCACACTGGAGGTGGGTGGGAATTAAAGGGAGGTGTAGAGGAGTTGGGGGCAATAGGGGTGGGATCTGGGCCTGGGATGCAAGGAGAATTGAGCTTGGGATAGAAGCTGGCAATAAACATGGCTTCCTCTTTCCTTTTTTCTTTGAGTGAGGAACTTTCTGTTGATCAGAGACGTTCTTTCCCTGCGCCTCGGGACTTCTCTAGACCCAAAGGGCCCAAAGAAGCTTCTCCATATACCTACAGTGGACCACCTGTGACACTGGCTCCCCTAGACTTATGAGTTGTCATTCTGGGGATTGGGCTGAGGAATCTTCTTCTTACCATCCCTCCCCAGCTGATATTTGCCTATGGCCAAGTTCAGGAACCACTGTCCTCACTCCTTGGATGAAGTGCCATTAGGATGGAAGCACCTCTCCTGGAGTTTGGAGAACTGTGTGGGGGTTGGGCAGTGAGCTTCCACCTTCTGTATCTGCTCTTAACTTCCATGTGTCTTCTCAGAGGCACAGAACTTGGGGAACTTTATTGTCAAGTATGGCTACATTTATCCCCTGCAAGATCCCAGAAATCTCGTTCTCAAGCCTGACAACAGCCTCTACCGATTTCAGGTGGGTTTTGGTCTTGACCTTGGTGTTATATGGGAATAACCTTACCTGAGAAGGTAATTGTGTGGTTTCATATCATCACAGATCAGAACTTTAGAAAGAGTGGGAGGGGGCTAAGGTAGTTTCATCTCAAGCCACAGGACTGGGGGCTCAGGGGACAGTCACAGCCTAGTGTTTAAGCATGGTTTCCTGGTTTCTTTTGTAGACACCATATTTCTGGCCCACCCAGCAGTGGCCTGCTGAAGATACAGACTATGGTAAAACTCTACCTCCCCATGCCTTTGGTAGTGCTTAATACGCTACTTATTTACTCACTGCATTTTGGTGACATTTGTCTTGCTGTCATCATGACCTTTATGTCAGTTCACATCTGTATTGGGAGTGTTCCCAGGGAAGGGAGCAGGGGTCTGCTGAGACTTCTCCCCACCAAGCCAACCACAGCAGCCTCATGCAGATGCAGTTTTAAAATATGATGATGATGGAAAATGTCGTTGCTTTCTTTTTCAGCCATCTATCTGGCCAAGCGAAATATAAAAAAGAAAGGGATTTTAGAAGAATATGAAAAGGTACAGAGATGCTTTCAAGTATAAGCTATTATAGTTGGAATAAAGCCTTGAGTTGTTTTTTCCTCTTCCCCCTTTGTGATATCACATATACCCTCATTGTCCATCCATCCATCCATCCATCCATCCATCCATCCATCCACCCTTGATCCATCTGTCCACTCACTGTCTATCCATCCATCATCCATACATTATCTATCCATCCACCATCCACCCATACACCATCCACTATCCATCCACCATCCATCCACCAACTCTCCATCTATCCACCATCCATCCACCATCAGTCCATCCATCTATCCTCCATTCATCCATCCAGTATCCATCAACCCACCATCCATCCATCCATTTGTTTGGAAGCAGCTTGCTGAAGTAAATTCTTCCCCATGTCAAGCTTCAGTTTCTCCTGCTATAACAGAAACCCTTGTCTCAGTGTCTACTGGACACACAATAGCTACTACCTTCCTTTTGCTGTCCTAAAACAATGAGACAATTAATATGCATGATAATGGATAGTATGTGATGAACAGATTTGAACTTGAGTGTGTGATGAGAAAACAATAGTGTAGCTTTTGTTTTAGGCCAGACGAGTTAGATTTCTCAAAGAACACGCCCTTGCCCTCAAAAGGCTAGATTTCTGGGCAGACAGCAACAATATTGCTGTGTTTTTATTCTTTACAAACATGCTTTTAGAAATGCCAGCATCATGCCAATCTTAGGACTTGTCTGTGCATTTGTGATGCTCTGTCATTGAATATTGAGTTTCTGCATTTTCTCCCACTGTATTCTCCCTTTCCTAATAAGATTTGGGATATATTTATTTAAAAAACTTCAAGCCAGGGTTTGGCTTCTGTTGGCAAGGCTTTCTGAGAATTTGGTGCTACCCTTTGAATGAATGCCTTTGCAAAGCCAGGATGGGAGATCATTTGGCTGGGGTGAGGCTGTAGCAGGGCCAGGGGCATGCCATCATTGACTTAAAGCTTTCTACCCTCTGCACACAGCATATGTCATGGGGCTCAGTGTTCTTTTTGTTTCCCATTTCTAGGAAAATTACAATTTCTTGAACAAAAAAATTAACTACAAATGGGATTTTGTCATTATGCAGGCCAAAGAGCAATACAGGTAAGTGAAAGGTCACGTTTGTCCACTAGTCATCCTTCCTTCCTCCCTTCCTTCTTTGTTTCCTTTTGTTAAAATAAATCTTTACTGGGAACTTCTGTGTCAGACTTTAGGCTAGGCATGGGGAACATGGAGGCACAATCTGGGGTCAGGTGGATGAGCAAACAGGCTGCAATGCTACACTAAGATGGGGGCCTCACACTGGGGTTTCCAGAAGGAGCGGGGGAAACCACATCAAAGCAGATGGAAGTCTTCAGAATCTGGAGTCAGGGGAATGGCCACTTGAGGCAGCTCTGCATAGCTGGAGCAGAGAGCCTAGAGCCTGGAACTGACGGATGTGAGACCTGAGATGTCAGCAGGAGCAGCTCGTGGGAGGGTTTTGTGCTAAGGGCCACGGGAAGCCATAAAGAGATTTTAAGTGGATTCGCACGGTAGAACCACCCACTGCTGCTCTCATTTGCCTGCTGTCCACTTCAGAACTGGAGCCGGAAGTCCTTATGAGGGCTTTGCCTTGTCTAGGAGAGCCAGACGTAAATGTTGAAGACAGTGAATCAGGCAGGATGAGATCAGAGGTCAGGCTGTTACAACAAATAGCCCCCAGGTCCCAGGAGCACAAAACCATAGTGCTTGTGTTACATGCCCACTGTGGGTTAGCTGGGGCCCTGACATGCTTTGTGCCCCCTCCAGGACCCATGCTGAAGGAGCAGCACCATCCAGGCTTTGCCTGTTGCTGGAGCAGAGGAGACAGAGCCTGTGTGGGTCACAAGTGATGCATGTCACTTCTGCTCATAATTCCTTAACCAAAGCAGCTCCTATCATTGTGCCCAACCTCAAAGGAGTTTGGATGGGGAGGTACAGTCCTATCGTGTGCCTGTAATACAGAGGAGTCAGGAATATCTGGGGACCAATGCCAGATATTACCAAACTGGATAAGTCAAGCTGGCCTGGCCTCACTCACTCTGGCAAGTCCATTTTCTGGAAAGGTCTACCTTTGCTGGTGCATAGTTGAGCTGGACAGTGGGCTCTCATCAGGCAGCCTTAGTATTGGAGTAGTTGGAGATTAGTTAGGTCTCTCTAGAGAAACAATAGGATATATATGTATGTATGTATATCAAGAGTTGTACGCTAAGGCATTGGCTCACACAATTACAGGGGCTGAGAAGTCGCAAGACCTATGGTTGGCAGGCTGGGGACCCAAAGAGCTGGTGGCGTAGGTTTGTCTGAAGGCTGGCAGCCTGGAGGTCCAGGAGCTGATGTTTTAGTTGAGTCCCAAGGCAGGAACAGACTGCTGTGTCAGCCCAAGGGCATCAGGTGGGAAGAATTCCCTGTCATTTGAGGGAGGATCAACCTCCCCCTTTCATTCCATTCAGGCCTTCAACTTAACATATCCTCACTTGAAAACACCCTCAGGGACACATCCAGAATAATATTTGACCAAATACCTGGGTGTCCCGTGACCTAGTAGTTGACACATAAAATTAGCCATCACAAAAGGTGAGCGCTATTATGCAGGTGTGCCAGTTTGGGAAACACACAAATTCCAATGGCAGATGGCTTTATTGCCTGGAAGGGAAAATATCTGTTTTGAGGCTTTAGATTCAGGTAGAGGAGCATTACTGAGAGACCTGGTGTGGGCCTTTCACCACTGACATGTTTCTGCCTGGGTATGTCTGAGACAGAGCGCTGCAGGGAGTGCTCTAACTTCCCATCACTTGTATTTGTTCCTAAGGCTTCTTTTGGTGAAGTCTGTGTACTGTCTCCTTTGCTGTTGATGAGAGGGAAGTGCTCACAGTAATTCTGGTCATCCTTCACATCCACAAATAGCGAAACTGAGGCTTAGAAAGTTTAAACAGTCCTCGGCAAAGTCACTCTGTGAGGTAATGGTCAAACCTGGGCTAGTATTACTTTGAGTTTCTGCTGGATTCCACACTGGGCTGCAACCCCCTTATTCTTCCCCAGCTCTCTGCTCTAAGTAGGATAGCCCAGGGATCCTGAGTCCTGTAGACCTTGACATATGCCTTTCAGGATACTCTAGCTCTCTGGCAGCTCGGGACTATTCTCAATGGCTCCCACAGGCCCCACCAGTTGGGCCTTGGCCTCAGCCTAGATAAAGCTGTCTTTTCCATGTCACAGGACGTCCCCTCCTCCATCACTTCTAGATGCCTTGGGATGAGCAATTCATAAAAGGCTCTGTCCTTCTGAGATACTGGCTTTCCCCACTAATTCCATTGCTTGACTCAGAGGCTGCCTCCGATTCCAGATTTCGTGTCTCCAGTGGCTAATTTTGTGTGTCAACTTGTCTAGGCCATGGTACCTAGATAGCTGGGCCACCACCAGTCTAAGATGACACTGTGAAAGTATTTTTTTTTTTTTTGAGATTTTAAAAATTCGTGAGCAATCTTTATACCACTGTAGGGCTCAAATGCACAATGCCGAGATCAGGAGTCTCATACTCCACCTACTGAGCCACACAGGTGTCCTGTCAAGGTATTTTTTAGGTGAGATTAACATTTACATCAGTAGACTTTGAGTAAAGGAGATTACCTCCGTAGTGTGTGTGTGTAGGCCTTATATAATCAGTTGAAGGCCTTAAGAAAAAAAGACAGGTTTTCTGAGGAAGGAGGCGTTCTGCTTCCAGATTGCCTTTGGACTCAAGTTGCAACATCAACCCTTCCCTGCATCCTGCCTGCTGGTGTGTCGTTCGTAATTTAGACTTGCCAGCCTCCTCAATAGTGTGCTATTCCTTAAAATAAATTATCTACCTATCTGTCTATCTATCTACTCTCCTACTCTTTCTGTTTTTCTGCAGAAGCCTGATCAATACAAACACAGGGTCTCAATAAAATTAGGTTGGCCATGTAGGTTCACTCCTGAGGTAGCCATTTTGTTATACTGAGCCTTTCCACATAGACCTCTTTTCTGAATCCCGGATTCAGTATCTAGCTACTCACTCAACATCTCATGTTGAAGTCACGGCTCAAACTTAACTTGTTCATATTTGAATATTTCTCTCCCTCATACCCCAAACCTCTTCCTCTGGTGTTACCCACATCAGTGGAAGGAGCCCCATTTACCTCCCGTCCCCAAGGCCCCATAACCAGTGTCTAGTCATCCAGTCCTATTGCCGACTCCTGGCAAAACTTCTGCCCACCTGCTCCCACCTCCCTGCCCTGGTTGAAACAACTTCACCATGAAACAACCAGGCCATGGCCGTGTCTTCCCAACTGGTCTCTCTGCTCCAATTTGCATTTTTGAAACACAAATAGGGTCCTCTTATCCTTCAGAGAGAGATCTCTCAGTTCAAATGTCTACTCAAAAGAGACTTTTCTAATTAGTTGTTAGGGAACACACATCGTCCTAAGACTCAGTGGCTCAAAACAGCAACAATTTCTTTATTATCTAAACAGGTTTCTGTCGATCTGGAATTTGGGAAGAGCTTGGCTGGGCAGGCCTGGGTCTGAGTCTTGTAAGTGGCTGCAGTCCAAGGCTGGAGCTGGAGGCCTGCAGCCACTGGCTGGGCATTTCTTGCCCTCATCTTGGGGCCTCTGGACCTCTCCAGGTGGCTTGGGCTTCCTCCCAGCATGGTGGCACCAGGGAAGTCATGTTGCTTACAGGTGGTTGGAAGCCTCAAGGGCAAGTATTCCAGTGGGAGGATGGCAGCTATCCCGCCCTTTAAGGCCCAGCCCCCCAAATCATAGAGCGCCATTTCTGACATTACTGTGTTGGTTGAACCAGCCACAAAAAACCCACCTGGTTTCCCGGAGGGGAGGACATGAACCCTCCTCTCAAAGGAAGGAACATCAAAGAATTGTAGACATATATATTTTTTAATATTTTATTTATTCATGAAAGACACAGAGAGGCAGAGACATAGGCAGAGGGAAAAGCAGGCTCCCTGCAGGGAGCCTGATGCAGGACCCAACCCTAGGACTCTGGGATCATGCCCTGAGCCAAAGGCAGATGCTCAACCACTGAGCCACCCAGGCACCCTCATCTGATTACCACTCAAAGGCCCCATCTCCAGACACCATCGCATTGGAGGTTAGGGCTTCAATATATGTTCTGAGGGGCACACAAAAATTTAGTCTATAACAGTCTATTTGGTGCACCAATGTACTCTCAGCACTTTTTTAAAAAAGATTTTATTTTATTATTTATTTGACGGCGGGGGCGGGGTCGTGGGGGAAGAGAGAGAGAGCCCAAGCAGAGGGAACAACAGAAGGAGAGGGAGAGGGAGAAGCAGACTCCCCACTGAGCAGGAAGTCTGATGCGGGGCTCAATCCCAGGACCCTGAAATCATGACCTGAGCCAAAGTCAGCCACTTAACCTACTGAGCCACCCAGGCACCCCATACTCTCAGTACTTTGAACATAGGGGGAGATCAGTGAATACATGAACAAATGATTTATTGATTGATTGATTAAGCAATACTGTTGCTAAAAGAAAAAAAAAGATCATAATATGACAACCTAAGATTCTTTCTTGTTTACTGGTTCTTTCGGATTCCATTCATCACGACTCTCCTCCAAGTACATCTGTCCCAGCAGAGCCAAAGAGCAAAGCCAGAAAGGACCATTATTGTCAATTAGCCACTGACTATTTACAAGGCTCTCCAGCATGATGGAAACGCTGCAGTGCCTTAGGCCATCTGTGGCCCATCCTCCTGAGGACGTGGGGTAGTTAACCTGGTGGAAAATCCAGTTAGGTTGGCAAGGGGAAGTTGAAGTGACAGTGTTTATATTTAATTTCCAGAGGAGGTTGGCAAAACACCCCAGTGGAATGGCACTCTCCACCCATCTGGCTCTCTAGATGTGCTGACGTTATTCACAATACATTAGCTGGCAAATAAATCTGCCGTCTTGTGGAGGGCATGTGCGTCATCCCACGTTGCCTGGGAAAGCAAGCCTCACCGTGTGAGTGCAGGTCGCTGTGGAAATGGTGCTGAATGGGACCTGTGGCCCGATAATTACCGTTGCCCGGCTTCCGTGGGAGGAAAGCATGGCATTGTTTCCTCTCCATAATGAGGAGAGGGGGAGATGGAGATAAGGGAAAATAAATAGCCTTTTACAATAATAAGTTGGGTTTGGAAAAACCCTGACTTGTCATGAACTCTTTGAAAGGACAGAGTGGACCCAACAGGGAGGGAGACACACAGATCCCTGAGGCCCAGCATTTTCCCCATCAGCAAGCTCTGGCAATGCCTGCTGCCTGCTTGTCCAGACGTTGACTGTGTTGTCTATCAAGGCAGGGAGAAATTAAGCTGGGTAGTCAGGTGTCAGCCCAGAATGTCATCCACACTCGCCCTGGTGGTGAAGGTGGTGGCGGTCTGACTCTGGGGCCAGTCACCGCGTAGCGTGGTAGCTCTCAGGCAGAGCTGGACTCTGGGACCAGATGCCTGTTCGGATTCCACCCTGCCCCTTGCTGACAGTGTGACCCTCTGCAGGGCATTCAGTGTCCCTTTGCTTCAGTCCTTGGAGCTGCGAAGTCAGGGGGGCAAGGTCACTGGGGGCATTGAGTTAATACTCGTGTGATATTAGTGTTGACGATGATGATGATGATGATGATGATGATGATGGCAAACGCAGATTATTTGGAGAGGTGGGGAGAGTGGACTGGGTCATCAGAAGTGGGGTACCTCACTGAGCAAAAGGTGCAAAGTCTTACTGGCCTGTATGTGGCTTTTGGCTTCTCAGGACTGGAAAGGAAAGAAATAAAGCAGACAGGTATGCGCTGGATTGCCAGGAGAAGGCATATTGGCTGGTCCACCGATGCCCTGTGAGTATTATTATCCTTCCTGGTTTCACCCATTTTATGCCTCCCCATCTCCATCCTGTACTCTCATTATCCCTTTTCTGGCTCATTTCCTGCTGTGGCTGGAACTGAAGGAACAGGAGTGGTTGCTCAGCATTGGGTAAGCGTCTAAGTGCCTCTTGGTGGAAGAGGAAAGACTGCCTGATGGAATGAGCTTGTGGCTCATCTGGTGGTGGTGGGTCTAAACAAAGTTACCTATGGGAGGAACCCAAATGAGCTTGCCTTTTATGAGGGGTAGATTATGATTTTGACTTTTTTTTTTTTTTTGCCATGATACCTTGGAAAAGGGACACAAGAAGAAAAAACTAGTACCCAGGTTCTACAGAAAATGCTGTAGAGAACTGGAAGTCTGCATAGCCCAGGCTATGCCTTGCATCTCTTGTTCCCTCTTCCTTTTCCAGATCCATCCCCAGCAGTTGAGATGGGAGGAAGTGTGTGCTGTGCCTCACTGCTCAGAGCACAATGCATCTATAGCTCAGGGACTCTAGGGACCCAGAGAGACAAGCTGGGCATAAGTGATGTAGCTTGCTACGGCTCATTACCGGGAATGGTCACCTGCTGGGGTTACCTCTGCTGTCTCACTTTCCTCCTGTGGCAGATCCAGGTGCTGCCTTTGGGTCACTGGAGGTGGGAGATGTGAAAGGGAATCTGGAAAGTGAAGAGGTCAAAGCAGATGTGCTTCCTCTTCCTCCTTTAGCCTTCCCGCCTGCCTGCTTACCGAATTCTCAGGCCAGAAAGTGAACTGGGTCAGCCATGGTGCCAAAGCTTCTGGAATTTAGAACTTTGACCTCATCACATTTTGGCCATTTTGCTTATTTCCTTTCTACATTCAAAACAGATACACATACACTGTTCCATCTGTGGGGGCATTGGTTTGCACAGCTCGTTGCTGAGGTTAAGGTCCTGGAGTTGGTTGATCCCCAAGAAGCTTGTTTGGTTTTGCTTTGTGTCAGGATTCGTCCTCTAGACAAATCGGTTAGCTGATGCCCGATAGAGGTCACCAGGGCTCGGTGAAGGAGTCCACAGCTGGGATGACAGGGTACTGGAGGAACAACTTATATATACGCCCCTCCCTGTTGTAGCTCAGGAGTGAGATCTTTGTATGAGAAGGGTGCTGTCATTGCTCAGCCTTCTTTCTGTCACCTGTTCCTGAAAGGGGAGCCTGGGTGAGATAGGGGCACATGGCAGGGAAGCCTCTCATTTGGCAAGATGCCCTGGTGCCTGTGGCACTCGTGATGGAGGGGATCCTGCTCCTTGCAGGGTGGAGAACAGATCCCCTATTATGTGCAGAGACTCCATGGGGTGGAAGGGCCAGTGTGACTGTGTCCCTTGCAAAGTGACATAGACCGACTGTGCACAGGACCTGCCTCGGATCTCTCTCCTCCCCTCTGTCCCTGTAGCCAGCCAGGAGGCCTGTAGGGAACAAAGTGAAAAGCAGATGATCTGAGTTCTCCCAATTTCTCCTGGGGCAAGCTCTCAGTGCCCACACCAGGCAAATGGCGCAGAGTGGCCCCTCACAGTATGATGCAGAAGTCCCTAAACTTGACAATGTGACTCTATGGTTACTGCTTCCACTATCACCTGCCTTGTTTCCACCCCCCACCCCCACCACACTGCTCCCACTTTCTCCCACCTCCATCGCCATCACTGTCACTGGTCCATGATTATGATCATCATCACCATCATCACCACAGCAGACCTGAACTGAGCACATAACTATGTGCTGGGCACTGTGCTAGGCTTCACCTGCATTCGTCCTCTTGTTTCATCTTTGCAGCCCCTCATGAAAGGTGATATTAGTCCCATTCTGCTGATAGGGAAGCTGAGGCTCAGGCATATTGCCAGAGTTGCACAGCTACTGAGTGTCCAAGGATCTGAGCCCGCAGACTGCGGAGCACCGTCTCCTGGTCCCTGTGCCCTTTTGCCTCCCACCACAACGTTACATGATGTCTTAGCTCATTGAAGGCCTTTTTGGAACCTCCCCAGTCATTAGAGCATCGTGTGAGTCACTGCTGCTCTAACAAACATGATGCCAGGGTGCAAAGGTGCCCAGTCCGTGCTTGAGAGCACTGGGGAGCCAAGTTCACAGGGAGGTTCTGAAGTACCTGGAGCTGTCGTAAAACCCTGTGGACACAAAACTATTTTCACGTCCAGTCCTTGCCAGGGCTGCACCCCTAAATCAAACTGGACCATCAGCCAGAGATGAGGCTGGGGTGCATCTGGGTCCTGCTTTCCCTGACTTTCTCAGAACACTGTCAGCCTCTTGGTGGAGCGTTCTGCTTGAAGAGCGTCCTGTCTGAAGTCTGTCTCAGCCTAGAAATTGAGCAGTCTCACTGACAAACCCACGAAGCCCAGGAGTTTAGGGGCTGTCAGACTGTCTCCAGGAGACCAAACAAACTGTCAGTTCAGTGGGAAAAAAGCCAGCCAGGCAAACAAAGCTTTTGACTCCGTGGAGTGTAAAGCCGCCAGTATGTGGACCATCTATAACCAACTGTCATAGAATGGGACATGGATTGCTGTGTCTCAGCAGTCCCCCTCTTCACTTGTCTGTTCATTGATCTGTGAAACCTTCATGGGCCCCAACTTGGTGCCAGCTCAGTTTGGTGCTGGGCATAAAACAACAGCTAAATGTCATCGAGCACCTGATACATGCCCGCATTAAGCTCTTGGTGTGGATGATCCCATTTACCTGATGATGCTGCTGTCAAGTAGGGAGTATCCCCATCCCTGCCACTCAGATGGGGGGTGATCCAGGCTCAGAGAGAGTCAGTAGGTTGCACAGCGCTGGGATGTGAATCCACATCTGTCTGATGTGCTGCCGCTGTAGGATGTGAGGTCCACCCCTCCCAGCTTGGGGGGCACAAGATCTAAATTGCCATAGCAGGTGAGCAGCATCTCCTGGAGGTAAGGCCTAAGTGCTGAGGGGGCTCAGCGAGGGGTGCTTGACTCAGGAAGTGCTGGTGGCGGGGTGGTGGTGGTGGTGGTGTGGTGCCGGATGCTGTATCAGAGAGCTCATCATGGGCAGAGACCAAGACCCGATGTGGGTGGTGGTGGCTGAGGATTGTGACCCAACCCCTGCCCTGAGCCCAAATGCTGCCTGTGACTCAGCATCCATATGCTGGGGGCAGGTTAGAAGGGGAGAACAGTGAAGGAAAACGATGTTCCTCTCCCATGTTTTACCCAAAAGAAACAGAGTGCAGATGTAGGCAGGATGCAAACAACAGTTAATTGCGTAAATCAACAGAGGGTGAATGGTTCCTTTAGAGAAGTCATTTTGGGGCCTTCTGTGCATCTTTGCTGCACCATCTGGGACTTCTGGGTCTCCCAAGGATAGGGTCCACTGACGTGCGGACCATGGGTATATGGAGGATGTGGTCCAGGGACAGAGGCAGTGTGTGCTCCAAATGACACGGTCACTTGTCCGAATATCAAGCTAACTGGCCATCACATCAACCACAAACCCCGACACTCACCAGAGCAGAAGGTGTCTGCCTTCCATTTCTTGTCGAGGTTGGGCTGAATGTCCAAAAAAGAGAAACAACAAAATAAATTTGAATAGATAAAAAGACAGATAGAAGCATTTAAATCTTTACATATGAGCTTATATCCACATAAAGGAACATAATGAAGCTATTAAAATTGTATTTTTTAAAATATTTTGTTTTATTTATTCATGAGAAACAGAGAGAGAGAGAGAGAGAGAGAGAGAGGCAGAGGGAGAAGCAGGTTCCATGCAGGGAGCCCGATGTGGGACTTGATCCTGGGTCTCCAGAGTCATGCCCTGGGCTGAAGGTGGCGCTAAACCGCTCAGCCACCCGGGCTGCCCTAAAATTGTATTTTTAGAAGGCCAATTATTGATGTAGGAAAATGGTCTGACATTTAATGTTATATCATAAAGGCAGACGGAAAACCCACATACTCTGATTCAAATGAAAAAAAATCCGAAAAAAAAAAAAAAAAAAAAAGAAAAAAATCCGACATCTATTTTGTGGGTGCCCACGCTGTGCCAGGTGCTCACTCAGCAGTGGGGATACCTGGACACTGAACCACGACAGACGATGAGCCTGTGCCCTCAAGGAGCTTACAGTCTGACGGAGAGCTGGGGACAGAAGCGATTGCACACACGAGTGCATACTATACAGAAGGGCAGGACGCTGGAAGGGGGCAGGGGTCCCGTGTCAGCGCGGGGTCTGGGAGCACCTCTCTAGGGAACTCATGTTCCAGCCAACATCTCCCAGTGCAGCCCCGTCTCTGTCTCTTTCCCCTCCTTCATCTTGTTCATGTAGCTATTTGGTATTTTATCTCTTGCTTTCTGTCCCAGGCACCAGAAGGGGCTGAACTAATATGTTAGGGAAAAGAGTGATGATGGAGAACAGAAGAGGAGAAGGGACAGGAGGGACATGGTGGAGTGTCCCCAAGCAGTGTCCCTCAGCACCAAGCCTGGTGTTGCCCTGGGGATGTCGCCTCCTCATGGAGCAGTTGTTGGGCGTACAGGTTCTTTCCTCACCTGAATTATGATGCATTTAGGAAGTTGCCTCTTTGACTTATGCCCAAGGGACGTTCTCAGGGCATCACAGCCTGGCACTCACAGGGAGAGGGGTGGCTGTCTTTGTGGGCTTTCTGCGTGTGGCACTGGGGCTGGATGGGTCTGCTGGCGGCCCACAGCAGGGATTGCTCTGGTCTCCTGCACACCGCAGGCAGCTCTGGCGAGTACCCTCCTGTGTGCCAGAAACTGCAGCGCCAGTGGCTCTGCAAGTGGCAGGGGAACAAAAACTTGATTCTACTTGATGAATAAATGAATGAATCAGTGGAGCCTGGGAGTCTTCCAAACCAGCAAAGGTGGAAAGGCAACCCCCCTGGGGAGTTTTGAGGGCAGGGCACCGGGATGGGGCCACAGCTCAGTTGGGAGCAACTGAGATGCTCGAAGGAGGCAGGAGATGGGGAGACGGGCTGCCAGGAGGGCACGTGTGGCCGTCTGCACAGTGCAGGGCAGCCAGGAGGGGCTGGCACTGGACAGGCTGGCAGGATCCTAAAGCCCACGGGGCGGCCACAGCTCTGAGAGTCAAGGCCGTCTGGTCTGCGCGGCGGAGGGCAGCCCTGTGCTGATTACGGTTGTGCAGGTGCACCAGGGAGCACTGGGGCAGCCGAATTTATATCAGAACATGGGGCAAGTTTGAAGGAAAGATTTGGAGAACTAACACAAGACTTGAGCAGACAAGTGCACTGAAGCTGCTGAGGTTGTAGGGGTGCCAGGAGCATGGTGGGCATGTGTGTGTGTGTGTGCGCGTGCGCGTGTGTAAGTGTGTCTTTGGGGGTAGTTCTTTGTACCAGATGGAGAAGACAGTTCCTAGAACTCACTTTAGGGATGTGCACGGATTCTCATGTCCCCCTGCCCCCACCTCCATGCTGGGTTAGATCCTGTTGAAGGCTGGCTTGGACTTCCACATTGTCCCTCATAGCACTTGTCACAGCTGTAATTTATCATTTGTGGGATAAGTTGCCGAGTGGCTGCCTTGCCCACACGACTGGAAGTGCCTCGAGATGCCAGCTGGGGATGCCTTGAAGTGTCACATTCCCCACAAGCTCCCCAGGCTGAGCACAATGTCAGCCATGGGAGTGCCTGATAACATATTTGGTGATGGAGGTCCACATGTGACGACTGAGGTGAGGACAGCCACTCCCTTCCCCTGTCTTTCCCCACCGATTTTTCTACTGCTTTCTTTTGTCTCTTCCTTGCCTTGGCTGTGTGCCCAATATCTGCCCCCTGTGGTAGCCTGCTGAGCTAAGTAGGCGGATTGAGCAAGTAAAATAGAGGATGCCCAGTTAGGTTTGAATTTCAGACAAGCAGCAAATGATTAATGTCGCAATATTTTTATGCTTATTGTATATTTATATTAAAAACATATGGAATGTATTTTTATGTATCAAAATTGTCATTTGTCTGAACTTCAAACTTCTCTGGGCATCCTATATTTTATTTGGCAACCGTACCTCTGAGCTAAACACGTGATTGATGTTATTGAGGTTGAATCTGTTGGGGGGAAAGCTCAGTGGCCTCCTGCCTCTGCGTCAGGGTCATAGGCCGGGTTGATCATATGTGTTGGGAACTTGATGGTTGCCTACATCAAACTAACAGAGAAGGAAGTGAAAGACTCAGCTTGCTAGTCAAGGAATTGGGGAGACCAAGCAAGGTTGGCTGGAAAGTTGGTTGTCTGACAGAGAAGGGGACTGGTAAAGCCTGAGGGGCCCCACTTTGGCCCCGGCCTTTACATACACGATCCTAAAATGAACATAAGCCATTGCTCAGTAATTGCTTAGAGCTTTGCACATCAACTTGTTAAATCCTCAACAAGAACTTGACATGTAGGAGAGATCACCTCCATTTCTCAGGAGGGGTAGCGAATGTAGTGAGAGGTGGTTTCCAAAATCTTCATCACAGCTAGGAAGTGGCAGTTCCAGCATTGGAAACCAAAGGTGCTGACTGAAGCCTGGATTCTCCAAAGCACCGCACTGTAGGGTGGGGAAGGAGCACTTCCAGAGGAGTTGGGAGTCCTTTGTACTAATCCCAGTGAAGTCTTACTGAGTTTGAGTTTTATCCATCCATCCATCCATCCATCCATCCATCCATCCATCCATCTATCCATCCATCCATCCATTCACCCACCCATCCTTTCCATCCATCCATTCATCCATTTATCCATCCATACATCCATCCATTCATCCATTTATCCATCCATACATCCATCCATTCATCCATCCATCCATCCATCCATCCATCCATCCATCCATCCATTCACTCACTCCTACACACACCTATCCATCCCACTGTATTGGGTTTTAGGGATGCCACGGTGGTGGAACAGCCCCATGAAGCTTACTAGCTCATCCAGAGGGTCTTTGAATAACTGTAGTTCCCCATGGGCTAAGCCACAAGCCCTTCTTAGCTCAGGCTTATAATTGGTAGTTTGACCAAGGCCTAGAGTTAATCAGAAACTGGAGAGTCTTCCAGTGGTGGTTCTTACATTGTTTTTCTTCCTTTTAGCCGGGAATGAACAACGTACTAGACTATGGCCTGGACCGAGTGACCAATCCGAATGAAGTTCAGGTAAACCAGGTAGGTCTCTGCTGCAAACTTTGGGCAGGGCCTATGTCACGTTCCTAGGCTGGGAAGGTGTCCACACGATTATTGTCTATTTGTGCCTGTTGGGGCAATGATGTCTCCCCTTTGGGACTGCCAGAAAGATATCTTGTGACACCAAAGTCAGGAAGGGGAAAGGCCATGATAAAAGTCTTGCATGATGAGAGATGAGAGAATGTAGAGTGCAGGTCAGAGCAAATGGGACCTAGGTGGTTGATATTCAGACTTTTTTGAGGCAGTTCCCCCTTTGATGAAATCTGATGTCTGATGAAAGTTATGAACCTGTCTGATGAAAGTTATGAACCCATTCCTCCCAGAGATGCCCAGACAGACGTTTTGCACACAATCTCAGCCAGTTCCCTGACATTCTGGAGACTGTAGGCCCCAGGCTCAAAATCTTATACCGACTTTGGGTTTAAACCTTAATCTACATAACTAGAATGTCACACTTCCTTTTGCATCTCAGTAGGGTGAGGCCTTTGCAAAGATTCTCTTATGCTTTTAGTTTTAAAGGATCCTGTCCCCAAAGAGGCCACTATTTATGATGGATGGCCATTTTCCTATGATAATTTTTTATTTAAAGGAATGCAGTGCATAAGCTGTTGAAACAGTGGGCATCCAGGGTAGGGCTTCTCAATCATGGCACTATTATTTTTGGCTAGATAATTCCTTGGGGAGGGGGTTTCCCTCATGTTGGATGTTTAGCAGCATCGCTGGACTCTACCCACTGGATGCCAGTAACTCTATGCCTTTCCCCACTGGCCTCCTAGTCCTGACAGTCACAAATGTCCCAGACATTGTCCAGTGTGCCCCGAGGACCAAGATTGCCCTGATTGAGAACCATGGAGCCTAAAACTCACTTAAACTAGTCTTAGAAGTTTCATTGTGTTCTGTCTAATATTGTCCATGGGCAGCAAGGGGTCAGGGACATTTTAACCTTGTGTCATCTGTAGCCTAAAGGCTTGAGTGGAAGGTGGGAAGAATATGCCAGAGAGGAGGAAGAAGGAAGTCCACTGGGACCTGGAACTCCAGATGGCTGTGGGGAACCCAACCAGTGCATGAGGCAGAGACATGCTTGGGGTTAGGGATGGAGTCCATGTGGAGAGGAGACATCAAGGCCCTATAGGGCATCCCCTGGGCATTGCTAGGTCTCTTGTCCACAACTCAAAGTGACCCTTCCTTCGATACACATATGGCCCTGTCAGCCTGTCAGTCTTTTCCATGTTCCTGTCGTCAAATGACAGATAATTGCTGAGGCCTTGTAGGCTTGGTTGCTATGGAAACAGAATCATCAAGGAAAATACTGAACCCGGGTAGAAGATCTACTTTTTTTTAAAACGAATAGCTGGCAGTTCTGGAAGCCTCTGTGGTGTGGAGGAGGGGAGGGTACAGGTGGAAAGCACATTACTCCATGCTGACCCTAGCCGACTGGGGATTTGGCTTACCTGTGTATGTGAGAGAGAGAGAGAGAGAGAGAGAGAGAGAGAGTGTGTGTGTGTGTGTGTGTGTGTGTAGCAGGGAGTTTTAACTCCAGCTCTGGGAGGACAGCTGAGGAGTGGAGACGCTCCATTCTCTGGAGCTCCATTCTCTCCATTCTGTGCTCCTTGGGGTGTAACTTCCAAGGCCAGACCCCTCCTCAGGGAGAGAACATCTTCAGGCTCATGGCAGTCAGGCCCAGAGAAGAGCACACCTCCTGGCTTTCACGGCCCACTTCTTGCCAGATGCTGGTGATGCTGTGAGCTCAGAGTTGGAGCACAGACAGTGTGTGAGGCTGAGGGCTGTCTCTAGCCATGGCCAAGTTTGCCATGGGAGTGTTTTCACTTCATTTACCCTTCTTCTCTCTCTCTCTCTCTCTCTCTCTCTCCCACCAGCTCTCTTTCTCCCGTCTGCCCTTTGGCTGCTCTGGAGTACTCAGAAGAATAAGGAACCATAATTCTCATGCGAGTGGGGCCTCTCCTGCTCAGTCAGCCCCAGCGTGTGTCAGGCCCAGCCACTGGGGGGATGGAGGCTGGTGCCATGTTTGATCTGTTGGCAACGCTTCCTACCATCTGACTAAGTGTCCCCTGTCTTCCCTGGTTTATCTGCCCTGAGGGGAGAGGGTGGAGGGAATGGGAAGTGTCTCCATGAGGCCTTGGGCATGCAGAGGTTCTGGATTTTTGTCTCATTCCAGAGAGGAGCACTCATTGCTGGTTTGAAGAGAGAGGCCATCTCTGAGAAGTAGTAAATTCTTGAAAAGATGCCTGTTCTCCTTAAAGGGAGGCAGATAACCCAAAATAAGTGAACACCATCAAGCATAAGAAAGACGACTATTAGGTTGACAGGTGTCCTAGGACTTTGGGTGACCCGATTCCTCAGGCTGATGGCCATTGGTTAGTGTGGGAGGAACTGGCCGTGGTCCCAGGGCTGCACCCAGAGAGCATGTCCTCTCTCAGTTCCCATACCCTGGGGGACACTCAGCCCCCCTTCTTCCCTTTATTTCAGTGAAAAGACAGAACAGGGAGGCTGGGCATTAGCCTAGCCATGGGCATTGGTATACCCAGGGCTGGCCCTTCCTCCCCTGACCCTGACAGGGGGACAGTGGTCATTTTGTGATGAGGGCCAGTGTGGTGTGCTGAAGAGAGGTTTGACATCAGGTTAAGTCCCAGCTCAGCCACTCCCTGGACATGTGGTCTTGGACAAGCTCTTGAGTTAGTCAAAGCCTTAAGGTTCCTTGCCCATAAAATGGGAATAACAGTAGCCCCTTCTTCAGAGGATTAAATTAGATCATTTATGTGAAGTGTCTAGAATGGTATCAGACATGTAGAGGCGCTCCACAGGCAGTAGCTGTCATTATCCTAACTGTCGATGTATGTGAGAGAGGTCATTTATGGGACCTGATTTTGGGGGGCTGTCCTTAGGCCAGTTTCCTCTTCTGTCCTCCCACTGTCTTATATTTCCATTGGGTTGGAAGTGGAGGGAGGAAGATACGCACCAGTTCAGCTTCCCTGTCTAGTCCACAGAACAGCTGCTGAGAACAGACGTGCACGTTAGTCTTTGGATAAAAGATGGAAATATGGCTCCATGGAATTCAATAGTTTGTTCTTTAGAGCCCTCAGCCTGGCTCTCAGTGAGAGAAAGTTCCTCACCACTACCACATACTCTTACCAACTGAGGACAAACAGTTCTCTTCTTGTGACTGGCGCTGGCTGGAAGGGACAGCTCCCACGGCGCCCAGGTCCCCATGTGTGCCCAGCATGGGGCTGAGGGCTTCGCACCTGGTCACAGCTCAGTTCAGACCCACAACTTTCTGAGCGAATGAGTATTACTAGCATCCGGATCTCGCAGTTGAGGAGAGGGCCAAGAGAGGAAGCAACTCATCCAAGACACGCGGCTCAGAGACAGAGAAGCTGGGATTTGCACTTCAGCCTTTCCTGCCTCATGTGTTCTACTGTCCAGTAGGTGGCTTCTGGAAGCTTTGCTGAACATCATTAAATTCTTACAGTGGCTTGGGAAGAGAGGTAGTATTGTTCTGTGTTTCACGTGATGAAATGGAAACAGACAGGTTCCATGTGGGTCTTTCCCAGTTCTGTGGCTCTTCCTCTTCTCTGATCCCACCACTATTCCTCCTCCCCGCCCCCCCCACACCCTTCCAGTCTGCACCCAGGGTCGGTGTCATGAGTGGGTGACCCACGCACTGGGCCGCAGCTCCACACCCTCCACACCCAGGTCAGGTCCTTTATTTGGCTTAATATTTTCTTGTCACCGCCTTGAAGTTCTTTTTTTTTTTTTTTTTAAGATTTTATTTATTTATTTATTTATTTATTTATTTATTTATTTATTTGAGACAGACACAGAGAGAGAGAGAGAGAGGCAGAAACACAGGCAGAGGGAGAAGCAGGCTCCATGCAGGGAGCCTGATGTGGGACTCGATCCCGGGTCTCCAGGATCACACCCTGGGCTGAAGGCAGGTGCTAAACCGCTGAGCCACCAGGGCTGCCCCGCCTTGAAGTTCTTAATGCTTTCTTTGGACAAGGGGTCCCACATGTGCATTTTGCACGGGGCCCTGCAAATTCTGCAGGCTCTCCTGCCTCCATCTGATCAGGAAGTCCATGGCAGGACAGACTGCTTCAGGTGACTGCGACCTCAAATTCTTGTCTCTTTGGACAGGTCACTGCCTCCAATCTCTTGTCTGCTCTGCATTAATGACTTCAGTTCCCAGACTTCCCGGTTTCTGACTTTTGACCCTCTCTCTGCTCTCAATGCCCTTGTTCCCCGAGTTCCCCTGGTTGTCCCCATCTCCTGTGTCACTCTGTGGCTTGCCTGGCCCCTCACCTCTGTTTCTGTATATATTCCTGCCTGGCTGTCTGATCCCAGGGTCCTTGCTTGTGCCTCCTGCTTGCTTCCATGCTCCTGTCTGCAGTAGCCCCAGGGCCTCTCAGGGCATGTCGTGACTGACTCCTCCTGCCCTGTGACAGCTGTCTGCAGGCCACACCCGGGGTTTGAGGCCTACAAGCCAGCCATAGAGCTGTGTAAACGGGCTCTAGATGTGTCCCTATTTGGGTCACTCCAGAAGAGAAAAAGAACAAGTTAGAATTCCAAGAATGTGTAGCATTCGAAGCTTCCTTAGGCAGAGTATCTTACCGTAGCAAAGTGTGTCACTTGGATGAGGAGTAAAAGAATGAATTCCCTCCAGGAGGGCCAACTGTTGAGAAAGTAAGGGGTTTTGTGCATGGATTACTGGGAAAAAAAATGTTTATTTCTTATGCTGTCATGAAGTGGTTTTCTTTAAATTGCTTAGAAATGTGCATGCATGCACATGTACACGCTTGTGTGCATGTGTATGTATGTATGTGTGTGTGTGTGTGTTTAATAACTTCACTTGAATATTTAGTTTTATGGCCTTTGGCTGAGTAATCATAACATGGACAGGTTTATGAGATTTAGCAAATAAAAATACTGGCTTCTCAGCTGAATTTGAATTTCAGATAAACACCAAATAACTTCTTTGGTATTAAAGTATGTCCCAAATATTGCATAGGCATCCTGTGTTTTATTTTATAATTATGGCCAACACCCCACTGTACCTACTCTCAGCAATAGTGTGTGAACCCTACTCAGTAGCCACTGTAGGTTGAGCCCTTGCTCTATGCTAGTCACCTCTATGTGTTATCTCATTTAATGCCCTCCCCCTTTGCTATCGCCTTTTACAAATAAGGAAAGAGGCTTTGAAAATTTGCAAAACTCATCGAGAGTCAGATAGCTGATAAGTGACAGAACCAGGAATTTGACCTGGGTCCCAGTCTGAAAGTCCATGCTCTTTCCTAAGCCTTACCTCCCTTCCCCAATCACATTCTCTCTCTGTCTTCTAGAAAAGTCCAAGACCCTCTTCTGCACCATCCCAATGTCCATACTCCCTTAACAGGACAGAGATAACCCTGTATGTCCATCTAGAGGAAGCTGATTCCATGGAAAGCTATTTTTAAAGCTAGAAATAACCAGTAAAATGCATGTGGGAAATCCAAGGTAAGGGCAGGGAAGCCTCTGACTCAACCAGACCCATTCCTTTGACTCCCAGAGGGTGGCTGGTAATCGCAGGAATCAGAGAACAGTCAGTGAACCGCACCACCAATGCAGAAGCCCTAACGGGGTAATGCAATCAAATGAAGTGAATTAAAATATGAAATAATGAGATAATGGCCCCAGAAACATATTAGAGCTAAAAGGCAGGCCATGCCAGGTAGAAGAGAGATGGGAGTGTGTGTATGTTATTATGGTTGACTTGCAGGGCCAGCTCCCCACGGAGCCCAGAGAACATCAGGCAGTCTGAGAATCTGGCTCATTTAATCTCTGTTGATCTTCTCAGGAGCCCCCTGCTCTCAGGAGGTTTGATCTTGTGTCCCAGGCCCTTGTTTATGACTCTGGCGGTTGAACACAGGCCTGGTATGATTGTGATCTTTACCATCATTAGTGTTTTTTTCTTCCTTAGCTTTATTGTTGACATACAACATCTATAAATTTAAGGGGTACGATGCGATGATTAAAACTATATATATTGCAAAATGATTACCACAATAAGGTTGGGTAACACGTCCATCCCGTCACATAATTGATTTTTTTTTTTTGAGTATGTGGTGATGGCATCTAAGATCTATTCTCTTCAACAACTGTCAAATATATAAAACAGTATTATCAGAGTCACTGTGCCCCAGATCTTGTTTCTCTGAGAGCTGGGAGTTTGTTTTCCTGTCATTAGTGTTGATTAAAGAGTTTCCTGTCTTTCTGTTTCATCTCGCGATCAGGGCTTTAGCTGTCTTTTTGTTTTAATTTTTAATGAAATTGCTGGACAGAGTCATTCTGTGGTGCAGCCCCCGTGGCTTCAAGGTCAAGAGGAAACTGGTGAAGAGTAGGCTGTTTTCTGAGTCTCATGGATCACTCCTCAGCTTTGTGAATGGAAGATCTAGGTTTAAATCCTGGCTAAACCCGTTATTGGCCAGGAGGTATTGAGAAAGTCGCCTGTAACATCTCAGCAGCTCAGTATCCTCAGCTGAAAATCAGAATATAAAACCTCCCTCCCTTAAACTTTGTAAGGCGTCGGAGAGGTGTAAATTGCTTTGCACTGTTAAGTGATTACTATTCTAGGCAAAGATCCGGCTTCTGCTTTTTTTTTAATAATAAATTTATTTTTTATTGGTGTTTAATTTGCCAACATACAGAATAACACGGCTTCTGCTTTGAACAGAGGGGGAAGACCAGTAGATAGGATTCTTAATCCACTTTAGCACATTCTAACAAGAGAGTCTGAATGTATTAGATTTGAGTGCAAAGCCACTCTGGCCCCTGGGTCCTTTTTTTCCTGAAATGTGTCTTCTAAAACAGTGTCTTGTGTTAAAAGATAATGGGAACAGATAATCAGCAATGATCCATATTTTGGATCCAAAATATGGATCATTGTGGTAGTGTCTTCAACTTTTTAGGTGGAAAAAGTTCAATTCTACTAAGCTTAGACTAATCTCCATTTTTCTAGGCCTCCAAGCACATGGCAGCTGTCATTTATCTGATTTTTTTTTTTTTTTGAGCATCTACTCTGCACCAGAAATTATGCTAGAGGCAGGCATGGTGGCCCTGCTTTTAGTGGTAGCTGGTGGGTGATACATATATGAAACAAAATGACACAAATATTTAATCACAGCTGTGGTAAGGGCTATGCAGGAAGAAGTCAGGGTGTGTGTGAATCCAAAACAGAGAGACCCGCCTTTTAGTTTTCTGAGATAACTTTCCCTACTCCCCCACCCAGGAAAAAGGATTTCCTGTGAAAAGCAATTACATAAAAGCAATCTAATAAAGCAAAATGAAACCCTGCATGGATTAGAAAGGAGAGATACGTATGTGACATTCCAGATTAGACCCTCCTCTATTCCTTGTCAGTGGGCTCATAGGCCAATACTTAACTTTGCTAACTGGCTAAGGGAAATCGTGTCCTCCTCGGGCTTCTGATTCTATTCCCAGCGAAGATCTGGTTGTGTTAAGCTGCTTGGATTCTGGAAGCCAGGAACGAAGATGATCAATTTAAAGTGTAACAGTCAGCACCAAGTAGCCCCTGGACACAACCAAACCTGAAAAAACCAAGACTGGCATCACCAGCTGTGCCCAACTTCCAGGAGTTGCATGAAGCAGAGAAGTGATGCTAAGGACGCATGTCTGATTATAGAGGGATTTAGGAGGAGGCAGGTCTGAGTGGTATCTAGGAGGTTCTAAGAGCCTATACATGGAGTCTCTCTTGGGAGCCAGCCTTTCTCTGCTATATCGCAAAAAAATCCAGAGAGGATGCCCTACAGCTCACTCCAGGCACGAATCTGCTTTGGCTGCTTCAACAAGAGGATGGGGCCCACCTGATATGATCTACATCAAAACAGCTCCACTCTGGGACTTAGCTTTCAGTGGTTGCAGGTCTCAAGTTTTTCAATCGTGTGCTTTATATTTGGCAATGTGGTTGCCTTCTCCCCCCAACACTTGTATTGGTCAAGTTGTTATGAATGCCTGAGGAATGGATCTCTCCTGGGAGAAAAGAAACAAACATTCCAACTGCATACTTGTTTCCCCATATTTATGTCTCATTCCATTTAGGGTAGGCACTGTGGTAGATTGGGACCAATCCCAGACATAGTCTTGAATTCATCTTGGCTTTTGGGAGAACAGCGTGCAGTTATAGTAGTAAATCATATGCGTTCCCTCATCAGAGCCTTGGTCGAACTAATTCTCCAGTGGTTGTCTAGAACAGGGTGAAGGCAGTGGTCATGGGGAAATCCTGTCTTTTAAGTAAGAAAAGGTGAAACCATTTTTTTCATGGGCAAGGATTTTTATTTCTCAAATGGGTATTTGAACCATAATGAATTAATGGCATCTGTTTAATGGTTTTTGCTTCTTTGTTTTACAGAAACAAACAATCACTGCTGTCAGAAAAGAGGTAATTAGTTTCCCAGTCCCAGGGAAGTTTGATTTTCAGTCCTCTAACAAATTATATGTACTTTGGCTTTATGCTCTGCCCTCAGTAGTGAAATGAAAAACCACGTGTAATGTTCAAACAATTATTTCTGGATTAATGAACGGCGCAGAATGACAAAGCATCTTTTGTAAGATCTAAATGGATCAGTGCTGAGGCTCAGGATATGAAACACCATCAGAAGAGCCCAGATCTGAGGGATGTGGGGTAGATGCCACAGGGTCTGCTTGCCCACCCCAGCCCCTCCTCCCACAATTATGGGGCAAGTTTAGAATCTCTCTGAAGAGGCATACTGCTTATTTTGGCAAATTTTGTGTCCAGGGTGCAAGACAGAGCTCTTGAAGGTGTTGGCTATTGAGGTTAGACCTGCTGTGTCAGCCAGAGGCATCTGAGGGAAAAGCCAAGCATCCATCCCCACGTCTCGATTTAATGCTCCTTAGAACCTTTTGTTTTTCCAATTGGTACCTCTTCCTGAACTGATACATGATGGGCTGTGGAGGCTCCTAATTTAGAGTTTGGGGTCACCCCTCTACTGTGGGTCTCTGCCCTGTTAGTACCACCATGAGTGGCTTAAGGGGATGGAAGGGCAGATAAGTGGCTTCTGGTTCTGGGGGCCATGTGTGAGTGCCAGTGCTAGTGACACTCAAGGGTGGGGAAATTGGGCATCCTCTAACCACTGTGTCTCTTACAGATCATGTATTACCAACAGGCCTTAATGAGGTCCACGGTGAAGTCTTCTGTGTCCCTTGGAGGGTAGGTCCCTAATTTGTTGGTCTTGCTGAGGTTGGAGCACGAGGTGGGCAAGAGGAGAACTTTCTGCTTTAAGGAGAACTTGAGCGGTCATGAGCTGACCTATCCTAAGGAACTCTGAGGGACAAAACCGGTCTTCTCAGGATTACGTTCCTAACTCTCAGTCTTCGTGTGTCCAGGGCTCATCTTGGGTTAGCCAAAGTTAGGGTTGGGTCAGGTTTTGTACAAGACTTATTGTTCTTGGAAGCCACTACTGTGTGGATGAAGAAGGTGGGCAGAATTGAAAGTTCATAGACTGGACCCTCTGGGGGATCCACACTAGCCTGTATTCCTGTCGCTACCCACTCAAATTTATTAGAGATATGTGAGTTATGTTTACTGGTTCAATGTCTACTTAAATGTCCGTTGTTAATTTCTGATTTAAAATCTACTTACGAAAAAAAAAAATCTACTTAGGATAAATCAGAAATTTACATTTGACTTATGGAACATCCAGAAGGGGACCTTGAGCCAGTCCCCCAGAGGACATTATTGGGGAGATACAAAAGGGTGTAGTGCCCCCCAGAGGGTTTAGGACCACCTTGCTAACTCAAAGATTTTCCTGCATACATGAAAATGGACTTGACTTCTTTCTGGAGAGGCACAACATGGCTAATGATTGATTTTGATTTTGCGAGACCCAAGCAGTGGTACCAATCAAGATGGAAGATGTTGTATTTTGTCCAGTGCCTTTCTTCCAATGTGGCGAGGGGTCAGGCTCTTATAGAAAAAAACGAACAAATCCTTCACATATCTTCTTACATCTTCCCAAATCCCTGCTTTGTATACATACCACCTGCCTGAGAAAATGTGCCCTGACCCCACCCGCAGATTTCCACAGCTCCTGTCTGCAGCTGCTGAGCTCCATCCGTCACAGATGAGAGTGTACCGGTTTACTCAATAGTCACTCACTTTGGGTCGTAACAATCATCATTGTTTTAGGAGAAAGTAAAAACCCTCTACTGTGATGTACCAGAAACCCACTTTAACGAAACCAAACAGAAAGCACATGGAAGGAGATACAAAGGTTGTTGGATACTTCTGACACCCACTCTCCAATTTCTGTTTGTTTTAGGGACTCATTATGAGGATTTAACATCACTGGTGTTAGGACTTGTGGGCCAGTTTTCTTTTTTCTTCCCTTCTGTTGCCCCACTCTAAAGGCCTTGCTGAGAATTGAGAAGGTCTTGGGAGAAATGAAGCCAAGGGGCCTGAGTTTTGCACAGAACTGTAAACCTAATGTTCTGGGATATCTCCAGGGCATGGGTTCTGTTCTATCAAAATCTCCTGGCTGTGGGCAGATGGCAGAGCAGGTGTCTCATGTGTATACCGTGGGTGCAGTCCCCCCACCCAAGGGCCAGAGGCACAGCAGGCTTTTCCACACTGCCCGTGCCCCAGGAATGTGCTGCCTAGGCAGGTCTAACTCACATAGAAGAAATTAGCTCTTGCTCATATTTGTGAATGTGGGATTCACACCTCAGTGAGACCATAGGCTTTGAGTGATGAATCTAGGTTCCCAAATTTAGGCATCATCCTGACCAAGTGGGGAACGTGATGTGGCAACAGAATCTCAGAGAGACCATGGCAACCTCATGCTTCCAAGATGGCACCACTAGGACACTGGTTTGAACACATGCAAACTGACCGGCTTTGAACTTTGAAGACTCATGATAAAATATCAAGAGGCCTTGTTTTAATGACATCAGTACAGTAGAGAAACTGCAAAGGGATTGGACGGGAAGACGATGTGTCATCTCATGAGTAGATCAGGGACAGATCCTGTCAAATACCTGCCAATCCCGAAGGCTATTAGAGCATGTTTCTAAGAAGGCAGCAATAAGTATGCAACTAAATCGATAAAGAGACGGGAGGACAGGCTGGTCAATCAACCTGAGTATTGATTTCGCCTCTTGGGTGTTGAACTTCTAGGAAATCATTTTCCATTTGCTTTTCAGGATTGTCAAATACAGCGAGCAGTTTTTGTCCAATGACGCCATCATGTCAGGCTGCCTCCCTAGCAATCCTTGGATAACAGATGACACCCAGTTCTGGGACTTAAACGCTAAATTGTATGTATTTGATATATTGGTGTTTTGTGTGTGTGTGTGTGTGTGTTTTTAAAATAGCCTTTTGAGTTATAATTCAAGTGCCATACAATTCATCCAATTGAAAGTGTGCAATTCGGTGGTTTCTACTATATTCCTGGAGTCGTGCCACGATTACCACAGTTAATTTTAAAACATTTTCATCACCCAAATAAGAACCCCCTTCACTTCCCCAAAACCCCTTCAGCCCTAGGCAACCATAAAACTACGTTCTGTTTCTGTGCATTTGATGAGTTTGGACATTTCACATAAATGGAATGATAAACTATGTGGTCTTTTGTGATTAGCTTTTATTTATTTATTTATTTTTTTACTGAAAATAATGCTTTCAGAGTTTATCTGTATGGTGCAGTGTATTAGTACTCCATCCTTATAAATGTGTGAGTGATAGTCACTGTAAGGAGATACACTTTTTTTTTTAAGATCCATTCATCAGTTGGTGGACATCGTCTCTGTCCTTTAGCTATTATGAACAATGCTGCTGCGAACATTTGTGTACAGATTTTTGTGTGGACGTATGTTTTCATTTCTCTTAGGCATGTACCTAGCGGTAGAAATTCTGGGTCAGCTGGTAACTCTCTACTAGTAATATATTGTTTTTGAACAGAAAACGATCATCTTTATGGCTTTGCAGTTTTGATATCTAATTAGAGAAAAAAATAAGTTCCTGGAGGCCAGGGCCCTACACCTGCCTTGGCAATTATACCACTCACTCCTTTGCTCTGTTTGTGGATTATAAAGAATCGTGGCTCCTGACTGGGCCTATGTAAGCCTGTTGTTTGTAGGAGGCAAAAAGGTAGAAATGCAGAAGGAGAAGCATAAGCTGATGAAGGAAGAAGAGAAGGTGTAATAGTCACATCAGAGGGAAAGATAGGGCAGGAGGGGAGGAAGGAAGTGGCTGGTCAGCGTGGGTAAGACAGGTGGGGTGATGCGAAGGATTGAGACCATCAGGTGAATACCACAGTTCAGGTCCCCACCAAGGTCATTACCACGTAAGGCACAAGGAACATGCAGGTAGCACAGATCCAGCCAGGTGAACAAGCAGAGCTTCCCCGTAGCTTGGGGAATCCTTCCACCTCCTGGCCTGCTGAGGGCAGCTGATGGGTTAAGGAGGGTGCTCATGTGAGTGTGGGGTCTACTAGTGTCACCTGCAGGGCCCAAGATTCTAGAGCCACCTTCCGGAGAGGCCTCCCTCCCACGCTGGGAGCTCTAGTTATTAGGGTGTTCCAGTTCCCAGTGTGTCAGGGAAGAGAAGTGACCGGAATCGCCTTGTGTGCAAGGATGTGCATTATTCAGCTCTCTCTGGAGGAGAAGACAGGGCTGCCTGGCTAGAGAAAGGGTTTTCTTGGGAGAGCTTGGGATGGAGACGCGGTTAGCTGCTGAATTTTAAATGAAATGGAGAATACGGTATTGAAGCTTGAAGCAGAGATGTGCTGGGGAAAAGAACAGGGGTGATGTATTGTGTAGGAGCCATCCATCAGAGGGTTCTAGAGGGGTGATGCCGAATGGAGGCCCCACTGAACAGAGGAAGCCTTGTTCTGAATGGTTTAGATCTTCAAGCCGTATTCAAATCACCTGGGAGGCTTAAAAACAACAAACAAACAAAAATCAACATCCAGCCCTCACCCCCAAAGCCTCTTATTTGGCCCAGGCTCCCTTCTTATCCTCACCAATGGTTTTTAAAAGCTCGCATTGACTTTAATGAATAGCCGGGACTCACAACACTGGTTTAGAGCATTGGCTCCCAGTATGGCCCCTGGACCAGTAGCTGCAGCATCATCAGGGAGCTTGTTAGAAATGCAGATTCTGGGCCCCACCGACCCCTGTGAACCAGAAACTCAAGGGATAGCACCCAGCAGTCTGTGTTATTATGAGCACATGTCTGCTTCTTATGTGAGCCTTGGTCTTCTCAGCAATACATGGGGATGACAATGGACAGCTCACAGGTCATCGCTTAAAGACCTTGCGATGTTTGTAAAACACAGTGCCTCACAGGCGGTGACAGACTGGTGGCTCTTCATGTTAGTACAATATTTGTACTGTTTTCACGTTGCTATAGAAGGCACAAACTTGCTTGGCCGCCTTTAGATCCCATGAGCATGAATTGTAGCCGGTCCCGGCTCTAGCTGCCACCTTAGTGGGAGGTGTGGTGTCGTGGACTTGGAAACCTGTGTTTCCAAGGGGCTCTGTTGGGTTCTGGAGAATTTCATAAGGAATAGGAGAAAAGCTAACTCTTTTTCTCATTTTCTGGAATGTTAGACCTCAGCCAGCTGTGCTCAAATGTCCTACCTGGGAGCAGCGAGACCTTTCCAAATGTGGAAGTGCTGGGGGATTTGTATCTTGGAGGAGGCCCTGGGAGAGGGTGTATCGGTGACAGTAGGGTCTGCCTGGGGTTGGGGGCCTGAGGGCAGGTACAGGACGAATCATTGGCTCCTACTAGATGCCCATGTAGTCCCGTGGTGAAGGGACATGGGGCAGGGTGGCAGTGGCCAGAACACCCATCACCAGTGCTGCTCTGGAATCCTCTTCTGGTCTGATGTGGCAACCGACCCTCCGCTGGCCAGTCTCCATAGGCCTTGGAGGCGGCATCTGTGTTCCTTTGCCCTGAAGTAGAAAGGAGTGGGCCCGAGTGTGAGGCTGTTTGCTGTGGGCATCCTTCTCACCTCCGGGGTACCAGTTTTCCAGATGAGCCCAGGGGACTTACCTGAGGCTGCATTTTCCTAGCAAGTGATTACTTGGATTGTTCATTTGTGCAGGGATTGGGGTGGGGGAGGATTGGGTTGAGCCCCGGGCTGTGGGACTCCTGAGCTTGGTGGGGGCCCCTCCCCTGCATTGAGTGTCTGGTGCATTCATAAATCATCATCCTTGCAGGGTGGAAGTCCCAACCAAGATGCGGGTGGAACGATGGGCTTTCAACTTCAGCGAATTGATCCGAGACCCCAAGGGCCGACAGAGCTTTCAATACTTTCTCAAGAAAGAATTCAGTGGTGGGTCTTTGATTTTTTTAAATACAATTTTTACTTTTAGAAACACCCCTGCAAGTGTCAGGCATAGGGTTTCGAGGATTTCTCAGTAGAGGCCCCATAGTTGGGGGATGGCGTGGGGCCAGGGTACTGCATCTGCTGACAAAATCCACGTAGCATTACCCACATCTTCGAGGGCTTTGTCCCCTCTGGCTCTTCTCACTTTCTCATGCTGATTCTGGGGTCACCAGTCCAAGAGTCCTGCACCCCCTGCAGCTGAGTACAGCTCCTCAGGGAACCCCCGGCCAGAAGGGAAGCCAAAAAGCAAATTTTCTCTGTCTGGCAGCCTGGTTTCCTTCAGCTCACTGCTTCTCTGACCAGGCTGAGCATTTGAGTCACCTGGGGGTATTTTAAAAACACATCCACCCAGATCCCATCTCCAGATGCCTCTTTTTTATTGGTTTGGGGTGGGAGCTCGGCAGGTTTGAAAACTCCCCAGGTGATTCTAATATGTGGCTGCGCTGGAGAACCACCATCTCAGCTTCCGCTTTGCTTCCTTTGGGGCATCAGGAGCGGGACAGGCGGGGCCCTGTTTTATACTCCATCTCCAAGTGGCTCAGCATGGCAGGGAGGCACTTGCAACTCCTTAAATACACTGCCCCTGAGAAAACATCTGGGAAAATTAAAGGTCAGATTAGGTTCGATTTCAATAGGCCAAGCGTTCAGTTGGGCTTCTCCAGCCTTTGCTGAAAGAAGTGTTTTTATGGGATCCGTTCATTTGCTTACTGGATCCCTGACCCTGCAGAGCATCCTATTTGAACCTCCATTCTCAGCCACTTGCTCCCAGGACCCATTTGTCTATGGGGTTGCGCCTGAAACTAATCCCAGGGGACATGCCATTAGCCTGCTTGACTGTCTGATGCAGCACATTACAATATGGATTCCTGACAATCCTTCTCTCTAATCAAGCCTAATTGCCGTGATAAAATAAAACCCAGACTAGATGATGGGAAAGGCAAGTGCTTTTAGCTGCCCCCCCCACCCCAAGCAACTGGCGAATAAGAGGATAGAGTGCCATCTAGCGGCAGCATGGCAAACTGCACCCTGAGCTTTCCCACCCTCACTTGGTAATAGAATCTGTTGAAAAGATTTCCTTGTGTTATTAAAATAGCACTTCTGGTGATCTCCTCAAGAGATTCCCGAGGCTTCAGGGGTAAACAGGGGAGATGAATCGTGAGTTTTCTCATTTAAATCACGTTTTTAAGAAATCGGGATCTACTTCGCATACCATAAATACGCGTACCATGTAATTCACGTGCCATCATCCTTTTAGAGTGTACAGTTCAGTGGGTTTTTATTTATTTTTTAAAAAGGTTTTATTTATATATTTACGAGACACACAGAGAGAGGCAGAGACATAGCAGAGGGAGAAGTAGGCTGCCTGCAGGGAGCTCGATGTGGGGCTCAATCCCAGGACCCCAGGATCACACCCTGGGCTGAAGGCAGACGCTCAAAACACTGAGCCACCCGGAGGTCCCCAGTTCAGTGGTTTTTAGTATAGTCACAAAGTTGCACAACTGTCATCACTATTTATTTGTAGGACATTTTTACCACCTCACAAAGAAACCCCAAACCCGTTAAAAGCCATTCCCATTCCTCTCTCTTCCTCTGCCCCCTCCCTTCTTCCCCCTTCCTCACCATTTAGGTGACCTCGAATTTCCTGTCTATCTTCATGGATATGCCTCTTATGGACATTTCATATAAATGGGATCATACCTTATGTGGCTTTTTGTCTTCTTTCACACAACATAGTGTTTTCAGGGTTCATTCCTGTTACATCATTTAATGGCCCTTCATTCCTTTTTATGACCAAATAATATTCCATAGTATGGAGAGGCCACCTTTCGTTTATCCATTCATCATTTGGTGGCCCTTTGGGCTGTTGTGAATAATGCTGCTATGCACACTCATGCACACGTTTTTCATGTGCTCACTTAATTTTTTATGGTAATAAAATATTCATCACATAAAATTTATCATTCTAACCGTTTTTAAATGTATGGTTCAGTGGCATTCCGCACATTCACGTTGTTGTGTACCCATCACCACCATCTACCTCCAGAACTGTTTATTTTCTCCAACTGAAACTCTGTCCCCGTGAAACACTAGCTCCCCATTCGCTGTCCCCCCCAGCTCCTGGTGACCACTGTTCTACTTTCTGTGTCTATGAATTACTCTATTTTTAGGTACCTCATGTAAGAGGAATCATACTTCTTTTTTGTCCTTTTGTACGGGCTTATTTCACTCATTTCACTAATGTCTTCAAGGGTCATCCCTATTGTAACCTATGTTAGAATTTTATTCCTTTGTAAGGCTGAATCACATCCCATTGTATGGTTTTGGCTATCCATTCATCTGCTGATGGACATTTTTGCTTCCACCTTTGGCTATGGTAAATAATTGCTCATTTAATTTTAACCTTAAGCATTTGCTTTTTTTTTTTTTTTTTTTTTGCCATGAGTAAGGTGGTCTCCATCGCACTTGTTGTGAGAGTGATTGGCTGTCACTTAAAAGCATCACTGGCTTGTCCACTCCTGCCTGTGATCTCAATCCTAAGAGCACCCTGATATTCATGTTGAAGAGGAAGGATCACTATAGTTATGGGACAGACATCAACTAGTTTAGAATTATGCCGCTTTTTCCATTCCGATGCACCTGGGAACTTTCCAGAGAATGGTGTGAATGGAGAGGAGGGGGAGCTCCTGTCTCTTTCCCCACCCCACAGCATACTGTGATTTACACACATGCACGTGCACACACGCACATACAACACACACCTACCCACATGCACACCCATGTGTAATATGCACACACAAGCACACGTGCACACACAGCCACTTGCTGCCCCACTGCTGTGATCATCTGTATTTTCTTAGGCACAGATGATCACCTGGGTTGCTTGGACCCAAGTACTCGCACTCCTTGTGGGTGCCGTGGGGAAGTGAAGGCTCGAGAGGAGACTGGCTTTCCTTCCGGGCCCAGAGGAGCCGAGTCTATGAGGCTCAGGTGAGCCTCCTCTGGGTCCCCCAGTGGCCAGGCCTTCCCTGAGAGTCCATCATTGCTGGAGCAGCCACTCTGTAAGGACCTTTGGCTGGAATATGCCACACGGGGGGCTGTGAAAGCGGGGGTCTCTACACACAAAGGAAGCAGAAGTCATGTGCAGCTGCTGAGCATGAGCGAGGTGAACGGGGGCTTTATGAAGAAAGCCTGTGGGGGAGCAAGCAGGACGTGGGTACAAGCCTATCCTATGCTAGCTTGTTCAAGCAGTGTTTGCTACAGTCACATTCCAGGACAGTCCTAGGGCATTGATAGGACCTCTGACCCCAGGAGAGGCCCGCGTGGCTGCAAACGTGGTGGGCGCCAGGCTGGTTCATTTCAGAGACCACGTGCGGGGCAATGGCAGGTGAACAATGTTCTCCCAGGCTCTGGAAGCAAGACTCGGCTCCTCCTCTCAAGGGGTGTTTTGTCCAGACTCGCAGCGTGGCCTGGGCGTGTTCTGCAGAGGGGAGATGCTCCCTGGGGCATGGGGACTGAATCTGCCCCTGCTGACCCATCTCTCTTCTTTCCTCTTTTCTTCTCCCACCTTGGTTCCTGCCTGGCTTTTGTCTGCGTGGACCCCTGCTCCCCGTGCAGGAGAGAATCTGGGATTCTGGGAAGCCTGTGAAGATCTGAAGTACGGAGATCAGTCCAAGGTCAAGGAGAAAGCAGAGGAGATTTACAAGTGAGGACTAGCCAGATTGTTGGGAGAGCCTCCCTGCGCCCCCCCCCCCCCCCCCGCCCCGCTGGCCACCCATCACCTCGGGTGGAAGGGGAGGGACCACATTCCTGGTGTGGGCTCAGGCTCTGCAGCTGCCAGTGCTATAGATAGATGCATCCCCACTGAGGCTTGGGGCTTCCTTGGGAGAAAGGCTGGGGAGGTGCGTGGCGTCCCTGCCCCGTTCCCAGGGGAATGTGCTCAGGAGTTAGAGCAAGCTGCCCAGAGTCATAATGCACTGCTTTGTTTTTGACTAAATCCCCTTAGATGTCCTGGGAGGGGTGTGTATGCGCGTGTGTGCGGGTTTGAGAGAGAGGAGAGAGACAACAGGTGGAAGAGGAAAGCCTCCTATCCTCAGCCAGCTTGGAGAAGTGAAGACCATGAGGTCAGGGAATGTCCCCAAGTCTCTGGGATGGGGCCCCCAGCTTGGAGTACAAATGTGGGCTCATCTCTTCTTTTGCATGTAATGGCTCTGGGCCCTGCTAGCTCAGCACAGCAGTGAGTCTGTTCTGCTCCAGGCCTGCTTCTCCCCAAAATTGCCCTCCATGTTACCCAAGAACCCAGGGTTCTAGTTCAGAGGGCCAGGCCCGCCTCTTCTGGAGAGGAAGAGGAGGTGGGCCGAGACCTGGGCCTGCTGAGCTGCAGAGCTGTTGAGATGTGCGCCCACCTCCCCGCGGCCCCCCCCTCCGGCTGAGCTGGGCGGGCCTCTCTGCCAGTCCTTCTCTCTGCCTTGGTCGTAGTGGACACCAGCCTTGGGCTCTGAGTGCCCAGCATGTTCAGTTCATATACACGTAGCAGTGGTTTTCAGAGCCTAAGCGGTGTGCCAGGCTGTGTGCTGGGCTGGGACCGGCCCCCGCCGGCCACCAGACTGTAGCTTCAGTTGGGGCAGCAGGCCAGATGGCCCCTCCGCCCTGAGTACTTGTCCCTTTGGATGTCTGGTGTCCTTCCGACAGGCTCAGAATGGGCTACTGCAACTTCCCGAAAGGTTCCTCATATTTGGGGGCATCTTGCACTTTCTCAGAAATGTCCCCACCTCCTCCCACAGGGGGGACTGTGCACATGGAGAGAAGAGGGAGTGCGGGTGGGATTCTCCTTCCAGGAAGGTCCCCTGATGTCCTTGCTCAGAACAGTGGCACCTGACCGACTCACACCCCACGACACACAACTCCTAACTCCAAAAATCAGCTGTAAAAAACCTTGCTGCCTCCACCTAACAGCTAGCTTCCTTTTTCCCTAGGCTCCTCTATTACAGTGTCTTAGTCTAAATTCCAAAATTTTGATGTCTAGCTTCAGGGTGTGGCAAAACATTCATGGATTTCTAACTCTGAAACAAGTCAAAACTGGAAATGCTGGAGAGCCAGGTGGCTGAGTTTGGGTTCTCGTTGGGGCCATCCGCCCTCTGCTGGGACTGTGGCTGCCTCCTGACTCAGCATAGGAGATCCTTTCCCTTTCCCTTTCCCTTTCCCTTTCCCTTTCCCTTTCCCTTTCCCTTTCCCTTTCCCTTTCCCTTTCCCTTTCCCTTTTCTTTCTTAAGATTTTATTTATTTATTCGTGAGACACACAGAGAGAGGCAGAGACATAGGCAGAGAGAGAGAAGCAGGCTTCATGCAGGGAGCCTGATGTGGGACTCGATCCCAGGACCGTGGGATCATGACCTGAGCTGAAGGAAGACGCTCAGTCACTGAGCCACCCAGGTGTCCCGAGATTCATTTTTAAATACATCTAGAGAGCCTGGCTGGCTCAGCGGAGCATCGGACTCTTGGTCTCAGGGCAGTGAGCTTGAGCCCCATGTTGGGTGTAGAGATGACTTGAAAAAAGGATTTTAAATACTTCTAGACTGGGCCAAAGGAGAGCAGAGGCCCTGGAACCCCTGTTTGGGGAAGTCTCGGCCTGGTTCTAGGTGGGCCCCAAGTCAATAAGGCAAAAGGCATTAAATAGGAAATTGGATTCTGTCTTCCAGTGGCTGGCCTTGCTGCACCAACTGTTTGCTCTCCTAGGGGTTGGGAACACTGAAGTTAAATACGCACCTGCTGAATACTGGTGTTGACATTTTCTTGCTTCTAAGAAATGTCCCTTGACAACCTGTTGAGACTCTTTACTGTCCCCTTAAGAAGGACTGCTGTCATTCCCAGTGACCTGCTTCATTCTGGGTGACCCGAGTCATGTCGATCCTTCCCTCCCAAGCAGCTGTAAACTTTCATTAGCTGACTTGGTTGAGCTACTGGCTAACATATTCCTCCCTGCTCCAGGCTCTTCTTGGCCCCAGGGGCGAGACGGTGGATAAACATAGATGGCAAAACCATGGACATCACAGTCAAGGGGCTGAGGCATCCCCACCGCTACGTGCTAGATGCCGCGCAAACCCACATCTACATGCTCATGAAGAAGGTAGGTGGGGTCTGTGCGGATGGCGATCTGGGGCCAGGATGCCCTTCCCTTCTCAGGTACCTGGAAAAGTCTTTACCTATGGGAGCAAAGGGAGATGCTGTGTGGCTTCTGCTCTGCTGGTGTTGGGGTACAGTGTTGTCAACAGTCTCTTCCACCCATCCACTGGCCCGGAACCTCCCCGAGGCTGCAGTCTTGGTGGCTGGGTGGGAATGGGGGGACACTTACAGATGCTATGTGCATCCTTCTGGGCTGTCACTCTGCGGTAATGGTACAGGCATTCATGCCCTGGTGATGAGAGTGTTGCCACAATAGCTGTTATTTAGTGGGGGCTTGGGAGGTGCTGTCACAGTGCAAAGCATGGAACTTTGTATCAAGGACAACCCATGGGGCAGGACTTGCTTCTCCAAGGCCTAGATAATCCAGGGTCTCCTCAGAGGTGAAGTCAAGAGCCAAACTGTGTCCGCCTGCATCCGAAGGCACCTCTTAGTCTCTAGCATAGAATGGTGGCAGTTCTGGAGGCCCTGACCCTAAGCAAGTATCACAGGTTGGGGGTGGGGAGGAGTTTAGTATCTGAAAGAGACTGATTTGGTGTGATGATGGTAAAACCCTGTGGGAATTCAGGTGGCCTTCCTGGGTTATTTTTTTTAAGATTTTATTTATTTATTCATGAGAGACACACAGAGAGGCAGAGACACAGGGAGAGGGAGAAGCAGGCTCCCTGCAGGGAGCCCCATGTGGGACTTGATCCCAGGACCTGCGATCATGCCCTGAGCTGAAGGCAGACCCTCAACTGTTGAGCCATGCAGGCATCCTGCCTTCCTGGGTTATTAATGAAAAGTGAACATGGTGGGAATTTTTAGGAAACTGTTAAAAAAAAAAAAAAAGAACCTGAGACACATATTAGTTACTTTCTTAAGAAATTAGAATTTGGGGCTTGGTGTTGGCCTAAGAGAGGTTTGTTTCTTACTTGATGTCATAAGAAGACTTTCTTCAGAGGTACCTGGATGGCTCAGTCTATTGGGCAGCTGACTCTTGATTTTGGGTCAGGTCATGACCTTAGGGAAGTGGGAACGAGCCCCCCATCGGGCTCCTTGCTCAGTGGGGCGTCTGCTTGAGATTCTTTCTCCCTGCTTACATGCATACACATACACTCTCTCTCATAAATAAATAAGTCTTAAAAAAATAAGACTTTCTTCACTTGCTTTAACTTCACATTACTGCAGTTATTCTTATGGCAAAGTATCTCTAGAAACTTTCATTTAAAAAAAAAGAAACCTTCATTTATTTATATGATGGTGGTTTGTTTGAGTGGCAAATTTTTATTAGCTTCCCTTAATTATATTTCTTTTTTTTAGTCTTTTATGTATATTGTGTTATAAAGAGATATTTTTACTTTGCTTTTCTTTTTTGAAGATTTTATTTATTTGAGAGAGAGAGAGAGAGAGAATGTGAGCTGGGGGAGGGGTAGAGGAGGAAGAGGGAGAAGCAGATTCCTCACTATGGAGGGAGCCCAACACGGGGCTCCATCCCAGGACCCCAAGATCACAACGTGAGCCAAGGGCAGATGCCTAACCTACTGAGCCACCCAGGCACCCCTTCTTTGCTTCTAAAATATGTAATAGTTTAGAATTTTCATGAAGGTGAACCACTTTTCTCCACTTATTTTCCATCAGTGGGGTTTATCTGTTTAGCTTACAAGAAGACTCTCACTTCCTTAATAATGGTCTTCCTTTGGGTATTTTGACATACATTTTGATTCTTAAAAATGTGGTTTTATACAGCCTTTTTCAGAGACACCCATGGAAGCCAGATTCTAGCCAGAGCAAAACGGAGTCATGCATAACTTAAGAACAACACATACACTTAGTGGACTGTGTGTCCCTATTGGCTGTGTCCTATGGCAATAAACTCAACATGACGCGGTGATCTATAATCTCCACTCCCAGACTCTTTCCTGGTCCTCATAACTTTTACTGCTACCACTTAGTCTTTAAAATGGTACCGTTTGGGATCCCTGGGTGGCACAGTGGTTTGGCGCCTGCCTTTGGCCCAGGGCGCGATCCTGGAGACCCGGGATCGAATCCCACGTCGGGCTCCCGGTGCATGGAGCCTGCTTCTCCCTCTGCCTGTGTCTCTGCTTCTCTCTCTCTCTGTGACTATCATAAATAAATAAAAATTTAAAAAAAAATTTTAAAAAAATGGTATCGTTTTGATAAATTTGAAAAACTCAGTCCCTGGATTATTGCTGTGGGCCTCATCCCATGTTTGTTATAACGAGAGTTTTGAGTTGGTTTGGAAGTGACAAGCATTCATGAAGTGACTTCTCTGATTCTGCCAACGTCCAGGAAATAGCCATACAAGAGAAATCAGACTCTTGGTCTTTTAAAAAAATTATTTTTATTATTTTCTTGCTTTTATATCCAAATTCAGGGCAGAAGGGGGTGTTTGTGGGCTTCGAAGTGGGCTCCATGCTCATGGCTGCTTATTTTCCTTGGAAGGAGATACTGGGTGGGAGAGGTAAGGTACAGGTGGCCTGTCATCTCACGCTTGCCTCCCAGAAGGTGGATGTTAGCACAGGGCGTTACAGACCACAGTGCAGCCAAAGTGTGTCAGAATCGGCGGGAGGCTTGTTTTAAGACTCCAATGGCCCCATCCTTGGGATTTCTGATTTCATAGGATCGGGTGGGCCCAAAGATATGTGCTTCTAGCAAGTTGCCGGGTACAATTGATGCCGCTGGTCCGGGGACCACACTTGAGGACCGTTGCTTTAGACACACGTCTGAATGCCTTTCACACAGGATGCAGATTCCCTTAACTTTGTCATCTCACTGCCCGGGGAGGGCTTGGAAACAGCAAGCATATTCGTTTGATTTGACACTTCCCCTCTCTTAATTACTGTTTTTCTCTTGTTCCCCCTAGGATTCTTATGCTCGCTATTTAAAATCTCCGATCTATAAAGAAATGCTGGCGAAAGCTATTGAACCTCAGGGAACCACCAAAAGAAGGCAAGTAGAGTGGTCTCTAATTGCTGGTTGCCTGCTGTTTTGTTTACAGGGAAGTGAGGGTCTTTTTCAGCCAAATGGCCGTGATTGAGATATTTGCTTGATGAAAATATTGGGGACTGGGAAGGATTTCTTAAGGGTATGATTGCCTTGTTGGCTTCAGAATGCCCTGAAATCATTCTAGCAAGATTTCCTTAGTAATTAACTGCCAGTAAATTTGGTTTCCCTGACACTGGTTCGAGAAAGTTCTGATTATCAGACCCATCATTGCCCTTGCACAAATGGAAGCCTCTCATCGGTTTGTTAATTGCTACGCTTGCCCACCTTGAAACTAATTTGTGGGAATTAAGTTAGCCATGTCCTCGGATCCTTGGAAAGTCCCAAGACCTTAGAGAACATAGCCGACTACACCCCCAGAAAAACAGCAGACTAATGGGGGAAATGAACAGGGGCATTCTAAGCATCCTTGTTGACGCCAGGGACCCCCTTTTTGTGAATCCCCTGTTAACTGGTTCGTGTGCATCTTCCCCGTTGGAGAGGTGGGTCATCCCGTCTAGCAGAACCCGTGGGCAAAGGATAAAATGTTCCGAGGGGCAGTTTGAACTCATTCTGGGGAGGGGGAAGGGCGAGAAAACTCTGTAGGGACTGAAGATTCAAAAGAGGAGCCTAGTGACAGCTTGAACAAAGACACGGGACTTTGGCAGAGGCTTTCCCAGAGCCAGCGCGTGGCCTGTCCCCCCATGGTTGGTAAATGTTCCCCTGTTTGCCGGCTCAGCCCACGCTGGGCTCTTTTCCAGCGACTCCAACTCAATTCAAAAGAGGGGTGGTTGGACCGGAGCCTTTATCAAAGGAGCTTAGAAAAAACAACCCAACTTGGTTTCATTCTTGAGGATAATGGCCCTGTTATAAAAAGGAGAGAAAGGAAGTCTCTGTGGTGCTATTCTTCTAGGTTTACAGGGAAGGAAGGGAGTTCAGTGTCCCTGGGGGCTTGAAAGCTTCTCCTTTGAGCCACAGAAGGGAGTATAATCTCTCCAGAAGTTCTGCCAGAAAGTAGTGGGGAAGGGAGGACAATCTCGTATTTCTCTCTCCAGATATTTTGTAAGTTGGGGCAGACCTGATAAATCAGCTGGGATCTTTTCTGGAGCACCCCGAGGTGGGACGGGGGCTTGGGTGCTGGGGTGGCATGAGGGCCCCGGTGCACCACTGGCTTGGGAGTGGGGACTTGTGGGTGTGGTGGTGTCCCTGTGAGTGAGAATACCTGTGTGAAGGCTCCTGTACCGAGGGAAGCTCAGCCTGTACATATGTGGGGGTTGCGGTGGGTGTGAGTTTGTCCCATGGCTCTTGAGCGTCAGACGACGTATGAAACTTAATTTCTCTGGAACCAGTTAAATCGAGCTCCATGCTTCCCCTTGGCAGGGCTGGTGGGAGACCCAAGTTCAGGCCTGACTTACTGGTAGGAGAGCCCTCATCTTCTTCCCTAGGGCAGATACAAGAATCCTCTGGGCCTTTGTAGTCCAGAGATTTGGGGAGGTCTTGGGTTTTAAGTCCGCCCTTGCTGCTGAAATGCTTGTTTTCCAGGCATTGCAGCTCCCCATTACCTGCATCACTCAGACACCCAGAACTTTCACCTGGTCCCCAAGACAATGGTAGACAGAGTTGGGTCCCCGGAACCCATGCTTGACTTCTTTTGAGGTCTTGACTCATCCAGCGCACGCACAGTACCACCAGCCCACCAACCCTCTCCAGGCCTCTTCCCCCTTGCTTTGCTGGCCCAGCCTCTCCCTCTTGGGAGCCCAGCTCTTTTCCTCCTTCCCAGATCCCTGGCTTTTGAAAACAAATGCTCCAACTGCTCCCTGAGGCCAGAACCCTTGGAGCCCCCTTCTTTCAGGAAGAGCCCACTGGGAAGTTCAGCTGACACATTGATTTCTAACCCTTGTAGAAGGCAGGTTATCACCGCCACAGCAGCCCTCCTTGTGCCTAGTGTAAAATCCAAGGGCAGCCGGTACTCATCTGGTCCGTCCAACAATGGGGGAGAAAGAGCTAAGGTGGAACATGACTCTGAGGGCCCCCCTTGGGGCTCACCAGGAAAATGAGGAAAAAGCCCAGATTCTGGTCCTGCAGCTCCGTCTCCCATCAGGTGGTACAGAGGCCCTGCTGGGTGGGCCACTTGCCTTTCCACCAACCGCCACCCTGTCCTTCCTTCTAGCTCCGGCCTCCCATTTATGCGGCGCCACCTGCGTTCCAGCCTGAGCCCCGTCATCCTGAGGCAGCTGGAAGAAGAAGCCAAGGCTCGAGAAGCAGCCAACACAGTGGATATCACCCAGGTCATGAGCAAGCTGGACCGTAGGAGCCAACTCAAAAGAGAGCTACCTCCTAAATAGATCTGTGATCTTGTGGGGGGTGGGGTGGGGGATGGTGTGAGCAAAGAAAGGCAGGATCAGAGCCTAGAGAATGCTGTTCCCCATTAGTGAGGTAGTGGGGCAGCCAGGTTCATCCCATACTCCCCCGACCTCCTTCATGGTGGACTTCCTAATGCCAGGGCAACTAGAGCTAGGCCCCCCAACCCCCCAGCTCCAGTTCACCAAGGGCCAGGATTGCCAGCGGTGGGGTGAGGTCACCTGTCTCACTTGCTGAGGGGGTTCTTGCAGCGGGAGCATAGAGAAAACAGGCTGCTTCATGAGCCACCATTTGCTTTGGAAAATGAAGGAGGAGGCCCCTCTACTCCCACAAGGCATAGTGTTTTTTCAGGTACATCATTTCAGATAGCTTAATGAACCTCCTCACCCCATTTCCCCAATTTAGACTCTGCTTCTAAAGGAGTCTGAGATCCCTCCCAGGGACTAGCTGCAGGGTCCCCAGGACTCCCCTCCTATACCTTCCTGGAAAGGCCCTGCTAAGACATCCCTGGTGAGCTTGCTCTTGGTCACAGTTAGGGAGGGTTGGTGAGCTCTCTCCTTCCTTTTTTTCTACCCGTCCCCTGATACCTACCAGGGGAATATGTAGCTGGTAGGGATGAAGGACTCAGGCTAGAAGCCTCCAGAACAGTCAAGGGGAAACAGCTTTCTGAGGAGCTTCATTGTGGGTAAAGGAAAGGTGCTAGTATCTTCATTCGTGGGAAGAGAGATGGTAAATACCTGGATGTTTTCAAGATGAATTAGGGTCAAAGATAATACTCCTTGGGATATTTTCTTTCTTTCTTTTATTTTTCATTAAAGATTTTATTCATTTGTTCATGAGAGACACAGAGAGAGGCAGAGACACAGTCAGAGGGAGAAGCAGGCTCCCCACAGGGAGCCCAATGTGGGACTCGATCCCAAGACCCCGGGATCATGCCCTGAGCCAAAGGCAGATGCTCAACCACTGAGCCACCCAGGTGTCCTTCTTTTGGATATTTTCTAGATGCTGGTGCTTCCGTCCTGTGTAGCTCTAGACTAGGTCAGTCCTTGGTCAGGGTGGAAGGGGAGAACAGATCAAACTCTGACCTCAGGAGGAATACAAGGTAATTCTTGAAGTTAGTTAGCCTCACCTCATACACCTGTGTAAGAACATAAAGGAGATAGAGTAAGTCAGTGAGCCAGGAACCGACATAGCACAGCAAAAAGACTCATATGACACATTTTACTGAGTATCTATTATGTGCCAGGCATTGGTGACTACAGTGGGCATGGTCTCCATCTCATAGAGCTTATAGTCTAGGACTGACAAAAAATAATGAAGCTGACTGTATCACTACCTTTGCTGACAACCACAAAACTAGAGCGGCATCCAGTAGTCAGGGTCTGTTGCTCATAGGTTTAGAGTCATCTGTGTGGCTCTGTTGATCTTGGAGCTCATTCCCATCCCTGGAGGAATGGTCTGTGGTAGCCTAAGCTGGGATGAGTGGAATGATTCTTCTCTACTTCTCATGTCTCTTGTCCTCTGACAGCCTGGCCTCAACATGATCTGGCATGATCGATGCTGATGGTGGAATTGCAAGGGAGTGAGTGGAAATGCATAGAGTCTTGAGGTGTAGGCTTAGAATTGGTGCACAGTCTTCCACCTCATGTTCTTGGCCAAATCAAGTTACAAAGCCAGCCTAGAACCAAGGGGTGAGGAAGTAGACTCTAGGGAGAGTCTTTAGGGAGATAAATTGTAAAGTCTTGTTGCAAAAGACGTGAAGACAGGAAGGATGAAGAATTGAAGCCATCATTGCAATCAACAACAACACACTTATGTGGTCAAACCTGTACAAGGTGTTATAAAGGAAATGGATACGATGCTGTGATAGGAAAAAGGAGGGTTGTGTACACTAAGATGGCCTCTCCAAGGTGGTAACATATAAGAGGGTGAGAAAAAAATGGGCCATAGGAAGCATGTGGGCAGGCAGGGAGAACTTTCCAGGCAGAGGGGACTGTCTGCATGTGTAAAGGCCCATTGTGGGGAAGCAGCTTGGAGTGAATGCAAAGCTAGGCAAAGGGAGCCTCATGGGCAAAGGAGGCATGGCACAGCGTGAGCTTAGAGAGGTGGGCAAGACCAGGTCATTGGGGACTTTTTAGGTCATCACAAGGAGTTTGTGGCTCTTGGTTTTATGTTAGCAAAATGATCCCATTATTCTCTCCATTTTCCCCAGTCGTAGACTAGTTTACACTCTGGAAGAGCAATCAGAGGTATGCTTTGGTCATCTCTCTTTTGAAGAATGTTGGAGTCTTTCAACTCAGGGAGGGCACCCCAAGCAGAAGTTTCTGGTAATGGCCATTGTGTACTGAGTGACGTGAGGCAGGGCCATGTCTCATCGCTTGGAGCCTAACACCTGAGGTAGTGAGTTCTGCAGAAGCGTATATCACGTGAAGGAAGGAAGGAAGGAAGGGAGGGAGGGAGGGAGGGAGGGAGGGAGGGAGGGAGGGAGGGAGGGAAAGGAAAGGAAAGAGCCCTGGATTTGGAGAAGGCTAGTGGTAGGTGGCCTGTGGTCTTCACCAAGTCACTTACTGTCTCTGCTTCCTGATTCATGAAGTGAGGGGTTGAGACCGGATCCATACTTCTTGAAACAGACTTTGTGAATTCCAGGAGGGTACCGAGCCTGGGGCTTCCATTTTACTTGAAGATTTAAAATGAGATGAAACTTAGGTGATTTTAAATTTTCTTGCATTAAAATAATCATGAATGTATTATGAATTAGAATGCAAAATGTACATGAATTTTTTAAGCTAAAAATTGAGACATCAAAGACATTTCGTGCTTGGCTGTGGCAGGTTTAGGCTTTGCCCTCAGACTCCTGGGAGAGTATGTTTACCAGGCTCTCCTGCTGTTTGTCCTACTTTACTGGGGAAGCTAGAGAAGCATGAAATCAGAAGTGCATATTCACTACCCTTTCTAGTTACCTCATAGGAGTGGAGAGCACATGCCCGGTGCAATAGTGGTGAGGATGGCGGGGTATCAAATGCATCGTGAATTCTTCAAGTTACAGACTGCATCAAGTTCATCTTTGACTCAACCATCTGCCATCGGCCTCCTCATGTGTGAGATGTGTCTGCTTGACAGGTCTCTCACCTTCCAGCAGATGACCAGGGGCACATAGGGACACCACACATATCAATGGAAACATTCCCAATGTCAGATACACAAGGATCCCACACTCTAATGAGAGGCACAAGCGTGTAAAGTTGGCTGTCGTGCTTGATGGGATAAATAAGTGTCAATAAGTATTGTGACACTACCCCTCTGAAGGAAGGTGGGAGATGAATGGCTTTAGTCCCGGAGAGTGACATTTATGTCCTCTGAGTGTTCCCTAAACACCCAGTGAAGGGTGCCATGGCCGATACAAAAATGGACGAGAGGTTCTTCACCCTCAAGGGGCTGACAAGGGTGCGTGGGTGCAAAGATGCAAGGTGAGACAGAATGGGATGGAGGCTGGGGTGGTGTACAGCACATCAGAAGAGCACAGAGACGGGACAGGATCGTGAGGCCTGGAGGACGGAGGACGAATCCTCCAGAATCTCTCATGTTTGGCAGCAAAGGAGCCACAGGTCCCTACCCAGCTTTGAAGTTTCCTAAGTGTCCGCTGCTGGGCTCCAGCAGGTGGAGGCTGCTCCTGCTAGCTTGCTCTGTGTGGCACACGTAACAGGAGCCCCGCAAGGTCTGTTTGACTCTCAAAGATTCAAACAGTATCTTGGAATCTTTGAGAATCAAACAGTATTTTGAAAATAGTGTTTGTTGGGACAGCATTATTGCTCTATTTAATGATTATGGTGTTCTCTGCTGTCTGTGTCCTTAGACACCATCGTAATTCCTTAATGCCAGGTTTTAAACTGCTTGAGTTTCTCTGTTTGTGGTGGGGTATAGATTATGCTAGAATATAAACTATGTGGTAAAGTACCAGGATTTACTCTGTAGAATTTCTTTTTCAAGCTTGACTTTTAGAGAGAGGACTGTTTTTTTTTTTTTTTTTAAGATTTTATTTATTTATTCATGAGAGACACAGAGAGAGAGAGAGAGAGACATAGGCAGAGGGAGAAGCAGGCTCCACGCAGGGAGCCCGATGTGGGACTCGATCCTGGGACTCCAGGATCATGCCCCGGGCGAAGGCACATGCTCAACTGCTGAGCCACCCAGGCGTCCTGAGAAAGGACTGTTCTTGTGAGGATTGTGATAGTATAAAGGCTAGGGACAATAGGTAGAGTACATTGGATAATGTCTGGCATATAATGGTTCAATAAATGCTAGCTACTATTATCAGTGTCATAACCATTATCACTGTCACCGTCCTCATCATCATCACCATCCTCTTCCTCATATCACTGTCATCACCATCACTATCAACATCATCATCACCACCACCATCACCATCATCACCACCACCACCACCACCACCACCACCACCACCACCATAACCATCGCTATCACCACCACTACCACCATCATCACCACCTTCATCATCATCATCACTGCCACCATCACTACCATAACCATCATCACCATTGTCATCATCATCACCATAACCATCATCACCACCACCATTACACCATCACCACCATCACCATCACCACCATTACCACCATAATCATCATCACCATCATCACCATCATCACCACCATCCCTAGCAGCATATGGTCTCAGAGTAAGCTTGGGCTTTCTGCATCTGTCAACATCGTCCCATACAGTGATTCATTATTCTTTGTTATTCTTTATTATTTAGGGCATTTCCTGAAGTGTGTTTACAACTTTGTTTCCCTAAACCATCTTACTTCTCTGCTCTCTCAGAGTCTTGCAGTGTGGCCCTCCGCACTCTCCAGAGACCAGGATATATTTGAAGGGAGGAGAGTGGGGCATTGGTGTCATATCTGCTGTCTATGAGAGGGCTGACCAGCAACCGTACAATGACTGGTCCATCCTCTGGTTCCAGCTTCATGGCTACAGTAAGGGGAAGGTCTTGTGTGAGGCTGTGCCAAACCAGATAGTAGGTAGGAGGAATGATGGGTTCACCCTTGTAGATTGTTCTCCATGGAGCCAGTTTGCTTATGGGCTTTTCGAGGCAATGGGGAAAGGGAAAGGAAGGAGGGACCATAGGGACCGCTGTGTACACTGCATGATGAACCTGAACGTGGCTCACAGGATGGGGGAGTCCAGGAGGCCACAAGGTCTCCTTCAAATTCTCAGCCAGTTTCTAGACAAAGTGAATCGCATCTCTTTGCACCACCTGCTTTGCACTCCATTGAAAGGCCTGTGATTGTGTTTTCATGTCACTGTGTACCCACTGCATTTCATGCTCCTCTCCCCGTTCTGTTCGCTCCTTGCATAATAAAACAGCAGCACAAGACCAAACGAACCAAGCTCTCAGAGCTTCACCGTGTCTCTGCGTGTCACATTTCTTTGCCATGTGCCTTGCATGCCACTGCTTCGCTGCCTCACACCAATGGTGGGCATGGCATGTGCTGGAGGGACTAGGTCTCTTTGGGAGGGGCCAGAGTCACGGAGGGATGGGGTAAAAGGTGTCCTGCTACAGGTATCCAGGGCCAATGGCGCTAATGGCTATTTGCCCAGAAGGGACCTTCCCGGACCAGGTAAGTCAAGCAGGACAGTCGCTACTTCCTTACCTGTCTTGTCATTCATCCTGGAAAAGAAGGTGCTGGAGGAGGTGAGGGGTGAGCAGAGGACACAGAATTGGGTGGGTGCGGGGGGCGGTAATGGAGAGGCCCGTCCTGTCATAAACTCTACCATCTTGGTCAAGTTGTCATCTCCACGAACCTCAGTTTTCTTATCCGTAAAGTGGGAGTGATCACGAGTTTATTACAGGTTCTGAGAAAGTAGGATTCATGGTTGGGTGTCCTCAGTCAATTTATTGAGGGAGGAGAGCCTTGATGCCACTCCATCTCTCTTAACAAAGCCTATTTCCTAGTTTTGTTGTTTCAGTCTACTGTGCAGGACCCCAGGTCCTATCTGAGCCCCGCAGGCAATGGGATGGCCATCAGGATCAGTTGACGAAGCAGGGGCTGTGGGGTTACCCACTCCTGGGATTGAATTCTCATCTAGTTGCTGTGTTAGCTGTCTATTGCTGTGTAACAAAGTAGCCCGGACACAGATGCTTGTTAGCTCACAGTTGGCCAGAGGAGGCTGGGCTGGGTCCTCTGCTCATGGTCTCACACTCAAGGTCATGCCAGGCTGCTGTGTTCCTATTGGGGGGCTCTTGGGAAGGGTCTGTTCCAAGCTCATTGAGGTTGATGGTGAGGTTCAGTGTCTCATTGTAAGGCTGAAGGCCCCAGTGTTTTTTTGCTGGCTTTTAGCTGACGGCTGTACTCAGCCCCTAGAAGCCGCCCTAGTCCCTCTCATGTGTCCCCCTTCCACTTTCAAAGCCAGTAACAGAGAATTTCTCCTTCGTTGAATTCCTGTCATGCCTCAGACCTCTCTGACGTCTGTCTCTGGCCTCTAGACTCAGATCTGAAGGGTTCGTGTGATGAGGTCAGGCTCACTCAGATAATCCTTTGTTAATGTCACCTATGCCATATCACGTAGCCTGACTTTGGAGTGACTGTCATGTGACGTTTATGGTCTGCACCCACACTGGAAGACAGGGACGGGAATGTAGGGACCACCTTAGCATCCTACATAGCACAGTCCCTGTTGGTTGTGAGAGCCTCGGGAGGGTGATGAACCCCTCTGGACCTCAATTTTCTGTTCTCTAAAATGAGGGCATTACAGACACATACATCTACTAGCACATCGTAGATGCTTCCTGTGTTATAGGGCCGGACTCTTTTCACCAAACCATCGTCTCCTGACCCCTTAATTAGAGCAAGCTTTTATCATTATTCTCTCTCTCTCTTTTTTAAGATGTTATTTATTTTAGGCAGAGATGAGAGAGTGAGCAGGGGAAGGGCAGAGGGAGAGGGAGAAGCAGACTCCCCACTGAGCGTGGAGTCCAACATGGGGCTCGATCCTAGGACCCTGAGATCATGACCTGAGCTGAAACCGGGAGTTGGATGCTCCACCGACTGCACCACCGACTGCGTCCTTCCCCTTTATGGTCATGCTTGTCTGTGTTATGCAGACTGTGTCCAAGGTGAAGACCCTCATCTCCATAGAAGGACAGTGTTAGAGGCATACTGTGGGGCTCCTCAAACTCATTGGGCAGATAACAAAACCGTGACCTTGGGTGTCTGTTAGAAGATGCCGTCCCTCAGTTGCAGTCCCTGAGTCCCCGTGGGTGGGTCTGACTGGGGCTGGGATCTGCACCTGCAGCAGACACCCGGGGTGATTGTGAGGTGGGCTGAGGTGCAGGCCGCCTTGGGACATGCAGCCCGAGAGCCCAGCTTCAAAGCCTGCCTCGCCGTCCCCAGTGGCCTGTCCTTGGGGCTCACTTTTTGAAGCATTAGTTTCCTCATCTATAAAATGGGGATAATGAGAGTTGGTCACCTTACCAAGTGGCTCTGGGAAGTAAATGCAGTGATCCAAGAAAAGTGCTCAGCCCAGAGCCTCTTATTTGCTGATTCTCACTACATATTAACAACGATGAGTCTGTCAACCCTGGGGCCCCAGGTCTGGGCCTTGGCTCTGGTTTGTTGGCCTGTGGCTGCCAGAGCAGAGGAACAGAATTAGCGGCTCCCAGCTGCTGTTTCAGGATGGGATTGAGCTTGAACTTCGGGGAGCTGGTGGGGGAGAATGGAGACCACCCCCGGTGCCCCGTGGCAAAGCCTTCAGTGGCCTCCTGGCCTTTCTTTTCCTCCAAAAGCTGTCTTTGGATGTGCCTGGCACACTCGGGGTGACCTGGAAATCAGGCCACACCCCAAGGAAACCAGCTGCCTCCAGCTCAGTGCCCTGAGCTGCCCTCCTTTGGCCCCAGGACGATGCCCAGGCCCCAGGGGCAGGCAGGCTTCCCTAAGCGGGGCATCTGTGGGGCTGTGCCAGTTCCGGAGAGGGTTTGTTGTTCCCTGAAGTCCTTTCTGGTTCTCTCTCAGAGACAGCGTTGGCCTAACTGTCCCAGAGGGTCCCCTTCCCCACCAGGACCAGCACATCCTGGCTAGACTTTGGTGTGGGCACAACAAACTGTGCCGATGGGCCCTTAGAGGCCCGTCTGTGGAGGGTAGAGAGGTGGCAGCAGAGAGCCTCCCTGCAAATTCCAATTTTAACTTTGTCGGCTCAGACAAAGCTCTCTCGGGCTTCCTCGCTGAACACCTGCCTGGTCTGGCACTCCGGCCCCTCTGCTCCTTGACTCTGGGGCCTCGGGAGCCGGGGAGGCTGAGATCCCCCCCACTCCACCGACGTGTCCTGGTTCCACACTCAGTCTTTCTGGCCCCCCTGCTTTGCTGTGGGAGGCGTGGAAAGTGCCAGAGCGTGGCCACCCCAAGTGTGGCCAGGTTGACAGGGGTCGGGGCCCAGGACAAGGTGGGCGGTCTCAAGCCAGCGGGGCCCCAGCCGGGGCTCCTCGTACCACCTCCACTGCTCCGTCACAGGGTTTAGATGCCTCCAGTCCCCAGGCTGGGAGCCCAGGATAGGGAAGGGATGGCGTGGGGGGTGGCGGGTGCTGAGCACAGTTCACTGGGGCAGGAGTTGAGGGGAACTGGAGGCCAGCCTGGCCACACCTGGTGCCCCAGGCCCCGAAGACAGTCTGCGATGCGGCCGCCCGACTCCGGGCACCGTGGCGGGGGTCAGGGACGGGCAGCCCCTGGGCAGGAGGCCTCGTGCGGCTGTGCCACCGCGGCGGGTGGCTCTGGGCGCCCTCCCCGGCCCCCCGCTCCGGGCACGGGGAGGAGCTGAGGGAGCAGGGCCCCCGGGCCCACGCCACTCACTCTGGCTCTCTTTCCTCCCTGCAGCCGGGCCAGCACACCGCGCCCAGCCCTCACCTGGCCGTGTACACCGGGACCTGCGTGCCCCCCTCTCCTTCCAGCCCCTTCTCCCCGTCCTGCCGCTCCCCGCGCAGGCCCTTCCCCTCACCCGGCCGCTTCATCCGCAGGCCCAGCAGCGCCATCTGCCCCTCGCCCATCCGGGTGGCCCTGGAGCTCGGAGCCCAAGGGGGAGGCCAGCGGGCCGGGGGCCTGCGCGGGGCCAGCCGACGCTGACTCCCGGGGGGCCTCGGCCGAGCGCCCCTGGCCCCGGCCCCAGCCCAAGGCCCCGGCCAAGGCCCGCGCGGCCCTGACCTTCGGCAGGCTGCTGAGACGGGGCTGCTTAGCTTCCCCCGTCTTTGCCAGGCTCTCGCCCAAGTGCCCCCCGGTGTCCCACGGGAAGGTGCAGCCCCTGGGGGATGTGGGCCAGCAGCTGCCACGACAGAAAGCCAGGAGAGTAGCGAAGTAAGAACCAGAAGGGACTGTGCTGTGTGCGCGTGTGTGGGTGTGTGCACGTGTATCTCCGTGCATGGTGCACATACCTGTGCAGTGTGCACATGTGCCTGGAGGTCTATGCACACTTGCCTGCGTGAGCACGCATATGTGTGCATATGCCTGTGTGTGCACATGTGTGCACATGTCTGTGGGGCGGTGTGTTTGCACATTTGCCTGTGTGTGAGCATGCATGCATGTACATATGCCTGGGTATTTGTGTATATGTTTGCACACTTCACTGTGTGTGAACGTGCACAGTGAAGTGCACATATGTCTGTGGGCATGTGAGTGTGCATGTGTATGCATGTATGTTTGTGGCGGGGACCAGGGCTGTGTGGCTTGAACATGGTCTGGAACTGGGGGCTGGTGGGTTGGGTAACAGGGATTCTAGCCTAGTAGACACTAAAACAAGCTGTAAGATAGTTTCTAGGAACTCAGCATTGCCCTCCCCTGCTTCCTGAGAAAGAAGAGGAACAGGTGTCTCTCTTTTTCATCCTGTTCCCCCTTCTGTTCAGCACACACCCTGCCCCATCCCCCAAACGTTACTCTAATGAATCCACCGCACTTCTAAGGGCAAGAAAGGCCAGTGGCAGCCCTGGGAACCACAGGTGTGGGGGCTCCAGTCCCCTCCCCTGTCTGAGGTGCCCTCGCCTCACCCACCCTCCTCCTGCATGTACCTGCGGACTCCCAGAGGGGCTTGCTGGGATCCCTGGTTCTACAGTCACTCCTGTGAAAACCACAGTGCGTCTCTTCTGAGAGGTGGCCCCTCTCTGCTCCATTGTGGGTGGCGTTGCAAGCCTGATTTCTGAGAACCCCAAGTGCCCTGAGGCAGCTTACCGGATGCAGAAAACTCCCAGGGGTACTCCATAGCTCCTGGACCAGTGACAGAAAGGAAAGTTGTGGACAAGGCAAAACTGTGAATTAGGCCCCACCTATGATGGTTTGGGGAAGACAGTTGGGGGTATCCCGGCACCAATCAACATGCGCCTGTGTTTGGCCTTGGCTGGTGTTGGAGAAAGAAAGCTCCACGCAGAGGTCTCAGGTTGCCATGGATACCGGAGCATCCCTGGCCTCCTCTGCCTGGCCAGTGTGCTTGGGAGACAGCAGGAGGCAGAGGTTATTAGTTCTCTGTTGCCCACGTTGTCAGGAGGAGGAGGGGGGGCAGGAAGGCGGCCAAGGATTGAGGGTGAGCATGTCTATCGATTCTTCCCAACTAACCTTACTCAGGGAATGTTCTAGCTTTGCAGCCGCTGCCATGCCACACACACACACACACACACACACACACACACACACACACACATGGGCTTGGGGCTTTTAACAGGTTCTTTGCTCAGGGGTACCACTTCATCAGAAGGCAGTCTAACTAGATTGAGGATTAAACTGCAGGCATGTCCTAATGGGACATCCCGAACTCATTAAAACCATAAAAAATTCAAGCCCCTCAAAAATGAAAATAAAACATCTTTCAAATCAGCCTCAATTCAGCAGAAAAATGTGAGTCCCTTTCTACCACCAATAAAAGAAATCCACCGAGCCATTTGCTGCACACAGAGTTTTTTTGGCAACTACACCTGCATGCCACTCTTCTCCAAGGATGTCAGGGTATGTTGAGGATTTGCTTTCCTTTTGAGCACTTGCTTTCCTTTTGTGCCTGAAGCTTTTTTCAGATCAAAATGGATGTGCCTACGCAGAGTGGGACCTGTCTGATGGACTCAGAGGACACCGGGACAGGAGAATCGGGTGACCAGGGCATAGAAAAGGAGGTCATCTGCCCCTGGGAGAGCCTGGCAGAGGGGAAAGCTAGCTGAGCCAGGGGCCGTGGACCAAGAAGACGCTTCCAGCAGACCCCGCCAGATGGGGCCATGGGCATGCTTGTTCTGGAACCAAAGTGCATTACGATCACCTTTGGGGGCCAGAGAGACAAGATGGGATGGATTATGGGGAAGTGTGTGCTGACTGGGGTCCCAATGGCCAATTCTTACCCTTCCTCCTCACCTTCCCTCCCTTGGGCAGAAGAAAGGCATGCGGACCAGAGGACTCTACTTGCTGCCTTAAAACCGATTAAAAAAAAAAAAAAAGGTTAACTTGTAAGAGTCTTTTGGATTGGAATGTTAGTGTGTGTCTGGTTTTATTAGTTAGTTATGAGCTATTATTTACGAATTAAACTCATTTCTTGTTTGGTTCTAGGGACAAAGGCACACTAAGTCACTTTCAAGAACTCCCTTCCTGTCTAAATTGGTTTGTGCATGTTACTTTTATCAACAGAGCACCCCAGAGTGTGGCATCATTCAGGAAGGGGGTTATGGGGAAAGGCGTCTTTCTAGAATGCCGGGTGTGTTCAGATCCACCAAGAAGTAGAAACAAGATGGGATTAGATGGGCAAGGGATATTTGGGGGGAAGGATAAAGAGTGGGAGCTGGAGCTGGAGGGGGTGAGGGCTGTCAGACCCTGTGCCAGGCTGGCCTCCGGGGAAGGGGCAGCGGGCAAGGGAGAGTCTCAGATGGCAGCACAGTTCCAGGAAAGTTTTGACCAAGCCACTAGGGTGTCCCTGAGGCAAAGTCACCATAGGAGGAGTTCCTATGTCTGGCAAGAATGGTTCTCCCTTAGCACCTCCACCATGCAAGGTCACTGGTTGGGACCCGGGGGGAAGCCTGGCCACCGCATGGACACACTGGTGGCCATCAGTCCATATGCTCCCCGAAGCAGGAGATCTGAGCACGCATGTTCATGGCCGCTGCATGCAGTCTGGTAGGTACCTCTGGATGCATCCCCAGATGGGCCTTGGTACATCCCCGCCTCCTCTCCCATACTTCACCGAGCGAGTATTTATTGGGCCCTAATACGTGCCAGGCACTGTGCTAGGCCCTGGGGATGTAGCCGTGGATCAGACTCCTTGCCTCTTGGAATTCGTCTAGAGTGGTGCTTCTCAAGGAGGGGCAACTTTGACATGTTTTTGGGTGTCAGGACTGATGCGGGGAATGCTCCTGACATCCAGGGGGTAAACACCAGGGATGCTGCTAAAATTCTACAAAGCACAGGATAGTCCCCTACCCCGCCACAATGAAATGATCTCGTTCAAAATATCAAGTGCCACTGTTGAGAAGTTACAGGTTCTGCCCATGCTGCTGAGCATGTGCCCCTTGTCGTTGGTTTCTGCCCAAAGCCCTGGAGTGATTGCTACCTGCAGAGGTCCTGCTGGGGTTATAACTGGATGGAACAATGTGTTGAGATTAAGGGCCACGTGGTAAAAAACATTTTTTAAAAATTGCATGGAAAGTTCTCATAGGAAAAGAAAGATTCAGGTGGGTCTCCTGACCACTTATTATGCTCCTCCCCTTAATCCTCAGCTTCATCAGATTTCGTTTAATAGGTAAGAATCCCTCTTATCTTGCTCTTAACGTTGAACAATTTACCTTATTTAGCCCATAAATACTGCAGCTACTGAGTCATCCATCCTGATTCTTCTAGAGATGAATGGTGGCCAGGTGAATGGCCAAAACCTGGGCTTGCTGACCATGCAGGGAAGCACAGATGACTTAATACTGAAAGAGCATCTCATTTTACATCCCACAGAATCCACTCCTTTGGGCTCACAGAGTCACTCATTTAGGGGTAAGGAAACTTCTGGAGAGCGCACAGAATGGGCTGGATCTTTCTTGGAAGGTGATCTTTCTGGATCATTCTTGGTAGGTCAATTCATTTGATTTCTTTATTTACCAAGCTGGTCTAAAATTAGATTACAGGCAAAACAATCCATACCTTAGTCTACCAGTAGCCAGTGAGCCCAGACTTGTACCCTACGGCTATGGGGTTCCACTCTTAAGCCCCCAGGGCCCTAAAGAGAAACCAAGCCCACATGGATCTTCAGCACCAACTACTGCAGGCTGCAGGATTCACTGATTGGGTTCGGTGAGGTCCAGCCTATGGAGCAGTAACCCCAGAAGAGATCCCAGAAGGAAGGATGTGGTTCAGACATGAAGGAGTTTCTGACTTGGTCACATAATTGCCCAAAGGCAGGAGGCAGTCTATGGTGAGTGGATTCCAGGGAAGAGAGGTGATCTAAGGGCCATTTTTTTTTTTTTAAATCTTGTTTCTCCACTCATCCCCTAGTCACTGTCATGATTACTCTCCCCACCTTGTGTGGACATCTGCCAGGACCTTGAAAGATCGTGATGCCCAGGCCATACCCAGTTCAATCAAGTCAGAGTGCTTGGAGGTGAAACCCTGGCATCAAGATTTTTATTTTCTAGTTTTTAAAGATTTTATTTATTTATTTATTCATGAGAGACACACAGAGAGAGGCAGAGACATAGGCAGAGGGAGAAGGAGGCTCCCTGTAGGGAGCCCAATGTGGGACTCGATCCTAGGACCCCAGGATTACAACCTGAGCCAAAGGCAGACACTCAACCACTGAGCCACCCAGGTGCCCCACATCAAGATTTTTAAAGAGACTTTCCCAGATGACTCCGATGTCCAGACAAGGTTGAGAACCACTGGACTGGGGGAGTGATTGAAGCTGCCTCCCCGTCCTCAAGTCCATCCATGTTCACACTCAGAGAGACAACAGGAAAGGAAAAAGCGGTGGGGCCTTTAGTTCACAACCTAGAAGTAGTAGGTGCCATTTCCACTCACATCCCATTGGTCGGTACTTGTTCACATGGCCACACCTAGCCGGAAGGATGCTGGAAGGTGCAGCCTCCGGTTAGGCCAGCTTGTGTGCAGTTAACCTTCTGGAAGTTCCAATAGTAGGAAGGAAGATGGGGATGACGGATGTTGGTCTTTTCCACACTGTAACTATGACACAATCTCGGTGGGGGAAAGAATGGTGGAGAAGAAGAGAATGGGGAAGGTGGGGCAAGAGAAGCTGGGAGTGGCTGATTCGTTTGCGTTTGGCCAAGTATTTGGTCAATATGTATAAAATGCTGCTCTGTGCATTTCTGTGGCCGGGCGGCCTTGCCGTCATTCAGAATGAATACGTGCTGGGTGCCGAACACCGGGAGAGGCGCTAGGCGTGCGGCCGATGCCCTCATGGATCTCTGCCCTTGCTCAGAGGCAAGCTGGGGAAGTCAGATCTGTGGGTCACCAGTAGACACAGGACCATGGGCTACGTGGGTCCTGCAATACCCCTGACCAGTGTGGGGCAGCTCCTTGATTCCTTCATCTGCGAGCTGGGAGCTGATAACTGGACCTTCACAAGGTTATCTGAAGATACATAAAATGAAATGATTCGTGGAAAACGTTTTGCCCGTCCAGAACTTTATAGGGTGCAAGAAGGAACCAGCTTTATGCACCACCCCTCCGCACCCACGTCTCCCTGTAAACATACACCGTGAGTTATTTTGATTTTCCAACCCTGAATGAAAGCTCTGGTGAGTCCCATAACTTTTCTGGTCGCTTTCGGATAATAAATCCTCCAAGCACTATCGGTGATAAGCCCCATCTCAGTAGCTCTGTCCCCCCGCAGTTCAGATGTTAGTGTAATGAGCTCAGAACTTCATCCAAAGCTAAAGCTCCTTCCCTCCTCCGGCTTGGACTGAGCCAGGCTGGGGAAGGGTGTCAGCTTCTCTCTTTCCTACCTACCTCTGCTTCCCCCCCCCCCCACTCATCATGTGACCTGTGGCTCCTGGAGGGGGAGGGCTGGAGAGCCATGACGTTCTCAACTGATGGACCAAAAGCATCAGTCACGGTGCTTGCTGGGATTCCCCTGCGGGCTCTTCCCTAGCTGGGGTCCTCCTGGATTCTTGGGGTCTTTTGGCCTCAGCCTCCTCAGTCTGAGGGGGACCATGGGGCTCCTCCAGACAGTTGCATGAGGAATTCATCCCATGGTCCACATCTCAGCTGTGGTCACATCCCCAGTTGCTGGGGCAAGGTTCAGATGACCACGCACCAGCTCCCTTCAGACCGGGCACCCTTGCCCCGGCCGGGCAGCCCTGCTCTTTTTCTCTCCTTTTTGTTGCGTGGCATTTCCTGATCTCAGCTTTCTTCTGGTTCTTTCCCTCTTACTCTAGCTGCACAAATCAAGCCCCCCCCCCCCCCAGCCGAGTGACTTGTAAACCTCCTTTCTTAGCTTAAGAGAGAGCAAAGCACCCTCTGCCCCGGTGAGTGGGTTTGCAAGAATGACTTTCGGATCACCACCTGTGCTGCTCCTGCCCACCTGTCTGGCCCTTCATTCGGACCTGGTTGGCCAGTGGTTGGCACCTATTGTTTTCTTCTTGGCCTTTGGGGCCATGGCAGAAAGGGAGACAGAAAGAATCCTATTTTAATTTTCCATTACAGTTGTCACATTTTCACGAGTGTGCTCATTTTCTTTGTCTTAAAAATCCACGGGTGTGTCTTTGGGAGTCCCAAGGCGGTTGTCCTTTTGCCTTCAGGAGAGGGACCCTTGGTGGCCTATTTGAGGCTGTGAATTCTTTGAAGCTGAGAGGAGATAGTCCTGCCCCTTGCTTCTTTGCTAGGGAGGAAAAGAAGAAGCATCTTTAAGGAGCCTATACCTGGGCGCAGAGAAGGTGAGCGGGGCGGGTGAGAGGACACGGGATCTCCACTCACTTCTGCCTCAGACGCCCGGCCCTCTGCTCTGAGCACCATCTCCTCACACTTCACCAGAAGAGGGAGTCCACGGCTCACAGATCCCCAAAGAGAGGTGGCTGGGATTTCCCCTCAAGAATCCAGAGCCCAGCATTGGAAAAGTGAGAGGGGCCTCAGAGACAGGTACAGATGCGGGGTGCGGCTGGGGTTGGCAAGGGTGGGGTCTGGACCTCCCCTCTCAGCTTTGTCCTCTTGTCCCCAGCCCCAGAGCCCCTAGAGCTAGTGGAGGTGGGGACCTGGCGAGAGAAGCCTCTCACTGCTCTTGGCCGTGGGGCCCCAGCGGGGTTCTCCTGGCTGCTGTGCTCTGGTGGGGACAGGGGCTGTTGCTACTGGCTTAGGGTGAGGGCTGAGACTCTGCAGAAAAACTCCTACAGAAAGAGACTCCCTCTCTTGCCCTCAGACCTCTGATAAAAATTCCACTTTTTTTTTAGTTTTATTTATTCATGAGACACACACACACACACACACACACACACACACACACACAGAGGCAGAGACACAGGCAGAGGGAGAAGCAGGCTCCATGTAGGGAGCCCGAAGTGGGACTCGATCCCGGGACTCCAGGACCACACCCTCGGCCAAAGGCAGGCGCTGAACCACTGAGCCACCCAGGCATCTCCAAAATTCCCCTTTTTGAGGTCCTTCTGTGTGCAAAGCTCTGGCCCCCAGGACCAGGAGCTGACAGGGCCTCATTCAGGGTCCGTATCCTGGTGCTAAACCCCTCTGTTTAGCAGGTGTGGCTGGAGGCCTGAGGAGTCAGAGGGGCCAGAGCTCAGTGATATTTAGGGCAAATACATGGTATCAGAAAACAAGCTTTTTAACTTCTCTGCTGATGAGAGGGGCCTGCGTGTGGCCTTATGACAGGGGATTGAGTCATCTTGAGCAGGGGTTCATGTGCTTCATCGAGTCATCTCGAGCAGGGGTTCATCTGCTTCTCAAACAGTAGAACAAAGGTATTCAAAGGTGCTTGTGAGTAGGAGGGGTAGAGTAGGGATAGCCGGGCTCAGGTGCAGGTGCTGGTCGGTCAGCGTCATCGTGTCCAAGGAGGGGAGGAATCCTGCCGCGTGCAGAGAGGTGTGTGTGCTCACCTGTGTGGGACCACGTGTGTACCCCCCTGGGCTGTGGGTGCAGGGAGCATCTGTGTGGTGCATGCATGGGATGCTGTGGATGTGGGGCTGCAGAGGCTACACTACACACTCACACTACACTCACCCCAGCACAGAGGTCGCTTGGCGGTGAACTTGGAGACCATGGTACACGTGGAAAGCACCACAGGAATGTCCTCGAGAGCTGGGTGTTCATGAAGGACGCCTCTGTCTCCCTGATACAAACATACAGGGAGATGGGGGCACAGTGTGTTAGACGAGGGGGCTGGGGTGCAGTGAGGTTCAGCCTGACAGGACAGAAGTCATACTCTGGATGATGTGGTCATCCATGTCAATGTGGTCCCAGCACATTGACAGTGGGTCTCTTCTGGGGACCTTCAAAAGAAATCCTTCTTCATTGTCCATCTCCCAGCTGGTCCCAGAAGCCACCAAGCTGTCCTGTCCTGAAGCTTTCCATCTAAGGGAGTCAGGGATCTGTGAGCCCCAGCTCACAGGCTGACATTTAAAGACTCACCCTGTGAGTTCCTGCTTGAATTTAATCCTCACTACAGCGCTGTTGGGGGACAGCCCCACTGCCCTTATTTGGAGATGTGATCTCCCACTAACAACTGGTAGGAACACTTCTATTGCTGTCTAGGGAACTTGATTTTCTCTGTGTGTGAGTCTGTGTATTATATTTACATTTTGGAATTAAAAATATGTCTAGAATGAACTCCTGTTTACATTGTTCCCTAATTACTATTGATGCTTTAAAAAAATCAAGGCATCAGTCAGCAAATATTTTCAGTATTTCAGTTATTAAATATTTTAGACCTTGCAGGTTACCTTTGGTTTCTGTCACATATTCTTCTTTAAAAAAAAAAAAAAAACATAAAAAAAGTAAAATCTGGGGCACCTGGATGACTCAGTTGGTTGAGTGTCTGACTTTTGATCTCATTTCAGGGTCTTGATCTCAGTGTCATGAGTTCAGGCCCTGTGTGTTGTGCTCCATACTGGATGTGGAGCCTACTTAAAAAAATTAAAAAAAAAAAAAAAAACAACAACCGGGGATCCCTGGGTCGCTCAGCGGTTTGGCGCCTGCCTTTGGCCCAGGGTGTGATCCTGGAGCCCCTGGATCGAGTCCCACGTCGGGCTCCCTGCATGGAGCCTGCTTCTCCCTCTGCCTATGTCTCTGCCTCTCTCTCTCTCTCTATCATGAATAAATAAATAAAATCTTTAAAAAAAAATAAAACTCTTCCTATACCTGACAAAGGGTTAATATCCAGAATGTATAAAGAACTCCTACAGCTCAACAACAAAAATACTTACAAATTGATTAAAATATGAGCAAAGGATTTGAATAGACATTTCTCCAAAGAAGATTTGTAGATACAGATATGAAAAGATGCTTCAATATCACAAATATGTAGGTAAATGAAATTAAGGCCACATTGAGTTACCACTTCACATCAGTTAGGATGGCTACTGTTAAATAACTCCCGAAACAACAAATGTTGCAAGGTATGGAGCAACTGGAGCCCTTGTGCACTGCTGGTGGGAACATACAATGGTGCAGCCACTATGGAAAACAGTATGATGGTCCTCAAAAAGTTAAAACCAGAATCACCATATGATCCAGCATCCCCACTTCTGGGTATATACCCCAAAGAACTGAAAGCAGCGACTCCAACATATATTTGCACACTCACGTTCATAGCAGTGTTAGTCACAGTAGCCAAAAGACGGGAGCAATGCAAGTGCCCATCAATAGACGAATGGATGAACAAAATGTATTATATCTACACAATGAAATATTGTTCATCTGTATCAAAGAAGGACATTCTGACGCCTGCTACAACATGAATCGACCTTGAAAACATTGTGCTAAGTGAAATAAGCCAGATTGTATGATTCCACTTATATGAGGTCCCTAGCTAGAGTAGCCAAAGTAAAAAAAAAAAAACCAGAAAGCAGAATGGTGGTTTCCAGGGGCTGGAGGAAGAGGGGATGGGAAGCTATTGTATAATAAATAATGTCCCATTACTCAACAATCATGGTTTAGCAGAGCTTTGGTTTGGAAGCTGAGAAAGTTGTAGAGACGGATGGTGGTAACAGGTGCATAACAATGTGAATGTACTTCCGGCCACTAACCCGTACATTTAAGAATGGTTACAGTGGTAAGGTTTATGTCATGTGTATTGTACCACAATAAAAAAATATAAACAGTGTTCCTACCACGAGGGCCATATAAAAACAGGCTGCTGACTGGATTTAGCTCAAGGGTCAAAGCTTGCCAACCTTTGTTCTATGTTATGAGTTTCATTATGGTTTTTTTGGAAAATGAGTCATTGTGATTGTTAGTATTGTGTATTATAGTCAATGCTTACTTATCTTCGGCTCCACGTTTACCCAGCTCTGTGGTCACCTCTGCCCCTAGTACCCTACTTCTTCCTTCCCAGGTCCAGTTTTCTTTGTACTGAAGGGCATCTTTAGTGATTCTCTCATTGACAGCTTGGAGAAACACATGGAGTTTTCTGCTTGAAAATATGCCCTATTATTTTTCTCCTCATTACCATTAAATGATTGTTTGCCCCAATAAAGAAGGATAGGTTGAGGGGGCGCCTGGCTGACTCAGTTAGTGGATCATGTGGTTCTTGGTCTCATGAGTTGAGCCCCACACTGGGCAAAGAGCTTGCTTTAAAAAAATTAACAGAATGACAAGTTAAGAGTAATTTCCCCTCTGCATTTCAGATATTTATGTCATCATCTGCTGCCCTGTCTTGCTGCTGCTGAAACATCCAATTGCTGCCATTTAATAGATTTTCTTTTCTACTTTGCTTCCAAGCAATGGGTCTTTGTCTTGGGCATTCTGCAGATTTCCTGTAGTGCCTCTAGTATGGACGTGCTCTTGGGTATCCTGCTCTGGTGGTGCTTCCTCAGTCTGAGGACTCAGCTCTGGCTTTCAGTCTCAAAATTCTCACCCATTGTCTGTTTGAATGTTTCTCCCTCCTCCCCATTCTCTCAGTCTCTCTTTTGGCAGCTCCTACTCTTTGTTATATGTTGAACAGAAGTCTCTCCTTTTTTCTGAGTCTCCTTTTCCTCTGCTGTGCAGACCTTCTGGGATCCCAGCTTGATGGAGGGGTCTTAGGTTGGGTCCTCCAAGTCTCTGGGCCCCCAGCAGATCCCTGCTGCTCTCTCTCAGAGTTTTTTTTTTTATAATTGCTATCTTCATTTGGTATGATTTCCACATTTTGTAATGGAAGGGAGTCCGTGTTAGCTCAGTTGTCCTGTTGCTGGAACTGGTAGTCCATCCAGTGCCTTCTTTTTGCCACAACACAGCCACACAGCCATCTGTCTCTCTTTTCCTCCTATTATTATACACATATATTTCATATATATACTATTCCAGTTGTCCAATTATAGTATTTCCCTCTTCACTGTATCTCCATTTTAATAGGGACCTCTGGTTCAAGGAAATGGATCTCCAAACCTAGAGTTATAGGCACCAAAATAAGCTGTGGATATAATTTGGGGGCCGGGAGATTTACACTCAGAGAATGCTGATGAGGCTGACTCTGGCTGTGGCCCTGCCATGACCTGTTTCTTCACTCTCCATCGTAAACACACAAATGAGTCAATATTCCATCCATCCATCCATCCATCCATCCATCCATCCATCCATGCATCTGATGGGATCCACTTGGACCTGTTGATGTGGTATGAAGCTTAACTTAAGTTGAAAACATCTAAACAGGGCAGCCCCGGTGGCTCAGAGGTTTAGTGCCACTTTCCGCCTAGGGTGTGATCCTGGGCACCCGGGATGGAGTCCCATGTCAGGCTCCCTGCATGGAGCCTGCTTCTCCCTCTGCCTGTGTCTCTGCCTTTCTCTCTCTGTGTGTCTGTCATGAATAAATAAATAAAATCTTTAAAAAAAGTGAAAACATCTAAACAAATAGCAGACACAGAAGAAAAAAACATACCTAAACTTTTTTTTTTCCCTGACTTAAACGATGACTCTCAAAAACATACCCTCCAAAAATCCTCTCTCTGGGATGTTTACAGTTAGAGGAGAGATGGACCTCTTGCACATGGATGAGAAATCACGTTAAACAAAACCTCATCAAAACTTTCTATTCCTTTCATTCTTTTTGCTGGTTTTCCCTACTTGTCTCATTACTTCCCACCATTTGCTTTTCCTTGAAATCCTAACCCCTCTTACTATGAGGATGATATATAAACCCTCAACTCTAGCTGTTCAAGGAGAACAGAATATTTTTTAAAAATATTTATTTATTTATTTTAGAGAGAGACAGAGAGTGCACACACATGTGAGCCAGTGTTGGGGGAGGGACAGAGAGAAAGAGAGGGAGAAGGAGAGAGGCAGACTCCCAACTGAGCATGGAGCCTGATGTGGGGCTCGATTTTACCACCCTGAGAAGGACATCTTTGTCCTGAGATGGTAGATGGGAAAGTGATGAATATAAGTTGGGGGAAAAGGGGGAAAAGCTTTTTTTCTCCTAACATTTCCATCCATCCATTCTTATATCCATCCACCCATCCATCCATCCATCCATCCATCCAAGTTTCAAGTGTCTACTAGACACTTGGTACATTGTCATGACTAAATCTAGGTCCTGCTCTCAAGGATTCATAGTCAGATTGGGAAGCATACTTTTAAACTAAGAATTAGAGTACACTGAATTGGCAGGGGGTGCAGAGCATGGGAGCTAGGATCACACTGCCTGGTGTACACTGCTCTCATCTGCCTCAGGTCAGATACGGGTTCTACTCTCTCCTAGCCGAGTGATCATAAGCATCTTATTAAAGCCCTCCAAACCTCAGTCCTCTCAACCATAAAATTAAAATCAGGGTAATACCTGCCTTGTACAAGGGTGCGAAGATTATGAGCTAATTTGTGTAAAAAGCTCAGATCAGTGCTTGATGAATATTTGCTATTTTTATATACGAGGTGGTACTGAAGCAAAAAAGAACCTCTAGAAAGTCTTATTGGCCCCAGAATGTGGCTCTGTGTATGTGTTGGGCTAGCTTGTGGAAAGTTTTAGTTCCCGCGAGGAGCATGTAGTAGGAGAGGCCAGGAACGTACAAAAATAATCTCAGAACGCTCACCTCCAATAAAATGCAACAGAACATGGTGGGACGTTATCCATATGAAACAAGAAGGCACAGAATGAAGGAGACATCCCCCTCAGTAAGAGGCCGACATAAAATATCTCCTGGGATCCAGTTCCTGGAGATCCAAGGAGCAAGGAAAGAGCAGAACATATTTCAGCCAGCAGGAGAACACGCCTCCACACCCCAAGAGGACAACAAGCTTTGTACCCAGTAGGGCCCAAGCACCTGACCCACATCAGTAACTTCTAGTGTGTGTGTTAATTAGACATTAGAACAACCTAGATTGCTGAGTTCTCTGCTTTCCTGTAGAACTCCAGCTCTGGTCCTTCCCTCTGCTAATCCTCAATGTTCTCTCATTCTCCTTTGGCTTCAAGGGAAGGAGAGTTTGAAGCGTTGTAGTAACATGGGACTCCTGGGATTTTTGGCTGAGCCTCTGAACTACTGGAGGGCATGCCTCTGTCACTATGTCATGGTTGTCATTGAGTTTTATTTGTACGGCTCATTACTCTCATCCCAATAAATGTCAACAATGGGAACTCTAAAAGGCAAGAGTCATGACCACAGCCTCATCTTTGTCCAGAGCTCAAGGCAGCACCACACTCAGTTTGGGGCGTGGGGTATTGAAGATGTTGGATCATCTATGAAGATAAAATTCTCCTGATTATTCAGCAAATGCCCACATATATCACTCTGTAAATTAAGGCTCATATTGTGAATTGATGGCCTTTTTACTACTTTTTTTTACATCTCTAGTATTTTTGTTGAAACAGGATGAAAAGTCAATGACCTCATAGGAGTTACTGGCCTGAGATTTTTAGTGTCTTTTTCCCCTCCCCAAAAAAATCCCTACTGGTAACTTTACTGAAATATTAGTCATACTGGATTAGGGTGGGCCCTGAAGCCAATGACTGGAATCCTTCTAATAAGAGAAGATGACGCGTGGGGACACAGGCCGCCATGTGAAGTCAGGCACAGATGGGGCTGATGTGGCTCTAAGCCTAGGATTGCTGAGAGTTGCTGGGGCCACCAGAGGCTGGGAGGAGCAAGGAAGGAGGCTCCCTTACATCCTCCAGAGGGGGCTGGGCCCTGCCAACACCTTGGATTCTGGCCTCCAGAACCGGGAGAGAATAAATTCTTTAAGCCACCCAGTTTATGGCACTTTGTTACAGGAGCTCTAGGAAACGAACACATTATGCTTGTAACATGGCTAGATGATTCTATACACGAATACGAAGTTGTTTCCAATTTTTCACAACGACAATGTTGTCACGAATACCGGGTGCATTCCTGTCTGTGTGTATCTCCAACCAAGTACCTCCCCAGAACAGAAATGGAAAAGAGGAAATCGCTTGACTGGAAGTTCAAGTTCTGTGTTACAGACCAACCCACCACATCACCTTGCCTTTTTAGAAGTCTATACTGATTCAGATTTCTACCGACACGAATGTACATGGGCAATCATCTCCTGACAGAGCTGATATTGACCCTGTGATCCTGTCCGTGCTGGTGTTTGCTTGGCCTTGAGGGAATGGGGAGGCGAGCACATTCTTCTCAGCTAGAGCCTGAGAACACCAGGTCCCTGCACCCCCTTAACCCTGAGAGGATGGGACAGTGGGGATGACCACAGAGACCTGGGATGTGTGCCTCCCTGCCTGTCCTTGGGGACATCCCAGCCTTGCTGGGGCCTTGGTGTTTGTTTGATCATCAGTGCCTGGTATGCAGGTTAATGGGACCTTTGTGTTCTTGTGTTCTTTCTTTCTTTCTTTCTTTCTTTCTTTCTTTCTTTCTTTCTTTCTTTCTTTCTTTCTTTCTTCTTTCTTTCTTTCTTTCTTTCTTTCTTTCTTTCTTTCTTTCTTTCTTTCTGTTTTTGATTTTTAATTTATTTATAAGAGAGAGAGCACAGGCAGGGGGAAATGTAGAGGCAGAGGGAGGAGCAGGGAGCCTGATGTGGGGCTCCATCCTAGGACCCTTGAGATCATGACCTGCGCCAAAGGCAGACACTTGACAGACTGAGCCACCCAGGTGCCCCCTTTGTGTTGTTTCAATATGTGACTTATCTCCCTAAGGGATGGTGACATCTTCAGGGTTCCACTTCAGTCATCTTTGTGTGGATGCGAAAGACAGAGAGGAGCCTGGGGTCCTGGAGGGGAGAGAAGCGAGCAGGTGTCTTCAGCATCCTAGTTAAGGCTGTGTCCTTGAGGCTACCAGTGCCCCCATGTCTTCCCCAGTAAGGTTTATGTCTGGAGACATAAACATGACCAGCCCCTGCCCTCCCCTTATCAGGTCTCAGGATGTCAGCTACCAGGTAGGCTGTCCACGCCATCAGCCCCCTTGCCCCCAAATGACTCAGGTCTCTCAGGCGCACCCTGGACCCTCATTGTTGGGAGTCCCATCCTGGAGAGGCTGGCTCTAGGCTTGTTGAACTAGAAGAGCAGGTTCTGCCGATGACTGCTTAAAATTCACGTTGCCATAGCAGCGTGGCATTAGGCCACGGGTGATCCCGCTGCACAGAGCTTTGATCTCAGGGAAAGCAGAGTTTCTTTTTTGCTCTTAAGCTGGTTCCGAGGGGACATTGCCTTGGGGTCAAGCTTTGGCTTTGCTCCTGGGCCTGGGGATTGTCCCAGAAGCAGAAAGCTGGGGACAGGAAGACAGAGCATGAGGCTCTCAGAAGTCAGCTAAGCTCTGAGACTGAGATTCTGGTCTGGGGGAGTTAGCCCGAAACCCTCAGGGCAAGAGATCTCTGTTCTGAAGAGAGAGCAGCTGGGCAGGTCTGGACTGAGGGGATGCACATGCCTTGCTTGACTTGAGAGGAAAGCACAAAAGTGAATGATTTGCTTGTGTTTTTCATAGCAGAGCTGAGGAATAGATAGATAGATGGGGTTTTCATAGGTGAGTTTAGGAAGGGGACTGCGCTTGGGTGACAGCAATGAGGTTGGAAAGAACAGTCCAAGATGCTGAGCAGACCTGGAGCGTGACATGGGGGAAAGGACAGGGCGAAGTCAGAGATGGCTGAGATGTGGAACCCAGGGCATGAGACAGTGGAGCTGCCATGGGAAGGGACCAGAAAACCAGGTGGGAGAATAGACTCATGACATTTGAAGATGCCGAATGGATTCCTGGGAGAGGAGATAGGGAGGGAGAGGTCGCTTGTGTGACCTCCCTTATAAGACATAATGAAAATACAGAAGGCCTGGGAGTAAGGGGAGGGGATATTGATGAGCAGGGTAGAGAGAGAGAAGAACAAAAACATAAAAGGAGAACCTGGAGGAGTGGGGGTGAGGATGGCAAGAGGCATGGGTAGGGTTGCCCAGCGGCTGTGAGGACCCACTGGAGGCTGCAGAACCTGAGTGTCCCCCGAGGGTGCCCAGGACAGTTGGGATGGTTTGTGACTGTTCCACGTCACAGAGTTTCCATAGGCAGATGGTTCAGCCCCACTTCTAACTTATGTGTCCTTCAGTTTCTTCTCCCTGTAGGCTGACTGTACATATTTGACCTCGTAAGTCACATTTTTGGTGACTTTCAACCCTTTCTCCTTTTTTTCCAAGACATAGTTGAAATTCCCTGGTAATAGCACTCCTCTGTAGTGTGGAGGAAAACATGCTTTATCCTTGAAAAACTTTTTCTTGCACATTTCTCCCTACCTCCTCCACCCATCCCATGTGATGAGGGGCATACAAGGAATAATATTAGTTTTCCATCCCTTGTACATATTTATGATCATTTATGTTCCATCTATATAGCTCAGTGATTCCTAAACTTTGCACCATTAATGGCTTTTTGTTTATATTCCAATCCACGCACATTTTTCAGGTTTGAAGGGAATTAAGAAAGGGTGATGCTTTAGCATTTTTCCATTTTATTGATTAAAAATTACATAGTTCCCAATCAACCTTTCTGATCCTTAGCTCTTCTGATATTTTCAGGTTGCTGCAAGAATTCTCACACTGCTGGAAATTGGTGTGAGAGATGGAAGGACCGGGGATAAAACTAGAGGGTAACCCAGATCGTGAGTACCATTCTAAATATGAGATTTTTCTGTGAATACAGTGGAAAGCCATCAAATCAGGAAGGATAGGGTACAATTTTCATGTTTGAAATTTCTCTCTAGCAGCAATGTGGAAGGAAAATGAACCGAACTGAACTAAGGAAGTGGCAACGAGGACGAAGAAAAACAGAAAGATTTGAGAGATGTGTAGGCGGTAGAATCAACAGGACTTGGGGGATCACTGGGATACCAGGGTAAGGATAAGAAAACAGTGTCTGGTGGAACTGGATTAGGGTCAGAAATGTGACAAAGTAAGGTCACATGGCTTTCCAAAGAAGCTGTCTACACAGAGGCAGAGCACTATATGATGGAAGGAATATATGTCTTCAGGGACATTTATTAGCCAGGGTATAAATTCACTTATTCAAGTATCAATGCCATAAACATTGATTGAACATTGGATATATAGGAAACCATCCCTTCCCTTGAGAAATTGAATGTCTCCTTGGGCAGACAGACATATCAATAAACAAATGTCATTACTACCTACTGTAGTAACAAGATCTACAAAGTTCATCTTGGTAGATTTCTCTTAAGTTATATTTGTTGCATATATGACACTTTCTCAAAAACTTTACTAAATATTTCAGCTGTCTCTATGCCAGTATCATGATATTTTACTAATTACGGTAATTTTATATCATCTTAATCATTCTCTTTCTTAAAAAAAAAAAGATTTATTTAGGGATGGTTGGGTGGTTCAGTGGTTGAGCATCTCCCTTGGGCTCAGGGTGTGATCCCTGGTCCAGAGATCGAGTCCCACGTTGGGCTCCCCACAGGGAGCCTGCTTCTCCCTCTTCTATGTCTCTGCCTCTCTCTCTGTATCTCTTATGAATAAATAAATAAAAATTTTAAAAAGATTTATTTATTTATTTTAGAAAGGGAGAGAGTCTGTACAAGCTGGGAGAGGGGCAGAGGGAGAGAGAGAATTTCCCACAGACTCCCTGCTAAGTGCAGAGTTCAACTCGGGGCTCAAACTCAGGACCCTAAGATTATGACCTGAGCCAAAATCAAGAGTTGGATCCTTAACCAACTGAGTTACCCAGGTGCCCCTTATTCTCTTAATTTCTTTTTTTTTTAATGATTGATTTATTTATTTTAGAAAGAGAGCAAAAGGAGAATCTCAAACAGACTTCCTGCTGAGCACGGAGCCCATGTGGGGCTCTATCTTACAACCCTGAGATCATGACCTGAACCGAAATCAAGAGTCGGCTACTTAACCAACTGAGCCTATTTGGTATCTCTGTTCTCTTTGCTAATAATGCAATAAGAGTTGAGACTGGAATTGGAAAAGGAGGAGGGAAAAGTATTGCTTGTAGGAAATACAATTGTAAATACAGAAAACTCAAAAGAATCACCTAAAATTAATTAAATCAATGAAGAATTTAGTAAGAGGATTAGATAAAAGACACTAATTCAAAATTCAGTGACTTTCTGGTTTACTGGTGAGGCAGGTTTATTATTTGTGTAAAATTTTTCTTTCCTTCCCTCTTCTTGCAATGACCTCCCCAGAGTCAGTATATACTTCCTACCCTGTGAACCATGTGATTTGCTTTGACCTATAGGAATGTGGGAGAAAGTGACAACGTGCCAACTCCTAGCTGAGGTCCTAAGGAGTGCAGCAAGTTTCCAACACGCTCTCTGAGATCTTCTGCTCTCTAGTCTGAGAAGAGCATGTCCCAGGTGACCCAGGCTTTTTCGGATCATGTCCAGAAATTAAGACCAGAACTCAGACAAAGCCTAGAGCCCAGTCTAGCTCACCTAATTCTGGAAGAGATCAGATAAACTGCACCTACAGAGTATGAAATACATGTTTGCAGGAGCAAGCATCTGAAACACAATATGTACTAAAACACCCCAAGCACTCTGAGTTATCACACATGGGGAATGGTTAAGTGAATCATGGTACTTCAACGATGCAGCCATTAAAATTATTTTTATGAATGGCATTTAGTGATGTAAGAAAATGCTTATACTATGATAAGGAAAATAGCAGAATATAAAATTGACTATACGATAAGCTTTTAGCAATAGAAAAATGCAATTAAAAGCTAAATTGTGGGGATCCCTGGGTGGCGCAGCGGTTTAGCGTCTGCCTTTGGCCCAGGGCGCGATCCTGGAGACCCAGGATCGAATCCCACGTCAGGCTCCTGGTGCATGTAGCCTGCTTCTCCCTCTGCCCCTCTCTCTCTCTCTCTCTCTCTCTCTCTGTGTGTGACTATCATAAATAAAAAAAACAAATTAAAAAAAAAAGCTAAATTGTGTGAGGAAGTTTTTTGGAGGCTTATCTGAAAAGCATGCATTATTTTTCCCACTTAGAACAGTGGTTGCCAATTGTCAGTCATGGGTTGATTTTGGTTCACAGTCATATCTGGCACAGTGTTTTAAAAATAAAAATTCATCTTCAATATTTTAAAATTGAGCTATTTTACATATAAATTCCAATTTCCATGTCCCCTGGAAAATAACGTGTCCTCTTGAGGATCTGGAAGCAATATTTTCCCATGGTCACTTCCAATGTGAGCTGAGTAGCTGCTCCCCAGATAGGAAACGTGCTCTCCCATGATTTTTTTCTTACATGGTACCTCGTTTACATTACCCGCTTTGCCCCTGTAGGCGTTTGCTTGTGCAATCGCTCATTACACACTGAATTTAATCCTTGGGTTTTGTCAGAGCATCAAAAGCTATTTCCCTCAACCACACCACTTGGGCTTCTTGCCATCAGCTTATGGAATTCGTTACTATCATCTTCACAGGAAGCCATTGAGGATGTGGTTCTCTACAATCCATAGGAAAAAATCTTGTCTGCACTTAATGCCAGAAAATACTTCTTCTCCCTGGTCATGATTTCTTTTTTTTTAATCTCATAGATGCCCTGAGTCATATGATCAATCATGGCTCTCTCAGTGCTGGCTTCTGGGAAGATTAGAGCCAAATCCTTCATAAAGTACAGTGTATCAGAGCCATATGATACACACTGCATGTATAGAAAAAGAATGGAAGGAGATGCATTAAAGCATCAAGAGCAATGTTGTAGGTGGGTTTCCTAAAAGCAGACTCTGAGATGAGGATTCAAATGCAAATGATTTATTATGGAAGTGCTTCTAGGAGAAACCAGTCAGCCAGTGGGGAAAGCAGGACAGGGAAGGGGAAGAAGTCAAGTAAGGATGGGTTATAGAACAATGGAGAGTAACCTCAGTATCTTCTTGTGGGGGAATTCTGAAACGTAAGCCATGCCTCACAGGATTTCATGCTTCTTTCTATATGGTTTTCCCGGGCACTTCTACCTCTCTGTAAATTTGTCAAAGTCCACCAATTTAAATATTAATTTCATTCAAAAAACATCTTCACAGAAACATGGAGAATAACTGACCAAATATTTAGGCACCATGGCCCAGCTGAGTTGACACATAAAACTAACCACCACACGAGGACAAGTTCTCGTTTCTGACTTGGTGGTTGGCCGATTGCATACTCTTTTCTAGCTGGCACTTTTTGCTTGTGTTTGTCTTCCAATCAGATCACAAGCACTGTAAGGGCTTGATTCCCCACAGCACCAAGCACAGTGACTGCCGTCCATGATAAGAAATACATTTTACATGACACAGCAGACACTGTTGGTGCTCTGTATAGATTTCTTTGGTCTATTCCAAGGTCATCACAGGCAGTTCCTCTGCATTCTGACAGCTGTTCTATCTCTTTGACAGAAGGTGTCCTCTGACCATAAGGTCATACATGGTCTATGTGTGGGGCATCCTGAAAGCGCTACGGAGCTAATGCCCAGGCGAAACCCTAACTGATGGAGGATGGATGTTTGTGGACCAATGCTTCAGCATCCATATCTCAGGGGGATGACTCTGAGGCATTTCCACAGGGTCTCTTAAACATTCCCCAGAAGATTGAGTTCCAGTGGCTCATAGTGGTAGCTCAGTCATTAATGGTGTGCTTCACTGGCTTCTTCTTTCCTATCTCATTTACTCCATCACCTCACAGTACTTTCTGGAATCATACCCTCTTCCCCAAGTAAACTACTTGCCCCAAATCCTTGTCTCAGGCTCTCTTTGGAGGCAAGAAGGTGGTAATGATACACTGTGATCTGGTACACTCATATCTGAAACAAAAGTTTCCAGAAACAATGCTTACCCCAATACATCGAATGACTGTGATATTTTCTTTTCCCCTCTATTGTGCTAGACATGATCCACTAAAGTGACTTGATGACTCACTCATGGGTCTCAGTCTGCAGTTTGAAAACCACCATCCCAGAGGGTGGACATATGAAAGAGAACTGGGTCTTGGTCATAAAGGCAATTTAATAGTCTAACCCTTCCTTGGGGGGTGCACAGGGAGCAGCTGACGTCAGCTTTGGGGGCCTCTCACAGCCTGTGGACGTCTCCTTTTCATTACATTTCAAACCAGTGCTTCTGTCAAGGGGCTACTTCATTGGCCTCTGCTGACCATCCTGGCACACATCCAAATCGAAACAATGTCCCCCTTTTCTCTGAATTGTCCTTCGGGTCACCTCAGAGAAGACCAGAGCTGGGAGTGAGGGTGGGGAGAGCAATCAGGAAGGAGGAGGAGGAGAAAGAGAAGGAAGAGGAGGGGTGGATGTAGATTTTCAAAGGTCAGCTTGAGTATGGTTAGCGAACGCTTGGAGATTTATTCCAAGTGCCTTTCCTGACTGGAAAAACAACAATAAAAGGAAAAAAAAAAAAAAAACCCAAGCCCACAAGTGGGGTAGGAGTTGAAGAACACTTTAATTCATAAGGAAAAGCGCTTGAATAATTGATGCAGCCGCCATGCCAAAGATAATTTCAGCCCTCTCTCTATCTCACAAAGACATTTAGCATTGATTGAGATCAAAGTATCTAGAACCCCCGCTGCTAGGCTGAAAGGCAAAACTCACAGCGGCCTTTCTCCGCTCTGATAATGTCGTCTTTATGTAGTTAATAAACTGCGCACTTCAGTCAAACTATATCATTACAGAAGACTTAGGGAGCTAATAATTTAAAAGCAAAGAATTGCCTCTGTTCTTCACTTTGAACTAAACAACATTCTGTTGAATGAGGAGAACATCAAAGTCTTGTCACTATTACCAGTGTGGATTGAGCAGAAGGCCGCACAGAGTGGGTACTTCAGTCATCAAGAGAAAGAGAGAGAGAGAGAAGAGAGAGAGAGAGAGAGAGAGAAAGATGAAAGATACTGGCTTATCAATCCAAAGGCAGTACCAGGTGTTTTATTATTATATTTTTTTAGTATGTGAGCATCAGGTGGTTTGCTTATTGATGAGCGTCCTTGTTAAATGGATGTACGTGAACCAGCAGACTGTTCATTTTCTTACCTTGGCCCCATTCTGAACCTCGTCTCAGCTACCTTTGTGTCCACCTTCAGCCTGCCTATCCCTCTCGCCACTTCCTGGTCCCCCCAGTTCTGCTTTCCAGCTTTTGTGCTTCATCTTTGTGAAGGGCAGGAAAGTCCTGTCTCCCTCTCTTGCTGGTTTATTGGTCACTGAATGGCTTGCCGGCCTCTACTCTACCTCCAAGACTCCACTGACTTGCTGGAGGAGGGCATCCTTGTGCACATGTATTTGAGGAGATGCAACCATTTGGAGTAGGGGTTTTCTGGGACTGAGAATGCCATTCCACCAGTGCACACACACACACCCTACCTGGTTCTGTTGGCACCTAAGACCTTCCACTTGACCTCCTTCACGCCCACTACTGGAAGAGTGCCTTAGGATGGATTTGAAAGAAGGGGTACTTGTGGAGGTGATTTATTTATTGAAGAGGTTCTTAGGAGAAGTACCTTTGAGGAAGTGATGGAGGCAGGATAGAGAAAGATATAGCTCAGCTGAAGTGTGGTCTTAGCTTGTCCCACAGGGTACTACATGGCTTGAATAACACCACAGGTTGTCCCTCCTTGAGGTGAGGGGCTGGCCTTTGTATCCTAGATCAATCAGCTCGTTGGCTGCAGGCTGCCCCGGGGTGAGGGTGGGGGCAGGTTAACATTCTAGGTACTTTCCAGGGATGGAGCTCCCATAGGCCAAGGGCAAGTCCTCAGATCCCGGTGCAGCTGTGAGCCCTTTGCAGTCAAGATGGACAGCAGCTGGAGGCAGGTGCGTGGCTTGGCAAAGGAGTCCTGGGCAGCGTGTAGGGAAGGTAATTCGGATTAATGTTCAGAAGACTTTAGAAAATGTACATCTCATATAATCTGGCAGTTTATGTCTTGGTTTTAATCCCGAGGAAAATACGGATTTGTAAGAAGCTGTGCTGTTGTCACCACCACCACCTTCATTATCCTTCCTTGAACATGACTTTGCTGGGCGCCTTACATGTTATCTCATTCACTTCTTTCAGTGCTTCCATGAGGTACTGCCAATGATTTCACATCGGGACACGGTGGCTTGGAGAGGTTTTTACTCTCGCCTGGAGAAGGGGGTGTGCCCCTGGGATGTTCACTTTGATGTTACTTACAGTAATAAGAATTTGGAAATAACGTATTTCTCCAACACTGGCAGCAAGGGAGGTGAATAACTATGCCTCCTTACCGTGGCATAGTACGCAATCAAAATGCCATAATGACACAGGGATGGGTCCCTAATGCATTGTTTTGTTTTGTTTTTTTAAATATTATTTATTTATTCATTCATGAGAGACTCAGAGAGAGAAAGAGGCAGAGACACAGGCAGAGGGAGAAACAGGCTCCATGCAGTGAACCTGCTATGGGACTCGATCCCAGGACCGCAGGATCACGACCTGAGCCGAAGGCAGACGCTCAACCACTGAGCCCCCCAGGCATCCCCCTAATGCGTTATTAAGTGGAAAAGCTAGGCCACAACGCAGCATCTTACTGATATGTGTGTGTGTATACAGTATTTTTAAAACATTAAGGGATACTTTTGTATTTGCATTTCCTTTTACCCTTTGCTGAACCTCCTCCCTACCCACTATCCTTGGCATTAAAGTTCAGCCCTTTGGTGCTTATTGCCTCAGGGAAGGGATGTGAATAGAAAGCAGTAGAAGAGGAAAGTCATCAAGGGGCTTTGGCAACAGAGGCAGGGTGGATAAACTTTCCCCTGGCCTCACCCCAGAAAGAGATCCCCTGGGTTTGAGAGGGGTGGGGAGTAGAGGTGAGGGGGAGAAGGATGGCAAGAGTTGCTGAGAGCTTAGATGCTAAAGGATTCCTGAGAAAATGTTGGGAGCCCTGTCTATCACTTGGCTGGGATGCCGGAGGCTGCAAGGAGGTGGAGGATGCTTCAAAGGCTCTGAGAACCAAGAGATCTGAGGCCAATTCCTGAGAGGCCTTTGACCCCTGAGAGGGAGTATTGTGGGGAGAGGGTCCTGTGATGAGACTCCAGGCAGTTTCTGTGACACACCGGGGCTCGTCCCTGCGCTGCAGGGGACCCATGAGGCAGAGGCACTTGACCTGCGGGGCTTGGAGAAGGGAGTGAGGGGCTGTAGGCTGAGAATGGTCTGGATGGACGCCTGGATCCATGGACCGGATCCCCTTACCCCTGACTCTCTCTGCTCTGGATCCTCCTCGCCTTCTTCAGCCACCATGGGAATTTGGAGAAAACTCCAGGGAAAGGAGACAGGTTCAACTAGCAAGACTGAGCTCCTGCCTGCAGTGCAGCTCAGGCTCCTAACAGAAATTAAGTTGAGCTAGAGGAAATAAAGATTTATTTCTTGCCCACCTGAAGCTGTGGGCTGGGATTTATGCTCACTGACACACAGGAAAGGAGTCGAAGAGCACATTGCAAAATTATGATTCAGTGATTATTGTTGAGTGATTTCTGCTTTCTTTTTGGCGCTTTCCTCTGCGTGGGTTTTTTTTTTTTTTCCATAGAACATTCATTAATTTTGAAATTAGGTGACAAAAAGGGATTTCAGATCCTTCCACGACAACCACAATAGCTCACCTCTACTAAGGAAGGAAGCTCAATATGCTGGGCATTGGGCTGGCCACTTTTCTTTTTTTCAGGAAGTCATTAGTATTTTATTTTTTATTGAGGTATAATTGACATACAACCTTCCAATGAGTTTCAGATGTACAACACAACGATTCGACATCCTTATATGGAAAGAAATGGTCCGACCACCAAGTGGCTGGCCACTTTATGTTATTCCGTTCATTTATTCCGTTCATTTCTTGCGACTGCCCTACGGGGTAGGTACTATGGTGATCACATTTTACAGATAAGAAATTTGAGGCTCTGAGAAGTCAAGCAACTGACTTCAAATGACAGAAATGTGTTAACAGTGCAGGTCTATCTGGCTTCCAAGTCTTGTGCTCTTTCCATCATGCCCCATTGTCTATCAGGGGAACTTTTTCTGCTAAACACGAAATTAGCCAAAGCATCTGGGATGGGTTTAGGGATTCCAAGTGAGCACAGGTGCTGAGCAGAGCTGGCCTTGCCAATAAACAGAAGAGTCCATACAAAGGGCTGACCAGCATGGGGCCCGAGGACACAGCTGTCTGTACAGTGTGAAAGGAAAACTTGCCATGATGAATTATATTGATGTAACAATGAAAGAATCGTTTTTGAAAGAAATGAACTGTTATTAAAACACAAAGGCACATGAATCGCATCAACATTGATCTGCTCAGTGTAATTTCTGAACTAGGCAGTATTTTTTTTAAGATACGTTCTCATTGAAGTTTGACATAAATAGAGAAGCTCACACAGAGACCCGGTATACAGCTTGATGAATTTTCTCAAAGTGAGCATGCCCATGTGGCCAGCTCCCAGATCAAGAAACAAGCATTTCGAGAACCCCAGAAGATCCCCTTCATGCCCTCTGCCAGCTACCTCTCCCCCCCATGAACAACCACCCTGACTTCTAACATTTTAGATTAGTGTTGCCTGTTTTTGAACTTTATGTAGATTGAATTTTCTGAACATTATATAAGTGGATTGTACAGTATATTTGTGAGATTTATCCATAGTGTTTATGTAAAATTTGTGCATGTTATTGACATATAGCATTTCACAGTCCATATTAATTTTGAGTGACTATATTTAATGTATGCAAATAGATCCAGTTGAATTCACCCATTCTTCTGCTGATGGCAGGTGCTTCTGAGGAGCCCCCCTGAGTAGCCAGGAATAATTAAGAAGTTACTCATAAGGGAGGTATAAAGGGTTTGTGGGGAAGGAGGAGCACATGGGGACTCCAAAGAGAATTTGGTCTTCATTCAGGCAGTAATTACTGAGTTCCTTCAAAGTGTCAGGCTCTGGATGTGGTGCTGTGAACACAGGGATAAATAAATATCATTCTTTTCTTTGAAAAACTCAGTCTAGCTGGAAGATAGTTGTGTATATAACTAGCGGTGACAGTGCGTGATAACAGACAAACACCCCTGTTGTTTGCCTACACAACAACTATTTTCCATTACTCCTTTGTTCATAGAGCCATGAGTCTTTTTTTTTTTTTTTTTTCATGTCACCACGTTCTGGAGATAGGTATGTCCCTTCCAGTCCCAAGGGATAAACCATGACTGGACCAAGCCAAGTGTAATCCCCACTTCTAGGGACTGTTTAGGGGTCGGCATGTGACTAGATCTGGCCAATGAGATCTGGACTCCTCCCTCCTGACTTGAGAATAGTTGTGCATAGACATGGCATTTGGAAAGGAGGCAGTTATACTGGGACAACACCAAGGATGAAAACCCAAATGCTGAGTTCTGCAATATGAAAAGAGAAAAGTGCCAGATTCCCAGAGATTCTTGTTGAACTGCTGTGCCAACCCCAGAACAGTCCTTGCCCCAGACTTCCTGTTAGGGGAGATAATCAGATCCCTTCAGCCTCTGTCAGGACTCTGTAGCTGGGAGCAGGCTTTTCCCAGGGGATACATGTGTGTAGATTGCTGCAGGAGTGTGGGGGAGAGACGTGGGTGTTGACATGGAAAGCACCATGGAAGGTCTGGGGAGAGCAAATTTCTCCCCAGATGAGTCATGGAGGATAAACAGGCATGTTAGAGAAGGAAGGGGGATGGGAGAGAAACAATCCCACTTAGAGGAAAGGGTCTGAGCAGGATCATAAAAGCCTTTGAGGGACAGGTTAGAAATCTGGCAAAACTCAATCCCAGGATGCACCAAAGACAGGTGGGAGCCTAGAAATTCAGGGTGAGGTGAGGCTGTGTAAGGGTCTTCTGTGCAATTTCACCTTGAGGTGAACTCATTGCCTAAGCCTACTTTCATTTTGGCAGAAGTTCTGGGTTTCTTCAAGCTCTGATTTTAATATTCACTAGTTAAGATTGATTAAGAATCTTCAAACAGGATGCTTATTATTAATGGCAAGGTCTTGTCCTGAGTTAACGTGCCTCTAGAAAGGCAGGTTACAGGTACTGAAAGTTTAACTACTTGGGTAGTGCCTGAGTCAGAATCCATGCCCTGCTCGTAGAGAATCTTCTCTACAGAAAGCTCCAAATGCCTTGTGTGACTTATGTTTGCAATATGGCATGATCTGGGACACACATTTGCATATTTGGAGGTACACGGGAAGTCTAGCAATATGAAATACCTTTTGAGGAGTCACACAGCTAATTAGAAGAACAGACAAGGGGTGCCTGGGTGACTCAGTTGGTTAAGCATCTGCCTCCGGCTCAGGTCATGATCCTGCGGTCCTGGGATCGAGCCCCACGTCAGGCTCCCTGCTCAGGGAGAAGGAGTGTCTGCTTCTCCTTCTCCCTCTGCCCCTCTCTCCTTGTTTGTGCTCTCTCTCTGTCTCTCAAATAAACAAAGAGAATCTTTAAAAGAAGGAAGAGGAGGAGGAGGAGGAGAAGGAGGACAGACCAGACGACTTCCACATCTTCTGGTTCCTCTGCACCAAGTGCCATCTAATTTATCACCATCCCGAGCAGGTGGAAGAGGCTCCAGGAGTGGTGGATACATCATTGACTCAAGGCTTCCAGCCTCCACCCCTTCTACTGGTTATCTATTGCTTTGGAACAAAGTATGGCACAACTTAGTGTCTTAAAACACCAGAATCATCTATTTTGCCTGTAAATGTGCAATTTGGACAGGACTTGGAAGGAATAGCTCATTGTTGCTGCATGCAGCCTCAGCTGGAGTAATGCAATGGGGATGGTGGCTGAAGGGTGCCCTTTAGAAATGGCTCACCCATAGGGCTGGCAAGTTGGTGCTGGCTATTGTTTGGATACTGAGCCTCAGCCATCTCTCTGGGCCTCAGTGCTGTCCATAGGGGCCTCTCCACAGGCTGCTTGGGCTTCCTCATAGTATGGTGGTCATGTTCGAAGACAGAGCATCCCAAAAGAGAAAGGCAGGAATGCATGACATTTTTTTAGGACTTAACCTTGGATGTCACATAGCGTCACTTCTGATGTACTCTATTGGACAGGCAGCCATCAGACCCACCCAGGCTCAGGGAGGAGGGGAAGCACCACGGTCCTAAAAGAGCTTATAGGAAAGAAGATATTATTGCAGCCATTTTTACAAAGTGCAATCTGCCATGATCCTTTACCAGAGGCTCCAGAATTACTCCACAAGTTCATAAACTTTATCTTTCATAAGGATAAAGATGTCCTAGGGAAAAGCGGAGAAAAACATAGCTGTAGCCTGGGGCACAACAGGTAACTCAGCCCAGGGGCCAGATGCCATTTCTGTGTTCTTTGTATCCCTCCTTCCCTCTGGACGTAGAACCCTCCCTGTCCTTTTGCAAACTATCATAATCCTGGCCTGGCCAATCAGAATATTTACCCCATTTTTCTAGCCATAATTATTGGTTCTGGGGTAGTTATCTGACCCAAGCCAGGCCAATGGGAGTGAGCCATGGAACCTCAGCCAAAGCTACTGAGAAGTCATTGGCTCTAAGTACGGGTAAGCTTAGAGCTCCTTCCTGGGCTGCATCTTTTCTAAGGTTCCACGTGTAAGAGACTGTCGAGGAATGAAACCAAAATCCGGAAGGCAAAGCTGAGAGGTGAAGAGTGAGAAGGATTTCTGATCACATTGTTTGCAGACTTGGTTTTGACTATTTGCAATGGCGCATCTGCCTCTGGAGTTTTTGTTTATACAGTTGACCCTTGAACAACACAGATTTGAATTGTGCGAGTCCACTTGTATGTGGATTTTTTTTTTCACAGTAAATGTATTTTCTCTTCCTTATGATTTTCTTTCTTTCTTTCTTTTTTTTTAAGATTGTTTATTTATTCCCGAGAGACCACAGAGAGAAGCAGAGGCATAGACAGAGGGAGAAACAGGTTCCCTGCCTGGAGCCTGATGTGGGACTTGATCCCAGGACCCCAGGATCAGGCCCTGAGCCAAAGGCAGACACTCAGCCAGTGAGCCACCCAGGTGCCCCTTTATGATTTTCTTAACATTTTCTTTTTCTAACTTACTATATTGTAAGAATATAGTATATAATACAACAGATGAAATATATACTAACTGACTGTTTACTTTGTTCCTGCCAATAGTAGGTTATTAATAATTAAGTTTTTGGGGAGTCAAAGTTCATACTCAGATTTTTTGACAGTTCAAGGGATTGGGAACCCCTAACTCCCACGTTGTTGAAGGATCACTGTGTACACCAATCAATTTTCTTTGGGGCATAAGCCAGGTTGAATTGAGTTTCTGGCACATGCAGCCAAAAGTGTTCTAATTAATGTAGTGAGCTTCCTACATAAATATTAACACAGAGAAATTGAGTTAGAAGTTTGCAATATTCTCCTTGGAAAAATGATTCAGAGTCCCAAGGACATAAAGTCACCATGTAAAATATACGCTCCTCCAGAATGGACAGATTAGAGGTGAGGCTGACCTCAAAGAAACGGTCTTATGGCTAGGTAAGGCTTGCATGGCTAAGGAAATATCAGACATGCTGGGTTGGTTCTGCTGTGTGTCTGACACCTGCTTCTGGTCGCTGTTAGTGTGATATGGGACTCTGGGCAGGATAGTATATATTCATTAATCTAATAGAGTTCCCATCCATCCATTCATCTATTCATCCATCCCTCTCTACATTTGCCCTTTAATTAAATACATATTGATTGAGTTTAAGTAATTGGCACAAGGCTTTCAGAGAGGGAGGACTTGAAGTGCTCCATCAAGGTCAAATTAGCAAGACTTTCTGTGCCTGGTGGCTGGAGCTCAGCCAGATGCCCTCTTTTTTCATCAGATCAAAATCAGAAAATCTAAGTTAGGTACTTGCTCATTTCCCTTTAGTGCTCCTACTTGATGATTCAAACAACTTTCAAATGGATAACTCAGAATGTGATCTGGTCCAATTCTCACGCCTGGGATGGGAAAACCCAACTTGGGGAGTGAGAGGGATTTATGCCAAGACTTGACATCTACTCCAGGCCGGTGACGCCATCACTCCACGGTGGCTGGAGGGTCAGGAGGGGACTGACCACACAGTTCTGGGGCCCTAGGGCCAGCAGAGAATCAGAGGCAGCTGGTGTGATGGGCACAGTGGATGGGACCCACACGGGCAAGGAGAGTGGGAAAAGAGCTAGGAGCCACAGAAAAGCTGCCCCTGTGGTTTTCCCCCCACAGATTAAGCGTGTCTGCGTAGACTGCCCTGCAGGATGGGATTTCTACACGTTGGCCCCAGGACCATGGGAAGGGCCTGCCCCGGGCGGGCTCACAGAGGGTGCCGGGCTGCTCTGCCCCCCGACTTCTCTCCTCCACAACGGAAATTGCGGACTTGTTCCTGCTTTGCTCTGGACCAGGGATTATGGAGCTTAAACTTGCTCCTTCAAGCCATGTTCAAGTTTTTGACTTAAAAGGGAAATGTTTCATTTTAGGCCAAATGCATCCCCCCCCTTCCCCCTTCTTGGAAAGAGAACAAAGCAATTCAAATCAGAAAACAGAGGGAACTCCGTGCGCACTGTCCACAGGGACCCGGCTCCCAACTGGATCCGACGGAATTTGATTGAAGTACAACTGAACCCCTCTGCGTTTGTTCAAATGTCATTTAAATAGAAACGTTTCAAATCTCTGCCAAGTAACTGCCCAGGGGGTGGCGTGGAACGGAGTCGGGGCCCTCTCGGCTCTGCAGGCTGCTGGGGCAGGAGACCATGGGGCGGGACCCAGGCCAGGGGGGACTCAGCCTTGCTCACAGTGGGGTGGGGGAAGCAGTGGGAAGAGAGAGGAGCTGGGAAGAGGAAGGGGGGAAGGGGGTGGGGGTGGACACCCTGGGCAGTTTTTACTATACAGGTACACAGCACAAATGAGACACCAGATGCCTGCATCTTGGCATCTTATTTATTTATTCATTTATTTATTTATTTTTGAAAGATGTAGACAAATCTAAGGCCTGGAAGGATCTGTGATCAGGAGAGCCTTGAGCCTTCAAGGTTTGGCTGGTCACCCCTTTAGTGTCATGAGGATTTTAATGTCAGTACACCATGCAGGGGCTGTTTTTAGCTGGTCAGTTTGGAAAGGAGACACCATCTCTGGCTTGCCTGGGTTTTGTCAAGGCAAGTGGATAGGATCTGGCTTGGGGGTGGGGGTGGTGCTGAGGGTGTGGGTCTCCATTTCCTGACCCAATGTGGTAAAGGCAGCCAGGGAAGTCAGGGGCTTGATGCTCTTGGTACCCAACCCCAAGAGTCTGTAAGCAGAGTCACAGTGAGCCCTGGTGATGCCCAATAGGGAGGATTCTGGATATCTTATCCTCCCCTCAACTGTAATGGGTACCTTTTTATGTTTTGTATTTTCTAGTTCTGGGTAAAATCTTATGATGGAAGAAATCTGCTACTAATAGCACTGTCTGAGAACCACAGAAGTAGATATTTAGAATGGCCCCTTGTTCTGATAGTCTGATAGTCTATGAGATCAAAACTGGGAAAAGATTAGAGTGGGGTCAATCCTTCACTCCTAGGGACCCATTAACATGGGAAGGAATGAATTTACTCATCGTGACCTTTCTTCCCAGGACAGTAGGCTTACCTGGCTGTTGGTTAAAAAACATTGTTGATATCAGGATAGATAAGCGACTCATTCAACATGTGTGACTCATATCAAATCTTCAAGACACAATTATGTCTGATGCCTGTGTTTTTCCTTCAGTCTTTGTTTATGGAAAGGCTATAAAAGAGGGCTTCCCACATTTCTCAGGATGAGGACAACTTTACATATCAAAAGGCTGCTGCTGACCCTCAACTAGTAGTGGTTGGATTTTCCTTATGTGTAGACAGAAAATATCTAATGAAATAAATCCACTCTAAATTTAATAGTTCTTTGAAATGAGCTTGCATTTTATCACTACATCTACTTATATTTGAAAAGTCATTGCACATATATGTGTTAGACATTATTTATTCATTCTAGATATAATGCTCAGTATCAAGATGATTTGAGAGTATTCACAGTTACTTCAGTGTTCAAGGATTGGTAAACATACATACACACAAACTTGCTGTTGTATATAGATGAAGCATGGCAAATAGTTGAGTCTATGTTTCCTATCACTCCATCATTCCATTTCTTTTTCCTGCTGAATCTGAAATCCAGCCTCAGAACCCTTCTTAACACAGTGCTGTAAGAAATTCCTTTCTATGGAAGTTGGCACATGAGGTCACACATACACTCATTTCCTTCCTCTGAGATAGACTGCAAGGTTTTAGAGGGTAGGGGTCTAGAAAGATGCTTATTTGGCATTGTTCTGAGCCTAAACACAATAATGAAAAACTTCTAGAACTTGGAAAAGATTCACATGGGTCTGGATTAATCAGGCTGGTCAGTGACTTATGCAGATAGATTTAGGGGACTCAGAGAAAGTGCAGTATTGGTGATCCTACAAGATGAGCCTTCCCTCTGAATTGAAATTATTAACTTAAAGATGTATGAGAAGAGCAGTCTAAGAGTCACTAAAGTTAGTTCTCCCTGTCTTATAGACCTTTTTGTTCTCTTATCTTAGAGAACCTCTTAAAGCAGCAGGGTACTCAAAAGGATACATTTCCTTTCATCACTATGTTCAGCAAGAAGTAGCTCTGAGGAGTCCCTTTCTATGAGGATCACCAATGGAGATGGTCGTTCCTGCACTGAGAAAGGACCCCAAGGTATGAAGGAGCTGCTCACTGTAACTCAGCCAAACACAGAAATCACAGACCTTTAGAACTGAAAGAGACCCAAGACTGATCTCTTTATAGATCAGAAAACTGATCCCCACATTGATGGTCCACATATAATTAATTGCAGCCTTAATAAATTAATTATCTAATTGGGCACAATGAGGCTTTTATAACTTTGCTCAAATTTCAGTGACCTCAGTTAAAAATCACAGAAGATATACCATTTAATTTCAAGATGGTCTGCCAAACCCCAAATCAAATTCGTTGTGCATCTCCACATTCTTGGTGATAAATTACACTTGGTAGAAATTAGTTCATTTCTTTGAAGTGGCCATGGAATAATGGATAGGCAGACGTAAAATGCTCCCACATTGGGGTGACTTGGACAGAAACCCTGTGTCATTCAGCTGTTATCACAGAATCATGGCCATATCAGCTTTCATTAGCTTGTGTAGGACCACTACTCTGTAGGACAGATATTGTCCTCTTCCATATATTAAGTAAGTTCCCTTATCTGACCATACCTTTTCTTCCACTCCCTTTTCAGATATTAAAAGCCATGGGATCAAAATCCCAGCTGGCTTTCTTGGAAGAATTGGCTAGCCAATCCTAAAATTCATATAGAAATGAAGGGACCCAGGTGGCGCCCAGGTGGCTCAGTTGGTTAAGCGCCCAACTCTTGATTTTGGCTCAGGTCATGCTCTCAGGGTCCTGGGATGGAGCCCTATGTTGGCCTGTGTGGTCAGCAGGGACTCTGCTTGAGGATTCTATCTGTCGCCCTCCCTCTATCCTCCCCTGCTTGCACGCATGCTCTCTTTCAAATAAATAAATAAATCTTAAAAAAAAAAAAAGAAAAGAAATGCAAGAGATCCAGAATAGCCAAACAATCTCAAAAAAGAATGAAATTGGGGGACTCTCTCTTGATTTCAAAACATACCACAAAACTATAGTAATCAATCCCGGTGTAAGGATGTACCTATGGATAAATGGAATAGAATTGAGAATCTAGAAATAAACCCATGCATTTGTGATCAGTTGACTTTGAACACACATGGTGAGACAATTCAATGAGGGAAAGAATAATCTTGTCAACAAATGGTTCTGGGACAACTGTGAATCCACATGCAAAAGAATGAAGTTGGGCCCCTACCTCATACCATATACACAAATTGCCTCAGAATAGTCAAAGACCTAAGTGTGAGAGCTAAAACTTTTAGAAGAAAACATCAGTGAAAATCTTCATGACCTTGGATTAGGCAACAGTTTCTTAGATATGACACCAAAGGCACAAGCAACCAAAAAAATGATAAATTGGACTTTATCAACTTTCAGTACTTCAGAAGTGCCTGGCTGGTTCAGTTGGTTAGGTGTCTGACTCATAGTTTCAGCCCAGGTCGTGATCTCAGCATTCTGGGATGGAGCTCCATGTCTGGCTCCATGCTCAGTGTGAAATCTGCTTGAGATTAAAAAAAAAAAAATTAAATGCTTCAAAGGACACTATCAAAAAAGTGAAAAGACAACCCACAGAATGGGAGAAAGTATTTGCAAATCATATATCTGATACGATCTAGTGTTCAGAGCTCTTGCAACTCCAAAATAAAAAGGCAAATAACTCAATTAAAAAATGGACGAAGGATTTGAATGACCATTTTACCAAAGAAGACACATGAATGGCCAATAAGCAGATAATGCTCAACATCATTAATCATCAGAGAAATGCAAGTAAAAGCCACAATAAGATATGACTTCATACTCACTGGGATGGTTATAATCAAAAAGACAGACAATAGCAAATGTTGGTGAAGATGTGGAGAGATGTTGCTGGTGGGAATGTAAAGTGGTGCAGCCACTTTGGAAAAGTTTGGTAATTCCCCCAAAAGTCCAATATGGAGTTACCATAAGATTCAGCAATTCACTTTTAAGTATACACCCAAGAGACTTGAAAACAAATATCTACACAAAAATTGATGTGTGAATGTCTACAGCAGGATTATTCATAAATGCCAAAAGGTGCAAACATCCCAAATACCCATCAACTGATGAAAAATATTCCTATGCAGAAATATTTTTCTACCGTAAAATGAAACAAAGTGCTGATGTATATGTTACAACATGGAGGAATTTTGAAAACATTATGCTGAGTGAAACAAGCCAGACACACAGGCCACATATTATATGATTCCATTTATATGAATGTCCAAAATAGGCAATCCATAGAGACAGAAAATATATTAGTGGTTTTTGAAGGCTGAGAGTTGGGGATGGGGAGGGAGTGACTGGTAATGGGTACAGGATTTCTTCTAGAGGTGATGAAAATATTCTGGAATTACATAGTGGTGAAGGTTGGAGAACTTTGGGAATACACCAAATCCCACAGAACTGTGTGCTTTTAATGAGTGAGTTTAATAGTATGTGAATTATATTTCAGTTTTTAAAAAAAGGCCATGGGGATGAATTTGGGAAATGGATTAGGAGAGTCAAGGGGGAAAGCAAGAGCTAAGTGGCATCAAGACTCATTTCTCTTGTCCATGCTAGCATTTTTCATGATCATCAAATGTGAGTGGGGCATGGAAGAGGTCACTTGTGTGTAGTGACAGTGGCCCAAACTAGGTGACCAGGATGTGCATATTTTGGTCTTGTTTCTTCCATTGCTTAGTGATTTTAATCTGGTCATTGGATATTTGCTGATTTTCTCTTATGCATGTTGGTGGTTTGGCACAGAAGAAAGAACATGAGACTCATAGCCAGAGAATCTTGGTTCTTCCCTTAGCTCACTGAAGGATCCTGGGCAGGTTATTTGGCCCACCATCAACCTGAATTTCCTCATCTACAACATGGTTTGATGGGAAGACTCATTGTCAAGTTCCAGGCACCTGGTCTATATCCATTCAAAATTAGTGCCTTGCTTTCCCTTCTCATCTTCCCAGAGTGGTGAGACCTTGTATCTATACATGAGAGAATAGGAGTAGGGGAAGGATGGGTGAAGAGGAAAATTGTACCCTCATGTGCCCTCACTGAGGCTCTAACAGGGAAAGAATCTGTTCACAGCCAAACCTGTCAGGTCTAGATTTCATCTGAGGGCAACTTCCCAGGAGCTCTATGAGAATTCAGCTGAACCAAAAGGCTCAGGGCTGGATGAATTTCCCAACCAGCAAACCACCATAAACCAGGTTAACTATGATGAGTTTCTGGAAACCTGAGCCTCTGTTGCTTCCTCTCCTCTCCACTGGAAAAATTCAGATTGCTTACCAGGTTCCTAGATACTTGCCCCACTGTACTGTCTGCTGTGATGTCACTGGGCTTCCTTAGTGACGTCCCTGCCACCCCCTCCTTACCATCAGAGAGAGCCCTCAGCAGAGGCGGAAACTGAGTCAGAGGGTCCTTTCCAGAAGTCAACCCCTTCTCTTCACCCTCCTTCCATAAACTCTGACCCGCAGCTGGTTTTCGTTCTCCTTCTCTCTCAAGCTGTGAAGAATATCTCTTCCTAACACTTGTCAAAAATTAGAGCGAGACCTGCTTTCAAATGTTCTGTCTGTACTTGCCGGCCAGGAAGGCAGGTTTGTCTCTAAAGAATTTGCATTTACAATTCCAAATATGCACTTGTGCTAAGACGAAAGAATGTCTCCTCGCTTTCAAGCTGGGTTTGGCGTGACCTCTAGGTTTTAATATTTTCAACAAAGTGTCGTTTGACAATCCAGTCTTCTCCAGAGGAGAAGAGTGAATGTCCCTTCATACACACATACCGACTGGATTGAGAGGCAGATGGGAAGCCTTCGCCCAGAGCCATCTACTTTATTTTAGCATTTGCTGTCACTCTTTATTTAATTTTTGAAAATCTCTGCAGAAACATTGTTGTTTTCATTTCTCAGTTTTAGCTTCTTTTTTGGTTAAGACGGTCAACACAAGCTTTCTTAAGAAGACACAAAAGCATCCAGCCAGGTGGGGTTTCCCATCTGTCTCTCCATCTCTCCCATCCAACCCAGCACCCCATGTGGTCTCTTCCCAGCTCCAACAGGGGGGAACCTGGTGACATCCTCCAGGTCTTAATTGTGTCTGAGGGCAGCATCCTGGGAATCCTGCAAGAACCCCACAGACTGTACTCTTCTAGGGCTGCGCCCAAAGGGTGATAAGCAGTCCTGCACCAAAGGCCAGCTCAGAGTGTGTGCTTCTGGGACAGGTGCAGCTGGGCAGGAGGCCAGGAAGAAGTTGTCTCATGCTTCAGAAGTCCTCTTTATGGGTCCTGGTCTTTAGCTTTGTACCCCTTCTCCCCTCTAAGCCCCAAAGGCCCCATCTTGACAAATACGTGGTAGCCACTCCATGGCTCAGCCCGTAGATCAACTTGTCACAATAATCAGTGCTAACCCAGGCCACGTCACCTTGCCCTGTTTTGCTTAGAAGTCGGTGGAACAGCAGGATCTCTCACGACAGCTTCATTCAACACTCCAACAGGCCTGTGGGCACAGGATGGGGCAGGTTGACACAGATGCTGGCCTCCCTGGTGCGCAAGCAGGTGTCTGATAACCTCTCTCAGACCACCCTCACCATGAAGACCGCCCTTGTGTTTTGGGGCAAGAGGCCAGTCTTTGGAGAAACTTTCAGACACCCACACACAAGCTGCCCAGGGCCCCAGGGCTGGCTGGGGTGTGAGGACCAGAGCCCACACTGAGAAAGCACATAGGAATATTGTGCAAGGTCTCTCTGATTAACGTGGCCACCCTCCACCTGTCAATACTACCAGGAAACGGGCTCACGTCCATGGTCACAAAGCCAGGAAGTCATCAAGCTGCAGCCTGGCTGGAGGCCCTCTGAGCTCTGGGCCCATGCATGTATCACTGCACCACCTGTAACAACAGACGTAACCCCTCGGAGGCCAGGAGATGTCCAGCCGTCAGCGTGTGCTCTCAACTTGTAAAAGTCTTTGCACGTTTCCCTCTAGTATCTCTTTATCTTCTCCCAGGAGATCTCAGACAGAGTGGTCCAGGGAGATGCCACACCTGGCACTGGTCTCTGCCCCGGAGGGACTCCACCAGCCATGGTGCAGCCAGCTCCCACCAGCATGTGGGCAGCTACCCTCTCCTGAGGTGGCCCCTGGGCTTAGAAAGGCCTTCATTTGCACCCTGAACGTACGGGGCTCACTGTACCAGGGAGGAATGTCATCGAATGGGTCCCTCAGAGCACCGGGAAAGGCTGCCCGGCCCTGGGTGTGCGGTGCTTCTGGACAGTTCCCATCTGCGTGTCCCCCACAGTAGGGGTGACGGAAGATGTTCGAAAATTCTTACACATTACATTTTATCTAAAAAAAAAAAAAAAAGAAAAGAAAAGAAAAGAAAAAAGAAAAAAAAGAAAAGAAAAAACCTACTATATTGGGCAGCCCCGGTGGCATAGCGGTTTAGTGCCGCCTGCAGCCCAGGGCGTGATCCTGGAGACCCTGGATCGAGTCCCATGTCGGGCTCTCTGCATTTAGCCTGCTTCTCCCTCTGCCTGTGTCTCTGCCTCTCTCTCTCTCTCTCTCTGCATCTCTCTGAATAAATAAAATCTTTAAAAAAAAAGTTCATGGAAAATTACATTCTACTTCACCACGTATCTGTTTCTTTTTTTGTCTTTCTTTTAAAAAATTGTAGTACAATGCATATAACACAAAATTTACCATTGTAACCATTCTTAGGTATACAGTTCAGTGGTAGTGAATTCATTCACATCGTTGCGCAAATATCACCACTGGCCATCTCCAGAACTTTTTCATCCTCCCAAACTGAATCTCTGCCCCCAGTAAACAGTAACTCCCCATCTTGCCTCCCCCAGCCCCTGACAACCACAATTTTAGTTTCTGTCTTTCCGAATTTGGCTACTCTAAGTACCACATATAAGTGGAACTGCTTCACTTTGCATAATGTCCTCAAGGTTCATCCGTGTTGCGGCATGTGTCAAAATCTCCCTCTTTTTAAAGGCTGAAGAATATTCCATTTGATAAACAAATGAAAATATATGAATAAAACATATATATGTTTACATATACATACAGATAAAATATAAAAAACAAATTATTCACTTCATAAGGTCTGTGGGGACCAGATAGTACATATTTTAAGTCTTATGGGCCACATGGTCTCTGTTGTAATCACAAAGCTGCCTAGCTGTGTGGTAGTAGTATAGGCAGCATAGACATAAATGAATGGAGGCATCTGTGTTCCAATAAAGCTTTATTTACACAAGTAGGCAGTGGGTTGGATTAGCCTGAGGGTAGTAGTTTGTAGTTCCCGGGTCTGGGGGTCAATAGGGTACATAAATAAGAGCATAGACTTTGGTGTCAGTGGGGTGACTTAGTTCATACAAGAAACCATTTTACTTCCCAGGGCTCACATGTTCAGCTGGGCCAAGACCCAGCTGGTAGGCCCCGCCCAGAACTACCCTCAACACTGATCTTCGGGTCCTGTGTCTGAGTCAGTAACCCCCGGCCAAACTCCTTCTCCCCAGATGACTGATACTCCCTCAGATGACTTGGATCCCTCTCAGTACTGCCACCCAAAGTTTGCCAAGTATGTTTATGAGTGACTGAACGACAGTTGTATACAAGAAGGTTTTCCCCCAGCAGGTTCTTGGTCCTTCCACAGACCAGGATGGAGATAGACACTGGGGGATTGGGTGTTGCAACCCCAGGTGCCAGGAGAACCAGAGTCCAGCCCTGGCCCAAACAAGAGCTCTCTGTCTCTCTGCCCCAGTAAAATCTTTGTAGTTGCTTACAAAGTATCTGTGTTCATTTTCCCTTTTGGAAGGAATTTTACCTGGGATGCTTGGCACTTTCCCTTGGGATCCTAGAGATGCTGTCTCTAAACTGAGAATGCCAAGCTGTTCTGATGTCTTCCACTAATGTCTCAGGAGTGGAACATATGAGCCTGGGCACCAGGCAAACTGTGCAACCTTGAAAACAAGATTTCCAAGTGGAGACTTTCTTTTCTGCCTTCTGTAGAGCCTGAAGACATTTTTAAAAACAGCTTTATTGAGGTATACTCAACATATAAGCTGCACCTGAAGTGTACAACTTGGCAAATCTTGACAAATATACATACCCATGAACCCATCACCACAACCAAGAGAGTGAACATATTTCTCTCCCCCTAGAGTTTCCTCATGTTCCTTGTTAACCATTCCCTTCCCTTCCTGCACTCACCATTCCCCTAAGTAACCACTGATCTGCTTTCTGTCATAGATAAGTTAGCATTTTCTAGTTTTATATAAACAAATTCATATAATATGCACTCCTTTATTGGTTCACTTCTTTTACTAAACATAATTGTTTCAAGAATAATCCATATCATGGAGTGATTAATAGTTCATTCTTTTTTGTTGCAGATAGGATTCCACTGGATGCATATACCGAAGTTTGTTTGTTCATTCCCTATTGATGGGCACTTGGGTTATTTCCAGTAAATTGGGTCAAATTGGTTGATAGTGTTATCCATATCTACTATATCTTTGTTGATTTTCCATCTGTGTGATTTATCAATTATCAAGAGAGGAGTGTTCAAATTTCAAATTACAAATGTAATTAGTCTGTCAATTTGTTATATTCTCCTTGCATTTCTATTCAGTTTTGCCTTATGTATTTTGAAACTCTGTTATTAGGAACATAAATATTCAGGATTGTTATGTCCTTTTGATTAATTGATCCCTTTATCATCATGAAATGAGCTTGTTTACCCTTGGTCTAGAGCCTACAGGCCATCATTTTGGTTGCTTAAAACTTGGTTTCACCAATTAAGACTGTGGGGACAAGGGTGAGTCCAATCCAGTGTGGGAGGCCAACTCACACACTTGCTTAGCCTACTCTGATGGGCAATGCACCATCTCCAGTTTCTTTCCCATTTTTCTCCACTGAGAGGGGCCAAATGGAAGCTAGATTAAGGGTGAGGTAGGGTTAGGGCTGGGGGTCCAGGTCTTAGAATATCTTGGCTTATCACTGGGCATACTCCCCAATGTGGTGACATATGAAGACCCAGGGTGGCAAGGAGGTCATGGTAACCTTGTCTAGACTCTGAATTTATTTTTAAGAGACAGTTTTGTTGGAACCAAGGCTCAGACTATTCAACGTGTTTTCAGATGGTGCTAAAAGGATCTACTGTACAGGGGTAATGTCTTAGGTTTATAATTTCCTGACTAATTCCACCATAAACTTAATTGCCTTTTTTTTGGCTTTGAAGCCTTAAGACTCTTGTTGGCACAGGGCTCTCTTGTACACACACACACCCTGAGTCCTGGCAGGAGATCATGATTGAATATCCAAGTGCCAGGGCTCCTTGACTCATTCTCCAAATGGTTACTTCTGCCTGGCCCAGGAGCTGGACTCTCCCTCTTCAGGAGGTGATGTCAGGAAGAAGACACTTTGCCAGCAACACGCTGGAGCATTTGGAAGCAAATGCCCAGGAGTTGCTGCTTCCAAGCCCTGTCCTGAGTCCTATCCCGAGCACTAGGGATTCCAGCTCATCTTGTCTGCCTATGCCCACCCCTTGACAATGCAGGAGCTCTACGCACTCTGCCAGATGCTTTAGTTATGTTGTCCTTGATCTCATTCCATTCCCAGTATAACCCCTGGGAGCCAGGTCATAGTGGACCCATTCTACAGAGGGAGACACTGAGGCTTGGGTGAAAGTCAAGGAGCTGTGTGAGGATACATGGCTAGAAGGTGTGATTCTAAACACCAGCTTTCCATTATGCCACACAAATCTGTATTAATTTCCTAGGGCCACCTTAATAAGTTACCACAAACTTGGTGGCCTAAAACAATAGGAACTTATTCTTTCTACAGTTCTGGAGAAGTCCAAAATGAAGGTGTTGGCAGTGTGAGTTTTTTCTGGAGGCTGTGAGGGAGAATCTGTTCCATGCTTCTCTCCAAACTCCTGGCGGCTGCTGGCCACCCTTGGTGTTGGCTGGCATGTGGGTGCCTTGCTTCAATCTATGCTTGTCTTCACATGACCACTTCTTCTTCCTCCTCCTCCTCCTGCTTCTCCTCCTCCTCCTCCCTCCTCCTCTTCCTCCTCTTCTTCTTTTCTTTTTTTAAAAAAGATTTTACTTATTTATTTATTTGAGAGAGAGAGAGAGAGAGAGAGAGAACATGAGCAGGAGTGAGAGGGTAGGGGCAGAGGGAGAGGAAGAAGCAGATTCCCTCCTGAGCAGGTAGCCTGACACCGAGCTTGATCCCAGGACCTCAGAATCATGATCTGAGCTGAAAGCAGATGCTTAACCGACCAAGCCACCCAGGAACCTTGACTTTCTTCTTCTGATAACAAGGAAGTAAGTTGGAGAGTTGGAAGCACTGTAGGAGGATTCAACTAAAATAATCTAAGGAGGATTTGGAATCAGGAACTTCTAGGCTGGATTGTGGGCTACAGTCTTTCTTTCTTTCTTTCTCTCTCTTTTTTAAAAGGTTTTATTTATTTATTCATGAGAGACAGAAAAGCAGGCAGAGGGAGCAGCAGGATCCATGCAGGGAGCCTGATGTGAGACTTGATCTCGGGACTCCAGGATCACGCCCTGGGCTGAAGGCAGGGGCTAAAGTGCTGAGCCACCCAGGGATCCCCGGCTACAGGCTTTCTACACCTGAGCTTCCTCATCTGTAAAATGGGGATAGTAATGGTACACACTTCATGGGGTCTTTGTAAAAGTTAAATATATGTAGGCTTATTTACATTTATATATAAGTACAGTGCTCAGCCCCATGCCTGGCACCAAGGAGGAGCCTAATTAATATTTGTTATGAAAAAATACACTTGATAACATGGCCCCCATCTCATCGTGAATAAAACCCAAAGGCTTTGCTGTGGTCGACAAGACCTTCCATGATACAGGCCCAATTCCTTCTGATCTCACCTCTGACCCCTGGCCCTTCTGTTCTCTGCATTTCTGCTGTCCTGACCTTGTGGTTGCTTCTTGGTCTGCCCAGGGCCCTTTCACTTGAGTTCTTTCTGCCTGGTTTGATTCTGGTCTCTCTTTAAAGGCCATCTGCTTTGAGACCTTCTCTGGAGTTCCTATTTAAAATACTGCCCCATAAAAATACAGAAATTAAAAAAAAACATTCTATTCTGGTCTTCTCAGGATCTCCCTTCCCAGCACTTCTGGCTTTGTGGGAAGCTTTATTTTTTTCTTAACACTTATTAACTGATACATGCTGTATTTATTTCTTTGATTATTTATTTCTGTCTTCCTCCACCAGAGTGCAAGCTTCTTAGGTCTGTTTTGTTCATTACTGAATCCCTAGTGCTCATGATAGTGACCAGTGGATAGTAGTTCTCAATAATTATCTGTTCCATGTGTGGTGAATGAATAAATGAAAGCTGGCCGGTTCACCCCAGTTGGCAGTGTGATGCATGTGTACAACCCTGCCCCATTAACCATCTTTCGAAGAGGGAAACGAGAGTGAGCATCTACCACACATGTCAGTGCCTCAATGCATTTTACATCTACTGTTATGGTGAGGAAACAGGCTCAGAGAGGTTAAGTCAGTTGTCTGAGATCACATAGTTCATGAGGGCAGAAGTGGAATGCAAATCTGTGTCTGCCTGGCCCCATGCCTGCCTGTTTTCAACCACCCCAAGCTGATGTCTCCTTCAGCTCTGGCTTCTAGGGGAGGAAAATATGGGCAAAGTTGGAATTTGGCCCCATCGGGGGGCTCCATGGGAAACTCTCCAACCTCGACTCCCAGAAGAGGGTTCTGGCCTCTGGAATTCTTGGCAGGAGGCACGAGATGTGCCTGGATCCCCCTGTCAGTGACCTTGAAGAAGTATCTTCAGAAACTCTTTTGATCTGAAATCCCCTGCAGCTCCCAGCCACCCACATCTTAAATCAGCAGACCCTTCTCATATTTGACATTCTTTCCTGGAGTTCCTGACCCCAGCATTCTCTGCACCGCGCTCTTGTGCGTTCCCACCTCTGCACTTCCTGGTACACTGGGGAAAGGAGGGGGGCAGGGCGGGAGCGACCGGAAGACTTCATCCACACAGCTGGGGACAGGAGACTCTGTCTGGCTCCTCTGTAGCTTTTTCTCAGAAAGCTCATCTCTAGGAAAGCCTCTAGAAGCTTCTGGAAGAGGTTGAGGTCCTTCAAAGGATGCCTGGAGTGGAGTCAGGGGCCACAGACCTGTGGCTCAGCTCATGCTAGTCCAGCCTCAGAAGAGTTGCCCACTATATAGACCAGCATACTTGTCTTCCCTCTGTGGGTGGGTCTGTGGTCAGACAATGGGACCCCTGCACCCTGGATCTCCCAGTCCACCCACCATTGCACCCTGTTCCTCCATGTTCCGTCTCCATTAGAACCAAGTGAAAATCAGCTTGTGGAACCCACATATGGCTTGTTCCTGACTCTAGGCAGGCCTGGAGAAAGCGTTAGAGCCCACAGTCCTACAAGACTGGCTCCACTTTCTTTCAGATGCCAATTGCAAGTTCAGATTATCATCTGTGCTTCTGACCGGAAGTTCCAAACCCCCATCCCCACCCCTTGGGTTTGATTAATTTTCTGGAGCCTCTGGAAGAACTCAGAGAAACATTTTACTCATGAGATCACTGGTTTATCACAAAGGGTAGAACTCAGGAACAGCCGGATAGGAGAGGTGTGTAGGGCCAGAGGATGGGGAAAGGGCTTGGAGCTCCCAAGCCTTCACCAGATGTGCCATTCTCCCTCAAATCCCCAAGTATTCACCAACCTGGAAGCTCTTGGAACCCAGGCTCTTTGCGGGTTTTATGGAGGCTTCATTACTTAAGTATGACTGATTAAATCGTTGGCCATTGGCACTTAATTCAACCTCCAGCCCCTCTCTCCATTCCCCAGAGGGACTGTAAGTTCCAACCCTCTAATCACTGGTTGGTTCTCCCAGCAGACAGCCCCTATCCTGGGGTTAGATCCAAAGTCATCTCATTAACATAACAAATCTCACCTTTATTGCTCTCATCACTTAGGAAATTCCAAGGGTTTTGTGGGGAGCTCTGGTGCCAGAAACAGGACCAAGACCACATATATATTTCTTATTATAAATCACAACCTCACAAGGCCCCAACTCAGATCTCTCTAAACTATATTCCATGCAGAAGCCAAGGGCCTCTCTAGGCCACAGATGTGATGACAACCCTCATTCCCTGGGCTTTTGGAGCTCTTGGGGTCCCACCTCACTTTTCTTCCAGCCTCAAGGGCCACTCTGGCCTTCTTCTGTGGCTTGGGTTCTTCTTTCTTCCTCTAGGATTTTGTCCATGGTGCTCCCCTGTGTATGGGGCTAGATAGCATTCCCTTCAAAACACATGTCCCCTCAGAGACTCAGAATGTGACTGTATTGGAAATAGGGTTGTTGCAGACATCATTTAAATGAGATCACACTGGGGTAAGTAGGGTGGGCTCTCGATCCAATATGATTAGTGTCCTTACAAAAAGAGGCATAGAAACACATGGGGAGAAGCCATGTGAGGCAGAGATTGGAATGACACAGATAGAATCCAAGGAATGCCAAGGATTGCCTACAACCATGCGAAGTTAGGACAAGGCAAGGGCCCTGCTGACTCCTTCATTTTGGACTTCTGAACTCCAAAACCATGAAAGAATGAATTTCTTTTGTTCCAAGTTTCTGGTTTATGGTACTTTGATATGGTGGACCTAGGAAATTAATACTCACTGTCATGGACACTTACTCTCCATCCCCCCAATCTCACGTTCACTCCATCTCCTGGTGACCACCCACTTCCTACAGATCCTTTACCCTCACTACATCAGACCTCACTTTCTAATCTCTCCAAACCCAGTGGGGTCCTCCCAAAACATGCTATATTTTTTCACATTGTACCGATTTCCCTGTGGTTTCTTGAGGGCAAGGATCTGGAGTATGGCTCTCTGAGCCATTCCCAGCACATCGAAGCAGATTCCCCAGAACATCTGCCAAGACATTGCCTCTGAATGGGTGCTACGGTTGTGCTTGCTGTGGACCCATGTACTTTCTCAGATCTCCTTGCCTGTCTCCATCTTCCCTGCTCTGGTTTGGTTCCTATCCTCGCTAGGGCGCTCTTCCTCTTCCAGACTTAGATGGAAACTCACACCTCCAGGTGTTGAATCTGGAGGGGCCGCCAAGGGGCCAGATGGCACAGCCGGTGGAATCAGCTCCTCATGGAGGGAAATTTGACCAACAGGACATAGGAAGAAGTGGGTCAGATAAACCCTCTTTCTTTCTCCTTTGGGGGGAACGCCTCTGGAGTGCCTTCTCTCCTTGCAGCTCTTCTGGAGAAATGCTGTGTGCCCAGCGAGTACGCCTGCTGAGTGAGCTCGTGGCAAATAGTAGCCAGTGTGATGAGGCAAGGCTGGGCATTGCTTCTGCCCTCATTGCCTTCGCCCTTCATCCTCACTGTCCCCGGGCTTTCATCTTCACTTCAGGCCTTGTTTCTCGGAGGGCCCAGCCGAAAACAGTGGTCAAATAAAATTAGGCAATATTACCTGCTGTATCCTGTTCCCCACTTTGAGAGTCACGGTGCGTGTACGCATATCAAAGACTCTGAGCAATTCTGCAGTAAATGAAACAAAACATAACTGTTTACCTTACAAACGAACATTTCTCGAACACTTACTCTCTGGTTCTCAGCATTTTACATACATTAACTTGTTAAAATTCCCACTGCAACCCTCCGAGGTAGGTATTATTCCATTTTACAAACAGGAAAACAGACACAGAGCATTTAAGGAGCTTGGCAAAAATAGCATAGTTAGCACGTAGAGAAGCCTGGTTTCTAATCCAGGAAGCCTGGCTCCAGAGGGTGTGCACATAATCATAACGCGATATATATACTCTTGCTTTAACTCAGAATGGCCCTTATTTTTTCACGATGATTTTTTTTAAAATCATATCACCCATTAACATCAACGGAGCTGGTTCTACTGGAAGCAGTTTGCTCTAAGTTTATCTTGATTTCCTGCAGAGATGTCGTGCAAACAGCAGTGATCCTTCCGCCCTTATCTGCTCAGAGCCCTAGCCCAACCTCCTTATGAGCTTGCAACTTTGCACTACAATAAATATTTGTAGGAAGGGAGGGAAGGAAGGAGAAAAGGAAGGAAAGGTTGTTCTTATAAAAAAAAAAGCCAAGTTCTCTTCCTAAGAGTGGGAACACTGGACAGAAATTCAGTGGCACTTCTGATTCTTGGCTATGGCCTCCACATTGAAAGAAAGAGTCTTCGACTACATACATAATCATCCACTGCTCTACTTCTTTGTGGCTTCTAAACTCAGAGGTGGCTAAGAAGAAAACCAGAAGGGGCTGCTGTGATGATGAGACACAGTATCCCCATTTCTGGTACTAAAGCTGCCATGTACAGTCGCATAGGTTGTGCACTGCACAACTGTAGGGGTTGCCATTCACATGATTTTGCGTTGCACAGTTGCCCTGAGAGGGAACCACACTATGTAACAACCACAATGCTGAAGTTTGGGTGGGGTGGAGTCAAGGTAATTGCAGGACTATAACCATTACAAACACAATCTGGCTTATCTGAGTGGCTCAGGGTGTAGTCCATGCCATATCACAAAGCACCAGGAAGTTCTGACACTGGCGCCTGGAAGCCTGCCCTGTCTGAGGCGAGGCCTGAGTTCTAGCGGGAGTGTGCAGTGGCATCACCCTGACAACCTGGCATTGAGTACCCACTTCCTCCCAGTGTTCTGTAGAGGTCTGACTTGCCTCTGTCAACATTTTGCCCAGGCTCATTCTCCGTTGGGGAGGGGGGAGGCTGGCTTGTGCATTGTAGGATGGTTAGCAGCATCCCTGTTCTCTATCCCCTGTTGTAACAACCCAAGCTGTCCCCGGACAGTGTCAAATGTCCCCTGGGGAACAAAATTGCCAGGGTTGGGAAGCAATACTCCAGAGGTCTAATATGGTAGCCGCTAGCCACATGTGGCTCTTGAGCACTTGAAATGTAACGCGTCCAAACTGAGATGTACTCAGAGTATAAAATACACACCAGACTTCAAAGAATACAAGGCAAACAAACAGAGTAAAACACACCAGTGATAATTTTAAAGCATTGATTACATGTTAAAATAAGAATATCCTGGGCGTGCCTGGGTGGCTCAGTCAGTTGAGCGTCTGAGTTTGACTCAGGTCATGATCCTGGCGTCCTGGGAATGAGCCCTGAGTTGACCTCCACGCTCAACAGTGGGAGGTCTACTTGTCCCTCTCTCCCTGCTCCCCCCACCCCGCCCCGCTCCGGCTTTCTCTCATTCTCTCTCAAATAAATAAATAAAATCTTTTTTTTTTAAATGAGAATATTCTGGATATTTGGGGCTAATTAAAATATAGTATTCATTTCACCTGCTTTCTTTTTACTTTTGAAAAGTGTGACCCTTAGAAAACTTAAAATTATGTGTGAGTCTATAATTATGTCTCTCTTGGGGAGTGCTGGGTTAGCTTGTCCCTTCTTTAGGTGACATTATGAAGTTGGTTTGCCCGGCTGGCCTCTGTCTTAGATGGCCCCACCGCTCTCTACTCCTGGAGGAACTGCTGCTGCATCTGAGCATCTAAAGACCATGCTCAGGCCCACCCGCTTATAAATGCCCCAGGCCTGAAGCTTCACCCTATTAAACCCCACCGGCCAAGAGGAAAGACCCAGTAACCTGCTCCTCTGTGCTGGCTGGTCACGCAGGGCTCCCCTACCCCACAATGCAACTGCGTTTTTGCATCAGCCCTTCATGTGCTCCTTCTGTTTTTGGTCTTCTAGAACCATCCCGTTCATTTCTTAATGCTTGTTGGTGACTCTCATTCCTTCGTCCTGCACTTTTCCAATTGCATGGCTCTGAACCTATTGATCCCTCCGTAGGAAGCTTCAGTGGCAGCCTCCTGACACCCTGAGGAAGCCCAGGCTCCTTTGCCGGGTTTTCAAGGCCTATTGCAAACTGGCCACAGTCCACTTCTTAGAACTTCATGTTCCAAACACATGGGTATGTCTCCCTGCATGTTCTCCTCACTTGGCACTATCCCCTCCCTACTTCTATGTGTCAAAACCTGTTGATCCCTTAAGACCTTTTGAAATCCCTCCTCCTCTGAGAAGCCCTCAGCATTGACACGATGCGTGAGTCACCTTTCGAATCTTCTGAACAGGTCTGCACCAAGGACTTGGGAACAATGATCTGATGGTCTGGGGGAAACTCTGGTGTGCAACGGTTCTTAACTGAACATAATCACTCCTCTTTTCGTGTGTTTAGATCTTTACTCATGGACTCTGTAGATTCCTTGGACGTGCCTCATTGGGGTACACTCACTAGAATAACTGGAGACAACGTTCCAACATCAGGGCTCCCTCTCACACCGGAGATGTATGGTGATCATAGTGCTGCAACTTGCTATTTCCTAAAACAAAACCCCAACACTGTGTGAGGCACACCTGGGGATTCATAAATGTTTAGGGATAGATATCATGGGGATGAGACCCCCATTCAGAAGAACAAATCCAACAGGAGTGTTCAGGCGGGCAAGAACCTTGGAAGGATTGGGGGAGACACCCTGGAGACACCTGTCCCCCATACCCATGTGTGACCCGCCCCACTCTGATGTCCCTCTGTGACAGAGGGAAATGCGGGAGGGGGTGTTGCTGGCAGTGGTGTCCCCTACTCTTTGGCAGAACATTGGAGCCTCAATCTCTCTGGCTATCTTCTGGCTCAGTGATTTCCTGGGAAGTGGCCTCCTCCCTTTTCCAGTCACCATCTAGCTCAATATTTGAACTGGCAAATTAAGGCAATTCACCAGAATGGCAGGCTTCATTTCTCCGCATCAAAAGGTGCCGGGCCCTGGGGTTGTAAACTCTGATTCAGAGACAGCCTGCCCAGGAGGATGGTCCTTCCTGAATAATACACTCCGTGTCCAGCCAACCTGCCTGGGTTATTCCAGCCCTGCATTTGCATCACAGAAAAGCCATCCTTTGTCCCTTTGGCTGTAAATGGCCCTGTCCCCTCCTTCCTGGCAACCTGGCCGGGCTCTGAGTCGCTTCATGAAAGAGCTGACGCTTTGCCATCCAAGTTGGCTCTTTTTGCTTTGTCCTCAGAGCAGGATGAGAGAAAGAGACCAGGGTCCTCGCAGGCCACCTTCTCAGGGACCAGTCCCGCCAGGCCAGACAGGAAACCCTGCTAAATAGCCATGTCCCCCTGGCCCTCCAAGGGATGGGCTTGGTTCCGGGGTTTTCGGGGGTTTTCGGGGGCCTGTGCTTGGAGCAGCCAGTAGGTGTCTCTGTTACACACTGTTCAAGTCCCGTCTTTCTTGCAGGACTGGCACCACACATCAGATGCAGAAAGGCCTCCCTCCCTCCCTGCCCAGGGATGCTCTGGGGCTTCCTCAGGCTCTGGCTTCTTGAGAGGAAGCACGGTGGAGGGGGCGCGTTGTAGGGACCAGGAGGAGGCTGGGAAGGAAAGACAAAGTGCTAAGAGGTGGAGCAACGGGAAACAGTGCAGGCTTGTGCAGTGGGGAAGGGGTCCTACAGGGCTGGGGGCATCTCGTCCCTCAGTCCAGGTGGGTAAGAAGGAGGGAGGGAGGAGAGACCCCTGGGCGTGGTGACAGTATCACAGAGAAGCCCCAGAGGAAGGGCTGTGTGTGCATCTAACTCTTCCAAGCTGTGTGGCTTTAGGTAAGTGATGCAACCTCTCTGTTTCCATGGATTCATCTGTAAACTGAAAATAGAATACCTCCTAGGGTTGTTGAGGCGAGAGCCCACATGGAGAGTGTCTGCTACATCGCCAACACTCAGTAAGGCTCTGCGATCTCTTATTAAGCAGACCAGGCAGGCAGGAGAAGCTGGTGCCAACTTGCCGGCCCTTCCACCACTTACCTGCTCCTCCTCCCATTAAAGATAGGAAGGGGAGGCCAAAGAAAAGGGGCAGTGGACAGGAATGCTCCTTTCCCTGCCACCGTACACAGGTCTGGTACCCAGCAGGTGATTGGGTGACATCTTTGCGGTGAGAAAGTCCACCTGGAGGAGAGAAGCGGCTGGAAGGCGGCTCTATTCTAAGTAGTAGGACCTGCAGAGAGGCATCGGAGGGGTCCCCGCAGGACTGGTGCATGACTGTCAGGGTGGAACTACCATTGTAGTGGCCTTAGGGGACCAGGAAAGCCCCAAGGTTGTGAAGTGGCAAATGACTGCTCACCTCCAAAGAAGGAAAAGTGAGCAAATAAGCCCCGTTAGCCGATGGCCAGCAGCCAAACCTTTCCTGGGAAGATGCTAGAACAGATCACCGACTATCTTAGGGAGCACGGGGCTGGGCTGGCTTAGTGACTGGGGTGGAGCAGGGGTCCTAGTGTTTGGATCCAAGTTCTCTTAGTGGTTACGTGGCCCTCGGGCAAGTGAATTCACGCGCTCTGGTTGCCTCATGAGGATGTCATAGGGTCCAAGGAGTTCCCCCGTGCAATGAGCTACAGGAATGGTGACTATTTCTGTGAGACAAGATGAAATAACCAAGTGATGTCGTGAAGAATACGTTCCCCTGGGCCAGCTTGGCGTTAATTTAGCTTCACTTTAAGGGGAAAACATAACAGGTTGGGATAACTAGATGGGTCCAACCATTCTGCTAAACCAAGGCTCGGACAAAAGTAACTCAGCCAACACCGTGAGCTCACTAAGCACTTTAAGTCATGTGCTTTTACTTATATATTTATTTATAAGAACTATTTATTTGGGCCAGCCCGGGTGGCCCAGCAGTTTAGCGCCGCCTTCAGCCCAGGGTGTGATCCTGGGGACCCGGGATCGAGTCCCACGTGGGGCTCCCTGCATGGAGCCTGCTTCTCCTTCTGCCTGGGTCTCTGCACCTCTCTCTGTGTGTCATGAATAAATAAAATCTTTTAAAAAATTTTAAAAAAGCTATTTATTTGAAAGAGAGAGCATCAGAGTGTGTGTGCATGTGAAGCTGGGAGGGGCGGAGGGAGAGGGAGGAGAGACTCTCAAGCAGACTCCCCGCTGAGCATGGAGCCCCTGTTGGGCTCCACCCCAGGACCCCCAGATCATGACCTGAGCCAAAACCAGGACTCAGACACTCAACGGACTGAACCACCCGGGCGCCCCTAAGTCAGGTGTTTTCAAAATTATGATTGCTCTTCACCCTGATGTTAAGATTTAATCTATAGCAGCATTTCTAGAAATGCTTCTCAAGGGAATAGAAAAATTATCTCACGGATACTTCAACTGGGGGGATGCGGAAGTAAAAGAAAAACTACATAGGGGTTTTTTGTTGTTGTTGTTGTTCTGTTTTTAATCGGAGGACTTCTCAGATCCTTTGTTATGCCTAGGCACGTTGGGACTCTCCTGGCTGTCTACTTCAGAATAGGGAAAAGCATTTCTCAAAGGAGCTAACAATGCTTTTGTTTTCTTGGGCCATCTCGTGGAGCTAGTATTCGTGAGATCTCGTTTGGGTTGCGGGTGTGTACACATTACATATAAAGTCTTTTGATCTGGGATGTCTGTGCAGCAGTCGAGTATGAAGAAGTAGCTGTGGGGTTGTGCTATATGATCAGTCTACCAGGAAGCACATCACAGGGCCCCATGTGTCACTTAATCCACGCTGAGTAACGTGTATATATATATTTAACAAGAAGGATCCACACCAAGTGACAGCACTTATATCCGCATGGCGGGATTACAAGTTACTTTTATTTCTTTCTTACGCTTATCTGCATTTTGTAAGTGTTCTGCAAGGAACACATGTGTCTCCGGCCAGAGGGAAGAGCCATTCTTTATTGGGTAATCAGTGCTGTGGCATCTATTTGCAAGAGTGCGGCTCCTCTGGGGATTAACTGCGGGGGCCCATCTTCACTAATGACTTAAACAAAAGAAGGGAGGTTGTGCTCATCAAATCCTCACATGATACTAAATTTGGTGGGGTGGCTCACACTCAGAAAGCCAAGAATAAAATTCAAAACAACCGTGACAAATTGAAAACACGGCTCTAAAAAACCAGATGAAATTCAATAGTACAATTATAAGGTGATAGATTTAGGGCTAAAAGCAGCCACCATATGTCGAGGATAAAGACAGGACCGGCTTCCAGCCGGTCTCGACTACCAGGTGAGCCCCTGCAAGGTGTTTGGTCCTGAGCTACGATTTGGGGCCAGACACAGACAGGTTTAGGAGAAAAAGGTCTCGTGGGGATTATTGTCCACAAGCTTAGGAAAAATGAGCAAGATCGTCCCTGCAATCCTATTTTCTATATGCGAAATCCTAACAGAGTGGTCTGGGGTGCAGTCTAGCTCTTGGTTCACAAAAGGGAAAGGTCTTTGAGATCAGGACAACCCTCCCACTCTAGAACTGTGCCCTCACTACATCAGGATGTCATCTCTTCCTTGCCAGGGTAGGGGAACATTTAAATGTCACATCTACATGTAAGAGCATATGTGGTGTTCTCACCATAGCATCTTTGCTGCATGCATTTTTGCCGCATTAACTCATTGGCTGAAGGGCCCTCTTGCTGTAAAAGAGAAAACTACGACGAATGAAAGATGGACATTCATTTAAAAAGGACCCAATGAAACATAAAAAAAAAAAACGAATAATGAATAAAATTAAAAAGACTTTATTGCAAAATGCAAAATATTTGAATACGTTTCAAGTGTGTGTAGACTCATGGCAAAACTGTACAAATAATGGATTGTGTTTTGTGTCCTTATCTCCAAAGTTTTCGTTCATAGTATTATACTTTTCTTTTTTTCTGCTTCTTGATGGGTCTCCTCAATTTGTTTTTTGCTAAACTTCCTTCCTTCATTAAGAGAAGGATCAGCTTCCTAATGCAAGATGCAACGGAACTTTATACTATGTTGTGAAAGCGTGTTGCCTCCTACACTGCTGTTTGTTCTTGGCGTATTGGCACATGTCTGTTGGAAGCTGTTCCAAAGTTCTATGGGAAACGTGGGTTCAGAGTCCTGCTCTGCTGCATAGACCATCACGAGGGCTGAGATGTATATAATATGAAAATGAGAGTAGCGTGGCAAGGAGAAATGAAACCAAACTGCCCACCGGTGGATGAAACCAACTGTCAAACCGGTTACTTTTTTTTTTTTTTAATCATTTATGGCAAAATTGCCTTATGGCCAATTAGTTAAGAGACGAAAACGCTTGTGGCAAAGATGCTTTTGGCAAAATTACCTAGAACTGCAGAAGAGACACCGTGGGACCTGAGGCGGGGAAGCAGAAAAGTTAGAACTTCTGGGATATTTTGTTGGTTTATGGGGACAATCAAATAGAATAGTTGCAATCTGAACCATCTCCAGAAAGCCCGTCCCGGAAAATCCAGGGCATCTGGTCGTAGTCAACAGAGCGCCTTGCCTTCTTCAAAGCCGCTGGATTCCGTACACATGAAAGGCCCGTGACGTGTCCCGGCCCCCAAGTCATCCCCCATCACGGGGCCGCGTTAGTCAGCTCCTCATTAGACTGCTGGGTTGAGTCTGTGTCACCCCTCCTGGAAGGGCTGGGAGAGGCTGGAGGGTGTCCTGGCAGGAGCCACAGAAATGATCAAAGCAGTGGAAACGGGGCTCTGTGAAGCAAGGTTAAAGGAATTGGAACTATTTCGCCTGGAAAAAGCCAGGGACAATCTGAAAAACCCAACTCCAGAAACGAACTACACAAACCCCATGTCAGCCTTGACTCTCCTGCCCTCTGCAGCTTTCCTCCGAAGGGGCGACGGGCCGCCCTCGCGATCGCTCACAGAGACGGTGCACTTGTCATGCTCTGGGCTTTCTGCTGAAGAGCTTTGCATGCTTATCTTGTGTCCTTGGAACCACGGTCCTGCGATGGCCCTGCCTTCGGATGAGGCCTGGCAGGAAAGTTACGGGAGGCGTTTGAGTTCAGGGCGCTGGTGAACCGCGGCCGTGGGCTTCGCGCTCAGCCAGGCCGTCGGGTGCCGAGTCAGACTACTTTCCAACAGCAAATCTTCTGGATGGTGCCATTTACGAGAGCATCCTCGTCTCCCGTTGGACAGCAGGAAGCTTGTAAGGTAATTGCTAACGATTGCTAATAAAACTTGTCAAATGACTAAGGCACTAAGCTGTCGGCAGATGTGGTTTCGACAAATGCGTCTTATACAACAGAACACAACCACCTCCCCCTCGATGTGAGTCCCCTTCTGAAGTCCTATGTTGAAGTCCTCATCTCCCAGACCTCAGCTGGTGACTGGGTTCGGAAAGGGGGTCTTTAGAGAGGGAATGAAGGTAAAACGTGATCCTTAGGATGGGCTCCAATCCCACATGACTGGTGTCCTCTGAGAAGAAGAGATTAGGGCCTGGATACACTCACGGTGCAAGGACCATGTGAGGACCTGGGGAGAGGATGACCATCTGCAAACCAAGGAGAGGGGCTTCCCAGGAAACCAACCCTGTCCACACCTGGATCGTGGACTTCTCGCCTCCAGAAATGTGAGCACATAAATTTCTGTTGTTTGCACTCTGAGCCTGTGGTCCTCTGTCGTGGAAGTGCAAGCAAAGCTAACAGACACGTCGGGAAATCCTTCAACCCTTCAGAAGAGAAAGGCGAGTCTTGGAGGGGACTCGTAACTTGCTCACCGTCACGCAGGGCACTAGAGGCAGAAAGAGATCTGAGCCCCTTTCTTAGGACCTGGAATCCTGTGTTCCTTTCAAGTACCTACCAGGACCAGGTGGGAAGAAAAAAAAGAAAACCCACCAAATATTGGAGGTCAAACCTCAGCTGCTATAGGCTGTATTTTGATTCCACATCTCAGCAAGCGCGGGCCTTCCCACCCTCAACGTGGATTTGCAAAGAGTTTTAATAGTGAGGTGAACCGGGGAGGAGGGTGTGGGGCGACCATGCTGACTGCAAAACAAACAGGCAGAGGACCTGGCAAGGTGCTCTTAAAACGCAAGTCTGAAAAAGCTTTGCCGGCCCCTCGGGGGGATAATAAAATGGATCAGAGTGTGGAAACACAAATCCAGGCCATCTTGAACTCTAGTGAAGTTCTTGCAGATCAAAGAACACGCTGGCTATCATCCTGCCAGGGAAAATGTGGAATGAGGCCTTCATAATTAGACCTCTGCTTAAGTGCCGGGGAATGATTACCACTGAATAAATAAAAATAGAGGATTAAGCTCCACGGGCCCCAGCGTGGGGTCCCTTGGCCAGGTGGGAGATGAGGCTTGCAGGGGAGACCTGGGGGGCTCCGAGGGGTGCCCAAAGACAATTGGGATCTGGCTTCCCCGAAAGGAACCTGGTTTCTGGGTGGGGAAGTAGCATTGGAGGGAGTTGGGGGATTTGTGCATGGAACCTGGGCCAGAGCCACTGAGTCCTCCAATTCCCACCCCGGGCACGGCTTACACATGACATCACGATGGCCACCGCCTATGACACATGCTGTGGCTACCAAGTGCTTTATATCTGTTTTATTTTGAGGCAATACCAACATTCCAAGATAGCCTTATTTTACAGCAGAAGAAACAGAAGCACAGGGAGGTCAAGTAACCAACTCAAGTCTTAAACCCTGGTCCACCCTATTCCAAGCCCCACTCATCCTCCACTGTCTCCAAATCACTGGGTTTTCTTCCAACTCCCTGCCTTCTGTTTGCTTTTCAGTCTTCCAGCATTCGGCGTGGTGCTCTGTACCAAGTTTTGGGGGCCCAATTCGTTGGATCAACTGACAGCCATGGTGAAACACAGACCAAAGGATCCCTCCTCTCCCCGTTGGACCACAGTATTATTGAGAGTTTCTCCAAGGATCTGTGATGACACACCGTTCCTCAAAGAAAGCTTCTGCGCTCAGATAGGAATGGGAACTATACGTATTACGGGGTCCTCTCTGAGAACCACAAAGCACACTGGCACATGAGAGTCATGCACAGAGATGCCTCTGTCCCCCTGTGTCCTCAGGGCCCAGCCCAGCACCTGACTCCAAAGGAGCTCAGTAAATACTTATTTGCTGAATATGAGGGAATGAATGAATGGCCATTGTACGGAAACCCGTCACTTGGTTTAACACCGCACCTTGGCCTGCTTGGGCTGCCGTAACAAGATGTCATAAACTGAGCAGCTTAAAACTCAGAAATCAATATGCTCACAGTTCTGGAGGCTGGAAGTCTAAGATCATGGTGCCGGTAGGGCCGGCGTCTTGTGAGGTCTTACCTCTTGGGTTGAAGACAACTGCCTTCCATCTAGGGCCTCACCTGACCTTTCCTTAGTGTGTGTGTTGTGAGAGACAGAGAGAGAATGAGAGAGAGATCCTCTCTGGTATCTCTTCTTATTTTATTTTATTTTTTTTATGGTATCTCTTCTTAGAAAGACACTAATCCTATCAGATCAGGACCCTAACCTTATCACCACGTTTAACCTCGATTACTTCCTTAGAGGCTCCATCTCCAAATACAGCTACCTTGGGGTCAGGGACCTCAATGTATGAATTTGGGGTGGACATGAATATTTAGTCCATAACACCCAGGATCTCAATATTACCTATCTAGAAAATTCCTTTTTGGTGTATGACACCATAGTCTGGTATTAGAGAACGTATATATTTCCAGAAAGGCCAGTAGCCATGAAGGCTGTCTGATGGGAGACCTCGATGACTGTGTACTGGAGTGGCCCCCACTGAGCCGGGTTCTGGCACGTGTCTCAGTCTCGGTGGCGGATGTGGAGACAGAGAGGTGGACGGGCGTGGGCTTTAGCGAGGACGTTCGCTTATGTTGTGGAAGCTGTTTGGGGTGTTGGGGGATAGAAGCAAACAATGGCTGTGAGACCGGCTTGGCTGGGAGGTCACAGGCCAAGTTCAGGGGCATTCCTGGGTCAAACTTGAGGTAGTATTTTGGCAAGAGCAGTTTCTGCCTGAAGCTGAGGTGGGCGTGAGGCCTAGAGAGCGTCTTAGACCATTTGAACTGCTCTCACAAAAATACCACAGACGGGGGCTAAAACAACAAACAGTTATTTCTCAGAGTTCTGGAGGCTGGTACATCCGAGATCAAAGTGCTGGCAGGTTCAGTGTCTGGTGAGGGCCTGCTTCCTGGTTCATAGACACCGTCTTCTGGCTGTGTGCCCACCTGGGGGTGGAGTGGAGAAGAACTCTCAGCAGTCTTTTCTTATAAGGGCACTAACCCCATCACGAGGACCCCACCTTTGTGACCTAATTACCTCCCCAAGACGCACTTCCAAATGCCATCCCATTAGGTCTTAGGACTACAGACATGTAGCCTCTAACGCCGAGGTCGGAAAAGATCCTGTTTTGTTTTCCCTTAGAAATTGAGAGCAGAGAAAGAATGAGACAGAGAGACTGCAGGTTGCCCATGCTCAGCCTGGCATAGAGGGAGGTATAAAATGACCTGATCAAGACGTGTTCCCCCTCCACCCCCCCCCCCCAGAGATGAAGGCAGGAGGGCAGCAAAGAATCTAATGAGAAGGAGGGGGCATCAGTCAGTACCTGCCACCAGTGTGCCCAGCCCGTGGAGGGACGGTGGGTCTCTGCGCCAACAGACAGACATGAGGGCAGAGGAGCTGGACCGGTTGGCAGGATGAGGGCCCAGCGCCGGGTCAACCGGGTGGACGATGCAGGTGCCTCTGAGCTACAAGGGGCACCTTGGGGGCTTGTGTATCTGGGCTGCTGCTCCCTGGGGTGGGGCAGCCCCAAGACACCTCCCCTCTGAAAGTCCTGAGGGTTCCCATCCTGCTTCGGTGAGGTTGACTTCCCAAGGCCTGTCCTCTCCTCAGAACTTCATCCACCGAGGGAACCTCTGTAAGTTCCCTTCAGCAGGGGCAGGCGGTTCCATGATGCTGATGGGATCAAGAGAGGTTAGAGCCCCTCGGCCAGGAAGCCGTAAGGTCTGGCTCCACGGGGAGGAGGAAAACACACCGGGCCTCCTTGTCTCCAGAGCTGGAGCCGGGTCCTGTTGGGCCCACGGCCTCACGGCAGTCACTTTGGAATATCTTTGTTCCATTCATGGGCCTCTAATGGAATCAAGACCAGGCTATTTATATTTACAGATGGTGCAAACTTTAGAGGAACATCAAATGCACCAGATGTTGTTAGGACAGAGGAAAATTAGTGAACTTGGCTGATAGAAATCAAAGAGCCCCCCGGAGAAGGCTTTCTGGGCCCGAGATGCACGAGGCTCTGAAGAGGCAGATGATAAGAAATGTGGGGATGTGAGACCCACTGGATTTAGTGCTGCTTCTGCAACCCGGGGAGGAGAGTTTCTTCGAGCTTGTTTTGCTGGGGGAAAAAAATGCAGTCATTGTCTGTTCCCATTGTTCCTTCCGAGCCTACGCGGGGGACCCGAGCAGCAGGCGGTTCATCTCCAATTATTTTCAGCCAAGGGAAAAAACAGATGGTAAATAGCACTGAAAAAAATTTTTTTTAGAATTAATATTAATAAAAGATGTGTTGGAGGCTCTGACTGAATCCTGGGGAACCAAAGCCCGCCCTGTGTGCGGGGTGGGGGGGAAGGAGGTGGAGGTAGCGGGGAGCCCGGGAGGTGGGGGGGGGACGTGGCTGCAGAGTCAGAACAGGCAACCTCTCCCCAAGTGAATGCTAAGGTGCCAGGGTGTTGGGTGTGGTGTGGGTGGCGGGGCACCCTTGGGCGCCCAGCATCTGGAGGGGGCTGGAGCCTGGACGCCACGAAGCGCCTGTCGAGGCTCTGAGCTCCGTGGGGGAGGAGGGCGGGGGGCCTAGGCAGAGGGTTGCCTGCCTGGCCCTCGCGAGGCACACTGGCGCCACTGGACCCCCTTCCCGCCGGGTGTGGCCCAGATGGCTCTTTTGTGCAGCTGCAGCACACAGAGGAGGCGGGCGGGTGTCCTCACCTCCCTGGCCAGTGCTGGCCTCTGTCCCCGGGCCCGCGCAGCCAGCTCCAATGTCCATCTGTCAGCAAGTGTCCACCAGCTGTCCAGCTGTCCTCAGAGAGTTTGGATTCCACGTTCGAGCGAAGAAGGGGGTGGGAGCTACATTGCTGTCTCCTTCAGGATTTGTAGACTTTGCAAGGGAGACACGAGTGACACGCTGTAGGATGCACGTGCAGGGCAGGGTAGGGGGAAGCGGGTTCCTGGGGACACTCATTTATTCAACAAAAGTTTTTGAGCACTCATCAGGTGCTTGGGATTGTGCTAGGCCCTAGAGAAACACTTGGGGAACACGCAGGTGGGGTCCCTGCCCTCTGGGAGCTTACATCCAGCAAGAGGGAAGCAGTAGTCAACTGCGTACACAAGAGTACGTGAGACACTGTTAATTTAAGTCAACACATGTAAAATGACAAATGGTGACGGTGCTGTGAAAAAAATAACTGGAATGTCATAGGAGCTACACAGGGGCATCTATGTAGTAGTTGTTTACCAGGGTCTCAGAGTCTTCTCCTAGCTTCTGCCTCCTTGGGGGCATGAGGATGGAGAGGAAGCTGAGAACAGAGTATGTGCCACGATCGCAAACTAAAGACATTAGCGTGAAAAAAACAAACAAATCCTACCTTCCAAGACAGAAACCCCCATGTGGGACCACCCCATTGCCATGTCTATCTGCTCTTGTTTCCTTGTTTTGGCCTCTACAAAGCTCAAGGTGAGAGCATGGTTGACTACAGTTGTATTGGAAGTCATGAGATGTGTCTAACGAAGGACTCTTGCCCCAGCTTTGGGTTTTCATTCTTTGTCCTGTGTTCTTTCTGTTTCATTTCCTTCATCTGATATTTTATTCATAAAAATTTTTTAATCTGTATTTTATCTTCTTCTATATGTGTGGCTTTTTTGTACGTTGTTTGAAATCCTTTCTGAAACCCAGTGGAGAGTATATAAACAAGACGGGAGGGACATTGATAAGGTTCAGTTGAGACCTAAAAGTCATCCTTGCTTTCTGTGATTCTTGATGGAGCAGAGACAGAAGCAGCAGGAAAAACATTGCTATAATGAACATTATTGGGACAATCGATGACACTGGAAGGCAGACTGTAGATTAGATCAAAAAGCATTGTCTTCATGGAAATTTCCACTGAATGGGGAAAAAATAAAAGAGGAAGAGAAACCAGGAGAGACTCTGGACTCTGGGAAACAAACCAAGGGCCACTGGAGGGGTGGTGGGTGGTGGGGTGATGGGCGTCAAGGTGGGCCCGTGATGTGATAAACACCGGGTGTTATACCATATGTGGGTAAATCGAATTTAAATAAAAAAAAAAAAAAGAAATTTCCTGAGTTTGGTAATTCACTATGGTTATATAAAAGAAGGTTTATTCTTGCTCTTAGGAAATGCACACTAAAACGGGATACAAGGGTATGATATCTGCAACCTACCCTCAAATGGTCCAGATGAGGGGAGAAACAAGTATATATATTTCTATACACATATATATCACTTATATACTTATATGTACGCATAGACACATAAAATAAGAGGGAGAAGAGGGATTACAAAATATTACAATCTCACATTTGAAAAATGAAAGCACTTGCACTTCCAAAGGGAATTTGCTTCACAGTTTTAATTACAGCGGTTGGCCTCCTGAAAGGGAATCTCAAAAAACAACTCTATGTCCCTTCAATGCTTCCTCTTCTTGCTTCCTGTCTCAGTCCACCCCCCCCAAACAAAAACAAAAACCTCTCCTCCCCCCCAGAATGCTACAAGAAGACTGAATTTTAGAACAGTTCTGGAAAGAACTATTTCTGGATAATCAGACACGGTGTGCATTTGCCTCTGGCGTTGGTGGAGATCTAAAACTCCCATCTGGGTCGTCAGCAAGTGCTTATGCTTTTAAGCATCTTCTTTCAGAGGCTTTTCTTAATCCACTGGAGAAACACCTCAACATTTCTCATCCACCCCTGACTTTTTGTCATTTGTGATGCAACCACTTTGGGCTTCAGAAGAGAGAGCGTTGCCAGCAAAGGTTAATCAGACTTTCTAGAATCAGAAATAAGTACTTTCCATTGGCTCGGCTGCAGCCTCTGCCTGGCTGGAAGTCCCCTCCAGCCCAGCCCCACCTCACATCTCACTCGAACTCTTGTTAAGGTGACCTTGGTGGAAAGCTCTGGAAGACTGGCGAGCACCAACCTGTAATCGTTGTTCAAGAAAACACAGGCAGGGTGCTCCAGACCTCCTTTCCATCCTGCGCTCCCTTTCCTGAGGCATCAAGATTGCAAGGAAATAGCCCCTTTAAGAGGAGTCTTTAGTTCTGGCAACATTGTCATCCTCCTCCAAGAAACCACAGTCTTCAGATCACAGAGCAAACGCCTTCCCCCCATCTCTGGTGCCTTCAGGGCTGGTTCCCAGTTGAAGGACTTAGGGCTGCATCTGCCAGTGGGATGGGCCACACCTGTCTCCTTAGCAAAGGCTTGGGGCCTTTCTATTTATCCGCCTTCCTCTTACCACTGACCTTCTCCCCTTCTACAGATGTCCTGCTTGTCTGCACCTGCCTGCACCTGCCAGGTGAGCAGTAGGCGGGATCTCCTGTTCTCTGGTTCTTCTCTCTCTCCACATCCCGAGTCACAGAAAAGGCTATCAGGCCTGCCTGTTTAGTCCAAAACCAACTGCTGAGTGATTGGGGGTCAATGAGGAGTCACGTCCTCCAAGTCGTAGGTCTCCAGGCAGGAGGGGGGAGAGAAAATGTGGTGGTTGCGGGAAGACCATTCCTGAATTAAAGGGTGCTGTGGGCCTAGAGAAGTGATATGACTTTCCTCGCGGCACCAAGAGTGGCAGTTTACCCCCGTCGCCCATTATTTTGCTTTTTTCCAGCTCTCTTCTTCAAACCCTCTCATTCACCCAGATCAAAGGGGTTTTCAGACTCTGACTCTTTCATCCTGGCAATCACTGCGTGAGGCAGCAGATGATGACAGTGATTAGCTTGGGATCGGGGAAGCCAAGCCCTGGCCATCCCTGGGACACGTCGCCTTGGCCTTGGCCAACCTGCAGGTGCTCCTGGGAAGCCAGGCTGGAGCAGGGCTTCTGGGACAGGTGGAGGCATTGGGAGTGGGCAGGGTGGGCCAACCTGCAGCCAGGTGCAGCAATGGTCATGGGCCAAAGTCAAAACTGAGAAGTGATATCCTTTATCTTAAACTCTGTTGTACCTCCTGACACAGCCTCTGGCTCTGCTTCCTCCCCTTCCCACCCACCTCTGACCCACTGAGGCTGCTTTTAGACTGCCCATGCCTCTGGGCCAGCAGAAGGGACCAGAAGCTCAGGTTCAAGTCCTGTCTTAAGCACCTGCTGACTGGGCTCACTTTGATGTCTCTGGGCAGTCAAGGTATCTGACCCTCCTAAGGCAGTCCATCTTTGACCTGGACTATCTTATTCCTCTCTTATTCTTAAACAAGTTTGTATTTACTTTCCCTAAAGCCCTTCTGCTCTCTGCCTACAACTGAGGTTGACTTGAGCAAACAAGTGGCTGCGGCACCCCTTCCAGAGAGGATAGGATGCTTGTGGTTAATGGAGACCTGGTAAAAGTATGTAAAGGCTGAGGGAATGATAACTGGGATGAGGTCAGGGGTGGGGGTGGGGTGGAGAGATATGTTAGAAACATCTGCCTCCCTATCCCATAATAACAACATTGACCAGAACCACAAAAGCAACAAGAGCAGTTATCATCCACAACCTCTATCCCCACACCTTACATCCCGAGTCACAGCTACCTCAAAGAGCCCCCTAAAATGGTCAAGTGACAACATTTTTTCTAAGATTTGTTTATTTGAGAGTGAGAAAGAGAGAGCATGCATGTGACTGGGGGGGGGGAAGTGCAGAGGGAAGAGAATCTTCAAGCAAGAATCTTCAATCTTGGGATCCCTGGGTGGCGCAGCGGTTTGGCGCCTGCCTTTGGCCCAGGGCGCGATCCTGGAGACCCGGGATCGAATCCCACATCAGGCTCCCAGTGCATGGAGCCTGCTTCTCCCTCTGTCTGTGTCTCTGCCTCTCTCTCTCTCTCTCTCTCTCTGTGACTATCATAAATAAAAAAAAAAAAATTAAAAAAAAAAAAAAGAATCTTCAATCTTCCCCACTGAGTGTAGAACCTGATAACGAAGCTCGATCTCACGACCCTGGGATCATGACCTCAGCCAAAACCAAAAGTTGGCCGCTCCACTGACTGAGCCGCCCAGGTGTCCCAAGGGTCAACATTTCATCCATAAAGTGAAAATACATATGTGTGTATGACAGTATGTGCCATGCCCTGTCCTGGGCATTGGGTAAAAGGGTGTGTCAGGCGGGCTGAGCTCTTGGGGAGTTTACGGTTGAGTCACAGCTGATAGTGCCACACATCTGAAGTCACCACACAGATCAGCGAATGCACAGAGTGAAGAGGGCATCTGGCAGGGGAGGGGCTGCTCTGGCTCAGGTAGTCCCAGAGGGTCCCTCTGAGGGGGTGACATTTGGGTTGAGATCGGAAGGGTTGAAGGACCTGCAGAATCTAGGTAGAGGGCACCTCAAGGGCAGATTCCTGGAAGTGGGACAGAGCCTGGCAAGTCAGAGGATCTGAAAGTGGCTTCTTGTGGCTGGGGAGAAACAAGCTCGGGCCAAGGGGGGCTGCACTGAGGGGCCTTGGCAGGTGGTGGAAAGGTGTTGAAGTTGTATTTTATTAGAGGGCTTCTAGCAGGGGGTGGAATGTTCTGATTCCTTTTTTAAAAAATATTTTATTTATTTATTCATGAGAGACACAGAGAAAGAGGCAGAGACACAGGCAGAGGGAGAAGCAGGCTCCCCATGGGGAGCCTGATAAGGAACTTGATCCTGGAACTCCGGGATCACAAGCTGAGCCCAAGGGAGATGCTCCACCGCCGAGCCACCCAGGCATCCCAAATGTTCTGGTTCCTGCTGTAAATAGACGGCACTGGCTGCCCATGAGGGATGGATGGCAGAGGGTTGGGTAGAAGCTGGGAAAACACCAGGAGTCTTGAGGCAGAGACCAGCATCCCTTTCACTGGGGAGAAAACAATCTGGAGCCTCAGGCTTATGGAAAAATAAATAGTAAGATCCCAGCGCAGGTGCCAACACTTTCCTGAGGCTAGAAGCAGCCGACATGGAAGACGGACGAAGCATATAAAGCCTGGTAGGACGGGGCCCATCGTACTTGGATGTAACATGGTGATAAGGCCACGATAGGCACCGTGCAGACGGCTCAGCACGGACTCCGGGGCCCACCCCAGAGTCACCTCCTGAAGCAACCCCTCGAGTGGCACAAAGACCGCCCTCTGGGCAGACAGATCTTCAAAGGTGACCTTTCTGCAGCAGTGGCATAGAGCAACATCCTTGATTTGTCCCCGGCCTGGGCCCCTAGGTGTAAGGCCTCTGTGAGGTCCTGGCCTGGGTCACTCGGTGAGCTAGTTTGGAAGAGAATTAAACCCCTCCCACAGAGTTTTTGGGGTCAGAACAATGTTAGCTCACACTAGAATTCTGGTAGAATTTACCAGGCACGCTCTGGAGCCCTTCACGCACATTAGCACTTGTCTTACCTCAAACAATCCTGTGAGGGAGGTGCTGTGATCACCTCCATGTCGCAGCAGAGGAAACTGAGGCACAAACTAAGTATCTCCTCCCAGGTCACAGAGAGAGAGAGAGAGAGAGAGAGCGCGCGCGCAGGGGTCCAGCCAGCATCCGGAGCCACGCTGTCCGACCCCATCCTGCCCTTGAGAAAGCTTCCCTGAGGTGCCAAAGCCTGCAGACCCTCCAAGGCCTAAGCTCCAAAGCAGCAGGTGACGGCAGCCCCAGCCCAGGACACCAACGGGGCATTCGTGCTCAAAAAGCATGCCAACCCTAGAAAAGGAAGAAACTCAAAAGAGAGGAGGAAGCTGTGAATTCTGAGCAACCAGAGTGTGCAACAGGCCCAAACAACCAGCCCCGACGTGGTCAGGAGGGAGCCGGGCCTGCCGTGGCTGGGCCGCAGCCTGGCTTCTCCGGGCAGGGGGAAGGCGGGTCTGAGGGAACCCCCTGGTGCTTGGCGGCTGGCACAGGAACAACCAAGCCCTTCTGTGGGAAAACCAAGGATAACAGAGATTGTCCCCCCCACACACCCCCGTCGCCACAACAAACCTATACTTAAACGTGATTAAATACGTTCTCTGCAAAGGGAATACCCCACAGTTTAGCCAAACGTGGGGGCACCGTCTCTCCCCCTAGCCCTGGTACGGTGGTTTATGTGGCGTACTATGTTCTGAACGGGGACCAAGTCCATTGGGCCAAGTTCCAAACTTTTTTTTTTTTTCCTTTCTAGCAGCCTGGGCCTCCCTTATGCCAAGGAGGAGGCCAGACATGGAGGCCTCATCGCCGAGCCATGCTTACCTCCAGGGGCAGGGGTGGGCAAATGCTCGCCGTGGCCCCGGGTTCTTCTCCGCGTCTCTAACCTGCCCGTCAGACTTCCAGAGCCTCAGAAATACTCAGCCTCCCTTCTCCAGGGAGAGAAGCATCGGGAGGGACACAATCTTCCTTGGGGAGGGAAGAAGAGGATGTCATGTATGTATGTCCCGCCTGTCCTCGTGTCAGGCAATAAAAGGAGTTAGTGGATGACTGGGGAAAACCTGTCCCCTGCCCCGACCCCCAGTACAACTCAGGAGGAGCGACCAAGGTTTCCAAAGTGATCATTTTCCCTCTCCAGGGCAGTGGGAGGAAAGGCAACTTTCTTAATTACACGGACACCCACTCACGTGCATTAATACCCGCGCGCGAGATGATCTGCGTGTGTGTGCGCGCGTGTGTGTTTGCACACCCTCACGCAGCTGCCCTTAGAACCCTGTAATTAGGATCCCTGGGTGGCGCAGCGGTTTGGCGCCTGCCTTTGGCCCAGGGCGTGATCCTGGAGACCCAGGATCGAATCCCACATCGGGCTCCCGGTGCATGGAGCCTGCTTCTCCCTCTGCCTGTGTCTCTGCCTCTCTGTCTCTCTCTGTGTGACTATCATGAATAAATAAATAAAATCTTTAAAAAAAAAAAAAAAAAAAAAGAACCCTGTAATTAGCACCCCGTCAAGGTCCATCTACCTATTAGAGAACAGCAGCCTAGATCCTGGGTGATGGACAAGCCAGAAAAACTTCATTTCCCTCGTTGTAAGAGAGATCTTTTAAGCTCCCGTTTGATCGCCTCACCAGATTAGGTGAGCTCTGAACTGCTTTGGAGAAATGTGTTCCCTTTGCCCCACACCCTCCCCCCGACTCTTCCTCCCCACCCCTCCAGCGATAAGGCATCTGTAAACACTCTCTGAAACCCTTTCTCCAGCCTTCTTGGGTCTGCCACTTTGAAGCAGGACTGCAGGAAGGCCTCCTACGAGATGAGACTGTCTCCCAAACTGATAAAGCGGTGTGAATCCAGCTCAAATCCACTCCCTAATAGGGATTAGTGAACCAGAGGTTTGTTTGGATGGAAGGCTGAGTTGAGAAATGCGAGGTTTGGGTTTAATCAAAAGGAATCCAAACACCAGTCTCTCACCTGCACCCCCATCCCATAGACCGGGGGTGCCCAGCCCTCAGTGGGACTGCTCACACCTCCCGACTTGGAAAGTCCTTCCATCTTTTATGACTGTTCCTCTATGGTGTGGTTGTCAGGCTTCCTCAGGTGCACGGACCACCCAAAGGGCTTGCTAAATGCAGATTCCGGGATTTTGTCACCACAGAGGCTTATTTGTGGAGGCAAATAAGCAAGACCCCAAGGGCTTCTAATGCAGGCAATCAAGACCAGACTCTTAAAAGTAGTTCTAGACCAGCTGACAACAGCAAACACCGCCGATGCAGGCTGTGGGCTGCTGGTGGAAATACTGAACGGCTAGGGTAATGGGCTCCTAGACAGCCCCTCAGTCCTCTTGAGTGCCACCTGCTGCCCCCATGGCCCTTCCCCTCCCCCAGGACCTCCTGGACTCCTCCACAGTTCAGACACTACAGAGTTAACGCCTGACCCGGCAGAAGGTCTCTGAGACCCTACACCTGCTTCTGAGGCCTGGTGTCCGCCCTGACTGGCCAGTCTTATCAGTGCTAAGCAACTTCACTATCTCCCTCCACACAGGGATTGTCTGGTGGGAGCATCTCCAGCTCTGCTTTGCGGCACCCATCCACTGATTGACCCCATTAGGGACATCACTAGCCATGCCCTCCTGCTGGTAGCATCTTCTTCCCCTTCCTGGTTTTCCTTCCAACTGCTCCTTCCTTGGTGCCTCCTGTCCATGTTGCCTCCTTCTCCTGTCCAGCCCTGAGTGATGACCTAAGGGTCTGTGGTCGCTGGTGTGTGGTTACCTCTCTCTGCAACTCCAGGCATATTGCATTGTCGACTGACATCTCCCCATGGATGTAGGAGGAACACCTCAAACTTTACAAAGACAAAGCAGAGCCCCTAAGTCCCTACAGAGTCCCCAGCCTATCCTAGCTCCATAGGTGGCCCTCTCTAAACTAACTTGCTCAAGCCCAAAGTCTAGGAGATTATCCCTGATTCTTATTTTCCTCGTCACCTACATTCAATCCATTGGTTCTGCCAATCTGTCCAGGATCCACCTGATTCTCTCCATTTTTTCCACCACCACCACCACCACCACCACCACAGTCTACTGCCATTGCCCACCTACCATACTAACTTCTCCTCTCTCACTTTTGCCCCTTACAATCCATTCTCTTCTCTGGCCAGGTGGTCTTATTAAAAACAATCAGATCATGTCCTTACCTTGCTTAAAGCTTTCCAGGGGCCTCCTCTTGTGTTTAGAAAGAGACCCAAATTCCCTGTCAGGGCATCCAAAATGCCTGCTGCTGACACCTTGACCTCACTTCATGCCACTCTCCCTCTGGGCCACAAGAGACCAGCCCCTGGCCTTCTTTCTCTTCCTTGGAACATCTCAAGCTTATTCCTGCCTCAGGGCCTTTGCACTAGATTAGCTGTTGACCTGGAAAGTTATTTCCCAGTGGCTGGTTTCTTCTTGTTCTGATCTCAGCTTCAACGGACCTTTACTGACCTTGCAAACTAAAGTAGCTACCCAGCCCCCCTCCATCACCCAATCAGAATTCTCTGCATAGCGCTACTAGCAGATGGTGTAATTGTTTACTGGTTCACTCGGTTGCTTGTTGACTGTCTGCCCAGCTCCCTAATGAGGATGTTGTGCTTTGGGAATTTATATCTGCCTCCCACCCTGCTCTTTTTTTTTTTTTTAAAGCAAATTGTCTTCGTCTTCCTTTTTATTGAATATTGTCACTTTTTACTATAGCCTGTACTCCCAGCTCTGCCCTATTGTTGATATGTTCTGAGCCAGGGAAGGGGTAGTCATGCTTGTTAGCATTGTGTACAAAGTAAAAGTTAATACTTCTGAGCAAGGCGGAGATTCTCTAAAAGTGAAAAGATGCCTGTGATCTAACGTGATGCCTTGTAGATGCTCAGTTGTGGATTAACTACATCCAAATTATTTGGAGGGGAGGTCGTCTGAATGGCACAGATGCTTGTGACTTCTTCCCTGGGGGACCTGTTTCTTGGGTGCAGAGTGGCCACTGGGAATTTCTCTTTGTCAAGAAGCAGCTCATGGTGTCCCCACACGTTGCAAATTTGGTAACCGCGAACCTAGCGCCTAGACTTGGGGCCACCCAGTCCAGACTTGCAGAAAGAGACCTCCACTGTCTGCCTCTAGGGCAGGACATCCCAACCTCATCACCGTTGACACTGTGGGATGGCTAATTCTTTGCTGTGAGAGGCTGATCCTTCTACCCCGAGACATCTAGCACCATCTCGGGCCTCAACCCCTTAGGTGCCATGACACCTCTCTTCCAGCTGTGATGACCAAATATGTCTTCAGACATGGCTCAGTTTTCCCAGGGGCGGGGGGTGTGTGTGTGTGTGTTGCAAAACCACCCCTGGTGGAGAACCCTTGATCTAGGGCTTGAGCTATGCTCCAGCTAGCTGATAGGAGACCTCTGTGTTCAATGATCTAGAAGATTCAGTCACCCAAAACATACAACAACATATGTGGTCACTCACAGGGCCAACTTCTGGTATTGCTAAACGATTGTGGAAACCAGTGCGTGCATGTGCCAGCTAATTGTGTACGTGGAAGTCAAGAACGGCTTTTAACTAATCAAAAAGAGATATCCTGCTCAAAGCTTATTTGAAGACTGCCATGTTTTAAAACTCAACATGACTTAAAACAGAATCCTATAAGTTCCTTTGCTAAAATACTTTCAGGATATATTAGGTATAACAATAGTTTGCTACATGAAAATGGCTTTGAAAATCTTAAAAGTGTTTTAAAAGAAAAGGGAGGTTTTTTTTTTTTTTTGGCAAGGCATTAAATTGGATGTGAATATGACAGATTTCAAAGACTGTCAAAATAACGAATTTACATCATAAATGCATCGGCTTTCTTTTTAAAGGCTTTTCCCCCACACAGGAAGGCATTTAATGGTGAGCAGGTTCAAAATGTCGCCAACTCCCACTGGTACAAAAGGGAGGCGGTCCCCACCAGAGTCCCCGGGCTTCAGATAATGTCTCTGACTGTTTTCAAGTTAATAAACTGCACTCCTGTCAAATTGCAGATAAATGAAAGAGACAGCACCATTGTTTTCTCCCGCATCTTGCTCAGAAAGATATCTCCCAATATTTCGGGAGGACCAGTATGCCAAAAAATAAACTTGAAATAAAACCATCCCGCCGTGACTTTCTTGGATCAAAGACAATGGAATCTCCACAGAAGCACTTTTCTGAAGTTTGTAGTTCAGATAGCGGCTCATTAAGGAGCTTCTAATGCATTTGATTGTTTCAAAGTTAGCCATCTAAATTTTTAATCATGTGTAGGTGCAAGATAGTCACAGGGTTGCCCCCAAACACTGCAAAGCCTTTATATTCTAAAGAGTCATGTCAATATAATTTTTTTTTCCCTGAATAATCAGCAGGTAGGCTTGGGGAGGGGGTAGCTTCAAACAGCTCTGCTCTTTGATGGAAGGATGGACAGGTTTCTGAAGTTGCCTTTTGAAAGAGAAATAAGTCTGAGCGTTTTTAAATCTGGATTTCTTTCCTTTTGAGGGAGTGAGGCTGCCACTCCCTTTTTTCCTCTCTTTTCCCTCTTTTCCACAGAAACAGACTGCTATTAATAATAAGAGGGGACAATAGGACTTAACTGGGAGCCTAGTCTCTTCAACTGGGTCTCTCAGACAAGAAGCACACTCATTTGTTGGCGTGCTCGGGTTAGATTTTTTCCGATACTAACCACAGAGCGGTTTTTGTTGTTCACTCCCCTTTGGGGACAATCTGTTTTTCTTTCTCAAGAACCTTAATATTTGATTGGGAACATGGAAGTCCAGGGGAGCTGGCTGCACATAGTTCTTTTTTAAAAGACAAAAAAAAAAAAGCATTTGATTTTTTTTAAGTATTCTCTGCATCCAACATGGGGTTCAAACCCATGATCCCAAGATTAAGAGTCCCATGCTCTTCTAAGTGAGCCAGCCAGGCACCCCCCCCACACAGTTCAGTAGCTCTTCTGTGGTCCCAGGGTATCAGCTGCTTCTTGTTGTTGGGAGTGGAGCTGAACTTGCATGGTCGGAAGATACAGGATAGAAAAGGGCTTGGCAGGACCTTGCTGCCACCATCTTAGGGAAGATGAGGCATAGCTCATCTGGACTGGAAGGATCTTGGGAGGCCATGAGAACCATCTTTTGGCCTTGAGATAGCTCTTAATCCATTTATTATTTATTGAGCATTTTCTCTGTGCCAGGCTCTGCTCTGAATGCTTCCCTTGGATGAGCATATTTGATCGTCACAACAATCCTGTGTGGTGATTCTTTTCTTTTTTTTTTTAACATTTTTATTTTTATTTTTTTATTTTTATTTTTTTTAACATTTTTATTTTTTTAAATTTATTTTTATTGGTGTTCAATTTGCCAACGTATAGCATAACACCCAGTGCTCATCCCATCAAGTGCCCCCCTCAGTGCCCGTCACCCAGTCACCCCCACCCCTCGCCCACCTCCCTTTTTACCCCCCCTAGTTCGTTTCCCAGAGTTAGGAGTCTCTCATGTTCTGTCTCCCTTTCTGATATTTCCCATTCATTTTTTCTCCTTTCCCCTTTATTCCCTTTCACTATTTTTTATATTCCCCAAATGAATGAGACCATATAATGTTTGTCCTTCTCCAACTGACTTATTTCACTCAGCTTAATACCTTCCAGTTCCATCCACGTTGAAGCAAATGGTGGGTATTTGTCGTTTCTAATGGCTGAGTAATATTCCATTGTATACATAAACCACATCTCCTTTATCCATTCATCTTTCGATGGACACCGAGTCCCTTCCACAGTTTGGCTATTGTGGCCATTGCTGCTATAAACATCGGGGTGCAGGTGTCCCGGCGTTTCACTGCAACTGTATCTTTGGGTAAATTCCCAGCAGTGCAATTGCTGGGTCGTAGGGCAGGTCCATTTTTAACTCTTTGAGGAACCTCCACACAGTTTTCCAGAGTGGATGCACCGGTTCACATTCCCACCAACAGTGCAAGAGGGTTCCCCTTTCTCCACATCCTCTCCAACATGTGTTGTTGCCTGCCTTGTTGATTTTCCCCATTCTCACTGGTGTGAGGTGGTATCTCATGTCAATGCTACCCAGGGCAATTTACACATTTAATGCAATCCCTATCAAAATACTATGGACTTTCTTCAGAGAGTCGGAACAAATTATGTTAAGATTTGTGTGGAATCAGAAAAGACCCCGAATAGCCAGGGGAATATTAAAAAAGAAAACCATAGCTGGGGGCATCACAATGCCAGATTTCAGGTTGTACTACAAAGCTGTGATCATCAAGACAGTGTGGTACTGGCACAAAAACAGACACATAGATCAGTGGAACAGAATAGAGAAACCAGAAGTGGACCCTCAACTTTATAGTCAACTAATATTCGATAAAGGAGGAAAGACTATCCACTGGAAAAAAGACAGTCTCTTCAATAAATGGTGCTGGGAAAATTGGACATCCACATGCAGAAGAATGAAACTGGACCATTCTCTTACACCATACACAAAGATAAACTCAAAATGGATGAAAGATCTAAATGTGAGACAAGAATCCATCAAAATCCTAGAGGAGAACACAGGCAACACCCTTTATGAACTTGGCCACAGTAACTTCTTGCAAGATACATCCATGAAGGCAAGAGAAACAAAAGCAAAAGTGACCTATTGGGACTTCATCAGGATAAAAAGCTTCTGCACAGCAAAAGAAACAGTCAACAAAACTAAAGACAACCTACAGAATGGGAGAAGGTATTAGCAAATGACCTGTCAGATAAAGGGCTAGTATCCAAGATCTATAAAGAACTTCTTAAACTCAACAGCAAAGAAACAAACAATCCAATCATGAAATGGGCAAAAGACATGAACAGAAATCTCACAGAGGAAGACATACACATGGCCAACAAGCACATTAGAAAATGCTCCACATCACTTGCCATCAGGGAAATACAAATCAAAACCACAATGAGATCCCACCTCACACCAGTGATTCTTTTCTTATCCTCATTTTGCAGGTAAAGACTCAGACGCAGGGCTAGTGGGCTGCAGAGCCAGGACTTGAACTAGGCACTCAAGCTCCAGAGCCCATACTATTAGTATGTTCCTTGTAGCACTATTTCTGTATTTTTTAAAAGATTTTATTTATTTGAGATAGGGAGAGAGAGCGCGAGCACAAGCCGAGTGAGAGAGGACAGAGGTAGAGGGAGAAGCGGACTCCCTGCTGAGCAGGGAGTCTGATGTGGGGCTCCATCCCAGGACCCCGGGATCATGACCAGAGCAGAAGGCAGATGCTTAACCGACTGAGCCACCCGGGTGCCCTTGTAGCACTATTTATAAGGTGAAAAATTTGAAATGACCTAAGTGTCCAGAATAAATAAATAAATAAATAAATACAACCAGAAACATCCTTAAATAATTTGCAGCAGAGCCACACCAAGAATACTCTCTCCTAGGAGCCCCTGGGTGGGGCAGTTGGTTAAGAGTCTGACTCTTGGTTCTGGCTCAGGTCATGATCTCAGAGTTGTGAGACTGAGCCCTGCGTCAGTCTCTGTGCTCAGTGGGGGGAGCTGCTTGAGATGCTATCTCTTCCTCTCCCTCTGGCCCTCCCCATCTCTGCACTAGCACTCTCTTCCTCTCTCTCAAATAAATAAATACATCTTAAAAAAAGAGATTGCCTTTCCCTACATGGGTTACAGCCATTACACACGACATGAGAAACAGCAATCAGTGACCTAGAACATAATTCTTACTAGATAATTAAGATAAGAAAGAAATTTGTGAAAAAAAAAAGAAAGAAATTTGTGCAGTTGTATACATAAAATAAGATTTCATATTTTGGTAAATAATAAGCATTCAGAGAGGAAGAAGGGTATCGTGACTGTATTAGTGGTAACAAATACTTTAAGACTGGTGGCTTAACTATAGAAATTAATTTTCTACCAGTTTTGGAGGCTGGGAAGTCCAAGGTCAAGGTATGGGCTGGTTATTTAGGTTCCTAATGAGGACGCTTTCTCACTGTGTTCTTAAGGGGTCTTTCCTTATTGTGTGCATGTTGTGGGGGGATTGTCTCCTTCTTGTAAGGCCACAATCCTATTGACTTATGATGTCAAGTAACCCTAATTCCCTCTTAAAATCCTCATCTCCAAATACAGTCACAGTGGAGCTTCAACCTATGAAATTTTTTGGGGGGGTGGGGAGGGACACAATCAATCCACAGCAGAGACCAAAATGTAAGAGTAATTATATCCAAGGGATGATCATAGAAGTAGATTTTAGTTCTTTTATTTTCAAAAACGTTTGTAATAAACATAACTTACTTGGTGTAATAAAAAAAATGTTTATAAACTTCAGGCTTTTGATCAAGATGACTTTAATCCATTCTATGGAGATAACTTCCGAAGCCCTCACCTCTAGCAAATCTGCTGGTCCCACTGCTCCGCGTCTGGGGTTATTTCATGATGACACAGCCTGGCTCTGTGCCCTGGAGTGGCCTGAGAAGGGTCCAGAAGGGAACTTCTCCCATGGCTGGCTCCCGGCAGGCTTGTGTGTGTGGCTGGTGTGGTGGGCCTGGGGAGAGCCTGGCAGGAGCCACACGGTGGCGAGGACCTTGGTAGATGGCATTCTTTTCTGCAGCCGTGTTACTGAGAAGCAGAACCAAAGCATATTAGGTAAGTGGTAACCTGAGAAACAAAGCCCAAACCAAATGTTTGGGGCTTTGTTCAGAAGGACGCCAACGAATTGACAGCGTGAAAGTCTGGGAGGAGAAACTCACCAGACTGGAACAGCTTGAGCTTTGGGGCCAAACCTCGAGGTGTGATTACCACTCAGGAGGCCCTGGATGGGGAGTCCCCACTTACCACTCAGTCTCTGCCACACTCAAGCAGAGAAGTCGAGGCTCGCTCTACCCGACTGACTTAATACAGACAGTAGCAAGGACGAGATGTAGGTTTCCACATTTCTTAAAGTGTTGCTTCCCCAGCTTCAGTCTCTTTCTGGTGCCAGCCCTACAGATGTGGTCTGATCTGCACAAAGGAGCAGGAGGCATGAAAGTGAATTTGGGCATCTGTGTCATTCTTTGTCACTGCAGTGCAAGGCAAGACCCAAGTCAGGAGACTCCTACCCCAGCCCTGTGGGCCAGTGACTGTGTGTGCAATTTCAACCAGGCTGTTTGACTCAACTTTCAAATGGGAATAAGAATATGTGCCTTAGGTGCTCGGATGGCTCAGTTGGTTAAGCATTCGACTCTTGGTTTCAGCTCAATCATGATCTCAGGGTTGTGAGATCAAGCCCTGTGTTGGGCTCCACACTGGGTGTGGAGCCTTTTTAGGATTCTCTCTCTCTCTCTCTCTCTCTGCCCCTCACCCCATTCTTTCTCCTTCTCAAAGAAAAAAAAAAAGTGGAATATGTGCCCTGCCCACCTTACAGAATTATTTTGAACACACTGTCTCTTTTGCTTACTATTATATTCCTTGTGGCTTATGCATGATTGGCAACAAGATTAATTTGGAGAGAGAATCCATAGTGATTTGGAAGTTGAAAGCATTTGGTCTGAGAAATGCCAAAGTCACTCTGCTGGTAGCAGGGCAGGAGCTAGCTCTCATCAGCCCAGCTGGAGGGTCTCTAAGAGTGGAGAAATATGCAAGCAGAGAAGCACTATGAATGCTTCTGGGGGAAAGGAGAGGATAGCAGACCCGACCCATCTTAAACCCTTTAGGACACAGTGAGTGTTCAACAAATATATTATGAATGACCGAATAAAGAAAAATATGAGCTAATATTTATAAAAAAATTTTTTCACAGTATAAGGAACCTTGTGGCAGACACTAACCAGATTAGCTGGGTACTATTTCTCTCCTGTATCCCCAAGTTGGACAACAGTGCAGGTGTGCCAATACAAAAGCAATGAGCACCAAGGTTGGCCATCAGACATCTGGGACACCAGGTATTAAAGACAGCGGAGCCATAAGATTGGTGGGTCCCCCAATCAGAAGAAAGTCTGTCTCCAATTAGATAAACCTGTTTTAACTTTATGTAAGTAAATAATAAACATCTATTTTGCTTGAGCCATTGTACACTCTGGGGGTTATTTAGGATATGGTGCTGTCTTAGCTAAAATTCAGCCTATGATAGAATTCATACCAATGATCTGAGAGGTTCCTAGAGCCCATGTGATGCTGGGAAGGTAGTTTTGGAGTCTTGTACACAACTCTATGGCAACGGTTGTAACAGAAACAAGCATCAAGAGAGTTGGAAGCTTACAAAAATGTAGTTCTGACAATGCAACTTCAAATGGTCCCAGTGAGAAAGCACAGTATAAGTGGAGAATGTCTGAAGAGATAGGCTGCAAAGGAGATTTCAAGAGAGCTGAGGTTCTAAGAGGACACACACAACCCAAAATGGAAAGGAGTTCACAATGAGGTAGAGAAGGAAGTCGTCTAGAGTTGGAACAATAATGGTGGGCAGCTGAGACTTCTGAGAAGTATTTCAAATAACTGTATTATTTAGGGCACAGCTCACCACGGAAGCCAACAGAGCATGTCTCAGTGGTGTTACCATAATTAAAGTGAGTTTCTCACTCACCTAACAGTTCAAGGAGAGGGCCATGATTGGCAGGCAGACTTCCATGTGGTGATGCAGGGATCCATACTCCTTCCACCTTGTGTCTCCATCCCTGTGCCAGGGTCTCAGAGCCCTTTGCTGTCACTTGTGTATGCAGGAGTAGCAGAGGTGAAGACCACTTGTATCTTAAGCTCTTTAATGCAGAAGTGATACTCATCACTTTCTCCACATTCCGTTGGAAAGGAATGTGGCACCATCTAGATGCAAAGGAGGCTGGGAAATATAGTCCCTGGCATGACAGCGCTTCCCAGATACAATGCTGTCTTATGAAAGGGGGAGTATAAACTTCTGGTGGATATCTTACTGTCTCTGCTAAAAACTTTTAAGCGATAGTTAAAACAAGAAGATAATCAAGAAAGGAACAGACCTGCTTTTTGAAGTCTAATGGCAGAGCAGTTCTGATGGAGAAAGGAATGCAAAATTTCTCATCTCCTCTTGTTTCTCTGCCTGAGATTTCTCTGCTTAGGGAGAGAATAATAAGACTGAATAGAGCAAAAGGGGCATCAGTAAAAAGGAATCAAAGCCCTATCTGGAACAGTTACTGACTCCAGATGGACTGAACCTCCTGGCCTGGATGATTCTACTCCAGAGATCACAAGAGAATTTGCAAAAATGAGAGCTAGAAAACTAGCTCTGAAAAATAGAGCTGAGTAAATGTTCTCCTGGTCATCATATCCTGGAGAGGATATCTTCATGCATGCTTTGCTTAATGGATTGATTACCAGTTCCAGGTTAAGTCAATGCTTTATTTTTTATTTATTTATTTTTAAACAGTGTCTTAAAGGACAGTTTGTATGCTCTTTGAGAGGTAAATAGTGGCCCTTAAGAGTCAGAGTGGGTTCTGGAGACCAAAACAGGACAAGCTAATCTCAATGTCATTTTCCATGGTCTTTATTCCGGTAATAAATTAAGGAGAGGCAGAGAACCTGGAAAACTGAGTGGCATACAGGATTTGACAAGATTTCATAAATTCCAAGGGAGATTATATGGTCTGGGAGATAGTACAACAAGGTTGATTTATGACTAGTTGACAGATTATACTCAAAGGGTGCTGATAAATATGGAGTGGGGGCTGCTAACCCAAAGCCTTTGGGAGTGAGATGGGTATCATCAAGGAACAGGAGTGGACTGGGTGCTTGATAGTGGGGAGTGGTGGGGACAGAGACAAAATGGAGAGCCTGTGTCTTGCAATCAATCTACACAATCACACACAACTGCTCTGTCCACACCAGCTGGTTGCTGCCATATTGGATTGTGGATTTAGTGCTAAGCTATCTTCAATCTTTCAGGAGAAGTTAGGAATCCAGATGTTGGCTACTGATTGAAAGTTAAAAAAAAAAAAAAAAAAAAAAAAGGAAGGAAGAAAACCCTCTGCAGGCCAAACAAAACATCTGCAAGCTGCATTTGGCAACTGGAGCATCTATATGGGGCCTCTAACCCAAAGAAAGATTTCTAGTAGCACGGGGCTATGTCACTGGTTCTGTTCTATTTAACATCTTTATCAATGACTTGGACTGAGCTCTAGAAAGCATGCGGATCAAATCGGCTGTTGACCCAAAGCCAGAGGGACAGCTGGACGAACAACTTGGGATTCTGAATAAGTTCAACAGACTAGGACAGGTTTTGAACCACACAAAAAGGAGCTCTTGGATAGACACATGTAAGCTCATGGACTTGGGCCCCCCCAAATCAGTCGTACAAGTACAGGATGGCTTAACAAGAACACATGTTAAGGGAAAAAAAATACTGTAGAGATTTTAGTTGCCTGCAAATTAATGTGAAGCAATAATGCAATGTGGTTGCCAAAAAGCCAAGGCAATATTAGACTGCATCAAAAGAAGCCAGTCCTGCACAGCTCAGGCCATCTGTGTGTGGAGCTCCACCTTCAGTTCCGGGAAACACTTGAGGAGGGGTGTGGAGAAACTGGAGCACATTGGGAGGATGTCAACCAGGATGGTGAAAGGTTTGGAAATGTTTCAAATTGAGAATGGCTAAAGATGTTTGGGCTTCTTTGCTTAGAGATGCTCAGAGCAGAGAAGCTTTAGAGAGTCATAGAGACGGGGGCTCCCATGTTTGGGGAGCAGTCACGTGGATGGGGGGTCAGACTTGGTCTTCATGTCTAGCCCAATGCCAAGGGGGGTATGGTTCACGGAGCCGGGGTCCAGTTCAGTGTTCAAACACCTTTCAAACCCATCTGTGGTGAGGGGAGAAAGTAGTCAGAAGGGAAACTAGCTGGTCCCCACCCCCATTCTACCGCTGAAGATGGAAATGTGGAGCTAGGGTGGGAACAGAAGAGAGGGGCTTCACCCTAGATGATTGAAACCTGTTCCTTCCCTCCTCTGCACCATGATGTAGGCTCTTTGCTCTGGCCAGGACGTTCTTCCCTAATTCCTCCTCCTGATAACTTCTATTTGTATCTCAAAGGATGACAATGCAACAAAAATTAAAATTCCCAGGGTGAACCTCTGATTCCCTGTGAGTCCTCAGAGGCCCCCAGTTGAAGAAACCCAGAATGATAGAAAGCCCATGTGATGGACTATTGTGTAGCTGTTTAAAAGAAGTCATAGAAGAACCATGCATGGCCCAGGGAGAGGTTATAATATACTGTTAACTGCAAAAAGGAAGAGTTTACAAAACCGCAAGTCCACTTGAGCAAATATATTATGCAATATTTATTATTGATATTATGAATATGCGCTACGTGGTTGGATGCATAAATAATAAAATACATCCTCATATAATGAAATGTAAATAGATTGAGAGGGAGAAGAGAGTATACCTCAAATGCCAATAGTTCTCTTCGGGTTGGGCATCACGAGTAAGTTTTCATTTAATTTTTTAAATGTTCTATCCTATCCACATGTTGACATTGAACATCTGTGCATTGCCTACAGTTAGAAAAAAAAAAAGATGAGTTTTTTTTTTTTTTCTTCAAAAGGGAGGGAAGAGGGCACACCTGGCTTGAGGCTGACTCTTCCAGCTTGGGGAGATGACCCTGCTGGTGGGGGCTGGAGGAACAAAGGGACGCCAGTGCCCACAGGTCCTTGGGGATCTCCTGCAGCCTCGGAGTGAGGCTCGGGCCTGGCCAGGCTCCCACCAGCATGAGGAGCCACGAGCGGCCCAAGGGCCACCATCTGGGCTGGAAGGTCAGCATCTTTTCCTCTCTCAACACAGCAGGAGTGGGATGAAAGATTTGTTGGGAGAGGGGGAATAAAGAGCAGGGATGAGAAAGTAGGTCACCAGGATATCAAGGAAATAAACAAAGGGCTTCTGGGAAGGGGAAGCTTGCTTTGATCCTGGGGTGGGAATGGGAAGGACTGGCTCTGGGAAGAGTGACAGAGTTTCTGTGACATCCTCGGCCCACCGCGGGCTGACACAGTTAGAGTCTTAGAATAGCACAGATGGACAAGGGGAAGGGCCCAGGAGTCCCCCCCAGTGGCCTCACTCGCACCCCCAGCCCCCCAGAGATGCTACAGGTATGAGCAGACCTCTGGCACCCCCTCCACTCCTCCTGCCCACAGCTGGCCCCCAGAGTCTTCTGGGGCTGCCCCTGACACCCCGCTTTTGCTCGTGTTGAAACCCCTGCTAAGACTCTTCTCCCACCTTTAAGAGTTTGTTCATCTGTCCCTTACCCAAAGCAGATTTACCCATTTCTTTATTTCTTGCGGATTTTTAGAAATTGTCATGAAATACACATATCACAAAACTTACCACCAGAACCATTTCTAAAGGGCACAGTTTGGCGGCATTAAGTACAGTCACGCTGTTGTGCCACCGTCACCGCCATCCATCGCCAGAACACTTCATCTTGTAAAACAGACTGTCTCCGTTAATCACAAGCTCCCCATGCCCATCGCCCCTGGGTCCCTGGCACCAGCCTTGCACTTTCTGCCTCCGTGAGTCGGAAGGCTCTAAACATCTCATAGAAGTGGGATCACACGGTATTGGTGTTTTTGGGACTGGCTTATCTCACTTAGCAAGGTGTCCTCGAGTTTCATCCATGTTGTCGCCTGTGGCAGACTGCCCCTTTCTCAAAGGCTGGACAAAATGCCATTATATGTATGAACCACATCTTGTTGAGCCACTCCTCTGTTGATGGGGCTTGGGTGCTTCCACCTTTTAGCCACTGTGACCAGGACTGCCATGCACATGAGTGTGCAGGTGTGCTGCGTTTTGATGGCAGCAAATCCTACCTGGCAGTCTGTTGATATCCAGCATCCAGCATCAGCTTTATTCCCGGCTTGATCAATACCCCAAATCTGTACTTCTATGTTGTACACTGCCCGTCTATCTCTGAGAGGCCTTTGGAAACCTCTTTGTCTCCTGCCCAAGAGAAATTTAAGAAAGGGTCACTCTTAGACTTGTACCTTGCATCAGTCTCAGATATATACCACCTCGCAGATGTGGTTAAGGATATTGAGGTGGGGAGGTTATCCTGGATGATCTGTTAGGCCCTAGATGCAATCACGGGGTTCTTATAAGAGGGAGGCAGAAGGGACGCAATCGGAGAAGGTGATCTGGTGAGGGAAGCAGGGGACAGAGGGACAGAGAAGGGGCCGAGGAAGGCAGGTGGCCTCCAGATGCTGAAGAAGATGAGAAAATGGATTCTTCTGTGGTGCCTCCAGCTGACACCTTGACTCAAGGACCTTGGCCTTCCAGAATTCTCGAGGATGATCAATGTGTGTTGTTTTAAAAGCTGTCACACTTGTGATGATTGCTCCAACAGTGGTAGGAAACTAATACACTTACTACATGCCTAGCTTGTTCTAGCAGCTCATCCGTGTTTGTTCCTTTAGTTTTGAGTCCTCTAGTACAGTTAAGGAAACTGAGGCACCGCAAGGCTAAGTCAACTTGTCCTAAGGGATGGAGCCTAGATTGAATCCTGGTCTGTTTCTCCCCATCATCCAAGCTGTTTTCATCCCGATAGAGTGCAACATTTCAAAAGGCTGAGGAGTTATCCTGCTCCTGAAAGATCTTCAGGTTATCACACTGGACGAAGAGAATCGTCAGGCAGGAAGTTGGCAGGAAAACTCCTGTTGAGGCGCACAGGATTTGAATCCTCACTTCGTCATTTCCTACCTGCACAACTTCAGCAAGTTTCTCAGCCTCCCCAACCCCTTTGCTTCATCTATAAAATCATAATAATAACACCACTGATTTTATAGAGTGATCCTGAAATGTATCCACTCGTGAATGTATTCAACAAATACTACTGAGCACCTGCTTGGTGACGGATCCCGGAGTGCTCAGGATTCATCAGTGAACAGAACCGACAAATATCCTGCCTGTGTGGAGCCTGGAAGCGAAGATCCCTCAGGAGCAGTGAGCACAAGGGGACCCAAGCTCTTGGTTCTCATATCATTCTGTAATAAAAGGAGCCAGAGCTTTTTTTGGAGAAATGGTTGTTTCTAGGGATCGAGCAGGAATGTACAAGACGAATCTGGAGTGGCTAGTAGTGCCAGAAAGGAAGTGAGGAAGGGCTCCCCAAGCCAAACGACGGGGGCATATCATAGTAAGTAGGAGCCACCCCGTAGGAGCTCATGATGAGCAAAGCAGGAAGAGTTTGAGTAATGAGATAAATAACGATATTGGATTATAAGTTAAGGTATAAAATAAATATCCATGAGCCCATAAATCCATACTGATGTCAAAAAAATGAGTGAATAAATAGGAGAAGAAACAAAACCCCATAGAGAATAGTTCCATATGATTTATGTCGGTGCTCAACTAGCAAGAGAGTGGGATGTTGTATTAATTTTAATTTTCTAAGGCTGCCGTAGCAAAATGCCACAGACTGGGTGGCTTAAACAACAGAAATTTATTTTCCCACAGTTCTGGAGGCTGGAAGTCTAAGATCAAGGTGTCGACAGGTTTGGTTTCTTCTGAGACCGCGCTCCTTGGCTTTAGAGCGGCTGCCTTCTCCCTGTGTCCTCACATGGTCTTCCCTCCGTGTGCGAGCTGGTCATGTCCAAATTTCCTCTTTTTATGAGGATGCCAGTCATATTGGATTAGAGCCGATCCGAAAGGCCTCATTTTAACTTAACTGCCTCTTTAAAGATCCTGCCTCCAAATGCGGTTATATTCTGAGGTGCTGAGGGGTTATAAAATTGGGGAGGCAGCAGGCACATTTGGCCCATAGCTGCTGTATTTAATAACTTGCTCCCAAAGAGCAGACCAATGGAGAGGGGGACAGGGTCACTTTACAGCAGAGAAACCTGGTGAACACTACCGTGGCCAGGGGACCAAGGTCAATGTCATTAGTGATAGGTCAGGTTGACAGTATGGCTCTCTATACGATGGTGAATATGGCTCTTTACTTCCATGCTCTTCTTTCCAAAAACCCGTCGGCCTCATCTACGCACAAGAAAAATATCAGATCGACCCCTACTGAGGAACATTCTGCAAAACACATGACCGGTATGTCTCAAAACTGTCAAGGTCATCAAAAACAAGGAAAGTCTGAGAAACTGCCACAAATCAGGGGAGGGACTAAGGACACATGATGTCTAAGAGCCACGTGGGATCCTGGAACAGAAACAGGACATTTGAGAAAAATTAGTGAACTCTGAATAAAGTCTGCAATTTTATTAATAGCAACGTACTTCTGTTGTTTCCTTAGTTGTGACAAATATACGTAGTGATGCAGGAAGTTAACAATGGGAGAAACTGGGTGTGAGGGGCCCAGGGACTCTCTGTACTACCTTTGCAACCTTGCTGTTAATCTAAAACTATGGTTGACCCTTGAACAATGCAGGGGTTAGGGGCACTGACCCCCTGCGTGGTCGAAAATCCGGGTACAACTTTCAACTCCCCCAAAACTTAAATACTGATAGCCTACGGCTGCCCAGAAGACTTACTGATAACGTAAAGAGCGAATTAACACCTATTTTGTATGTAATAGGTATTATATACTCTATTTGTAGAACAAAGGGAGCAAGCAAAAGAAAAAAATGCTAAGAAAATCATAAGGAAGAGGAAGTACATTTACGGCGCTGTACTGCATTTATCTAAAAAAAAAATCCATGCATAAGTGGACACACACAGTTCTGAACCCATGTTATTTAAAGGTCAATTGTATTCTAAAATAAAGAAGTGTACTTGAAAAAAGATCTTGCCTTCATGGACTTGCATTCTGGCTGCGGGGAGCAGGGACAACCAGCAGTAAATAATAAAAAGTACACTACTAAGTAAGTTCTCTGGTATGTTTGAAGGAAGTAAATACCCTGAATAAAAGAGCAGGATAAGGGGAGGGCGAGCAAATGTGGGGAGGGTTAAGTCTTAAAGCATGTGAAGGGCTGGGGCGTAGTAGGTGCTCAGTAAATCATGGCCACCCTTCCCTTTTTCTGGGATTCTGCATGTGGCAGCCCTATCTTGCAAGCATTTTAGTTAGATGATGTTCAAATGAATTGCACTATATAAAGTACATATAATGGCAGCAAAGAGAAAGAACCCTAAAACTCACTGGGTTGCAAGAGGAAGCCACGTTAAAGTGTTTGGCACAAAAATCCACAAAACAAAGTGTAATTTAGCAGCTTACCTAAGACCTACAGCTGCCTGGCCTTTCAAAATCTCCAGAGAAGGGGACACCTGGGTGGCTCAGTGGTTGAGAATCTGCCTTCGGTCCAGGACATGATCCCGGGGTCCTGAGGTCTAGCCCCGTATTGGGTTCCCCGCGGGGAGCCTGCTTCTCCCTCTGCCTATGTCTCTGCCCCTCTGTGTGTCTCTCATGAATAAATAAATAAAATCTTAAAAAAAAATCTCCAGGGAAGTTTATAGGAAGTCATTTCATTTGCTCGGAAGCCCAAGATCGGAGAAGTTCTATTTTAACATTTCCGTCATCAGTGATACATAAAAATAAAACACAAGGTGGGGGGGTGGCGGAAAGCCAACCAGAGTAACAGTTCTGTATGGAGCCCCTTTGACATGCATGCTGGGCATCATAACCCTCAGGATAATGCTGCAGAGGAGGTTATACTATACCCATTTTACAGGCAAAGAAACTGAGGCCCAGAGGACTTAAGAAGCTTGCTCAAAGGCACAGCACTTAGCATCTGTGCACCTAACTCCTTCCTGCTCTTCTTCGGCCTCGGGGACCCGCTCACAGGCAAGCCAGTCAGTTCTTTCCATCCTTACTAGCCACGGAGGCTGGGCGCCCCACGCTGCCTTGAAATAGGTTGGCCAGGCGCTCCCACCCCACCCCACCCCAGCAACATGCCAAAGAACCAGAAAGGCTCCATTTATGTGGTCCCACAGGAAGCCCGTGTTGAAAGCAAACACACACAGAGCTGATGATGGTGACTCACAACTTCTAACCCTCCTCCTAACCAGTTGCATAAACTTTTCCAACGTATTGAAGTCTTGTAGAAATAGTGCTTCATGGGAAGATATCAAGGAAAATGTTCCAGGAGCCGACCAGCAGGCCCTCCTCTGCGTCCTCAGCCCCCTTTTGAGGTTTCTCTCTCTCTCTCTCTTTTTTTTTTCCCCTCAGCAATTCCTTTCAAAAAAAAAAAAATCTTTTTTTTTTTCCCTCACCATTGACCTTGTTAGAGTTGCTAGTACATTTTCCCCTCACACTGTAGCACTTCTGTAAATGTTTTTGTTCTTTGTTCTACTTCCTGCGCTCTTTGAGCTCGGCTGTGATGTCTGTTCAGTGGGGCCTTTCTGATCCAATTGCCCCTTGCCTGTACATCCTCTCCCCAGGTATCAAAAATGAGGGCAGTGGGACCTGGAGGGCCCCTCATTACAGGGAGGCGGCCCCGCTCTCCCACCAGTCACAAGCCGAAAAGGCCAGAACCGACTCCGCCAATGACCAGTATTGAAAAGAGAGCTCCGGGGGTGAGAGACACGCACAGCCTGGCGGAGTCAGAAGCAGAAGGTTAAAAAAGACAAGAAAGGCCATGGGGGAAAAAAAAAAAAGAAGAAGAAAGAAAGAAAGAGAAACCCACAAAAGCCTTCTTTTCTGACTGCCTAAGTGGCTCCCTTTCAGGACCTGAGGCTTTCCAGAAAAAAGTCCTGTGAAGAATAGACCATTTCATGCTGCAAAATCTTCCCTCTGAGGGCAACATCTCGGGTACGTTGGATCGTCATTCCCACAGGTGATGGCCAAACTCAAGGCCCCGCTCTGGGGATGAGGGATGCCTTTTCTCTCAGCAGGCCCTGCCATGCTCATCAGAGGCTGGGCTGGTGGCCGGCTCCTGGAGGAGCAGAGTCCAGGAACTTTGCTGGGATCCACATGAGTCAGCCTCCTCGGGGGAGGTGGTGCGGGGAGTGGGGTGCTGGAGAGCGGCCAAGGGTGGGCCAGGGGGGCGGTGCGGAGCTCTGGGCAGTGGTGGATGGGGGCGCTGGCTCCCCACAAGCTTGTGGGGGTTGGCGCTCTACGAGGGACGCTGCTTACTCTGGGCAGTGCGCGCAGCGCTGGATGTGGGCAGCAGAAGACCTGGCTTTGAGCCCGGCTGACCCAGTGTGGCCTTGAGCAAGCCGTCCCAACCTTCTGAGCTGTAGTTCCTTTTTGGCAAAATGGCCATGACGTCCTTGTCTTCATTTGCCATCGAACGTGTATTTCCTTGAGCACCTACTATGCGCTGGCTGCTGGAAACAGAAAGAGACCAAGGTGATGCATGAACTGCAAGATGCAAGGTAGATGCATGAACTGATAATTAAAATCCAGAGTGATGAGTACAGTGAGACAGGTGCGTATAGGGTGAGGGAGTAGCATGGAGGAAACGTGATTATATCAATCTAGGGAGGTCATTAAAGCTGACTTTAAGTCTTTTTTTTAAAATATTTTTTAATCTTTATTTTTTTAATATTTTATTTATTTATTCATGAGAGACACAGAGAGAGAGGCAGAGACACAGGCAGAGGGAGAAGCAGGCTCCATGTAGGAGTCCGACATGGGACTCAATCCCAGGTCTCCAGGATCACACCCTGGGCTGAAGGCAGCACTAAACCGCTATGCCACAGGGGCTGCCCTGACTTTAAGTCTTGAAAGATAACTTAGGAGTTTCATAGGCCGATGGGGGAGATAGAAATGGGATTATAGGCAGGAGATGCATTTGGTGCCAAAGCATGAAGACATGCTCAAAGAACTGTGATATTCTTTGGAGAGAGGGAACATAGGCTACGAGCTGTGTCTGTGTGTACACACACATGGGTGTGTCCACATGTTGCAGGTCTAGGGTGTGGGAAGGGAGGCACTTGCCTCAGGCCCAAATTTAAGGGAGCACTAAAAGACTCAGTCGTCAAGATGAATACAATTTTGTTCAAGGTTTTGAAAACTCAAAGTTAACACAGAAAGTCGATGATGAAAAAAAAATAGCAAAATACAAAATAAAAACAGAGTTGGACCATGCCCTTGCATGACTCACCTCAATGACCTCGCTCTAATCTTGACCCTGTCCAATCCTCTTATCCTTCTACCAAGCCCAAATATGAGGGTCCAATAAATATGGATATTTCTGAGTAACCATTCATTGTAACACAAGCATCTGCTTCTCCTCTTCAAAGAGCATCTTCCTCTAATATATGGCGTGGAAGGGGAGATTGAGAGGAGGTCACTGCTTGTTCGTTTTTCTACTGTTTGTCACTTGTAACCCTGGGAATGCTGACCTCTCTTGATACAGTGTTGCTGCTGTTATGCTGGTCTCGGAGGAGGAATGATGCTGGGGAAACCCTTGTTCTCTGGACCACCCCAGTTCCCCCAGCACATATATGTCACTAACATTGGGCTGCCTGTTGTTTGTGCAATAGGCATTACTAACAGTATAGAGAAAAATGGGGGAAAAATAATGTAAAAAAAAAAAAAGCATTTAAAACTGAATATAAAATATGAATGTTTCCAGAACTGAAGGGGATGGAAGAAGAGAAAATAGGGTAAACTTTCAAGCTATACTTCCCTGCTTTGAGGTCTTCTCCTCCCTTCCTAAAACATAGAGTCACTTCCTTAGTCTCTCTCTTTAGGGAAAACATTCCCTCCTACCAAAAATATTTGTCTCATCTGGGAGCAATTTCACCAGCTACCAGTGCAACCCATGGGGCACAGTGATCCCCAAAATAGAGCCCAACCAGCTGAGTAACTCAGTCTGGCATGAAATCATGAGGGTCTTCAGTAGGATGGTCTAGAGCAAGGGAAGATACACCCCCCTCATTCATTCTGCAGTCTTCACACTTCTAATCAGCCCATTGGGTAAATTTTGGGCAGATTACACATATCTTTCATGGATATAATATAATTCTTAGACAATGGAGTCTAAATTCATATTCAGGATAATATAAGTTTTCTAAAAACAACATTATTTTAGTCCCTAATAAAGAGGATAGGCAGAGGGCTTTCTGTTTTCCTTTGTTTGCTTATCCTTTTGCTTCTAGAACATGTGCAGTCATCTATCCAGCCATAAGAAATTATACCAGTAACATTACCAACACACACAAAGTCTTCATGCCCACCTTAGCTACATGAACACTGAGCAGGAGTTTTGAAATTCCACTTTTTCTCTAGCTAGATAAAATTCTTCAACAGGTCTATCAATACTCCTCCTATCTCTGTAAGCAGAATGGATAGTGGTATCAAGTTTTATTTTCCTCAATTCAGAGCAAACCTTCAAAGGTGGGGAAAGAAAGAAATTGTTCTATAAATTATACCAGGCAGTTTTCCTCTGCCCATAACTTTAGGCTTATCATAAACCTATATGTTGAGTTTTTCCTAAGTAGGATTGTATACCTCAACTCAAATACAGTAGTAATTACACCAAATGTGAATGGACTAATTTTTTCTTTTTTTAAAAAAGATTTTATTTATTTATTCATGAGAGACACACAGAGAGAGGCAGAGACACAAGCAGAGGGAGAAACAGGCTCCTTGAGGGGAGCCTGATGTGGGACGTGATCCCAGGATTCCAGGATCATGACCTGAGCCAAAGGCAGATGCTCAACCACTGAGCCACCCAAGTGCCCTGGACTAAATTTTCTAATTAAAAGGCAAATATTGCAGTGGAAATGTGAACTAGTGCAGCCACTCTGGAAAACAGTGTGAAGGTTCCTCAAAGAGTTAAAAATAGAGCTACCCTATGACCCAGCAATTGCACTACTGGGTATTTACCCCAAAGATACAGATGTAGTGAAATGCCAAGAGACCTGCACCCCAATGTTTATAGCAGCAATGTCCACAATAGCCAAACTGTGGAAGGATCCACGATGTCCTTCGACAGAAGAATGGATAAAGAAGATGTGATATATATATATATATATATATATATATATATATATATATATATGCAATGGAATATTACTCAGCCATTAAAAAGGATGAATACCCACCATTTGCTTCAATGTGGATGGAACTGGAGGGTATTATGCTGAGTGAAGTAAATAGATCAGAGAAGGACATCATATGGTTTCACTCACTCACTCATATAATAGTGAAAAGGATTATGAGGGAAAGAAGGGAAAATGAGTCGGAAAAATTAGAGAGGGAGACAAACCATGAGAGACTCCTAACTCTGGGAAACTAATAAAGGATTGCAGAAGGGGAGGAGGTTGGGGGAAAGGGCACCTGGGTGACAGGCACTGAGGGCACTTGATGGGATGAGCACTGGGTGTTATACTATATATTGGTAAGTTGAACTTCAATAAAAACAAAACAAAAAAAGGCAAATATTGCAAACAAAATATTTTTTAATAAAATGCAACCATATGATTTTCTCCAAAGATGAATATAAAATATAAGGGTACAGAAAGATTCAAAGTAAAAGAATGGAAGAATGTATGCATGCAAGCAAGAAATGAAAGAAAACTTATATAATTATATGAAAACAAAGTTAATTTTAAGGTAGGAAAAAGCATTACTAGAGAAAAAATGTTAAAATATTAAAGTTTAAGTTCATAAACAAATCATGTAATGATTCTAAATTTTCATGCAATTAACAAGGTAACTTCAAAATGCACAAAGCCACAAATTTCAGAACTACAAGAAAAGAAATGGTTAAATCCATAGAGAGGGATTTTAGAGTATCTCTGAAGTTACAATATAATGAAAAGACAAAAAATCAGTAAGAATATAATAGATTTGAACAACATGGAAAATTTGACTTCTTCCAAGTAGACCTTCTTTTCAAGCATGAAACAAAGTGATATGAAAAATGATTATATATTGAGTTATAAAACAAGTCTCAATTATTTTCAAAGTACTGAAGTCATACATAATAGGTTCTCTGACCACAGTGCAATTAAGCTAAACTTCAATAAAAAACAATAAATAGAAAATCCCCATATGTTTATAATTAAACAAAATAGACTTTTTCCCTCTCCTTTTCTTTTCTTTTCTTTTTTCTTTTTTTTTTCTTTCTTCTTTTTTTTTTTTTTGGAGCCCAATGTAGGACTTGAACTCATGACTCTGAGATCAAGACCTGAGCTAGATCAAGAATTGGACACCTAACTGACTGAGCCACCCATCACCCCTAAAATATGCTTTTAAATAACCCATAGATATGGGGCACCTGGCTGGCTCAGTGGTTGAGCGTCTGTCTTTGGCTCAGGTCATGATCCCAGGGTCCTGGGATGGAGCCCCAAATCAGGCTCCCCACAGGGAGCCTGCTTCTCCCTCTGCCTGTGTCTCTGCCTCTCTCTGTGTATTATTTATTTATCATGAATAAATAAATAAAATTTTTAAAAAAATAAATAACCAATAAATAAAATAATAAATCATAATGGAAAAAGGAAAAAAGAAAATGTTTTTAACTTAGTGATAATGAAATATAATACAATATAAAATGTGTGTGATAGAGCTAACGTGATGCTTGGAGACTATATAGCCTTAGTTTCATACATTAGGAAAAAGAAAACCTGAAAGTCAGTGATCTAAGTAACAAGCTTAACAAGTTAGAAAAAATAACAGTAAATTAAAGCCCCCCCTCCCCCCGCAAAGTACAAAGTACTATGAAATAAAGCTCAGAGCAGAAACTAATGAAGCAGAAAACCAAAAACATAGAGAGATATTATAAATTAATTAAAGAAAAAAATAATAAAAAATAAATTAATTAAAGAAATTAAGGATCCCAGGGTGGCTCAGTGGTTTAGTGCCTGCCCTCAGCCCAGGGTGTGATCCTGGAGTCCTGGGATCAAGTCCCACATCAGGCTCCCTGCAGGGAGCCTGCTTCTCCCTCTGCCTGGGAGAAGAAACTCTCTCTCTCTCATGAATAAATAAATAAAATCTTTTAAAAAATTAATTAAACAAATTAAAAACAAAACCAAAAGCTGATTCTTTCGGGACACCTGCACCCCGATGTTTATAGCAGCAATGGCCACGATAGCCAAACTGTGGAAGGAGCCTCGGTGTCCATCGAAAGATGAATGGATAAAGAAGATGTGGTTTATGTATACAATGGAATATTACTCAGCTATTAGAAATGACAAATACCCACCATTTGCTTCAACGTGGATGGAACTGGAGGGTATTATGCTGAGTGAAGTAAGCCAGTCGGAGAAGGACAAACATTATATGTTCTCATTCATTTGGGGAATATAAACAATAGTGAAAGGGAATATAAGGGAAGGGGGAAGAAATGTGTGGGAAATATCAGAAAGGGAGACAGAACGTAAAGACTGCTAACTCTGGGAAACGAACTAGGGGTGGTGGAAGGGGAGGAGGGCGGGGGGTGGGAGTGAATGGGTGACAGGCACTGGGGGTTATTCTGTATGTTAGTAAATTGAACACCAATAAAAAATAAAAAATAAAAAATTAAAAAAAAAAGCTGATTCTTTAAATTGACTCATAAATTCATTTTAAAATTTAAAAATAAGAAAAGAGAAGGCATAGATAACCAGTATCTGTAATTAAACTTAACAGAGGATTTCACTACAAATACTAACAGCATTAAAATTACAACAAAAGAAGATATTATAAAGAATTTTATGCCAAAAATATTAAATGTAATGGACAAAGATTTAGAAAAACTTAACTCACCAAAACTGACACTAGAAGAATTGAGACATGTGAATAGTCCTAAATCTAGTTTCAAAAGTTCTTTAAATCTGTGAAAGTTCCCATAATGAAAGATCCAGGTACTTTACTAGCAAATTGTTTTCAAACATCTAAGAAAGGAATAACATCAGTTTTACATGAACTCCTCCAGGAAATAAAGGTGAAATATCTTCTCAACTCAGTTTATGAGGACTGTACCACCTTGACACTAAAACCTCACAAGGTCTTCACAAGAAAGGAAAATGAGCGATCTGTGTATATAATGAGCACAGATGCAAATGATAAACAATATTGGCAAACCAAATTCTGAGATATAAAAACAGGAAACTATATCACAACCAAGTTGAATTTATTCCAATAATGTCAGGTTCATTTAACATTGGAAAATTAGTCACTATAATTCACAATCCTAGCAGAATAAATATGAAAAATTTTATTATTACCTTAATAGATGCAGAAAATGTATTTGATAACTTTTGCAACCATTTATGGCTTAAAAAATTTTAAGTCTTCATAAACTAGGGGTAGATGAGAACTTCCTCAGCCTGACAAAAGGTGTTTATGAAAATCAAATCAAAACAACAACAACAATAAGCTCTACAAGTTACTGCAAATATCATATTTCATGGTGAATGTTAAAATCATCCTCTCGAGATCAGGAAAGAGACGTGGGTACACTACTAACACTTCTACTCATCATTACACTGAAAGACCTAATCAGAGAAATAAGGCAAGAAAAAGGAATATAAAGTTTATTATTCACAGACAACATAGTTTTGTATGTAGAAAACTTTAGAAATATATTGAGAAACTTAAATGATAAGAGAACTTAGAAGATTATTTGAACATATAAACTCAATATACAAAATATGTTGTATTTCTATATACAAACATCTAATAATTAGAAAGTGAATTTTTTACAAATTTCATTTGCAATAACATGTAAAATCATTAAATACATAGGTAGAACTAAAACTAGTAAAGGACTGAAGACCTCTATCAGAAGTTACAACAAATTCTTGAGAAAAATTAAAGAAGATTTAATATATGGAGAAATATATTACATTAATCTATTGAAAGATTCAATATTATAAAGATGACAATTCTCCCAAAATTCTTTAGGTTTAGTGTAATCCCAATCAAAACCTCAACAGATTTTGTGTGTGTTTGTGTATGTGTGTTGGCAATACAATCCTAAAATTTATATAAAAAATGCAATTAGTGGGGTTCATTTTTAAAAATGCAAATAGCCATGAATAGCCAAGACAATCTTGACAAAAAAAATGACAAAGTGTAAGCACTTGCCCTATATGATATAAATATCAATTGCTGTAATTAAGACATTGTGGTAACGGTGAGCTGTTAGATAAATGACCAAAATAACAAAATAGAGAGCCCAGAAACAGAAACAGATGCTTACGTATATGAAAATTCGATTTGTTATAGAGATGGTACTAAAGAACAATGCAGAAAAGAGACTTTTCTCAATAAACATCTCAATTGGATGTACATATAGAACAAAATTCATCTCGATCCTTCTTATCATATACAACAATCAACCCCATGAAGCTGGGCCCTTACCTTACACTATATATAAAAATTAACTGGAAACAGATTACTAATCTAAATGTGAGACCTAAAATTGTCAAACTCCTAAAAAGGAAACATAGAGGAAAAGCTACATGATGGAAGATTTGATAATGATTTCTTGGGTTGACGCGAAGAGCATAAACAACAAAAGCAAAAACAGACAAATGAGACCACATGAAACTCGAAAATCTTTGTGCATCACGGGAAACAATAGAGTGAAAAGGCAACCTACAGAATGGGAGAAAAGATTTGCAAATCACATACCTGATAAGGGGTTAATATCCAGAATAAGCAAATAATTTCTTTACCTAAGAACAAAAGAACAAATAACTCAATTTTAAAGTGGCCAAAGGAGGGGCACGTGGGTGGCTCAGTCAGCTGAACGACCAACTGTTGATTTCAGCTTAGGTTATGACCTCAGGGTCCTGAGATTGAACCCCATGTGGGGGCTCTATGCTGGGTGTGTAGCCTACTTAAGACTCTCTCTCCTCCTCTCTCTCTCTAGCCCTCCCCCATCTCTTCCTCTCTCTCTAAAAAGGAAATAATAATAAAATAAAATGGCTAAAAGAGGAGCACCGAGTGGCTCTGTCAGTTAAGTGTGTGACTCTTGATGCAGCTCAGGTCTTGATCTTAGGGTCGTGAGTTCAAGCCCCTCATCTGGCTCCCCATTGGGTGTTGAGCCTATCTAAGGGAAAATAAAATAAGATGACCATGGGCTTTGAAGAGACATTTCTCCAAGGAAGATAAAATAGCCAATAAGGATATGAAAAGATGCCCAATATCACTAATCATAAAGCAATGTAAATCAAAACCACAGTGAAATGTCACCTCACACCCATTAAGATGTGGCTACTATAAAAAACATGAAAGACAGCAAGTGTCATCCAGGAGGTAGAGAAATTGGAACCCTTGTGCTCTGTTGGTGGGAATATAAAATGGTGCAGCTGCTGTGGAAAACAGTGTAGACAATCCTCAAAAAATTAAAAATAGAACCACTGAATGATTCAGCAACCTCACATCTGGGTATACATCCAAAATAATTCAAAGCATGATCTCAGACATTTGCACACCCATTTCACTGCAGCATTATTCACAATAGCCAAGAGGTGGAAGCAAGCTCTAGAGATCTGTTGCACAGCAATGTGAATATAGTTAATGCTACTGCACTGTACAATTAAAAATGGTTCAGATGATAAATCTATGTAGTTTTACCACAACTTAAAGAAATCAATTCCACTTTAGATTTAAACATGAAGGGTACAACACAGGAGAAAATCTTCATGATCTTGGAGTAAACAAAGATTTCTCCAGAGAAACAGAACATATGCACTTAAACAGAGCTTAGTAAGGGGGCCTTAAAGCAAAATTTTTTCTCTGGGGAAACATCAGTTTTGTTTGTAAAAGCCTTTTGGCTGATGGAATGAGGATCATTCAGATTATGGAGGATAATCTGCTTTACTTGGAGTCAACTGATTGGAGATGTTGAGCACATCTACAAAACACCTTCAGGGTGACACCTGGATTAGTATCTGGGGATTGCAGTTGGCTTAGTCCATTGGGCTGCTACAACAAAATAGCCTAGACCACATGGCTTATAAATAACAATGTGTATTTCTCACAGCTCTGGAGGCTGAGAAGCCCAAGGTCAGGGCACCAGCATGGTCGGGTTGGGGTGAGGACCCCGTTTGCAGGGTGCAGACTGCTGACTTCTCGATGTGTCTTCAGAAGAGGGGAAGGGCAGGTTAAGTTCTCCGGGGCCTCTTTTATATGAGGGCACTAATCCCCTTCATGGGGGCTCCACCCTCATGACCTCATCACCTCCCTGAAAGGACTCACCTTCTAATGCCATCACCTTGGGGGTTTAGGATTTCAACATATGAATTTGGTGGGGGTGGGGGTGGACACATATGTTCAGACTGTAGCAACAGTGTTTGAAAAGCACAGCTGTTATTACTCAGGTATAGCAAGACTAGCAGACCAGGAGGTGATTGCCATTAAAAAGATGGTTGGGGGGCAGCCCGGGTGGCTCAGCGGTTTAGCGCCTGCCTTCAGCCCAGGGCGTGATCCTGGAGACCCAGGATCGAGTCCCACCCACATCAGGCTCCCTACATGGAGCCTGCTTCTCCCTCTGCCTGTGTCTCTGCCTGTGTGTCTCTCTCTGTGTCTCTCATGAATAAATGAATTAAAATCTTAAAAAAAAAAAAAGGTTGGTTACATTCACACATCCCAAGAGGAGGGTCCTTCCAAGAGAAGGAAGGATGGAGGGGGCAGGTAGGGAAGCATCAGGGTCACTCAGGAGGCAGAGAGACTGAGGGGAAAGCATTGTCAAGAGTCTTTTTTTTTTTTTTTAAGATTTTATTTATCTATTTATTGAGAGAGAGAGTCTGTGCATGTGCAAGTGGGGGCAGGGAGGTGCAGAGGGAGAGGGGGAGAGAGAATCTTCAAGTAGATTCCCCGCTGAGCACTGAGCCAGCACAGGGGCTGTGTCCTACCCTCTTGAGATCATGACTTGAGCCAAAATCAAGAGTCAGACACCTAATGGACTGAGCCCCCCCAGGTACCCCAAGGGATTCACAGGACGGAATTGGGGAGGTGGGGTAAGCAGACTTCAGACTGGCCAGTCTAAGTAATTCCAGTGGGCTCTAGGACACAGGGCTGTCTCTACTGGTCCGATCCCTGGCTCTGCGGTGATGAGGGCAAAGGATGGTGCTCCCGAGTGTGAGGGTCTGAAAGAGGCATTGGGAGTGTGGGCTCTGGATCAACTGCTGGTGTGCCTGCAGGTGAGTTTTTTGCTACCTCTCCAAATTGCCAAGCTTGGCAGGGGCCGGTCCCTCTAGGGCCGGCAAGGCCCGAGACATTAAAGCATCAGACTAAAGAAAGTAAAAGGCGTGATTAATACCTATAACCTGGTTAAGTTGACACGTAAAACTAACCACGACAGTAGATTAGGAAACCAGAATGTTAATGGCTATTTCTCAAGAAGCTGTGAGATCGTGTGAGATTTACTTTCTGCCCTCTTTCTTTTCTGTAAGTTCTGAATTTCCTACGTGAGCCTGAGTTACTTTTCTTATCATCGTGGTGAGAGGGTGGTGTTAGATTAACAGCGTGACCAGCTAAGTCCCTCGCTAGCTAAGCTGCTCTTGCTGTGGCCTCGTGCTCCGGTGCGGGCTGGTTACAGGTAAGGCAGGCACCTCCCGGACCAGGCCTCCCTGCGCCCTCTGTTCCTTAGAGCAGAGCAGCATCCCCCCTTTCTCCCTTCCCAGGGTACTAAGGGGGCGGGGGGCCCACAAGATGATGGGGCCTTTCCTCTGAGGTGCAGTGTGGAGACCTGGGCTTTGGAGGGGGGCATCTGTGTGTGTGTGTGTGTCAGGAAGGGTGCTTGTGCACGAGTATGAGTGAGTGTGTATACCTGTGCATATGTGAGTAAGAGAATGTGCATCTGTGTGTGAGTGTGTGTGTGCATATGTTAACATGAGTGTGGAATGATTGTGAATGAGTGCCTATAAGTGTGAGTGTCAGAGTGAGTGTGTGTGTGAGTGTGTATGTATGTGTGTGTCGGGGGCAGGGAACCGGAGGGGAAGGGGGAAGAGCCAGCAGGAGCACAGTGACCCCTACCTTGGTGCCTTGGTGTTCTGGGGGGACAGACCACCGCACCTAAGAGCCACAGGATTCTGATGCGGGTAGGTCTGCATGGCTGACGGGTGGAGGGGTGTCTCCACCATCCCAGAGCCCCTCAGAAACCAGCAACACTTGTGTTTCTTTTTTTTTTTTTTTTCAAGTACGCTCCACACCAAGCATGAAGCCTAATGTGGGGCTTGAACTCATGACCCTGAGATCAAGACCTGAGCTGAGATCAAGAGTCTGAGACTTAACAGACTGAGCCACCCAGGTGCCCCAGCCAGCATCACTTTTCAACCAGGGGAGGGAGGAGCATTTGGAACAGTGAGGGGGGAAGGCAGGTGTATTTTGATCGTCACATGACTGGGGAGGACTGGGACATCCTCTGGAGATGGCCCGCACAGGGCAAGCGTGTCCCACCCAACATGCCAGTGGAGGTGGGGGCCTGGGTTCCCTGTGTTGCAAGTGTCCTCACGGCGTGCCCGGTCCTGGGCCCTGGCTTTGGGGAGTGTAAGCAATGTTGGCCCCAAGATGCTCCTGCAAAACCAGTCCTCGGAGCACGCAGGCAGCCCCCGGGGGGGGGGGGGGGGGAGTGTTCTCAAGGTGCAAACACAAGCAGACCCAGGGTGATCACACGTGGGGAGTCAGGCCCGTGCTCTACCTCCCCCGGCCCCCACTTCACCTGCACCCTCCTGGAGCCAAGCTGACACGAAGGGGACCGGGGGTGGCCTGGACAAATGTGGGAGGGCCGGGAAGGGGGGAGGATAAGGCCCTTCCTTCAAAGGGGAAGCCCTCCCCTCTGTGATGAGAAGGCCCTTCCTGAGGGGAATCACCCCCAAAGTGATAAGGCCTCTCTGAAGGGGAGCCAGCCCCCAGTGACACTCTGTCTTTGAAGCCGACCCTCCAATGCTGCAAGGAGTTCGCGGGGTGCCCCAGCCCCTTGGTGGGAAAGTCTTTGAAGTGTCTGGTGAGGCTGAGCCTCTAAGGGGCTGACTGTCCTGAGTCAGACAACACGTGGGGAGGAGGGGAGGAGCGGGGAGGCGGGAGAGATACAGCTCCTTGTCTGAGGTTGAGCAGGAGCCGAAATGAGCAAGAGTCCAGAGAGTCTTCCAGGGGTCCTTGTCCCTCCTTGCCTGGCTCTGCTGTCTGGATGCCTCGGCCGCTGACTCCCCAAAACCCGAGAAGGCTGAGGCCGCTCCCCGAGTCAGGGACAGGACCCTGACCCCGACAAAGCCCCCAGGCCAGGCCTGGCATCGAGCACTCCTCTATCTTTGGAAAGTGAAAAGCAATGAAAGGGGGATCCTCAACCCACCCAGGCTTCCCAATCCAGGAATAAACAACCAATAACCCCTTTGCCCCTCTCTGGGAAGAATAAAGGGATTCCCCCCCCCCCCCCCCAGAATACGACTGTAGGAGAAGGGGAGTATTCACGGTGGTGAATACAAACTAACCAGCACAGGACAAAGCTTTCTAGTTTACAAAATGCCCAGATCCTCATAACTGCTGGTGAGAATCATATTATCAGCGTTGCTATTTTGGAGACAAATTCATCTGGGCTTGTGTAGGGAGAGGTTCACAGATGGGTAAACCAAGGCATGGGAGATTATGAGATTTAACGAGGTGACACAGATGTAGGACTGGAGCTCAGGCCTCCCCAAAGCTCAGCACGCCCCCCCTATCCACCCCGAGGACCATTTAGCAGCCTGGCCCAGTGGAAGGACGCTGGGTGGGATGGGGAGTTGGGAATCCTGAAGTTAATCCCCAGTCAGCCCATGCCTGGCTGTGTGCCCTTGGCCAGGTAGCTGGACCTCTCTGGGGGCCTCCAACCACATGGTCTCAAAGAACACTTTCTGCTCTGAAATGCTGGGCTCCTTCCCTCCCCAGAATGCACCAGGAAACGTTCTCAGTTCTCTACGGATATCTTAAAAGGTGATCTGGCTTTTCAAATGCTGTTGACATCCATCTTTTACATAAAACAGGCATTAATTCGATGGGAATGGGGGCTAGATTCAGGTCTGCGTGTCCCTAACAGGGAGGTGACCCGCACTAAATGCTCAGAGCAAGGTCAAGAGGAAGCCTGTCACAGAAAGAAAGGAAGTTTCTCGCGTAACCATGGTTTCAGCGAATGCCCTCTGGCAGCTAAACTACAAAATACACATCACAGGTGTCCAGGGAAGCCTCCCCTTGCTCACCTCTCTCTTCTTCCTCTTTCTGTGACTTTGGTCTCTGCGACCTGTTTTTAAAAATTTAAATTAATGGGCTTTACTCTTTGAGAGCAGTTCTAGGTTTGAAAAAAAATTGAGTAGAAACGACAAATTTTTACCATCCACCTCCTCCCCCCGCCCTGGAAATGGCCCGTTATTAACCTTTTGCATTAGTGGTACATTTGCTGCAATTGAGAGCCAGTATCGATGCATCATTATTAGCTAAAGTGCATGGTTTATATCAAGGTTCACTCTTGGTGTTGTAGATGCTAAGGGTTTGGACCAATGTAGAGTGACATGTATCCATCATTCTAGCATCACACAGAAGAGTGTCCCTGCCCTAAAAATCCTCTCTGTTCCCTCTATGAGCAGATGCTGGGCATCCTTCCCTCCCACCTAAGCCCTGGCCCCCACTGATCTTTTCACCATCTGTAGTTTGGCCTTTTCCAGAATGCCCCACAGTTGGAATCATAGGGTATGCCGGCTTCTCGGGTTGCCCACCGTCCCCCAGCAATCTACATTTATCATTCCTCCGTATCTTTTTCAGAATTTGCTGGCTCCCCAGACCCGGGCGGCACAGCCTCAGAAGGGCCACATGCAGTCAATACCTGCCCAGCCACCCAGGGTGCCTGGAAGTTAGGGACACAGATGTAACCAATGGGGGCTGGGTTCTTAACTAAAACCCACCCCAAATGCAGGGAAGGAGCTCCCAGGAGAGCCCTGTAAGTGGGCCCTGGCCTCCTCAGATATGTGACTTCCCTCCTTCCAGGTAACACAAGCCATCACCTGAATAGGAGATGCTGGGTGGTGACTCGGTGACCCAGGGCACCTGACTCTACACCCTGCCCAGTTCCTGCCCCCCACCCCCGCCCCACTCCAACCAGGCAAGGAAGGAGAATCTGGGAGGAGAAGGTTTAACCCCCAACCCATCTTCAACCCCTCCAGGAAAGGCAACTGGCTGCCTCCCACCCCCTTCACTGGCAGGTTTTCCGGAGGAACCAGACAGCCTCCTGAACACCCCCAACAGGCCGCAGAGTTACTGGATCTCATCTGTCTACCTCCCTCCTGGGCCAAGACAAAAGTGTCACTCTGAGTCTGACAGCACGGCCTGGATGGCTCTCACCCCTGCCATCAACGACTCCCCAACCTTCTCAGCCTCCGCCCTGGCTTTCTTCTTTGCCTGGCATTCTTTATCACTGCAAAATGAACAGAGTAAGGAGCTCCTCGCTCAGGGACACCACTCCACTGGAAGACTTTGTGCCAACTTTTGCAAAACTTGGCCGCAGTCGAGGTCTTGCCTTTTGGATCTTGATGGGCTCCGGGAAGGCCAGGGTTCCAAGAGTTTCTGCACAATCAACTGGTGGGGGCTGGGGGGATTAAGGGCTGGAGAAGGAACACAAGACATGGACCATCCCCAAACAAGAAAAAGCCCTTTCAACACCATCAGATATGTCTTCCGTAAAGGGTTTCATGGAGCTGTTTTTAAAGTCTACATTTAACAATATGAAGTACCCCAGGCCTGTGTATTTCAGGCATCATGTCTCTGAAGCAGAAACTACAAAGGTCTCTGATGTTCCTTTTTCAGACTTTTTTTTTTCCCATGATATGAACTTTTTTTAAGGCCTGTGCTTTCCAGTGAGCTCTCCTCCATCTCTCTTTCTTGCTGAAGTTGCAGATGTACATTATGGTAGTGTGAAAAAAGCTAATTAAACTGCAGAGACTCGGCAGGAGGCAGGGCAGGCCCCGCCGAGCGCGCAGGATGATTGATTTGCACTGTCACACGGCTCTGCTGGGTGTCATAACTTAGTGACAAATCAAGGATTACAGTGACCCAGAGTAACTCTCTTCCTTTGTTGTTGGGCAGACATCAAAGCAGCCAAGCATATTAGTGTTTTTAATAAGTAGTTAAGTCGGGAGTAGCTTACAGTTTAGGATTACTCTGTGTACAACTGGAGGTGTTCGGGGTGGGGGGGCGGGTAAGAAGAAAAAAAAAAAACACAACCAAAAATTCTAAGTCGGATGAAAACCTAAAAAGAAAATAAAACAAAAGGAAAGAAAATGGAGCGGAGCCCATGTGGCAGGAGCAGGCTCTTTGTAGGGGTTGTTGAAGGTTTTGCATTATTTGTCTAAGCCACACAGAGGCCTGCTGGGGCGAGGCACACCGTCTGGAAATTAGGTTTTCTGGGGGAAACGTGACTATAAACGCTCCAGTTCTGGGGGCGGGGCGGAGGGGGGTGGGCTTCTTCTTAAGCAAATGGCTTCATTTTAATCAGCGCAGAAGGGAGCTGGGAGGGTCACGTTGATGTGTTTGAGGACAAATATCCTGTTCCCCAACAATTAGTATCATAAAATGGTGGGGGCAACTCACCTTATCTTGAATGTACACATATCCCTGAAGACAGCTGCAGGCACTGCTGGTTTTTCTTAGGATATTTACCTTCAGCAACAGCAGAGACCTGAAAATCAGAGCAAAGTGGGAAGCTTCCAGTTGGTTCCTGCTATACTGTTATTATCCCAGTTGTAATGCTAATGGTCTCTCTACCAGGACTGAGGTGGGATGGCCATCTCGCTCAGCGGGGTGCCAGTTCTCCCCTAGGGACGTCCAAGGGGTGGAGCCCCCTGGACAGGGAGGGTCTCTGCCAGAATCACAGGTGAACTCCTGAGATGCACAGGTTGACATCAGCGATGGGGTGACCCAGCCCAGGTGGTGTGGGAGAGAAGCAGAGGTACACCTTGGCTGTGTGACTCCGGGCAAATCCGTCAACCTCTCCGGGCCCCACTTTCTTCATCCTGCATAATTGGAAATCATCCTTTCTTCCTCGCCCTGTGGGTTGTAAAAATCTAGTAAAATAATGCTGATGAAAACATTTCACAAATTGCCAAGCATTCTGTGAATCAGTCAGAAAATGGGAACACGGAAAGAAGCCATCTTGTCACATGTACACTTAGTTGACTTGGGTGAAGGAAGGCTGTGGAATCACCCACATGGGCACCCCATGACAGATTCGAATCTTCAGAAGCACTTTCACAGAAATGCACTTTGATCTGTGTTGTGTATAAAATCCACTGGGGTTGGGGCCCCAGAGTGGCTCAGTGGTTGAGCGGCTGCCTTCGGCTCAGGGCGCCATCCCAGGGTCCCAGGACCGAGTCCCACATCGGGCTCCCTGCAGGGAGCCTGCTTCTCCCTCTGCCTGTGTCTCTGCCTCTCTGTGTGTCTCTCGTGAATAAATAAATAAAATATTTTTAAAAATCCCCTGTGGTAAACAATGGCCCTGCATTTCTTTTGTGTGTGTGTAATATGAATGTCTGTATTCTTATTTGCACCCTTATCAGCAAAAACAAAAATAAAAATCACAGCAGTAGATTTCATTTTTATCGTTACGAATACAATGATGGAACTGGCAGGCTGCAGATAAGAGGGTGAGGGCAAAGGAGGTGGGCCTCCCCACACAGGGAAGCCCACCAGGTGACTGATAGGGCAATACCCTTCCTACATCCTGGACCCTGTGGCTCCGTATTAGCCAGGTGGGTTCCAAAGTGGGGTTTTTGTCAGTTTGCTCGGGAGATGAGATGAAGCTTTGAGGAACTGATGGTCCATCGAGCAGACCCATAGTGACCGAGGAGACAGAGTGCCCCATCCACCTGCGAGACTGTTCGATTGGAAAACTGGACCCTAGACCCTGGCCCTTGCTTAGCACTATGAGAAGTCCCACTGGCAGGTTAGGACTCTCTGACTCTCGTGTTAGGTCGTAGACCATCTCCCTCTCTTTTTGCAAGACAGTGATCCACTCTGTGGTAGAAGAAGAACCATGTATTAATAAATGCATCCTGCAGAGTGGGCTCCTTCTATATATGCCCAAGTGCACCACGTTATATTGATTCTTATTTATTAAAATCACAGAATTGCTTTTCAAAAATTGGTAGCTTCCTTTGTCATGAATACAGAAGATACTTTTGAGCCCACCTAGCTCTGTGTTCCCTTTCTCCAACTGCGGAGATCTTTCTTCACATGAAATCTCCTATGAGAAAGAATTCACTCTTATCTAATAAAGTCAGATCTGCTCATAAGTAGCCAGGGGCGCCTGGGTGGCTCAATGGGTTAAGCATCCAGCTCTTGGTTTCAGTTCAGGTCATGATCTCAGGGTCCTGCACTCAGTTTAGAGTCTGCTTCCCTTTCCCTTTCCCTGTGCCCCTCCCTCCTTCTCTCTCTCTCTCTCTCTAATATAGATAAAATCTAAGAAGAAAGGAAAAAGAAGAAGAAGAAGAAGAAGAAGAAGAAGAAGAAGAAGAAGAAGAAGAAGAAAGAAGAAGAAGAAGAAGAAGAAGAAGAAGAAGAAGAAGAAGAAGAAGAAGAAGAAGGAGAAGACACTCCAAGTCAGCAATTCCATTCCTTGGTATGGATCCTAGAGACACTCCCACATATGCATTGGGAGACGGATAGGAATGTTCCACATGGCATCATTCATAACAGAAAGAAATGGAAAACCGGCTAAGTGTCCAGCAGCAGCAGAAGACATGAACTGTGGCCTTTCAACGTAAATAAATGTTATTGATTAGAGAACATGAACTACAGCTGTGAGCATGGACATGAGAAGAGATCTCAAAAATAAAAACATGACGAAGAAATGCGAATTCTAGAAGAAAACACGTGTGTGCCTTTGTTACTAAAAAGTGCAGAACGAGGCAACAGTAAACAACACATTGACTGGGGACACACATACATGAGTCTTGAAACCATGAAGAGAAAGAAGAAGGAGACAAGGAAGAAGGAAGGAGAGAGGGCAGGAAGGAAAAGGGAATGCCTCCACTCCTGGAGAGGCGATATCCTCCCCAGCTCAATGGGACTGAGTTAGTGTCCTGGACATGGGGATAAAAGGATGTGAGGATGATCTAGGATCCTGGAGTTCCTTTATTATTCAGATATACAGTTGGTAGGTACTAGGAGTTTGTTAAACAGAATGCTCACCTCACTGACATATTTTCTTCTACAGTCCTCTGGAGAAACCAAGGAAGGTGAAGGTGGCTCACACCAGAGATGTATTAAAAGAAAACAGCTTCTAAGAAATAGTCTAAGGTTGGCCTCCTCTACCTTCCAGATGGCCCGGCCCATGAGCTGCTCACAAATGCCTCAGGTGGGATAAGGGATGAAGAAAGAGTACGGGGGCCTAGGGTGAGGGGTCTCAGTTCTGGTATAAGGAAGCAGATGGATGGGAACAATCGCGACCCAGGCGGTCGACAGTCCACTAACATGTGACCGTCAGGGTGTGACTGTCCAGTGAGAAGAGAAGACATCTGGCAGCAGGGTGCCCTCCAGCATCAAGGACTGGTAGACACCACAAAGTGGACAAAGAAAGAGGAGATGTATTCATTCATATTATTCATCTTACCAGTGACTTCCTCAGAGGGAGATTGGGAGGGACCACTCGGTCTCCCCAATGTGTCCCTCTATTTTACTTCTCTGTGCAGCGCTCACTGGGCTCTCATGTTCTCAGGATCTGCTCGTGTGTTTGCTGACTGCTGGCCTCCCCGTCCGGGTCCCTCCCTGCCATCCCTGCTGCTGGGACAGAAACTTAGCCCCACTCCCATTTGAGGTAATGCCAGCGTCGCATCTGCCCCAGGCCCCCTGTGTTGGGATAATATTCAGATGTCCCACACTACGATCTCACACAGATCCGAAAGAAAGAACTTCTAAAAATCATCCAGTAAGGATACCTAAGGGATCAGTAAGAGCAGTTGCCTCTGGGAAGGAGAACCAAGAAATCAAGGGAGAGGGAGGAAAAGGTAAACCTTAACTGCATATTTTTTGTACCATTTGGCCATTCCACCAAACGCACAGACATCTTATAAAGTTTATTTTCATTAAAATCTCAACACACACTCTCTCTCTCTCTGTCTCTTCCCTTCTTAATTTCCCAGACAAGGCATTTCAAACTGCCTCATTTAAAACCCCCTTGGGCCCTGAATAATGATGTTTCGGGGTTCGCCTCTAAGTCTCTCCTGTACATTTGGAATTTAGACAAATCACGTGACTGTTTTCTCGGGCTTTTCTTTGAGTCCCCTTCACCTTTCTTTTCCCTGGAGAAGTCAGGAGAAATTTCCGGAAGAATCTTGAGAAATGATCTGCTGGTCTGTATGGCACCAAAAGTGATGGCCAGACTTGTTTTTCTGAGCACGTGTTTGATGAACTATGGGGCCGAGCACATGAGGGTGAGCAAAGCTCTCTTCTCTCACCTGCTAAGGTCCTCCTGGGTTGGCCCTCTGTCCCCAGGCCCCCCCAGCACCTGCCTCCCTCGAGGGCACCAGCACCTCCCACCTCAACCGGGAAGAGCCTCCTTCTCACAGAAGGCACCAGGTACAGGGGATGGTCCATCACCCATGCCAGGCAGCCAAGTTCCTCTCTCAGCTAAATCAGGAAGCTCATAAAGACTTTATCTCTGGGTCACCCATGCCTCCCCAGTTTCCACCCGCCTGGCGCCTGGGAAAAGGCATCAAAGAACTGTGGACGACAATGGCCGTCTGTGAAGCCGAGCCTGCGCCAGCAGACGCATGGGAACCCCGGGGTCCCCGCCCTCTCCTCCCTTGGCCTGGAGCCCGAGTGGCCAGGTGTCCTTCCCGGTAGACCAGGTGGCCCTGGTGGCCTCGTGTGCTCCCTGGCTGGTGGAGGGAGGCTCCCTTGCCTGTGTCCCGTCTTAAGTGCTTCAGCTCTGCTCGAAGAGCCTGACAGGTGGCTTAGTTTTCTTCTCTGATTCCTTAGAATAGTCCTGGTGTCACCAACTCTAGAATAATCGTGCCATTTTTGTTTCTTACCGCCCCCTCTATGGACGGGGCCAAAGACAATGCCAGTGATATGTCACATCCTGCCCCTCAGGTCCCTCATTCTTCCCAGAGCCCCCTGCCCGGGTTGAACACTAACTGCTGAGACCTCTGCCCTATATGGTTAGGAGGTGGCTCCTTGCCCTTTCCTTGTCTGAGCCTCACAGCTCCCTGGAAACACCCTTGGGGACCCCCTGAGCCCTGTCCCTTTCCACCAGGCTCTCACCACTGTTGGATAACTTGACATTCTCTGTGCTTCACATTTTCCCACCTGCTGTTTGGCAACTCTTTTGTCCCTAACCCAAGAAGGACATAGATACATATTTTTATTCCTCCTTTATGGAGGAATAATTCATCAAGGTACAGATTTGTCTAGGTCATTACCAAGTCACTGATGGGACAGGACGTGACACTGCTGACTGCTCTCTCAAGGCTTTTCCTACCCTGTTGCTCACTCAGAACCACTTCTGGTGTTTGATCCTATTCCATTTCATACCTCTGCTCACTGCCTGTCAGAGCCAAAAGGGACTTCAGGTGTGGCCATGTTCTATCCCCTCATAAGGACAGTTAGTCCGAGAGAGGGAAGGGACTTCCCATGGTTATACAGTGGGAGGGGGAGGGGTAGCCAAGCCCCCAACCTGGCCTCATCCCAGACCCAGACCTTCCCTCGGATCCCAGGCCCCTTGGTGCTGGGGATCCAAAGCCCTTCCACCCTGTTTCTCACCCTCCCTCCACCCTGCCAGGGTGACCAGGCAATCTTTGGGGTCTGCGGTGGCCTTTGCAGCCACCAGTGTAATCTGAGGAGGGCAGGCTGTGGGAGGAGAGCTGGAGGGTCCTCGTGGTGGGAAGGATGGACATGGGGCAGGGAGTGAGCTGGGACAGGAGGTAAGAAGCGCAAGGATGCCAGGCTCTGATGATGGAGGATCTCGGGAGCACCCTTCCGCATTTCTGCTGATTTCGGGTCCAGTCCGGGAGCACTAATCAAATGAGAGAAGCAAACATGTGTTAGTCCTGCAGCACCCCCACGAGTTAGAGCTGACAAAGCAGAACGCTGTCACCTGGGCCTGGTCACCACATGTTTCCATGACAACCCTGCACGTCATCAAGAGTGGCAGGTGGACTTTATGGTACATCATGCTTGATCGGCATCCTGGCTGTTCGGTCTGGGTGCTGTGGCCAGAGCTTTGGGGTTAGAAGGGGCTTGAAAAGACCCCTATTCAGAACAAAACCAAAACAGAAACCAGATATATCATACCTTCGAGCTTCTTTTTCTGACTTCCAATATTAGGTCACGTCAAGCAGCCACAGGGGATGCGCGAGCAGCTCATCAGCCTGGGCCAGGTAAGTTCTACAGACGCTCTGGTGAGGAATGAGCTGCTCCCCGACCTTCTTTGGTTCCAGAGCAAGAGCTGCGAGTCACCCCCAACCGGAGGCGGTGAGACAGGAGCACCACTCAGCCAGGACAGCTGCGCTGCCGAGCCGGGGTGGCGGGGGACCAAGGGGAGGGCAAGCTGCCAGCTGGGTGTGGGATTAGTGGTGATGTGGGCCTGGCATTTCCTGAGCCCCTTTGATGGTGGGTGTGAGGTTGACATCCCCCCCAATTTCCAGCAGCTGTCCCCCAAAGCGACCCCAGTTAGCATAGTGCCGAGTAGACACAAATGCTTGTTTTGCAAAGAGGCTTCAAAACTCACCCTCCAGCCTTTCCTTCTACCAGCATGATGCCCTGAAGTTCTCCCATATGGAAAATCGTGAAATGTATAATAAGCAGCAAAGTCTATTTCCCTGCAGAGGGGGGTAAAAACCAACAAAATCTATGCATTAAACAGACAAACGAGAGAAAAAAAAAAGAACAGAATGGAAACACCCTATTAACAGTGCCTGTCTTTGGTCGGTGGGACAAAGCCTAATTTTTTTTTCTCATCTGCTCTTCATTTCCCAATGTACTATTATATATATATAGTCACCGTCTGCTAAAAATAGATAGGTACCAAAAATGTTAAAGTCACTACAGCTCTCAAAAGCAGAGGGCTTCGTGCATGGAGTCCCCGGAGGGGAGTCCTTCCTCGACAGAGGGCGGGTTCTGCACAGTCCCCAGGGCAGGCCACCCCCGCTCTGGGCTCCTCCAAGGCTTCCTCAAAGAGCTTCCCATTCTCTGCATCCCCCGTAGAGTCAGGGTCATGTGCAAAACCTGAATCCCATTATCCTCCAGCTCAGCTAAATGGTGAGAAAACAGAGACCGGTCCAGGCGTCCTAGTCTACTTTGAAGTCCAAACAAGTGCTTCAGAATCTCTCTGGCTCGCTTGTCTCCCCCTCCCCTTTCTCCTCACCAGGTATAAAATATCTGCAGACTAAAAATAAATCTCCCCTGAGACAGCTCAGGTGCAGCTCAGGGTTTTAACCTTCAATGCCTGGCACAAGCTCTGATCTGTAGGTCTTTAACACATTAAAAGCTTTAGCTACTTTAAACACAGAGCAACCATGTGACCCAGCAATTCCACTCCTAGGGATAGACCTCAGAGAATTGAAAACATATGTTCACATAAAACCTTGTACATAGATGTTTACAGCACCATTATTCATAAGAGCCAGGAGGTAGGAACAACCTAAGCATCATATCTACTGGTGAATGAATGAACAAAGCGTCATGCCTCGGGCACAATGGAATATTACTTGGCCATAAAAAGGAGCAAGGCACTGACACATGGCACAGCGTGAATGAACTTTGGAAACACGATGCTAAGCGAAAAGACCATATTGCATGTGATTCATTCACAGGAAATGTTCAGAACAGGGAAATCTATAAAGGCAAAAAGTAGCTCAGTGGTTGCCAGGGGCTGGGTGCTGAGAAGCAGGGAGATGATGGCTCAAAGGCATGAGGTTTCTTTTTGGGATGATGAAAACATTCTCGAATTGCGGTGATGGTTCTGCTCGTGGGTGGATACCCTACAAAGTATTGAGCGCCTGGGTGGCTCAGTGGTTGAGCATCTCTCTTCAGCTCAGGTTGTGATCCTGGGGTCCTGGGATCGAGTCCCGCATTGGGCTCCCCACAGGGAGCCTGCTTCTCCCTCTGCCTATGTCTCTGCTTCTCTCTGTGTGTCTCTCATAAATAAATAAATAAATAAATAAATAAATAAATAAATAAATAAATAAATAAAATCTTTAAAAAATATACTGACTTGCACACTTTGCCTGAGTGAATTGTATGGTATATGAATTTTATCTCAGTAAAGCCTCTTTCAAAAAGCTTTAGCTACATTGACATAGGACAATCAATCACGGGCACTCACATACGCTCTCACATTCACACTCCTGTGTAGGTAACATAGCAGCTCTGAGCTGGGGCAGGGGAGGAATCCAAGGCTGAACGCAGCAGCGAGGTAGCCAGGCCTGCACTCCACACAGAAAGCGAGCACCGGTTCAGGAGTCCAGGAGTGCAGAGAGGAGTGACAAGAAGTGAGGGCTCTGGAGACCTCTGGTAGGTAACTACTAAATCAGGTGCAGGGGAAATGGAGTGGTTGCACTCAGAGGCAACCTCTGATTTCCTGGATTTTCTCTTCTTTTAAGAAAATCACTCTGTTCCCTCAAAGTGGCTGGCCCAGCCTCCCCCCCACCATCCCTAGACCACCTCCACCCCATGGCTGTGCACTCTGAGGGCACACTCTGTGCCCTAGCTCTTCTTCCCGGATTACGGATGCAGAAAGAAGTGAAAACCATCCGATGACCCACACAGAGTTGTCAACAAGGGATTTTGAGACCCATGTTTGGGGCACTTTAGTTTTTGAGCTAAATTGTAAACCAGGGACAGGAAGTCCTTCGCACTGCCAGCAAGGAGCTGATCTTGAGATTCCCTACTTTCCATTAGAGAAAAGGAGGGAAGAGGAGCCAAGTGTGTCACTCCAGCACACAAAGTCACCTTTGCATGAAAGTAGCTGCAGTGGAGCAAAAAAAAGGGCCAAGGGTTAGAATACAGGCAAAATCACGTACCATATTCTTTATTCATATTAACTCATTTGAGCCTCCTGATATCCCATGAGCCTCAGTTTGCTCATCTGTATAATGGACGCTAGATCTCAACTTCTAAGCTATTTGAACAAGTTAAGTGAGGTGATGTGTCTGTTGCCAAAACGTACTGCCTCAGAAATATCAGTTCTTATCATCATGACCATTCTTTTGTAAGATATTTTAGATATCATGAGTACCTTTTACTTGATCCTGGCTGAAAAGTATTAATATCCTCATTTTAAAGGAACACTGTGGAAGCGAAGGTCAGGTCACCTGCCTACAACTGTACAGTAAATCAATGAATCATGGGATTAGAACCTCTTCACCTAGCATCTCTCCCTTTACCAGGGGTCTCAAAGTCTGGTTGTATCTGAGCCACTTGGGCACTTGTCAAAATCAAAGAGGCACAGGATCTGGGGTACCAGCCCCACAGAATCAAATTTCCCAGGGTGGGGCCCAGCCATATGCATCTTTAAGTCTCCCCTGGGTGATTCAGGTGCACACCAGAATCTCTGGGTCTCTGCACTAAATCAAGCAGAACTTGGAAAGAGAAAACCTAAAGGAAAAATAAAAATGTAACCAGGAAAACTAGAGGATAAAGAGAGAAACTGAGAAATAGGATCCGCCTATGTCTTACATAAGTGGTAGCTAACTTTATGGAGTGTTCACTTTGTGTGGGAGATTGCTGTGGGTGTTTTATATACTCTCAAGTAACTGATTTGAGTCCCCGAGCCACCCTCTGAGGTAGCTACTACGATTATTCCCATTTGACAGAGGCGAGAACTGAGGCTCAGAGAATTTAAATTATTTGCCCAAAGCTACCCAGCTAATAAATGAGAGCCAGGACACAACCTGGACCGCCTTGACAGACTTGTAGAGAAGAAAGTATTTTCCTGTAGAGAGGAAAATAGGCCAGGATAATGAGAGAAGAGGCACTGCAGAAAGCCAACAAGGAACAAAGCTTGGGTGGGCCTCCAAACTGTGTCATGCCAGGGTGTGTCTTGGCATCACAGAAACCCAGCAGGGGGCTTGGCAAGCTTAAGATGAGATTTGGACAGGGGTACCTGGGTGGCTCAGTTGGTGAAGCATCCGACTCTAGATTTTGGCTCAGGTGGTGATCTCAGGGTCAGGGGATCAAGCCCCACATTGGCCTCTGTGCTCAGAGTGGAGTCTGCCTGGGATTCTCTCTCCCTCTCCTTCTGCCCCTCCCCCACTCATGAACTCTCTAAATAAATAAATAAAATCTTTAAAGATATATTAAGATGAGACTTGGACATCTGTAGGAAAGTTCCCAGTGTGTGGGTAGCAAAGCAGCCTTCCCCCTCACTTGGGAGGGTATCTCACACTGGGTGTAATGGGTCGAACGGTGGTCCCCAAAAAGATGTGTCCGTGTCCTAATCCTAGGAATCTGTGAATGTAACTCTATTTGGAAAAAAGGTCTTCGTAATGCAATCAAGTTAAGGATCTTGATCTGGATTCTCCAGGTGGGCCCTAACTCCAGTGACAAGGATCCTTCTAGGAAGAGGAGGAGACACAGTCAGAGAGGAGGAAAGGCCATGTGCAGAGGTAGAGATTGGAGCAAACGGCCACAAGCCAAGGAATGCTGATTGTCACCAGAAGCTCGAAGACACAAGATAAAGAATCTCCCCAAGAATCTTGAAAGGGACTGGGTCCCTGCCAACACCTTGATTTTGGACTTCTAGCCCCCAGAACTGTGAGAGAATACATCTCTGCGGGCGTAAGTCTCCCAGCTGTGGTAACTTACTCCCACTGCACTAGGAAAAATACATTGGGGAAATGACAATCAATTTAATGGACGTTGATCTTCAGGACTCCTAAGCATCCTTTCTCTTTCATCCGGGTTACAGCTCATCCTTTCCTTTAGAGACTGCTCCCCAAAGGCCAGTCACATGCTTCTGGTGGCCCATCCTAGCCCCAGACATGGGGAGGGGCCTGTCATCTAGAGCTGGCCAATCAGAGAGCCCCATCCCCTCAACCGCAGTGATTGGTTCAGAGGTAACTCATGACTCAAGCCTGCCCAATCAGAGTCCTTCCCTAGATTTTTTGTATTACTGAGGGGCAAGGGTTATACTTCTCATTCTCCTGGGGCTGTGAAATTCGCACATGAAGAGTCCAAGCCTCTGGGGACACATGTCCAGAAAGAAAGCCCATGGAGAAAGCTGCGTGGAGAAAGCCCATGTGCATTAGGTAGGAAGGAGGCCAATGTATAAAAGGAAATGGAACAACAAGCCAAGTTCAAGAGTGAGGAGATGCTGATAGTGCTTAAGTTTCTGGATACAGTTGACTTTGGGACCAGCTCCACTATTCCCATGGTTTATATCGTGAACCTGAACATATTTGCCCAGGCTAGCTAGAGTTGGGGTCTGGCCTTGCGACCAACTGAGCTCACACCAACACAACAGGTTTAGAGCAACTGCCATTTCCCCCAGGCAGAGCAGGGGCATCTGGGAAAAAACTTGATGCGTGGCTTGCATCTCTTCCTTTTCGAGGAGGTTTTGAGGACGAGATCAGGGCTGGCAGTGTTATGTGTTGAAGAAAAGAGAAAGAAACAAGCTTGGGAAAATGAGTCTCCTCGATTTTCATGGCATCAGTCAGAATGTCCAAGAGACGCAGTGGAAACCATCTCCAAGCAGGAGAATGTTCGTTCCTGTTTGGCGGAGCCCAGAGAAGAGAAGAAAAACAAAAGATTCAGACAGGGAGCCAAGTCGGGGTGGGCACGGGGGCCCTGACCCCCTTTCATACCCACACGAAGCCACCTATCCATCCAAACACTGGCCCCGGGATCACAATGACATCTGAAACTTCTTTCAGGCATTTCCTTCCCTTTCAGGTCTCTTTGGGTTCCTCAGCCCAGATGTTGCTAATTTTCCATCTTTTCAAAGCTCTCCACTGCATTTAAAGTCAGAATGCATCCTATTCACCACTTCTGAATTTGAGGGGGAGGAAATCACAGAGGTCAGCAGGCCTTTTAATATAGAAAGTAAATGAGCAAAGCTGTGTGCGAATGTGTGAGTGCGTGCGGGCACACACATAGCTTGTTATTTCCTGCCTTAATCCACTTTTCAGCTCCACTGTGCAAGATCACAGGAGAGACTCGGGCGGTACCTCTAAGAAAGGTTCTCACATCTCCTTCAGGAAAGAAGCTTCTTCCCCAAAGTTGCCTTTTGTACCTCCCTGGGTCCGCTCTGCAGACCTCAACCAAGCTAATCACTGGTCAGCAAGTGGCCACTTTGAACTAGTCACACACCAGAGGCCCTCTGAGGATCCTGTTTGCTGGGTGACTGTTTTCATATGTTGACTATTCTGTTTGCATGTGGCAAAGGGCTCCTTCTCTCTCATTTGAGACAGAGCTAAAAGGAGGCCCTTCCAATTTAAGTGGCGACGAACAAGTGGAGGAAAGCCAGGGCACATGTTCTTCTGACAAGGTTGAACAGCAAGAGAACTCACAAAGAAACTAAATCCGGTTGCTGTTGTTCAGAGAAGAGAGGGCATGTGGAATGAGGGTGAGCCATCGGTTTCCTTCTAGCATAACCACTGAGTTTCTCACCTCTTCACAGTCACCTATAGAGAGTTCCTAGCGGAGGGGTAGGCTTAGAGATACATATGGATCCCAATCCAAAAAGGTAGCTTCAGGGCACCTGGGTGGCTGAGTGCCTACCTCTGGCTCAGGTCGCGATCCCGGGGTCCTGGGATTAAGTCCTGCTTCGGCTCCCCAGAAAGAGCCTGCTTCTCCCTCTGCCTATGTAGCTGCCTCTCTCTGTGTCTCTCATGAATAAATAAACAAAATCTTAAAAAAACAAAAACAAAAACAAACAAAAAAACGTAGCTTCAGGTGGGTACTAGGAAAACAGAAAAGTAGCAGGGGTCATTCATTTTACCTTTTTTATACAATAGAAAGAGAGAGAGAGAGAGAGAAAGTCAAAAGATTTGCTGGTGCTCATCTCCAAGATAACAAATTCACCAGAAACATGACTTTAATTTCTAAACCAAAAATGGGGACTAGTGGTCTTATGACTAGGAGTATATGTGGAAACTATGGGAAAGAATGTCTTAAATTTGACCATCCCAGAAATGATAGGGTGGTGGTTCTCCGTGGAGGGCAATTTTGGATTTTGCCTATTGGATGGAGGCCAGGGATACCGCTAAACATCCTACAATGCATGGAACGGGCTCCTACAACAAAGGATTAGTCACTATAATTGTCAGTAGTGTCGCTGTTGAGAAACCCGGGATGTGACTCGTCACATGGGCCCACCTGACCTGCCACGGCCTAGGGATATGCGGTCTTCCCAAGGGCCCTGAGAACCAGATGCCCGTGTGCCTAGAAGTCCCACAGCCAGTTAGCTATGAAAAGCTGGGCTGCAAGGCCCGGAGGTATCAGGGCTCGCGTGGGCAGTAGAAGGAGACAGAGCTGAGATTTTAGAAGAGCAGGTCTCAGGAGAAAATAGAAGAGGAGGGTGAGAAAGGAGAAAGTGGAGCAGTCTGTGCAGAAAGAGGCAGAGAGCAAGAGGCTCCCCTGGGGGACACAGAGAGTAGGTGTCTCGGTCTTGGGCAGCTTCCTCCACGCCAAGTGGCCCCGCATGCTCTGTTTTCATGACAAGTCTAGGTCAGCCCACCAAAGCCGTGCTCTGAGCCGGCGTGAATAGATTTCTGTTTCTCGAGACCAGAAGAGCGGTGACTCACGCTTGCCAGTTAGACTTCTTGAATACGTAATTCCCTGTAAGGTTGTGGAAGGAGGCTGGGCTGTCAAACATGGAGCTGCCCCAAAGATGACAAGTCTAGAGCGAGCTTTTCAAAAAGAGCCTGACTTTCCACCAGTCCTGACCTAACGCAGCCCATGACGCACACTGGGCCCACGCAGCCAGCAGCCATCCATGCATCCTAAAGGCTCAGAAAGACCAGCCCCACGTGTGCACGTCACCCAGGGATGCTGGTTTCGTGTCATGCAGCGCTGCTCAGAATCATGCTTTTAAATGACTTCAGTATTTCTAAATGAAGAAAGCAAAATACATAGGGTTACGAAGACAACCAATCGCAGTGAAAAACAGGTCTCAGACTATTTTAAAATTGAGACATAGCGCTCTGTGTCCTCCTTAATTAGTACATTAAGAAACTCTAGGGGCAGGGCCCCTGTGTGGCTCAGTGGTTGAGCGTCTGCCTTTGGCTCAGATCGTGATCCTGGGGTCCTGGGATTGCGTCCTGCATCAGTCTCCCCACAGGGAGCCTACATCTCTGCCTCTCTCTCTGTCTGTCATGAATAAATAAAAAAAAAAAAAAAAAAAGGAAAAAGAAAGAAAGAAACTCTTGGGGCACTCAACTGGTTCCATCAGTCAAACAAGCGACTTTTGATCTGAGTTCAAGCCCCACCTTGGGTGTAGAGATTATTTTTAAAAAATAAAATCTTGGGGTGCCTGGGTTGCTCAGTTGGTTAGGCATCTGCCTTCAGCTCAGATCGTGATCCAGGGGTTCTGGGATCGAGCTCCACATGGGGCTCCCTGCTTAGTGGGGAGCCTGCTTCTCCCCTGCTTGTGCTCTCTCTTTCTCTCTCTCTGTCAAATAAATAAATAAATAAATAAATAAATAAATAAATAAATAAAAAAAAATCTTAGAAAAGAAAAAAGAAATTCTAGTGTCAGGTTTAATACTTAACCATAATTTCAGACTAGCGATGAGAATACATAACAGTAAAACATAATTGCAACTATATTGCAATTATGATATAAACTATAATTGTGATATAAAAATATCTATTCATTTTGTAGGCAACAGAGTAACAGATGCCACACTAATACTACTGTAGTTTGCTTTCTGTGTTTGTAACCAAAGGCTATGTCACATTTCCATTTGATATCTGTGAAAAGAAAGATATATTTTATTGTTTAATAAAAAAACAGATTTTATTGTTCATGGAAATAAAAACATATTTTTCCTACCATGTTCATGGACCCCTTGAATATTATGCCCTCTAAGTGGTCCATGGGCCACAGATTAAGAGTCTCTGACCACAAGGCCCCAGACAGATGCCAGACAGGTTTACTGAGCAGGAAAATGGCTAGTGAAGAAGAAGCAGAAATGTTTTCTTATTCTAAGGCTAAGCAATGAACAAAGATTAATACTCCAGGCAAATTAGCTTATCAGCTTCTCACCTTGTAGCACTCTGAGCACAAACAGAAGAGTTAAGTTTTGACACAGAATTTGAAGTCTGCAGCGGATACTGAATCAAGGACAATAAGCCTTGGCCCGCTAGAGTGGAACAGCCAGTCCCTGACAGAGGAGACAGTTGTCCTTGGGAGCAGGGATGCATCAGAGGTCCTGTGGGGTGGGGATGGCAGGTAGGAGGTGTACCTGGGTGGCTCAGTCTGTTAAGTGTCTGCCTTCAGCTCAGGTCATGATCCCAGGTTCCTCAGAACGAGTCCTACATTGGGTTCCTGACAGCAGGGAGCCTGCTTCTCCGTCTCCCTCTGCACTCACCCCTCGCTTGTGCTGACTCTCTCTCTCTCAAAAAAAAAAAAAAAAAACCTTAACAAAAAAGAAGTGCTAGCAGAGCAAAGTGGGGAGAGATGTCTGTCACTGCCCACTTGAAGGAAAGGCCTGAAATGGTCCCCAGAGATCAAGCTGAGGACCAAGAAGAGAAGAAATGGGGGTCAAAGTGGGGATGGATTCAATTCACAGAACAAAACTTGTGGGGCTAGGGCAGGGGCAGAAGGCTGCGGGCAAATACCTCTGTTACTGAAATCCGAGGCATAAACCCTTTCTGTGGCTGAAGGTGCCTGAGAAAGGTTGTACGCGTTTGGAGAAGAAACCTGATTGTCTGAACACCCTGCCACCAAGGAAGGAACGAATGATGACCTCGAAAGCCCGGAGCCCTCATCTCCAGTTTGCCTGCCAAATCTGGGAGGGCCACCCAGGCCGTTGTTCCAGGCCTCGGTGCTCTCCTCTATGGGATGAGACTGTTGAACTAGACCATCCGAAGGGCAAGCATCTCACAATGCCCAGATCAGCCACGGGGACTCACTCCCGTCAGCGCTGTGGTCCCCGGATCCCGGCTGCACGCTGCCTTCTCCTGGGTCCTAGCCCCAGGGGTCTGATTCAACTGGTCTGATGTGGCCTGAGCATTCAGATTTCTGAAAGCTCCTTGAGTGATTGTAACAGCCAGCCAAGGTGGAGAACCACGGTTGCAGCATTCATTCATTTCTCAGATTGATAGGCTGGGCAGGGGATCGGACACCTGGATACAGAAAAGAAGGTCAGGTTCAATAGGAGCCAAGAACTGAGCCACATCAAGATAGGGGAGGGCCCAGGGAAGGCGGACGGCATGGGGTAGGGGTGAGCGGGCAGCGAGGTAGCCTTGGCTGGGGTACCAGGACAGTTCCGTCTTATTAGTGGGGTGAACGTGGGCTGGTCGTTTCCCCCTTCTCCATCTGGTTTTCTCATCCCTAAAATGAGCTGTGCATAAACGAAAGGGAAAGCAAACCAACACGTACTGGCTACCCTTCACCTGCGGGGTCCTGTCCTAGGTTCCACACGTTTGTTATCCAATTTTCTTCTCACACCGTACTCGAGAGAGGAGGAAGTCACTGTTTGAAAAGCTAACTAAGCCCTTCTTCTGTACCTCGCTGAGTCACTGCAGAGCCCAAATGAGCTCATGCATCCGAAATAGGATTGCCAGCCTTAGCAAATAAAAACACAGGATGCCCAATTAACTTTGCGTTTGAGGTACACAACAGATACTTTTGTTAGCGTGAGGCCGTCCCGAATATCGTTTTGACTGACAATCTGAATTTGGAACTGTTTTGTTGACAATGAAGCCTGATCCACATGTAGATTTTTATTGGGGTTTGGCTTCTTATTGATGAGGTTTTTCTAGTTTAGGGTTATTAACCCTCTGACATGTGTCCTAAGTATTTTTCCTATTTGTGCTTTATTTTTTTTACTTTGTTTATAGTGTTTGTCGTGCAGAAGTTTTTAATTTTTATGTTGTCACATGTTCCAATCTTTTTCTTTATTGTTTATAGCATTTGTGCCATGCCTAGAAGTTTCCATCCAAAGATTATACACATTTTCACTCCTGCTTTCTTCTAGTGCTTTTATGGTTTTAGTTTTTACATTTAAAACATCTGGGATTTATTTGGGAGGCTAATGGCATTTTTTTTTTCCAAATGGCTAGCCAGTTGTCCCAATAGCATTCAAAAAAATTATCTTTTCCCTGCTCATTTGAAAATCCCCTTTATCATATATTGAATTCTGAGATTTACATGGGTATAATTCTGTGACCTCTAATTTGTTCTTTTCTTAGTATGACACAATTCAAATCACTGTAATTTTATAACATGCTTTATTTCCTGGGAGGGCTATTTCTCCCTTATTTTCCCCTTTAAAGGATTTCCTGGTTATCCTTACCTTTCTGTTCTTCCTAATAAATTTTGGAATTATCCTGTCATATACCCAAACCTCCAGTTTAACTTTTAATTAGTGTTCGGTTAAGTTTTCAGAATAATTTAGGCAGAAAGGACCTCTTATCAATATCACATCTGTTTACCAAGACCAAAGGATGTCTCTCCATTAGTCATCCTCTTTATGATTTTCAGTAAAGGGTAAGCACTTTCTTCATGTGAGTGCCACGCAATTCCTATTAAATGTATTCCTAGCATTTTATGTTCCATTCATATTTATTATATTTTCTGTTTGGCTATTGTTTGGACATGTATCAGGCGTTTTATTTAAAAGGGCGCCTGGCTGGCTCAGTTTGTAAAGCCTGTGACTCTTGATCTCAAGGATTGTGAGTTTGAGCCCCATGCATGTGGAGATCACTTGAAAAGTAAAATCTTGAGAGATCCCTGGGTGGCTCAGCCGTTTAGTGCCACCTTCAGCCCAGGGCATGATCCTGGAGACCCGGGATCGAGTCCCACCTCAGGCTCCCCGCATGGAGCCTGCTTCTCCCTCTGCCTGTGTCTCTGCCCTTCTCTCTCTCTCTCTGTGTGTCTCTCATGAATAAATAAATAAAATCTTTAAAAAAAAGAAAGAAAGAAAAGTAAAATCTTTAAGAAAAACAGGGGAAGGGACAAGGCAGGAGTAGGAGAGAAAGAGAGACAAACACAAATTTGATCAATGTCATAGTTTTCCTTGAGTCCATCTCCTAGAGAAGGTTCAGTTCATCAGGGCGATGTCCCTTCAGGAAGACTCCTAGGTTCAGCGACCCCAGTTTCCAGAGTGGAGAGTCAGAAGAAGCAGATGAGGGGCGCCTGGGTGGCTCAGGTCATGCTCCCAAGATCCCCGGGTCGAGCCCCCCATCAGGCTCCCCGCTCAGTGGGGAGCCTGCTTCTCCCTCTTCCTCTGCCTGCTGCTCATCCTGTTGATGTTCTCTTTCCCTCTATCAAATAAAATCTTTTTTAAAAAAAGAGAAAAAGAAAGAGAAGAGCCAGATGTAATTCTCCCCCACGAGTCTAATGGACTGCTTGTCAGGTGATGCGAGACCTGGAGCAGAAGCACCTGGACCCCATCTTGAGGAACATCCTCCATCTTCGCCCCTGCGAGGCCAGGCTTCCCATTGGCTCTCAGGGCAAGCCCCGCCCCTTCTGGTTCAGGACCTCTCTTCCGGTCTGAGGGCCCCCCGCCAGCTGCTAGGAAACTCGCTTCCTGCCTGGGTGTCTTTCACAATCATCTGCTCCTCTGAAGGGAGTCTGGCGTCTCGCTGACACACACGCTTGCTTAAAGATTTACATTTTCGATTTCCTTGCCCATTTTCTGACGGCATACATAAAAGAGAATTGTAAATGTTTAGAAAAATCAAAGTTCTTCTTAGACACCTGCCGTTCCACCAGGTGAATATTCTCCAATTCATGCCAAGAAGAGGAGGAAGAAATGAGGTGGAATATAACCTGGCCGTTGTCTTGCTGGAGGATTCCAAACTTTTATTTCCGCTCTCACTGTTGGAGTAGCTTCAAGTTCTCAGGGCAGTCTGGAAGGCTGTCAGGCACAGCTTCCTGCTTCCCTGGGGCTGAGCAGTGCGCAGAGCCCACGCTGGGCTCACCACCGGGAGATGAGATTAGGGAGGGACCGCAGCCAGGGCCCTTCAGGAGACATTGGGTGCCCCACCCACACCTAGGGGACCTCTTGTCTGACCCTTCCTCTAGGCCACCATCCTCTCCCTGGTCCCTTTCTTTCCTTCAGAACCTACAGGGTGCATTCAAGGGGCACCTGGGTGGCTCAGCAGTTGAGCAGACGCCTTTGGCTCAGGTCGTGATCCCTGGGGTCCTGGGATCGAGTCCCGAATAGGGCTTCCCATGGGGAGCCTGCTTCTGCCTCTGCTTCTGCCTCTGCTTCTGCCTCTGCCTCTCTCTGTGTGTCTCTCATGAATAAATAAATAAAATCTTTAAAAGAAAAAAGAAGAAGAAGAAGAAGACGAAGAAGCAGAAAAACCTATGGGGTGCATTTGAGCCTGAGCAGCTAGCTGCCAACTTTGGAAAAATAGCACACGTATAAGTGTTAATTTAAAAAAGGAAAAGCATGAACTGTGCTGTCATTTCCTTTTTTCTTTTTCTTTTTTTTTTTTTTTTCTTTTCCAGGTGGTAGAAAGTAAATGCAAGGAATCTTTAGGGTCATCCCTAAAATAAGATGTGGAAGTGGAGTGCACTTAATGATCACTGTCCCGTTGGAAGCCAACTTGTGGAGGGATAGGTGAGGTCCAGGGCTTCTAGGCTGAGGGCTGGTTATCTGTGCACCACTAGGGACTAAAAGTCATGGGCTCATGTCGGCTGACTACGCAGTTCTCTACAGTTCTTTAACCACTGGCTTTTAAGCCATCCCAACCCAGATGGCTAAGAGAGTGGCACTGTGGGGGTTTCAAATTCACATCACTGTATCTAACAAACCAATGCCGCAACCACCTACTACTTGTCATTGGAAGTGGAAAACTCCATCCCATAAAACAATTTCTTTCCTTCCTTCTTTTTTTTTTAAGATTTTATTAATTTATTTGAGAAAGCGCACACATGTGAGAGGGAGAGAGAGAGAGCATGCACGAGCACACCAGCAGCAGAGGGCAAAAGGAACAGGGAGAAGCAGGCTCCCTGCTGAGTAAGGAACCCATCTGCGGCTCAATCCCAGGACCCTGGGATCACGACCTGAGACAAAGGCAGCTTTTTTAACCTACTGAGCCACCTGGTGCCCTAGTTTCCCTCTTTCAAATGCTCCCACCAGGACCATTTCAAAGAAGGATGAACTATAATGAATCAATTTTTTCCATGTCTTCCAACTGTCAATTATAAGAGAGTGGGCCACATTATGATTTCCCGGGAGCTTAAATGACACACTTCTATTTTTTTTCCTTCTATTTCAAGAGAGGACCCTATTTGGCCATCTTCATCCTCTGGACAGGGACAGAAGGAAAGATCCTCCTCTCCAGTTCTTTTCCTTGTGAGAAATAGTCTTCTTGAGCATTACACAGAATGCATATGACAGAAATCTCTTTCCAAGAACTGAATTCAAACCCTGATTCCATATACTCTAAGAGGCTCCTGGCTTAGCTGGAGTCTCCAGTGAACAGGGCTTCAAGTGACAGTTAGCAGGAGCCTGGACTGTTTTGATTGTGTGAGAACTGGGGTGTGTGGCTTGAGATAGAACAAGATCTCACCAGGACAGTAAGTATGGAAGCAAGATGGTTAAAGAGAAGGGGATTCGGGGCAAGGACTCAGCTCTCCTCCCTAGGACAATTCAGTGCTCTTCCATTTTGGCCCACTTACACCATTCACGGAGTCCAATTTAGTTCAAGCTTCTTACCCTACAATACAGCCCATAAAAGTAAGAACATCTGGGAACTCCAAGACAGGGTGGTAGGGAAACCAATTTCATTTCCCTCCCCCAACCTCGTAACCTTTTATTGCTTTACAGTTCATTGTCTCACTCTTTCCCCCACAGCTCCCGCCACCATCCTTTTGCTCACACGGGTCCTGTGGGAAACTCCACGGCAGAAGAGGGAGGGGGAGGGGTGGGAGGCGATTCATGATCTTTTTGGAATGGCTGCCGGACAATGATAGTCTCAATGAAATGCCCGCCTGGGAATATCAACTCCCCCTTTAACATTCCCTTCTTCTGGCTCAATATGGAGTAATTTCAAGGCTCACCACAGTGAGGGCTTGAAGTCTTTCTTTGATTTCTGCTTCTCATCTATTGTACATTCCCTGGAACAATCCGGAGATGAGAGCCAGGTAGCAACAAGGCAGCATGTCTCTGGGAGCAAAAGATAATTGAAAAATCCCAGTAAGTTCATTCCCTTTGGTCCTAAGTTCACATATGGCCAGCACATTAGAGACCTTATCCAAAAGACCAGCTTGGGACCCAAGGTGGGGGATGATTTCTGTCATTAACTCAGAGGACCTTCCCTCAAATAATCAGGGAATCAGGGCTCTGTGTGTCTTGGCTCCGTTGCAGGTTTGACCATGTCACTGGTTTTAACCCAAGCTGATGTCCCTTCTGGAATGGTCCACACTCTAGGAGATAAAGTAGCTGTCTTTGTGAGTGATTGCTTCCAGACCCAATGAAGAGAAACTCATGTGTTTGAAATGCCTGCCATTCCTCTCCATTTCACCATAAAGTAGCCAATTTAATTTTGCACAATACTGTTTGATAACAACCATGTGTGTGTCTTCTGTATTTATATACTCAGGAAAGGACCTACTTGGTCAGTGTGAGATAATTTCACAAGAAAAATGGAACCAGATGTGACTCCTTTTTATTTGGCTCTTCAAACTAAGGCAATCTAATTCCCAGGGTCAGTCTTTACTTGGGTTTTCAGTTACTTTGCAGAAGAGGATCCTTTTACACTACAATGTTTGCTTTTCCAAGGTACCTGACAAGCAGGAGTGGGCAAGAGATTTTAGAAAGTTGGTTCTCAGCCTAGCACTTTCCAACATTTGCAGGTTAGTGATTCAGTGGGATAGAAGTTTCCTCTTTTGGAATAGAACATGTCTGTCCAGTAGTAGGCTTATCCACTTCAATTAAGCTATTCTTCCAACTACTCAGAATATACAAGCAGCGTGGGTCTAAAATCCAAGGTCAAATAGTGGTAGGATGACTCATTCACAACTCCAAAGCTCAGGAGTTGGGCAGAACTGACATCAGAACAGGGCAGACTTTTCTCTCTTTTCATCTTATTTCCTCTTTTTCTTTTATTTCCACCTCAACTTGAACTGGTAAGCCTGTCATGTACAGTGGTACGATGTGTACACTATACAAAAGCGCTCAGCCAAGGGAGTAAAATCCAGCCCACGCCCTGCTTGCTAAGCCGTGTATCCCAGCATGGGGCATAGCTACCTAGAGCAAGACATACCTCCGCACCTCCCCACAAGTTGGCATCCCTGTTCTCCAAGTTGGCATCCCTGAGGCTGCATTTGTCCAGAGGAGGTGCATTTTTCTAAGAGCCTGTATGCACTAGCAGTGCCGTTCTATGTTAGTGATAGACTGAAATACAAATACGGGAGCACCAGAATGTGTGTCATCTACTCCTACCTGAGTATGTTAGTACTTATCCAAAGGCCATGTTCCTGCCCTTTCTTTGGGAGGCAAAGTAAGTCATCTGGAGAGGCTTCAGACCCAAGGTGGTAGGTCCGTGGCACTTGTGTCACTATTCTTCCGATGGCAGGCATCACTAATCAGTTCCGGAATTCTTTTGCAGGGAGCCCAAATTGGTCTCACAATCCTTCTCCACTCAGTGAAACGTTCTTCTCAGTCCCTGCTAAGTGAACAGAGTTGACAAGCAAGAGTAAACCTGTCTGCCATCTGTCTCAGCCAGCAATTGCTACAATAATGCTGCATAACAAACCACCCCGAAACTCCGTGGCTTGACTCAAGAATCATTTGTTCTTGCTCACCCGCCTTGGTGGCAACTGGGATTTGGCAGATCTATGGTGAATCAGGCCAGGAGTGCTCCGCTTCAAGGTGCAATCCAGCTGGGCTTTGGTTTTTGCTATGGTTTGGGCTCAGATCTGCTCAGTGTGTTTCCCTTCCGGGGCCCCTATGAAAGGGTCAGAAGCACGGCCAGAGCGTGCTCTTCTCTCGTTGAGGTTAGAGGCACGTAAGGGAAAGACCAGCCACACAAGCACATTTTTAGTCTCTACTTATGTCAGATCCACTAACTGTTTCACTGGTGAAAGCGAGCCATGTATCTGAGCACAAAATCAAGGAGCGGGAAGTAGGACCAAGGTAAGGGTGAAGAGTTATGACCAAACATTGGGGCTACCACACCATCTCTGTCCTAGGCAGAGGGGCAGGTATGATGTCAAGCCACATTTACTGTGATGTCCCCTACTTGGCTGGTGTCCCCTTAACATGATCATGAAGCTCATTTTCCCTAGCCAGACAATCAACCTCTTGCCAGGTGGGTGATTAACAGGGAGGGCTGAACTTCAGAGCCCAAGATGCAGAGATAGAGCAGTTCTTTATATAGCCTGGCCTGTGAACCCAGTGATTAGTGGTAATTACATTGGATCTGAGAGAGGTGCCTCCTCTAGGAAATGGGTACAGATAAATAAGTGAGAGGGCCAGGCAGATTCAGGGAGCCTGGGCTTCAAGGGATGTGATTCGAAAGAAATAAGAGTGGAGGAGAAAGAGCAGAAGTGATGTGACACGGAGGTGCCCCGACTAGAAGTAAACATGGGCCTGGAAACCCCTGATGACCCTACGGGGCTTTTCATTTTCACTCATCAAAAGCAAAACATTCCTTTAGGCCATACCATCTTATCCCCATCATCAAAGGTTAACCCTGGAAATTACAGAGCCAAGGTCCTTCCCTCCAGGGGTTCATCATCTGAGATTGTGTCTCAGGCAACAACTCTAGAGAGTAGACTATAAACGGAGAACCAAGGCAGTGGGAAGCAGACAGGGATTAAGGGGAGGATAAACCATGAATAAAAAAAGGCAGGGATCAATCCAAGCAGGCTTGCTGGAGGAATGGGCATTCGGGAGCTCCTTATGGAAGGGAGTACTATCGTCCCAGAATTAATGGCATGACTTGATAGAGGCGATGGAAGTAGAAACGGAGTGTGGGGAGAGAGCACCTACTGTTTAACAAGCGTTGGGGAGCGGAGTGGTGAGGAGGGTGGAAAATCTGTGAGCAGCCAGTCTCATGCAGCTCGAGATGGTCAAGAGCTTGACACCGATTGCCTTTTTGTTTTTTTGTTTTTTTTTTTAGTTTATAATGGTGGCTATAGAAAGGAAAAGGGTGGTAGGAACAACTGTGACCTCCCAATCAGACATCTTAGTAAAAGGAATTAGGAAGAGGAGCGGTCACCACGTCTATGTGCCCTCACCTCTCACCAAACCAAATCAGAGATGACCTACCTAGCCCACCCAGGGTCTCCAGTCATGTGGATCAAGCCCCATCAGGCCAGGCTCTGTGATAAGTACCTGACCTATCACAGCAAACTCATCCAGTAAGGACTGCCCTTAGCCCCTTTTGCAGGTGAGGAAACCAAGTCTTCCTTGAGATGAAGTTCTGGTCCACAGTCACCTGGTTAGAGAATGCCAGTGCTGGGAAAGGCACCCAGGCCATCTGAGTTTAGCACCCATGTCCTTTGTTGCTGTCTGACATGGTTTCCTTTTTAAGATTTTTATTTATTTATTCATGAAAGACACACAGAGAGAGGCAGAGACATAGGCAGAGGGAGAAGCAGACTCCCTGCGGGGAGCCTGACTCAGGACTTGAACCCAGGACCCCGGGATCACACCCTGGGCCAACGGCAGACACTCAACCACTGAGCCACCCAGGCATCCCTGACATGATTTCTAAGAGGCATCACAGTGTACTGACACTGTGTGGCTTTGGTGTGACCCAGCCAGCATCTCTGGGATGCACTTACCAGTGAGGCCGTGAAGGTTTCAGCTACCCAGAAAACTGACGTGACCTCATTTTCCGCATTTGGACCAGAGAGGATGTTTCCTAAAGCAACCTAGGCCCTTGGGGATATTCTTTTATCAAATGGGTCCCAGGTTTCCCCCTCCGCGTTGCAAAGTCCTGGCATGTTTTCCTTTGGAGAGAAGTCCAGGGTTCGTGGTGCCAAGGGGAGGCTGAGAGAAATGTGCTCTTCCCTTTCAAGCCAGGTTAACCGAGTGTGGTTTGTAGGCAGGTCGGTCATTGATTTTTTTTTTTTTCTTCTCTTCTCCAGAGAGCACTGCCTTAGTCACATGGATGAAAGCCAGGGGGAAAAAAAAAGACAGAATTGAATGGTCCAGGTTGAAAGAAAACTTTTGAAAGAGGCTAGAAGCCCCGGTCGGGGGTTGGTCTGCAGAGCACTGGTACCGGTGGTGTTTAGATGTGCTTGGGAGGGAGGGGGAGGTTGTGTCACGACCATTCCTTCCCCAAGCCAAAAGGAAACCACTGGCTTTTGTCTTCCCTGTTTCGTTTCTTGCAACCTGTACCCGCTGTTGTGCAAGTTCGAGCTTGGAATTTCTAAAAGCATTTAGGGTCTTGCTTCGATCGCATCTGTCCAGCTGCACAGAACCCACACTCCAATCCCATTGTTGCCGAGGCTCTGGTCAAAAGCTAGGACAGGTAGGTTGCGGGAATGAAAGCCGTGTTACCTGGGTGTGTGGCGAAGCGTGCCCTGCTCTGAGCCCCTGGGGACCATCGGGGAAGATTCTCGGCCTTCCAGCAGAGATCAGTCCAGAGATGCAGGGAAGGTAATTCATCTTTGGTAAAAAGAAAGCAGAGGGAAACCAGTAAGACTGCAAAATAAGAAAACATCAATTCTCAGCCACAAATACTCTGAGCGCCTCTCCTGTGCCAGGAAGTATGCTACATGATGCAAAGAGCCCAACCCCTTTTAGCCACTCTCCACGGGAACCTCAAGAAAGAATATTAGCAAAAGGAAACAAAACAAGTGGGCGAGCTAGGTTTTCTTTCCAGGCCAAAAGACTCAGGGCTTATTTTTGCACAAGATCAATTAGGAGAAAGAGAAATCTGTGCATAAAATCTCGTGGCAGCTGACACAAGCATCCCTGTGCCCTGAGCGACTTCTCGAGTAGACCTTCCAGTGAGCCGGAGTCGTCGAGACAGAGGTCATTCTCCACACCCACCGTCAACAGAGCACAGACTGGGTGATTTTCCTGTGTGAGGATGGTTTGAGTTTGACCCACTCTATCTAGGTTGACTTGTGATCAGCAGCAGTTCTCCTGGGAAGTTAGAAGTTGAGTCTGAGCAAGACTAGTCCGTCCTTCATGAAGGGCCAAGGCAACCCCTCGGTCTTGGCCTCCGTAACACTGTTCTCATTGGTTAACCAGCTCGGGATCGAGTGAACTCACTGCTTTTTTTTTCTTCCAGGTTTCTTACCACACAGAAGTCTTCTCACCTCCAGGTTTTTCTCACTGTGCTCTCGTGTGATCCCCTTTCTGAAAGAGCAGCTCCTTTTCAGCCCTTCCTTGGCTGCAGAGACTCGGACATCTGTATTAAGTCACCAAGGTCTCTTGGGCTCGGCTTTCGAGACCATCTCACAGGCCAAGCCAAGTTTTGGAGGAGAGTGAAAATGAAAGCAACACGTGTGGCCAGATGTGTGGGGGGTTCGGCCTTTGTGATACTCCAGAGTCTTCAGGGCCATCTGTGCTCTGCAGATGGTAGGTCCGCAACTCAAGAGCAAGAATATTGTTTTTGCACTTCTCACTTGTAGCAGAGGCTGCTAAGAGACTTTCCCAGGAATAGGAGCTTCTTCCCCAACCCCTCTTTTAAATTGGGCCTGTGGCCTGAAGACCACATTGACCTTCCCCCTTTGCAATTGGCTAAGCACTAGTCAACCAGGTATGGGAAGTGGTATGGGCTAATTCTGGGAAAATTTTTAAAGGAAAGGAGTGTGCTCTTATCCTCCCTGCTTTTCTTCTTCCTGCTGATGGAATGCAGACACGATGGCCAGAATGAAGGCAACACTTTTGGTCCATGAGGACAAAGCCTATACCATAGGATAGTGGTTTTCAACCTTTTTGGTCTCAGGACTCCATTTGCACTCTTAAGTATTCTTTTTCTTTAATAAATTTATTTTTTATTGGTGTTCAATTTACCAACATACAGAATAACACCCAGTGCTCATCCCGTCAAGTGCCTCCCTCAGTGCCTGTCACCCATTCACCCCCACCCCCCGCCCTCCTCCCCTTCCACCACCCCTAGTTCATTTCCCAGAGTTAGGAGTCTTTATGTTCTGTCTCCCTTTCTGATATTTCCCACACATTTCTTCTCCCTTCCCTTATATTCCCTTTCACTATTATTTATATTCCCCAAATGAATGAGAACATACAATGTTTGTTCTTCTCCACAGCAAACTCGTCCAAAAGCTTAACCAAAAGGTTAACCAAAAGCTTTTACGTGTGTAGGTCATATTTATTGATATTTATAGCATTCAAGAATTAAAACAGAAAAATTAAAAACCCAAGTGTATATAAGCACATATTCCATTAGCTTTCAGAGCAACATCATGACACATCATGGAACCTCTAGCGCACTCCACTGTGTACTCACCCTTGAGACAACAAGAGTGAAAAAGGAAATGACATCTTAGTATCATATAAAAAGAGTTTTGATCTCACAGAACTCATGAAAGGGTCTTGGGGAACCTCAAGATCCCTCGGAGAAGACAATGCAGTGAACTGGAAGGTGTCTCAGTGTTGGAGGAATTTGTGGAGCAAGTGAACACTTCATCAGATGTAAACAGTTGACCTTCAGACTCTTCATGAGAGAAAAAATTAAGCTTTGGAGATATTGCTACTTGGGGCCTTGTGTCCCTTGTGGAGCAACCTAATCCTAAACAGCACACTCTCCTTAGAGGTTCAGCGAGACCTGAACTGTCTCCTGTGACTGTGGCCCTAATAGCCTCTGATTTTCCTCTCCTCAGAAGCTAAAAATAACATGTGCATTCTCATGCAATTTGAACAATTGCATTTGGAAAAAGACAAAAATCGGGGCAGGGTGGCGGGGGAAGGCATTCCTCTTTCTCCTTTGTCAGTTTTTAAGTAAGAATGCTGTCTTCACTTTGACCTCCACATTGAGGGGAGACATAAATGAAAAGTCTGAACCACAGGACTCATCTTTCAGTGCAATTTTACTACCTTGTAAAAACCGTTCCAGAATATGAATGCATGAAACAGGTCAGGGTTCACATTAATCTCCCCAACACCCCAGTAACACACATCCCTGCTCTGCAGAGGAAGCTGAAACACGGTGGAGCTTGCCAATCATTATCATAGCGAGCTTTCCATTTTCAGAGCATCCACTCAATAAACTTAGGAAGTAGGTAAGTGCTGTTGGTACTCCCATCTGAGCATACCTAAGTCCTTTACGGATCCTAAACTCATTAATATCCTTCCAACATCTCCCTGAAACTTGCTGTGTATGCGGAAGCGAGAAGTAGGTATGTGGGGGAGAGAAACAGCTTCAGATTAGAATGTCCAGCTGGGACCCTCTTCTCCTACTCCCACTAAGAACTCTTGCCTCAGATACCAATTATATTCAGGGAAGAATCTGCTACAGCTATCTCCTCCAGGATGTGTCAGACATAAACCCAATGAAACAGCACTTCCAGGCCCAGCAAGCTTCGAGCTTCGTCCTGCATCCCTGTAGAAGCACCCTTTTGAAGAAGTACTAAGACCCGTTCAATGGCCCCTCCAGGCTCTCAGAAGGCATTCTCCGTAGGTTTGAAGAGAAGGAAGAGCCACCAATCCACTCATTCTCCTCTAATAACTCCAGGTGGTTGGGAAAATTACTGACCCCCACCCCATATTTAGTGATAGATCCTGCTGCAAACTTGACATGACAAAAACAAACAAACAAAAAAACCAAAAACTTGACATGACATTTATAGCTTGCAACATATTGCCATGGGAAATGTTCCAATGTTATTATCCATCCATGGATGCAGTTTAAGATTTTTAAATGTTAGGGTTGGAGGGAAGAAATAGAAATAGGGCAACCTTTTGAGGGGTAGGCATGGTACTCCCAAAAGCATTTTGTAAGTCTATAAGTAACAAAATAGTCAAGTTAAAGATAGCAAAATTGGTCATATTACAAGGGGAAATGAACAAAGTAGGTTAACATAATTTTTCAGAATAATGAATTTTTTGAAAAATGAGTGTTGAGTTTTTCCTCACTTTGCTGCCGGACAGATAATTTCAGCAAGGTGAGAATGTGTGTCTTATTGAAGAATGAGCAAAGATAAACCTGGCATTTTACCTTAAAACGATTCGTAGAACTTAGTAATGCTCAATGTGATGTTAATATAGTAACATTACTCCTCTTTGCACTTTTATTTTATCTTTCCTTTTCCTCTTCCTAATTAAAAGACTTCTTTATGGGCAAAAAAATCCCCCTATAAAAACCCAGATATGTTTCAAAATTACAACCCATAAGTACCATAACAATTCACAATTGCTACAACTTTCTATGATGTATCAGTACTTGGAGTCTATGACTGACTTGACACTTTTACAGAGATGACTGGAATTCATGACAATCCACTGATTAAAATGGAGGCCAAGATAACAAACTCTTGTGTTCTCTATCATTACCACTGCATCCATCATCAACATTATTAAGCATCCATTTTATTATAAGTAACAAAGTCAGCTGGTGACTCTTAAAATAATACTTACACCTTCTATTGAGATTGTTTGCTATAAACCAAGGCCAAGTGTGGTCCTTGAACTGACATTGGTCCATCAACTGTTGTTACTGTTCCTGATCATGTGCGTTCAGAAATTGAGAGTGAATATTTGGGAACTTTTATAGCAATTTGACTTTGTCATGACATCCAAGCACATGATCAATGGACTTGTCTTGCTGAACACTGTATAGAACTTCTGGAGCTGTCCAACTCCAATGGTGAGTCACGCTGGTGACAGCTGCCTCATAGTCTTACACAGTGGGAACACGTATTGGTCTCTAATGTACTAAAACTTAAAACTCAAAACTTTAAAAGAAATTTTATTTTTTAATGTTTTGTTTTATTTCTTTTTTTTTTTTTCTCAAAGATCTTATTTATTCATGAGAGACAGAGAGAGAGGCATAGACATAGGTAGAGGGAGAAGCAGGCTCCTCACAGGGAGTCCAATACAAGACTTGATCCCAGAACCCCAGGATCACACCCTGAGCCAAAGCCAGATGCTCAACCACTGAGCCACCCAAGCGTCCCTAAAAAGATTTTTAAAAAATAACCACAGAAAATTTGAGATGCACTGCAGTAGTCCATTTTGTTTTTTTTTTTTTATTTTTAAAGATTTTTATTTAATTATTCTTGAGAGACACAGAGAGGCAGAGACATAGGCAGAGGGGAAAGCAGGCTCCCTATTGGGAGCCTGATGTGGGACTTGATCCCAGGACCCTGGATCACGCCCTGAGCCGGAGGCAGACACTCAACAACTGAGCCACTCAGGCATCCCTGCAGTAGCCCATTTTAATTGTGACATCAGTCTGAGCCTTTTATTCTCTATAGAAGTATTTTGCTGATGAAAAGAGCTGAGTATAGAGGTTAGAATTTCTAATAAGAGAGTCCCCTTGGGCAAACCTGTCCTTCCGATCTGGGGAGCAGGCATTTGGGAGAGAACTGAAGTTGGTTTGGTGATAAATCTGAGTCTTGCCCTGGGGATTGTCAGGTCATAAATAGAACATGAATGGAAATCTATCATGTAGACTCAATCCTAAGGCCAACAAATTTAGTTCCCTGGATGCCTCCTGACCCTCAACTTCTTGCTTCCAGAAATCTCAACTTAAGGCAAAATACCTTCCTTTACAAAACTCTTTTTAGGAACAATACTTTAGAGAAGATTCAGTCCATTCTTTTGTCGTTGAGTGACTCAAGAATGCCCACAGCCAGCTTGCTCATCTAGAACAAGTATCAGAGGTGCTTGCTGATATTGATGTGATGGTGGTGAGCTCAAAAAGAGATCTCCCTGATACCCATCTTAGTCAATGGATTTCTTTGATTATTTCCGGGGTCTAAATTTTTTAAAGTGAGTTTGGGTCATATAGTCATTCAGAGGATCTGCCACAAAAGGGCATCCAGGAACCTTCAAAAGCTGGAGGTATGGAACTCAATGCCATGTTCCACGTCATCTCCTTAGCCTCTTCTTCTGCCCTTGGATCTTCCAATAGCCAAGTTGGAACCCAATTTCCAAGAGAAAAATATTCTAAACCACAGTTCAAGAATAGTAGGCTTGTAATTAAGAAAATATTTTTGATCCGTACACAGAAAACCCAACACATGTTAAATGCATGGAGAAACAGACAAAGGAGAGCTGAACACCTGATACATTTCATTTTTAAAAGTATGCAGATTTCTAAGGAAATGTCCCTGCTGCGGGTATCATAAACATTTACCTTTAGTATTAATCAACAGTCAGGTCCGAGAGAGAGGAATCGTGTGAGGAACATTTCTTCAGCCAGAGTGCTACACTCTGCTCTGCTCTTCAGTACTTTCAGTGAATTGTGAGACAACAGTTGAGTATCTCCTAGTGTTGAATCATGATGGAAAGAATAAAAATTCAAGAATTGTCTTGTAGGCAGAGGTTTGGATATAATTGGGTAGGACTCAGAAGATGGTAGCTCAGCTTCATTCACTTTTTAAAGTCTCAGAATAGTGAATTTTAAATTAAGGTTATGTCTATTGATTGATTTGGATAAACTTAATTAAAAATGTTTTTCCTAAATGTCCTTTGAGCCTAAGTGAAGTTTGCTAGAACCCTTCCCCTGAATAACTTATCAATATAGAGACAGAACTTTCCTTCCTTCCTTCCTTCCTTCCTTCCTTCCTTCCTTCCTTCCTTCCTTCCTTCCTTCCCTTCCTCCTTCCCTCTCTCCTTCTCTCCCTCTTTCTTCTCTCTTTCCTTTCTTCCTTCCTTTTTTCTTTCTTCCTTTATGTCTCTCCCTCTTGCCTTAAGTCTTCCTTTCTCATCTTTCTTTGTCTTGGCTTCTTTCTATTACTTCTTTCCCTTCATTCCTTCCTAATCGTCTTTCATTCTCTCTTTCCTTATTTCATTTAAAAAGAAAAATCTGGGTTTGTGGGCAAAACTCTTTTCCCAGCTTGGCTCCATGCAAGACTTATTCATTAGCTGTAAGCTCTGAAACCAAAGGAAAACAAAAAAAGCTTACGATCGTTTCTTATTTCCAAGGCAATAAAATGTCTTGATAGAACATAACTTAGTAAAATTAGTAAAAATGTTAAACTTGCCCCCTACTAGCACTTTCCTTTGCAAAGTTGCTCTGTTCAAGTTTCTTTAAAATCTCAGAAGCATTAAATCTTCATTAATATAAGCCCAGTGTGTTTATGGTGTCAAAATATGTTTTGGAAAAGCCAAAAGCAACCGTTACACAAGTTGCCTTATTATCAATAATCTAACATCATGCCTTTTATGTGTCATTTCTTTACACAATATACTATCATTGATGACTTTTAGCAAATACATCATGGCAAAGGATTACTCTCATCAGAGGCAGCCTTTGAAAAGGATATGCTAATTTCTAGGGAGCAAGAAAACATCAAAACAGTGCCAGCAAATAGCCAAGGGACTTTTATATCTTAATATCCTTCAGAAGTGCTTTATCTCCTAGTGCAACGTGTATCATAGTATAAACAGGAAATGAAACAGCCCCAGCATCAAAGAAGCACCGGCCATGGCTGTAATTTCAGATCAGGTTTAATAAAGGTTATCTCCAGTAGGCTAATCAAACAAAAGGGTGCATGTTTTAAAGAGCCATTTGATAATTTCCATTTAAGATGCCCTATCAAAGAGATCCCAACAATGTCCTAGGACTCCTGCTGAATCTCTGTACCTTCTTTCCAATGTGACTTCCTTCATTGGTTGCAAGGCTGTTTTGATGTCCTAATTTTTAGGTGATTCTAATTTTGAAATGATCAGCTCATCAGAAGTTGGCCTACTTTTATACAGGCCTTGTTTATGAGCCCAGGAATCAAAAATGGAAGAGAGTCTGGCAAGGCACCCAGCCATTCTACCCAGGTCCGCAGCCAAGTAAAGGCGAGTCTACCTGTCTGTGAAGATCCTTGGTGCCACCAGTAGCTTAAGCCCGCAGCAGTGCATGGCTTTTCACCAGACCGTGAACTTGGGAGCAACCACAAAGAAAAAAAAAAAAAAAGAGTCCTTCTTCTATGAACTATTAAGTAGTACAACCCTTGAGGTTCTGCCTTAGGTGCCAAAACCAGCTCTTGGTATTCCCATGTCGGCAAATGACCAAGAAAAGGAATCCAATCTTTTCCCCCACTCGGTGCTGAAGGAACATAAATGCTTTTGACAGTCAGGAGCCTGGAGATACGCAGACAGAGAACAGAAGGCAGATTCTTCAACAGCAGATGCGGGCTTGTGCAGAGGGTCTTTCTGTTGACTGTGGTGACACAACACTGCACCCCCTTAACCCCCATCCCCCAACCCCCACCTCCTGTCCAGCCCTGACTCCTCCCCACTCCCCTCGCTTCCCAGCTGGGAAGGGACCACTCCCAACATTTGCAAGTCAAATGTACCCATTGAGCTCCTCCCAGAGGATGACCATGTTGCTGCCAGAGGACAGCTGGGCCACCTGACAGGCAGTGTGTGCCCCTCCTTCTCACCAGGGAGCACGAGTCAGGGAGGAAACTAGGCCTGGTTTAGCTGGGGCCCCAGTGTGTCCCTTTGATAATTTCCTCCCTTCAAAGCATTTCCAACAGAATTCAGTAACCCGTGGCCAGTTTTTCGGTTTAGTCTGCTCTGGGAGGGATTGGGGTGGAGTGGGCGGGGTAGTCTCAGGCTGGAGACACCCACAGTTTTGACTAGTTCCCCTTTTAGCTCAGTATCCCAGCTCTCAGCCCCTCCAGAGAGGAATTCCTGCTTTCCCCCAGGCCTTGACCCCAGCTCCTCTGCAGACCTCAGGGAGGTGTGGGGAGGGGGCCCTCTGGCACATTGCCTGCAACCCATCCATCTCAGCCCATCGGGAAGGGCCGGGCCGTGTGGTCCCCCAACCCCCAGCTGTTGCCATGACAAGCCTCTGTGCAATGGGGGTCCAGGCAAAGCAGACACTGGTGGCCAGGGCAAAGAGGGTCAGAGCCATGGCTGGGGCGATGCCATATGTGAAAGCCCACAGCTCGGGGCTGAATCAGCCAACGGTTGCCCATCGAGACCCCTCCAGCTCATTGTTGAAGCAGCTGGAGGGCGGAGGGCATTTCGTGCTTTGTTGAGAGAGATTCTGGCTTTTTCATCTCTTCCCTAGTCCTCCGGCCCCCAACAGAGGCCTAACTATGCCCAGCCCAAGTGCGCCACATGGCTACGAGCCCGGGGCTACGTGAGAGCAATGTCGATGGCCTGGAGTCCCAGAGCTGAGTCTCCTGTCCCCGTGATGGTCCACACACGCCCCCTCCCCCCTTCCCAGGCCCGGAGTCTAGCCCCCACCAGCAAAACTCAAACTTGACAAATTCCCACAACACAAGCAACCCAGCCCATCCGAATTCCAAACCTGCCCTGTAATCTCCCCACCCTTATATTCTGTGTGTAGGAATCTGATAAAACAAAAACTCAATCACTCCCACAAACAATGCGGGCTGCACCATCCATTCAGGATAACAGATCAAAGGCACCAAGGACAGACAGAGTCATAAACATCAATCTCAAGCCCCCAAGACTTTTATCCCTCGATCTTAACCCCCGCCCATTACAGGCAAGCGTGCACAAATGGAGTGTGGAGACCCTGGGACGACTTTCAGGACAAGTGTAATTCCCATCTGTGGAAGCCAGCCATGGGAAAAGTTCAAGGGAAAACAAGCTTGTCAAACTCAATTTTTAAAGGCTTGCTTATAACTGTAGTTAAGCTTTTAGTTTTTTCCTTCCTTGTAACTTAACGTAACTTTTAGCAACAGGGAGGTTGAAGCCCTAAGCGACTGTCTGGTACCATTATTTTTTATCTCATTTACTCAACGAGTATTTTGAAGAAGGTTTCTTTTTGCAAAACCACAGAGGGACACCTAAGAGAGTTCAGAACCCACCCTGTTTTACAGGAATATAATATTCTTAGCCCTCAAAGAATTGTAATGGCAATGGATCATTCTCCGTGCTATGTGGCCATGCCAGTTTCTTTGGGGAATCAAAGGGACCTATAAAAACTTGGCCGCATCAAAATTTTAATCTAACTCTGTCATTTATCAAGTGGGAGTCTTGATTTCTTCTTTTAGGATTGCCACGCGAATGGAGTTGTCAAAAATTATAATGGCAAATTCATTGAGTACTTAGTAGGGAATAGCACAGGGTATCCTATGCACAGGATTAGGTGCATAAAGTTTTCTGATTTAATCCTGTCAGCCACACTATAGGGTAGGTACTATTAGTATTTATATTTAAAAATAAAGGCACTAAAGCACAGAGTGGTTAGGTAAGTTACCCAAGGTCACACAGCTACCTAATGGTGCAAATGAAATTTGAATCCAGACACGCAGAAACAGCAAATTATAGTATGGAAGGGCAAGTACAAAAATCTAAACCCGTGCCAACCAAAACAGTAGTCACAAACCAATGTGAACAGCACAGACATAAAACATTTCCATCGTTGCAGAAAATTCTATTGGTGCTAAGTGCTGGTTAAACAGCAGAATGTTTCCTAGCAGTGGAATTATATTTTTCTAATAATATCTTACATGAAGGGCGCTTCGGCTCAGGTCATGATCTCAGGGTCCTGAGATCAAGCCCCACATCAGGCTCCCTGGGAATCTGCTTCTCCCTCTGCCCCAACCCACCCCCCCCCCCCAGCTCATGCTGTCTTTCTCTCCTCTCTCTCTCAAATAAATAGATAAAATCTTTTTTTATAAATTACACTAAACCTCAGCATATCAAATAAACAAAAGGGTCACAATGGAATAATACTCAGCCATCAGAAAGGATGAATACCCACCATTTGCTTCGACTTGGATGGAACTGGAGGGTATTATACTGAGTGAAATAAGTCAATCAGAGAAAGACAATCATCATATGGTTTCACTCACATGTGGAATATAAGAAATAGTGAAAGGGACTCTAAGGGAAAGGAGGGAAACTGAGTGGGGAAAAATTATAGAGGAAGACAAACCATGAGAGACTCCTAACTCTGGGAAACAAAGGGTTGTGGAAGGGGGGAGGGGGTTGGGGTGACTGGGTGACAGGCACTAAGGAGAGTACTTGATGGGATGAGCACTGGGTGTTATTCTTCTGCAAATTGAATTCAAATTTTAAAAAAAGAAATCTCTAAATATCTCTATTTAAATGATTCAAACCTAAGCAAAATGTTTACTTAGAAGATAACCCTTCTAATCATATATGGACTGCTTCTTATGTACCCCTGTATTCTTTAATTACTGATTCTTCTACATATGTCAGGTACACAGAAAACTGCTGTGGAATAAAAGGCAATAGATTTCATAAAAAAACAAAAACAAAAGTGTCATTGAAATTAGTATGCATGTATTTTATAAAGTCAAATTAACATTTGCTGATTACACAATCTGTGAGAACCATGTTTTATACGTGTTAACTTATGCCACTTACTTTCAAACATTTTCACTGTGAAATGTTACCTTTACACACACACACACACACACAAAGCATAGAACATAAATGTACAGTTTAATGAATAATTATAAAGTAAACACCCATGTAACTGATGCAGGATCGCTGGATCTAAGGACCCGGAGGAGGCGGGGAGTCCAGCAGATAGAAATCAAATGTGAGCCAACAGGAAGTGAGAGCAGAGTTTATTGAAGGTACGTACAGAGAGAGTGCAGATATAGACAGAGTGTCTGGGAGGCTCGGAAAGGAAAGGAGGGTGAGCCTCATCCTTGCTTGGAGTCTTGGGTTTTTACTGAGGATTGTGGGCCAGCATACGTGTCTTCTCAGGCATCCAGGAACCAAGATGAGTGTTTAGGTGTTCCCCATAAGTCACTTATGCCCTGGAGCCAGGGGTCTTGGTGAGTCAATAGTCTTGGAAAATGTTCATGGTGAACTTGCCCAGTCACTCCTTAGATGTTATCTGTTGTGCTGGATGACTCCAAAGAAATCATTAACTCCTTGACCTTTACAAGGAGGACCTACATTATCTGTACTATAAGATGTGTGTAAGGTGGGGGTGCAGGTCGTAGTGAGAATAGAAGCAGGAAAAGTTGCAAAGAGAGTCGTCCTTTATGGGATCTTTCAGTTTCCCTGTCTCAGAACCAGCACCCAGGTCAAGAAATTGAACTTGCCAGGACTTGAGACACTTCTTTGCCTGAACCCCTTCTCTTCCCAATCACATTTCCTTTCATCTCCCAGAGTTTACCATCACCACGAGGCTGTTTCAATGGATGAAAACAATGCGGAATTGAGGGGGTATGGATACGGGATCTGCTCATAAGCGAAGAATGGTTACTATGTTTTTAATTGGTTGGGAAAAAAAATCAAAAGAACAGTGTCATGACGTGTGAGCATAAATGAATTTCAAATTTCAGCCTCCACAAATAATTATTAGAATGAAGCCATATTCCTTGCTTTACATATTATCTGCGGCTGCTTTTTGTGCTACCAGCTAGAGTTCAGTACCTCTGATAGAGATTGCATGTTCCACCCAACTGCTGGGATTTACTCTCTGGCCCTTTACAGAAAATGTTTGCCTACCCCTATTCTAGATGACAATTCACTCTTAAACCAGCTTCAGCATCCAATATGTAAGTTATTTCCGTACTTTCATTTTGGTTATACAGTAACACGCAACTCCTGATTCACACAGGTAAGAGGTTGACAGTGGTTTGGCTTTTACACAACTCACCTTGCAATTTCGGAATACTCTTTAATTAAACTGGCCTCAAGACTCAGAAGAGAAGTCGCTTGAAATTTTATTCCCAAGTTGAATCCCATACCCTATCTAACCTTGGCTTACATTCTTTATCCTAGATAAAGAAGCGAGAGAAGAAGCACCCTTCACTTAGAATAAGACCAAAAAAAAATTCTATAATAAAATATTATCGGGATGACATGTTGTAAGTTTACTTGTGATTGTGTAACAGAAGATAAGGCGATGCCAAGAACATGCGCGGAGCAGATGTGCTTGAGTTCTGCTGGCTGTTGCTGCGGCCAAGTGCTATTTTATGTGAGCGAACATGCCAGGCCCGAATTTACAAAAAGACCAGCTCATCCTTTCTAGTCAGTGACACATTGCCAAAAAAGCTCAAATATATGCCCTCGCTAAGTGAAGACGTGGATGGTTTCTGATAGGTTACAATTCGGAAGATAGCACCCATTGCGTAGACCTGCTGGCTTTAAGTACAGTTTCTACAACTGTCTTAATTTTGTTTTAATTGAAAAGGAATGAAATGGCTGGAGAACTCCCAACCACTCACACATACTCCACTAGAGTGTTTCTATGATTAGAGAAAGAGTTGGAATTTGTTGTTAAGCATCCTTAGGCAGTCATTCTCAAAAAGCATAATCCACATCCTTGTGTATCAGAATTGGGGAGGGAGACGTTATTTTCATAACACGGACAACCCAAAGTCAAGCCCAACAAAGCCTTGGCTGTTGAGGTGCGCATTGAAAAAGGTTGCGAAGCACTGTGCTGGGGTTGGGCCAGTTGTCATTGGCCAGCTTGATGCAGGGAGGGATAAATGAGCTCTAGCAGACCATGGCTTTACCCTCAGAGCAGCCCTGCCTTCTCAAGCATCTCCTAACGCTCCCTGGGCATTCCCGTTCTCTGCGTCCATCCCTACCACTTCCCTCCCTTATGGACCACAGCTTTCCTGGTCTGGGGCTACTCTTCCCCTAGGCCCTCCCAGTGCCTGGCCCAGCCACACCTCCTCTCCTGCAGACCGATTCTGGGGGGCCCTATTTGTACCAGGTGAACACCACCAACAGAAGCTGGCCTGAGATCATGAGTTCTCCTGTTGTCCTGCTCCAGAACTTAAATTTCCATGGGGTCTTCGGGAGGCAATGAAGGCTGATTTCCTATGCATCATTGTGCTACCACCATGATTTTTGCTCTGTATGAGCCTCAAGAAATTTTACCCAAGTACGTATTTCTTTTAGTATATCATTACTTTTTAAATTACTGAAATATTGATTTTATTTATTTATTTTTTAAGATTTATTTATTTATTCATGAGAGGCAGAGACATAGGCAGAGGGAGAAGCAGGCTCCATGCAGGGAGCCTGATGTGGGACTCAATCCCAGGTCTTCAGGATCATGCCCTGGGCTGAAGGCAGCGCTAAACCGCTGAGCTACCCGGGCTGCCCGAAATATTGATTTTAAAAGGAAACCATAGGGGCACCTGGGCAGCTCAGTTGGTTGAGACACTGACTCTTGGTTTGGGCTCAGGTCATGATATCAGGGGTCGTGGGATTGAGCCCCGAGTGGGACTCTGTGCTTGGCATGGAGTCTGCTTGGGACTCTCTCTCCCTCTCCTTCCATCCCTCCCCTCTCTCAAATAAATAAATAAGTCTTTTAAAAATTAAAAAAAAAAAAAGGAAACTATATCAGTGCCTTAAATGGAAAACAAGCAGGACCGCCAGGCAAGGAAGATAACTCATAAAAATAAAAGCAGAGGGAACAAAGTAGATTACGCCTGGGTGCTGAGGGTTCTGAGCCTGGGATCTGTTTGAAGAGAGAGATGAGCAGGTGAGAGAGGTGTTAACAGCTGCTCCCAGGGAGGCGGAGCCTTTCTCCTTGCCTGCCACCCGGATGATTGAAACAAAGTCCCCAGGAGTCAGGCCGCCCTGTGTGATTCCTCACCTCCCTGCCTGGGATCGCCTACATTCCACGCATTAGGAAACCACAGACACAAGCACAAGAGTCCAAGACTCGGAGATGCAGCTGCTCCTTGACCCTAGGAGTTCTGAGCACTGTTCCACCTCCCTTGTCCCTTCCTGTACAAGGACAGTAACAGCCCCTACTCCCGAGGGGATGTGAGGATTAAATGAAACACGACCCACCAGGTTCCTCACCCAGCTCCCAGCACGTGATAAGTGTGCCACAAATGCATTCATTTACTCCACGCGTATTTAAGGGCCATCTAAAATGGGCTGGGCACTGCTCTGGGATCCCACTGTTGGCAAAAACAGAAGGAACCGCCTGCCCTGGGGGAGTTTGATACTGCTGTTGACTGTGACTTCTGCAAACGTTCCAGTGGAGAGCTCTCAGATTACTCCTGGTCTTCAGAAGACAACATTTTAGTCAGAAAGAAATTTGGGGGCATGCCCAGGGTCTTAGCAGTTTTGTTTTCTGGGTGTCATGTCTTCTCCCCAACATCCTCAGTGACAGCTGAGCCAACATCCTTTGTGCGTAACCCTGAGGTGGTGGCATGAAGAGGTGGGGACTTTGGGCGGTGGTTAGGTCATGAAGGTGGAGGCCTTGCCAATGGGATTAGTGCCCTTACAAAGAGACCCCAGAGAACGCTCCAGCCCTCCGTCCACTACAGGAAGGCAAGACAAGAAGGCAACAATTTGCAACCCAGAAGAAGACTCTCTCCAGAATGACCATGCTGGCACCCTGATGTCAGACTTCCAGCCTCCAAAAGTGTGAGAAATAAATCTTTGTTGTTTCTAAGCCACCCAGGCTGTGGTCATTTGTCATCCCAGCAGCCCCACACTGACACTGGGAATGGCTGGTGGAGGGCAGGTTCCTCTCACGGTGACAAAAAATCCAAAGCCATCAGAGGTCTCATGTGGACCCTCTGCCCTCCCCAGAGAAATGTCCCAGCTTTCCGAGCCACGCCTGAGAGTCACTCCGATACCCTGATGGAGTCACACACCCAGCCCCGAGCCAGTTGTGAGGCCAGGGGACAGAATGTGCCGATGTGGGCTAGGCCGGGGCAGTGCTGTCTCCCCAGCACCGGGTGGGTGGCAAACAGACCCAGGACTTTGGGGAAGGGCGAGAAGGAAAGCACTCGCTGCATAATAATGACATAATGGTTTGGACTAATTAGCAAACACTTGATTATTCCACTCCAAGGCACCAGCGGTCTCCTGCAGGGGTCACCAAACGAGATGCTGGAGTGTCAGAGAAGAAGGTCAGTGGTTGAAGCAGATGGGCAGGAGACTGCTGTGCTCCGAGGGTGCACGCCGCCCCGAGCAACCAGACCCTGCTCCCAGCCTCGGGTAAGGCCTGCCACCAGAGAATGTGGGCCTCAGGGTGCCAGATTTTCGGATATTTCAAGAGTAGCCAGAAATCTGGATTTTTATACGAAATCTCCCCATCTGAAATGTTGGAAACAAATTCAAAATGTTTTGGATGCGACACGGGCCAAATAACACACATCTGTGGTCCAGACGCAGACTTGGAGTGCCAGTTTGCAACCTCTGCTACAGATCCACCCTGTGATTTTACAGGAGGGGAAACTGGAGTGTTCCAGAGATACGGTCAGTGACTTACCTAAAGTCACGCAGTGGGTCATCCGCGGGGCTGGGACTGGATCCCCATCTCAAGGCTGCAGTGTGTTGTATTTTCCGACGGATTGCGCTCAGGAAGGAGCCACCGAGTGCCCAAACCAAGGATGGCAAACTGCCGGCAACCAGCCAAATCTGGCAGGTCGAGGGTTTTTTGTAAATAAAGTTTTATTGGAATGCCGCCACGTGCGTTTGTTTACACACTGTCTGCGGCTGCTTTTGCCATACGACAGCAGAACTGAGTGGTTGGGACAGAGACCATATGGCCCCCAAAGCTGAAAAGCTTTACTCTCTGATCCTGTGCTGCAGAAAAAGTTTTTTAATTCCCACTCCAGACCCTTGACATTTGCAGATGGCACATTTCTGGTTTCAACTGTTCATGAGCCCTCCCAATGGTCCAAGGAGTATCACTTAGGAACACATCTGAATCCTACTTAGTGGGACTGGTGGGTACATGTCCCAGGGTGGGGGGAGCAGAGGGTAAGCCCAGCAGCCGAAGCTTATCTCAACTTATGTAAGTCGTTCCTTCAAGATAATGAAAAGCAAGGTCACCACCAGCAGTACCAACTTCTCTATGCGAAATAGCCCCCAAAGAACAAAAAGAATTAAGTGGAAATGTGATGATTTTTATCAGTAAATAGAAATTTTAGATAAATGGTAGGATGTTGGTGATAACAGGGAACAGGACACACACACACACGCGTCACATCACATCACACCCCTCTTTGAAAACAAGAAACTGATTTGCCAAGCAAATTCAGAGAATGCCCAAGAGGCACAAAAATTGGACATCCAATGAACAAGACAGCATTGATGTGGATGGAAAGTTTGCTAACCCGCATGATGCTCCTCCAAGACTTTTGACTTTTGCAGAAAACATGATCTCAGGAGTATCTTAGGGCCTCTGTCAGAGGGGCCTCCATTCTCCTAGCCTCATGCTTCCATCGGCGTGGTGCCTGTCCTCACCTCCCATGTCATCTCCTCCCTGTCCCCCGAAAGCAGCCTGGCTGCTCTAACAGTGAGGTTGGCAGGAGGAACTGGGCATGCTCAGCTCAGCCTCCTGGGCTCACCTTGGCCACAGAGTGGCAGTGGCAGTACATTCCCATCTCTTCTCTGCTGCATGGATGGCTCTCTGCCATGGCAGGAGGGGGTCCACAGCTCCACCAGAGTGGGAGTGGGTAGGGGTGTCTAACTCATGGCTAACTATTAGAAAGCCCATTGTGACCATATGCCTAAACCACTCTTTTTAATCCAGATTTTATCACTAGTTATCTCCAGCTATCTCTTCTTTCTCTCTCTACCCCCTTCTCTTTCTCTCTCTCACTCTCTCTCTCTCTTTTTCAAACTTGGAAAAGAGAAAGAGGTGTTGTTTATTGGAGCAAGTGCTGGTAAGGTACCAGTACAGCTGTTTTTATAATACATGTTATGGGGGAAATGTCAGTTATGGCTGAACTCACGTATTTGGAGATTTTGATGTTTCCCAACCAAATGTCAAGCAATTTCTCTTCTCAACTTGGGCCCTGGCACTGTTCAGGGGCCATCAGCTGTCAAAGCAAGATAAGCCCAGCCCACAAGATGTTTATCATCTCCCCAAGAGTTAGCAGATGAGCAATATGTGTTCATTTAATGTATGTACTAAGTAAATCATTGAACAAGACACCACAAAATTGTTTAGTGCACTGTCAGCTGATATATATAAGCTCTTAAATTAAGTGGATTATGTGTCAGGCATCTGTTGTATGTGATTTGAATCCCAATGTAGCTACTGCTGCATGTCCCATCATCAAATATTTATGCAAATAAAAGTTTCTTGGAAGGAAAATTTCCCAAGTCCCACCCACCAAAAAGTAAGACTACATTGCCTCAAATGATAGGCATGAAGGTGAACAACCAGAAAATAAAAGATACCTTTAAAAGCCTGTGTTCCTTGGACATCACAATCTTTCTTACAACCAATAGGCCATTCTTCACTCAGAATCAAATCCCTAAAGCTCTGGGAATCCACCAGAATGCATGGGAACTCTGGTGAAGATCATTCATAGGGTGATTTCTTCTGGCCTTTCATTCTAAGATCAACTGAAACCAAGCAGAGATGGAAGACAGATGTGAAAAGATACATGTATGTATACATGTGTGCATGTGTTCATGCGTATTATCTATTTACATTTGTATAATAAACATAATACATAATATATACTTACATTTGTATAATGAATATATGTTGTATATGTTGTAATATTTAATATATTATTTAGTAATAAGTATATTACATATTATATCATATTTATATTATATGTTATAATCTATTTAACAAGATCTTATATTATTATAATATTTGATATATTTACATTATTTTATATAAGGTACATTATTATATACTGTTATACAATATATATTAAATATATACATAATACGCACATACATACATAAATGGAAGGATAGGTAGATAGATAGCACTTCAATTTTAATCTTCCTGAGCACAAATCAACAGAGAAAGGATTATGACCAAGATTTTTCTGGATGGCCTAAAAGAAGTGGGAAGTGTTATGAAGAAATGTAAATCAGTGACTAATTGCAGGTATATGAACTAGTTTAATCCATCAGGAGAACAAATGAGTAATACATATCACGAACTCTTAGCAAGTTTGAAGGCTTGGATCTAAGAGTATGCATTCTAGGGCTCTCCCCTAAGGAAAGAATCAGGATCCTGGAAAAGATGTATATGCACAAATGTTCATTGCTATTTTATCTATAATCGAAAAAAATTCATAAGTTGAAAATGTTATAAGTGGAAAATGCATTTAGTACGCCTAACTTACCAAACTTCATTGCCTCTAGCCTCTCGTACCTTAAGCATGCTCAGAACAATTATATTAGCCTCTAGTTGGGCAAAATCATGTAGCATAAAGCCTATTTTATAATCGAGTGTTGAATATCTCATGTGCTTTATTGAATAGTGTACTAAAAGTGACATACAGAATTGGTGGTATGGGTACAGAGTGGCTGTCAGTGTACTGGTTGTTTACGCTCATGGTCATGGCTGGTGGGGAGCTGTGGCTTGCTGCCGCTGCCCAGCATCACAAGAGAAGATCGGACCTCATATCGCTAGCCTGGGAAAAGATCAAAATTCAAAAGTGGAAGTACAGTTTCTACTAAGTATCATTTTTGCACCATCATAAAGTTGAAAAGCCAAAAGACAAACCATTGTAAGTTGGGGGCTGTCAGTATATGCGATTAGTTCTGGTAAATATTGCTGAACAGCACACAAATTAAAACTATACACGCTTCATGTCTTCAATTTTGTGTGGCTATAGATATAAATGTAGATATTGATGTTTCTGGGTAGAAACAAAGACAAATAGAAATAATTGGTAGCAGGAAATTCATCAAAAAGCTTAACTGTAGATTTTTTCTTCTTGGTCTATTCTTTATAATTAACACGGCTTACTTATGCAATATAGAAATACGATGGTTGTTACAATTTTAATAGCAGCTATTCTGGGCAATGGGATTATCAGTAACTTGTAGTTTATACTATACTGGGCTTGGTATTTTCTGATTTTTCTACAGTAGACATACATTACTTTTTATAACCAGAGGAGGAAAATGTTCCCAGTAATAAAAAGAAAAAAGCCAGGAAGGAAATATAGCAATATGCCGTTGGCATTCATCTCTGAGAATTCACATCAAGGAAATTGCCAAATGTCACAGACCAAATCTTATTTATCATTTTCTTGACTACCTAGATTTAAGAAAGTGACTGAAGAAAGGTTAATAATACATGTTACAGTTAAAAGTGTGTCATTTCTGTCACCAATACAATAGCACAAAGAATCTGAAATTTAGGATATTTTTTTTGCTGCCTTTTCTTTATCTTAATTACCTGTATTTTCCACATAATATAGTGACCATATAATACTGTTTTAATGGGGGCATGAGGAAAAGAGGTTCTTCCAAAAATGAGTTTATTTCCCAATAAATTGCAAGGCTGTAAGTTCTAGAATGAGTAACAATATCATATCTCAACAATTGCTGACAACAACTATTAAGACAACAACCCTACCTATTATTTTATGTACCAGTAAGAAGGAAGACACTTCCAACTGAAATGTCTTCCTTCATCAGCTGTAAGACGCATATAGATTTCAGGGATGTTCAAATGTGAGAGAAAAAAATCCATCTTAGAACTGATGACCTTGGATGGGTAGCATCACACACATTATGAAAGAAGCAAAATGGTGACCACGTCCCGGGACCCTGTGCAGGCATCACCACCACCCAGCAGTAGAGAGCACAGGGGCTAGGGAGGAGGAAGTAGAGCCCCAGTGGGGGACCACAGCTGGAAGAGCTGAGATCCTGCCTCTGACCCCTCACTTCCTGGTGGCCAAGGGTGAAAGAGTCACCCACTCACCATGTGGCTCCCTCGCTAGAGGACACCCACTGACTGGGCAGGGAATGGTGACGTTTAATTGGCTAATGTCTGGAGAACACTTTGAAGATGAAAAGTGCCAGGTGGCTATCATCACCATACACTTCTTAGGATGATACGTGGAATAATAATAAAGTTCTCCCCCACTGGGCCTTTCATCCATGGATTTCAAAGCACTTAGTGAACTTTAATTAACTCCCAACACCTCTATGAAGTAGGCATTAATAGCCTCTTGGCTGAGATGGAGACAAAGGAGGGTAAGTGACTTGCCCAGGCCCTCAGAGAGTCAGAAACGAGTCATTCTGGAAGCATTCATCCATGAGGCACACCTGTGTCTACTGCTTCCTCTGCTCCAGGACTTGTGCTAAGCGCGAGGCACACCCCAGCCGGCTGGCGAGTACCAGCTCACAGGTGCCCGTTGTTAAACTGTAGGGAATTTTGTAAACCAGTTGTGAAACAAAACCATTATTTAAAATTCAATTATATTAATGTATAATTAAATTATATTGAAAACAAAAGCAATAAAAACTCAGAACATCATTTCTAACTATTTTAGAATGCCTGTTTCTGTTATCCATGCTCATCAGTTTATTTACATCTGTAGTATCTGTAAGGCAGAAATAGCATATGGTGGTGTGCGATTGTGTGTCACTCCCCCGCCCAATTTGCTTGTTCAGCGAGGTTCACAGTGGTCACTCAAAACCAGCCCTGGACCAGTATTCACGCCATGGAAGTTAACCAGTGCTACAGACCAAGGCTTAATTTGTTGATCTCCTGTTGACTATCTGGACTTTAAGAAGAGATAAGGAGGATGTTAATAATGCAGGTTCTAGTTAATAGTGTGTTCATTTCTGTCACCTTTCCGTTGTGAACACAAAAAACATTGAGGAAATGCTCTTCCAGCGTTCAAAGACCATTATCCAATTCAGCAAAGGAGTCACTCACATCACTGACTAATGAGGGAATTCCTACATACATCTTCATTGCTTTGCTCTCATCTTGTTACATCAATAAGTGAAAATATCAGTCAACTTTCATGTCAGGACTACACTTTCTTCACTTGTGATCATAATAGTTTGGCTGCAGACATAAGAGCATGACAAAGATCAGTGAAAAGTATTCTGTGAGCATCAATTGGCTATATGGAATATACAATACAAAGAATTTATATTTTATTTGTTAATCGTGCACGACACATTCTTTAGGTTAGTACAATTTATTATTATATAGGCTTTTCTTTTCTTTTGAGAATCTGATTTACCAACATGCCATTGGTAGACCGAGCCATGGACAAGGCACAGGCGCCATCCTGATGAAGCCGCCAGGCAACTGGTACTTCCAACGTGCAGAGCATGATGTGGTCAGAGAGGCAGCTTTAGTGTGAAGTTGGGCTTCTGGACCCATCTCCAACCTGGCGGGGGGGGGGGGGGGGTGTTAGTTCTGTGTTCACATGGCCAAACATTCCGTAAAATTCACAAAGCTAGATGCCTGAGTTAGTAATTGTAAGGCCAAGGCTTCTTTCCACTCTGACTTGCCCTCCATTTCACTATGCCCTGAGTTCACGAGCATTGGAGAGGCCTTGGCGTTCTGCGGATCCAGCCAAGGACTTGAATCGGGGATGCATTTAGTTTGGGTTCCATGAGATGTATTTGTGTTGTTTACAATCGCCACCACATATAAGTAAGTCAACCTTAACCATTCTAGTGGAGCGATGGCCTCCAGGAAAAAGCCTACCATCCACCATGCCAATCCACGCAGCGTGATGAGCACCAGAAGTTGTGGGACGTGGAGGACAAATAAGGTTTGAAATGTGTGGAGCCAGAAGTCAGTCTATGGGACAGCCTTCCAATTGTCAGATATGTAACATTGAAGCAGAGTCTCTGATTCTCACTAATGTCTGGTCAAAACAAAAGTCCTGTCACCTCCTAATGGAAATAACCCAGTGATGTGGCCTATACAATTATAAACACAATTCATTTGTTTTATTTATTTACTTTTAAATGTTTTTAGTGTTAAACATTTTTTAAAAATTTCATTCCAGCATAGTTATCATTTATTTTATTTTTTGATGGAAATTGTATGAAATAGAATATATCAGAACCCTGAGTCTGTAGAGCAAGCAGTATCACAAACAGCAAGTATGTGAAGTTGCATACTTGATATGTTCCAATATTAAATAATAAACGCATCTCAACTAACCTGCCAAAGGGAAATATTTCATTATCTAATTTTTCTATAGAAAATAACATTATATAATCATTGTACTATGAAGAGGCAGCCAACAAATACACAGTCAAAAATTTAGGAAAAAAGCATAAAGATTAATTAATGTAAATATTTGTAGTATTTGCCTGCTTTTAAAAGTTTGCAATTTTCATAACTTATTTAATCCTTCTAAATAAATATTCGGTTTTATATCTAATTCTACATTTATAATTTGGATTCTTGTTCTTTTTAAAATTTAATTTAATTTAATATTTTATATAAATTCCATTTGCCAACACATAGTATAACACCCAGGCCTCATCTCATCACATGCTCTCCTTAGTGCCCGTCACCCAGTTACCCAATTGGATTCTTTTTCTTGAAGAAGATCTCCCCAAATTTATATAAATTTCAAGCACCATGAAACCCAGGAGAGCCCCCTGCTGGGGTAAACACAGGAATGTACTTGAGCACCAGGAGAGGGGGCTACCCTGGGGAATGCTTTTTACAGGAAAGGTGCTCCTGACCTGGAAACGTGAAGGATGAGAAGCAAAGAGGGAAATTAAACAGGAGATTGCTGACCTGTTTCTCTTCTATTCCCTCCAAATTCTTGCTCCTCCCCTTCCTTTGTTCCTTCAGCCTTCTCTGGAGGATGAGTAAGTCAGAGGACTGGCTCTGCATTCCCCTCCAGCCACAGGCCGGGCCATCCCAAGGGAGACAGTGAGTGAGGCTGCTAGGCAAAAGAATATAGCTCCGCACCTTCCCCAAAGAGAAATAACAAGCTCAGATTCACTCTTAGATGCTGGGATATGCCCCACTGTGAACACATCCCCCCACCTGCAAACAGCAGAATGACTCTTCACACCCACGGCTCACCCCACCCATGTCTCTTGTTTGGGTCCCAGGTTTGCTGTGATCCACCATTAAGAAAGCAACATGCTATTGTGATATAAGGATTGTCAACCTGCAAGGGAAGGCGAAAGAAGTGACAAGAGAACACCCTGGCACCATGATTTAAAACAAGATCACCATGATTAAAAAAAAAGAAATACATATCTGTACACACACATATATATTGTGTATATGTGTGTGCATATATTTGTATGCCGATACGTATGTGTGTTTATAGGATACGTATGTGCACATATATGCATAAATATATATGTATAGTGTGTGTGTAAAGAATATTCCAGACAGATTCCAAAATACAAGGATGTGAACACAATCCCATATCCTGGCAAGCTCCACTGAGGCCTGATCTTACCCCAGACTTTCTTCCAAGGACTTTCCAGAGAATTTTGAGTCTTCAAAGTGCAGGATTGGGATTTAAACTTTTCCGTGAGAATAAAGTTCTGCTATGTTAGGAAAATCCCAGACCCAACCCTGACTCATGAAAGCCAGCAGCACCTCAGATCACTTCTTGCCATCTGGCTCCCTCCTGAAACCTCAGCCACCACCCCTTCAGCCTACATGTCTGGATTACAGCAGTGTTTTGGCCACTGTGTGGGATGATGGGACAGTTTAGTCCACCGGGTCTGCCTGACTCTCGGACACCCACTGGACACCGGTCAGAAGATAGGCCTATCAGAGCAGTAGTTCAAGGATGCCCTAGAAGCAGCTTTCACCTCAGAAAGCATATTTAGGAGAACATGTCACTCCTAACAAAGAGTTCCCCAGCTAAGAGGGAGTGAGAGTCCACCCAAGTTCAAGAACACTTTCCACCAGTCCCAACCAACAGAGCCAAAGGCCAACCAGAGAGGTCCAACATCTGTGGACTGGACAGTACACATATCTGCCCAGTCTGGCTTCTCTGAGCTGTCCCCTCTAATCCCATCCTTTCCCCACACATTATCACAGGAGCAACCATTTTATGCCACATGTGATTGGCCAAAAGCAGATGCCTGGGTTAGGCCAGGCCAATCATAAATATATTCCTAAGAATTGTGAGGCTGACCACCAAAAGAGAGCCAGGCTTTCTGGCAGATGAAGTTGCACAGTACAAGCCTGTGGAGTGGGGTGGGCTCCATGTGGTCCTCCAAATGGACAAAGCCCAGGAAAGGAGAGGGGGACTGGTGGAGGCAAGACAGAAAGACAGAGGGAAGAGTTGTCTCAACAGTGTCTCTGTTCCTGGTCCCTGGTGGCCCTGAGCCTCACCTGTTTTCCTGCTTCTTGTGCTATTTGCAGTTCAGCTGTCCAAAGGACATATTATTCCTTCACATTCTTCCAGGAAAGTCTCTCTTTTTGCTAAGCTAGTTGGGCTTTAGTAACTTGAATGACAGTAGTCCTAACTATTATAACTGTACAGGATGCTAAGTTGATTCTTTCGAAGAGCTTTACCAGGCTTCTACTTAAATGTACGGTGTGCTGTGTAAATTGTGGGTGCACGGCTCCTGAACACTGAAGGGTAACCCTCTAAAATACCAATCAGGAAAAAAATAAAAAACAAAATAAAATAAAATAAAATAAAATATGGATCAGGGTGATGCATGAATCCCAAAGATAAAACACGAGCACACATCCAAAGTCAAAAGATGATTTTACACAGAGTTAGAAGTAAATTCCTCTTTATTTTTTTAAAGATTTTATTTATTGAGAGAGAGAGAGAACCGGGGGAGGAGCAGAAAGAGAAACAGACTCTCCACTGAGCAGGGAGCCCGAAGTGGGCTCGATCCCAGGACCTGGGATCATGACCTGAGCCAAAGGCAGATGCTTCACCAACTGAGCCACCCAGGCGCCTCTTAGAAGTAAACTTTTAAGGTTGCCTCATCCAGTTCCCATCTGACATCTTTCTACTTCCCGAAGGACTTCAACCCATTTTCAGAGTATTATCAAAGGATCTTTCTAGGTTAAACCAAAATCTGCTTTCTTATAACTTCCAACCACTGGTCTTAATTATATACCCTGGAGCTCTGCAAAAGAGATCAAAGTCTTCTTCCAAATGATAGCACTTGAAAAATTAAACATCAAAATCCTGTTATTATTATTCTTATTTATTGAGCAATTACTGCGTGCTAGCGCATGCTCATTGCTTTTAATTCTCATTGCATGTTAAAAAGGTGATAGCACCCAGAGCCTCATTGTACAAATAAGGATCCTGAGACCATGTGGGATGGAGTTGAGGGTGTAAAGTGAAGACAGACAGGTCATGAACTAGGAGCTGGAACCTCATTTGTCACTACCTTCCAGCAAGAAATTCCTAGGACCCAAGAATCTGAACCTGGCCTTAGAAGTCATCCTGAACATACATTTGTCATAATGGGAGGATGGGACACTGTGTATTGGTTTGATTTATTACTTTGAATACCATTCAAGTATTTGAGTACCTACTTACCATTTAGGCCTGGGTGGTTGGGTGGTAGGTGTGTGTACTTCTGTTCCAAGTCTGGCCAACATTAGGGGCCAACCTGTTGGGAACTCCAGAAGAGACCATCACTTGGTGAATAGCAGCTGAACATTCTCTTCAATTCCTTACTGTTTACCTTTCAGGGTTCTATTGCCTCGAGGTTCCTGCAAGGGTAGGGGTGGTGGGGCTTTTTATCCACATTTCCTTCCTACTATCACCAGCTTCTGTCCCTCCACTCTTGGATACCCTAAGCCAGCGTGGTTGAACTCCCAGGTCAACATGTGGTGTGTGGAGAGCACATCACTTGCTACCACTCTATAATAATTACCACTCCAAAACATACTGGCATGAAACAACCACTATCTTATCCTGACAGTTGCTATGGGCAGCAATTTGGGCACAGCAAGGACAGATCTCTCTGTTTCCATAATGTCTGATATGTCAGAGAAGACTTGACAGGGTGACACAACCACCAGGGGCTGAAATCATCTGAAGGTGCCACCACTCACACATGTGATGGTTGATATCAGCTGTCAGCTGGGATCTCAGCTGGGCTGTTGGCCTACACATGGCCTCTCTGTGTGGTCTTTCCACGTGGCTACTCTGGGCTTCCTCACAGCATGGTGGCTGGATTGCAAGACCCCAAAGACAGCAAGGTGGAAATGCATGCATTTTGGGGCTCTGACTTCAGAAGTCACATGACACTGCCTCTACCATACTCTATTGGTTGAGGCAGTCACAAAGGTCTTCCCAGGTTTAAGGGAGAGTATGTAGACTCTACCACTCAAAGGGAAGATTGTCACGGTATATAAAGAACATGTGAGGGGTGCCTGGGTGGTACAATTGGTTGAGCATCTGACTCTTGATTTCTGCTCAAGGCTTGATCTCAGGGTCCTGGGATCAAGCCCAGGGTCTGCATTCAGCAGGGACTTTCCTGGGACTCTCTCCCTCTCCCTCTGCCCTTTCTGCTCATTCTTTCTCTCTCTTTTTCAAATAAATAAATCTTTAAAAAGAAAAAGAACAGGAACATGTGGGTTGGGAAATATTGCTGTGGCCATTTGGGGAAGAAACAATTTGCCATAGGGAAAAAGAGGAGAGGGAACAAAAGAACTCTGTATTGGATACTCTGTCTTACCATGTGGGGTCCCTATTTTGGTTTTGCAGATAAGAAGGCTAAGACTCAGAGAGGTTCAGGCACTTGCCCAAGGCCACATGGAAAGTGATGGTGTGTACCAGTGGCTTTCAAACTTCAGTGAGTTCATTGTTGGACACCAACCCCAGAGATTTCAATTCAGTAAATCTGGGAAGGGACCCAAGAATTCACATCTCTAACAAGTTCCTAGATGGTGCTGATGATGCCGATCCACTGACCACCCGCTGAGAACTACTGGCATGCAGTTTTTGAATCCACCCCTGTGTAAACCCCATCACACAGCACGTTGTGGAGGGCAATGCTATCCCTCACCCAGGGCCAGAGACACGGGACAATGAACTGGAAGCATCATGTCTTTAATTGTAAGAGAAAACTTTATGCATCAAGATAAGATTTTCTTTCTCCCTCTCTCCTCTCACTCCTGGAAGTCTCTAGTAGAGCAGTATGAAAGAACAGACTTTCTCATGCAAAATAACCTTCTACAGGAACGCCATGAGAGGCCATCAATAATAACACAAGAAAGCTGTATCTAATTCGGAGAAGCTTCACTCTGAAAATCCAAAGATGTCCTCTCCCATTGATACAGAAGGTTGGAAGTAAGAGATGTGCCAGGAACCCAAAGGACCTGACCCGGAGCCTCCTTCATGGAATGGGACCTTATGAGGAGGCCAGAGGGGTAAAAAAGGAGAAGAATCTGGCAGGAGGAGAAGAGAGGGTAGCGAGTAGTCTTAAGGGCCTTTTACCCTGTATTTCTAGTTTTTGCACATCTAAGATTGCATTTTCCAGCCCACCTGTTTTTGGATGGGATCAAGTAGGTAGTTCTGGCCAATAAATCCAGGAAAAAGTGGTGTTGCTTCCGTGCTGGAGCATTTAATTGCCAGCGCGAGATCCTTCAGAGCTCTCTCTTCCCTCTGCGACAATAGCTGGTAATGTTCATGACGGTGGCTGCTGTATCAGCCTGGTGGCACAGAGCACCTGCCAACCCATGATGGATGCATGCAATGAGTGAGCCACAGACCTTGGCTGAGATTTGAAGGGTTTTTGTGATTGCAGCAAAAACTAGCCTTTCCTAACTGATACAGGAGAAGAGAGAGAGAGAAGGAACATCCAAGTGTCTCTCCAAGGAACATTATGATAAGCCCAAACAAGACCGATTGGAAGAAATAAATAAATATTTTTACCATCCTCTGGCTGTTGTAAAATTTGGACCTTATGGGAGATTCTCCTGCATCTCTTCCAGATTTTGCAGCCTAATCAAAGGGAATTTGGGCTGCATGTTCTCTGTCATTCTCCACCCCACCACTTTGATTTAACCCGTTCCAGCAAGATCTGTTCCATCTCACACAGATCTTGTCTGAAGGGTAACTTTGATACTGGCCCAGAGCCAGACTGAAGACTCAGATTCTAAGACTCCCTCCCCTCACTTAGCCTCGGCTCTAGGTCTGCTGAGCAACATACTCTGTCTTCTGCAGCTTGGTGAAGATGCCAAGTCTTTGTCAATGCAGTGCAATCTGTATCTCCCTCCACCTACTCACTGAGTGTCCTTTGGAAGATGCCCCGGGGGCTGACAGCCAGCATGTGTGGCATTCCTGAAAGTGTGCCCTGCCAGGCAGGATGAAGGGGAAGCTTTGTGCTGCTAGGTTCCCAGCTCCCAGCACCCCACCAATGATCAAGGGGCCTGGTTCAGACCATCATCTCGCCTGATGGAAACAGAAGGCTTGAGTCCAGGCAGAAACAGCTGAGACCCAGGCCTTAGGGGGTGGACTTGGGGGTAGACTGGAGCTCACCTAAGCACCCCCACACACACACACACCATCTGCATCTCAAGGTTTTGACTGCTATCTGATTTTTTAAAGTAAGTTAAGAGAAAAAACAAAGCAAATTAGTGAAAAACAACATGAAAGGCTGAAAAGATTTATACTTAGAATCTGATTTTTTTTAAATATATTTTCACCACCTTTAGCTCTATGGTCTTATGTTCTTCATCAAAGTCTGAAAAAAGAGAACCAAAACTACTTTGGCATGCCCCCTTAGTGCACTTGGGGTCACGCTAGGAGTCTCTGGTCCCTCCATGACTTCCTAACATCACCCCAAACCCCACCTCAGGCTCCATACAGAACTAGAACTTCCTGTACGGACAGCAGTCTTGTGTGTGTGTGTGTGTGTGTGTGTGTGTGTGTAGCCACCCACTACCTTGAGCATACTCCCTATATTTGGATTGCTTCCCCTTTCATGGCCTGCATTTCCCCAAGATAGGAGCCAATACCTACTTTTCTATCTTTCTATGCAACAAGGGCATGGTCACGTTACCTAGGCTCAGCCAATCAGAAACACTTTCATGTGATATGGATTTAGGAGTGACACCAAGAATCAGGCCCAGCACAGAATCCATTTAGCAAAAGTTGATCATGCAGACATCTGGTTTCCAGCATAGACACCAAACAGCCAGGGGCAAAGGATGTATCTGCAGTGAGGTCCTGGGCTCTGCATGGTATTGATTATCCTAAGGAGTGGCTAGATTGATAGACTGATTCCCTCATTCAAACAATGACAACAACTACAACCATTAATTGAGCACCTCCTGTGTTCCAGGCAGGCCATAATAGGGTCCTACCCTCATAGGGTTTACAGTACATTCAAGAAGATCGACTTTTTTTTCTTTTTTAAAGATTTTATTTATCTATCCATGAGAGACACAGAGAGACAGAGGCAGAGGGAGAAGCAGGCTCCATGCAGGGAGCCCAATATGGGACTCGATCCCAGGACCATGGTATCATGCCCTGAGTCAAAGGCAGACAGATGTTCAATCACTGAACCATCCAGGCGTCCCAAGGAGACCGACTTTAACCAAGTAATACACACAAACTAATGCAATGATGCAGTTGTAGCAAGTGCCCCAAAGAAGAAAAAAAAAAAAAAAAAAAAAAACAGGTAAAAAGGCGCTTTAAACCTGTGAGATTTGATCCCATCAGGGAGGTAACAACAGCTTACTGAGGAAGTGACACTTGCAGCAAAAACAATGCTACATGGTCACCAGACTTCCATTTTCCTCCTGGGCACATAAGGAGATTACATTTCCCAACGTTCTTGCATTGAGGTGGGCCTACATGACTGGGTTTTGGCCAATGAAATAAAGTAAGAAATGAGGTAAGCCAAATACCCCCATGCAATCTTCTATACTCTCATTTTTCCGTCTCCAAGATGGTGGAGCCAGACGATGGGAAGATCCTGGATCCCTCAGCAGCTGCTTCCAAGAGTCACCTGGGATCGCTGAGAGACACAGCAGACTTTAATGGTAGTAGGAAACAGACCTTTGTTGTGTGAGGTCATTGAATTTCCAAAGGCTGTTTGTTACCACAACTTCACCTGTCCTGCCCTAACTAATACACTATTGGGCAGAGACGTAAAGATCGAATTGGGGTTAAATATACAAAGCGAGAGGCCATGAAAACAATCTAGGCAGAGAGCAGGGCCCCTAGGCAAAGGCTTTTGGCGGGAGGGAGACAGCAAGAAGGAGGAACTGGGAAAAGCCAACGAGGGTGGATGGAGTGAGGGACAGTGGGGTTCAAGATAAGGCTCTGGAGGTTGGCAGAGGTATGAGCTGTTGGCCAAGTGAAAGACTCTTGGCTCCCCAAGAGTCGTGCGTGCTTACATTCCCGCTGCCCAGATCCTCTGGCTGGGGTCCTGGCCATTTGTTTTCAAAGCCAGAGACCCTGGCGTTCTTCTGTGAGCCTTCCTCACTCCCAGATGCCGATGGCCTTGAGCAGAAGCTGTGCTTTTCCATTCTACAGTAAGCTCTCCACATCAAAGCCCAAGAAGCCACAGGCATTTGGGGAGTCGTGGGTCAGATATTTAATTATTCTAATCTAGAAGTCTCTTCTCCTCACACTGCCAAGAACACAAAGTTCCTTTTTGAAAAATGGGGTAGTTCCTTGGAAGGCTTGAATCTCATCCTGGATCACAAAGCTCTCAGACTCACCTCGAGACCTCCGCAGCTTGAGAACACACAGGAACCTCCCCTCACCCACGGTCCCGGACCACGCAGGGGGCCTGCGGCGTTTGTAGGCGGCGGCGGTGGTGGTGGTGGTAGTGGTGGTGGTGGTGGTGGTGGTAGTGGTATGCTGTTTTTATTTATTTTTAAGAAAAGCCATCTCTTTAAAATAGAGAGATGAGAGTGGATGTCCGTTTCGAAACAACTTTTGTTGATCTGATTAAATCAGATAAAGAAATGACTATAAAAATATTGCCTCATCTACAAAGCTTAGGATTTTTTTTTTCCCCTTTTGCTCTTTTTTTTTATCTTTGAGAAAAAGATAATGAAAGAGGAAGCTTGAAACCCCATTTCTATTGATGTTCGAACACACAACTGCTGGATTTAAGAACCAGAGTAGATCAAAGGGAATGGGTCCCATTTCGATAAAATTATAGCAGCGCTGGCGGAGGGTGTGGGGCTCATTTAGGAACTCGGCGGCAAGGAGTTGTTAACGCACCTTCATTTGAGCCAAGGACAGAAGGAAAAATGCCTGGGATTCCGGGGGATTAATTAGGAGTGTGGCTAATAACGTTATAGCAGCTGCACACTTTTCTTCGCATGATCCTTTCCCTCAGCAAAACCTTCAAGTTCCCAATATCTGCCCCATCCCAAGGAGAAACGGGTGGTGATGACTCTAGCCCAGTTCCAAAGGAGATTTCTGTTCTGAAAATTTAACTGGCCTCGGCTTGTTACATCTGTTCTTATCAGAATCTGGGGTGAGAGCCCGAGAGAATCAGTTAGAAATACAGTGGCAGGTAAGGAACCCCAAAAGCTCCATATCAGCCTTAACTAATTGCTTACTGTTTCCCTCTTTTTTTAAAAAAAAATTATTTATTCATGAGAGATACACAGAGAGAGGCAGAGACACAGGCAAAGGGAGAAACAGGTTCCCTGGGAGGAGTGTGTGATGCAGGACTCGATCCCAGGACCCCGGGATCACGGCCTGAGCCCAAGGCAGATGCTCAACCACTGAGCCACCCAAGCACCCTGTTTCCCTCTTAAAATGGATATTCCAGTAGATTTCTGTTTTCCCTCCACCTTCAGGTGGGGGGCTCCTTGCCCGACACCTGATTATCCAGTGATGAGGCTGTTGGACAAGTGTGACAAAGCAGGTGGAAATTTGGGGGGAAAACCCACCCCGGTGGTCCTCGTCAACACAATCAATGGCTATGTCTGCTGGCTGGTGTTGGTATTAAGAACCGATGATCTGGTTATTGTAATAGCGCTGTCCAGTGACAGATGGTAGCTACCCTTGTGGGGAGCACAGCATAAAGGTATAGAATTGTCGAGTCACTATGTTGCACATCTGAAACTAATGTAATGTTGTGTGTGGACTGTATTTCCATTTGCAAAAAGAATTAAAGGAAATCATAGGGAAAGAACTAAACAATAGTATGAGACTTACGTCTCTCCAAGTAGAGACCAAAAAAGCACCCTTGCTTGTTTTTTAATTTTATTTATTTATTCATGAAAGATACACAGAGAGGCAGAGACACAAGCAGAGGGAGAAGCAGGCTCCCCAAGGGGAGCATGATGCTGGGACTCAATCCCGGGACCCTGGGATCACCACCTGAGCTGAAGGCAGACGCTCAACCACTGAGCCACCCCGGCGCCCTACCCCTGTCCATGTATTAAATAGTAACATGGACATTTCAGGGGGCTGTTCTAATCCTTGATTCCTAAATCCATGCCAATTTAAAGAGCACAAAGTTAAAAAGCCTTGATAACCATTTTCATCCTAACTGGTGATTGCAACTGGAAATAAACACTCACAGATACAACTTTTGACCACCAGTTGAAGTGGGATTCCAGGCAAACCAAATGATTTTAGTCTTGGCTTAATCCAAATGCAACCAGGAAGGTGAACTAATTTCCAAAAGACGGTAGGATCATATTTTAAAGCATAATTTATCCCTGTTTCCCCACTGCCCCTCGAATGGAAGTAATAATATTATTAATAGCTAGAACTTGCTTAGTGACTAATAAGTCGGGCACCATACTATGTGCTTTCTACACAATGTGCCATTTAAGTCATTCAGACCTTGGAAAATGGACCCTCACTTTGAAAAAAAAAAACAGCATCTCAACTTGGTTGGGTGAGACCTGGGTTGCTCTGCCCACAGCTGAATGCGTCAGTGATGCAGCAGCATTTCTAAGATAGCAGGAAGTAGCCCAAATTTTAAACAAAAAACAGATCTTATTCTCCCGGCAAATACTTGTTTTTTTTTTTTTTTTGCATATTGGAAAAGCATTCAGAGAAAAACATATTGTTATTTTAGTGCAATAAAACACTAAAACACACTTTTTAGTGCTATTAATAACAATAGCATAATGTAGTAACCCTACGTCATGTTCTCCTAAATGAGAGGCACGGAGCTGAACATTTTTCATACACCATCTCACCTCATTCTCACAATGGTCCTACAAGGGACGTATGTCTGTCCCATTTTTCAAGCACAGAAACTGAGAATCAGAGATATGAAATAATTTGCGGGGTGCATGCAGCCTCTGTGTGGTAGAGCTGGGATTAGAACCCACAACGTTCCAAATCCCATGCCATGTTCGATGCTGTGTTTCCCCTTGCCTACGACCACAGCTCTGACTCCCAGCATGACTCACTTCTATCCCAGTCGGTTGGCTCTCCAGTCCCAAATCTTCGGCAAGGCGCCAAAACCCAGGCCTCCACCCGGAGACCCAAGAGTTTTTCTTATCTCCTCAGCGTGTTGTCCTACCCACCTTCAATCTGCCACCAAACCTCTGCTCTTGTCCTATTACCTCTCCAGTGAGGGCCCCCCCTCCCCGCCCCCAGTGCCCACATTCGGATCTTCTAATAACAGGCTACATGAACATAAAGACATAGCATTTGTAAATGAAAACCACTTGAAGCATAGCCAGAGGATTGCCACAGGCTGAAAATCCCCCATTAAGGGAGGGAGGGGGAAAAAAAGAACCAAAAACACAAAACCTAATAAACTCTATTTTGAAATTTTTAAATAATACCCTCACCCCCACTGCAACATACTCCTACTTCTCTCTGGCTATGAAAATTGATACACCTGTTTGGGGAAAATAATTTGGCCCTATATATCAAGAACCATAAAACTGTCCGTCTCCTTTGATCCAGGAATCCCATTCCCAGAAATTTACTTTTGAGAAATAATTCAAAATAAGAAAGAGAAGAAGAAAAAACGAGCAAGCTGTATGCAGACGTTTATTACCTCTTTGTAATCACAAGAATCTAAAGGCAAAAGAAATGGCCAATGATCGTGGAGTGAAGCAAGTTTCGGTGTGATTAACTCGGTGGTACATTAGGAGGGCACAAAAAATAATAAATATGGTCACTGGGTAGAACCTTGGAAAAATATACAGGAAATAATGCTGAATGAAATATTTATGCTCCGCAATTATGACTATATGAAAACATGTATTTTTACAGATGAAAAATGGAGAAATGTAAATAATGCATATGATTGACTCGTGGGGTTATGGACGTGGCTCCTTTGATGCCTGAGGGTTGGATGAAAATGCATTTGAGCCCTTTCGATGCGTCCTAATGAAGGCAGTGGCTGCGGCTGTGAGCGGGTGGGGGGGCTGGGGTGGACCCCAACCCCAGACCTGTGGAGGGAGGGACTTCCTGCTGCTTTTGCAGCATGGCATGTGAGGGAGTCCCCAGCTCCCCCAGACAGGGCCAGGACCGCCCTACGTCAGGGAAAGCTGTCCGAACCCTCAGAGGCCTCCCCAACCTGGAGACAGAATCAACTCCTTGTCCCCCTTATGAGGGCAGCCCGAGGTCCTGGTCACTGAAAGCGAAAGCTGGAGCTTATCTGAGGTCCAAACCGCAAGTCAAGGCTCCCAGCCAAGGAGAGGAACACAGGTCAGGATCCTGGTGAGGGCAGGCAGAGAATTCAAGAGATTTCTCCCAAGGATGGGATTCAGACCTCAGAGGGCACCGAGCCTGGCCTCACTGGCCTGGTCTGTGGCTGATTAAGGGGTGACTCCAATCTTGGGGCCCAGCCAGTCTGTTCCTCAGCTGAGCCCACGCAACCACTCGCATGGCACGGCTCCTTTCTTCTCTTTTGCACACTCTCTCCCTTTCATTCCACTCTTTCCCCCTGCCCTGGCCCCAGTTCTGTCAATACCACCCAAGGGCACAGTGTAGTCCCTCAGTGAAACCCAACACTCACCCATGGTTGCTTCATCAGGGTGGGCCCCTGCAGATGGGGTGTTGAGGTTGTCAACCTTGTCCCAATCTTGTCAATCTTGCTCAGTCCCTACTGAGCAACCCCAGGCATGGGTGAGCCTCTCCATGGGGCCATCCTGTGAGCAAACACCACGTCTTTGCAAACAGGTGCCCCCAACAATGCCTTCCATCTGGCTGCACACAGAAAGGATGGAGAACCAGAGCTTTGATCAAAACACAGCGGACGGGAAGCCAGCGGGAGCTCCACTGTCCCTCTCTACCATCTTGGACTTCTCTCCCGAGCAGCTGCCTTCGGATTTTTAAACAGCATTGTTCAGGGAACAGGGGTTTTTGCCAAGGCTGGCACTGGGCTCAAAGGAGTTGGAAACTGGGTGGCTCAGAATCACAATGCCGGCTCCTTAGCCTTTCCTCTCTTGGCAGGTGTCCTTGAGTCCACGAGAAGATGGACAAATCCCGCCTACAGAGAAACTCACCAAGGAAAGGCCAAAATTAATTGGCAAGATGTTGTTATAAACACCAGTTCCTTAAGAAATGCATTCATTACTTTCAAGCCCAAAGGTAAATCAAATTAGGCTAATCCAGGATAGACTCGTAAGAATCTGCTCAAGGACAGAAATATTCTGGTTTCCGCACGTCACTTGTACATCAGTAGGTTCATCCAAGTTCCCCAGGGCCTTTAGATACTGAAAAGCAGTTTTCTTTATTTTTTTTTAAGATTTTATTTATTCATGAGAGACACACAGAGAGAGAGGCAGAGGGAGAGGGAGAAGCAGGCTCCCCACAAGCAGAGAGCCCAATGTGGGGCTCGATCCCAGGACCCTGGGATCCTGACCTGAGCCAAAGGCAGATGCTCAACCAACTGAGCCACCTGGGTACCCCTGAAAAGCAGTTCTAAGTACTCTGCTTGCACCCTTCAATTTTGCAGGAACCTGTTGTTATTGTCATTGTTGCTGTTGATTTAGGGCAGGGTGTCTCAACCTGGGCACTGTTGACATTTGTGGCGGCTCTTTCTCCATGGTGGGGACCATCCTGTGCATCGTACGATGGCGAGCAGCCTCCCTGGCCTCAATCCACTGGAAGACAGTGGGCGCCCCCCCTCAGCTGTGATAACCAAAAATGTCTCCAGACACCACCCAATGTTCCCTGGGGGGCAAAACCTCCAGCCCACCTCTTGAGAACCATCGATTTAGGGAGGACAGCGGGAGAGGGAGGTGTTTGCTCACTTGAAGTAAAATTCAACCCAGCTCCTGCACAAATGTTCATGTCGTCGTAAAGGGACATCCCTGTGAACGGGACATCGCTATGCTTTCTGTTGGGACTTGAATAAAGTTTCTAGTGCTAAAGTTTCTAGTGCTAGCTAGAAAGGAGAATTAATTGCACTAGAACAGACAGGCTGTTAGAGTCACCATGTGGCACACTTGCAGTGTCCCTGCTTTCAGAAAGGCCCTTGTGTGGGCAGGGGTTCTCACAAACTTACACAGCAGATAAAGGAAGGGAAATTTTTCTTTTAAGAAATTTTTTTAAAAAATCATCTCATGGAGTCTTGAAACGAACCCCCCCATAGAACATTTCCAGTTGTGTTTGGTGTCATTAGCTTGACAGACTGTCTGGGCTGTGGAGAAGCTTAGTCCGAAATGAAGACAGCATTTCCGAAATTCTTATGTGTGTCAATTTTGTGTAAAGTGATAGCTGCCCTCATTGTTGGACCTGTGGCTTTATCAGCTATACCTATTAACAAAAGTGCAGTTCACACACACACACACACACACACACACACACACACACAGAAAGTGATCTGAGTTCCTCTCCCCCCGGGGAATCTGGAGTATGGACTGTAAGCTTATATTTATCATTCCTGCAAGTGATGTCCTGTTTATTTAACAACTGGATATAATGATTGCAATGGACCAGGTGTTGCCCTAAGTGGTTCATAAATATTCATTCATTCTATACTCATAACAATTCTGTGCAGTAAATACTACCCTGGTCCCCGTTTTGCTAGTGGGAACAGAGAAGTTAAGCGATGTGCCCAAGGACATACAGCTGGTAGGGGCAGGGCCACAATGTCACAATACTTTGGGGAATTTTAAAAAAGCAGACGAAAAGCTGCAATCGGGCTTCTTGTCCCATTTCTTCCACTTTTGATTGCCCTTATGTAGGTGGCTTAGATGTGCTGGGCTCAGTTTCCCCAGCTGTAAATGGATAGAGTTAGATCAGTGTTTCCCAAAATGTGGTCATTACTGGCGGAATAAGAGATCATTTGGGGTAATATATGGATAGAGATAGTTTTCATAGTTATATATTTTCATGTATATTAAATATATATAAATCTATAGTAACAAAGTAATGTCTCTTTTTTTTCTTTTATCTCTACATATATATGCAAATTATCCCAAATCTGTGATATCAAGGACATTGTGGCTTGGGATGAGACTACAGTGGGTAGCAGCACTGTAGTTTGGAACCAAGTTCAGGAGACAGAGTCAGAAAGCTGACAAGGTAGGCCCTTGACACTCACAGGTCCCCACCCTGCCAACATCAACATGGTTGGGTGAGGATGACTCCATTCCCCTGCACCTAGCTGGATTTATGACCCAGGCCTGGCCACACTGATTGACCTGGAAATGATTCCGTGATCCAAGAAAGCTAGAGAGACATCCTGGGGCTTTTGTTGGCACAAGGGGTAAGTCTGGCACTCCTGGGAGCATCCTGTTGCCACGTACAGGTGATAGAGAAAGGACAGAGACACAAGGGCCAGGAGATGTAGACAGGGGGCCACAAGGTCACCATCTGAGCTTCAGAGCCAGCTGGGCAGATGCCAGACCTACCCTTTACATAAGACACACATCTTTCCCTAGTTTGACTTTGGTCTCTGTTCCTCTCAGTCTCAATGATCACAGGTACAAAGGTGGTTTGAGGACTTAGGGACCAGCTGCTGTTTCTGAGTACAGGTGGTGACAGCATCATCAAAAAAGCTATAGCAACCCTGATGGGAAGCGAGGAGAGACATGGTAGTCACATCCACTCTTCTGCTGGAAATGACAGCTGTGTGTCTCCCTGTGTGTCCAGAAGCATACAGGAGAGAAGAGAAGCAAACTTCAGGATTGATTTCCCCAAGCCTCAGTTCCTCATCTGTCAAATGAGAATAACAGCATCTCCTGGGTAGAGTCATCCCAGAGCCAAACAGCATGACATAAGTAACCTGTCCAGTGAAGTGTCCTGACCCAGCAAGCAGCTGTGATTGCCATATTGTGCCAATGTTTTATATAAACTATTGTATTGAATGTGATCCTCATGACCACCCTATACTTTAAAACCATCAACCCTATTTCACTCCAGAGAAACCAGGATGCAGAGAGGTTAGGTAACTTGTCCATTGTCATTCAAGCCAAGTCTGACTTACCCAACCCAAGTCCTAGGTACCTTGAAGTGACATTCCAAGGTCTGAAGCATGATCCCAAGGAGCCAATCATCAGAGGCAAAGGGGCGTGAAGACCACCGGCGGTGGAGAAGAAGTCAGACAAGATAGCAAAGCAAATTCCCCCAAGAGCTCTTCTTACATCCTGCCCACCTTGGAAAGTTCCTTGGAAAATCCTGGGGCTAAGGTTTGGAGGAAAATCAGCTTCATGGAACAAAGGTATAGAATAATCCAGCAAAGCGCCCAGTCCCGATGCATCAAGAGGAGCTGACATTAATACACGACCACAGATCCCAGATGTTGTTATGGTTGGATTACACGGACTTGGAAAGTTCCGGCATGAAATGCCTGAGTGATAACAATAGAAAACAGATCAAAAGCCCAAAGAAAGAAATGAGGAGAAATGAAAAACAGAAGGAACTGCAGGGGAAGATGAAAGCGGAGAATTTCAATTTGACACCAAAGCAGAGCCAGTGTTTAAGGTTTTGCTGGCAGTTGACCCATATCCAGATGAGATTTTTGCAGCATTATTGGAGGTATGAAGTTACCATCTTTGAGTGGTTTTGTAGACTTCTGGGACCTCAGGGTCAAAAGAGTTCCCCCAACAGTCTCCTAAGATCACCCCTCTCTTTAAATAATCCTGGAGGTGATCAGTGCTTGAATCTGCACAGACCCTGTCATAATGGGCTCTTCCACAAAGACCAGGAAGGTCAGCAAGGTAGAAGATGTGTTGAAGACCAATCCCCTTAGCCAGGCTCATAATCTCGTTATACCATGGATCAGAACACTCTCAATCTCTCAGTTCAGAAAACAGAGAATTTACGCTGACTTTAGCCAAAGAGGAAATATGTTGACTCAGATAACTGAAAAATGAAGAGATGCTCCAGCTTCAGGTGTGGTTTGACCCAGGAGTTTAAAAGATGTTACCCGGACTCAGTCTCTCTGTTCCGCTCCATATTTGCTTTATTCTCAGACTTCATGCAGAGACACAATGGCAAATATCAGGCAGGTCTCTTCCCAGGTTTGAGCCCAACAAACCTCTTTCCCAAAAAATCCCACCAAAAGACTCATCAAGCCCCACTGGCCCTAATCAGTCCATAAGCCCCTCTCCTTAGCAAGAGGCATGTGAGGTCTGAGTCACACGCCTGTACTCAGAACAGGTAAGTAAAGTTAACTCTGTCTCCAGATTGAGAATTGAGATGAGTGCTTCTCCTAAAAAAGTGGGGTCCCATCATTAGATCAAAGTAGATGAGTACTGAAAGCCATAACCAAGGGATGTCCACTATTCCGCATCCCAGCCCCATCCCCTGGTATGCCTCCCCTTGGCATTTTCTCTCGTCATGAGAGAATAGGAAGTAACAGCATTATTACCTAGTGCTTAAATATCAGTGTGATAGGATATCCAAGCAAGAACCATCAATTGGCACCAATCTTGACTATGCCGCATCCTGGGCCCCGGGGGACACAAGGAATCCAGGGCCTAGTTCTTATTATATTAGAAACCCACACTCCAGTAAGGTTTAGGAGAACATTGGCCAGAAAGGAGAAATATTAACATTAAATAAATTAATATTACATTTCTCATGAAACATCTTGGTTCTTCGGTTAGGTCCCTTGGAAAGAGATCTTGCCCTGCCCCCCATTGCACACCCCAAATTTCAACTAGTGACCTGACAGTTAACAACACACATTTTACATTTAGTTTGATAACTGAGACTCCCAGCATCTTGAGGAGCTATTCTTAAGTGATGTTTTATGGATAAAAGAGAAAAGCTCAGAGCGGTTGGGTGACTTGCATGGGGTCACACAGCTAATAGGTGATTAGTCTCAAACTTGGAGGCTGCTCCCCCACCATCACCGCCACCCTCAAGTCACATAAACCTGCCAGAAAGAAGTCACAGACTTTGCTGCTCATGCCGGACACAAAGGAGGTCGGTGATCCAACAACAGGCTGTCCTGAGACAGAAGAACCGGAGGCCATTTAAGACCAACACAACTGTTTTCTTTGGTCCCGTGCTACTCAAGCCACATGTATACAGTTATAAGCCTTCTTGCAACTGAATTCATTCAATCAGCAGCATTTGTTTGTATTTTGTTTGTTGGGCCTGCTGCTAGATGCCAGGCACTGGCTAAGCCCTGGGATTACCGAGACAAAATGAGTCCCTGCCTTCCAGGAACACACATTCTCGGAAGGCAGGAGACAGTGAGTATTGGCAAGGCCATGTGGTGGAGGCGGTGATTAAGAAGTGCACAGCCAGCTCAGGGAGCAGGGAGGGGAACACCCAGGAGGACTTTCAGGAAGAGGAAGCCCAGGAGAAAAAATGTGGGGTCTGTCAGGCATCAGGGTTGGGAAGAAAGAATGTTGGTGTGACCTGGAAGCAGAGAGAGAGGAAGGGAGTCAGGGAAGCAAGGATGGTGATTCTGGAAAGGCCAAAATGGGTCCCAGGAGGCTAGCCACGCAACCCTGTGGGCCATAGTGGGTTCCAACGTAGACAGAGGCTTCTTTCTAGTCCTCTGTGACTGCAGTGGTCTAGATGGGTTGGCTGTGGGCAAGTCTGCAGGCAAAGAGAACTGATGGGTAGCAGTGGAGTCATCCTAGTGAGGGTGGTGGCCTCTGGAGCTAAAGCAGTGTGGTGGAGATGGCGAGTAAGGCTCTGGGAGGACAGGGGTTGGAGCAGAAGAGGTGGGGGGGAGGTGAGGGGCTGCAGTGGGAGGTGCTAGAGGTGCAGAGACAGAGGTGGACCTATCCCGGGTCAGTATCTGTGCTTGGAAATGTGGCCAGTGGTGGGGGGACACGCGGGAGGACCATGCTGGGATGTCTGAGCTGCGTGGAGACTGCACGGTTTCGGGAATGATGCCCAAGTCCCTGGGGCTGCAGGAATGTGGGGGCGGGGGACTCCTCCCGGGGTATCCACGGGAGTGTAGTGCGCATGGGTGGTCGTGGCAGCTCTGGAATTGGATGCGTTATTTGGGAAGAGTTTATCAAATGAAAAACAGACCAAGGATAAAGTCCCGGAAGACACCACTTAAGGGGTACAAAGAAAACCAGGAGAAGCAGGTGTCCTGGGAACCGAGAGAAGGGGGAGCTTTTTAAGGAGAGAGAGATCGATGCTCAAAGACTGCTGGGAGATCTGGAGAGATAAGGGCAACCTGTGCTGATGGGACATCGCAACAAAGAAGTCCTTGGGCTCCGTGGTGGGCGTGTCAGGGAAATGGTAGGACCCACAGCCAGCGTGCAGTTGATGAAGAGGTGAATGGGAGGGGGCGACATGGCAACGGTGGCTGGGGACAACTCCTTCAAGAAGCTTGGCAGGGAAGGAATGGAGAGAGAAGGGGCCAAGGGATAGAGAGAGGATTTGGAGCCTGTGGGGTGAGGCGTTGCTATTTTAAGATGGTAAAAGGCTTTGGGTGTGTTTATAGGATGCCTTAGGACCCTTGGCACGTGGCCGGGGGTTGATGTGCAGCAGGAGGTGGGATGAGTGTCTTCCTCTGAGGCTGGAAGAAAGAAGAGGAGGGGAGGTTGAGATTTAGGTAAATGTGTTGGTGTGGGGGCAAGACTTTGAGAAAGGTCATCCTGATAACCTAGATTTTTTTTCCCCCAAAGACTTAGGGGAAGGAGTGTCTGCCAAAAGTGGGGGGAAATGAAGGGGGCCAGGCTCAGCTTGAGGATGGTGGTAAAGATTCTGAGCAACATTGAGGGGGACGAGGAAGGCAACTAAGCGGTGGTAGGAGCATTGAAGATGAGGCTCTGAGGCCCTCATGCCCCAGAGTAGCCCGGCTGTGTGGTTTTTGGATCTTCTGATCTGGAATTCATGGCCTGGTCAACAGGGCTGGGCTGATGTATTTTACTTATAATAGAAAGAATTAGCTGAACTGATGAAGACAGTAAAATAAAATTGAAGAGAAATTGTTTGATTGATGCTGGCAGCAACCATTGTTTGGGTTTGTGTCTTCACCTTGGAGCAACAGTCAATGTTCTTGTCTCTGTCCCTCTAAACTCAAAACAGATCCCCTGAGGATGGAGAGGGAGTGGGAATGGAAGCCAATGGTTCCTCCTCCCAGCTTTGAGGGGAGTGGGTGGAGGTGAGGGGTGATCCACTGGAAGGGACCATTGTCTAGCAGCAGGTGACCTGTTGGTGATAGTAACAAGAGCTAACATTTATTGAGGGGCCCTCTGGTCTGATATTGTGCTTAGGACTTTACATGGGCTTTCTCAGGTGACCCAAACAAGAGCATGTGACATAGTTACCAAGATTGTCCCCTCCATTTTGGAGACCAGGACCCTGAAACCCTTGGAGGGGAGGTCATCAGTTCAAGGTGGCATAACCAGCAGCTGGTAGAACCAGGATGGAAGCCCAGGTTTGCCTGACTCAAAGCCAGCGTCTTGAACCACTGGTGCTTTACTGCCTATTTATTCTCCATCAAACAGAAAAGATGATTCCAAGCAAACACTTTAGTGCCACAAAGATATCAGCCCATTTGCATCTATCAACAAATGCTTTTTCCGCATTTCTGATCACCTAAATATGTGTCTGTTCTTCAGTCTCCTTGGAACAGGTCGTGACATCCTAGTGGAGTTCCCTCATTAATTAATGAGTTAAATAAAAACTTTGATGTGTCCCTTTTGTATTTGCTTGACTGTCACAATCTTACCTTTTTGAAAATTATCCTTTAACAGTTGGCATGGAAAGGGGCCCCTGGGTGGCCCAGTCAGTTGGACCAACTCTTGATTTCGGCTCAGGTCATGATCTCAAGGTCATGGAATTGAGCCCTGCGTTGGGCTTCACACTGGGCATGGAGCCTGCTTAAGACCCTCTCTCTCCCTCTTCCTCTGCTCCCACTCCACTTGCACTCTCTGTGTCTCTAAAAAACAAAAACAGTTGGCATGGAAAAATGTTTATGCTACAGACCAAGGATTGGTGGACTACAAAGTGTGAGCCAAATCTGACCTGCTGCCTATTTTTGTAAATAAAGTTCTATCGGAACACAGACACACCAAATGGCAGAGTTGAGTAGTTGCAACAGAGACCAAAAAGTGTGCAAACAAAATATATTTATAAAAGCCTTTTACAGGAAAAGTTTGCACTGATCCCTGCTATAAATGAAAAACATATCACCAAGCAGGATTCCAAAAATGCATTTTATGCACGCGTGCATACATAGAGACAAAAGTCTAGGAAGATATACAAAATGTGATCAATGACTCGTTCTTGATTTGAGCGTCCTTTGTCTTCATACCCCCAGCACCAGCCATAGCGAAGGCTCTTTATAGTATTAGGTGGAAGTCCAGCCTCAGAAAGGATTGTCGTAAGATGTTTAACAGAAAATTATTCAATTCAGACATTATTCAGAAATTTTCCACGTTATGGCGGACTGTGAATAGGGTGATCCATTTGTCTTGACTACTCTGGAACTTCTAAAACTGAAAGTCTCGTGCCCAAAGACTGCCCTCAGTCCCAAACAAACCAGGACAACAGGTCACCCTAACTGGAAATCCTGGCTCTGCTGCTTATCGGCTGCTTGTCCTGCAGATCACGTCGTCAGGATGAAGTGAGGTTAGCATTTGAACAGGTGCGTAGTGAACCCTGACGTCAGTGCAAAGCGTTATCATCACTTCGTCTCCAAAATGACATTATGGATTGGCGAGACTTTGTGTAACATTATAACATAAATAGGATGAGAGAACAATTAAATAGTCACTCGACTTGCTGTCCAACCCTGGACAGTGTTGAGCATGAAAGGGGAACTTGGGCAGCCCCGGTGGCTCAGCGGTTTAGCGCCGCTTTCGGCCCAGGGCGTGATCCTGGAGACCCGGGATCGAGTCCCACGTCGGGCTCCCTGCGTGGAGCCTGCTTCTCCCTCTGCCTGTGTCTCTGCCTCTCTCTCTCATGCTCTGTGTCTCTCATGAATAAAAATAAAAAAATAAAAAAAAGAAAGGGGAACTCTTGCTAATTATAGTAGGATAGCAGTAAACCAGGACTGTCTTGGGTGAACAGGGACAGAGGGTCATCTGGTCACAGATCACAGAATGACTTGGGAGCAGGGCAGCTTCCGAGGTGTTCAAATCATTTGGCCACAACGGCCCCTTGCACGGAGCCCCGGGCATGGTTTAAGGCTCTTGCTATTGTCATCCCGACATTCCTCTTTTTTTTTTTTTTTTTTTGGATTTTGTTTTTGTTTTCTGACATTCCTCTTTTGAACGAAGGGCCCCACACTTTAGTTTTGCACTGGGCCCCACGAATTATGTAAGTTGTCCTGGAGGAAGTGTCCTATCATACCACAGGGAGACACGGCCTGACCTCTGAACCCCCTTGCAGACCGAGGCAGGTGAGCTTCTGGGCCCCCAGGGGGCTAAATTTGGATTTTCAGCTCAGCTGATTCAGATGCCCTGGACCTAAGCGTGGCGGCCCAGAGTCGGGGAAGGCTGGGGCCTCTGCCCCGCTCGGAGCAGGTGCAGGCCTGCGGGTGTGTGGGGGGGGGGCGCACAAGCTCGGAGGTGTGCCCAGGAGTGACCTCACACCTGTTGGAACTCTGGTTTTGTTCCTGGCCGACTTCCCCGAGCCTGGCTCGGGCCGCTGAGTGGCTGGATGAACCCCAGAGGGCATTTGGGTCTCAGGGTCCTGCGAAGTCAACCCTCCTGATGTGGCTGCGGAGCCCATTCACAGAGCTCTCAAGGGCGGGAACGGTGACGTGCAGTCCACCGTCCTCGCGAACCAGAACAAAGCCGGGCAGTGTGCTCCCATGGAAGCACACTGGATCCTTCTGGATCCCGAGAAGTGGATCCAGAGCTCCGGGGTGAGCCCTAAAGGAGGAGAGGCCGACTGAAGTATGCCCTGCACCCGCCTGATTTGGGGGTGGAGGCCAGACGGTGGAGACACGCATTTCTGGGGCCCCCGCCGTTCTCATCAGTTCGGGGGGATTCTCAGCCCTGCGCTGGATCATTCTGTGTCTCGGGGGACCCTCCTGTGCATCGTCAGATTCTCAGCAGCACCCCGGCCTGTACTCCAGAGAGGCCACCAGGACTCCTCCCCCTGCGGCTTCACAACCCCAGCATGTCCCCACACTTTGCCAAATGCCCCTGGGGGGCGGGGGGCAAAACTGCCTCTCACTGAGAACTCAGGTTTACGGCTGCAAAGAGCTTCCACATTTAGGGCGACTGCAAGGATTAGATGAGTTTATAATTGTTGACAGACTCAGAACAGTGCCCAACAGGGTCTCCACCCTATAAGGTTAAGTATTTGTTAAATAAATGAAATTGTTGTCTCCCTGCTCCCAACACCGTCCCCAACCACCACCACCACCCCATCCTGGAGACGTGCTATGGGAACACCACGGGCTCTCCTTGCCTGCTCAGGCCCCGACCCTGGGGTCTCGTTCCTGCCTCTGTTTGTGGTTCTACCACTGGCGACCAGGGCAAGTGTTTTAACCTCTCGGTGCTTCTGTGTCCCTGGCTGCAAGATGGGGGTGATTGCTGAGTTCATCTCCTGGGTTGTTTGTGGTCTTGTAGGAAACACTCCTGCAACAGAGGTGGGCACATAGTAAGTGCTCCCAGACTCACTGACGAGAATGACTGTCACCACCCCCACAGGACCCGGCAGGGGTTAAAACAAGTTTGCACACACTACGTGGGCCTGGGTGTTGTGTGCGTTCAAGGCTGAAAACTGGACTCTGGCCTCCAAATACCAATTGGGATTTTTCTTTCTTTTGTTTTCCCCTCTCTTTGTTTTAAAGATTTTATTTATTTATGTGAGAGAGAGAGTGTGTGGGCACAAGCAGGGGAGGAGGGGCAGAGGGAGAGAATTACTGAGCAGAGAACCCTACTCAGGGCTCGATCCCAGGACCCTGAGATCATGACCTGAACTGAAGGCAGATGCGTAACCAACTGAGCCATACAGGAGACCCTTCTTTCTCCCTTTTTCAAATGGGAATTTGTGAGAGGCTGGGAGAGCTGGGTCCTGCTATCAAGTGCCCAACCCCACTATTCTAGATGCTGCAGACACCACCTTGTGTCTCTAAAAGCCTCCTCTGCAGCTGATCTGTCCCCTGCAGCTCCTTCGTGGCAGCAGGCAGTGGGGTGGGGAGCCTGATAGGAGGGTGAGCCTACGTCCACGTTTGCCCAAGACCAACAGGGTTCCTAGGAAGCTAAAGTCCAGAAAGTCCTGGGCCAGTCGGAATTTGGTTACAGAGTTTGGGACTCCATTTAGACTCCGCTCTGGATTATAGCCTCACCAACTAAAATGATCCTTCCTTGTCTGAAACCCTATTTTCCCAGAGGGAGCTATGAAGTGGGAGACAGAGATGCCCACCCTGCTGTGCCCCAACTCCACTCAAGGCAAGTCACAGTCTCCCCACCCCGAGCTTCCACAAGGACTTGGGCACCATGCCCGGCTACTGCCCTGCTTCCTTTCTGCCCTTCCTCGTTTCTGGGGTCTGACAGCAGCCACCCAAAGCCTCTCCTTGGAGAGCTGCTGTCCCAGCCCCAGCTCTCAGCACCTTCCGGCCCCCACCTGTGTCAGAGTCCCCTGTGCTTGCTCACATAGGCTCTGGCCTCCCCCTGAGAGCCCCCCAACATTGGGTCTCTCTTCTTATTTTTTTTTAAGATAGATTTATTTATTTATTTATTTATTTATTTATTTATTTATTTATTTATGATACAGAGAGAGACAGAGGCAGAGACACAGGCAGAGGGACAAGCAGGCTCCATTCAGGGAGCCTGATGTGGGACTCAATCCTGGGTCTCCAGGATCACGCCCTGGGCCGAAGGCGGTGCTAAACCGCTGAGCCACACGGGCATCCCTGGATCTCTTCTTAAAAAGACGAGTGGGAACCAAATCTCAGTGACTTATAATTGTTCTTTTGCATTCTTTCAAACCTTCCAGAAAGCACTCTTATGGACGAGGGCAGCAATTAACCTTATTATCCATAAAGAATCACAAATAAAACCCAATGGCTTGTTGTGAAAAGTTAAAGCCAAAAACCACTTCAAACATTGAGGGATCTTATTTTTTCTGATCCAGAGAGGGTGTGGACAGGACGGATGGATGTATATGAGTTGTGTATGTTGTGTATGAGTTGTGTATCTATATGTGCATGTGTATGCATGTATATGTGTGAGTGTATGTATATAATATATACAATATATAATATATAACATATAATATATATATATAACTGTGTCACTTTTCAAATTTACTGCTCCAGACCTCTCTTGTAGAGACAGAGAACTTGGGCTCATGAAAATCACGTAGCTCTGAAATTGGCCACAGGGAGCCAGCCTGAGCAAGCACACCAGATGGGCCAGACCCCAAGCAGTGCCCACTGGAGGTGAGGACAGAGCTCGAGGAACCCCTCTGCAAAAGGCTGTAATAAGCCTACAATTTGAATTCATGCTTTTGATACCTTACCAAGGCCCCAAGGACAAGGAAAGAGAGACGTGCCCTCGCACATACACACATTCCCTGCCTTTGCCAGGCATCGTGGTAAAGTGATCCGGGAAGAAAAAAAAAAGTGAGGGGAAGGAAACCAGATGGATGTAGAGAGGTTGCCCAGAAATGGCTGCTTTTGTCAACTCGGATTTGTTTGCAGATGAACACAGTGTTGATGGGAAGGACGTCTGTTTGTCCCGAGGGGGGAGCCCCATAGAAGAGTAAGCTCTGCAGTTAGCTCACAAATATAGACACCCCTAGAGATGGTGGGGGGGCATCTCCCCTTCCCCATCGGCTGAGAGTTCTGGGCTACACTAGTTCTGCAACCACTGGTGCTCCCATCCTTAACAGGGACTGGGTGGTTCCTAACGGCTCATCAACCTTTTCCGGGAGGTAATTTATATCTTGTGTGAGCCTGGGCTCTTTAGGCATCTTTCTACTCAGGCTCTGGGCTTTTTTTTTTTTTTTTTTTTTTTTAACTAAATCCATTTAATACTCATGCTTATTCTAAATGCCTTAGATCAATACCTACAACTTGAAACAAGCTTCTCCTCCCCCGCACCCCCCCCCCCCCAATGAAGAAACTACCTGGCCCCGATTCCCTACAGATCTTTCTTGCTCTCCTGTAGTTGAAAAGTGCTTTTCGTGGGGGAATTTAAAAATAACGACTGCCAAATACTTCAAGTGGAATTCAGATTGGAGCCCATTGCACATTTCATGCTTTCGTGACATTCTTGTTCAGGAATGAATCTTTTATGAAAGGTCTATTTTAAGTTGCACCCTTCCAGAACCGTATTTTTGTCTCAGAAAGGAAAAGGCAGAGGCAGGAGTTGGAGTCTTCCGATTCACCGTGAGCTTAACTTGGCTTGCCGAGAGGGTGGTGGGCTCCAAGCAGAGGAGGCGCTGGCTTTGCACGCTGGGCCCTGCCGTTTTTTCCATCAGCCTGTTTTATTCGACTGAGAACAAAGTCCCGAGGACTTAAGCACGCTCCTTTCCCCGCTCTTCCCTGGAGGTGGAGAATCTTGTGTGATCTCAGGCACCAACTGCGGACCAGTCAGATTTCTCACTTTTACCAGGGAACAGGCCCTTTGAATTCCCAACACCTCACAGGGCCTGGAGGCTGCTTCTGGCCTCCGTCAGCAGACCCAGAGTTGTTTTTCCAGGTGTAGGGGACGGTTTCCACGGAGCCTTTTCCGCCCACTCTTGTCTGTTCATTCCATAGATTTTTACTAACTTCTGTTAAGAAGAAAATAGCCCCAAACCTGGAAATAAGGCTAAAAAGATTACTGCATGCCGTTGCAAAGTGATACGAGAGCATTGTTTGGCAAGCCCCCCTGGCCCTGGGTGCGGACTCTGAGACAGGGAGGTGTGTGCACAAGGCCCACCGGGGGGATACTCTCGGGAGCTACACCTGTAAGGTAGTGAGAAGAAAGGAAAAACCAGGCCAGGGAGAAGCTGGCCTGCAAATGTGGATGACTCAGCCCAAACCATGGAAAGTTCTGGAGCTGGGCTAGCCCTTCACTGCGGTTCCAAATTGAGGCAAGAGGACCAGAATTTGTTACACCTGTTCAAAACCATCCAGGGGAGGCCAAGGGAGGTATAACTTTGGGGATGTAGCTTTCTTCCACCTCAGGCAATGCCCAGTAAGTACAGAGCTGCAAGCCATCAGCAGCTGATATTGGCAGTGGCCAGGGGCCCTTAAGCACCGAAGGAAGGGTCTGGGCAATGTTGGGGGTGGGGGGTCATTCAATATGAAGCCGTTTTGAATTCTTATTTATTATTGATTAAGATGCAGACTCGAGATGCAAACTTATAGGAAGTTGACAAGTTGCCAGTGATGTTTGTCCAGTAGATATGCAGGGAATTCCTGTCTGGTAGAAAAGATAACCCCAGACATTACAGTTTTAGTGCCCTGTAGGCAATTCATCAGGTTTTAATTTAACTTAGTGAAGCCATTTCCAGCAGTTCTTCTTCTTCTTCTTCTTTTTTTTTTTAGCAGTTCTTTCAATGACAACCTTCACTCCAGTCTCTTGCACTTTCTTGTGAACCAGTTTTACCATCCTTCTGGTTCCCTCGTGGATTAAATAAATCTTTGCCCCATGAGGGTTGGGGCTGAGAGGAGACGGGGAGGGGGAGCCTCACCCTAGTCCCAGTCCTGGACCCGTTCTCACTATATTAGCCTGAGTCAGGTTCTAAATTTCTTGAAAGTTAAACTTTGACACCTCTGAGTACCTCTTACACAGTCAGTGTGATTCAGCCACAGGCTGGTCAGGTCTGGGTATTTGTCTGGGTCCAAACCTCACTGCAGAGTGGCTGGAAGCCACTGACTGCCTGCTGTGTTGAAAGCAGCACCCAAGGCACAACAATGAAGCTGGCAGGCCATCCGGTAGGGCAGGTAGGAGCTGAAGGCCTTGGGTTCAAGTCTGCTGCTTACTGTTAGCCATAGATGGTTCTGGGCAAATGACTGAAACTCTCTGAGCCTCAGCCTGTCCATCCTTTAAATGATGCTTGGGGAACTAATGTGTGTAAGGTGCTTTGCCAAGGGATGGCCATATAATAAGGATTTATAGTAAATGATAGGTGTTATTACCAGCCATTCATTTTTTACAGTGGTAAATGAATAACACAAAATGTAAGATTTTTAGCAATTTTAAAGTGAACAGTTCTATGGCATTAAGTACATTCGCACGGCTACATAACCATCACCATCTATTTCCAGGATTTTTACACCGTCCCCAACTGAAAATCTGTGCCCACGAAGCACTGACTCCCACTTCCTCCTCCCCCAGGCCCTGGAAACTACTCCTTTTGTCCTCTATGACCTTGACTACTCTAGGGACCTCATTTAACACATATTAACAAATATTGTAACATTCATAATTCATATTGTAATATTCATACGATATTTGTCTTCTTGTGTGTGACTTAATGTCACTTGGCATAACGTCTTCACGGGTCACCCATGTTATGCCACGTGTTACAGTCCCATCCCTTTGAAGGCTGAACGATATTCCATTGTATGGATATACGGCATTTTGTTGATCCATTCATCCATTAATGGGCACTTGGGTTGTTTCCACCTTTGGACTATTGTAACTAAAGCTGCTATAAATATGGGTGTACAAGTACTGGTTCAAATCTCCGCTTCCAGTTCTTGGGGTGTATACCTAGAAGCCGAATTGCTGGATCATGTGCAGTTCAGTCTCATTGTTTGAGAAACCATCATACTGCTTTTCCATAATAGCTGCATCTTTTTACATTCCCGCCAGCAATGTACAAAAGTTCTAGTTTCTCTACCACCTCGTCAACATTTATTTTCTGGTTTTGTTTTCTTAACAAAAGCTACCCTAGTGGGTGTGAAGTAGTGTCCCATTGTGGTTTGAATATCTATTCAAGTCCTTTGCCCATTTTTTTTATTGGGTTGTTTTTTATTGCTGAGTTGTAGGAGTACTAGCTATTCTTAAGAGGCTAGCTCTACTCAGCACACACACACACACACACACACACACACACACAGTTACACAAACACACTCTAGGCCATGTGATGGACTTGGAGGGTTGGAACAGATCTCTGAATCATGAAGTAAGGAAGTGCCACAGCAGTATGCAGACTTGCCTGGAAGTCAGCCATTTGGGTCAGGAGTAGGCTACACTCCTAAGCGGGATAATCCAACCAGCCTGAGCACATCAAGACACTGGCTTCCTGTGAGCGGCATGGTCTAACTCAGTGAGATAAGTGGCCACAGATAAAGCAACTCAAATGCTGAGGCAACTTGGCTCACTACCCACCCACCAGAAGAGGACTTGGTCTTTGCATACTGGCCTCTGTACTGACCTCACTGATCTCGTGTAGCAGAGAAGCATAACAAACTGGGGCCTGCCCCTCTCACCCTGCTCAAGGCCAAGCCAAGGAGGGAGCAAGTGACCAGGAACATCTGAGCTCAAAATAGGAGACCCAGTGCCAAGACCAAGGCTCCCCTTTGCATTAATTAAGTATAGCACCCTGGCATCTTCTAAGTCTAGTCTGGTTTCTTTGGGTTGTGCATCTAACTCAGTGCCTGGGATAGCAGAAGAAATTCAATAAAGTTGCATTGCACTTGATGGCCCCAGGTGAAACCTGGCCCACAGGGAAGTGTTTCTGTCTCTTTACAAGGGAAACCAAGGTACCCCTTGCTGAGGACAACACATTGCACCTGCATTCGCTTGCTAAGGCGGCCATGATAAATTACCACAGACTGAGCTGCTCAAACACCAGAAATTCATTGTCTTGCAATTTTAGAAGCTGGAAGCCCAAGATCAAGGTGTCAATATGCTTGGTTCTCTCTGAGAGCCGTGAGGAAGAATCTTCTCCTTTCTGGTGACATCCTGGCCGTCTTTGGCATTCATTGGCTTCTGCTCTCTCACTCTGATCTGGCTGCCCTCAACCTCACATGGAGTTCTTCCTGTGTCTCGGTATCCTCACATCGCCATCTTCTTACGAGGATACCAGTTATATAGGACCAGGGCCCCATCTATCCTAGTATGACCTCACCTCAACGTAACTAATTACATCTGTGATGATCCTATTTCCAAATCAGGTCGTATTCTGAAGTATTGGGGATTAGGATTTTAGCATATGAATTTGGGGGATAGAGTCAACCCATAATGGCATCCAAAATCTGTATCAGTCCCCTCCTTTCATTCTGAAAACCCAGAAAATAGCTGATATTTCTTAAATAATGTTGGGGAGAGGGGGGGTTTCCTATCATCTGAGATATCCCCAGCCCCTAGCACAAGCCTTATGGAAAAGGTAGCTGCACAGGTTTGAGCATCAGAAAGGCTTTTTCCTGAAGTCGATTCACCATTTCCTTCCTGAGTGACCTAGAAAATGTTACACAATCTCTCTGATGAGCAGTTTTCTCATTTATATAAAGGGGATGAAAAGAATCAAATGGTAGAGTTGTTGAGATAAAGAAGATTAAATATAGCACCTAATCCATAGCGAAAGCTTAAATACATGAGTGCAGGAGAATGGGAATGGCCACTTTTCTCTACAGTAACAGAGACCCAATTTTTAGTGGGGCATATGGCCACTAAGCTTCTCCTTGCTGCTAAGCTTTGGTCATGTGACCAAGCTTGGCCAATGGTATCTAGGCCTAAGTACCACGTGAGAGCTCGCAGCAATCATCATGAGAATGTTGGTGCACCCTCTTTGCACCAACCTCTTCCTTCTTCACCTCACCCACCTTCCTGCTGCTGGTGGACGTGGTGGCCAGAGCTGATATCTTAGACCATGTGGTGACACTGGGAATGGAGGGTATGGGTGGTGGGACAAGAAGAAGAAGAAGCCCTGGCTCACCAGGTCTTCCCAGAGCAAAGCCCCCATACCAACTCTGGACCATCTGCCTCTGACTTTTATGGGAGAGAGAAACAAACTGGTATCCTGTTTAAGCTGCTGTTACTTGAGTCTCTTCACTGGCAGCCGAGCCTAATCCTAACTGATATGGAGGGGTTCCTTCACTGGCTCAGAATAAGTGACCTTTACATGTTTGTTGGACTGAGCTACATCTGTGGTGTCGCTGTGAGTCTGAGGCATTTGTTTTCACAAGCTTTCATTGTTCAATTCCTCTGAGTCTTCAGGATTGAGTATTCCCTCGGTAGACATTGGAAGGGCTAACACCCCTCCCTTGGATTCCATGCCCCTGTGCAGGTAGTGGTCAATCTGTGACTCAGGATAAAAACTCTTGCTACCCTCTGGGTACAACAGAGCATGTTACTGAAGGCCCATTGGGGTAGTTTGTTCTCTGTGTGGCACATTGAGATGGGCAAGGGAAAGGAATCAAGAAAAAAAAAAAACTGTGCAAACTGTTGAGCCCCTGTTCATTCTGCTTTGTCTCTCAGCCTCTCAGGAGTAATAGGACTATTCTTCCTGAACACATATACATGATTAGCAATCCTGCAAGCCAAGGAACATTTCTTCCATTTAGCAGATGATGCTCAATTGTTGGTTTGAGGCTCACAGCTATGGAGCCATAGAGTCAAGATTTGAGTCTACAAGTTTCCAAAGCCTGAGCTCTCCCCACAACCGTATTCAATTCCCCAGTCCTGTGTCCTCCTTGCTGTTAGGGAAACTGTGCAATCCCAGGCGTACGCTCACATTACTCTGAGTTGCTGTGTGTGCAAGAGTCCACCACAGTGCAGAGGGCACAATATGGCAGAAATAGGTAGGCTTCAGAATGTCAGGGAGATCGAGATACAAATTCCTGCTGCCCCACTTAGCAGTTCTGTAACCTTGGGTGCATTCCTTGGCTTCTCCATATTCATTCCTTCCACTGTAAACAGTAAGAACACCCATCTTAGGGGTTTCCCATGAAGACTAAATTGGAACCAATGTGATAACTTATTCAAGTGTCTGGCAAAAGAAGGGGTTCAATAAATATAAATAGTAACTCTCTTCCCTTTGGCTTTGTCTAGAAATCCTGCCTAGTGAGGAATGTGGGGACAGAAATGAGCAATCTAAATGATCTGTCCAATCTCTGCCCTTCATGCCTCTTGCCTGGCAGTCTGGTGAAATTGAAGGACGTGAGTTAGAGAATCAGAAGACCAGGAGCCACTTGTTGGCTGGGTCATCTTGGGCAAGAAACATAACCTCTCTGAAGACCTAGTGAGATCGCACACATGAACGAATTTTATAAATTATAAAGGGTGAGCAAACAAAAATGGCCGCCCAGCTCTCAGACGCAGCCTGGGGAGAGAAACCATCACTCCACATGTGTTCTTTTTAGAAGACAGCTGGACAAAGGACTCTCCTCCACAAAAGACTGGGGAAGGCAGTTTGGTTAATGGTCCTTCACCCAGAGGCCAAAAGGTGAAAGGTCACAGTGAGGCCTTGTCTACCAGGGGGATTCCTGCTGAGAGGCCTGGGGGCTGGTTGCCCTTGTGAGGCCCAGAGCAACTGGCTCTCTATCCAAAGAAAGGGACACTTTGTTTTCGAGATTCCAGGCAAGCTGAAAGAGAAGGAGGAGGGTGGGCAGTACTGAGTCTTCCAGAGTCACCCCTCACTTCCTGACCAATGCGCTGGACACTCAGCAGAATCCAGATGCTCACTTGGTGATGTGTGTCATTCCTATGGTAAGCTAACCTCTATCAAACATGGTCTAAGGCCCAGCACCATGCTAGGGAAGAATGTCTCACTGAACCCTCACCTGATGTGAGGTTGAACTACATTAGCACTACTAGAGATGTGCTTGCTCGTGGCAGGAAAGCCAGAAATGACCCCAAGAAGGGAGCAGCAAAGGCTTGACTAGGAAGGAGGACGTAGGTACACAGAGCTTAGGGGCCCCACCTCCAGCTGTCCTGCCCCGTTCTCTAGCTCAGCAGGGGAACCACCACCCTGGGATTTCAGAGACTTGAGAGTCTCTCCCACCCTGTCCTTTACACCCAGTCACTGGTGTGGGCCAGTCAGTTTGGCCCAAGGGGTCACATGACAGCCTCAGGCTAAGAGTGCCTGGGAGTCTGCATCATCTGGTCCCCGTCACCAAATGTCCTGAAGAAATTGGTACAGGTTCTGTGGCAGGAAAATGGCTGAGATGGTGACAAGAGGTAGTCACTCCAGGCCAACACATATCGAGCTCCTCAGGCTGCTTCGCTTGACCAGTGTCTTATGGGCTCTTATTCCATCCTCTCAACAGCTCTAGGATGTGATTCATGTACTGATTTTGCAGATGCAGAATCCGAGGATCAGAGAGGGAGGAGAAGCTTGCCCAGGTAAGGCGGTGAGGGAGCGGGAAAGCCAGAGGTTCTCACTCCAGGTCGTTACACACCTGGCTTTACAAAGCAAGGAGATGGGGAAAAGACGCTTCCAGAAAGGCTCCTCCGAGGAGGAGTCTCTCGCACTTGGAATAATCTTAGTGTGGGCTGGGCAGCCAGGCTGCTTGGGTTTGAATCTTACCTCCACACTCACCAGCCTCATGGCCTCATCTTCCCCCTGTAAAGCTAATAAAACCTATCTCTTGAGATTATTGTGAAAATGAAATTAGTTGCTGATGATAAAGCTGTTGGAATAATGTTTGCAGCACAGTAACCCAGGTGCTGCTGTATCAGGGAAGGAAAATAATCTTAGCCCACTGGTGTCACTGTTGAAGGGTGATGACAATTTGCTGAGCATCTCTTCTGTGCCGGGCACCATGCCTGATGGTTGCATTTACACCACGCTACAGTTCTCAGCTTTTACGCCCACTTGAAGAAGCTCAGACCCTGGCAGGCTGTGGTTGCCAGCCTCCAGTCGGCCCCCAGGGTCCGTCACCCCCTGGTGTTTGTAGCCTTGTATGCTCTTCCACACGAAATAGGGCTGACCTATGGAACCAAGAGGATGGTGTGGAAATGACAGCAGGTGTCCTCTGAGGTCCTAAAACACGTGGCAGCTTCCACGTTGCTCTCGTAGATCACCGGTCTTGGGGAAAGCCAGTGGCCGTGTCGTGCAGACACCGCACAGCCCTCTGGGGAGGTTGATGTGACGAGGAACTGTGGCCTCCTGCCCGTGGTCCGCACTGATTCATGGACATGGGAGTGAGGTCGCCCATCCTCTGACACCCACTGATATCTTGACCAGCCTCCCGAGAGATCTGCAGCCAGAACCACCCCGTGAGCCACTCCTGAACTCTTGAACCTCAGGAACTGTGAGATGCTGAATTTTTTTTTAAGCCTCTAAGCTTTGGGGATCTACGGCGAAAGATAATGAATACAGATGAGCAGTTTAGGTACCAGGATTTAAACCCGGGTCTGCCTGGCTCCAGTCCACGCCCATAGCCGCCACATCATGGTCAAGGAGTGGTTTCCAAGGTAGACGAGAAGAAGAAGGACATTCTGGGAAGAGGCACACGGCCTCCTGTGCTGGCCCGTCCACCCGGAGCCGGTGGGCTGGAGAGGGAGGCACATAGGGATGCCGTGCTGGTGACCATCGCACACAGCCGCATTCAGGAGCAGAACTGGGGCTGCCTACAGCTTGGTGGCTGCTGGCTGTCCACTTTACTCTTTATTTGTTGAGGACCTGAGCAAGGGGATGTTCATCTTGTCGGAAGCCCCCGACTCAGGCCGGTGGCCAGGCAACGCTCAGCGTTCAGAGCTTCCTCCGAGCCTGGGAGCTGCCCTGGGAGCCAGCCACCACTGCCCAGATGTGCCCTCCGGCGTCCCAGGGCTGGGCACAGCTGCCCCCGGAAGGTCTCAGCCTGGGGAGGGCAAGGGGCCCTTTCTCCCCTCTGGGCGCAGCGCCTGGCATTCCACCTCTTTCTCGCCGCTCCCGCTCGCCCTCTGCTCGGCAGGGCACTTGACCTCCCGGGAAGGGCCTGCGCCTGTGCCAAGTGCTCCCAGAGCCTGTCCTGAGCCAGCCAGCATTCCGGCCTGTGGGATCGCCACAGCACCCTGGCTCGCTTTGAAAGTGTCTGGGGAGCTTTTGATCCCCTGGGGAAAAAATGTGTTTATTATCAGAGACTGTTTGTCCCAGGTTCCAGGGTCCTCAAGAGGCAGGGTGCATTCTCTCTGCAGTTGAGCAAGCTTCAGAATCGGAAGTCGGAGGGGCGGGCGGGGGTGGGCACCAGGCAGAAGGCACGTCTACCACCCAGGACACAAGGGGGCGAGGCTATAAGCCTCATGGGGGCTGCAGGGCCTTGGAGGCTTGGCCCTATCCCCTGTCCCAAGAGTCCAGGTCTCTGATTCCAAGGAGGAGGGAGGAGGGGAGGGCAGAGCCAGTGGGCCCCTCAGCCTTTCCGTCCTCGACTTTGGTGGCCATGGTCAGTGTGTCTGTCTGTGGTCACCTGTCCTCACCCCTCCCCTCTCTACCTCCACCAGTAAAAACCTTCTCTCAGCATTAGAGACAGAGCACCCCACACATCCCACAACGCCCGCCCCAAGAAATCCCTGAGCCTTGCTTCCCCGCTGAGAGCTTTTAAACCTATTACTTCAAGTGAGCCTTATGCTGTAAATAGAGAGAAACTGGGGCTTTGGAACCACCCAGACTCGGATGCCAGTTCTAACTGGGTCACTCCGTGGGACCCTCTGGGACGAGAATCCCTGAGGTCCTCAGCCTCGGAGGGCTGTTGGCGGGTTAGATGGGTAACAGATGCCAAGTGAGCAGTGCGGGGCCCGGCGTGGGACAGAAGCTCAGAAACAGCAGCCACCCCTAAGAATGAAGAAGCCACAGCCCAGAGAGGGTGAGTGGTGATTTCAAGGTCACAGAGCCCACACCAGGCCCCACCCACTTTGCCATTTATCTCTCTCAACTGGCTAGACACCTCCTGTCCACATCCGTAAAGATTGATTTATTTATTTAGAGAGGGTGAGCAGGTGAGGGGCAGAGGGGGAGAGAGAGACAGAGACAGAGACAGAGACAGAGACAGAGAGAATCTCAAGTAGACTCCATGCTGAGCACAGAGCCTGCCTCGGGGCTCAATCTCGCGGCCCCAAGATCATGACCTGAGAGGAAACTAAGAGTCAGAGGTTCAAGTGACTGAGCCACTCAGGCACCCCCCACCCCGCCCCGTCCCCATCTATAAAATGAGAACAGGGATACTGTCTATCTGTAAGGGATCTGTAAGGACAAATGAGGGCAGTGTGGGTACTGGTTGATCTTATGGACTCTGGAACCAAGTGCCTGGGTTCAAATCCCAGGTCTGTGCTTATGGACCCCATGACACTGGGTAAACTGTCCACATCTGGGTGCCTCTGTTCTTCCATTTGCAAACTGGAGCCAGTAAGGGCCAGTTCAGACTTGTTGGGAGGATTCAAGTGGGTTAGTAACCAATAAACAGAACCATTATTCAGATGTCCCCCTGCCCAGGGGTGCCCATGCCACAGAGACCTGGGCTCGCAGAGCGAGCGGCCCTGACCCTGACCCCGCCGAGGCCGTGGGGGACGAGGCCAGGCACTGCCCGGCGCTGACCAGACAGGGCTGGGACGGGGAGAAAAGACGGAGCGTACTGGAGGCCGGCCCTCCACCCCCAAGCTGCCATCAGCCCGGCGTGACATGACGAGTGCCTCCTCCCCAGCGTTAGGAGAATGGCGGGCACGCAGCCCAAGCTCTTGGGTAACCTGGTTTTGAGCAATTCTCTAAAGAAGTACAAAGTCCCAAAGGAGCACATGTCAGCGGTGTCATTACATCCTCCGGTTTGATCTCTGTTTTAAAGACATTCATTAATCTGTCTCACTTTATTTTTAGACAGCTCATGCCTAGCCATCAGCCAGACGCTGGCCCCTCTCCGAGACTGGACTTTGTTTTCTGATTTTTTTTTAACCGTCTTTTTTTTTTTTTTTTTAATGATAATTGGAGCGATTTCTTAATGCTTCTTTCAGAAGGGGGAAATACACAGAGGTCACATCTCGTCCCATCAGCAGCTTGCAAACTGTGGAAAATCAGAGCTTGCTTTTTTGCCAAATTAAGACTAAATGAGTTGTCTGCTAACAGAGCATTCATCCATCTCTGTTTTGGGACTTTTCACCCTGTTTTGTGATTGTACCTTCAGGAGTTGGTTCTCTAGTCAGCCTGGGAAAGAATGAGGAGGCTTCCTCGCCTCACTGTTGGCGTGATTTCTGTAGTAGTGTTCCCAGGGGCTAACACAGTGCCGGGAAGCAAGGGTCTCGAGCGGATGCCATCCCCACCCCCAGTCCCTTCAGCGAGGCATATGGCACAGTGGGGGTAGGCTGTGGGGATAGGGCTTTTGACAGTTCACACTGTTCCCCTTCCCTCTTGTGATACAGAAATTCTCTTTCCACCAGGGACCCATCTCATATGGTTCAGATGAGGTGAACCTTTGCTCATGGAGCCAAACATGTGACCCTCTCTCAGGCAGAGTTCTCCATCTCCATGAAGATGGTTGGTGCAAGCCTGGGCCTGTGAGCTGAGAATGGCTGCTCAGAGCACCCCCAAGAGAGTGGGACAGCCGTCCGATGCAGTGGGCAGTAGCCACATGTAGCTATTTACATTTAAATTCAGTTCCTTGGTCACACCAGCCACATTTCGAGGGTCCAAGAGCCACACATGGCTAGTGGCTACTGTGTTGTATAGCATGGATTTAGAACCATTTATAAAAGGCCAAATAGCTTCCACATGGCTCTGTCTCTTGGGACGCTTGTCCACGGAATCCAGCCATGCCATGAAAAACAGACCTCATGGAGAGGACCCTATGAAGTACAACCAACCTCTAGTTGAGCCCACCAGGTGATGGGCAGCATCAATCTGCCAACCATGAGTGTGCCATCTTGAAAGCAGATCCTCTAGTCCCCAGTAAAACCAGGCCAGGTGACAAGAAACGGACCAGAGATGAGACTTCTTCACTGAGCCCCATTTAAACTGCAGATTCTTGAACAATCAATGATTATTGTTCGAAGTCACTACATTTCAGGGTGGTTTGTTAGGCAGCAATAGATCACTAGAACAATGACATTCTGTCTTCGATTTACAAAAGAATCACCTATATCCTTAGAGCGAAGCCTCCATCCTGGTTTACGCTGGTTCACGTGGATTTATTTGACTTGCAGCTAAAGAATGAAAACTGCTGAAGGCCTCTTTCCCCATTTTCGACAGGAGTGGGGTGAAGGAAAATAAACTAAGGCTGTCTTTCTGATCTGCACACCTCCATGTGCGTTCATGAAAGAGTCCTGGGTCTTTTACACATGTACGTGTGTACTTGTGCAGCAGGAACCTTGAGCTTTCTTACTCTCTTAGAAACTAGTTATGGGACTTCGCACACAATGGGTACTTGACCTGGATGTGACCATCGGCCACACAGTAGTCACAAAACCAAAAGACTTCTGTGTTTGAGAACAATGATCCGCCGTCTTGGCACAGGCTGTTCTCCCCAGGATCAATACGTAATGCTGCAGGAGAACACGTTCCAGCTACCCTTCAACTGGCACAGAATAGAAAACAAAGGCCCAAAGTCTGGATGACTTGGCCTCTTGAGACCTCAGAGATCAGATGCTGACCCACTGCCAGGACACTCAAGAGCCCTAGGTGCCCTACAGTTGAGATAGGCCTTCAGCCACAGGCCCTAGGGATCCATTGTCAGGACAGAGGCAACAAGGAACCAGAGGAAGCTATAGTCCATTAAGAAGTTTCAATGGGTCAAGATGGACCCATGACATATGTTCACCACAAATCCAATGGGGCACCTGGGTGGTTCAGTTGGTTAAGCATCTGCCTTCGGCTCAGGCCATGATTCCAGGGTCCTGGGATCGAGCCCTGAGTCGGACTCCCAGCTCAATGGGGAGTCTGTTTCTCCTTCACATTCTCCCTCTGTGCTCTCCCTCCCTCTCTCTCTCAAATAAACAAAATCTTTTTTTTAAAAAAAGTCCCATCGCAGCAAAACCTCAATGTCACATAGGATTTCCAAGACCTGTTGGCAAGAACCAACATACTGAATTCCAGTGCCATCAAGTAATTTCAACAGGGCCTTGACACATGTGGCAATGAGACTTGGCCCATTATCATCTCCAGGGATGAGAAAGTATTGGCATCGAAGATACCAGAATATACCACCCTTGCTATGCATTTCCCCTCACCTGGCTGAGGACTAAGGGCTAAGGGCAAGGCCCAATATCATGTGTTGCCTTGACATCTGGGGAAACTGGGAAGGCGTTCAATGTCCTAAAGACAAGCCCCCTCCCCAGGCTGCTCCCATGGGTGAGATCCCCCAACCAAACAATACCTTTATTGAGGAAACCAGGCACAGCTCCTGCTTATCCCTGAGTAGTGGGTTTTAGTTCCCTGCCAACCCATGGAATGATTCAGAACCAATATAACTTCCCATGGAACCAGTGGGGACCTCACCCTTTTGATACTACAAAACCTACCTGCCTCCCAAGGCCCCTGGTTATTCACCCCATGCCCAAGTGCAGCCCCCATGTGGATCTACATGGTGTGCAGTGTCCTCCTCCCCTGGGATGTGGGTACATGTGACTAATAACCTGCTGTTGATACATTCAGTCAGGTGTTGTGTATCCTGCCATTGCCATAACCTGAGGGCAGGGATGCCTCCCACACCAATGGGATGAATGGGAGGCAATTAAAACAGTAGCCTTTTAAAAAGCTTCTGGTGTCTCCTCACCAGCAGCACTGGCGGTGCTGGGAATATGGGAGCTCATCTGCTCTGTAGCTGCCTTTGCTCATCTTAGGCCTGGACCTTAAATGCCTTCTCCTTGGTACTCTCTCGGATGGTGTCCTCCACTCTTCCAAGAGTGCCGTGTCCATTCTCATCTGCTGTCCCAGCAGCTCGGGAACTCAGGTGAAGGAATGTGATCATCAACTCTTCTGAGAGGTGAGGGCCTTGGGCTTGAAGAAAGTTCATGTACTTCCTGGAGGCCATGTCCTTGATCTGGAAGCGCGGGCCATGTCTTGGCTTTGTGGCATCTTCCCTGGCTCCTGAAGGGCGCTGGGACTTCAGGCCCAAGGCCACCCAAGGTGGCTCATTCACTAATTCTTTCACTATGGCTGCTCTTGGGTAATATGGTCAGAGAAACTCCTTTTCCCATTCATTGAAAAGTTCCCAGCCTTTCAGAAGGGAGAAAAGACTCGTGATTCGAATCCTTGAAGTTAAAACATGGTTCCAGGAACCTTACTGTGTTCTGTTTACCTTGTGTATTAGTTTCCTGGGGCCGCTGCAACAGTCTCAAACTGGGTGGCTTAAAACAACAAAAATTTATTCTTTCACAGTTCTAGAAGCTAGAAGTCTGAAACCAACGAGTCACAGGGCTACACTCCCTCCAAATGTGCTAGGGGAGAACCTTTGCCTCTTCCAGCTCCTGGTGGCCCCAGCCATCCTTGGTATCCCTGGGTTACAAACTGCATCGCGTCAATCTCATTCTGTGTCTTCAAGTGGCTTCCTTCTCTTTGTGTGTCCTCTCCTCTTAGAAGGACACCAGCCAGGAGCACCTGGGTGGCTCAGTTGGTTAAGCATCTGGCTCTTGATTTCAGCTCAGGTCATGATCTCAGGAACATGGGATAGAGCTCCACATTCAGTGGGAAGTCTGCTTGGGATTCTCTCTCTCCCCCTTCCTCTGTCCCTCCCCCAGCTCATGTGCACTCTCTATTAATAAATAAATAAATAAATAAATAAATAAATAAATAAAATCTTAAAAAAAAAAAAAAAGAAGGACACCAGCCATTACATTCAGGGTCCACCCTAACCCAGGATGACTTCACCTCAATTAGCTACATCTGCAAACACCCTACTTCCAAATATAGTCGCATTCTGAGGCTCCTGGTGGACAAGAATTTGGGGAGACACTCCTGAACCCAGTCCACATTGTATTCATTGGTGCTGTGACCAGCAGCTCCTTGAGTTACCAGCGCTGACACTCAGCTGAGCATATACATGGCATCTGTTATTTCTAACAGTTTCCCCAGAACATTCTCACCTCGATAGGTCTTCTAAACCCACCACCTGTCTGCTTCACGAACTGCCCTTTCTCCCACATACCCCATGTCGGTGAACCATGCATCACTGTTCAGCAATCACTCGTGCCAAAAACTCGAGGGTCAGTGTCAACAGCTCATTACCCCCCACTTCCTCTACCCCCAAACCTAAAAATCACACCATCTCCTAGGTGTGTATTCCCACACCTGTCACCTCTTCATCACTCCTCATTTCTGCCTTATGTCTCCACCCCCTTTCATCTGGACCCCTATGAAAATTTCCCATCCCCATCCACTCTGCACCAGAATTATCTAAAATGCAAACTTGGCGAGGGCATTCCCAAAACCCCTTTGGGAATCACTTGAACATAATGGAACCTCAGCTTCAGGCACATATCCCACCATTTCCCACAGAATTTCAAGGAGTTCATAAGATCGTATTACGCAGAGGACAAGGATACTCAAACTTTAAATCACCTGGAGATCTTGTGAAAATGCTGGTTCTGTCTCAGTGAGTCTGGCGTGGCCTAAGAATCTGAATTTCCCCCAGCTCCCAGGTGAGGCAGATGCTGCTGGTTCTCAAGCCACACTTTGTGTAGCAGGGAGTAGACAAAGATTTCATTATCATGACAGCTACCAGTGATCATATAATCTTATTTAATCCCTCCAGCAACCCTATATGACTGGCATCAATGGCCCCATTTATGGGTTAAAAACCTTATTTTAGCCAGCACCAGTGAAGTGCCTATGGTTGTACCACTAGTAAGTAGTAGAGCCAAGAGTTTGAATCCAGATCTATCTGTCCCTAAATTCTTTGCTGTTAACCCCACATTAAAATGGCCCATAAGCCTTTCTCATCCCTCTTGTCACCAAAGCGGATAGTACTGTCCCCTACTTGGGTGTCTGTGCCAAGATCTTTTTTCAAAGCACTTTTAACATTTAACCATCACCATTTTTCATTCATGCGCCTGCCTTCTGTGTCTTTGAATCCTCAGCACTTAGGAAAGGCCTGGCATGTACAAGGGGCTCCCTAACCCCGTGGGTGACCCAGCTCCCCCAGGAAAGGTGGATGGGGGGCTGTCTAGCTCTGGCCAGTGCCTGTGAGCCCAAAGTAATGGTGCCTCGAAGCCAAGAACCGGACCCCTGCTCCTCGCCAACTGCTCACAGGGGAGAAATGATTAAAAAGCTGGAGAGAGTGACTCATGGGGAAATATGAAAGAAGCACAACAGTCCCCAAAGATGTTTAGCTTGGCTCCCACACAGAGGGGATGTGATAAGGCCCCCAAGTTGGAGATGGCAACATGGAGGCCAGAGAACCTTGACAGTAGTTGACCTGGAAGGGGTCTCCACCCGTGGGAAGGGTAGAGGACCAGAGGCCCACGGAATGCAGGGTCTGAGCCACAGGAAAACTGGTTCCTGGAGCCCAGTCAGCTTTCCACGGAGGGGATGGAGTGGGGGGCCACTGCAGGAGATGTCAAACATGCCCATCCATGCGGGCTTCTCGAGGCCTCGGCCCCATGAGACAAATGGTTCATTCCTTCAGCGAATTTCCCAGCGCCCACCCTGGGCCAGCATCCCAACCAGGCCCAAGGCTCACCCAGTGAGGAAAGCCAAGTCCTTGCTCTCAGGCAGCTTATATTCTATCAGGAAGAAGCAGTCCCTGAGGCCTTGCCCCTGGCTGTCTCCTCTTTCTAGAATGTTCTCTCCCCACTTACCCATAAGGCCACGTCCTCGCTGCTGTCACATTTCATTCAGATGACGCCTTCTCCACGAGGCCACCCTTGTTTACTGTGGCAACCATGCTACTGACCCCCTTACTTAACACCGCCACCCACATGAAGCCCGCCGCCACCGCCACCGCCACCCACTCCTCCATTCTGCTCCATTTGTTCTGCTTTCCAGAGCACTTCGGGCTTTCTAACACACCGTACAATTACTGGTTTATTTTGTCCACTGTTGATTGCCTGTGTCTGCCGCTTGGAAAGGCCTGCTGCTCTCAGCTACCCACAGCCAGGGCCTGCGGACCCACGCGGAGCGCACTCTGGCTTTGTCACCCTGCCTTCAGGGTTCCCGGGTGGGAGTCGAAACACCTCTTCACCTTGCTTCCCTTCCCAGTCACATCCTTTGGGCCTCTCTCCCTCCAGCCTTCTGGTAGCCAGGCTGGGTTCCCCACAATCGTAAAGAAATAAATAATCATCAGGCTAACAAGGATGGAGATGATTGGGTGGAAACTCTTGGCCACACGACCAACAACCGACTGTTGATTTATTGTAGGGAAGCTGTAAATAGTGGGCTCTCCCCTGAGCGGGAACACTTGTTCTTAGTCAGGTGGTAGCTGCTAAATACGCACCATTGGGGCTGTCCATCCTCTAGTGACGTGCAGTGGGGGCCGAGACGCCCAAGCTCCACCAGGAATGGGTGGTGGTTAGAATAGGAAACCCCTTTCCCTTGGCCATGGCTATGGTGGAATGAGCCCAAATACCCAGCAGGGTTAAGTGTGAGTCAAAAACTCAGGAGGCTTGAATCCCAACTGCCAGTCAGTACTGGGTGACCTTGGTTTTGCTGCTTGACAACACCAGGCCTCAGCTTTTCCATCTAACAATGGGTTTCAATTTGCAAAGATGTGGACAGAACTAGAGGGTATTATACTAAGTGAAGTAAGTCACTCAGAGAAAGATAAATACCATATGATCTCACTCATATGTGGAATTTAAGGGGAGAAAAAAACCCCAGATGAACATAGGGGAAGGGGGGAAAGAATAAAAAAGGAGAGAGGGAAACAGGCCATAGGAGACTCTTAACGTCAGAACAAACTGAGGGTTGATGGCAGGAGATGTGTGGGGGATGGGCTGGGTGGGGTGATGGAGAGTAAGGGGGACACCTGTTGTGATGAGCACTGGGTGTTGTAGGTAAGTGATGAATCACTAAATTCTACTCCTGAGGCCAATATTATGCAGTATGTTAACTAACTAAAGTTTAAATATATAAATAAAATATAGCTATATGATTAACCTAAAAAAATAAAAATGGGTTTTGGTGATAGTCCCTTCCTCACTGGGTTGTTGTGAAGATCAAGAATGAATGTCAACCACTTAGCCTGGAGCAGGCACTTCATGTTAGCTGTCGTCCTTGGGGGGCACGTCACCAGCCGTGAGGGACACAAACTATGAGAGTGAGAGTCTCTCCTACCAGGGATTGAGCTGATGATTGGGAAGATAAGATGGGGCCTCCATAGCCCTAGGGGGATGCCCCACCACCAGATCATGGCATCCCCACACCCTGATCTGGTCTTCGAGTCAGTCCTGTTCTTCCTGCCATAGTGCTCATTCTTCCCTTGTCCATCTTCTTCTCTTTTCTGGGGCAAGAACCACATCTTACTCACGTCTCCCCATTCCCCATGCAAAATTAGCACAGCACTTTTGTACCCAGGAGATGTCCAACATGTTTGTTAACAGGAAACAAGATATATGTAGACAGTTTATAAATACCACCTAAGCAAAGTGCCTCGTTCTAGGTGGAGGTAAACTGAGGCCCCTGTAGGCTATGGGCATGGTGCTGGACCACACAACCATTTAGGAGGGGAGCCAGCCCTGGAATAAGAGCCCTGATGCCTGGCCCCAGCCTCACCCACTAGACTTTGAATGATTTGCTGCTCATATCCCCTGGTAGCCAGTGACCCAAGACTATTGTGCTCATTTTCAGAAGGATGGAGGGACAGGGCTTATTGTGAATGAGACAAAAACTCAATGGGGAAGAAGAAAAATATCTATTGCTATCTGAGCAAGAGAGATAGAAGAGGAAATTCTAGAGGACAGAGGACCCTAACTTGTTAAAGGCTAAGTCCTGCCATTCTGCCCAGAGCTTTGAAGCCCCAGGGGTTGGCAGGGACATTCTGATGAGTAAAATCCCAATCTCAAAAGGTCACATACTGTTTGGTTCTATTTTGTAGAACATTCTTGATGTGACAAAGTTGTAGAGGTGGAGAACAGATGAATAGCTGCCAGGACTTAGGGAGCGATGAGGAAAGAGTGAACATGGCTATAAAGAGGCAACACCAGAAAGCCTGGTGGCCATGCAACAATTTTGTATCTTGACTGTGATGGTAGTTACGCCAATCCACACATGTGGATAAGACTGCTTAGAACTGCATATCCACACCCGTGAGTGCGTATAAAACTGGTGAAATCTGAACAGCTTTATGGATTATACCAATGTCAACTCCCTGATATTGTGCACCGATATTGTACTGTGTCCTTTTGATATTGAACTATAATTACGTGACATGTTATCATTGAGGAAAACTGAATGAAGGGTACACAAGACCTCCTCTTAATGTTTTGCTGTTGTTGTTGTAATTCTTTGTTTTTGTTTGTCTTTGCAATTTGTGCACTACGTGCCCTGTGCCTTCCCTACCTTCTCATGCCCTGTCTTCACCATATCCCAGACCAGCGACTCAGAGAGGTTGAGAAATTTGCCCAAGCATACTCAGTCTGTCAGAAACCAAGTTGGGATTGGAACTCAACCTTTCCAACTACGAAGTACGCAGGGTTTCCATGACCACAGCTTCCCAGACAGATGAGAGCCTCACTGCCCCCACCTCTGGATACATCCTTCCATTCTTCCCACCTCCACATACTGACTTGTATCAAGTGTTGATGATCTCCAGACTTTAACACTTCATTTAGAATTCGGGACCATGAGTCTCTAAGAAGTCAGCAGCTTCAAATGCCTTTCCTGGCCTTGCAGACCCACCCAACAAAACTCATGTCCTCTCCTATCACTTACTCTGAGTCAACTAGCTGCCAAACAGAGGAGACCGCCTTTGTCCCTCCAGTCTCATGGTTGTGAGAGTCACTCCTTCCTCACCTCAGCTCTGTCACCAGTTGGCTGTGTAAACCTTGGTCAAGTAACTTACTCTCTCTGAGTCTCAGATTCTCGTGTGCAAAATAAGACGATGGAGTTCTTGAGAGAACTATATGACAGATGATTGGGATTGCCTTTACTGGGCCACCTGGCTCCTAAGAAATTCTCAACAACTATTAGGCACTTGCAAATAGAAGACTTTGGGAAACCAAGCTGAGTGTGTGGCAAGTTATAGGTTACAATGGAAAGCAGACCCAAAGATCTGAGAAAGAACAGGCCTCTTTTGTCCAGAGCACACTAGGATCTGCCTCTGTAGGTCCCTGATGCACCTTACAGTCACACAACACCAAGGAATGGCTCCATCTATGTATTCACCTCAGGCCCCCAGGGGAAGGGAGCAGTCACAGCTCTGTATGGCAGTGAACCCTGAACACACATCCACAGACTGAAGGGACAGCTGAGGACCTGGCTCTGTTTTGCTTCAACAGGTATGATTAACACACTTAATCTAATGCGTCTTCATTGTCACCTAAAGCGATGTGACAAGATGGCGGGTGAATTTTCCAGTTGTGCTTCATCCAGGATCACGCCTTACGGGGATTGCTTGCTTAGATGACTTGTGCTGGGATCTATGGAAGGTCTGTATCACCCACAGCTGATTTTCACTGGATGCTTCGATACTCATCACCAGCCAGCAGGTTCCTAGTTTGAACCACTGTTGAAACCAAGACAGGGAAACCTAAGGGATTTCATGAAAAACTACTGCTTTTGCTCCTCTTCCTGCTTCTATTCTTGCTAGGACCTGTAACCCAGCCTTACACCCACCTTGTAGAAAGATAATGTATGTTCTCCTTGTAAAGGTCAAGGAGTTAATGATTTCTTTGGAGTCATTCAGCACAATAAATAACATCTGAGGAGTGACTGGGCAAGTTCGTCATGAACATTTTCCAAGACTATTGACTCATCAAGACCCCTGGCTCCAGGGCATAAGTGACTTATGGGGAACACTTACACACTCGTCTTGGTTCCTGGATGCCTGAGAAGACATGTACGTTGGCCCACAATCCTCAGTAAAAACCCGAGACCCTAAGCAAAGATAAGGCTCACCCTCCTTTCCTTTCCGAGCTTCCCAGACACTCTGTCTATATCTGCACTCTCTCTGTACCTTCAATAAACTCTGTTCTCACTTTCTCTTGGCTCTTGTTTGATTTCTATCCTACAAGGGGCCAAGGACCCTCTTGACTGGTCCTGTGGGATCCCTTCTGGGTCCTTGGATACCTGGCCAGCCTGCATCAATACATCCTCCTCAACTCAACAGTTTCACTGATGGTTGCCGTCTCCCTTGTGATAGGGTGCCCACCTCATTAGTAGTTATCAGTTGGAGGCCCATATAACTATCATCTATTAGCTGTGTGAACTTGCACTGGACACTTAATTTCTGAAAGTAGGTATGGTGCTGACGGTGGCTGTCCTGCCTGCAAGTGGTTTCCTGGAACGAGACAAGAGGTGTAGGAATGGCGGGTTTCATGAACAGCCATGCTCTGCTGCAGCCTAGACCATCATGACCAGATGGTCTGCTGATCCCACACAATAGGGTGTGCTCACAAGTGTGCTCCCGTGGAGTAAGAGCAGGGGCAGCACTTACCCTTCTGATATTTCAAAATCCATCCTCCAGAGTCACTAGTTATAAACTCAGCAAAGGGGCCTCAATGCAGGTACAATGCATTTGATCTAGTCATCACGTGTCGGCAACTCCCTTCATGCTTCCAGCCCTCAGTTTCTCCATGTAGAAAATAAAGAGGTTGCATGGGTGATCTACTTCTTGGCTCTGACTTTCCACGGCTACCAATAGACATAAGATCTTGAGAGACACAGACCGTGACATCCACAATCACACGGCGGCCCCTGCACAACCGAGTCACCGTGGCAAGCCCAGCACTCCGCTCTTCCCTTGCTTCAGCAGATACGTCCCCCCGACAACCCAGTCTACGGACGAGGGAGGGGAAGCTCTGAGAGTTAGCCTTCCCAAGGCCACGCTTATTGAATGATGGGCCAGAACTTGAACTTGGGCCTGCTTGCCTCCATACCTATGTGACTCCCTCTTTTGCAAGGAAACGCAGAAATTTTCCAACTTTGCAATAGATATTTCTATGTTATTTTGTAGGGAAGCCAGATATATTTCTAAAGCCCTTTAGAAGGCCAAGACTACAGTCATTTAACAGGGTGAACGGTTAATCCCCCAACAAACAACACCCCGTGTGTAAACTGCACCCAGAACCCAGACCTTTCGAGACAGGGGAGGAGAGGCCGCGGGGAGGACAGAGAGATGCCCAGTGGCACCTGCCAGCTTTGCGAAAGACGGAAGACGCAGAAGAAAAAAGAGTCGGAAAAAGGTTTACTCCCTCCCCCCTCAAGTTGGAAAGCAGGCAGAGAGAGAAAGAGATCAAAAACCACTAAAGGTCCCTCATGTCAACCTCTCCCTGTTTTAATTAAGCAGCCAGTCCACACACCCACCCCTTCTCCCTCAAAAATGCTTTGCACTCAGCAAGAGCTGCTTCCCGGCGGGCCGCAGTTAAGCCTTCAAACAACCAGCAGCCTCAGGAAATGCCAGCCGCCCACAGGTGCGGGGCGCCGCAGGCCCCTCCCGCAATCCCGCGCCCAAGCAGAACCCGCTCGCAAGATGGGCCGAGAAGCTGCGAGAACCTTCCCTGGACTCTCCTCCACGGGGCCCTGACCCACAGCAGCGGGCCTCAAACTGGGACGACCCCCGGTAGAAAATGCATTTTCTGTGTTGATCCGGCCTCCTCCTGCACCCGTCCTTCCATACAAAACTCAAATCTCGCAAAACAGTCCTTACCACCGCTACGTGCAATGCATTTGGATTTTCTACTCTGTTTTTTTGTTTTGTTTTTAATGCTGGTGGTAGCCTTCTGCATTACTCTCACCACTCCATGACGGCTTTATTTCTAAAATCTCGCTGTTGAGGGACACACTACCTCCTCCAGATGAGGCCCTGGCCCCGTCTCCTGTCTTCTCTCCTCTCCTGGGCCAAGGTCCGGCGCTCAGCAAAGTCCTGATGGTTCCCGAAGGCCTCTTGTTCTGCAGCTCTGGGGTTTGCCCAAATTTCCTGTGTAGCCCGTCTGCTGATTTTTCCTGCGCTTGGGATCACCTCTATGAAGGCTTTCCTGAGTTTCTGATTTGTGCCACCTGCTGTTCTCCACTGATCACACTCAGCATGGTCATCCTGGGGGCACCAGGGGTGAGCCCTCCCAGATCTGCTGTCCTGCATGACCAGCATCTCACAAATCAGAGTTTCTCCCCTTTCTCCCTGCATGCGGATGGAAGAGAGAGGGGAGAGAGGGAGGACAGGAAGAGGCAGGACTTGGACGTCCTCCCGGAGCAGGTTCGGGTCCTTGGGGATGAAAGTAGCATTTCTTGAGTGTCATCTCTGTGTTGAGGACCTTCCAGGCTTAGTAGAAAGAAGACAGTGGTTTTCAAAGCCAACCCTGCCTGCAGCAGCCTGAGCCTCCGGGTGGGAGGTGAGAGATCTGAGAAAGCCCTTTGTGATGTCCTGATGGGCCCCTGGGAAGAGGGAAACAAGACTCCTGGGGCCTCATCCACAAAGACATAGATGAGGTGGAGGCCTCAGAAATGGGAGATGTGAGGGGAGACCTCCACCCAGAGGGGTCTGCACCTGTGGGGGGGGCTGTGGGTCACCCTGATTGTAGAGCAGTGTTTGCCCTTGAGTCCCGAGAGTGCCCCCACAAGCCCAGCCTTTCGTGAGTCAGGTCAGTGGTCCTCCAGGGGACAGAAGGAAGAGGCACCAAGGTCCTTCCCCACTGTCACATGGGGATAGTAACAGGCCCTGGGGCTTGTGGGGTTCGGGGAGCACTCAGGACCTGGTGCAGAAAGAGATCCATCTGTTTTATTTCCTCATCACATCAAGCTCTTCAAAGTGCGTATTAGCGCCTTCACCATACAGGTGAAGTGTAGGGGTTCCAGGACCATCAATGCGGGGAGAACAAGTGTCTCAGAATTGGCTACAGGGGGAGTGTTGAGGGACCACCTGTCCCGTGAGAGGCCCTAGGGAACTCAGGCCTGTCTAAAGGCCCTCCCTGCCCCGAAGAGCTTGCTGTTCCTCTTTGGGCAAGAGTGGAAGTTCCAAGAAAGGCTTTCTCAATTCAAAAGGCAGAGAAAACCTTGTGGGAAGGGAGGTAGGGATTTCAGCTGGCAGGGAAAGCTTTGCTGGTGGGCCCGGCCTTAGCAGGATTTTATTTTATTTTTAAGGTTTACTTATTTATTTGAGAGGGAGAGAGTGGGGAGGGACAGAGAGAGAGGATCCTCAAGCAGACTCCCCCATTGAGCACAGAGCCCGATGCGGGGCTCGATCCCACGACCCTGAGATCACGCCCTGAGCTAAAACCAAGAGTCTTACGCTTAATGGGCTACTCCACACACCCCTTCCCACGCCTTAAAAGATTAAATCAGGTTTCCTATTAGGTGGAAAGAGAACACCCTCAACACTCAGAGGCAGAGATGCTCAAGTTAGATTTGCACCTTCCCCCTCAGGCCCTGCGCTAGCCAGCGGGTCCTGATTGCAGAAAATTGCTCCTGGGCCAGAGGATGCAGAGGGAGGCAGTCATCAAGGGCCTCAAAAGTAGACATCCAACGACCCCCCCAGTGAGGGTGTGTACCCCATCTCAATGCTGTGTTTGCCCCACTTTTCACGATCGTCGCTAAAGGAAAACATACAGCAGTTGGTTACAAGCCAGCGGGCTCAGCCTCGGTGGCACCCTGAAGCCCCCCAGGGAGTCCCCCCTCCCTCCTCACCCCCCCCAATTAGGTCCGAATCTCTGCGGGTGGGGCGCCCCGGCATCAGGTTTTAGAGTTCCCCCAGGACTGCCGTGGCGGTGCCAAGCATGAAAGGCCAGCTGGAAGCTCTGTTCCTTCATTAAGGAAAAAAATAAAAATAAAAAAAATGGAAGTGGCCAGAGCCTCACTCCAGGCAGAGGAACAGAAAGCAGGAAAGAACTGGCTTCTCTTTGTGATCTTGGTCCAAACCTCTTTTTCTCTCGCTGACGGATTCTCCCGGCAACCTCCTCCAAGCAACCAGCCAAGAGACGCTGCCCTGGATTTGCAGTTCTCGGCTACAGAACAAAGAATTCTTTGGAGTTGAAGAAGAGGCTCTTGAGCTCTCTGGCCCCTGGGCTACCCAGATCTAGAGCGAGCGTCCGGGCTGCGCCGTCTAGAACACAGCGGGCCTCGGAGCCGGCCTGGCAGGCTGGGGGCCTCCAAAGGCGGCATCTCAGCCACCTCCAGCCACCCTGAGCGATAGATCCGTGAAAGAGATGCTCCAGGAGATAAAAGCCAGCCTCTCCGCCCATAGGGCCCCTGCACCCTGTTAGGGTCCCAGGCAGTGAACCTCAGACCCCAGCCCCGCCCTCCCTCCACTGGAGAGAAACCTGCTGAAATGGGACCGGGCAGAGGGAATATTTCTGCTTGTCAATGCCAAGGTCTCTCAGGGCTCCCGCTCCCCAACTTCGGTCCCTGGGGATGCTCACTGAAGCAGGCAGAAAGCCAGTTTCTCTGAAGTGGTCCTGAAGCCCCCTGTGCTGGGGAGTCGGGAGGATAGGAAATGAGCGCCGGCAATGCACTTGGGTCATGGGAACGGGGTGAGGGGTGGGGGGTGGGGGGGCATTTCGCTCCACCTTTCCACTCTCTCCAGGCTCGGTGGCAGGAAAGACTGAGCAACAGTCCAGAAAAAGGTGACCCCTCCAAGCCTTAGTGTGGGACACTTCTAATCATCCTTCTCATTCCTGCTGTTCTAATGGCTCGCTCTTAGCTGGGTCCTCTGCACTGGCCTCTCTGCATGTTCACTCCTCTCCGGGGTCAATATGTCTGGACCCTACATCTTCCCCCATCCTACTTGCTCTTTCGGGATCCTTACCTTCTGCTCATGCCCTGGTCCTTCCACTGGTGGTTCTCTCTGATGACTTCCCAGGCCCAAGGCCCACGGATGTTTCCACTTTTCCCTCCCAGTATCTCAACTGCCCTGGATTTTTGGCCACACACATTGCAGTTGTGGCTGAAGGGGTTCAGAAGTTGCATATATGCACTCAGGTCTAGCACAGTATTCAAACTGTTCCTTCTCTTTCTCCCACTCTGCTATTGCTCTGGAGAGTTGGTGGCATTGGGTGTATCTGGGAGCCCAGTGCCGTGTGGTTCAGCAGTGGCCGGAGAGGGCCATGGAGGGAGGGAGATGCCGGAGAGGACAAATCAGCTCCTAGGCATTGGTTTGAGGCCTGATGAAAGTGGCCATCCCTGACCTCCTTGGGCTGCCTTCTTTGAAGACCACCACCACCCTTGGGGTAGAAAGAGACAATGAGATGTCCCTTCTTTGTCTTTCCATAGAAGCAGCACAACCAGAAACCAGGATGCCCCAGTCTTCCCAGCAGGGCAGGGAAATTAAAACAAGGAGGCAATTTTTCCTCAGTCCTTTGGGTTAGTTTGCAAGGGAGCTGGTAGCCTGGTTGTTCACTTTAAGAACGGATAACCCTGGAAGAAAACACCAACTAAGAAAACAAAACACCTAAGGAAGTCAGGCAAAGGAAAGACTTAAATTCATATTTTAAAAAAGCGGGCCGCAACACTTTATATGTATTAGAAGACAAATGGAGTTTTTAAAAAAAGAAAAGAAATAAAAGCTAAAGGAGTTTGGGAAGCTATGGTCCTCCCTGAGCCAAATCCTCAGCCAGATGGATAGACTGTGTGAGTGCTCCCCCTGGATCTTTGGCCCACGCCCTTGACAGAGGAGACAGGGCCCTGTGATCCACACAGGTCACCAGATTCACACGGTGTGGGGTGAGGAAGTCCCCCAAGGGAGGGACTACAGGATAAACAAATATATACACATGTTTACAACTAAGGAAGGTGACTTTGGTGGTGGTTGGCGGTGGGGGGCTGAGGGGTGGGCAGAGGGACACGGAGGCTGTGCCATCCGCCATCTTGGAATTCCCAATGGGAGTCTAACCATGTGCTCAGACAGCCACCTACAAAGCTTTCTTGTACCCTAATCAAGAAACTAATTTTTTAATGTTTCCCAAAAGCTTTGAAGTAAGGGAAAACCAGAAATTATTGATTTCCTGATTTTTATTTTGTCATTTAGTATTGTATTTATTTGACAGTTGAGTATTGTTTTTCTTTTACTGATTCCTTATATTCAATTTGTGGTTTAGTATTGTTTCTCTTTTGAATTAAATGTGGCAGGGCGAGGATGGGGGCACAGTCATAGTCTGGCCCTCATTATCGCTCTGTGTCACCCCCAGACTGCTGGGCAGAGTGTGATCTCCAGCCCACCGGGAGGAGAAGGGCAGCTGCAGGAGCCCAGTTCCCCCACCAGGGAACTGAAGGGTCGGAAGAGAGACACAGCCTGGAGAGTGTGCAGGGAGAGTGCCAAGGCTCTCAGACCAGAGCTCAGTACAACCCCCAGAGGGTAACAGAGAGGAGAACAGAGAGCCAACATGGGGCGCATGGGACTCAGGGGACCCTTGTATGAGGCTCCAAGGAAACCCAGGGATCCCCTGAGGTGCTCTTCTGTGTCTTCAGTGTGGTTTTTATGCCAACACCACCTCCTGAGTACCCCCACCCCGCTCCCTACCTCCAGGTCCTAATGTGCTGTAAGCATTGAAGCCAGCTGGTGCAGCAGAGAAGACATGAGGGAAAGCCCCCCCAGGTGGGTGTCAGAAAACCCAGGTCTCACACAATGACATACTTGTGTCCAGGCACACTGGGTATGAGGCTTTGTGCTGGGAATTTTTATTTAGGCCCTCACGTAATCCTCAAAGCATTCCTGTGAGGTTGGAATGGTTCCTCTCTCACAGAGTAAAGGAATTGCGTCCCAAGTTAAGGGAAGGGAGGAGATAAACATTTATTAAGTACCTCCTGTGTACCAGGCTTTACATACGTAGTTTTGACAGCAGTCTTGTTTTTGCTTTGTTTTCTTCTAAAATTTTATCGACGAGGAATGGAGGCAGAGAAGACGAGCACATTATACAAGGTGAGTGGGGAAGGTGAGTTCAAATTCAAGCCTATCGAGCCTCAAAACTCACTTTCTTCTGTCTCCCTACTTATCAAATAATTTACTCAGGGTCACCCAGCTTGTAGGATAACAAAAATAACCAGTAAAGGAGCCAACCTTCACTGGGCACTTTCTTTATGCTCAGGGTGACATGGGACCTGCTCTAGATCGAATGTCTGTGACCCTCCAAATTCATATGTTGAAATATAACCCTCAAGATGATGGCAGGAGGTGGGGGCTTTGAGAAGCGATTAGGTCATGAGGTTGGAGCCCTCATGAATGGGATTAGTGCCTTATAAAAGCAAACTGATTCCCTTGCCCCTTCCATCATTGTGAGGTGACAGCTAGAAGCTGTCATCTCTGAACCAGAGACTGGGTTCTTGTCAGACACTGAATCTGCCAGTGCCTTGATCTTGGACTTCCAACCTCCAGAACCATGGGAGAGAAGTGCTTGTTGCTTATAGGACACCCAGGCTGTGGTATTTCGTCAGCAGTCTGAACGGATGAAGACATATCATGTCATGTATTCCTCACACTAACCCTCTGAAGAAGGTTGTCATATTCATTCCAATGTTACAGATGAAGAAACTGAGAATCACAGAGAAGTTACCCATGGCCACTGAGGTAGCAGTGGCAGATCAGTTTTTTCAAGTTTGACGCTCCCACCCTCTTTGCCAGCCCTGGCCATCGCCTCATGGGTGCTCTTCCTTGTCAATGCTTCTCCAAGTTCTTTGGGGCTAAGCGATAATGGTGATGGGAAGTTGCCTGATGGGGTAAGAGATGTGCAGGGGGTCGGCCATCTTGTCACTATGACCGGGACAGAGCGCCATCCTGTCTCATGTGTATCAATTCCCGAGGGCTATTGTAAATACAATCTCACAAATGTGGTGGCTTGAAACAAGAACTTAATTTCCCACAGTTCTGGAGTCCAAAAGTCCAAAATCGGGGTGTCAGTGAACCATGTTCCCTCTTCTCCAAAAGTTCAAGGTGAAGATTCATCTTCATCTCTTCCAGCCTCCAGGGTGATCCCGACATCCCTTGGCTTGTGGCCGCATCAGTCCAATCTCTGTCGCTGCCTTTACACAATGTTCTTCCCTATGTCTCTGTGTGTCCAAATCTCTCCTTCTTGTTATTTATACCCTGGTCATTGGATATAGGCACCACCCTAAATCCAGGATGATTTCATCTCAACATCCTTAACTAATTACATCTGTAAAGACCCTATTTCCAAAGAAAGCCACTTCCTAATTTCCTGGGCAGTTATGAATTGGTAGTGGGGGACATTTTGCCAGTTACCACACCAGGGTTGTTGAGATAGGCCCCTGTCCCTTTAAAGATTGTGGTCAGAATCATGCACTTGTGGGCATCAGGTAGGCACAAAAAAACCCACTCAAATAAATAAATAAATCTTTTAAAAGAAGATAAGAAAAGCTTAAACACTATTTTATACAGTCTAGGCTCCTGCTTCCCAAAGTGTAGCTCAGGGACCAGAATCATCATCATCACAAAATCCCCACTGGTTCATATGCACATTCAAGAAGCACTGGGGATGGGCCGCCTGGGTAGCTCAGCAGTTGAGTGTCTGCCTTTGGCTCAGAGCGTGATCTGGGATCCAGGATCGAGTCCCACAGGGGCTTCCCTGCATGGAGTCTGCTTCTCTCTCTGCCTGTGTCTCTGCCTCTCTCTGTGTGTCTCTCATGAATAAATAAGATCTTAAAAAAAATACTGGGGATATCAAGATACTGTAAATCCTGATTTGGTAGGTCTGGGGAGGGCCTGAGATTCTGCATTTCTAACTAGATCCCTATGGACCTGTTACTGCTGAAGTCCGTGGATCACACTTGGAGAAAAAGGGTCTGTTTCCATCCACTGAAACATAGGAGCAGGTTGCAGCATGCCCCCTTCCTTCTCACCTGAGGGAGCAGGGCTCACTCTCCCCCACCCGTATTCCACAGCCTCTTACCTACTACACCGCCAGGCTCCACCATCAAGCCCCACCCACCTCTTCAAGTTTAGATCCTCTCCATTGCCTCCCCCACACTTTCACTGACACATTCTCATGACATTTGCTCTTCCTTTTCCCCACCACTTCCTTATGAAACAACCCTAAAAATTAGGCATGGCCTCAGATTTCTCTCTCTCTATGCTAACCAGATTTTCAAAAATTACTAACAACCTCTTAACAATTATTGATCTTTTCTTAGTCTTCTTTGACTCTCTATCCCATTAAATGTTAAAATGTAATTGGCCAAAACTACACAGCTTAGCATGAAATTTTTACCCTGGCTTACCCTGATTGCCTCCCACATCTCAGGCCTGTCTCCTTCATCCCAAGTCTTCATCTCTTCCCAAAACTGTATGTCTGCTTGCAAGTTCAACTGATATGCAAAACTAAAACTATAGCCCCAATTTCTCTCCAAATTTCAGATTTAGAGCCACGCATTTCTGATTCCTGAAACTCAAAGTCTCAAAAGAAACTTATTATTTTCCCATTTAATTCAGTGAAACTCAATAAACAAGAGTGGCCAGGCACTGTGCCATGAAAACAATATGGCAGACCCATTTCCATGTGGGGTTCCCAAGAGCAAGCCCTCCTGAGCCGGTTGGTGTGCTGGCAAACCAGCTTTCCTAAAAAGAAAACCCTTATTTGTAGCATTTGCCAATCTTCATAATGTGAATATTCCATGATGGCTGATATCAAGCTTCTAACATAACATTACTAAACACGGAGTTGGGATGAGAGGCACAGAATCAGCTCTCCTGAGCTGGTATGAGCCAGCTCCAACACACCACTGCATGACCTCCACATACATACTGGCTTTTCTCCCAGTCACCCACTCTCCGATCATAGAAGCATGCTTGACATTCTTCTCTCCTATTCACCCTCATATCTAGTAAATCAGCAAATGTCATGATTTGCAAATGAGGCCCTAAAATTCTTTGAAGGTAAATGTAATCAGTTAAGAAAAAGAATTAACAGCAGGTAGAAAAAGAATAGCAAGATGGTAGAGACTTAAACCCAATCATGCTGATAATTATATGAAACATAAATGGTCCAAACACTGTAAGGGGCAGAGATTAGCATCAAAGTGGATTTTAGAATTATTTGTTGTCTATAAGAAACACACTTTAAATATAAAAACATAGATGAAAGGTAAAAGGATAGAAAAAGATACAACACGCATAAGAAAGCTAGCTCTATGGATATCAGACAAAAGTAACTTGAGGACAAGGAATATTATCAGGGCTAAAGAGAGACATTTCTTAATGGTTTAAAGGTCAATTCATCAAGGCACATCAATCAAAATGTGCATAAACTAACAAAATTAAAGCTGAAATCAAAGAAATCCACAACTGTAAGTAAAAAATTTTAAGCCTCTTTCTCAGAATTGGTAGAGCAAGTTGACAGAAATTCATTAATGATGTAGAAGACTTGAATAATGCTACCAACCATATTGACCTAATTGACATTAATAGAACACTCTACCTGGCATCAGTGGGATACACATTATTTTCAAATGCACATGGAACATTCATCATGGTAGACCAAGGTGATGTTTACAGCATCTAGAATAGTGGCATTGGGCACTTGATAGTAGGACCCAGCTCTACCAGCTCCTCACTAGTTCTCATTAAAAACAACAGAGAAAATAAATAAAATATTTTTTTTAAAAAAAGGGGGGCGGGGACAGCCCTGGTGGCTCAGCAGTTTAGTGCTGCCTTCAGCCCAGGGTGTGATCCTGGAGACCTGGGATAGAGTCCCACCTCCGGCTCCCTGCATGGAGCCTGCTTCTCCCTCTGCCTGTGTCTCTGCCCCCCCCCCCCGTGTGTCTCTCATGAATAAATAAATGAAATATTTCAAAAAAATAAAATTAAAATTAAAAACAGAGAAAGAAAGGGTATCTGACTGGCTCAGTCAGGAGAGCATGTGACCTTGATCTCAGGGTTCTGAGTTCAAGCTCCACATTACAGAGAGTACTAAAAAAATAAACTTAAAAAATGAATAAAGTAAAAAATAAAAACCAACTAAAGTAAATCATCCTATTAATACAATAAAGAGGAAAAATCAGATAGTCGAATCAACTGATGAGAAAAAAGTATTTGACAAGTAAAACTTACATTCATGCTAAAAACTATGAGGAGACAGATATACAAGGGAGCATCTTCAATCTGTTATAGAGTATCTACAACAACTCTGCCACTAGCATCAAATCTAATGATGACTGAACACTTTCTACTTAAGATTGGAAATGTGCAAGGATATCTGACCTTTATTTAACACCTTTAACATATGCAGGTCCTAGTCAGTGCACAAAATGATTGTGTACATAGAAAATCTTCATGAAAATGTTTTTTGAAAGAAGACAAAAATGAATGAATTCAGCAAGAGCATATGGTACAAGGTCAAAATAAAAAAATCAAATACATATCTATATACTACCAAAGAACAATTTGAAAATAACACTTAAAAATACCATGTATGATAGCATTTTAAAAACCCATAAAATACTTAGGAACAAATTTAGCAAAATATATCCAAAGTATGTACACTGAGAATGACAAAATAATTACATTAAAGAAAAGCTAAATTAATGGTAAGTTATGCTGCATTCATGGGTTGGAAGACTCAGTGTGGTTAAAATGTTAGTTTTACCCAAAATTGATCTATGGATTCAGCTCAGTCCCAGTAAAAATTCCAAGGCTTTTTGGTAAAAATTGACAAGCTGATTATAAAATTTGTAGAGAAATGGAAAGGTCCTAAACTAGCCAAGAACATTGTTTTAATGATTATTAAAGGTGAAAAACTTAGGAGGATTTACACTACCTGATTCCAAGACTTATTATAAGGCTACAGTAATCAAGACACTGTGGTATAGCATAGAAAAAGATAAACTCATTAACAGAACACTCTAGAGAGTCCAGAAATAGATTCACACGTATGTAATTGATTGATTTCTAATGAGAATGGTGGGATAATTCAACAGGGAAGGAATAGCCTTTTCAAAAATGATGCTAGAAAAACTGGATATCCACATGAGAAAAAAATGAACCTTATATCTTACCTTATATCACAGATAAAAATCAACCTAACATCAATCACAGAGCTAAACTTTATAAAAGCTAAAATCATTTTTTAAAAAAATTGGAGGAGAAATAGGGGGGAAAAAACCTTTTGATCCTAGTGGAGATGAACATTTTTTTTTAGAAAAAGCATACAACACATTATCAAGAAAGAAGAAATTAATAAATTGGACTTCATCGAAATTTTTAAAATTTGCTCTTCAAAAATACCATTAAAAAGTTGGAAAAGAAAGCCAGGGTAGAAAACATTCCAAGTACAAGCATCTGATACAGGACTTGTATCCAGAATACACAAAGAACACATAACTCAATCATACGAAAACAACTGACTCAATTTTAAAAATAGGTAAAAGATGAAATCAGCTATTTCTCCCAAAAGAAGACCTACTGATGCTCAGTGGGCACACAAAAAGGTGATCAGTGTCATTAGTCGTCAGAGAAATGCAATGAGCAGTACTACACAGGCACTAGAAGGTTCAGGATGAAAAAGACTTATTCCAAATGTCAAAGAAGATGTGAATCACCTGGAACTCTCGTACATTTTCTTTTTTTTCTCTCATATATTTTCATACATTTTTAATGGAAATATTAAATGATAAAACCACTTTGGAAAACAGTCTGGCAGTTTTTTATACAGTTAAAAAATATATATTTTACATTCAATTCCATGATTTCACTTCCTACTGCAGAGAAGCGTAGACATACATTCGCAGACCCGTAAGTGGATGCCCCTAGTAGACTTGTTCACAATGTCCCCACGTTGAAAACAACATGAGTGCCCATCAACAGGTGAACAGATAAACAAGTTGGTACAACCCCACAATGGATGAATGTTCAGCAATAAAAAGGAACAAACCATTCACCCACAACTAACGGGGATGAATCCCCAAAACTTGACCGAGCAGAAGAAGCTAAACACAAAAGAGTACATATTGTATGATGCATTTATATGAAATTCTGGAATTCTCACCTGTGGACAATTTTGCCTTTCAGGGGACATTTGGAAATAGCTGGAAACATTTTTGGTTTGCCACAAGTTGGCATATGCTACTGGCATCTAGTGGGTAGAGGCTGGAGAAGCTGCTGTGCCCAGGTCAGCCCCACAGCAAAGCAATGACCTGACTCAAAATGTCCTTGGTGCCAAGGTTGAAGGTCCTCGGCTATGTTCATCTATAGCGACAGACAGCAGATCGGTGATTGGCATTGGCTGGGAGGGGTGGGAGAGGTTGCCCGAAAAGAAGTGAAGAAAGTGATTTATATCTTGATTGTGGTCAAACGAAGCAGTATGTCTTATGGAAATTATTCCTCAGGAAATTGATTTTTTTAAAAAAGCAACTCTGAACGCCACCTTGAAGTAGTTTCTTGTCCTTCCCAACCATCAGGTAACGAAAAGTGCGTGGTTCTTACTGGGAACGACCAGCCATTTATTTGCACATATGCCATTTGCATGGTGCCCAATGCAAAGAGATATATGATGAGCATTAATAACATTCACCCCAACTCAACACTCTTTATGCTTTCATCTCTACACCCATCGCTGTTTTTTTTCTTTTTTTTTTTAACTAGTCCATATTTCTTTCTCCTTTTTTTAAAGATTTTATTTATTATTTAATCGAGAGAGAGGCAGAGACACAGGCAGAGGGAGAAGCAGGCTCCATGCAGGAGCCCAATGTGGGACTCAATCGCAGGACCCTGGGATCACGACCTGAGCCAAAGGCAGATGCTCAACCACTGAGCCACCCAGGTGCCCTCATCGGTGTTTTTCATAAAGCAAAAGGCTCCTTGACCTTTTAGCAGAGGGTACGGTCTTTTGGAACAAAAGAGCTCAGCCTCTGCGGTGATGATGGCATTAATTACAATCTTGGAGACTTTGTCAGTGGTGTCCCTGAACTGGCTGTTTCTGTTTCAAATCAAGCACGGCGGGAACATTTACACCAGGGCAATTGGCAAATTCTACAAATCAGGGCTTGTTCCCCAGGGAGCTGGTGGTTGGACTGCTGGCCAGCACACCACTGCCTCTGACTCAGAAAGAAAGGAAATTCATACCGAATAGAGAATGCACATGGGTGTGAACATGGACATTGTGGTTTGAGATTTATGATTTTTCCTCTTATGTCATAAACACAGTTGCAACTGCCCTGGAGACCCATCTTCCCGTAAAACAAGGGGGTGAGGTAGGGGTGCGGGGAGCCTGGATATGTCCCATACAGTGGGTTATTACTTATTTATTTATTTGAGAGAGAAAGAGAGAACACAGCCGGGGAGGGGCCGGGGTGGGGGGGGTTGCAGACACTGGCTGAGCAGGGAGCCTCAACCCAGGGCCCTGAGGTCATGAAAGAAGCAGAAGTCAGACCTTACCTGCTTCACCCACTGAGCCACCCAGGCGCCCCCATATAGCAGTTTAAAAGAAAATCATAATTGGCAGCATTGGGGGCATAGGTGAAGCACAAAGAAATGTTTATTTTTAAAATCTGTTCTTCATATTGGAGATAAAGCTGAAAGAGGGTCCACGGTTGGGTGAGATCTGAGGCCGTGACCTCAGAGGAAGAGCAGAGGAGGCCTCGTTTCAAGGAGGCTCTGGCCACATCTTCGGATAGTTATGCCTTCCGGTGGTCGGTGATCCCGCAAGGAGCCTGCGCCTGGAGCTGGAGGAGCCAGAAGTGCTCCAGGGGGAGCTGAAGCCCCCTGTGCGACTTCTGGCACCTTGCTCCTTGACTGGTTTTCCCAGCAAGGAAGGCCAGGGAGGAGAGAGGGTCTGGTGAGTTGTAGCTGTCCTGAGCCCGCCTCTGGCTTTCTGGGTGCTGGCCTGGCCCAAGAGAGAGACACGCGGGGGAGGGGGGGCGAGCTCCCCTCTGGCATGAGGAGCAAGGGGACTGACCCAATGGCCCAAGCACAGTTTGGTCAGTATCAGCAAAACTGAGGCCTTGAAGGTGGGAGCCGGAGAGTCCTGGGGTTTGAAGGCTCTCCTACAATTTATTTAAACCACCTTTAAAATGTGGGGTTTTGGGATCCCCGGGTGGCTCAGCCGTTTAGCACTGCCTTCAGCCCAGGGCGTGATCCTGGAGTCCCAGGATCAAGTCCCACATCGGGCTCCCTGCAGGGAGCCTGCTTCTCCCTCTGCCTGTGTCTCTGCCCCTCTCTCTCTGTCTCTCTCTCTGCGTCTCTCATGAATAAATAAATAAATAATCTTTTAAAAAAATAGAGAAAAAATAAAATGTGGGCTTTTTTCAAGGACCAGTATGGGGTCAGTACAAGATACTGGTCCATGTCCCTGGGCTGGAAAGTCAGGCCTGGCAAACAAGGCCTTCTCTGAGCCCCTTCTGAGGGCAGGTGCTGGCCACGGGCAATAAGGAAGAGCAGCGAGAGCCCACCTGCCCCCGCCCCCCCTGCTCCCAGCAGCCCGGAGCTGGGCCCAGAATCTAGGCCGGCCTCTCCCCACCTCTGAAAGAACCCTGGGCTCCTATGGGTCCCAGGGGACCCGGGACAGGGTCCTCAGCAGCTTGGCACCCCCACCCCGAGCAGTGCTCTCCTGTATGGGACAGGGTGGGGGGGGGGGGCAGACCTGTCTCTCTGCTGCCATCGCCCTCTGATAGTGGGATTTTTAAAACTTGATCAAAAAAATAAATTAAAAAAAAAAGAAAAGAAAAGCAAGCAAGCACAAAAGCGGGGGATGGGGGTGTGGGGGGAACCCTAGGTAGAAATCAATGAAGCCTTTAAATCTTCCACACTGAAAAAGTCTGCATTTCTCTGTTGTCTTTGGGAACCCGCTGAATGGCTGGGAAACTGTTTTTAATAAACAAGAGTTCAAACGCTGAGGCTCCGTAGCCAGCAGTCACGCCTTAAACTCTAAACTTTACATGAAAACTCTCCCAGTCCCTTTGAACTCGCCTTCCCTCTCCGGCGGAGCATTCCAGTGTTTATGCATTTTTTGAGATTGCTGGCAGGATTGCTTTGAATACTTTCCCTCTTTAGCAACCTCCTCCCTTCAGAACCCATTAATGCCCCACTCAGCAACATCAAGGTATTGCTTTGAAGTCCCTTCTGGCTACGGCCGCTCACACTCTTTGGTTACTGTGCAATCAAATAATTAAATGGATTCTCAGGGAAAAAAAAAATCATTCTTTTCCTTGGTAATTAAACACTCCAGGTTGGACAGGAGTGCTGGGTTGCCAAGGGAGTGAGGATCTATAAAGACTCGGAGCCCAGAATTCTTTGCTCGTGACCCCCAGGGGAGAAAAATAATAACAGGAGAGTCAGCTCAGGGCTCACTTCCCTTCTGTGCGGGCAGCTTCCCTGGGCCCAGGGCTCTCCGGTCTCAGGACCTCCCTTCTGTGAGAGGGGGTAGGGGGCATCACCCCCCAGGAGAGTTCCTTTTTTTGGGGGGGATGGAGGGGATGGCCAGGGTTGTGGGGGGCATCTCTTGACCAAAATAAGCCTGTGAGAGATTGCAGCTGCTGGAGGGCAGGGACGGGTTCATCCCTGGGGGACTATGTCCCTAATATGGTTGGGAGGTGGGGGGAAGGGGAGGGGCAGGAAAGGGAGGAGAAAGAGAGATGGAGGAAGAGATTGGGAAAGGCAAGGGGAGATGGGAGGGGGGAAAGAGGAGAAACAGGGGTGGAGGGTGGGGGAGAAGTGAGGAGGAAGTAGAGAGGGAGAAGAGAGAATTCAGATGGACTGAGTAGGGAAGGAGAAGGGAGGCAGGAGGGCAGAAGGTCTGCTCCCAAGGCTGTTGGGGCTCCTGGTTTGCAGTCTCTCGGGCCTCCACCAAGGTTAGCTTCTCTCAGATCAAAGGGCCCCCAGCCTCATCTGGGGTACAGCTCAGCCCTGGAAAACCCCAGGGTACCCATCGCCACTTGCTCCATTTCGTGGCCCCCACTGTCTCTCCTTCTTACCCACCTTCTTGCATCTCCCAGGATTGCCCTTCCATCATTCTCCTGATGGGTCTCCAGGACCCTACAAGTCCCAGCCTAGACGTGGCCCTCCTCTGTGCAGCCCAAGCTGAGGCGGTCCTCCTCTGGGTCCCCAAACAAGCTCTATTCTCACACTGAATTTTAATGTCTCACCCGGGTGCTGCTCCAGCTTGGGGGCCATGTCTTAATCGGCTGTATCCCTCACCCCCACCTCTGGCACAGGCACATGGTACCTCTCAGTAAGTGCTGGTGGTGAGGATGTTCAGCAGAGGACAGTGAAACTGAGCTTGAGTCCCAAGAGTCATGATACATTAAGGCCATTATATAACCTGAGCCCTTGGTTGCTAGCATCTCAACATGGCTTTCTCCATAACTTGAACTTGAGGCATCTCTTCATCATTCCATCTGTTTCTCAAAGCCACCAGTTTCTCCTCTTGAATTTCTCTCCCCCCATTTCAGGCCATGTAATACCCACACCTAAAACCCTGGGAACAGGGGCTCTCTGACATCCATATTGGCCTTGAAAACAGATCCTCCCTCCTCCAGGACAGGAGCTGTATTATTAGTCAAAATTCTTTTGGTTGAGTATGACAAAAACCCAAGTCAAATTGACTTAAGAAAAAAACAAATGACAGGATTTGCTGACTCACAAGGTGGGGCTCATGGGCAGTTGAATCTGAGGATGTGAGGGATGCTGACAAAATCTGATCTTTCTCTCTGCCCATAGGTCACTCTCCCAGTGACCCTTCATCTTGTGGCTCTGAATTTCTTTGTTGGCTTCAATGGCAGGTAAGTATTCTCCACTTCTTGGCCTCCAGAAACATCAAGATTTTGACCATTTTAGAAGCCCCAAAAGAAAGAGAGCTCCCCATTCTCCAAATTCCTGGCACAAGTCCCTATGGCTTATTGGACCAACTTAAGTTGTCTCATTGGGCCAACTTAAGTCACATGTCCATTCCTGAGCCACTCATGGTGGCCAAAGTGATGGGCTATATGAATTGGCCAGGTCAAGCACCATTTTTGTAGCTGAGTGCTGTTCCCCAAAGGAAAACCAAGGTGCTGGTATCAGGAGATGAGGACATGGATGCTGGGCCGAATAAAATAACAGGTAACCACTGCCAGAACAAACCTCACTGGCGTCATTTATGGAGATTTTTGGAAGGAGGTGACTGGGAAAACACTGTGTGTTGGAGGCAAAAGGGTGGAGATAAACCAGGACAAGAAACAAGACCTCATCAGATGTACAAAGGTGGGAGGCAGGACCAATGGAACCAGAGGAGCTGCAGAGAAATCAAGCTGCTGTGATCAAGGAGCAGGACCTCCCATCAGGTAAGGGGCAGGGCAGGGCAGGTAGGAACTCCAGGCTATTCTTTCTGGGTCTGGAGCATATCCTACAATTCCTAGAGAATCAGGAGCCTGTGTGGGGCCTCACCTGTCTCCCTGCCTCCAAGTAGGAGAGGTTGTGCTATGCCTCTTGTTGGAAAAGGAGGTTCAGGGGGAGGGATCAAGGCAGATCAGCACAGTGACCAGGGCAGTTTGCAGAAATGGCCACTAAGTTTGCTGGAAACAATGAAAGTACTCACACATGTCATGATTTACTCTGAAAAATTAGGAGACGCTCAGAACACTTTACTGAGCAAGAGAGCATGCCATATATTAGAAGGAAATACACCAAAATATTATCAACTGGTATCCCTGGGTGGTGGGATTATAGGTGGGTTTCTTTGTCTTTTGTGTAATTCTGTGCATTTTTCCATTTTTTTTTTCTCATGACTATTTCTGTCGAGGTGGGGGATACAAATTAAAAGGAAAAACCTCTAAGCTGCTCATATCAAACACTCCACAAGCCAACATTTTCCTACCATAATCCACTCTTCCATTTAATTCATTTTCTTACTGTCTCTCTGTCTCTCACCCTGGGGACGTGGCTGTCCCTCAGTCTGGATAATTGGCCTCCGGACGACTGGGAAGCAGGTGGCCCAAGCAGCCCTGTCCCCCAAAGTGAGGTTGGGAGGGGTCTCTGCTTATCAAGGAGAGGCTGGATCCCACTGAGCCTGGCGAGTGAACTGGGCTCAGATGGAAGGCAGCTGTGCCCCTCCCCCAGCGCTCGCCCCTCCCCCTTCCTTCACCCCCTGGGCTTTTTTGGGCTGGATGAATGAACAACAAAGGCCTGTGGCCATCTCAGGCATGCCAAGAAGTGGGTGTCATCTGGAGGACGCTGCAGCCCAAACCTTTTATGTTGACAAACCATGTTGATCAGAAGACTAATTGCTTCTTGCTGTCTTCAGCCCACCAAATGCTTGACAATGACTCACAAATCATTTATACAATTGATTATCGCAAGAGATTTTACCCTCGTGGAAACAGACACCCAGGTGCCCACTGCCTGGTCGAGGATGGGAGCCGAGGCTCAGTTAGCCAATGAAGGGTTCCTGCCAAGATACAAACCCTCCCCTCAAAGTCCATAAGAACTACCCCCTCATCAACACCACCACTACCACCACCGACCGTCTTGGAGCTGATCCCTTATCTTGGGATCACAAGCCTGTGCCACACTCAGAATCCCAGGGAGGAAGAGGTTTGAACAGCTCATATAGTCAGGATGCAGCCTCTAGGCCAGAAGAGCTCTAGAAGCCATGGAAGGTGTATTGGCTTTATACTCTCCACCTGGAAATCTTTGGAGGTGGAAATTCCGTAACATCTCCCAGTGACCTATTTTGGGGTTTTATAGCTTGGTAGCCAAGATAGTGTTTGGAGAAACAGTTACATCTCCTGCTTTTCATACTGTTTTATTGTGGACACAGGGGTAAAAAGCTCAGGTTCTGGCTTCTTCTTCAGGTGGATAAAGAAAATGCAGGACAGCCACCTGGATTTTCTGGTTTGACCCGGGCTGAGTAGAAATGAAACTGGAGGTGTGTGGAGTAGCCAGGATGGAGTGTGGCCAGGATACCTGGCTTTGTCTGCACAGCTCTGTGAAGGGACGTGGGCAGGGAGGATGCACTTACGTGGGATGTAGCGATGAAGTGACTGGCAGACAGGGCAAGAACAGAGATCTCTTGCATGGTCACAGTGCATTTCTCGTTGCGGCGGTTCCCGAAGCATTTCTCGTTGAAAGATTTGTTTTTCTTTTCCTGTTAGGACAGACAAAATGATAGGAGTCACAATTTTATCAGCCAGGAGACAGACACCCCTCTAAGTATTTGTTATGGGTTGAGTGGTGTCCTCCCCCCAAAAAAATCTATGGTGAAGTCCGAACACCCAGGACCTCGGAATGTGACCGTATTTGGAAATGAGGTCTTTGCAGATGTAAGTCGAGGTCAGCTGGGGCCTTGTCCAGTATGAGTGGTGCTCTTATAAAAAGGGGACGTTTGGACACAGTCACAGAAAAGTATAAAGGAAAGACTGTGTGATAAGATTCAGGGAAAACAGAAGGTGGGAGATTCGCTGCTGCAAGGCCAGGAATGCCCAGGCCACCCGATGCCAGAAGGGGCCAGAAACGCTCCTTGCCCTACCGGTTTCAGAAGGAGCATGGCCCTGCTAAAACCTTGCTATCAGACTTCCAGCATCCAGAATTGAGACCATAAATTTTTGTTGTTCAAAGCTACCCAGTTTGTGGTGCTTGGTTCTAGCAGCCCCATACAACTTTTTAACAGAGAGTAAATTCCTACAAGGTGCTTAGAAATTTAAGGAGTTAACAAGTGGAATAGATTGAGCCTTTGGTCATGACTTCCCCACGCCCTGCAGAGCTCTCCGGCCCAAGGAGGGTTTACAGAGATGCTGCTAGGGTCACAGCTCCGTTCTCAGGAAGCAGCCACAGCCAGTGCGTATCCAGGAGCTAGTGGTGGGACACCGCAATGGGGAACCTGGATGTCTCTCCCAGCTCCACATCTCTCAGGACCCAGGATGCTGGGAACAGATGTCTATGTGGCTGCCGTAAAGCCCTGTGACTCTGTGACTTTGCTTGTTAGCAAACAAAACCCAAAAGGAAGACGCCTCTCTCTCAGTGAGCAAATCTTAAATGATAGAACCCATCCGAATCTGGACACCAAGCAGTCCGGACAACTAGAGTTTGGCTTTCCAATCTCTGTAGTATAAGAAAGCACATGAGAAGCAAAGAGGAAGGGAGGTTGATGGGCAATCCAAAGCACCTACCGCCACTGGAGTTGCCAGATTAAATTTCCAGATGCCCAGTTAAGTTTGAATTTCAGATAAACAGACATGTTTCTAGTATAAGTATGCCCCAACTACTGCATACTTAGGACATACTTATCCTAAAAAACTATTCATCATTTATATGAAATTCAAGTTTAACTGTGTCCTGTATTTTAATTTGCTAAATGGGGCAACTCTTAACCGCAACACCGTTCATGACTGGTTTCCAGTCTTTTCTCATTGAGATCACTGGGAGATGGTGGGAGAGAAAGCCAACCTCAATGTCTGTGACCATCAGATCATCCCCAGACCCTCTCCATGTACGATGTCTGATACAAACAGCAGAAAAGGCTGATGGGCTCCCAACAACAGAATTTTGTTCAAAGTTAAGTTTGGGAAAATGGAGCAAAGTCCATTTTCAAACCCAAAATGGTGAGTTAAGGAGGGTAGTGCGTGGTCACAGGATATCCAGGGAAGTCTTACCCGGCATTTTCTGTATCACCCAGGGTGACTTTTTTTTTGTAAAACTCTTTTTTTTTCTTTTAAAATTTTTATTTTTATTATTATTTTTAATTTTATTTATTTACTCATGAGAGACACAGGGAGAGAGAGGCACAGACACAGGTGGAGGGAGAAGCAGGTTCCATGCAGGGAGCCTGACGTGGGACTCGATCCCAGGTCTCCAGGATCACACCTTGGGCTGAAGGCGGCGCTAAACCGCTGAGCCACCTGGGCCACCTTAAAAATTTTATTTTCAAGTAATCTCTACATCCAAGGTGGGCCTTGCACTCGCAACCCCGGGATCAAGTGTTGCATGTTCGACCAACCGAGCCAGCTAGGCACCCCGATCCATAAAGCTCTTGACATCAAAGTCTGAGCCACAGACTCAGGGGAGGAAGAAGAAAAAATAGACGTGACCATAGGCTGAGCACCAGAGAAAGTCAGGATCCTCCTGGATTCTGGAGGGGAGGCCAAGGGAGGGTGGGAGGAGCAGGGGTGTGCCACACTGGGGCTTGTGTATCCCAGGTGAGAAGAAGGAAGGAAATGGCTGGGAAGAGTCTGTGGATGGTGGGGATCAGCAGGTGATCATAGTGGCTGACGTGTATGAGGCCTTTATCACGGGTCAGACTTGCCACCAGGCATCAACCCCATGAAGGATGCTTGGAACTCTCCTCAGTTTACAAAGAGGCAAACCCAGGTAGAGGGACGTTCATTGCTCAAGGCTATCCAGCTTGAGAATGGAGATCATACCAGAAAGGCAGACTTGGCTCCAACTGAGGAGAGTCTTGACTGTCCGGGCCTGAGATTTAAGTGGATGGCGTAAACACGGCTCTAGTGCCAACCGTGAGCCAAGCACTGGAGTGAGACAAGCCAGTGTCTCAGACAGTCTGGCAGGATGTGGCCAAAACCCTAAAAAAGGACCTCTGATCCAGAAATTCTACATGGAAAACCTTCATCCTAATAATTAAGGACTCTTTAGCTATGAATACCGAGTATTTAGCTAGAAAGATTCATTACAATGTGACTTATAATTACAGAATTTGTAAAGTGTATAAACGTCCCAACCATAAATGATTAAATAAATGCAGCCGTACGTCTAAGTCATGTTGTGGAACAATACAGGAAAATATTATTGATATGGAAATATGCCAATGACATGTTACTGAGTGAAAAATATAGATTACAGAATAACGTGCACCATATGGTCCTATGTGTGTGTGTGCACGCACATGTGCGCATGCGTGTTTTAATAGTGATTATTTTCATTATAGATGATACTAAAATTGCTTTTGGCAATTTCTATTTTCTTTTTTGCTTCAATTCAATCAATATTGAGTACATACTAGCTGCCAAGCATCATGCTGGCTGTTATATACATAAGGGTGAATAGAAGCATATTTACTCCCTGCCTCATGGGTGAATAAATAAGTGGGCAACAAAATCATTATTGTATCGTTATAAATGAGAATGTGCAGTGAACAGATGAAGGAACTTCTGTGATGGGGAGGATCAGGCGAGGGCATACATGGACCCGATGGTCAGGGAAGACCTCTGATATTTAATTTCGAGACCTGAAGGCTGAAAGGCAGACAGCCTCAGGAAGGGTGGAGGAGTGGGGGGGCTGTGCCCAGCAGAGGGAACAGCATATGCCATGGCTCTGAGCAACAGAGCACATTAGGGGAATTTAAAGATAGGTGTAGATGAAGCCCAGGGAATTTATGTTTTCAGAACTGGGCATTATCCAGGTGGAGGACCCCTTCCTGGGACAAGCCATAGAGTACAGTGGAGGCTCACTCTCATATCAGATTTTTAGTAAATCTGGTTGATGAAGTGGAATAATGATGCTAAGGAAGGTGTGAATCACTCTTTTGAATCATCTACATGATTTGGGGAGCTTCCATACAATCAAAGTATTTATCAAAGGTTAAAAAAAAAAGGGAATACTTTTCTTTTCTTTACCAAGAATAATAATCAGGAAAACAACGACAATAAATCTTACTGAATTATCCAGATAGACTGGAATATTTTCTTTGGGGTAATTGTCAATTTCCTTCATTTGGACAGCACGGTTACGATCCTAACATATTTTGGGGTAGGAGGAAGAGTAGAACAGGATCCTGTTTCCAAAACCCCACATTTCAAGTTCCTCTACGTGAACTGTCAACCCCAGGTAAGTCCACACAGAATTTCTGAGGATTCCATAAAGTCATAGATTTAATAAAAATTTAAAGATGCTCTGGGCCCAAGGCTCTGCTCTAGCTCAAAACCCCCAATCAAACAGCCTACCGACCCATTTGCCCACCACCCTCCTGGTTTTGTGCCAGGGGCAAGGGAAGCAGGATGCCGGAGCCCAGATGTTGCAGCAGGAATGGGAGGTGCGGAATTTCCAAATGAGGAGCTAATAACAGAGGCGGTAAGGGCGGAGCCCAAGTACCCCGAGACCCCAAGCGAGATCCTGAGCCCCCGCACCTCCCTCTGCCGTCACAGCAACCCTGGAAAGTACACACGCTTATTATCCCCACTTGGTGGATGCAGAAGCCGTGGCCCCCCAGGCTGAGCCCCAAGTGGACTCAGCTCCACGGTCTACACTTCACCTCCGATTAGCTGGTTAACACTGATCCGAGAAATAAGGCCCGAGCACGAGGAAGCACCAGCACTAAGTGGGTGGATCCAGCTGGAAGCTGAAGTTCAGAAAGGGGAAGATCCAGGAGCATCTGAGCCAGTGCAACTCTTCCAGGAGAGGCTGGACTGGCACAGGTCTTGCCCTGTCGGTGGGTCTGGGGTGGGCGGCTGCTGCAGCGGGGGGCTGAGGAGTTCTGAAGAGCTGGCTCTTAAATGATTTGGGGGCAGGGAAGAAAGAGCAGAAAACTCAAACCATATTTTAACTTTTTCTTTTGAGTCAGAGATCCCTTTAAGAATCTCATAAAACTGGGGCACCTGGGTGGCTCAGCAGTTGAGCGTCTGCCTTTGGCTCAGGTCGTGATCCCGGGGTCCTGGGATCAAATCCCACATTGGGCTCCCCATAGGGAACTCGCTTCTCCCTCTGCCTATGTCTCTGCCTCTCTCTCTCTGTGTCTCTCATGAATAAGAAAGTAAACACCTTTTTTAAAAATCTAATAAAACTAACGACATTTTTCTCAGGTAAAGACACAGGTGATTCCACAAAGTTGAGGGTTTAGCAACCCCAGGTGCCCATCCAGGCCAGGTGAGGAGCACCTGATTGTTAAAATACGAGACGCAGAGAGAAACAGGCCCTCTTGAAAGAGGCGCAAACACAAGTGGTCGGCGCCCACGGTGCCCTGGAGCGTGGTGGCCCCGGGACTTGAGCCCACGGTGGTCGGAGTCCCAGCCTTGTTCTACCTCCCTGTGCTCCTGGGATGAATCAATAGACCTGAAGATTAAAGCCTAAATGCCCCACCCACACCACCCACAGCAGGTTACATCTCTTTGTCCTTTCAGATTGGAAAGAATCTTCCAATTTGGAAGTGGGTTGAGCCCCCATTCCAGCCCAGAGGGGTGGGTGCAGCAAGCCGCAGCACTAGGACCAAGATCAAGGACTCCTGCCGCCTGCTGTCCTGTTCCCTCGCGCCCTGGCCTGCCCGGCCGGCCGCCCAGTGCCTCCTCACCCTGCGTGGCCAGGGCCCTGGCCTTACTTATCTTGCCCTGTCAGCCCCACAGGTTCCAACAGCGACAGAAAGCCAACCAGATTTGCCGCAGACCCAACCCCAGGAAAACTGCATGCGTGAGAAGCCAAGTCCAACGGACCCTTTGTTTCTAAAATGGGCTCACGATAGGACCCCACTAGATGGACAGACCTGCTCTCCCAGATGGGAAACACAGCCCGGCCTCCCGGCGCTCAGCGCACTGGGAGGTGACCCGAGTTTGTTGAGCCAACGACCGCCAGCCGACTTCCGTGGCCACACCAGGTCAACGGTCCAGCAAACCATGCAGTTTTCTTGCTCAACCACCTGTTTTTTTCCTTATCACCTTTCTGGCCCAGACCCTCGCCGAAGGCATCAGCAGAGATCACATAGCCACAGAGACAGTGGCTGCTTATCACCAAGCTCAAGGCTCCTCAGCTCCACTGGACACTCCCGATCTACCCACTGTTTTCTGGAAATTTTCTCCCGGTGCTCCTAGGAGTAACGCGCATCTCCGCTCCTTATCTCCTGGACTTACCTCGCCAGGTGAGTCCTGCCTGCGAGGGAGAGGCTGCAGAGAAGTGGTCTAGGGAAGGGGACATGCGAGGCTGTGGTCTAGGGCCTGCTGGAGGACAAGAAAACCTTCAGCCGGTAACCAGGGGATTTTGGAGAGAGAGCTCTTGAAAACGTCAGGGCAGGGCCAGGTTGGGTGAGAAGAGGTGGAGGTGGGTCAGAGAGAGGCTGAGGCAAGGTGTGAAATCAAGCACAGGTGTTCACACACAGGGGCAGCCTCTGCCCTGCTCCCACCGCGGGGACTGAGAGACGAGGCCAATGTTTTGAAAAATATAAAATTTTAATAAAGGCTACATCTCTTAATTACAATAATTATTGTACCAAGTAATTTTCCTTAAATGAACTCTTTATAATGCATAATTTACAGTATAAGTAGAACAAAATGCCATGGCAAAAGTCATTGAGTACAAGACTTGTAATAAAAAGGCATAAAATATATTTATACATAAACCCCTTTCAAAAAACAAGGGAAAGTTGGAGCCCTCAATATAGGGCGACACACGGAGCAGGGCGCCGTGCAGGTACAGGTACTGTACTGATTTCAAGTCAAGCACTAGAGATAGTGGATTAATACTCTTCTGTCGTACAATATATACAGACGTATAGTACAGGTAACAATGGCAAACAGAATGTACAGATTAACTTAACACAAAAACCCGAACGTCAAAATGAAGGTGTCTGGAGGAAAGGGTGCTGCTAGGTCTTCCCACAACTGTCCGCTTCTTTGCAGGGCAAGCGGGTGGTGGTGGTTTCCAGAATGGTGGTGGTCCAAAGACTAATTTAAAAATGAAATCAACCAACCAACCAACACTCCAAGGAACTGTTGTTTCGATACAAGCACGAGTTGAACTACAAGGTTCTAGGGGGCCTCAGGCACTGGACACTGGGCCTTGGTGGGGAGTTAAGAGAAGTTAGAGTTAATCTGGGGTCCCCCAAATGAGGCTTCCCCCCCTCCCACCCTCACGATGGATCCAATCCCACACGATGGCCCCAAATGGCGGTGATGTTGCAACATAAATCAATCCTCAAGACCTTTAAGACAAAACAGAGCAGCATAGGGAAAAAAAAAAAATGCACCAATTTCGCGTGTGTTAATGGTAGGGCACCATTTAAACAAGTCTATCCTCACTCGGAGAAATGCAGGGCCAAGCATAATAATTCCCCTCTTAACGAAGAAATCATTAACGCGCCCCTCGCTCCACTCCCAAGCTGGGATAGATAGGACAATTAAAACTTCCCCTCCTCTCCCCCTTCCGTGTTTAAAGCAGCATATCCATAAACTGGGGGCTGGGGGGAATCAATTGTTCAATAAATAGCAGTAAGGACTCCTGTTCAGGTAAGCTATACACAGTTTCTCTTAGTTTATGGATTTCAGATCCCTAGGCAGTCATATATTATGTATGGCAGTCTCTCAAATACAGTCAGCATCATCAATAGCCAAGAGTGGTCATGTTTTTAATAAATAGTTCAGGCTTTTCTTATCTCAGTACCCAGCTCGTGAATAATGAAAACCAACCTCCCCCCTCCCCGCCCTCCCCGCGTGGCCAGTGGCCAAGTCTTCCCTAGACTCTGTCTTCTTCATTGGTTTCGTTTTCCTTCAAAAGGTCTCGTCGCGGTCGGTCATGGCCCAGGCTGGTGGCGCGGGCGGTGGCCCCGCGTCCGCCGGGGCCCGACCCCCGAGGCTCAGTCGATCCTCTCCACCTTCCCCAGAATCCTGCCTTCGTACATGGGGAGCACCGCCTCATCGTCCCAGATCTCCTCAAACACTGCTCCGCAGGCAAACTCGTCGCTTGCTTTCTTGAAGTAATACCTTAAAAGGAGAACCCAAAGAGCGTCTTGGTTAGCCGGCGTCTCCTGCTTTGCTTCATGGGAAGGTGATGCCACCGCTGAGCACTCAGGGGTCCGGAGGGTGCTGCCGCTGCAGGTGTGCGTGTGACCCGCTGCCCGCGTCTCATGGACCACGGTCACCGGGGCCGGCCCGGGGGTGCGATCGGGCGGGGGGGGCGGGGTTTTGTCACCTGGGAGGTGCCCCAGGGAGCGGCAGGTGGGGCAGCCTCCCACCTGCACCCTTAGGCCCAGAGTGCTGCTGCCACCCCCCTCGTGTGCTGGGCAGGGCGCACCCTGCGGTGGACAGCTGCCGGCTTCGTTCTCCCCCTTTGGGGAGGGGTGCGGGCGGGAGGGGCAAAACACGCCTGGTCCCTTTGCAGCAGCAGCAGCAGCAGCCAAGCAGGGGCGCCCCCTTAAAGAGGCCCCAGACCCAGCCATCCCGAACCTGCAGAAGTCCATGGAAGGCTGACACCTCCTGTCCTCTCCACCCTCCAGCACCCACAGGATACTCCCCTCGGTGGCCACTGCCGGCGGCGGCCAGCCCCACCTTGCTTCCTTGGTCCCCTCTTCTGTGTCCCTCCTGCCCCGCCCCCAGCCCACCACACCCCTCTCCAGGGTCAAACACTAGACTCTTCTATTATGCCGGTTGATTAAAGGTTCCTTTTACCCACCCCAACCCCCTTCTTTCTTCTAAGGCTAATTGTGTGGACGCAAATGACCAGCCTCTCTCAGGAGAGCCACATTCAGAAAACAACTGCTGTCCCCAGCCCCTTGTGTCCCCGGGCCCGGCCAGGGAGACCCCTCAGACCGATTAAACGCGCCCCTGCAAGTGGTCACCTCCAGCCAAGAAGGCCCCTTGGGGAGGGAGGGTCACGGTCCTCTGGGGGGTAGGGGGACAGCTCTTTAAAAAAAGTGGACTTGGGTCTCAGGGTTACAGTTGTTTTTTGTTCCTGTCTTTTCATTTAAAAGAAAAAGGAGGGGAAAAAAAAAAAAAGAGAATTCCCCTCGGTTAGAGAGCTCAACTTCTTTGCTCTGTGATGAAAGCAAGCCAAATACTTTCACAGGAGATAAGGCTAAATAAAGTGAACCAGCTGGGTTTAGTCAAGGTTCCTGGTTGTTAGCGGTCCCAGCTGGGCCACAGCGCCGGGGCGAGCGGCAGGCTGGGCCCGGGCAGCGCGCAGGACGCTTCCTATGGAGCGGGGCGCTTGGGAGAGCCCGGGGGCGGGGGGTACTGCACACAGGGGCCCCGCACGGTGGAGGGGGGAAGGCCACGGTTCTGATGCCACCCTCCACCGTGTCCCCTGGTCCCCAGCGGGGACCCTTCGGCTCTAACGAGTGGGGCTTTCGTGGCACCTCTGAGCCAACACGCAGTGACCTTTTACAGAACTGTAACCTCTTCCAGGGAGGGGAGAGGCCACATTCCCCAGGCCCCGGCCCCAGGACTTCAAACGCACTTGTGCTGCCCTCGTCTTCTCCAAGAAACGGGCTTTTCCACTGCAACATGCTTTATGTGGCAAACTTTGCTTTCTTCTGACATCTGGCACCAATAGCGTCTGGCACGTCTGGAGAGACTGTTCTCCTTTTGAACCTCTGCCATGTTGAGATTACTCAGTGCAGCCCAGGTCCCCCCACTCGGCGGCCCCATCCTCGCCGGGCTTTTTATTGGGAGGGTGGGGGGGGGGGCGCTGCAGGACGGGAGCACCACCCCTGCTGGGAGGGCCAGGCAGGGCACCCGGTGCCTCCACGAGCCAGGAGGGCAAGGGGTCCAGCTCCGGCCTGAGAGCCAGGCCAGGGAGATAAGGCGGCCGGGAAGGGTCTGGCCACAGCCTGATCCAATCAGTAAAGAATTTGAGAGTCAACCATTTGTGCAAGTCTTTGTGCATTAAAAGGGAGGCCGGGGCTTCAAAGCCAGGCTTATTAAGTGCGCCTTAGAAAAAAAAAAAAAAAAATCAGAGCCAGATGTGGCCGGAGTGGCTGAGCGCGAAGCCTCCCCGGTAGCCTCTGCTCGGCGCTCCGTGGCCCTGCTCCCCTGAAGGTCACCTGCAGTTCCACTCAAAGTCCAGCCGAGTCAGAGCTGAGATCAAAATGAATCCCTGGAGGGGCACACTTGTGTAATTAGTTTCACCTTGTGTCTGTTCAAGATAAAAAAAAAAAAAGAAAAAGAGGAAGAAGAGGAAGAAGCAGCAGCCAGGCCTGCTCCCCAATCCCTTGGATACATTTTCCTGAATTGTCTCTGCCCTGGTGTCAGATGGAAAGATCTAGAGCCCAGCTCCACACCCAGCTCTCCTCAGTCCCTTACAGGATCCTCAGCCCCGAACCCCATCGTTTCCCAGCAAAAGGAATCCCTCTGGGCCCCTGCCCCCAAGCAGCTGCCAGGACCAGGGGCTCCGGAAGCTGGTGCCCTCCTGGCCGGGGGCTGAGTGCCAAGCAGCTTCTCCACGCCCACCTCCGGCTCCCGGTGGGATGGGCTGGCACCTTCTGAGCACATACTGGACCCCTCCCTGAAGTGTGTGCCCAGCACCTTGATGCCCCTGGCCTGCCCACGTATTCCCTTGGGACGATGGCCACGGAGAAGGGGCAGTGACGACTCTAGATGAACGGAGGTGGGGTCATCACCCACCCCCCATTAAGGAGAAGGGAACCCAGGAATGGGCCCTGCTCTTGAGTCCTCTCTGGGGCCCTCGAAGGCCCCCAGAAGGGGAAGGGGGGCTGGAGGGAGGTGAGTGCCCATCCTCCTCTGCTACGGATAGAAGAGCTCTCCGGCTTCACGTGAGCCGTTCACCACGGCGAGGCAGTTCTGTGGGCAGGAGGGCTGCGGGCGAGGGAGGAGAGGCGGTCTCTGCTTCCAGGCAGTGGCCTCTGCCCTTCCCCACGCTGGCTGTGTGGACGATCTCTCCTACACCCGAGCTTCCTCATCGTCTGTCTGTCCCTCCCCGACACACATACGGCCCTCTCCCTTTTGGGAAGGGCCTCTGCAAGATGGCCCCAGCCCAGCTCTCCTGGCCGAGCTCTGTGCCCTCAGAGTCTCATTCACCTGGTAGAAAAAGCCCATCCAGGTCCCCACAGAGCCCTCCCAGGGCCTCCCTGCTGCTGCTGCTGTGTTATTTCTGTCAGTGGTGAGGGGAGAGAGGAAATGAGAAGGAGCACAAGCGCCAGGCAGCCCCACGGCTGCCCCGAGCGCCTCCTGAGCCCCTCCCGGGTCCGCCAGGCCAGCGACGCGACTCTGGCTCTTGCTTCTGAGCAAACAAACTCTGGAGCAGCGAGAAGCCGCAGGGCTCTTACCTATAATTTCCCTTTTTGCTGAGCTGCTCTTTAAAGTGGCCCAGGGTCAAGCTCTGAGCCTTCAGCATCCTCCTGTATGGAATTTCTTCTCCACAGAAAAAGTATGTGACGACCAACTCGCTGGCCTGGAGCGCGTGGACCCCCGCCAGCTTCTTTGGCTCTTTGTGACTGAGAAATAAGATGGAATGCAACAAGTTTTAGCATTTGCAGGCAGCAAGTGCACACACGACGCACACACGCACAAGCACGGGCTCTCGAACACGTTCTCCGCAGGGAAAGGGCTGCAGCTAGATGCTCAAAGGGGCCTGGGTGCAGGGCCCCCCATCACAGGGGCCACCGCCTCGGTGGCACACAGCCCCGGGCACCCAGGAAGGGACAATGTCCTTTGGGCTGTACACGGCTGCTACTGTCCCCCTCACGACCACCAAATGGGGGGCCGGAAGATGGGTGCCGAATAGTCTCTTTCAGGATGACACAACCAGGGTGCCTGCCAGTGAAGACGAGGAGGGAAGCTGTCACAGAGAACGTGGGTTCACTCAGCCCAACTGGGGAATGCTGCAGAGGCAAACCCAGACCGGCTCCCGAGACGGCATGGATGCCAGAGCCCACTGGGAGGGTCGGCCCTATCATTCTGACCTCCCTCGTTTATTCTTCAAGTTTGCAGAGTGGCTTTACAAAAAAAAAAAAAAAAAAAAAAAAAAAAAAAGCTGCAGGCCTGGACAGCTGGTACACCTAAGGTCAACCAACGAGAAGGGTGGTGGCTCATTCACGGGCTGCAAACATGGCTCATTGCCCAAGATGAACAAGCTAAGGAAGAAAACTTCAATTATTTAGACCATGTTAGACTCCCATGGCCCATTTCTTTCTGAACGCACCCTCCCATAATTAAACGAAGCCAGGCTACTTGGTCGGCAGGAATGTAAACTTATGGGAAGAATCATGGCACAACTGGTGAAGACACTCCATTACCCCCAAGCAAAACAATAACTGTCCTCTATGTCTGCGATGGTGGAGAATCATCTTCTGGCTCCCTGCGACGAGACATTTCCGACCCAGTAGCGTGCAAGCTGAGTGAGGGCAACTTTTGCATCCGGGCCTGGGGACCCCTCTAATCCATGTGCTAATGGCTTCACGTCTCCGCTTCTGCTCAGTGTGTGCCCAGGCACCCCGAGCCACCCGTCACTTCAGGGAACAACGCCTGTGTACGAGTCACAACACGTTGCCCCGTACAGGCAGGGTTTTCAAGGTCCTAATTTATGGCCACATCTGCATTCACCAGCCCGTGTTGCTACTGTTAAAACCAAGGTGATTTTATATGCTAGAAAAAGTTCTCCAAAATCTCAATGCCAGGGAGTCAAGACCCTGAAACACACGCCCCCTCGGGGGCCCTCAGCCACGTCAGGTGAAGACACTCACTCTTCTGAAGCCAGGCCTGGGTTGGAGAAGGGCGTGGCTCCTGTCTGACCAGTGGCCGAGTGGTTCCTGTCCCTCTGCTGACTGGCTGCACAGCACCTGAGGACAGAGTCGGAGCAGAGGACCGAGAATGAGCCTGCTGTCGCCGGGCAAGCGGGGAGCAGACGGGAAAGCTGTCCTCTGCAGGCCCGAGCTGTAGGCCCGACTTCCATCCCCGGGGAACGCCATCCTGAGCCCCCGGGGAGCCCAGAATGGGGCAGGATGACACCAGCCCAGACAAAGGGCTGAGGCTCTAGATTCTCCATCAGCCGTGGCTTCTTATGTGCCAGCCCTGCGTGATGGTGATGGGGGCATTTGTCAGGGATGGGATTTGTAAGGAACTACCGCAATTCATCCTCTTTCTGGGCCTGACCTGCCTAACGGACAAATCCTGGACAGCTCTTCAGAGCAAACAGAAGTTAAAGGAACAATTTCTAGCAGGTGGGAAGGAGACCGGTATGTGGCCAGAAGCCATCCCTCCTCCCTGAGGAGCAACTGAGATGCAGGCCAAGAGGGCCCCTTCCCTTGTGCTACAGGCCAGGGCTCCCCCTCCAGACCCAACCTCTGCCTTCCCGTCTGTGCTGTGCTGCTGCTACTCACCGCTGCTTTGGGGGCTTGGACACCTCGGCCAGCCGGCGGCAGGCCTCCTCCAGCTGTGCCAGCGTGTTGGGCGGGGTCAGGGGAGGCATGGCGGGGTCCTGGGTGAACGGGTGGGCTCGGGGGGCGGCACGGGGGTGCCCGTTGCTACCCCCCAGCAGGTGGTGCCGGCCAGCTCGCTCGGCTGGGGACGCACGGGCCGACTCCAAGGGGTAAGCCTTCTTTGTGCTTTGGGCACTGAACATGGAGCAAGAGAGAAAGCAGAAGGAAAGAAACTGGGTTAGAAAAACTGGAAAATGTGACCTCAGTAGAAACTTCTCTATCCTGCCTTCAAAGAGAAGAGAAAAAAAATGACCCTACCATCACACGGACAGGGGGCGTTGCCAAAACATGGCATTTTTGTGGTCTGCTCAGTCCACCGTTTAATATTAAGACGGCAGGAGCAAACAGTCACATTTGCTTTCGGCCGACTGCAAAAATAGCCAACCCCACAATACCTCCGTGGAGACTGCCCGTGACCCTGGCCGCGGCGGTGGTGGTGTTTACCTAGGGGGCTTGGGCTTGCTCTGCCGCTCACTCTCCAGCATCCACTGCCAGACATCCTGCGACCTGTCTCCTTCCTCCCCGGGAAGTTGCAGGACCCCAGCTCCGCCTGGGGCCCCTCCTTCCCTGGCGGGCAGGGCCAGGCCCGGCTCCACGCTTTTCCCATTTCGTTTGGGCAGGGTACTGCCTCTGCTGCTGCTGCAGGGAACCAAGACCCACACCCGTCCCAGAGGCCCCGTTACATCTCTGGGACTCCTCCAATCGGCCGGTTCAGCGAGTGGCAGGGTGACACGGAAGACCCATGCACCTGCTCCCCCTGCCCCGCCCCACCGTGCACCTCCCTCCTGGAAGCTAAGTGCCTGTGACCTCTGGCCCCCACCTCACACCTGCCCCGGGCTCTGGGGGGGGGGGGAAAGAGAGAGAGAGAGAGAGAGAGAGAGAGAGAGAGAGAGAGAGAGAGAGAGAGACCCCCACAGGGACACTCCAGTCTGCCCAGCACTTACCTGAACTGCTCCGCCTGCACGGGCTCCAGAGCCTTGGGGTGGCTCCTACACTTTGAGTAGCAGTAATACTCGGTGCCCCCGGGGCAGAAGCAGCGCACCCTCTGTGCCGCCTCTGCCTCGATCTCCTCCTTGGTCTTGGGGAGGGCGTGGTGGTGGATGTAGTGGTGGTGGACATGCTTCGTCGTCTGCTTGGTCACGAAGCCCTTGGCTCCAAGGAGGGGGCAACCAGCCTGCGAGGCTGCCATGGGGGGCAACTTGCCCCCGGGCGGGAGCAGGGGGTGGTACTGCTGGTGGTGGTGGTGGTGGTGGTCGGGGGAACGGGAGCGGGGGCTGTAGCGGCCCACACCCGGCGACTGGCAGCCCGGGGTCTTGAGGACCCTGGACAGGTGGTCGTCCAGAATGGTCTGCGGGTCCTCCTCATAGCTGCCGGAGGGCAGGAGGGAGAGGGGGTGCGGGGTGGGCCCCCCTTCTCTGGAGCTCAGCGCTAGCTCGGAAGCCTCCTTCTCTTCATCCTGGAGGGGCGGGCAGCAGAAGGGGGCGCGGGCCGGTAAGCAGGAGGGCCTGGCCCGGGTGGCCGGGGGTGGGGGTCCCGGGGAGGGGCGGCACTACCTCTCGGATCTGCTGCAGGCGCTCCTCCAGGCTGTGGCGGCTCTCCAGCTCCAGCTTCAGCTTCTCCAGCCTGGAGATGAGCTCGGCCGCGAAGGTGGCGGGCTCCACGGGGGTCATCTCCTTGGGCAGGCGGTGGGTTCTCTACGGGGCACGGGGAGGGAAGACACGACGCCGCGTTCAGCGGGCCAGCACGGGGCACCCGCCGGAGCTTCCCGGGCCCGACGGCCACGGCCACGGCTGCGCGGGCGGAGAGCGCGGGCGCGGCGCCCGGGCTGCTCGGGAGCTTTATGCGCCGGCGCCGCGGCCTCATGGAGAGCCATGGTCCCCACCAGCGTTTGCCTTGGGCAGGAGCAGTTGGTCGCACTCCGAGAGGCCCCGCTTGTTCTCTCTGTAGTACAACCAGCCCATCAGTAGCTACTCTGAAGTAGAAAATCTTCAAAGACTGTTGTCAAACATCAAAAAAAAAAAAAAAAAAAAAAAAAAAAAAAAAAAAGGCAGCCCTCTGAGGTGGGAGGGGAGAGGCACCAGCTCAACTCAAGGAATAAAAAAAGTAGAGCCTAAACAGAAAGGGAGCTGGAAATTTAAAAAAAAAATAAAAAAAAAATAATAATAATAAGATTGGAAGGGAGGTGGGGGTGGGGGAAGAAGAGGGGAAAAAAGGGAGTCACACGGCCGGATCAGAAGAAGTGGTAATTTATTTCGTGGCCACACACTGCGCACCTTTGAGGTGGTGTTGTCTCAACACTGTCCTAGATCTCCCCGGCTCTCTCCACCCCTCCTCCCCGGCTCTTTGTACAGAAAATGAAGGAAGATGCTGCGGGCTAGCAGCAGAGCACCGCTGAGCTTGGCTGCCTGAAGCTCATCTATCAAGGGAACGGGGAACATCTCCAAATCAAGTACAGAATATAAAAAGGCATCGAGGGTGCCTGCCAAAAGCAGCAAACAGAGGACTCCCACTGCCCCGGCGCTCTGTCCTCCTGTCCCCCCCCGCCACCCCCTCCCCTCGGCTGTCTGCTTCCTCCTTCCTCAATTTCCCTCTTGCTCTGCCCTCCCCTCTAGGGTTGGGGGGTTGGGGGGCTGGGGGGGTGGCAGAAAGCCAACCCGTGAAGGCCCGTACTCCCCCTGCAGCTGGGCTGGCCTCCCCCTGGCCCCCGGCACCCACTTAGCCTCGGAAGTGCAGGGGCGCAGAGGGAGGAGAGAAGGTCCACCCCCCCCAACACACCCCCCAGAGGAGCCGGCTGCTCTCACACCGGCTCGGCGCGGCCCCCATCAAAGCACTGCCCTATGGAGAAAGTTGATTTGCACACCCCAGGACAGGATCATCTAATTTACAAGCTTGCGCAGAACTTTTATTCACGCACATACTCCTCTCCCCAGCACCCCCACAGCCCTGCCAAAAAAGTCTATCATCCACACTGTTGTATTTGTTGGGGTGATGTTATGGAGGAAGGCGGATGCTGAAGGCCCCAGGAAAGCATGGTGACAGGCTCGATTTTAGGACCCAGGTAAGTCTGCCCTGGACGGTGTCAGGGGCTCTCGGCGGGGAGCTACTCTAGCAACAACCACCCATGCACTAACGCAACATGGGATTAGCAGGTCGACGTGTTAATTTTCTGAATGTGGCATCACTGATGGACTAATTGAATACTCGGGAGCTGGCAGGAAGGATTCAGGAAGAGACGCCACTCGAAGCTGGGCGCACTCTTCCCCTCCCTAATCGACAGGCTTCTTGCAATCTTGGATATCAGGGTATTGCAAGAAGCGGAGCTCCTACAACGCAGGCAAGGAGGCTCTGCTGAGTTTTATGGGAGCCACACGCTGGCCGCCCTCCCGAGACTTGGAAACGTAAGGGGAGGTACCAAGAAAGGCCCTCCATGCCATGCTGGCCTCTCTTGTCAATCACAGGGAGAAGCTGTTCGTGAGATCCTAACCTCCAAACCCTTCATCCATTCAGCATTCATTAGGTGCAGATGCAACAGCAAGGATGAAGCCAAGTTCTGGGGTTGGAAACAGGCAAGACGGGACAGCTGCCCTCCAGGGCTTCAGAAGTCACCCGGAGAAATGTCCAGGGATATAATTTCCCTTCTGCAGGAGGCAGAGCTTCCTTCAGCCTCCTCATTCACCGACTCAATTGAGTCTTAGTAAGCACCTGTTACGTGCAGGCCACTGTTCCAGTCTCTGCAGATGGGGCATCTAACAGAAAAGCCTCCCTGCCCTCAGGAGGCTTCCATTCCAGTGGGAACCCAACCAGAAACATGGTTTAATTGCCACCCTTTCTTGGTTTCTGGAAAAGAACCGCTCTGGTTTCTCATGCAGAATTTTTTTCGAACTGAGAAAATGTAGAGGTTCAAGTAGGTCATCTTGAGCTTCACTCTGCCCGGCATCAGACCCCAAGGAACCATGGAACACCTCTTGCCTGCTTCCCCCTTCCTTCCCTTCACCCTGGCAGACCCAGCCACTGCTCCTCCTCTTACCAGAAACCTAACCCCTCCTCCACCTCCCACCCCTTTTCTTCAAGACTCAACATGGCTGAAAATATCCGCCTTTCCCCTCCAGGCTATACTCACCGGGAAATGAGGTAGAGACACTTGGCCATTGGCCTTCACACTGCGATGCATTTCTCTCTGGAGCTGTTTCTTACTCCCCACACGGTAAGGAGGGATTCCATCTCTGAGGGAAGGGCAAAGACAGAACCCACAGGCTCGTGAGGACGCTTCCAGCACGTGGACTAACTCACAAGCTATCCTGAGATCCCACCAATGGACAGGACCATCACATGCCTCCCTGCAAGTGTATCCCGGTCCTGGGCCCCATGGCTCTTCCCAAGGGGAATGATCAATCCAAGATCAACCTGCCAAACCCCCTGCCCATCACCTCTGTAAACTGGGGCTCCCTCTCAGATTCAGGGTGGACAACTTGGAGCTTTACAAGCTCCCCTCACAAGCTCTGCATTAGAACAGGTTACACTCTAGCCAGCCCAAAATGAAGACTCCCCTATTTCATCTCACAGGGGCCCAAGCAGGACAATCTGAGGCCCCTTTGGTCCTCCTTACAGTCCGCTGTACTGCTTCAGATCAGGGCCTTGTGGAGCACACCAGGGAAAAATACTGTAGGAAGAGGGACCACAGCCAGAGAGCCGAGCCAGGCAGTGATGAAAATGTGCCTAATTCTCCAACAGTCAAGCCCCTGATTGCTTCCAAAAGTCTTCCTTCTATAAATCACCACCACAGGACTATCTTTGGGTGCCTTTCCTCCCTCAGCTCCAAACCCTACCACCCCCAGACTAAGGAATTCCCAAGGACACGTGACCAACGTGGGCATAAAGACAAAGCCCCAACTACATGGCACTCCGTACAATTTCAAATATTTGCATACCTACTATGTGCCAGACCCTGTTTCAGGCACTGGGCAAGACAGCAGTGAAGGCAGGGGGTAAAAATGGAGACGACCACCCTCACAGGGCTTCCATTCTAACGGGTGGTAGGCAATAAGCAGAAAATGTAAAAGCCAAGTCTACAGCGTGTTAGAAAGTGCCAAGCGCTAGGACAAAATACAGGGCAGGACATGGGAAGAAAGGATGGTGTGGGAGGTGAGGAGCTCCAGTTTTTCAAGGGTGGGGTGGGGGAGGGAGTACCAATGAAGTCCTCGCTGTGATGGTGACCTTTGAGCAAACACCTGAAGGCAAGATGAACCCTCCTCCTTCATCATATTTAATAAAAAAAAAAAAAAAAAAGAGGAAGTGGTTGAGGTAAGAAAAGCCTCCACCCCAGCTAGTCTTCACTAAAACAGGACCTGAAGTAGCTATGACCTTTTTTTTTTTTTTAAAGAATTTTGTGCTTGAAAGCAGTTCAATGGTCAAGGTGTCACTATTTCCCACTGGTGCCCCTTCTGGAGGTCCCTTATTGACAAAAGCCTCAGGGTTCCAACATTCCTATGCTGAATCATACTTGGAGGCTGTAAATATTGAAATTAGGTATTTGGTTATTTCCTTCTTCCTGGTGTTTTGTTCATCACAGGGCAGAGGGAAGAAAAACATCTTTGGCTCATATGCCTAAAAATACCTGGGAGTAGCTGGGGGTAACTGGTTGACCTCTAGGTCCTCATCTGTAATGCCCTAGAATTCCAAGTGGCTGCATTTTCCAGAAATCTGTTGACCTAGGCCAGGTCACAGGGCCACTGTGGGGATGATACAGATCATGGCAGGTCACTACATCCAGGAGGCATGTCAGCCAAACCTTGGCTAGGAATTAGACATAAAGGATCTAATTGTATGGAGGATACAGGGGGAGAAAAGGGATCAATATCTAAAGCAGGGGAGCGCCTGGGTGGCTCAGTCGGTTAAGCACCAGACTCTTGGTTTTGGCTCAGATCGTGATCCTGTGGGTTGTAGGATCAAGCCCTGCATCGGGCTGCTCTGCTTGAAAGATTCTCTGTTCCTCCCCCTCTCCCTGTTCCTGTGTTCTCTCTCTCTAAAAATAAATAAATAAATAAACCTTTTAAAAAAACATATCTACAGGAGGTACATATACACACACGGGTGAGTCCTGTCCCATAGAAAGGCCCAGAGGACCAGACGCAGCACAGCAGTTGGACGAGTGCAGGCTGAGCCTCCCAGACAGCCTCCTGCTCCCTTGACTGGACCCTCAAAGGCCAAGTAGGATAGAAGGTTCCAAGTCTAGAAACTTACTGAACCACCTGGAGCATATTTAACCAAAACTCAATGTTTTCACCTTGGGATCACCAATAAGATGGCTGGCCTGACCAATAACCAGATTCCACAGCAGGGGATTGATTCCAAAACAAGGCTGCCCACCCCTGGGTATGTGGACATATAATCCAACTTCATCCTGAATTCACAAAGTAGGCCCAGGATCCAGATTTGAGCCACTGCTGGACTCCAGAACAGGTGTCCTAAACTCAGCAACCCACCCTCCCACCCCATCTAGAGGAGCCAAACTTCCTGATAGTCCATTTCCTAAAGTCCTGTGAAGTCACATGATCTACTGAAGCAGGGAAGATGTGGGGAACATTCTGGAACACACTACCCCACCACTTGGTACTCCCTGGCCATGGGGCACGCCAGGTGGTTCCTAAGGCACAATGAAGATCCCCTTATATTGTCTCTTGCCTTATATTCTTTGTGGGGTGAGGGTGACCAGGGGGGTCCCCCAGATTGGGCCGCACACTGAACCAACTTCCATTGCCCTAGGACTGCCCCACGACAATGTCCATGCCCTTCTCCTGACCAGCAATACCTCCACGGACTTTAAAAGGGTGCGTGGCCTCTGCTCCACGCTTCTGCCTGACAATCTTGGGGGGTAGGAGTCAAGCACCCCATGGACTTCACTATGACACATGCAAGGCTTCAAGAGTCCTAGAGGGGGTCCCCATCACCTCTAGACTGTCTTCAGGTGTCCCCTAGAAGCCTCTGCTCTTCCCCTCTCCACCCTGATGGAAATCAGTTTTTATGCCCCTTGCTTTTTCCATACAAAGCAGAAGAAGAGAATTAGGGGAAGTATATAAAGAGAGTGGAAGAGGGGGAAGCAGGTCCCTGGCCAATGGAAGGCAAGAGGAACAAATGATTTCAGCACCACCACCAGGGCAGGTGATGGTGCCAACTGCAGAAGAGGAAACCTGTGACCAGGGCAGAGAAGAGACATTTCAACCTGCAGAGGCTCAAAAAGGTGCCTTCTTGGAAACAGGGCTTCACCCTCTCCACCCTAAGAATCTTCTTCCAAACAGCCACATGTGCCAGAAGAGAGCGGCTCTTCTTCGTACTCAGGCTCTAGAAGTTTATGGTCTGTCTCCTGGATGCTCAGCATGGTGAGGGCCAGAGTGCCCGAGTTTCGGTCCCTATACCATCACCCTTTAATTATAAGCATTTTAGCTAACGAGCCCACTGCTGAGCCCAGCTGTTTCTGGGGAGCACTGCTTTTGAAGCATGGACTCCACTTAGCTGCCATTTAAGCCGAGCCAATCAGCTTAGCCTTTGGACTCCGCTGTGCCCAGCCTAACCTGAGCGCCGTCCTCCCGAGGTTTAGCAGTAACCGACTCACTCACACACGTGTCCACTCCCATTCCCATCTGGCAACCACTCAGGAGGCAGCCTCTGATCAAAAGCCTGGTTTTGCAAGATAAGATTTGAACTTCACTTGGGTGCCTTCCCTGGTGCCCAGAGTAAACCCATGAATAAGATAGAAGGAAATACAACTAAATAAGCAAAGGAACCCGTGCCACCCTTCCCATGGACCGAGAGGGAGGCACCTTGCGCTGGCTTTGTGACACCCGGAGCGGAAGCGACCTCTCTGTCAGGCTGATCCTGACCGTAAGAGCAACTTTGCACAAAAATAGAAGACTGAGAGCCACCTCATCCCCCGCCCCCTCTGTGTCATAGACGTAGACGTAGCTTCCGTGCTTCCCGGCTGCCCCGAACACAGAAGCCACACTGGGGTGGCGAAGAAGAACCCGTTGCTTGCCACGTTTTCCGCCCCTGGCTGCAGCCTCCTGGGCCCGACAACCCTCTGCGCCCCACACTCCAAGGGACAGGGCTTTAGGGCTTTGCTGGAGTCTGGCAGCTAACTGCCCCCCCTCCCACCTTCCCCATCCCCAGCCAAAAAATAGAAAGCTATTTCTTCTGTGAATGCAGGCTTCAGAGTAACAGGCTCATAAAACAGCCTTCTCAGAGGCCTACTATGAAGGCCCAGATCCCTGGCCACCTTTAACAGGGCTTTTGACTTAGCGGGAAACACGAGTCCGTGGCGGGCTTTGGGAGAAGGCAAAGACGGCTTCAGCCCCCGCCAGCTGTCCCCCGGGCCCCCGGCGCAGGGCTCCCTGAAACAGCCAAGTGCAGGCCGGCCCCGCTCAACTTCTACTCCGGCCTCTTGCAAAGGCCCCCGGGACTTAATTGGTCCCGTCGCAAATGAGACGATTGCTTCCCGGGCTTGTGTCTAATGAACTCCAACCTTCTGGAGTCTATTGAAGGCTCCTGTGACCCCCTCTCCCCCGCCCCGGCCGGGTCCCCTCCCCAGCCCCTGGCAGCCCCCCTGGCAGCCCGCGCCGGCCATTGTGACGGGGAGAAGCAGCCAGGGCTCTTTTCATGCTTTATGGGGCGCTCCTATTCACTTGTTCAAGGAAATTTCAAAGGGGCCTGCTACCCTCTTATCCCGCTAAGCTTCCCCAGAAGAACAATGGGCTGAAAGCGGTTCAGTTCAGCTTTTCATCCCCCACACACTTTATTTCTCGCCTGCTCCGCGCTCTCATCTGTGCGAGGCCCACAATTGGCAGAGCTCTGAAGAGGGGTCTAATCCCAGCCCTGGGAATCCCGGGTGACCCGCCCGACACCCAGCAGATCACACACACCCAGGGCCGGCCAGCCAGAGAGTGGCTCACACAGCCCGGGAGCTCAGGACATGCCAGGCCTGTGGGGCAGGAGAGCAGGAGGGCCCAGGGACCCCCCGCCCCCAAGCACCTGGCAGCCTGAGACCCACAGGGACCACCCCCGGCATCCCAGGGGCTCTCATCCCAGAGACCTGCCAGAGACCACAGTGGGCAGCAGGAGGCAAACTGCCCTGTCAACTCCAGAGAGAGGAGGATCCTACACGGATGAGAAATTCGCCCCTAGGTGACAAGAACATGCCCACGTGGGTCCAGCTGCAGTGGCTTCATGGGACAATCACTTGCCCACTTGGTTGGGAGAAGGCTCAGATCAGACCCAACACTGAGGCCCCAGGTCTCCCAGCCTTCTGGGAACCTTCCCTCGGTCTTGAGGTCCTGGTTTACTCACCACCAACCCAAAACAGCTAACAACGCTGAGGTCCTGCCTACTTGGGATCCCAAAGAGAAAGGTGCACATGAAGAGGCTCGCCCTTTTCTGTCTCTAGACCCAAGTGGACTTTACTGGCTACAGCTAGGTAGCCTGGCTACCTAGAAGAGCTGACTGGCAAAGGTTACTCCTCTGATCCTGGACAGGGCCTAGGCGGTACTCCAAGTCCACGAGTGCCTTAGCTGAAGCAGGAAGGCTGAGAATGTTAAAGTCACCTCTAAAAAAAAAAAGAAAATTAAGAAAGTTCTTCTAAGAAGGGAATAATGAAGGGGGGGTGGATGGGGAGAGCAGGGGAGAAGTTGGAATCTATTCTCTCCTACCCCTCCCCCAAACCATTAAAAAAGAAAGCAGCCTGGTTCTCTAATAAATGAAAGAAACTCAAAGTGGCTCAAAGGTCTCATCATCAACTGGTCCTACTGACACCTCATGCTGGAAATTCTCCAAGGGCCTCAGACGTGAGCTCCATCCTGCTGCACCAGCCTTGGGTCCTACTGTCCCCCTACTGTGAAAGTCACAGGTGACTGCCTCCCTTTCTGACTGGGTCTTGTGAGGCTCAGGCATGATGGAGACTACACCCAAGTCGGCTCATCACAACCCCAAAGCAACACCTCAATGGTGGGGAGTGAAATGCGGGCAAGGGCAGAAAGCCAGCCAAAAACAGTCTCTAAAAACACCAAACAGAAGCCTTACAGTGTCAACTACATTTGATTTGGGAGATTCACTCAACGCCCTCATTCCAACCCAACTTTCTCTCCTTTTACTCAATAGGCTAAGACTCCTCCCTCACGCAATCCACAAATGAAAGCTGAAGGAGTGATGTTGCTAGAAGCAAGCACAGAGATGGGAGTGAGATAGGACAGCAGGCAGAATGACCAAGAGAAAAAAAGAACAACCATTTTCAAAAAGTGGGGGCACTGCCAGCATGTATGTGGGGGGCAGAGAGCCTGACATGGCCTCCTACCCTACATGGTAGGAAAACAGATCTTGATACCAATGGTTGAGATCAAGCAATAAATTATGCCTGATACCATTCAATAAAAATAGAACAAAAACGTATTATTTTAAGGACTGTGACCATCAAAAGGTCATTTTTCTCAAGTATGTGGAGTTGGGATAAAAAACTAGCTTCCGTGGAAGCCCTCATTTCTCCATGCTGGATGAAAGATGTGTGTCTCTTATTCTAATTTCACTAATGCCAAAATGCTCTTCTTTTATTAAAATGGAACCTGTCACCTTGTGGCTCTCTCTCCCTTTACTAACAGGGAATCAGAGGTAACATGAGGAAAACCAATAGTGGATTCCCAAACCAACTTCATCAACTTCCCTTCCAACTGGCTCCATGCCACAGGCCAAAAAACAGGACACTGGCCAGAAGAAACCAGATCATTTCAAACAAACTGGAAGAAGAGATGGTCCAGTTTTAAGATGGTAAAATGAACAAACTCTACATATGTCCTAATACACAGCTCAGTGGGTTTGCCTTTCAAAACTGTCCCCTTATCAAAAGAGATCCCAACTTGTGGGAAGGCTTCAAAGACCCTTTCTGGAATGGTTAATTCTCCAGTGGAAGTTGGGTGAGCTCTTGAAAGTTTTGCCCAATCCCATGCTCCACCTCCCTTGAACCTCCCGAATCAGAACCTCAAAGGATGGCAAGAGATGGGGATACCCAGCTCAACACACACATACACACAGCCTGCAAGGAGACACAGAGAATGGCTTTTCTCCACTCAGAGATCACCACTGCGTGACTCTGAATGACTTTTGATGCAAATTGTGACCCCACCGGATGGCCTGCCGACCTCATCAGACCTACCACGCAGATGACTTGGATTGTTTTCAGAAAGCGAAGAAACAAACCGAGGTGGATGGCGGGGATGCACAAAATAGGTGAAGAGCATGAAGAGGTACAAGCCTCCAGGAACACAGTAAGGAGGTTGCAGAGATGAAGAGTACAGCATGGGCACTATCACCGGTTGCTCTGAAACAACACTGTGTGGTGACAGGTGGGGACTACGCTTATTGTGCTGAGCACTGAGTAACGTGCAGAAATGTGGATTCGCTATGCTGCACACCTGAATCGAATAGAACATTGTGTCAACTATCCTTCAATATCCTTCAATAATAAATTCTTTCTTATCTCTCTCTCTTTTTTTAAGATTTTCTTTATTCATGAGATATACAGAGACAGGGAGAGAAAGGCAGAGACACACGCAGAGGGAGAAGCAGGCTCCCTGCAGGGATCCCGACGTGGGACTCGATCTCAGGACTCTAGGATCACGCCCTGGGCCGAAGGCAGGCGCCAAACCGCTGAGCCACCCAGAGATCCCCACCCCCAGCTTTTTTTAAAAAAAAGGAACAAACTCCTACTATGCCGGATGCATTCATCGTCAAAAGATCCAAGATCAGGTGACTGGAGACAAGCCCCACTCAGGGGTAGAACCTGACACAGACAAGGCACCTGCCAACACTTAGTGAACTGAACAACGTCCAGCGAACACATCCATGAGGGGACAGCACATATGGTGGACCCTGAGAGACCTCTGGCTTTCTGAGTCTCACCTTCAATGCTTTTTCCTTCAGAAAACAGTGAACACACCCACACACAAACCCTGCTCCCCGCTGCTGGTTCTGCAGACTGGACACCGGGTTCCAAGAGCAGCCCAGCACTTCTACCCAGGGAAGAAAGGCAAAAGGACAGCCAGAAGATGGGTTTCTTTCTTTCTTTTTCCTTTTTTTTTTTTTTTTTAAGATTTTTATCTATTTATTCATGAGAGACACAGAGAGAGGGAGAGGCAGAGACACAGGCAGAGGGAGAAGCAGGCTCCATGCAGGAAGCCCGATGCGGGATTCGATCCAGGGACCCCAGGATCACACCCTGAGCTGAAGGCAGATGCTTAACTGCTGAGCCACCCAGGTGTTCCAGATGGGCTTTTAAACTCAAGATGATCATCTCAACCTTCTACCGTATTTTAGTTTTCTAGCAACTTGACGGGCCTTCAAGGCTCAAGGCTTAACACACCCCCTCCCCCACTCCACCCTTCCCCCCCACACACACCAGCACCGGCACCTGCACACTCCCCGCCTACCACGCAAGTGTCCACACACAGAGACGGGGTTTGCAAAGGCAGCTGAGGCCGGCTGAGGACTGTGCCGCTGGCCCAGCGGGCCACGCTGCCAACCACGTCCACGGTGGGGCCAGCAGGATACTTACACGCTGCTGTCCGTCATGGACATGGAGTCATCCGTCAGCGCATCGCTGGAGATCTCACTATCATTGGCGCTGGTAGCTGGCGCGAAGACATAGCCAGAACCTACGTGGTATGGATTAACGGGATCGCTCCTCTTGAAGGACCTGTGGGAAAAGTACAAGGGCAGCGCATCATGACCTCGCACCAGACACCCCCGTAACCAGGCAACCCCGGGACGCACCAGCCCGCCACGTGCTCAAGCCAACCTGCTGCCCGGGCCGGTTGCACATCCGGGCAGACAGCAGGGGCCACTTAGGGAAGACAGGTGAGCCACCAGCCAGCCCTGGGGAGAAAGCGGGCTAGGTTCGTCTGCTGCCAAGGGCAGGTCTGCCAGGAACAGAGGAAGCCTTGAGCAGCCCTGGGGATCCTACAAAGTGCTAAACACACCCTCCGAAAGAGGAAGGCACAGGACTCTGCACTAGGGGGGAGGCTATCACATGAAAGAGGAGAAAACGTTTGTAGAGGGGAAGGGTCTTCTCCCTCCCACGGCCACGTCCAAGCCTGCACTGGAAGAACACAGTTTTCGGGCCCCAAGATGTCGTACGCATCCAAGCTCCCTATCCCGGGTCTGTTAGCATAGCTCCGAGATTCAAGCAGCCAAGGACCTAGCACAGCCCACTCATCTCAACCCTGGGCCCAGCACACTGGGCGGATGGGATGGAAAAGCTCAAGACAACGTTCAGGACTTCCACCCCCCACACCCCACCCCTGGAGCCGGGCCCTGCTGTGCCCTCCCCCACCGGCAGCCCGGCTAAGACCAAGACCACAGGATTAAAATGAGCAGCACAGCTGTTTCAAAGGAAGGTCCGGGCCCCTCCTCTGGTGTCTCCTGCCCTTTGTTTCAGTGGCCTCTGCCTCCCCACCCTGCCCTCTTGATCTCCTCTCAGAACAACCAGTGTGTCTGTCCCCTGCTGGGTTGCATTCCTCCTAAGTGAGGGGAGAAGGAGGAAGGAGCCACAGTGGGCAGCGGGCTGCAGGAAGGGGCCTGCAAAAGGCCCCCTTGACAGACCCTGGCACCCTCCATTGGGCCCACCAAGTCTAAGCCAACAGCAAAGGAATCAACTGGGGGAGAAGGGGAAGGCCCAGAGGAGAGAACTGACTCCATCAGGCCATTGCTCAGATCTCTATAAGGATGGCCTTGGGGGATGGCAGATGAAAGGGTCTCTTGAAAGGTCAAAGCAGTCCCTGCGTGCCATCACCCAGCTCCTGTTCACCTCCTATGTGTGTGGCACCGTTGCAGGCTCTGGATTGGCCCCACCAGAGTCCCTGGTCTCCTGGCACCAGTGGCCTGGTCCCCATTAACAGGGGGGTGCCCCAGGGGAGGCACAGTGTTGGCACAGGCTCACAAAGAGGGGCACATGTTCACACACATCACACCATCCTGTGCTCGCAGCCCCCGAGGGGAGGAGGAGCTCTGGGCCCACCTCACCAGCCTGCCTGGGGTCAGAGCCAGACATCACCTGCGTGACACTGATTTGTTTGGCTCTCAACCAAACTCTTTTTGCCTAATACAAAGACCAGCCTCGAGGGTTTGAAAAGTTCTGGCGGCATGCATGACCCAGGCTGTGCCACCACATTGGACTGAGGGAGGGTGGGGTGCGGGCAGGAGCTGTGGCCACAGTCTGGTGTCAGACCCTAAGCAGGGGCGGCTGCGATGGGAAAGATGGTTAACAGGCAGGCCCTGCTGCTAAGGCTATGTCCAGAGTCCAAACATTCTAGAGCCAGAATGAACCAAAGGCAGCATCTTTAGTTTAGAAATGTGAATAAAAACCAAGTTGCCAAAGACTGAGCGCTTAGTAGAGGTGTGCTGTTTGGCGCACACAGTAGGTGCTCAAGGAGTGTCTACTGCTCAGTCACCTTATAGCCTCACAACCAGGGCAGGGGGCCCAGAGCCCTAGGTAGGGGCCAAAAGCCTCATTGGAGGCCACTTGGCTGGGGATGTGGCCACAGGGAACCCACATCCAGACTCCTAGAGGGCTCAGCGTCAGTGGGAACCATGATTCTGCTCTATCAAGCTGGAATGGAACATAAGGCCACATCTTGGAAACAGTACGTGGATGCAGAACTGACCAGAAAGTGCAAATGAGGAATGGCATACTTGAACCCGCTGAGTATCTTGGACCGGGTGACCCTGAGCTGTCATTGAGGCACAGGCTCTGTCCTCCCATCGGTAGAGGACAAGAAGTCTCCCCACCTCCCAGGATATGCGGCGATGATTACATGAGGACGGTAAGGCCCTCCATGCCTCAGCTGCGGTCTCGTGTCCTCAATATGGCATTTGGAGACACCAAGGCTGGAGAGAGAGTACGAGTGGGAGCAAAGGAAAGGCAGATGACTTTTCTTGGAGGAGAGATGATTGAGTAAAAGAGTTTCCTAGTTGATAAGGGAAGTCAAAAGAGAAGAGAGGATGGCTGTGTCTGGCACTGCCAGTAAAGGCAGGACAAGAGGAAATGGACTTTTAAGTCCATAGAAAGCACTTCCTACTTGGTCCAACTAGAGCCCTGGAGTGTATGGGGCTATAGACTCATCCAAGTGCTTAAAACAATCCAAAGTTCCCTCCTCTCTCAAGTGCTTAGACATGGCTACTGCCTCAAAGCAGGGCAGACGAAGACACCTCTTCAGGGTCCCCTCCTAGCTTTCAGAAACCCAGTGGTAGGAAAGTGCTCTAAGCCCTGGATAGGGAACGGGAATCGAGAGGTCAAGAGCTGGTGCTGACTTGGCTCCCAGCCAGCAGGTGACCACAGTCGAGTCACCGCCTCCATGGACGTAGGGTCCCCACCTAAAAAATACATGGTTCAAATGTGGCCATCAGCACAAAGTTCTTATGTTCTCTGAAGAACCAGGGCACTGTGATTTGGAGAGATATTAGTAATACCCCCCCCCAAACCAGCTGCCGAGGAGAACAGAGCTGTCGTGGCCCTTCTTTCTTCTGCGGAATTTAGCATGACTCGTAGTCACGCGGCGCTGGTGTGTCTACATGATGAATGCCTGTCCTGTGCAACCAGACTGTAAGCTCCATGAGGGCAAGGACCAGATCGGTCTTCTCTGTGTCTCCCCAGCTGGCCGAGCATGGCAGAAATTCTAGCCTTTGCTGAACTTCCTTAAAAGACCTGAGGGCCATCTGATGGGGTTGCTGAAAAGTATTTTAGTCTAAGAGGCATTAGTGCAAGATCAAAAGAGCCCACAGAGCCCTAAAGAGCATTCAGACACTCTCTCTGACTCCACCGCTCTGTCCCTGTGGCATTAACTCAGTGACAATGTCCTGAAGTCAACCTCTACAGGGAGCAAATGACTCAATAGAAATCCCTCCTCCCTCCCCAAATCCCATGTGTGCTCACGGCTTTGCACTCCTTGGAGTAGATCACAAAACACACGGATCCCAAAATAAACTTGTCCTCCCTCGCTTCCAAAATAGAGGGCTCCTGTGCGACCAGTAATTAAACATGGACTATACTGCCCTTAGCTCACTTGACTGCAGGAAAGTATTTGGATTTTCCTGCAATCATAAGGGGGGGGGGGGGGGGACGAAGACGAAGAAGGAGCAGGGTTGTGGAGGAGAGACAGAAACTTAATTTTTAAGAACCCAGAATGTTGTCAAAATCGCCACATGATTTTAAGAGTGGATTAGAGTTCTTTTCTTGAATCTGAAAGAAAGAAAGAAAGAAAGAAAGAAAGAAAGAAAGAAAGAAAGAAAGAAAAAGAAAAGAAAGAAAGAAACTCGACCACGCTACAGTAATTGTACCCAGATGCTTTGATTATTTCTCGGGGCTGCTGTGCTCTCACAGTTACTGCAAGGATTTTAAATTCCTACAGAGAGCAGAGGCCTATGGTACAGATTTTGCACTGGGAATGCATCCACGGACCTCCGCTCGAAGCTTGCGTGTGCAAAGGGCTTTCAGCCGTCAGGTAGCACAGTCTCCTGGGACCTTAAGGGAAGGGAAATTGTTTGCTGGCTTTTTTTTTTTTTTTCCCTCCCCAGCTTACTCTTATCTCTTATCTAGATGCCAGTGCTGTGGCCCCTGCCCCCTCCCCATACAGCAGGGCAAAGCTGCCATCCAGGCGTCACAACAGACCTGACCTTTGGGGCCTCCTTCTGGATCTCCTCTCAAAACAATGCAACTTAAAAAAGTATTTGCTTCGAAAGCTGTGCGTTTAGGGCTTTCCACAAGCCCTCTGACCATGTACTCACCAAGTCACCGCCCAAAGGGCAGTTTGCTAAGGCAAGAGCAGGGGGTGCTCAGGGAGGGGCCTAGCACTGGGTGGCTGAGCCATTCGGAGAGGCGGACTTCTACAAGTGTGTCTCAGCAAACTGCCTTCATCAGAGATTCCAGCCTCTAACTGGAGGCTACTGCTTCCAGCATATCTTTCCTATGGCATCATTTTCTTTGATAATTGAAGCCAAGCTTGATTCCAGTGGCTTCGCACAAAAACGGGCCTCATCAGCGAGTTCTTTCAGAGAACAGGAAGCACTTGGAGCCAGCAGAGGGCCATCTGCTAGGCCTGACTTATTTTTAAGGGAGGCCAGAGGAGAGGGTCCAATGGGAGACAGAGGAGACCCAGCTGGCACAGGATGGCCCCAGTGCCAGGGCAGACGGGGAAGGACACAAGGGAGCACTCTGTGAGCCCAACACTGTGTCCTTCCCAAAATAAATGCTGGGCTGAGCTCCTAATCCCACAGCCCCTCTACACACACCTCAACACTGTGTGTGTGTGTGTGTGTGTGTGTGTGTGTATGTGCGTGCACGCGAGTGTCTGCGCAGTGGGGCTTTTACACGTGCTTCCACCAACCGGTCACTCTTGCTCAAAGTTATTTATAGAGACCATCAAAAGCCCAGGCAGCCCACTCAAGCACTCACAAACCAGAGTCCTTCCCTCTGAGAATAATTCCTGCTCTTCCGTTCCAACTATTTATATTAAACCTGACACCAAATCAGTGAGGACACAAACAAGTCATTAGAAAGGAGGCCTCCGCTGAGTGACCAAGGTAAACACAGGGCTTGGAAGACGAGCCAGCGCTCTTGGCACCCAGCTGCCAAGGCTGCTCCTCAACAGCGAAGGCAGGCGGACCCCTCAGCAGGGCTCGAGTTGTCGGTTTCATTCATGTCACTGGCTTCTGAAGCCCATCCCATCTGCCACGTACCTTGCTTGATGAGTGAGCCTACTGGAAGGGGAGGCGGGCTTGAAAGAGTTGGACAGGATCCCTACATCCCAAGAACTGGCTGAAAAGACAGACTTCAGGGGGGTGGAGTTGGGGGTGGGGACTACTCTCCAACTTTACAGTGAATCTAGAAGCCCAGAGTCACTCTCAGAAAGCGGTATCCTAACCTGGTCACCCTTTTCACAAATCCACTCCTTATCATGATTCAAGGATTCGAATGCTAATGCTTTGCGAGAGTTGGGAACATTTCCCTTTACAAAGGGCTTTCTGGTCTATTATCTTGATCCCAACAGCAATGTAAGACATGAACAGAAGGGATGGTGCCCTATCATTGTACAGGAGGACATCTGGGAACCCTCAGGTAGTGATGAGTGAACAGGGCTGGAAGCTGGGCCTTGGAATAATTTGGGACACCTCCCAATACACCATAGGTACACCTGAAGAGCTTGCGTGTCAAAACGAAATGAGATAGGTCTTAAGTTATCTGTGATGATGCCCAGTTAAGACGTGTGGGCTTCGGGGAGTCCAGGTAAAACACTTCATTTCAACCCAACAGTGGGAGGAAACACACACAGAGCGTAGCAACTCCAGGGACAGGTGAAAAGGTGTTAGCTATATGGATCAAACGTGCCCACAGCTCACAACCAGGAAGGCAAGCACTGGAAACACAAGGGATCTTTGGTCCCTGCTCCCAGGATCTCAAGAGCTTCACAAGAGTCATCTCTAGAAAGTTTAATCCTGGTAAAATCCCAGGGGAGGCCTTTGGAAGGAGGGGCACTCACAGGCTGGCTCTCTCCTGCCCACCCACAAAGGGGAGGGGTCGCAGCAGGGTCCTGCCTGGGAGCACTTTCTTCCGGGTGCCATCCCAAACCACACACAAACCACACGCGGTGCTGTTTACAGAAGGGACGCTCAGGTCCTGATGCTGGGAAGACACAGAAGCTCCACTGTCGGAAAGCCCCTGGAGAAGCAGCCTTACCACAGGACTTAAGTAGTCTCCGCTACAGCTGCCAAAACCGGAGAGCAAGGAGACCAGCACAGATTTACCAGAATGTGCATCTAATGCACCGGGGCGGTAGCAGCAGGTGCCGCCGGGTGACTGCCCAGGCACAGAGGCCCGATCTAGTATCTTCCCCAGAACAATCTGAAACCATCAGCTTAAAGATGCTGAAACAACTCCTTTCACGTGATCCTATGCTTCCTCTCAAAAGCCAATCCAGTTCCACTTAGGTGTAGACCAGATGTCTGAGATCGGGTAAAGCAGCTCCGGGGGCTGCAGGAGCGCCCTCTGGTGGTCAGAGCCTAAGCTCTTCGCTCCCAGTGAAAAAGTCCACTCTCCGCCACCTCTCAATCACCTCTCAATCACCTCTCAATCACCCCTCGATCAGGCTCAGACCCGACTCCCCTGCCCCTCTAGCTACTGCCGGACACTGGACACCCTACCCTACAGGGAGACGGCAATCTCCACAGAGGCAGCCATCAGAGTGCATCCCCGGTCCCAAACACGCGAAGGAAAACACAGGAGGGGCAGCAAGCTAAGCCATGCAGACAGCAATCAAGTGCTCCCCTCTCCACTGCATGCCAACAACAAGGATCTAGAAAAGAGAGCTTCATTTTGGGTATCTGGAGGGGGAGGGAGGGAGAGACACTGAAAAACTCATTCTAGCAGGAGGTCTGAAATTGCTGCCAAAGGTCAAGAATCTTAAGGCTTGGCCATTCCGTAAAGGGCTGTTGATCTTTGAAGCCTCAAAAAGGGAAAGTACTTCAGGGGCCCGTCCCCTCTGTCCACGACTCTTCTCCGCCAGCACTAAGCCGCACAACCGTCCGTGGAGGCCTGACCCCAGGCTGCAAGCATTTAAAACCTAGATTAATATACCAGCAGAGCCTAAAGCTCAGAGGTCCTATATTCAGGAAAGTCACAGGACCTCCCCCAGTTAGGAGGGTTCCGTGCCGAATTCTACAAAGAGAACCACCACCTCAGCGGTTAGGCCAATTGCTGGCTCTTATCTTAACAGAGGAGTTCAAAAGATCCCACTTACCCCCACGTCCAATGGGTGCGCACGATATTCCTGCCTCCACAACCCAGCTGCCTCCCAAGCCACATTAATTCCTCTCTCCAGATTAGTGGTGAATGACCCCTCCAAAACCGGTGCTTAGTGTATTCGGTGACTCAGAGGCATCAAAAGCTGCTATCCTCTCTCTCTCTCTCTCTCTCTCTCAGCCTTCTAAGACTGGTCCAGGCTAATAAGTAACCCGCATTAATGAATACTGCTTGCCACTGTTTGAAGTGAGTCCTGGAAGACTGCAGGTTTAGATTTAGCTGTGTCTGCAGCACTTCTCCCCACTTTAAACAACGACAAGCCAAGATCAAAGGCTCCGTGGCCAGCGGTCCTAGCTCTCAACAGACCTTTGTCAGCCTCTGCAGCACATCCATCCCACCATCCGCCCCCCCACTTAACTCGAAACATCTGCCGAGTCCACCCAGCCCTCCCGGGCCCCCTCCCCAGACGGCCCAAGTCTTACCTGTATCCATTTTCAACAGTCTCCGTGGACCTCACATTCGCCGTCGCCCTCAGGGTTTTGCTGGACAGGCCAACCACGGTGGGTGACAGTTTGCACTTGAAGTCCGCACAAGCCCACTCCTCTTCCTCATTCAAGGTGGGGAGATAGCCACACACGACCTTGAGGCTGCCCAGTCCCCCGTTACTCATGTAAGCTGTGTTTTCTCCCCCACTCCTCACATATTCGAGGTATATATCAGAAGTCAAAAACATCTGGTAGGCATTTTCTTCCATCACCGACTGGATCTCAGTCTGTGCCTGGTCAAACATGATGGAATCAATCTGCTGCTTCTTGATGCCATCTCTTATGTAGGTTTTGGTGGCAGGCTTCAGCTGCTTGGAGACAATGCTGTTGTTCTCGATGTACCTTTTGTAGATCGCTTTGGCTACTCGTAAAGTTTTGGTATCCTTCAGGTTCATCTGCCTGAATCCGTTGCAGGCAAACCAGAAGTCTAAGGTATCCACGCATTTGTCCCTCTCCAGGAAAGTGCGGAAGAGATAAGCACCATCTTGATCGCCCAACAAGGAGTGCAAGGACTTGGTCCACCGGGTCAGAGGGGAATCCGGGGACGCCCGCCCCTCGGGCTCCCCCAACCCATCCTCATTGCGCCTGGCGTTGGAGGACACGGGCATGGGTTTGGTGACCTGACCCTTTCCTAGCCCGGGCTGGCACGGCGGGGTCTCCCCTTCCTCCCCCGGAACCGGGGGTCGGGGGGCATCCTCGTGGAAGCTGCTGCTGGGGTCTGGGAGGCGAGTCACCAACACAGCACTGCTCATGGTGAGGGAGTTCTTCGCGACGGAGTTTGTTTGTTCCCTTCCCCCAGTTCCTCTCAGCAATCAGCGTGGTCTCTCTTTCTCTCTCAAGTCAGCAGGGGCTCATCTGAGCCTCCTTTCTGGAAAGAAAAGGAAGGGGGGAGGTAGGGAGAGAGAAAGGGGTATTGATCTAATCAAAACCAGATCTACCCAACATCAAAGCAAGAAAGTAAACAGGCTTTTCAACTCCTCAAATTCAAATCAAGCAACCCAGCTATCTGCGAGGTGCTCATCTAAAGTATCAGACGCTGCTTTTTCAAAGGCGAAATCTGAGCTCCCTGCACAATTGGGGGGGAGGGGCGGGGAAGGTGAGCGGGGAGCGCGGAGGGTGGGAGGTGGGGGCGGAGGGGTTTGGAAGGTGTAAGACTGAACCTTCCAAAACCCGGTCGGCCGGGGCGCACGCAGGGCAGCCTGGGCTCGGCTCGGCTCCCCTCCGCTCGGCTCCCCTCCGCTCCCCTCCCCTCCCCCACGACAGCATCAACTCCAAAGACGCGCACTCGGAGCCGCCGGGCGGTGTGCAGGTGAAACCAATTTCGGTAAATTTCCCCACTCGGCGCTCCGCACAGATAGCTCGAGCTCCAAACGTGCCCTTCCCCGGCATCTGGTTCCCATTCCCCCCACCCACCCTCTCCCTCGGCGCTCCCCCTTCCCACTCCTTAAAAATTCAGAAGATCCGCGGCCGAGCGAGAAGCCCGCCCAGCGAGGGGCGGAATGGGCTCCCAGCTGGGCGCCCCCCTCCACCCAGATGTAAATGTCCGCTGCGCCCCCGCCTCCCGCCAAGAATCCGGCTCAAGTCCACACCGCGGCGGCCCCCGTCCCCCAGAACCAGAAACCCACCCGCTCAGACAAGACTTTGATCTTCAAACTTTGCGAGAGGCGCTGAGCAGCCTCGGGACCCGCCGCCCCCTGGCCCCGGCCCCCGCCCCCGCCCCCAGCTCACCTCCCGGAGCCGCAAGCCCTGCAGAACCGGATCAGAAACCGTCTCACGCTACCACTGCCTGTGCCAAGAATCCCAAACTCTACTGACCTCAATCCTGTCTTTTCTCCAAAAGAGAAAAAGTCTCCTCTAACCAATAAACAAGGCGCTCTCCCCAGCACGGGAAGGAGCGACCCGGGCGGGCCGGGGGATGGGGCGCGACCCCGCAGCCGGCGGGGTGCGGGCGGGGGGAAGGTGGGGCGGCCCCGTTACCTGCAAGACGAAGGCGGCCCGAGGCCGGGCTCTCATCTCCGCCGAGCCCCACCGGCCCGCCCCCCCCCCCGGCCCAAATCCAACCGAGCGCGTCCAGAGCCCCGGGGCGGGGGCCTCTCGGGCCGCCGGGCCGGGAGCCGCAGCCCCCGGGGCGCTCGCCGCACCCCGAGCCCGGGCCGGTCCCCGGCGCCGCCGCTCGCAGAGGCGCCCGCAGCCAAGGCACGGAAAGCGGCAGCCCGGTCCAGCAATGGCGACGCGCGGAGTCCCTGCCTGTCCGCACGGGGCGCGGGGCGCGGGGCCCGGGCGGGGAGGAGGACGCGGGCGGCGCGGGCGCCCCGGGCTCGGGCCGCTCCTGCGCGCAGACTGAGCCTGGCCCGGCGCTCGGGGCCCCTAAGCGCGGCCCGGCGGCCGGGAGGGGAGGGGAGGGGAGGGGAGGGGAGGGGGGAGGCGGGGAGGGGGCCGAGAGGCGGGAGGGGAGGAGGGGGCGGAGGGAGAGGCGGGGGAGGGGCGGGGAGGGCGCGCGGGGGGCGCCGCCACCCTCTCATCCCACCTTCCGCAGCTCTCCCGCGCACTCGCGCCCCGGCTCGCGTCCGTGAGGGCCGCAGCGTCGCGACCCCGGGGGGGCGGGGGGCGGGGGGTGGGGGCGAGACCCGCCCCCGCCGCCCCCGCCGCCGCCGCCACTTGCAGAAGTCTCTCCGCCGGGGGCCCCGCCGCCCGGCTGCGGAGGGGGGCCCCGGGCTCCGGGCTCCGGGCGCGCGGGGCGGCGGGGCCGAGCCCCCCGGAGCGCCGGGCGCCGCGCCCGCGCGGAGAGCGCCCCGAAATAGCCGGCCTGCCAACTTCAAAGGCCGCCGGCACATCAAAGCGCGCGGGCCGCCCGGCCGCCGCGGCCTCGGCACTCACCAGGCATCGGCGCGCGCGCTCCGCGGCGAGACCTCGCAGGCGCCCCGGGCAGGGCCCCGGCCCCGGCCCCCGGCTCGGCTGGCGGCGGCAGCCCCGGGCCCCCCCGGGCCGGTCGCGGCGTCGGGGAGCATCGGGAGGCGCGCGGCGGGGGAGGGCGGCGCGGGGAGACGACGACCCCGGGGCTGGAGCGGGAGCCTCGGGAGGGAGGGAGGGAGGGCGAGCGGCGCGCTCCGCCGCCCCTTTTATGCAAAAGACCCGAGTGGGCCCCCGCCCCCGCCCCCGCCGCGGCCGCCCCCGGCCCCTCCGGCCCCCGCCCGGCCCGGCTTTCAACGCGGGTCCTGTTTCCAGCAGTCACTCCGCGCACCAAATGTCCTCCGGGCGCGTCCAACAAAAACTGCGCCGTGGATTTAACTGTGCACTTCAAAGGCGCGAGCCGAGCGCACGGTCCTGAAAGGGAGGTACGCGCCGGCCGCGCCCCGGGCCGCCCCCCGCGCCCCTGCCGCCCCTCCCCGGGGCCGTCGGCCCGCCGCGCCCCCCCGGCCCGCCCGGACCCCCGCCCGCCCCCGGCGCCCGCGACGCGGCCCCGCGCGACCTCGGCCCCGGCCCCGGCCCCGGCCCGGGGGGGCTTCCTTTGAAGCGGCCCTGCGGGGGCCGCGCCCGCACCCCCACCTTCTACTGCAGGGCTCTCGGCGGGGGAAACGGGCGCCTGGGACGCCGGGCGGCCCCGAGGTCCATGGCTGCGAGCGGCTATTTTTATTTCCCGGCGCTCGGGTTGTTACTGAGTTGCCAGGACCTTATCAAAGCGCAGCCGGCTCCAGCCGACTCCCCCGGGCCGGGCTCGGCCGCCAGTGATCCCGCCGCGCCAATCACAGCCGCGCTCGGCAGGCCCGCGCCGCCCGCCTTAAAGGGACAGCGCCCCGCGCCCGCCCCGCCCGCCCGCCCGCCCCCGCCGCGCGCCCGGCTCCGGCCTTAACCCTTCCCGCGTCCTCCTCCGCCCCCTGCCAGGCCCCCGCCGCCCCCGGGGGCGCTCTCAGCCGGAGTTCCAACTCCGCCTTTCAAGTTCTCCGGCCTCTCTGCCCCGGCTTCCTCCCCCCGCCCCCCCCCCCCCCCCCCACTGCCTGCCCTCGCCCTCCCCAGCTCTGCAGAGCAACAGTTTATTGTAGCGTTCTGGCCACCGCCAGAACTGCAAGCAAGCAGATTTCTTTCTTTCTTTCTTTCTTTTCTTTTTTTTTTTTTTAATTCTTTCGTTCTATCATCAAACACTTTTGCACCTCTGGTCAAGTTTCCCTGGGATTTGGGGCTCTTATGAAGGGAGTTCCAGTCCTGGGATCCACCGGCCAAGTGTCAGAGGGCGAAGGCCGTCCTGCACGCAGAAGGCATGTGTGTGCCCTTGCGCGCGTGCATCTAAGTGTGGGTTAGGACCACGGGGCGTTTGTGGACGTGTGAAGACCGGGGTGTGAATCTGCCAGCACAGGCCTGAGTGCTGCAGATGGGCTCTGACACCTCGTTAGGGAGCATGCCTCAGTTCCCTGAAGATTTAACTACACATTCCCAACCTGGCCACCAGACCCCTTTCTGTGCCCGTAGAGAACATCTGTAACAACTGCATTCCCAACACGCTATTGCAAGCATCCCCCATCCTCCCATATGTTACATATTAAACAGACATGGAATGTCTTTTTTCTCCTTGATCCGCGGTTTTAATGTATTGAAAACTCTTCACCCACCCTCTCCTTTGAATGTCGCCTCCCCACATGCCGCCAGTCATGTTTATGAAGCTCAACCTTCTCTTCTCACTTGACGTAACAAGCAAATATGCCACAAGCCTAGAACATCTCTTGCCACGACATGGCCCCTCATATGATACGCTATCAACGTTTCCTCCTCCTGAGAAACTTAAAGGTGTCAGTCAGATTGTTTCCATAAGCAAAAAAAGCTTTCCGAAAGCTTGGGGTCTCCAGCTCTACTCCCTTTTTCTTTATTTACTTGCTTGTTGAACTTAATGGATGACGACGCTTTTCAATGCAGAGGTGCCTCTAAGCCTCTCATTAGGCCTTCAGGACGTTGAAACATGCAAAAGATGTGTCTATTTAGGTTTCCATAGGAAAAAGAGAAGGAAGTCACAACACCCAGGATCTACTGGGAAAGGGCAAGCAGCAGGGGCTGTGCTCTACAGGGGCTGTGTTCCCTCCCCTCCCCCCAGTCTTTAGGGCTGTGACAAGGGACCGCAGTCCTTTGCAGCTCAGGCTGCCTCACCTGAATGGTGAGGTGGGTGGCATCTCACTTCGCAATACCTGCCTGCCTGCCTGTGTCCATGTTCTTCCACTCCAGGTTCACCTCCCCAGGCAGCCTGGCTGGCAGCAAGCCCACAGTCCAGGCTATGAAATATGGCCACCTCGGGGCAAACTGGGAGGGCCGGTGCTAAGAGTGTGGCAGGATGACTCATCTTTGCCTTGGGACAACTGCTGGGTGTGAGGAAACTGGAAGCCAGTCCACTTCAGGTCGGCTCCATCTAAGAGCCTGGCCTTCCGGAATGCTGGTATGTGGGACCCATGGCCAAGGACACACCCACCCCCTTCTGCGACCCCATGAGAGCCCAGAGCAAAGCTGTCCCTGTGGTTCCAGGGAGGCTTTAGGCCACAGAGGGTGTTATTACAGGAACAGAAGTGTATACTGAGGGGAATAAATTGCCACAGAAGTGTCTACAATACAAACAACAGCAGCGTGCATGTGTGTGTGCATGCACACATGTGTACATACACACACACACACAGACACACAATGTGGGGGAGGGGAGATGGAAAAATTAAAACATCCAAATCATAATAAACAATGATCAGAAAGAGGAGACTTTAAAAAAGGAAGTGGAAACTTGGTCTTCATGGGTGGTTTCCTTCACTGCCCCCCAGCCAGCCCGAATCATCGCAGGCTTGGCTTTAACCAAAGACTCTTTCTGCTCCCTCATGATCCCAGGACTCCAGCAGCAGGAAGGAGGAAAGGGTGGCGGGGACACAGACATGGGGCCTACTTTGGCTTAGATCTTCTCATTAATGACCCCACTGTGAGCCTGATTTCCAGAACAGGTGCTTGGTCACCTTGGGCCAATGGCTCCCCCTCCAACTCACCCCTGCCCTTTCCCCTTCCCCCTGGACTTCGGATCTGGTGGTACAGTTCCCATCCAGCAGGAGGCGGGGCCAAGTGCTGAGAAACCAGGAGCCCTCTCAAGCCTCCCCGTCTTTGACTACTTGTTGATAATATTTCTGGAAGAGAATCCAAAGTCCTTTGCTTATACCCAGCCCCTTTCTCAAGATAGCACAGTTTTCCATTTTTCCCTTCTCCCTGGCAGCAGTGATATCATGTGACTTGTTGTAATCCTGCACGGTTGCCTGGAAACTGGGAAGCAAGGTGATGGATTTCTGCACATGCTCACTCTCCCCCCTCCTTTAAAGAAAAAACCCTACAGAGGATAAACAGCCTACTTTGCCTAAGTGCAGACAAGTTTAATAAAGCAGAGAGTATAATTCTTTTCTGGAATTACGCATCAGGTTGAAATCCTAGAATCCTTGACAACGAAGACTCGGGATTCCCTGAGAAGCATCTGGCCAGATCTCCAAACTTTTATCAGCATCCCCTACCCCCAGAACCCCTCTGGAGTGGAAATCAGACCAGCTGTGACTTAAAAGAAGTTGAGACCCAGGACGTGGTTTTCTAAGATTCTGTGACTTTGTCTTTTCTTTCTTTGGAAAAGTGCCACCTCAGACAACGTACCTTTGTTTAAGGAGGGAGGTGGAGAGACACACAGGTAACCTTTCCTAAGACTAAAGGTCACCCAGTTGCTCTGATCCCCTTGTGTCCACCTGTAGAAGGGATGAAACAGCCCTCAGAATCCTGTTGTGAGGCTAAGTAATATGGCAAATGTCCAGCAAGATCCCTGACACACAGTAGGCGCTCCAACCCGTTCCCTCAATAGTCTGTTGACCCATTCTGGGAAGAAATCCTCCAAGTCCAAAGCACAGTTGCCCTCCTGCTGGGAGTCGTGGGGAGGAGGGGAGCCTGGAGGCTGCAGGGAAGGGGTCATCCTACAGAGGTGAGCCAGCCCTGCCATCCTCCCTGCAGAGAGGAGCAGGCTGGAGGGGAAGGAGCTGTGCCTTTGACCATCTCCCAAAAAGCAGTCCTCTCCTGTACCCAAAAAGACACATCCACATTTTCTAGCCAGGGGACTCTAAAAGTGTTCTCTGCTCCAATCCGCCTTTTAAAAGATGGGGGGCTTAAGCTAGGAGGAGGTGAAGAGATGTCACAGGATCACTCCGTCCATGCTCAAGCTGAGCTAGAACCTCCGAAGGGTTCTGACTCCTGGTCCATCCTCTTTTCCTCCTCCGGGTAAGGAGCCCCAGGGTAGGGCTGCCTAAGAGGGGGGCCTGGGCTCCTCAAATCCCCGACTTCCACTGCGGAACTAGTAAACACAATTGAGGGATGCTTTCCTATTAGAATCACCCAGGGCTTCAGCCTGAAGTTCCACGGAAACACACTTTCGCCCACCCCTGATCAGGGACCGCCTTGACCTTGGAACTGGGCTGGCCGCAAGTCTTTCTCGGCGGCAGGCGTTTCCATGGGCATCTCAGTGGGGCTGGTGCGCCCAAGTGGGGAGCCACTTTCACAGAGCCCGAGAAGAGGAAGAGAAGAGGAAAAGGCCGGCTCTACTTCCACCAGCCCTCCTCCCCCCCACCCCCACCCCCTTAGCAGAGGGAAGACTGGAATGTCAGGTGGAAATTTCGAAGCCACAAGAGAAAAGGGGAGGTTTCTCTAAAAAAGCCTATCCGTAGACGTGTTGGGGAAACTTATTTGTTAATCACAAGAATGATAACACGTCATCTAAGTGTTAAATTTAAAACAGAGCTAATAGTGTAGAACTTCCTAATCTGATTTCCTTTCAAGCGCTTTTAATATTTGTTATAAATGGAGCTACAGACGGCCGGGCCTTTGGCGCGTTGCCATTCATCATCTCGGAGCTTGGCTTTTGAGAGCGGGCCCGAGCTTGTAGCCAGAAGAGACCACCGATTTTAAAACAAATCCAGAAAGAGGTTCCGACTTTTGGCATTTGCCTCTCAGTGGTGTCAGGCAGAGGGGCTCGTGGAAAAGGTTGTTCTCGGGGAAAGGGGGGCGGGGGGAGAAGTAGGAGAACCGCTGGAGTAGCCCGCCCGGCCCGGAGGCAACACGTGAATCTTTGCTAATAAATAGGTCTGCGCTGCCAAGCTCTCTCCATAGACACTGTTTTCCGCTCCTGATGTTTCATCCGGCTCCTTTGAAACAGCTTCTGGAAAGTGAGGTTTTGCCAAGCTTGGAATGGATTCCTTTCTTCGTTCACGTCAGTTTCTCCGTTTGCTGGGAGCCTTCCCACAAGCTGATCTAGTGCTTTCTTGGCCTTGTTGGGGGGGAGCGGGGAGTGGCCGGGATGCCAGGTGGAGTCGCAGGCTGCTCCAGAACACCTGGAGAGGTTCTGGATATCACCTCCCCGTGAAAGAACCTTCTTCCCTCCATCAAGTCCTCAACATGCTGCTTTATTATGTAACCGGGTGCCATCGGCCCCGCCGGCTTCAGAGCGCTCAGATGGCATGGGGACAGACGTCTTTCAAGAAGAGTCTACACCTGCTGTCTACATGTCCTCCTCTCCCATCATCTCCTCAACCCATGATAGTCTTGCCCCCTCGAAAATCATTTTCAGCGGGGTAAGAGCCGTCCTAATTGGTAGATTCCCACGGGGCCATTGCGCTCGGGCTCTGGCTTGACTTACTGCGGCCTTCTCTCTGCAGTTCAGGTGTCTCTCCTACCTGACAGGACTTTCTTACCCTGGACACCTCCATCTCCTGCTGCTCTGCAGGCCACCCCTCTGCAGGCTGCTCTTCCTCTGGATTCCTTTCCCCCCCCCCAAAATGTCTTCTGGGTGATCTCCTGCCCCATCCATAAGTCCAAGCCCCGTCTCTAAAGACAGGGTCCTCCCAGACACTACCTCCCTCATCATCTTCACCTTGGATGGGGGCAGGGAGGGGGGCAGGCATAGCTGTCTCGAATTTTGCATCTTCATACAGAACCTACTCTGTCCCTGATGAAACCAGCCATCTTCCTGGTGGGCAGTGACATCACCAGCCCCAGTGCCTCAGTTAGAAACCTGGACCGTTTCTAGATCCTTCTTCTCCCTCATCCATCTCTGTTCGGTCACCCAGCTCTGTTGAATCTGCCTCCTGAAAATCTCTTAAATACCACCTTTTCCCCATATCCACAACCACTGACCACGGCTCCAGCTCTCATCATTTCTTGCCAAAAACAGCAAAACATTCTGTTCTCCCAGCCTGCAGTAGAGGCCCCTGCCCCTGGGCCCCCCGACATGTTGCTGCCATAGAAAGCATTCTGCATTCCCAAATCGACCGTATCATTCCCGGCTTCAAATCCTCTCTTGCCCACATCTACCCTCCAGGACAAGGCCCAAAGCCTGTTGTGCAGTGCCCGAGGTGGTTGGCCCTGTTCCATCTCCAGCTCTACTTCCCGCTGGCTCCCCGTGCCCCTGCCAAGGGCAATCCCTCATGGTGGCTCCTAACTTCTACTCTGTGCCTTTGTGCTTAAGATCCCCTCAGCCCTCAGGCCACCCTCTTCGGCTTCTTCACTTCACCCCTGCCTTATCACCCCCAGACTGGGAGATGCTCCTCTCCTCCATGGTTCCATGGCACCTGGGCCTCACCTCTAGCAAAACACCACAGCTGATCTACTTCTCTGTCTCACCCACTCAACCATGGACTCTGAAGAAGCGGTCATGTTTTTTGATACCTGCATCCTCAGCCGAGTCCATGGCTGAACCACATTGTGAACACGGGTGATATGTGAAACACTGGCCAACTGGTATCAGATAGGCATGGGCAACCAGCACAGATGCCAGCCAGCATCCTGCGGCTGGGTCACAGAATCCTCCCCCCAGAGTCAAGCCTTTAGCTGCTGTGTCATGGGGAGTCGTGATTGGCATCCTCGAAGTGGACCTGGGTGAGCCGTGTCCTGGCACTCCGCCCCATGTCATTCCTTCCCTTTGAGCGCCGTGGGGCTTACTGGCTCTCTTCTAATGAACGGAACATGGCAGACAGGACAGAATATCCCTCCCTGAGATCGGATTATAAAAAACATGGTGACCTCTATCTTAGGTGCTTTCTTAGGATGGTGAGGCAGCCCTATGGAGGGGAGAGGCCCATGTGGCAAGGGACAAGGCCTGCCACCAACCAACCGAGTGACCTTGGAAGTTGATTCCTACCCATCCAAGCCTTGAGAGGTGTGTAGGACTAGGGGATGCTCCCCTGCAACTGTGTGGACCACCGTGAGCCAGAGGCACAGCTAAGCCATGCCCAGATTCTGGACCCACTGGTTAAAAGGCATCCTTCTGGAAGGTGGTGGCAAAACCAGACTTGATGGTGAGACGTTTGCTCTGTGGGCTACCATCGCTAATGCTGAGGACAAAGTTGCCGTACGTAAGGGTCACTCCAGGAACCTTTTCCACACTTACGTACAACAGCGCATTGAGGGGGAATGGCGACAAGCATACACTGGCAATAATTATAACGTGATTGAAGTTCTTCCAAGGTTACTGGATGTTTCTGTAAAAACATATCAGATTTCTCCAAATAGGTTATGAAACGCAAAACCAAAATCGTTTTAAGATTTTACTGAGTTACAGGCTGGTGACATTTGATCACACTCAAAAACAATATTTACTTTGCTTCCACCTTTCCCCAAGTTATTGGGGACTTTTTCTCCTAATGGAGAGACAGAACTTACTCATCTAGAAGGTAAATACGAATATTATTTGTTAGTGATTGGTTCAGATTTGGAAGAAGGAAGCCAACCTTCCTCTTGGAGTGGTAGGCAACCTGGGAGGAAAGTTGCTAAGGAGAATATCTTTGGGATTAAAATATGATGCCCAAAGAAGCAGGGGCTGGAGCTCATTCTTTGAATGATATTTGTGAAAAAAAAAAGAAAAAAAAAATCTTCAGAATGCCTATCATGGAACTTAGATACAAGAGAGAGAATTCCTGAATGGGGAGGCCCAGAAAAACTCTGGAGAAGTCTTTTTTGTTTTTGTTTTGTTGATGTGACCATTGTGTGCACTACAGATTATGGCTGAATTTACTTAATGGTTTTCTTAGCAAAAACATGAGTAACCCCAAATTAGAATGTGTGGATTGCGCCTCTCCTCCTGTTACTAATGTTCTGTTAATAGTTTATAAATATTCCCCAATAATACTTTTTGAGTGTAGAAAAAAAAAATACAGTAATTATGGAGTCTACAGAATCTGTCTTGATAATCTCAGAGCATCACTCCAACACTTAGGGGACGTTAGGGGAAAAATTAATTGGTAAAAACCCACTGTGAGCTAGCCTAGCTCTCCAGACGAGGGAGACTGGAGCATGGTCCCACCAACAGATGCCGCGGCGAGAAGGCCAGTTTTTTAGCTGAAAACATCATTTCCCCTCTCCCTGAACTGAGTATTTCTTTTTTGCAAAGTTAAATATTTTTTCTCAAGGCCAATTTAATGCGTTAAATCTGTCGACCTGTGTACTGCTTTTCACATGAATCCATTAATTCATAAATCAGAAAGGGATGGAGACCTGGTTGCCTGCTTTTGGGGGTTACAAAACGTGAGTAAGAGGCTCGCTCCTCCCTCTTCCCCTTCTCAAAGCCAAGGTCAGAGAAGACGGGGAGTGCAGTGAGCCAGGTGTGAAGGGCAGGTGTGAGACAGCTGCCTGCCGAGTGCGGTCGGGAGTGTCTTCCCGGTGGCTGCTCGGAGGGAGCCCAGGAGAAGCCCCAGCTGCAGGACAGCTTCCAGAGGTTAGGACGGAGAAGCCCACACTGAGGAGCTCAGCCACCCAGGAAGCGGGGAGGGGGGTCCCCAATGGCCTCCAGGCCTCCCCAGTGTCAGCTTTCTCAGGGGACAACCCACTTCCTGTAGGTCTAGCAGCTGCTTCACCCAAACTTGGCTTTGCAGTAACGGAAGGGACCCTCCCAACCCTCCACCCCAAGCTTTACCTGACAAAGGCTGCCTCCTTCCCCACCTCCAGCCTCCCCAGGGGGTCCTCGCTCCGAATTTCCCTGTGAAAAGGTGTCAACCTTATACTCTACAAGACAATGGAGGGCCTAGCGTGCCCCTGGGATGGTGCTCAGTACCCCCTCCCACTCCAGAAGGGACCTTCTCCCTGGGAGCCAGCAGGGAAGAAGAAGATGGGCGGTCAATGCAGGCTTGGCCAATCCCCAAAGTAGACCAAAAGGCCAGGGTGCCTGACCTCTGCAGCCAACTGTGGGGGCCAGAGTGGGAGGGATAGATGGTGACTATTCAAGGAGGAGGGCTCAAGATGGGGGCTCTGATCACCTGGGGCGGGAAAGCCTGGTGGGAGGAAGAGCCTGGAATCCATGCTCCCTGCTGGAATTGGTGAACTGCAGCCCAGGGGTAGGGGATGGGGGTCCCAGGCTTTGGGCTGCTGGGAACAGGACCTGCACAGGCCCCAGGCAGGAGGAAGCTGTGCCCACGAAAACAGCCAGGGAGAAAGGCAAGGTGGGCAGACTGGCCTAGGTGGGCTCAGGGGAGCCTTGTGGGCCAGGGGGACAATGTTGTCTTTATCCTAAAGTATAATTACGAGCCGGGGGAGTGTGGCACAGTGGTTAAATGCAGAGGCTCTGAAAAGGGATGGCTGCCTCCCTACAGAGTCTGTCCTTTCTCTGGGCCTCAGTTTCCTTAAGTACAAATTGGGAGGGATGGCGGTACCTGGCTTGGGAGTTGGTGTGAGGATTAAAAGAAGTAATACAGTAAAGTGGCTGGGACCCTACCTGGTGACCAGTCCGGTCAGCACCTGGTAAGGATCAATCACCCTGGGGAAAAAACTAAGCGAACAGCCAGGGCCTGGCTCCTCGGCTAAGGACACCCTGCAAAGGCTTTTGGGCTCTTTGAGACTCCCTTCCCTTAACTATAAAATGGGAATAAAAATAATGGCCATGTTTCAGATGGAGTTTGAGTGGAAATGTTCTAGCCAATAAATTTCGCTTCTGGCACCAATGGTTTGCCAAGGCCAGCTGGGGTCTTGGCACACATTTTATCTCTTCAGCGCTCACTGCCACTCTTAACTAGGGGTAGGGGCTGCAGCCAGCTAACTTCATTGTGAGTCTCCCTGGAAAGCACCCCCAGCCCCAAGCCTGGCTGCCACTGAGCCAACCGTTTCACCTTTTGGCAGGTGGGTGAACCCTTGCCCAGCATCGGCACCCCTGGCCATGCTGCCTCCTGTCCCCACCACCTCCCACCCTCCAGGCCTGGCCCCAGGCTCTGATAGGAACAATCTTGGTGTGTTTTATGATCCTGCTGCTCCTCCCAAGAGCTGTAAGATGGGCCCCACGGGGGGGGGGGGGGGGGGAGTGAGGTCAGGAACATGGGGTGCCCATCCCCGGCCCCACTTATCCTCAACACCCCCAGTCACTCCCAGTCCCCCAGAGCCTTCCGAGGGAGCTTCACATAATTGGCAACAAACACACAGCACAGCATGCTGGTTCTCTTCTTGTTTTCACAATGTTTTAATGATCCAGGTGTGACTACCAAGTTTATGATGCCTTCCCCGGGCACATTTGTTCCTCTCTTTGTAAATCGTGCAAGATGCCGTGTTTCAACAGTTCCTCTCGGTACAGATTCCATCCCTTATTCATATTCTGCGTCAAAAAAAGGCTTGTTCAAAGACAGTCCTCGGGGCGAGGGTTATGATGGCCACAGACATGTCAAGGCTTCCTGCCAGGTGCATTTTCTGTTGCTAGCCAGGGGGTTCCTGCTGATGTGTGGGATGGTCCTCCTCACCGATGAGGCTTCTGTGAGTCTTTAAGACACAGTGAGCTGTGACATCTTGCTGCTGCAGTGATGTTGGGGGCAGGCCCCTGGGGTGGATGGGAGGTTTGGAGGACAGGAGTCCAAGACTGAGCCTCTCCCGGCTTCCCTCTGCCCCCCTGGTGCTCTGCACACTGACTCAGTGCTCCCTTAGCAAGCTGCGCCGTGCCCTTTGCCTTGCCTGGGCTGCCCTCATGCCGTGTGTGTGCCTGGCATGGGTCTGCGGTGTCCCCAGAGCCCTCTCGGCTCGGCCTCATCAAGGGACATTGCGGGGGCCTGCAAGCCCACCTGTTTCCCCCACCAACTTTGAAGCACACACAGTAGCCTGCAGGGCCGTCATTAGTTTTGAAGGCGGTAGGAGAGAAGGCAGAGAGGGAGGAGGGAGTTTGGTCATCCAGGAAGCACTTGACCCTGGATCGGCTCTAGTTTTTAGATTTCATTTTCCCTGGTGGGGGCTGGGAGGCCAGCCGGGGAGGCTGGATGGCCTTACTAGGTGCAGCGCACCCAGCCCGGGACCCCTGGGCCTGTTTCCTGAGGCTGGATGAATGTGCGGGGGACGGGAAAGGGCAATGGGAACATTTTGGGGCTTTCCAGCCGGACCTTCCCTGCTGGGCCTTGCTCACTTTCAGTCAAGTGGATCCCTGAGTGCTTCAGGAGTAAGGAGTAAAGGCCACTGGACACCTCTCTTCATTGACCACATCCTCTGACCACCCTTCACAGATGCAAGCCTGCTCCATCCTCTGCTGGTCAGCTGGGAGGCTGGGTCCTTACCTCCTGGCCCTCTGCATAGGCGCATGCTTCCCCGCACTCTTTTGATCCCATATGGGGGAGGGACCCCCAGCCCCAGAAGAGGAAGAGACTCACCAGGGTGTGTGTAACTCTGCCCATCCCTCTTTGGAATCAGCCTGTAGAGTCTCCCCATCTTCATCAGCTCATCAAAGCCCTAAGTTTCATAGGGCAGACCCCGCTGGGAAGATCCGAAGATTGGTCGTCCCTCCAAACCAGTGTCAAGTAAGCCTGTCTAATTTGGTCCGGGCGCTCAGAAGCTGGATTGCAGACTACTGCTGGACACCTAGTTGATCAGCAGCAGACTTGATGCATCATCACCACCTGCCTGACCCCCTATGTCTGCGCTCAATTAGCTCTATGCTTGGGCAGGGACAGGGGGTGCTATTTATCGGTGCCCCCCTGCTGGAACCTCAGCCCCTAATTTAGAAGTTCTCTCTATAAATGTACTCTTTGAGGTGGACCTTGTTTGGGAACAGGAGGGGACAAAATAGAGACACACAGAGACAGGGAGTCACAGTCACTCCCATCCCAGAAATAGCCTCTTTGCCACCCTTCTGCAGGTGACCTGGGCTGGGCCGCTTGTCTTGCATACAGAACGTGCTAGACTTGTCCAGGGATGCTTGTCTGGCCAACCTGACCTGCACAGACCTGTCAGATGCTGGGACCAAGCAAACCACTTCTTTTGTATCCAACGCAGTATAACGAAGGAAGGAGCAGAGGAGTTAACGAATGAGAAGCAACACCACTCTTGGGACTTTGGAGTCAGAGATACATCAACTTTCAAATCCTGACCCCACCACCGACCCGGAAAAAGTTGTATATCCTTTTTAGTAAGTTGGATATCCTTTTAAGCCTTCATTTCCCCTCCCACAAAACAGAGCTAAGGATAGATAATCACTTTTTGGGGTTGTTTATGACCGAAATAACTTTCAGGCTATTCTTTAAAAAAAAAAAAAAAAAAAAGTCTAGATAATTTTCAGGCTATCCTTTTTAAAAAAAAAAAATAAAAAAAATAAAAATGTTTCCCACTTACCAGTCCTGGGTTAACAGGCCCAAGGTGCTGTGGGTATCAAGATAGTCTATACAAAGTGCGTGGAGAAAGCAGAATGACCGCTATATGACCGCTATCGCTGTTGGGATTAACATATGTCCGGGCCAGGGAGCTGACCCCAGAGGCCTGGGCAGGATGATGACACTCGGGGGTGCACATGCAGCTTCTGAGCCAAGTCAGACCTGACTGTGGACGTTTCCAGGCCGACGCGCCCGGGCCACAGGGAATCCGAGGCCTGCATCCAGAGGGAAGGTGCGTCTGTCTGTGTCTTGGGAGCCGCGGCCACCAGTGATGGCTCCCTCCTTGGCGCCATCTTCCGTCACAAAGAGCGGCTCTGTCTGAACCCGCAGGGCCCGGGGCTGTAAAAAGGGCCATAAACAGAGCAGGCTGCCATAAACCAGAGACAGAGTCGTTAGCAGTTTCCTTTCTGATAAGGGCTTCAAGCGCTCCGAGGAGACTGCTGTGATTTCCAAGTCTGGTCCTTGTGCCCCAGATACTGGAATCCTCGGGTCAGAGTCCACGGAGAGAGCGAGGCTTGGGGGGGAAGTCCGCCGGGGGACAGAAGGGCGCGAGGCCAAGAGGCAGGCTGCGGGGGCTCGGGGGGACAAGAGGGGCCTAGGGCTGAGGCGAGGAGCCACTGCTGCGGGCCAGGCTCCCTGTGAAGGCAGCATCGCCGGCTCGCCCGCCCAACCAGCCTCGCGGGAGACGCTCTGTCACAGCCCGTGTCCCAGGCCGGTGAGACGGGAGTGCGGGCCCGGCCTGACTTCAGGAATCTCGAGATGGCGCCAGCACGGGCCCTCCCCGCCCGGTGACTGTGACTGCGCTGACCCCCGCCCGGGCAGCCCGCCCGCCTGGACCTGGAGGCCTCCGGCGCACGCTTGGCGGTCGGCGGTGGCGGGCTGGGCGCGGACAGGTGCGGGCGGAAGGACGAGGCTCTGGGTTGGCTCTTTGGCTCCTCCCAGCCCTTCTTCCACCTCACGGAGGGTGCTGCCACCAGCCACGGGGGCGAGGGCTCAGAGAGGGCAAGTGCAAGTTCCTGGTCACCCAGCTCGCCGATAGGAGCATTCTGCAGCTAGGGCAGGGATTCCAGGGGGGGCCATCGCCCGGAAGACGTCAGTCTTCGCTCGCTCAGATGCCCTTCTGGGACAGAGGAGGCACCGAGCTGGAAGGAGCCGCCACGCAAACATCCCTTGTAGACAGACGTTCCTGGGCTCTGCCACCAGGGCCCAGAGCCGGGGCCCAGGCCTGGCTCCTCTGAGCTGCTGGACTTTCCTCATCAAAAACTCTGGGCCAGGGTCAGCGTCCCGTTCTCTGAATGACACGTGTCGGTTCCCAGAGGTGTAAATAGCTGAAGGCGTCTAGTCGGAACTGCTAGCTTTAAGAACCAGACCCACCAAACCGAAGAGGCATTTTATTAATTTTCCAGGAGGCTGGGTGTTCTTATCAGTGGAACGCGTAATCGGGGAGGGTTCGCGGCGGGCGCCCAGGCCTCCATCCCAGTCCTGGGGCTGCCTCCAACTTGCTGGGTGGCCCAGGCCACTCTGGGCTGTGCAGGGCTTCCCACCTGCACAGGACGGGGCTTGAGGACCGGCATCTCTGCCTCCTACCCCCTGGGTCCTTCTACTGGATTCTCCTTCCTCACTGCAGGTCACACCCACAGGAGGCGGCACAGCCTCACCTTGGATACGGCTGGGCGCATCAGCTAAGAGCAGCAAGACTTCAGAAGGCAGCAGGCTGTCCCCCACTCGCTCTTCTTCCCCTGGTGCAGCTTGTGGAGGCCTCCTCCGAGGGAGTGGAGAGGGGCCGGTCTGTGACCTTTGGTCTTGGCCACAGCTCCAGCATTCAAGAACGATAAGACGATAAGACGGATGCAAGCAGATACTGAGAGGTGGGGACCTACTTCTCCTTTCTGTCCCCGCGGCCTCTTCCACGGAGCCATCGTGCCTCTGCTTTGGGAGGAAGGGCCAGATTTCCCAAACTCTCCTAAAATTAACAATGTGTCTAGGATGCTGTCCCGTGCATTCCTGACACTATTGCAAGCATTCAGGGTTATGTATAATCCTAGGGATTTTAAAATAACATCTACGCCTGTAAGAGGACCGATTAAGGAGATCATACACACGGCGCAGGCAACACAGAGGAACATTATATAGCCGTTGAAAGGTAATGGAGGGCAGCCCCGGTGGCTCAGCAGTTTAGCACCACCTTCAGCCCAGGGCATGATCCTGGAGTCCCGGGATCGAGTCCCACATCGGGCTTCTTGCATGGAGCCTGCTTCTCCCTCTGCCTGTGTCTCTGCCTCTCTCTCATGAATAAATAAATTAAATCTTTAAAAATAAAAAATAAAAGGTAATGGAATGGGGCGCCTGGGTGGCTCAGTGGGTTAAGCATCCGACTCTTGAATTTGGCTCAGGTCATGATCTCAGGGTCATGAGACTGAGCCCTCCATTGGGCTCCTAGCTGGGCGTGGAGTCTGCTTAAGACTCTCTCTCTCCCTCTGCCCCTCCTCCACTCTCCCTCTCTAAAAAGAATAAGTAAAAGGTAATGGAGCTGTAATGATATTGGAAGTACATATGAAGTTAACTCTAAAGGGCAAGAGGCAAAAGTTGTCTAGAACATGTATTCAAATAGGCAAAATGTATAGAAAAAAGACTTGAGTTGTAGATGGTGGGAGTATGGATAGTGTTTCTCTGGCTTTTTACACCGTGTTAGTGTGCTTGGGTTGAGTCATGCCCAGCCAGGCCTGGATGGTGACATTTTGCACCGTGTGACCCTACCCTGGCCTGGGCACAGCTGACTGAACTACGTGCGGCCACGTCACTCATGGGCGGCCCATCCGAGGCCAGCCGGCGCCGCTTGACTGGAGTAGTCAGGCCTAGAAAGAGGAGCTGGGTGGTTCAGTTTTTCTCTGAAATTTGAACTGAGAAACAAAGAAAAAATTGTGCTCTATGAGAGCCAAAGCTATAGAAAGGGGCCAGAGCGAGGCTGAGGGAATAGTTGCCATGGCCAGGGAGCTTTTGAAATGATGAGGGGCCCGAGGGAGGGGCCATGTCCTGAGGAATCCCCAAGCCCCTCGTGTTCTTGCAGCACATCTCTGCTCTCCCTTGGGGAAATCAAGTCAATCAAGTGGGTCTCTGATCCTTAAAATGGAATAACACTAATCTTGTGTTTTCCAAAATTTCTACAATGACATTATGTTACTTTTAATAAAACAATTCACTACCGAAGAGGGGTCCCATTGCATTCTTGGCAACCCTACCATTTCAGAGTGCCTTCTACTGGGTTCAAATATTTTAAATGAGTTTGGCCTTGCTTCATTTCACCAGGGTTACGGAGGAGCCACAGTTCAGGGCCATTTGAATGCTTTGCAACGCAGATCTCCATCTGGGGGCTTTGGCATCAGACACCCCCCAGCCAAGGCCTGCTGGGGACAACCCGATGGGCCAACAGAGCCTCGTTCCTCTCAGAAATGTCATCTCTGAAAGGCAGCTCGGCACTGCTCGTTTTGTGCCGACCACACTGTTAAGCAAGTCAGAGTATCTGCATTTGCACCGGGGTCTCTCCGCGGCCTCGCACAGCCCCTCACGCTCACACACGCAAACCAGACGGCGAACAGCCTGGAAGTAGCAGACAAGAAGACGGAAGGAAATATGGCATGGGTTGTATTGAATTTGAAGTCCGTTCCCTCGGCGAGGGGACTTCTGTTAGTGAGTCTGAACAGATAAGAGTGATAAATCTCTGGCCCTGTGATCCCTGGGCATTTCCATTCCCCTCACACACTTCTCCCCTTGAACGTTTTGTTCTGCACACTTCCTGCTATCTCAGGCTCTTGGCCGGGGCTGCTGACTTGAAAGGGGCGGCAGAGTGGCCTCAAGCGTTCTCTCCTCCTGGACAAGACGCACAGGACCCTGTCCTCCTGTCTCTCAGCTTTGGTGGCCCTTCTTCCCGCCTGCTTGTGCTGCAGATTGCTGGGTGGGAAAGGCCCAGAGTGGGCAGGCGGCATGGGAAAGGGTGGTGGTGGGGTGGGGGTGTGTGTGTGGGCTCTCCAAGCACCCTGGGCTCCTTGGGACAAGGCAGGGGTGGTGCAGCCACACGGAAGCTGCTGGGGATCCCTCGGTTCCTGGTCTCCTATCCCCGTTTTGCCACTTAAAAGCCATGTGGCTTAAGCAAAATGTTTTGCCCTTTTTGTGTCTCGATTTTCTCAACTCTGAAATGGGAGAGCGAAATGAGGAAGAGGTCATAAAGGTCCATGTGCTTAGTAAGTGGCCTCTAAATGTTTGCTTCCCTTCAGCTTAGGGAACCAGGTTGCGACGGCCTCTCCCTGCCAACCCTGGGGCCCCCAGCGGGAAATGTCTGAGAGCCTCTGGAGAGACTGGTGGGGGCCGGGCGTGCTGAGCACAGGGCATTCACCCCAGGCCGGGCACCTTTGAGACTCTTCCACGAGCAGACCGATGGCTCGTTTTGCAGACTGTGTCAACAGGCAATGCTGTCCTGGCTCAGGGAAGGGTGAGTGGCTGCAACCAGGTTTAGAAACACATGTCAAACCCAATTCCAACCAGATGAGGCTGGCCTGCTTCCAATGGCCACTTTCCATCCCGGTCCTGGCCAGGGGGAGGCTTGTCCAGATCCCGTCCCTGGGCAGCCGGGCCTGCTTGTTCCCTGGAGTCCTTGGGTCCAGACTGAGAAGCTCACCTCTCCACCCTAGAGGCTCCATTCAGGAGGTCCAAGCCATGAGTCACGGAGCCCAGGGAAGCAGCTGCCTTCCGGAGAACCCCCTGCCCATCCTATAGTAAACAGGCCCGTGCTCTCCCTGACACAGGTAGGAGCTGGGCAAAGAAGGAGGCTAGGAGATGCTGTTTAACAACCACAACAAGGGGGTTGCATGAGCCATTGGCTCCCCCAGGAAGTGAAATAGCCCATATGTAGCAGATGGGCCTGAGCCAATTGGCCGGGAAGCCACTGGCTTCTCTCTGCTGGGTTAAAAATGGTGGCTGGGAAAAAAAAAAAAAGTCACCACCACCCAAAAAACCAACCCACGAGAGAATGCAGCATACCAGCAAAGAGTCAAGAAGGAAAGGAAATCCAAATGTTTTGAGTTTAACTATTAAGCATAGTTTCCAGCGAGTGTACTCATGTCTTGAAATGAAACAGATGAAAGCAACATGTGTCAATGGCTGTAGGAAGGCGGCAGTGTCATCAGCAGGAAATAACGGAATTGAACCCTGAAGCCTCAGCCCAGAACTTAACTCTTCTGCTCCAGTCCCAAGGCCTTTCTGCATGGAAAGCCAGGGAAGTTTCTCACCCCACTGGGTCTCTGGCTCCACGGGCCCTGGAAAAACCCTCCTCCAGGACCAGGAGCACCACAGAAGGACTTGCTTTCTTAAGGGCTGATGGCCTTGGAGGGAAGGGAGCCCCACGGGCCCAGGAAGAGGATGGGAAGCACTGAAGAGGAACCACACAGCCTCTATCCATGGGGAGTTGGGACCACAGTTCTTGGCAAGGGCAGTGCTGGCTGCCGGCAGAGGTGGCCAAGCCAAGGCCAATGTGCTGGCACTGAAAGGGTGGGTGGCTCCCCGGGGAGACCCACAAGCCCCAGGAGGCTGTCAGGGCGGCTCTGTGGCCAGGGGTGCAGATGGGGCGAGCTCTTCTCACCTGATCCCTTCGTTCGAGAAGAAAGAAAGCACACATCCCCACCCCTTGGGCCCACCCTCAGAGACCCGGGAAAAACAGCAAGTCTGGGCCCAGGAAGGTGAAGCGGATGTCCACATGCCTTGAGAGTAGTGAATGGCTTGTCCAGGCCTCTCTCTCCCTGCTTTCATCTCCAATGGACTGACACTATGCAGCTTTGGGGATACCTGCCTCACTGTTGATCTGCATGCCACATGCAAATACTGCATATAATTTAAAAGTGAAACAGAAAAAAGTAGAATAAAACAGATAAATGACATAACGCGGGAGCACAGAGTGAGAGCCTTATGTGAGTTTGGTTGCAGCGCAGCGGGTGCACCTGTCACCAGCACCAGAATCCTTGGGGAGGTCCCCAGCTCGGCTCAGGAGACTCACTCAGGAGGCCAGGTTTAGGGGCTGGAGCTAGTCCACTGATTTTCCGACTAGGCTGGGCCAAAATAAGCTAACATGAATGGCTGGTGGCATCATTACATGCAGAGAAAATTAATGCTTCAATTCCTTCTTTTATCCCTAAAGAATTAAATGTCTAACAGGCCTCAATGCCCATCCCAGCGTAGGTGCTTTGGTATTGCTCAGAAATGTACATATTCGGATTTACCGTGCCCGTGTACACCGGTCTACTCAGGCCATCATAACGAAATGCCATAGACTGGGCAGTTTAAGCAACAGAACTCTACTTCTCACGGTTCTGGAGGCTGGAAATCCAAGATCAAGATTTCAGCCCATTCAGTCCCAGGGGAGAACTAACTCTCTTCTTGGCTCACAACAATCACCATCTCACCATGTCCTCAAGTGGCAGAGAGAGAGAGAGAGAGAGAGAGAGAGAGATCTGTTCTCTTCCTCTTATAATAATGGCATAAATTCCAGCGTGAGGGGCCCACCCTCATGACCTCACCTAACCCTACTTACGTCCCTAAGGCTCCATCTCCAAATACCATCATCTTGGGGTTTAGGGGTTGGACATATGAATGGAGAGGTAGGGCTCATTTCATTCCACAGCCGTGGGTTCAAGGACCATCACCAGGTCACTCTGACCCACGTTGGGAGGTGCCTGCCATGTACCATGCACACTGTCAGGCTCAGGGACTGTGTCAGGATGGCCAGACACAAAATTTTGTCCTTTAAGAATCTGGGAGGTAAACAGAGAAGCAGATGACATAACAAGAACAGGGAAAGAGCCAAAGCAGCGATAGACATGGGGCGCTGGGAAGAAGGGGGTGGGGACACAGGGCCCACCCTAGATGTGATGACAAAGGGGCAGAACCAGTCCAAGGAAGCTAAGGAGGACAGCCCTGGAAGGTAAGAGAGCATGAGCAAAGGCCCAGAGGCCAGACACAGCCCTGGGCCCGGGCACAGCTGCCCGCCGGATCATACCTCATGGACACACGACATGCCAGGCAAGCGGCTGTCCAGAGTGGAGTGGCCAGAGCAAGGAGAAACCGAATGTTCTGGTGTGGAGTATGGCCTTGGCTTTATAAAGAGGTGGGAGGGGGGGCTGGGTGTAATGAAGGGTGGGAGCCAGAAACCAGGGACCCCGGTGGGAGTCCACGGGAATCTAAGAGGTTGTAGTTAGATGTTTACATTTCATTTGAGCAACTTTCTTAGGTTGGGCTCCCCAGAGGCAGACCCGGAGATGGGAATTCAGGTGAATTCCTAGGAAATAGTCTCAGGGAAAATCTATAGGGGGAGGAGGTGGTGGCCTGGGTAGGGAAGGAAGCCAGTGAGGCTGTGATGTCCATTAGTGTCCCCCGGCAGGTAACTTTGGTTCACTGTCACCCTGGCTTAGAGACAAAGGAGCTGGGTACTGATGCCCTGGCATTTCTTAGTCACCGGTTAAGGGCTCAGGGGATAGGATAGGAGAGGAAGGCACTTGGTACTCTCGGAGCTGGTAGGCAAAGTGGGTGCTCGAGGGAGGGAGGGAGGGGTCGGATGGCAGAGTGTGGAGTCTTAGTTACCTGCTTGGGTTGGTTCTTAGACCTCCCAAGGACACCCAGTGTGTCCCGTGAGCCTCGGAATTAGCCAGGAACTAGTGCTTCAGAAGAACTCAGATGGTTCAAATCTAGAAGGTCAAGAAACGTCCAAACCAGGACCACAGGATTATGGGGACCCTGTGGATCTAGAAGCCTCCTCCCAGCTGTGCAAGGGGCAAGGGACACGGCCAGGAAAGGAGCGGGGGTGGGGGGGCCACCTTGAGCCAAGAGCTAACTCCGAACACCAGGGCTGTACAGCAGGGCTCGGGGCTGGGTTCCTGGAGCCCGGGAGCCCATCCATGGGCTGTCACTGACTGGTTATCTGAATGTGGGGCAAGGGCGCGTCCCCATCCATCAGTGACTCAGTGCTCTTTATTCCCATAACCGGGATGGCTTTACCTGCCCTGCCCACTTCTAAGACTGTTATAGGGATAAAAATAGGAATCCACCCTGGGAAAGTTCTCCAAGAATGTCCAAGCACACTCCGCTTCCGAAATGGTGAGTAATGTCAGACGTGGGCAGGCGGGGAGGAAAGTCACATCCACCGAACATTCCCTACAGGCTGCCAGCAGCCTGCTCAGGCTTCACGCAAATGAGAGGGTGCAGGGACAGAACTTTGACCCTCAGGCGGGATACCTACGGAGGCCACAAAGACACGTGATGTCCACCTCAATGCAACTCATCACCGAGCATCTGAGTTACCCCTTCAGACTTGAGGATAGAGATCAGAGTGAGCCAGCTGGTGGGGCGAGGATCAGCCTGTCGCTGGGTCCCGGGCTGGCTCCCTGCCCTGCTCCCCCCCCCCCCGCCCCCGTCCAGCCAGACACCCTCGGCCGGCCTCCAGGGCTGGGCATTCAGCTCCCACGTTACCCTCGTCTCCTTCAGATTGGGCTCAGGGAAGGCCCTGCTTCTCTCTTGGAGAATCATATCATCAGTGAGTGATATGGCTTGGGGACCCCACCCCGTTCCCTCTTTCCCTCGAGGACCCCTCTGCATCTTCATCCTGGTCGATCCACCAGCAGAACTGCTCCCCATAAGATGTTAAAGTCCGTGCCCTGGGCCCATTACAAAGCCTACTCGTCTGGGACCTTCAAGGTTGCAGAGGGGGAAAAAAGAACTGTGACTGTAACATCTGAGCGGGCAGAGAACACCAGTGTCACCCTGGAGAGCTTCCCTGTTAGGATTTGTGCCCCCATCTCACTGTGGGCATCCTGGCAATAATCCAAGCTGGTCGGGCTCTCCTAGGATGCCTGTGTCCACATCTAAGTCCCCATGCCACCGGACAGCGAGGCAGTCTGGACCCACAGCCCAGGACCCTTCAGGGTGAGGATGAAATGCCTTCACTTTTACGTTCCCAGAACTTCACCCGGGCAGGTGCCCAGCACAGGTAGGCGGCCTTGGCGCCTGGCTACCAGGTGACCGTGTTTCCTCACACACCACCCGAAGAACCGGGGACCTGAGAGGCTACGGGGCTTGTCCAAGCTAAGCTGGTCAGTCAATGGCAGAGTCTGAACTTGAACACGTGTCTGTCTGACTTCAAAGTCTGGGCTTATTCCAATACACCTCACATGTGTCTAAACTAAGACATCTGGGTTACAACATCATAAAAATCAAAGGTTGGCGATACTCCCATCCCCAGCATCCAGTTTCACACATGGACTCGTTCTGTCGCAGAGCCAAGGACTTGTGACCCTGACCTCAGGCCCATCTCTGCCGACGAGGGGTTCTGGGCAGTGAATGCAGACGGTGTCCGTGCAGCCCCCAGGCAGGAGGGATAGGCCACACTAAGCGTGTTTCCAGTTTCTTCCAGGTGCTCTCTTCTAAGCAGGGGAGGATCTAATATTGGAATTAGCAGATGATTTTTGAGGGAAAACTTTGGATTGGACCAAATCATGTGTATCATTTCCCCCCTATCCGGCTATGCTGAAAATTCATCATGATTTTCTATGAACAAACCAAATGCAAAGACCTGGCGGCACGATCCTCCCTGGCGTAACTCAGAGGGTAGGCGACCCCTCTGCAGTCATGGAGAGTCTCTGGTAGGCCGACTGGTTAGAGCATTTGGGTTAAAACTTCGAGGCGAAACCGGCTCCTTTCCCTGGTCCCACTTGCTGTCTCATCTCCGAAGTGGTCTTTCTGCGAAGGGGTGGCACCTGCAGGACAGGAGGCCGCTGCACAGGAGGTGACACTGCAGAGGTGCCACGAGGACCCTCCCCCCGCCCCCCCGCCGCTGTCTCCTGCTCCACCCAGATTCTTCCACCAGGGCCCGGGTGTGTGTGCACTTCTACCTTAGGAGTCCGGGAGTGGGGAAGCTGCAAACCCTCCCGCTAGGGTGGCATTTACAGCTCTCGAGGGAAGGTTTTGCAAGAACTGGAGTGAAGGCTGCAGGTGGATGGGGCTGCAGTCGGGTGGTCTCAGGCCCGCAAAGACCCCTGCCCCGGAGCCCTTTGCGCTCTGTGCACACTGAGGGAGCTTTACAGGGCACTTGGTGGCAAGGGCTGTGTGGGCCCTAGTGGCCCAGGGTGCACCTTCTGGTCCTTTGGGGGACGCAGGTGGCTCTCTGCAGGAGCCGGGAGGAGGAGAGGCCTTGCTGGAGGAGCTGAGGGGTGCTGGCAGTGGTGAAGGTATTCCAGCGACTTCCCGCAGGCCCAGCCTCCCTACATGACGGGCCCAAGAATGCAGCCAGAGAGCCCTGGCCCAGGTCTGCAGAGAGGCTCTGGCCGCCCTGGCAGCTGTTCAAGTGTCGATCCATTTCAAAGGCCTATTGTTAAACTTCTAACGGCCAAAAGGACAGCCCCAAGCCACGCACAGGGAAGTCCTCCAACTGCAGTGACCTGGAAGGCTAGCAAGCTCCCCTCCAAGCCGGGCAGGAGCTGGGAGCTGGGCAATCAGTGCAATAAATCAGAGGAAGGATCCGAAGCGGCCGTAGTGACCAGGAGGAGACCCCTTCTGGCCTCTGGGATTCATGGCCACATGCAGGTGCGCAGAGCCGGACGGTGACCTGGAGCTTTTGCACAAATGCTATGGAGGGATGTTGCAAATGTCTACACTAAATGTCGAGTAGAGTCTCCCTTGGGCCATCATCTAGTTCATTTTCCCCAGGTCTTGTCTGCTCCACCACCAGTAACTGTGGGAGTCAGAGTTCTTGGCTCTGCTACCACCTACCTACCTACCAGTTAGCTGGTGATTTCAGGGCAGGTCACCCCACCTTTCTCACCACAAAACAGGGGTTGGCCTGGTGGCCGGGCCTGATTCTCTCCCTGAACCCCAGGGGCTTCTCAGAGGATGCAAGGGAGGTTGAGGGAAGCCTCCGCTGAGGCCGGGGCGCCCACATTCCATCCTCAGACCTGAGAGTTCGAGTCCTCCTCCTGCCCACGGCCCACCCCCCAGACCAGCACAGAGTGGATTTGGGCCCCAGGACCCCCAGGTCCCTGTAAAGCCCGCCCCAGCTTCCAACACCCCCGTCCTCCCTTCCAAAAACCCTGGCACTTTTTATGTGTCTTTCATTTGATTTGAATTCTCAATTGCCATCACAAAGAGGTGGGGGCCAAGTGGGACCTTTGATCCTCTTGCAAGCCCCCCTCCCAAAGTTTCTGGGTTCTGTGGTTTGGCAGAGAGGTTTGGGTTAGCAGCAATCACTGCCATCCTGGGAGGGGAGCGCTCGGGCCCAAATTGATGTCAGGTTCCCGGCCGGGCGGAGTGTTACCTGGAGCTTTGAAGCTCGTAAGGACTCCAGACCGTCTTCTCAAGTCAGCGGCTACAAATGTTAATAAAATTAAAGCCACCTGAGAGCTCGCCCGGCGATCCTTTGAAAGCGAGTCTGTGATGGGTTATTACCCTCAATTATCTAGTTGTCCACTCTCTTAGCTTGGGGTTAAACTCTTAACTCTTCCCTTTGAAGTCATTATCCTTTTATCTATGACTGGACCAAGGAATCTCAGGACAATAATCAATGGAAACTTCATAAGAATAGAGGAGCCGGGAGGGAAAAGGTGTGAATATCCCTTTAACCACTGGCCTGCCTGGGAGGGCAAGAGTGGGGGGTTGGGGTGGGGGGGCAGGGACAGGACAGCTACCTCTACTTGGGGAAGAAAAAAATATAGAGGGTGGGGGGGATCCCCCAAAACAACAGCCCAGGGAGCAGTTTTCAGATCCTCTGGAAAACAAAGAGAAAGGGATCATGGTGGGGGGGGGCAACCAGAGAGGTGCAGCCTTCATCAAAGGAGGAGAGAAAGTAATGAAGCAAAAAAGACACAATTAAAGAATGGGTTTAATTAGGGCTTTGATGTCTGACATGGTGCACAGCACTGTTCAAGGGGAAGGGGACCAAACTCTTCGTGCGCCAGGAAATGGCTTGTTAAAAAGATCTGTCCCCCAAAGGGGCCTTGGGAGAGGGGAACTTTCATCCCGGCTTCTCCCACCGAGGAGGAAAGTCTGGTCTCATGGAGAGGGAAAAAACATCACAACTCCTTTTTTTGTTTTTTTGCAAAAGTCTTTCTGGGCTCCCGGAGGCAGCAGCGCTTTCAGGATCATTATGCTGCCTGTCTCTCTGTTTAAAGAGAGAGAGAGAGGAAAAAAGAAAGGGAAAAACATGGAGGGGGTGCTAACTCACGTTGCAAACGTGTCTTATTTCTCCAGTTCCCTGAATCCCATTCGGAACGCATGTCTACGCAGGAAAGATGAAAACACAGAGGGGGAGAGCAGGCTCCTGCAGCCCCCGACCCTGGCCGCGAGGAGTAACGAGAAGCAGCCCTTGCCCGGTTTCCAATGTGACATTTCTAGCATCTGCCTCTCCACCGTGCAGCCCACACCTCTCTTTCTGCCCAACACACAGGCACACCGAGGATTTGAAAAGCTCACATTTTGCCCTGGTTACAACTCCCCCTCTCCTCATTAAAAAAAAGAAAAAAAAGAAAAGAAAAAGAAAAAGAAAAAGAAAAAAATAATAAAATAAAAACCCGCTTTATTGTGCGCAACATCTGGAAAGCTCCCTTCTCCATCTGCTAGGCCCTGACAGTGTTTTCAGCCGCAGAGCCAACCTCTCCCCCTGCAGCCTGTGTCCTGGAGCTGGGGGTTGGGGGGAGGCCAGGCGGTGGAGGAGGCCCTGGCAGGGAGGAGGTGGGTCAGGGGAGCAGGCCTGCCCTTGGCCTGCGAGGTGCAGGGGCTCTCGGAACCCAGAGCTGGCCCCCGGGCCTGGGTTCTGGGGCCTGGGCTTCGTGGTGCTCCGGGTTCAAGGGAGGCAGCTGGTGGCTCCTCCAGCCTGTAGGGACAGGAAGCCATGGCTGCAGGTTCTCGTGTTCCTGGGAATGCTTGGTCAGGCCCTCCCGCCAGAGCTGGGAAGGACAGTCAGCTTCTAGACCCCAGTGCATATGCTTCTGATGAGGTTTGAAACGAGCCTGTCTTGGGTTTGGTTTCAAAATACCCCTGCCTTGGGTTTTTTTTGTTTGTTTGTTTCTTCTATCTTATTTATACACACGCTTCAGCTAGCATTCTGGGGGGAAAAAAGCAGAGGTTTCGAAAAGTAAAGTGGTTTATGTGCAAAGATCAAAATGTTTCTCATACTTTCTCCCAAGGCCTGGGGCTCTCCTCTCCCAGCGACAGAGCTTTGCCTCTGAGAAGGTCCATACTCCTCCATTACGGCCTCAACCCCCATCTCTCCTAGGCCACTCTTGCACTTCTTGGATTTTCTGCAACCAGAAGGGTCACGAATGTGGGCAGTTCCCTCAGAAGGAGTGGGGGGCAGGGGGGGCGGCTTGGGCCATTGGGATTCTGGGGCTGAGGAGCCTGAGGCAATGACTCCCCCGGTGACAGGGCCTGGTGGCACCAGCTCCGCCCATGAGAAGGCATAGAAATGTGGGGGTGCTCGAGCCATGGTGAGGGGTGGTGGGGGATGTCCCAGGCCATGCTTCTCTCTGACGTACTGCCTCTACGTAGACGCGCCCATTTATATGTGAGCAAAGGTGCTTGTCGTCCTGGGATGTGCAGTACATCTGCTCCCAATTAGAATCGATGCTAAAGTTAGCTTAACAAAAAACAAACTCCTTCAAATCAAGTGTAATTATTCTAGATACATAAAAGCTGCTTTATAATATGATTTGTGCAGACCCTGGAGGAACTTCTACTTGAATTGGAGGGTTTCATTTGCATTTTTGCCAGAACTACAACTGCTTAAACATTTCTACTGTGAAGAAATAAAAGATTTAAAAGGCACTGTGAGCCCAAATTGGCCCACATTAGGAATAACCGTAATCTCTCCTCCTTACTTCTGGATTTTCCATTTTATAGTGGTTTTCTGATCTTTGCACATTGGAAAGTAAGATGCTTGGGGATGTTTATAATGGGGGGGAACTTGGGGAGGACCTGGGTTTTTGTTTTGTTTTGTTTTTAAAGAGCTTTAGAACGCCTTGGGTTATTCTAAAATACTTTGAAACATTTCTTTCAGCGTTCTTTCCTCGCAAAAGGAAGATAGGATATGAAGTCTATTTTTAATAGTTGGTTTTGGGCAAGTCTAGTTCGGGCTCCTGACATGTAACTCAGCTGCATGGGGCTGGGCAGTCAGGTGCGGGGGGAGGGCTCTGGGCCAGTGCAGAGATCGGGAGTCTGGAACGGTGAGCCTGAATGCTGTGGGGGACTGGGGTCAGGGTTTGGCTTGATTCTTCAGCCCCCCTGTCCAGATCCCTCTTTGGGGGCATGCCGGTATTTCTCCTTTACATCTTGCCTTTTTTTTTAATGTGACAAACACTTAAAAATGAATGTTCATTATCAAGAGAAGCTAAACCTGTGTTTACCAAGAAGGTTCTCCAAAAAAAGGCAGCAAGGCCACAGAGAGAGTCTTAGTTTAGGAACCAAGTGAAGGGCTGTCTTTTCATGTTGCTTTCAGAGGGGAAGGTTTCCCATGTGATCAGAGGAGGTGTCAAGAGCAAGCTCTATTAGAGGTGGCTTTCCTGGAGGCAGGAGAGGCCCAAAGCCAGGGACAGTCTTCTTAATAAGCTTCCACCAGGCTTGGCCTTCAAAGCAGAAACAAACTCCAGGTTAGCACTTGGAGGATGGATGGCTTCCCTTCCTTGGGCCCCCCTCGGAAAGGACATGGGGCACACGTGTGTGTGTGTGTGTGTGTGTGTGTGTGTGTGTGTGTGTGTGTTTGCATGCACGTGGGGGAGGGGAAGTGGGAGGAGCACTCCAGAATGCTTTTCACTTCTGTGGAAATAAAGACTAAACTTAAGGGACGCCTGGGTCCCACGCTGGGTGGCTCAGCAGTTGAGTGTCTGTCTTTGGCTCAGGGCGTGATCCTGGAGTCCCAGGATCGAGTCCCACATCAGGTTCCCTGCATGGAGCCTGCTTCTCCCTCTGCCTATGTCTCTGCCCCTCTCTCTCTCTGTGTCTCTCATGAATAAATAAATAAAATCTTAAAAAAAAAAAAAAAAAGACTAAACTTAAGATCCAGAGATCCAGCCTGAGTCACACCCACTGCCCCAGGAAGCTGGCTTTGTGGAGTATCATTTTATCTAAGTCTACACCTCACTCTGCTGTCTGTCGGCTGAGGACATTTCTTGGAACAAGTTACCCAAACTCTCGGTGTCTCAATTTCCCAACCTGTAGAATGGGGGGTGTGGGAGGAGGAAATCTCTAGCTCATAGGATTGCTGTGGTTGTCAGAGGCAACGGAGTGTCTGGCACATTGTAGCAAGTGCTCCCTACACTCTTTATTCTTTTCCCAATAGTTGTTCTGGGGTGCACAAAAATGGGTAAGAATGAGCAGATACTGTATAGCCCTAAAGACCGCAAGCTCCTTGAGAGTAGCAACTGCATCTCCCTTTGTATCCTCAGATCTGAGCACTCTGCCAGCAACACGCTGGGCACCAGAAGTGGTCATGGTTGTGGCCGCAGACCATTGCAGATTTGCTATAGGTAGAGGTGGGGGAATGAGGAGAACTACAGCGCCTTTTCTTTACAAGAGCATAATCTTATAGGATTGTCAGAATTGGAAGCTGAGTAGTTGGACTGAATGGGAGCGGCCAACGCCAGGTGTGGGTTCAAGTCCCCTGGGTGTTGAGCAGGGGGCACCTGTTGTTGGTAAAGCATGGAAACACAACCCGATTCTATCAGACATTGCCAGCGATTAGCCCAAAGGAAGAGGAAGAGGAGGAGGTAGTTCAGAGTTGGGGAATCCTTGGCCCTGGAAGCAACAGAAGAGGAGCTGAAAGTGAAGGAGACATTCTTAACTTAGAAGAATCAAAATGCCACCAGGTTCTCAAATTGCTGGCTACAGGCCACACACAGAGACCAAGCACACCCAACATGCTACGGACCTTCCAGCGGAATCTGATCCTCACTGAATGGCTCTGTCTAGCGGCCGTGAAGAATCTGCTTCCATCCACCCTAGCTATCTTGTCTGGGCTCCTCCATGGCCCATCACAAACATAAAATGACCAACTAGGGCATAATCTTCAATGCTGGCACAAAGGAAATGGGATGAGCCAAGAGGGGGTCATAGCCATGGACCTGATGTGTGCTCTAGTAGACTGAACGAATCCCACCGGTTCTCCTGCTCCCCCCACTCCGGGTGACAGTTAGCTCTGGCCTCACAACAGAAGCCGATGGGAGAATAGGATGCACTTTACAGTGATCTTTGCTGGAACCCATTCATTTTGTGCATTGCCTTGGCCTTTGCTCTTGGCCGGGAGTGGGTGTGTGGCTAATCTGATGAGGTTGTCCACCACTTATTTCCACTAACATTCATTGAGCACCTACTGTGTGCTGGGCACTGTGCTAAGGCCAAAGGCCCCCTAGCCCAGGCTCCCTGTCCATCACACTGCTCCACTGTGTCAGGGCTGTTTGACAACTCAGTGACACTCAGCACCAGCTAGCCACCGGGCCTCGGCCAGGCCATCAAATGCCCTGTTTCTCCTGCTTTCTTCTGCGAAGTGAGGGGTTTGGACAAGACCATCTCCAAAGTCTCGTTCAGCAAGAATCCTCTGAGCCTCACGATCCTTGTGGAAGGAGCAGTTAGTTGCCACCGCGTGGTACGGTGGAGTGGTGACAGGTGCTCCTCACTGTCTGCCACAATCATCCTGTGCCACGTCAGCTCCCTCTGCACACAAATGTTTTCTCCCTTCTCAAAAGCCTGCTCCCTGGCCACTGTTGGTGCCACCTGCTTCCGGTGGGCTCCTTCCTAGACCCGGAGCGCGAAGGCCTCCATGCCATCCTGTCCCCCGCCACCTAGGGAAGCAAGTCAGGGACACGACAGCTCATCCACTCCTCCCTGAACACCTCCCGAAGGAGGGGAGGAAATCGGGCCATTTGAGGTAGAAGAATAAACACGGGCAGCGTTCTGTTTCTGGAGCAGTCGTGTGGATGGCACAGTGGCACCCCGTCCCTGAAGTTCCAATGGTCTCCTGATCCCTTGCCTCACATCTGGGGAGGTTTCTGGGGCCAGCTGAGTGGCATATGTTTCCCTATCTTTTGAGAAGACTATCAGGCGTGAGATGGAGCATCTTAACATTTTTGTAATTATTATTTCCCCATTGAAATGGAAATGTCTTCCCTCCTACCCTGTTTTACTGGAACATTGTGTAGGGTAGGTCTTCTGTTGTTCAAAAAAAAAAAAAAAGAAACCGTTTGGAACAGTTTGAAATATCTTTAAAGGAACAGTCAAATCATCCATTCAACTAAATAGGAGTCAACTCCCCTAGAAATAACTTACAAAAACTTCTTTGGAGTATGACATTTTCAAAGCAAAATTCTTTTCTTTTTTCAAAATACCACAAGCAATGCATTGAGTTCAGGGAATACTGCCTGCCAAACTTCAATTTTTATATTTAACCTTTCTTCTTTTTTAATGCCTTGCAAAAACATGCTTGAAACTCTTCAAAAACCTTTTCAGCTTGAAAGTTTGGGAAAGAGTCTTAACTGACGAAACCTTCAGTTCTTAGCTTCCCCGTACCTTCCCTCCCCCTCTCCCCTGGTTAGGGAGGAAAATTATTACTGCCTGTTCACCAAACACAGTTAACTCTAATCAAGCTGGGAAGGGCCAGGCACTCAGTGCTGGTTGCTGACTTGGGATGTCCATGCTGCCCCAATGACTCTTAATTAACTCACAGGCTCTTAGGCCATTAATAGTGAGAGCCCCTCCCACCCCCCAAACTGTGGTTACGGGAGATAAACCATATCAACCCTCCCCCGCAATTCTTGTTTTAGGGCAAATCAGCAACGTGTAGTTCTGTCAAAGACATTGAAAATAGATCTCCATAAATATATCAATAACTAGGGGAGCTGGTGGCTAGTCAGTAGGAGAATTAAACTTTTAAAGAAGTGTTGATCACATACTTGTTGGGGCAGGAAAATTGGATTAGTGGTGGTGTTCTGGGCATGACGTCCTTTGGGCCGAAAAAAAAAATAATCATCTTGTTCTATTTTTCCTGGAGCCCAGAAAAGCACTCTCAGCCCAAACATCAGCCCCCTAATCTTATTTTCTTTTTCTCTAGCATGTATTTTATTAACCCATTTTCTCATTTACCCACTCTGAATAGCGCAGTGGGTAGCATCCTTCTTAGAAAGTGAAAGCCTCCTTGGAGATGCTGTGTTGGAGCAGAAATGCACACAAACTCCCAGGCCTAGTGCAGCAAAGAAAAGCCCCTTCTGTAATCCTGTCTGGTGAATCCACACATTGTACTCCGGCCTGCCAGGAGTGCTCAGGCCTTATTAAAACATGGGCCGTCAAGGGATGCAGCTGGCAACAGGCTGGCAGTTTGCAAAGTGATTAATATCTAGGTGGGGATGAAAAGCAGTCTTTCCAAGCCAGGGCCCAGGGCAAAGGCAGCTGCTTTCCACTTATCTGCCACCTGGCAACAGGCTACTGTCCCAAACACAACAGCACCAGAGTGGATGGGCTTGTGGAGGCATCCAGTGTGGCTTGCCTCTGACTGTGTCTTAGGAGATCCGTCATGGGTTCAGATTCAGTCAGGTGACCCGAGTTCTCACCTTAGTTACACTACCGTCTTGATATCATCAACTTGGAGCCACTTTCCTCCTTACGGCCAATTTATAGGGGTAGTCCCCAGGGATCTTGCTGTATAAGGAAGTTGTGGAAAATTTTAGGACAAGACCCAGTTCCACTTCGCTTGGAAGAATGACATAGAGACATACTGTCCCTATTTCCAAGGCAGGGCCTTAAGGTAGGGGCTATTTCTCCCCAATCTGCCATGCTGACTCCTAAAAAAGTCTGTCCCCTGGTCTCTCTGCCGAGTTATAGGGTGAGGTGGAGACTGATGAAAACAGTACAGGAAGTGAGCTGACTCCGCTTAATCCAACAAAAACGGCGCTTGCTCTCTGCTCCAGTCTGTGCTGGGTGCTGGGACCATACAACATGCACGACATCACTACTCATGGGGGAAATGCAAATTAAAAACACAACGAGCTGACACTACACATCCACTAGAATGACTTAAATGAAGAAGGCTGACAATACCATGTGTTGGCAAACATGTGAGACAATGGGAACACTCATACATCATTGATAGAAGTGTAAATTGGTTCATCCACTTTGGAAAATTATTTAGCAGTTATCTACTAGAGCTAAATATATGTCTATCCTCTGCCCCATGACCTCTGTTTCACATCCAGAGGAAATGTTGCACATGCCCACCAAAAGACATGTATGATAACGTTCAGAATTGGGGTGCCTGGGTGGCTCAGTCAGTTAAGCTTCTGACTCTTGATTTCAGCTCAGGTCATGATCTCAGGGTTGGAGGATCAAGCCCTGTGTCGGGCTCTGCACTAGGCATGGAGCCTGCTTAAGTTTCTCTCTCTCTCTCCCCTTCTGCCCATTCCTCACTCTCTCTCTCTCTCTCAATCTAAAATAAATAAATAAATCTTAAAAATAATATTCATAGCATTTTTATTCTTAATAGCCCCAAACCAGAAGCAACAAATGTCCATCAATAGGTAAAGGGACAAATAAATCATGGGATATTTGTACAATGGAATACTACACAAGAGTAAAAAGGAATTGAATACTAACGCCAACAATAACATAGCTGAAACTCGCAGATGTTTTGTTAACAGAAGAAACTGGGCACAAGAGGACGTACTACATGAGTCCATTTATATTAAATATAACAACAGGCAAAACTGAACTTTGGTGGTAGAAGCCAGACTAGTGTTACCTCTGGTTGTGGGCACTAAATGGGAGGGGGGCACCCGAGAAGCTTCTGGGGTGATGGAAGTTTTTCCATCTTAATCTAAGTGATGATTCAAGCTGTTCACTTAAAACGTGTGTTCTTTAATGCATATAAATTATATTCAATAAAAAAGCTAAATAAAACAAAACATTTCCTAAATGTGTATGTTAACTTTTCTTAAATATTTCCTTGGTCTTCTTAACCAGACTACAAAATTTTTTTAGCGCAAAACTATGTCTTTTCTTTAAAAAGATCTATTTATTTGAGAGAAAGGGAGCGAATGAGCGTGTGAGCATGTGCATGGGCATGCGAGTGGGAGGAGGAGCAGAGGGAGAGAATCTTTAAGCAGATTCCCCACTGAGCACAAAGCCAGGAGTGGGGCTCCATCTCACAACCCATGAGATCACCACCTGAGCCAAAACCAAGAGTTGGACACTTGGCACCGACTGAGCCGCCTACGTGTCCCCAAACTATGTCTTATGCTAATAAATATCTATTGGAAAAAAAACCAATAAAACAAACTAGCCACGTGTGTGGTAAAATTGCACTGACCTAAGCACAAACAGGTACGTATACACATTTCCAGTGCACTCCAAGCCAAGCTGCAGAAGCAGTCAGGGAGAGAGGAGAGCAGGGGATAAAAGATGGTTTCTGAAACAATCTGAAAGGATGGCGACATCTTTCCAGCAGTTTATGGATGATCCATTGTCTTCTGGCCCCCAGTGTTGCTGACAACAGGCAAGCACTCATTCTTAACATGACTCCCTGGTTATAATGTCTTTTTTCCTCTGGTGGCTTTCAAGGTTTTTTCTTTATATTAACAGTCTACGATGTACCCAAGTGCAATTTTCTTTGTAGAATTTATTCTGCCTGGGATTTGCTGAACAACTTTGATTTCTAAATTGATGGTTTTCATGAAATTTACTGATTTTTCAGCCACTATTTCTTCAAATATTTGTTCTTCCTCATACTCTCTCCTGTGCTTTTGAGATTCTAATTGCACATACGTTAGACCTCATGTATTGCTCCAGAAAGCATGGAGGCTTTGATCTTTTCTGCCATATCCTCTTCTTCAAATTGGATGCTTTCTATTTTTAAATTAACTGACCTTTCTTCACTATCTCCAATCTGCTGCCAAGCGTTTTAGTAAAATTTTCATTTCAGATATACCTTCCAGCTCTAGAATTCGATTCTTTAGTTCTTAAAAAAATTCTATTTCTCATCTACATTCTCCATTTTCAAATTCATTGTGATCGTCTTCTCCTTTAAATCTTTGAGCATGTTTATAAAAGCTGCCTTGAAGTCCTTGCCTGCTAATTCCAACACCTGTGCCATCTTGGAGTCAGTTTTTTTTGACTAAGATAATATTTTCTGTTCCCTTTCATGTCCAGCAATTTTTAAATTATATGCTAAACATTGTATTATAAATGCTATAGGGACTGGATTTTAACCTCTTCTGAAGACTATAGTGATTTTGTTTCAAGCAGACGGCTAACCTTACCAGGTCTCAAACTCCAAACTCAATTTCTCCTGTGGTGTGGCACTGACATATTTGCTCTTCTCTTTCAGCCTCCCACCCAGTGTTCTCTGTAGCTCCTTGGGGTCTCCCCACATATCGATAGTTCATGAGTCAGCCAAGAATTTGAGGTTCATCTACAGATTTTGAGGCTCCAAATCTGTAGCTGCCTCCTTTCCTGGATCTCCCCTTCCATGTCTAGGCACTCTGGCAGCCCCAGTTATGTCTTCTGCTATCTCAAAGCTATAACTACGGCTTTTCCTTGAGTTCTAGTCTCTCCATGTCCTGCAGACTGTAGATTGTATGTAGATAGGGAGAACTACATGTATGTGGCTCTCAGTATGGTTCCCTTCTTCCTAAAGTTGAATACCTTCTAGTTTTTGCGCCTGTGTTTGGCCACTCTCCAGTGCCTCCAAATAGATTTTTTTAAAAATGATTTTGTCAGGAGTTTATCATTGTTATCTTTCAGAGTTAGTTCCATATAAGATGTTCTGACATTACTGGAACTCTATACAGTCTTTATCGTCTTTACCCTCCCCCCCCAAACTTTTATACAATGAACATCCTCCTCTATCCAAAAGAATAGGAAAATTGTCGTATGAACATCTAGGGTATGGTTGTGTTTCTGTTTATTTTTTTAAATTTAAAAAAATATTTTATTTTTTTATTCATGAGAGACACACACAGAGAGGCAGAGACATAGGCAGAGGGATAAGCAGGCTCCCTGTGGAGAGCCTGATTTGGGACTTGATCCCAGGACCCCGGGATCACGACCTGAGTCAAAGGCAGACACAACCACGGAGCCACCCCAGTGCCCCTATGTTTCTGTTTACATGGTAGCAAGGAGAATGGGATCTGAGTTGCCTGGAGATTCTCCTACTTGAAAATTTTCTAAGCATCTATGGGGACAGGGTATTCAGTTAAGGGGCAAGGGATCCTTTAGGGCAAAGACCACATCAGCTATGCTTTGAAGCGCCAGGGCCAAGAAAGCACCTTGCACAAAACCAAAAGTCGGCAAATGCTGACCTGAACTGAATTCCTGTTCTCAAAGATCTTATAGCATGCTGCTGTTCTGAGAGAGCTTATAACATGCTCTTAAAACAAAAAACATTTTACCAAGAAACAAATCTGTGGCAAATGATTTTTTTTTTAAAGTAAGCTCTATGCCCAATGTGGGACTTGAACTCATAACCTGAGATCAAGAATCACTTGCTCTTCCATCTGAGCCAGCCTAGTGGCCCCAGCCCCATTTGAAAACAGCTCAATGGTAGAGTAGATGAGGCATTAAGAACTTTACCTAATCTTAGGTCCACCACTAACTGGCTATGTGATATTGCATAAGTGCCTTCCCATAATTTGGTCCCCATTTCCTCATCTTTGAATGGATAAGGGCCTCGCCATATGACCCAGATTCCATTCTGTAGTCATAAGTCCCAGCTCTGTGAATAACATGAATGTGTTTTGATTCACAGAGATCAGAGGGGTCCTTGCTCACACTTTTGCTTGGGGCCCTGGGTTGAAGTTCAAAGCTGCGGTGTGACATTAGCCCAAGTCAGCTTCCCTCTTGCACAAGGCCCTGACATAAGGGAACTTCCAGATGGTCAGCTGCTGCTCACCCTGGGCTTGAGATGCCCCAGGAAGGAAGCCCTCTGCCTTCTCAGACGCATGGGCAGAGATAGCCAATCGCCATGGCAATTCAAGGAGGAGTAGCAGCAGAGTGCTAAGAAGGATAATGAAAACAGAAACAAGTCTTTATTGAATTCCTCTTGTGCTGTGCTAAGTACTTTACACACGTGATGGGTGTGAGTAAAAGCTGAACAGACCTCACAGAATTATCATGATTAAAACTGAGCTCCAGTTCCCTGTTCCCTCCAACCTGTAGCACATGTGGTTTGTCATCTCATTAACAGGAGACGGCATGCGTTGTGTTGCTCAGGCCAGACATTCTGGAGCCATCCTGCATTTTCTCCCTCACACCCCACTTCGACGCCATCAAGAAATCCTACCCCATCCGAGTTGGTCCCCAGGACCTGTGCCTGCTCTGCTCATCCAGTGCCTAATGAAGTCAGTCCTTCCTAATAACAACAGCATATTACTTTCCCTTTGTTTTTAACAAATGAAGGGAAAAGGCATTTTAGTTGTCCATTAAATCAATTGACTAGATGAATCCCCAAGACCATGGCTTCAAGTCAGACCAGACCCAAGCTCTGAAATCTTCCAGTTTTGTGAACTTGGGCAAATTCCTCCTTCATGAAGTTAAACACGACTGCTCTACCCCATCCATCCCAACTGGCTTAGGCCTAAGGGTATCCCAAGATGCCTCCTTCTCTGCTTTTCTTCTCTCTGCAACTTTCCCTCCTTGACCTCCTGCAAAAACACAAGAGCTCAGGAGGCTTGTCATCTCGTGGTTCCTGAGGATGAAACTCCTCAAAATCTGTCTTCATGGTACTTGTGGACAATGCCTTTTTGTTTCCAGATGAAAATGGTGGAGACTAAATCTCATAGTGAGGGGGCTGGGGCCTCTCCTCCCTCCTGCCTGCGTTGGCCAACTCCATAAGGACAGGGCCACTTATTATTGGGGAGCCACCACAATTCTTAGGTCACCCATGAGAGACATTGCCACTAGAAGGGGGGGCATCTGAATTGGCTACAGATGTAGATTTAATGTAACATTTGCTGCTTTTTCAAAACAGAACTTTGAAATGAGGCTTGAAAAGTCTATTGATTTTCAATTAGAAAAACTTCATTTCATGGTGCCTGGTGGCTCAGTCAATTAAGCATCCAACTGCTGGTTTCAGCTCAGGTCATGATCTCAGGGTTGTGAGATCAAGCCCTGCATCAGGCTCTGGGCTCAGTGCAGAGTTGCCTGAGACATTCTCTCTCTCCCTCTCCCTCCCCAATCTCGTGCTATCTCTAAGAAATAAATTAATTAAATAAAATCTTTTAAAAATTTCATTTCAACCTCTTTTCTCTTTGGTAGTTTTGAAGATACAATGAATCAACATGGTATAATGGGACCCTTCATTTAAATGAATGGTTTATACAATGCTCCCTGGGATCTGAAGACAACTGGTGATGGGTCCTATCGTTCTTTACACTTGAAGACAGGATGAGCACTGGAGTGGAAGGAAGGACAAGCTGAGGTTGGTGCTATGCACCTTGAAAAGGAAGGTGGGGACTCAGGAATTTTAGGGGTTTTGATAAAAGGCGTATCACCTGCTTGCACCAACCTTCTGCTCGTCTTGGGACTCGGGTCCCAAGTATTTGTCTGGTAAGTATGTTGTCTTACCAGAGACAAGTATGTTGTCAGGGTCATGTGTCACCTTCAGGGGTAACATACCATGGGGCTACCTCAATACAACCTCATGCAAGGTAGGTGCTGTATCTGTTATACGGGAAAGGAGACTACACTCAGTGGGACCAAATATCTTGAGGTCACAGAGCTGGTAAATGCTGTGACCAGGATCTGAAGCCAGCTTGAGCTTCAGAGTCAGGCTCCCTCATCATGCTCTGCCCTGGCCAGGCATGCTGTGCAGGGAACCAAAGTCCTCAGCAGCGACTGTCCCCTGAACAGGGATGAGCTGGTTCTCAGATGAGCTGGGGGTGAAACAGGGATCAGGAAAAATCTGGGCTGCAGGGTGCTGTCCAGAGGCAGCGGACAAATCCTTTCCCAGAGTGCGAAGGCCCTGGACTCAGTGCTTCTCCTAAGAACAGGGCACTGAGGCACCAGCGTTGGTGAGAGGGGCAGGGCACCAAAGTGGGGGAGGAAACCAGGTAAGTTTAATGGCTTCCTCCTTGTCACCATCTCTTCTGTCACCGTTCATGGGGTGTTTTACCAGTGCCAGGCCCTGGCTTGGCACAGTACTTGCATTTCCTCCTTTAATTCTATGGCTATTGTATGCAGCAGGTTTTCTGTCCCTGCAAACGAAGCACAGAGAGGGGGCATCGGAAATCTGAATACAGTGCCTTTGTTTCTCTGCTGGCACAAAGGGCTGCCAGATGCCACTGCACGGGTTCTCGTGAGAGGGGACATTGGGAGAAGCCTCGGCCTAAGCTGGGAGAGGCTGATTGGAGGATGTGCTTGACTCCTTCCCAATGCAAGGGGCTAATAAGAGCAATAGAAGTGTCTGCAGGCCCTGCCCCAGGCCTGAGCTTCTTATTCAATTGGTCTTGGGGGAGCACCAGGCTCGTGTCTTAAAAGCTTCTCCAACGATTCTAATGCGCAGCCCAGGTGAGGACCACAGTCTACTTTTGCTGGGTTAGTGGAAAGGTCTTCATGAGACAGACCTGGGTTCAAGTCCCTGTCCTACCACCAGGACGGTTTCTCCTCGGGAAAGAGCTTCTCAGTCTCATTTCTTCATCTGTAGAGAAGAGCCAATGGTACCCATAACAGAGTGGTTGTAAAGAGTCAGGAGAAATACCTGTAGAAGTGACTTGCCCTCAGGAGGTAGATTGATCCACATATGTTTTTGGCTCAAAGTTGGTATGCTCTGTGTTGTTTTAGGGTGTTAAATACAGCCAGCAACTGAGGTTGGGCTCTCTCAAGGAATTGCTTGCACCCTTTTCTGTGAGCCATGTGCAAACCACAGAAGAGGTGGGGACTGCAGGCTTATTTTCAAGTGATCCTGAGCCCCGATGACTTGTGAGGGGTCCAGGAGCCACTGGCCCTGGGAGGTGGCTTGAATATCATACTATCTAAGAGCATTTTGTTTCAAGGAAAAAAAATGAGATTTTTAAGAATCTCCCTTCAGCGACAAGGAGACCCAAACTGGGAAAACAGGAGGCTCTCTGCTTGTTTCCTTCTTTTTTTTTTTTTTTTTTTTTTTTTACTTGTTTCCTTCTCAAGTGACGTCTCGGGCTGCCCCAGAAACCAGCCACATTTCATTCACATCCTTAGCTTGTGTTTCCACTGTCTCCAAATGGAAATGAGAGACAGGCGGCAATGGGAAAGCCCAATCCTTATGTGTTAAGGGTCTTTCAAAAATAAGGTCCCCGTGTGAGGATATATGGCTGGCTATCAAAGATCTGTCTGGTTGCTTCACACTTTTCCCTCCCATTGCCCAAGTGTAGCTACTTATCTGCATCCTAGGATTTTGTCATAGGATCTTGGAGTTGCAAAGGACCCACGAGATACAGATCAAGGGCTTGCACAATGCCCTCTCTCATCTTCCCTACCGTTTCCCTGCCGCCACTGCTCCCAGGCTCGCAGGAATGAGGGCCCACTAGCTTCCAGGGGAACGGAAGGCCTATCTCAGATGGTTATTCTAACCTTGCAAATAAAGAGGAAGAAATGAAAGTGCAAAGAGAAAGAATTTCTTTACTCAATTCTAGCACTGGCCAATGCGGGAAGGCAGTGGCTTCCTCGTGGACCCCTTCCCCACCGCCCAGAGGGGATCTCTCTGGGGAAAACACCAGAAACAGAGCCCACGCATGGAGGGAGAATTGCTTGAGGCCAGAGAGCATTTGGAAGTGATGCCAGGACTCCTGTCTTGCAATCTCCTCTTCATTTCACAGACTCTTGCCCAAGAGCAGACTCTTGCCCATGCCACTTCTCTGGCAAGTGTTATTCTTCTACAAAATATCTTATCAGATGGTTTATGAAATTAAGCTTTGATGCCTTATAGCACATTTCCAAACAGACACTGTTGCCAGGGCCATGAAGGTCTAGCCAGACCTCTTAGCCTTTCTGGATCAGGAGGCACATAAAATACTGAAGAAACTAGCAAATGGACCTTGGCCCAAGTGTGACCATGTGAAAAAAAAAAAAAGAAAAGAAAAGAAAAAAGAAAGAGCCTTGACTCCTATCACCTGGAGTTCAATTAATGTGTCTGATACATTACAGGAGGGGGCGGGGGAGGATGGGAAAGAAAAAGCAATGGGGGGAAATAATGGGCCAGAAACTTGGGTTCTAGAGCGAATTTGGCCACTTGGTAGCTGACCTCCAACCTCAGAAAAATCACTTTACCTTTGGTCTCTGAAACATCAATCAGATTAAACACTAGGCCATCATGTTCCCTCTTGAAGGCTTTTGGTTCATGGGCTGGGTTGGATGGATTTTCTTAAAATATGAGCCCAATGACATTGCACAGAAAATGGCATCTTTGTACCAGCATGTTTCATTGCTTGGAGGGCCTCGGAACTGTGTTCAGAATGAGGGTCATCTCCAGAAAACAGGTACTGTGGCTCTCATGTGCATGGATGCTCTAGAAACCCACTGAGTGGTAACGGTGGGGGGAGAATATTCCATTGCTTCCTTTCATTAACTTTTCTGTAGAATTCTTGGATCCTTCTGAGTAGGTTCTGAAAGGTTTCTCCTGCCTGTACTTTGACATCAAACTAACAAATTCATTTCTAGAAGTGATGAAACACTGCTTTGGTGGTGCTGAAAATGCCTTCCTGTTCTTATGTGTTCAAAAGAAGAGTGATTTTTTCCCCCCTGAACTAGTGCTGGATTCTGAAACATACAGATCCATCACACCTGATTAGGTTCCTGTTATGCCATCAAAATTTTCTTCTATTTTATAAATGAGCCTATCTCATTTTCTTATAACTGAGGAACTGGCTCTCTACATGCTTCAAATTTTTGTATCCTTCGACATTGAGCTCACAATCAAATAAAATGTCTTCCTTTTCATTAAATGCTTTATTTCCAAAACTATGGCCTTTGTTTATTCATTTGTCGATGCAGGAATCCACACATCACATTTGCTTTGCTTATATCTAGCAAAGCATGAAAATACGCTAATATTCAAATTTTTTAAGTGAAGTATTGCAAAAAAAGGATGCATTTTTCTTTTCTAAGCTGCAGATGGGAGTCAGAAAAATCGCCATCAACCTTGACCTTGAATGTGACATGCTGTCCACAGTAACTGTACATGGCATTTCCCTTTCAGGATGGCCAATGTGATTTCTATAGTGGGGCTTCTAGATTTTAAACACATAGCTAATTTGATCATCTTATAGTCATTATTTCTTGTCTGTTTATCTAGATAATGAACTAAGGCACACAGAGTTTAAGCAGGTAGCCTAAAGGCCTATTTCACCAGTGTTAGAAATTAAATTTGTCTATCAATATAAGCTCTTGCTTTAAATAAAGTATGGTGAACTATACTTGGACCATAAAATATTTAATAACTTGCCTGAAGACACAGTAGAATTATACTTTCCTTTTCCTGTGGTCAGAAGGCATAATATAAAATTCAACTACCCTGGGGGGCACAATCACAGATAAAACCATTATGACCAAGCAGGAATTAGAGCATAAAATCTAAGTATATATGAAATGGAATTATTTAGATGGTGTTAACAATCAAGCTAACCTGAAATAAGGCTTTTCTTGTTTTTAGCTCAGAGGCTCCCTGCAGAGGAAGGCACATGGTACTCCCAGTTTTACCCATATTTCTCAAGACTTCTCAGTATCACTGGGATCCTCTCCATTTGTTCCTAAAGTGCCTGGGTGAACAGGACATCCTATCCAGCTGCAGAGTGGTATTTGAAAATCAAGCTCCTAATTACCTGTGGCATTTCTCGGTTTGCCCTTGGCTGATGCCATCTGGCAGAAAAGTGACAACACTTTTGGGATACCAGTGGCAGAAATACCCCGAGTCCGTGTCTACAAACCCTCCTCTCCTGCTCTCTATACTGCTGACTTCTGCAACGGACAAGTCAAACATGGCCATGCTCTGAGCTTGAGACTGGGCTCTGACTTCTCTTTTTTGTAGCTTGATGAGGCGTGGGGGTTGGGGGAGGGAGGGATTCTGTTGCTGAGAAAGAAATCTAGAGCTAAATTAGTGGTGGCACACATGTAGGCATCACAGTCCTCTTCAGACATTCCCAGTGGGGACCCACCCCCAGTGCCCTGGGGCAGCCTCAGTCTGGCCAGCTTGAGCAGACTAAATTCTCCCAGAAGCTCAACGGTACCAGGCTAAATTGGGTTCCCTTTATCATGTCTTTGGAGGATGGTCAGGAAATCTAAATCATGTATCCCCTCTCACCCCCTCCTGGAGATATAAAGTGACCAAATATCCACTTCTCAATTTTTCTCAGTAGAAAAAATAAAAGCTATCTTTTCTCCCTCCCTCTAAAATAAGGCCTTATTTATTCTTATTAATTCTTATGCAGAATTAAAATATCTTGGCTAATTTTCCTTCTAAGTCCCTGCTAAGAACTTTTGGTATTGGCATGAAGGAAATTTTGATGCCAAACTATTTTTTAAAGTATTTTATTTATTTATTCATGAAACACACAGAGAAAAGCAGAAACATAGGCAGAGGGAGAAGTAGGCTCCACGCAGGGAGCCCAATGCAGGACTCGATCCTGGAATCCAGGATCACGAGCTGGGCTGAAGGGAGGTAGCCACCCAGGCGTTCCTGGTGCCAAACTATTTAAAAAAAGAAAAAAAAAGTAAAGGAAGACATTTATGGCTTTTAGACACTGTGGGGTACATATCTACAAAATGTATTAAAGAAATTTAGGTCATCAAAATGTTTTTAGGTAGTAAGAAAGTCTCACCTATGGTTCTAGAATATGAGTAAGTTTAATTTCCCTTTTAAAAAAGTTATTTTGGGGGATGTCTGAGTGGCTCAGAGGTTGAGCATCTGCCTTCGGCTCAGGTCGTGATCCTGGGGTCCTGGGATCGAGTCCTGCATCGGGCTCCCTAGAGGGAGCCTGCTTCTCCCTCTGCCTATGTCTCTGCCTCTCTCTCTGTGTCTCTTATGAAAAATAAATAAATCTTTAAGGAAAAAATTTTTTTTAAAAAAAGTTTCATCTCCTGGTCTTCCATGCTAAAGTCCCTGTCCTATCCTTACATTGCTCGACTCGTAATGCAATCTTCTTTACCCTCAACATGTATTCACTTGGTGTTCTTTACTGTTTGGGATTTGGAGGTGGGGGTGGGGCATCGAAAAGTATAATTTTTGCGATCAATATACTAACCGTAGGTTAAATTCTACCTAAATATCAAGTTCAAGGTGACTTTTCGTTGTTGCTGTAAAAACAAAAAAGTCTGAAAACCAACCTAAGTCTGTATCAGTAAGGATCAGAAACACAAATATTTGAATGTAGAGGAATGTCCCTTGAGGACAATCCACTGATTTTATCTGGACGGCTGACTTCATTTAGTGACTTCGCTAAATGGACAAATGGGTAAAGACCCTATGATGAGAGAAGACCTGAACTTTCAAGGACGCTTCCCTGGTTTCATGGATGGGTCAGGACACCCACTGGCACAGCCGGCCCGCGCCAGCTCCTGGGCCCCGTGGCCTTGGGGTCCTGTGGAACCTTTGCCAATGGTGATCTGTTATCTGGAATCGGAGCAGGGCACCCCGCCTCCAAGCCCCAGGGGCCCCTCAGAACTCAACCTGGCTATTCTCCACTTATCTCAGGGTGGTGGATGTCTGGGAGGCACCGCGCCCTTCAGGCTGGACTCTCAAGGAATTTATGGGGCTCCTCTAACTCTGCCCCTCCTGTGTCTCTTGTCCAGGGCAAATGGCAGATGTTCTGTGCTCCACTGGGCACCCCCTGCCAGCCCTCTCCTGAGCCCTGCACCCTCCACCTCTTCTTCAGCTGCCAGAGGAACCGCGCGCCCTCACCTCCTGGTCCCCTCCTGCCCCCTCTTCCTCTCCTCTCCCCACTTCTTGGTGAAACCTTCAGCTTCTCAGCACCAGCTCTCACCCACAATGTTCCTGACTGACGCATCTTGGGGCCCTGACCCAGGCTTACTGGTTACCTGACCAAGCCCAGCATGTCTACACCCAAACTCATCACCACCCCCACTCCCAAATCTGCACCCTGCATCTTTTTAGGCTGTGGACCTCGGCCCTACATTTCTTTCGCCTTCACAATCATCTCATTCATTCAGGTGGCACAGTAGCTACTGAATCTTTGGCCTAGTTTCCATTCAAAGGGGGGTGAGGATGGGGGATGCTCCTTCTCCCTCAGGATTTGGTGGCACCCATGGGACTCCTGCACGCATTTCCTGTCTCTTTCTCTGTCTCCAACTCTCCTGGGCCTCATGCTGCTTCAGGACAAATGCTCATGCAGCAGTTTCTCATGGTGTCACTCCCCTGCTCAAAACACTTTAATTGTTCCCTGGTTTTGTATAATACAGAGTCCACACTTCTCCTCATCCATGGGGGCAATGCCACATAGCAGGAGGAGCAAAGAGCGAATTACAGGGACACGAGCTCCAACTGCACATATTCGAAGTGGGGCCTTGGCCAAACGTCCAAGCTTCTCTTTGCTTCGGTATCTTCAAGCATAAATCGTACTTAGCTCATGAAATTATTGAGGATGGTCAGAAAATAAAGAGCCTTCACTTTTTGCATGTTTATTGCATGTTAGACTTTGAAAATGCATTATCTCATCCAGTCTTCACAACCATGTTCTACTATTTCCTCCACCTTCTAAGATAAGGAAATGGAGACTCAGGGACCCAGCAACCTGCCTGGCTCCAGATCCTTCTGACTCCAAAGGCCTCGGCCACATGTGCTCAGAGGCTCGCTCAGCACTCAAGGGGGTCAGTAAGTTCCCTTTGGCTCCACAACCTGACTCCAACACACCTTTTACATCTTCTCTCGGACTACTTTCCTCCTCATGCATGTGATGCAGCGGACGTGAACGACTTTCCCGGCTTTGCATTCCAGCCGGAACACCCGCCCCACATTTTTAACCGATTAAAATCTTACTCTTACTCCAACATCCAGACTAAATGTCACCTCCTCCTATGAGATGATTTCAAAATGTTTCCACTTCCTTCGAATTCCCAGAATATTTGGCATTTCTCTTATACAAAGATCATGCTCTCTCTCTCTTTTTTCTTTCCTATGTATGTCTTATCTTCCCGTATGGATTACGAGCCCTTTGCAGGCAAAGAGCAGGTCTCATGCATCTCTGTGTGTCTCAACTGCCAGCCTCAGTCCCTGGGACGTGTCAAGCACTCAGCAAAGGTCTGCGGGGTATTCAGTTTGGGAGCAAATGCATTCCAGTTTTGAAGGACTGAGCTCAATTTCCATTTGCACGAAGTAAAAATGCTCCTCATATGGTAGAGGTGATACTGCAGAGGGAACAATAATTATAATGTGAGCTAGAGGTGAGGCCAATTAATCTCTCTCCTTTACCAATTGAAAGGCAGAAACAGTGACTATTACTATTATTATTTTAAAGATTTTATTTATTCATGACACACACAGAGAGAGACACACACACAAACAGGCAGAGGGAGAAGCAGGCTCCATGCAGGGAGCCTGACGCGCAACTCGATCCCGGGTCTCCAGGATCGGGCCCTGGGCTGAAGGCGGCGCTAAACCACTGCGCCACCCGGGCTGCCCGACAGTGACCATTAGATGGTCTTAGGGAAAGCACCTGATAGCAGGGGCTGGCAGTAGGTGGTCTACTTAGGTTTGCTGTCTTAATTAGCCTAGTAGAAAAAATATGAGACACACACACACACACACACACACTCCAAGTAAGATTGCAGAAATGATTTTGAAAGAAAAATATTCCTTTAATCCACCCAATTTGTCTTCTAGAAGCTTCCAAACTCACATACCCAAATGCATAAATACAAATACCGAGGAAGAAAATCAGATAACACAAGTGGGAACTCCGTCAGAGAAAGTTTCCCTAACATTGTAAGAGATTGCACTCTAGGCAGAAAACGGCTAGCAGATCCTTAACTCTGAGGAGGAGCAGGTGGAGACATGAAGAGGCCGCCCGCCCGGGCTTCACACCGTAACTGCTGCGCCCGGCTTGGATAAATATTTTTATTACAAACACGATGATCAGTAATGGGCCAAGTGATCCATTCTGAAAAGGATTTCCCACCGGATGGTGACACCGCCGTAGCCGGGAAACACAAAGCGTGCAGGGGAAGCCGGACTGCAAACCGAGTTTGCTCAGAACGTGAAGAGCGACATCAGGGTCGATGTCAGGTCAAGGGCAGCTTCAGTCAACCTGCACGAAGCCAACGTGGGGAGCGCAAACCCGCTCCCAAGACAGCTCAGTCGATGTCAAGGGGACTTCTGCAAAAAGAAGGGTGCAAGATTCTCAGGACCCTCGGCCACCCCTCCAGGAAAACATTTTCTCCTTCCTGGGGAGAGACGAGGTCTCTTCTCGCTTCCTCTCCCCGTGAAACTGCCAGGCTGTGCTTGCTGACCAGAGCTGAACTCGGGGCGCACCACGGCTTCTGATGCTTCCCCCCAAACACACGCTGATCACCAGGCCGGATCAATGCTCGGGGAGCCTGGGGGTTGGAAGGCGGAGGAGTGTGGCTGGGCGTCAATTCCTCGTTCCCTCCCCCGCCCAGGCCCAGGCCCAGGCTCAGGCTGCGGAGATCCAGGAGCTGGGCTCCTGAGCGCGAACAGAGATAACCCGGTGGTGGCGAGGAAGCTAACGGGGCAATTAGGAGGCTGATTCACTTGTTTATCTGGACGATTAGCTGAGTGCTCTCTGAGTGCTCTGTGGTTCAGGGAATGTTCCCTCGCAGGCTCATCAAGACCACGCCTTCCATGCGCCTGATATTTCCACGAAAGAAGGAAAAACCACGCTAAGCACTGGGTGTGTGTTTTGGTGGACCTTTATAATGATACACTTGCTAAGATAATTACGGTAAACAATGCACACCAAGCCCCAGACAGAGAAGGGTTGGGAGAAGCATTCGCCTGTGGTTGCTACCATCTTTCGAAAGAATCACAGAGGAAGACCTGGCCTTAGTGAATCCTCGTAACTCAGGGCTTCCCCACCAGTGGTGTTTCGGAATCCCCTTTAACCCGTGATTGTAGCAATACAACATGGACTAACAGAATGTTGCATGGGAAGAGACTTTTTAGCAATCACCTGGATTTGGGCTCTAACCCATATTTCTCAGAACGCTGGGCAATAAGACATGTGTGCTACAGAAAGACTCTTCATGGATAGACTGTTTAAGCAGAGATTCCAGGTTAAAGATAGATAGGCTCCTTTCTTGCCCAAGTGGTGGCAGATTAGAGATGGCCACAGGTTCTTCGACACTGCCTGAGTCTGTGTCCTCTACCCTTGAGTCTGGGCGGGCTCTGTCTTTGACGAAGTTGAGTAGAAGCCATGCTGTGCCCTTCCGGGGTCCATGGCTTATGTGGCTGGTGACTTCCACGTCTGGGCTCTTGTTGGCTTTGCCCTTGATAGCTCCCGATGTCCACCCTGTGAGCGCAGTCCCATGGCCTCCAGCCCTGTGAGCCCCTCATGGTGACAGCCCCAGCCACCATCTCACTGCACCTGCTTGAAACCCAAGCAAGAACAGCCTAGTCGAGCCTGGTCAACCCTCTGCACTGAGAGAGATTATAAATTATCATGGAGCCACCCACTTTAGAGGCGGTTAGGGTGCTGTCAGCACACAGCAGGCCTCAGCATTTGTTACACGAATGCCTGAGGGAGGGAGTGATGCGGATGTGAGCCTTCAGGAGGGGGACATAGCATGCCACATTTCCTAAATATGCCATCTGAAGACGTCAAGACAAGTCGTACAGGTGTGATAGACTAGAATACGGGTGTGAGAAACGCTGAATTAGAGGTTGAAATGGTGGAGTTCGGGAAATAACCAGTCAGGTTACAGATGACCCAAGTGAGGGCCAGAGAGGTGAAGGGAATTCCCTAGGGAAACAAAGCTAACTGGTAGACCACACCTATGGACTGATTTCCTTTCCTAGCTGAAGTAAAGGGGTGTGGACGACATTGTTTCCCTTACAGAAGCACGTTTCAGCTGATGAAGTCTATCAGGCTTCTCGTTAGGTAGCCTTGTCTTTCTGTTCGCTGATCAAGTCTTCGTGTCCAGCTAGCTCTCTTTCCAGGAGACCTCTCTTAAATGGTAGACTCCCAAAGAGGATATAGGGTATTTATTAGCCTGACATCTAGACTAAGCTCACTTCTAAAAACAGCAGAATGTATAGCAACATCTTGGCCCTTTGGTCTTAAAACATTTGCCGGACGGCAATCCTTGCTTAAAACTGAAAATCTCTGGAAGAACGAATTTTTTCAACTGACCTAGATGTTGGTGAAGGATCCAGATTTTAAAATTCCTTTAAGTCTTAAGTTACAAGTTCCATCTCTCTTCTTCCATGTGAGGTAAATAACAGGATCTGAAGTCTGACTCCGTTCTTAAAACACTACAGGGAAGAATGTTAATGCAGGTCAAAATCTGGGATGTTCGATTTTTACCTTTCAAATACCATTCCAGCCTATGCCACAGTTTCCCAATCAAGTCTCCAAATCCAAGAACCATTTCAATGGGTGAAAAAAGGTTTTATCTAATTATCTTCTTCTCCTGCTTTGAATTGACCAACCATGTATCTTTTTTTGGTCTTATCAAAGGGGCTGTGAGGACAAAAGCACATCCAATTTTAAGTAAGCTTTAGTTAGCAGACTTAAAATTGATCATGCATTTTAGTTTCAGTAACTTGCAATTTCTACACACTTTGATAATTCACTTTAAAGAGCAAACTGTCTTTAATGACAAGGCTTAAAAGAGATGACCTTTCTGAACAAAATATGAAAGCTCCGAAGAGACTGCTCTTTTAAGGAAACTATGAATTAAAATGACCTTGTGTTCTGAAACTTTTCTCCAACCATTTTTGATGTTTTACCTTTCCTTTTTACTCTCAGAACGAAAGCTAAAATACCACTGCCTTCTGCGGATGGTGATGCACTTCAATAGGGAGCTGTTAATTGTTAATTCAAACTCACAGTTTCTCCTGTCTGTACTTTCTCGGCCGACACCTTTAATGAGGTTGCTCACGACCACAGGCATATGCCTGTTTCTGAGGACTTCACCGTTACTATGCAACATTATGGGATAACGTCGGAATTGAGCAATTTCCCTTGAGTCACAGCCGATTCTTTTGTACAAACTACGAGGCAAGACCGACCCATTCTCCATTCCCTCCTCTTAGGCCTTTTTTCTCCATTGTGTCCCTGGATGGCTTGCCCTCTGAGGAGTTGATTGTTGAATGGGGAGGTTGCAAAATCAGGGGGCATGCCCCTGAAAGGTCTCGCTGCTTGGTGACGCAGAAGCGGTGGACCTTCAACAAAACCATGACATGGGCAGATCACTGGCTTTCGCATTGACCCTTCTCCTGCGCTCGATCCCATGGCTGGGTAAAAACACGCACCCAGAACCCTGCACCCCCCCAGCTTCCTTCCCCTTGGTTTTTCTCCGTGCCTCATCACCCACTGCCCATGGACGGTCGCACGTGCACACATAGAGAGCACAGGTGGATGACTCCAGGACAGGAGCCAAGAACGACAACCTGAGATGGAACTAAATGAGGTACTTGTGATGAACAATCGATCTTCCACCAGATAAAAGAAGGGATGAAATCTTAGATGATTTTATAATAAGGCACAATGTTTATAATTTATTTCCTGAGCACTTGCTTTTTCTCCCAGTAGCCTTTTGTACACCCAGGGCTCAATTCAGGAAGGGATTTTAAATGTGCCAAATGCAATTTTTCTTTCTCTTCCTTTATCAGAGGACGTTCACAAAAGCATTGGTGTCGGCCATCTAGTCCTCACACACACAATCAAACTGACCTAAAGTTTCGGCACGCTTACTCCCAGACGTATACGACACGCATCAGAAGGGAAACAGGATCTGGGTAATGTCAAAGGTTCACCAGTGTTTGTGATTTCATAACCCTTGAAACAAGGAAAAGAAAGAATAGCAGGCAACCTTCCAAAACACCTACTGATATTTACTCATGGAAAACAAATATTCTTGAGTGGGAGTTCCAATTCCAGCAGACAATACAATTCACCAAGTATTTTCACTTCAGGCGGCTAATAACCTTACTAATGAAATCTGTTGAGCTTCAACCTGTTTTTCACGGTCTGTAGAGAAGCACTTAAAATTAATCATGTAGCCTTAATCTTTCCTTTTCGAGCACTAAATCATAGTCTGAGTACCAATTGTCCTCATTTGGTAGGTGGTTTTAATAGCATCTGCTTCAATTGGACCTTTTCCTGAATATTCTTCAAGCCTGTGCTGTAATTTATTGTAAATGCAAGGAAGACCTGAGCTTTCAAAGGCCAGAGATCTCTACTTCTGCAGGAGGTGTCAGGGCAAACGTTACCAGCCAGAGATGATCTAGAGTAGCAAGGCAAGGCTTTTTATTGCTGGCCGCCACAAGGGAGCATTTATGCCCATCCTGGCCCTGGCTTTGGAATTGGCTGTAAAACCTGTTACTTCCTTATCATTTCTGGGTCTCAGTTACAGTGCAAGAAAGGGTCATTAATCCTTGGGCAGCAGACAAGAGAGGTGGGCGTGGGAAAGAGACAAGAATTTTGAAAAAGTGTAAAGAAATGTCCTGCCCTGTCCTGTTACAGTAAATGGGATGACTCTGGCCCTGCTGGCGGCCCAGATTTTTAGAGTGTCTCAAAGGGCCCATGGCACATACCACAGTGCAGTCAAAAGAATACGGAGCGTTGGACCACGGCAAATCAAAATTTCCTCGGCACGTGGGATTGACCAATCTGCATAGAACTGCTTCTTGGCATTTTCGTGGAGACAAACATCCAATCAGGGGAATACCACCATATTCTCAGAGAGAGAAATGGGACCAATCACAGCTCATCTGCCACCACCTGATGACACCATGTTGTGTGTCCTTGTAACACCCCTCACCCTTCATTTTTAGGCTTTCTTATGGAACGTCCATTGCTATTATAATGAAAACAACAACCATAAAAAGAGAAAGCAACAATAAAACCAGAGCTGTTACATAAAATTCTTACGCCATTCTGCCTCTGGAGTCCCAGGGTCAGATGAGACCAACGCGACAACTTCTTAAAATGGTATCAGGTGACTTAGTGATTTTTTTCATTCTAAATAAATGAATGGCTTATGGATTTGATCTCTGACATGATGACATAAAGGTATTTTTTTCCCAGAGTACAATTTCAGATTGTCAGGGTTTTCTAGGGAAAAATACCATGAATATGTCATACTTATATTGGCAAATGAGGTGCAATAAAAAGTAGAAATAAAATTGATAAGTACAAAATATAATGTTTTAATAATATATGAACATGAACATGAACACAACATAAGCATGTTAAAAATTGTGATACGGTACTACAAGCGTGATTTTGATTATACGCAACCGGTAAAATTCCATGCAAAAGCGTCAACGAGGCATATTATAAGAAATCATTTCTTTTCCCAATAAAAGCAATTCTCAGTACACACCCAAATGCACGCGAATATGGAGATAATAAAGAAATGTTAAAAAAAATAACTTAGGCAGACACAAATAAAACTACCCCATAGTGTATGAGTGATGCATGTGTTTATGGTCTTAATTACATTACAGTATTAAAAAATACCACAGAGCTCACAGTTTACAACATCCAAATCTTCAAACCTGCTGGAAGAAATCCACAGTGCACTCAGACAGGACATCCACTGCCCTCGCCTGTGCTACTAAGGCCAAGCCTTGGTGCAGTTACCTGAAAATCAAAAATCTCAGTTAGGGTTTTCTCCAGGTTTAAAGAGCATGTCAATGAAAAAATATGTCCCAACTCGGGAGGAGTTGGATGGCGATTAAAAAGGATATTTGATATCAAAATATCATCACTTATGTCCATAAAGGATCCAGTCCCATCTGCACCAGGCAGCGGAATCTTTGGGAAAGTGAATGATTCACAAGATCTGAACTTCTAATCCAATGCCAAGTAAGTGCTTTGGCCTTTCACTGCACAAAAACGGAGGTTGTTTGATTGAATGAGAGCAGGTAAACATGACCCATGCCTGTGATGTCTCTGGGGGCCTTGGACTAAAAAGGCATCCTCGAGAAGCACACACGGGGGCCACTGAAGTCATGGTGTTGCCACACCACCAAGCCGTTTATCTATTTTGGTCGCGAGAACATCTAGCTGCAGCAGCGCCAAACCTCCAGGGGATACAGGGCTTTGAAGATGTGGGCTACCGTACTAAGAATTGCATCATCTCGCTATCTTAAAAGAAAGACGGTCTCCTTAACCTGCAACTGATCTTCAAGACAATGTCTTGTCAGGACTGTGCAGGTGAGGTCCAGACTTGTCAGGCACCTGCAGATTCTCTCATTCCATTCTGATCATACTGACTAAGCACTGTGATTACAAGAGGTGGGTGGCTTCTCAAAGACAGGCTATTTAGTAAAAATATAAGTTTTCTTCCTCCTGAAATCGATACTATGTGTAAGCATTTTAATAAAGACCTTAATGTCAACCCCTGAGACTCACAGGTGCAAACAATACACAGTAACCAGAAGGCATTAGGAGCATGGGCTGTACCTTCTGCTTTGGTATGTAGTCAGTTCTTCTTGAAGGACAGAGGCTCTCTTCTGCAGAAAGTTAACCTAGAAAAAGACACCGTGTATGAGCAGAGGCGAATGTGGCCGAGGTGGCAATACTGTGCAAACAACGGGGCTCCCTAGGTAAAAGGCAGAGGATTTGCTGAATGTCAGTGTTATGCTTTTCACTTCTGATCACATTGCATCCCCTCCTGAAAATTCATCCGAGACTGGAGAATCAATTCAACCTCCTTTTGCAGAGCCATTTTGATCTGGCTCTAGCCTATCTTCAAGGCTCCATCTCTCGTCTCGCCCTCCCAACCATCACCATCTTGCACACCATGCTTCCCAACTCTTTTGCCCTTTGGCGCAGGGCATTTGCTCTCTTTGAAATGCCTGGCTAACAATCTCCTATTTACCCTCCACTATTTGGTTCACATGTCACTGACTTCCTTCACTCCTCCCCAACCACTCCGAGGCGAAGTCAGCATCCCTCCTCTGTATTCCTGAGCTCCATTATTAGCAATTCTTGAGCTGCCACGTGGTTGTTTGTTTTCATATCTCCCCCCCCCCCAAAAAAAAAACACCTGGGAGCTCTTCTGGGACAAGAAAGGATGTTTCTTCATCTCTGTGTCCCCAGCTTCTTTCATGGGGCTGAGTATGAATGACGCTGGTATGCACTAATGTTGCGTGAATGAATGTATGAGTGAGTAGAAAGAAAAGTACTGTCTTCTGGAAACCTTAGTCCATCCTGGGGATTCCCTGAGGTGGGAGAGACAATATTGGTACCATAAAGAGCTGAAGTCAGAGTTAGGCCAGCTTGGGTTCAACTCCTGGCTTGGCCTCCCTGACTCTAGGAAAGTTACTTGACCTCTCGATGCCTGTGAAATGGGACCAATGACAGCTGCTTCAAAGGTTAGGAGGAGGGCATGAAAACACTAATAGAAGCCACCTAGCACAGAGCTCGGAGCAGTACCACTCCCTGCTCCCACTCTCGGGGGTGCTGAGGGATGGAGCAAACTGGTGACTCAGCAAAGTCTCTTAAATCAGATCTTCAGAGTGTGGTTTGATTTTTTGGAAGCATAAATTTCCGTATAGTATTAAAGATACCTATATCAGGTATGAATTCAAAAGCACCTTCCACAAGCAAACAGAAACGGTTTTGGGGGTAACTGCTCCCACAGCTCCATGTAATCAAGAGTCAGCGGCATTTGATCATTTCAGAATTGTTTACTCTTGCCACTTTGGTCTGAACTGAAACCATGGCAACGGTTGATTCTGAAGCCTAGTTAGGCAAGAGAATACAGCTAGCAGAACGGCAAATGTGCTTGCAGGAAAGGAAGGCACACTTTCTCCAGATGGGTACATATCCAAGAGGTCCCCCTCGGTTTTGTTTACTTGTAATATCACCCTGGTCTTAATTCTATCCAATTGCTCATATGACCCATCGGACAATTGATAATGTTGACAGATGCAAGGATTATACTCATTCGGCTTCCCTTCCCCCACTGCGCTTTGCAATTGGAATCCCAACAATTTTCAGAAAACACAGGCACCTGTGCTTTCAAACTAAATTTGCTCACTCTATGGCCTGCGACTCCTCCATGCAGCTGCCAATGCTGAGGCCCTAACGCAGCTGGCAGCACTCTTTCTGGGTCAACATCCAGTTTTAGGAGGCTGAAGTGGCTTTTATTACAGGGAAATGATGTGAATGATAACAGAAGCCCTGCAGGTGGATATCAGATTACTTTCTTTCGTTCTTTTTTTTCTAAAAAAAAAAAAAAACAAAAAAAAAAACCAACAACAACACCCTCCTCTGAAGGTGCCAGGTCCTACATAGCTGACCCTATGGGAGCTCTCCTACAAAGTTAATAGGTAAACCACACTTCAAGGGGAGCTTTTCATGTAAAGAAAGAGGACTTAACCCTTTGTACAGTAACACTTCCCTGCAGTACTTGTTTTTATATGCAGGAGTGGAGGAGGCAAGACTCCACCGGCAGAAGCAAAGCCAAGAGTAGCACACGGATTGATATGATGAACATTTTATCTTCAGATAAGAGGCTTTTGACTGAGGGGAATACATGCAGGGCGGCCAAAATTTGCTGTGTGCGCTGTCTTACACAGGATAAAAAGCTAATGTGAATATCATTACATCCTATCAGTTTGTAAATAAATTTATTGAGCACCTACTATGTGACAGACACTGTCTTCATATGAAGAACAAAGACCTCTTTCTCTCAAGGAGCTCTCCCAGAAAAAAAGTGTGTTTTCCTTTTTTTTTTTTTAAGTTTCTTTACAGATACACGATTTGCAAATATTTTCTCCTATCCCGTGGTTTGTCTTTTCAATTCCTGAATGATGTCTTTTGAAGCATAATGTCTTAACTTTTAGTAAAGTCCAATTCATCTTTTTTTTTTCTGCTGCCGCTTAAATGCTTCATGTCATAGCTAAAAATAAACTTCCACCTAACCCAAGGCACAAAAATTCACTCCTTCATCTAAGAACATTTCTTCTTAGAGATTTCTTCTAAGAGTTTTACAGTCTTTTTGGAGGTACATTTAGGTCTATGATCCATTTTGAGTTAACCTGTGGCAAACATGTGAGGGAGGTCTCCATTCTTTTCCATGTGAAAGATCTGACTGTCCCAGTGCCTTTCTTTCCATTTTCCCCTCAGTGAATCATCTTGGAACATTTGAAAATCACCTGACCGAAAATATGAGGTTTTTTTTTTTTTCCTGGACTCTCAATTCTATTTCATTGATCTCTGTGTCTATTCTTTTGCCAATATCACATTGTCTTGATTGCTACAGCCTTCTAGTGAGTTTTTAAATTGGGAAGTATGAGCCCTCCAAATTCATTCTTATTGTTTCAAGAAGGTTTTGGCTACTCTGGGTCCTGGGTATTGTTTTTCATCAATCTCAGTCATACAAGGATCCTTGGACATACAAGAACATGATTGTTGTAGGGAAAAAGTATGTTTTAGATTTCTAAGTGTATTAGAAGTGGGAGTATGTAGATTCTTTCCCATGTTGGAGCACACGATCTCACTGCACTGGCAAAATATAAAATGTGTTTATAGAAGTACATGGAGAAAACTGACGCTGGAAGTTGTGAAAACATTTTAAGCATCTAAATTTACATCAGTTGCATCTCTCACACTGTATTTCATAAGTTATACCAGGAACTACACATTTCAGCAAGAAATATTTGACCCAATTGTTTGAATACCTTGTCATTATTCTGCTCGGCATCTAAAATGCATCTTGTTGTGTCTAACAACCATATAAAACACACCAGAATAAAAATGCTTCTAATTTAACCATTGTTTCTGTTTCTCTGCACTTTCAGTCAGGAATCACCAATGTGCCAAGTCATGGCATTCGAGGCCTGGTACCAAGAGTAAAAGGGGGGAGGCTGTCTTGGAATGTACACTGTAAAGTGAGTAAAAGTAACCATAACTGAACTTCTCAATTTCATGGGCGCTTTTAAGAAAATCTTACTGAGACAATGAGTTCCAAAACTAGTAAGAAAAACATTCTTAAAAAAAAAAAAAACACAAACAAAATCCAATTCATCCTCAGTTGTACTTTATGTTATGTATGATATTACATTAATTTCTGGCATCAATTCACAATGAAACGTATTCATAAGTCTGTTTTCAAGATATGCACACCACCTGGACCCTTAGGAAATGCCTTCGTTCTAGTAATTACCTGTGACTTTAAGGAGGAAATGGTGTCTTCAAGCTCTTGTCTTAGAGATGCTGGCATCAACCCTTTGAATTTTGTTTCGTATTCTTGTCGTATGTAAGTTATCTATGGTGAAAAAAAAGAGAGAGCTTATCAATTTCTCCTTAGAAAGAATGGTTTTAAATTTAAAACAATGAATAGTAATTATCTACTTATCACAAAGGTAAGTTTGTTACATGTGGTCAATACAAATGAAATGACAGGAAACAGAGTTACAAACTGCAAAAGGCACTCAGTCTGCCCTTGTGCTCTGGGATAGACAGTGCCTCGGACACTTTTCTTTAAAATCCCATTAATATAATTTTCAGCACTTGATAAATAAAACCTGTTCTCCTCTTACCACCCATGATATGTTCCACTATGCTGACCTTTTCTTGATCAGGATGTGGATACACTGTGACTTGAGGACAATTCATAGTATGCTATTGATTTGATTAAGATCCTCCCTCAAACTGGCTAGGTACTTAGGGGCTCAGTATAATCCATAGGATGATGGGGATAGGAAAAAAGAATAGTCTATGCCAAGGTGTCTCCAAGTCTCCACACAGGTAGACCAGAGTATCTTGCCATTGTGAGTTTCTCTGGCTCATGGGCTTCCCTCTCCCTCCAGAACACAAGGAAGCCTGGGCTCAGCTAATTGCTGGGTCCCTGGGCTGGTAAAGGAAAGTTTGGTGGCTCATCCATTCATCTCTCTAAAAGCTACAGACAGAAGCAAGTGGGGAAGGGGTGAGAAAAATCTTTGGAGGGATGTGCCTGAGCAGGATGCAGAGGTGCATGAGTGTGAGCATCAACATGTGTGTGTCTTGGTGTCCTTCTCCAGCTAGGCTGATTTCTCTTCCTCCTAATCTGAGATGTAACAGAATTAAACAACCTATTGCATATGCTGTATGTGACTTAACTGAATATTAAAGCAGAATTGCACAGTATCCCATAAATGATTCATTGGATGCATCTGGAAATAAGGTAACATACTATGAAAATCTGTGCAGCTGAGCTCACTTAGACAAGCCTATGGGTTTACTGAAGATAATTTAAAATTATCAGCCTTTAATTCCCAACTTCTCCTAGACTAAACCAAATTAAGAAATGTGTTCTAACAGTTCATTTCATTATCCACTAAAATCCCATGGCAAATGTTCTAGAATATGATTTTTCAATCTTTGGCAAAGTGTTTTTTGACAAATGTTATAATCTTGTGATTTACACCTAAAGGAAGAACAGAAATAATAAAAAATGATCTCTCCCAGTGGTGTAATATTTGATTTTTCCCACCTTCTCTTCTTAGACTTAAGTTCAATAATTAGAGCAAAATGAAAGGCACATGCAAAGCAAAACACAGATCTTAAGGGTAACATTTATCGAGGGTCCACAAGCCTATTGACTCTATTTTTCTATCCTTTAAGACTGACTCTGAAATTTGGAGCTACAACTCTTTCAAAAGGGACTCCTGCTGTCTTTCTTTCTTGTATCCTTGTTTGTTTGGAGTGTCTGGTCACTGCCTGTACATTTGAGCTGGATATAATAATGCCCAACCCTATCTCCTTTCCCATAGAACTTGGTGGCTCTTCTTTCTTGACTTTCATGACTCTTCATGTCCTCTGGCATCACATGGACCTATGGTAAAGTCTGAAGGCAGACTTCTTTCTTAGCTTGAATGTCCACATGATTTTCTTTTTCCTTGATTCAGGGACTTCACTGGGATATCTTTTGGTTTGAACGATGACCACTTTTCCTGAGACATTGTATGTGCCCTTTTCATCTTTTTTTTTCTTTTTAAGATTTTATTTATTTATTCATGAGAGACACACAGAGAGAAGCAGACACAGGAAGAAGGAGAAGCAGGCTCCACGTAGAGCCTGACGCGGGATTCAATCCCAGAACCCCAGGATCACGCCCCAAGCCAAAGACAGATGCTCAACCACTGAGCCAACCCGGCGTCCCCCGTTTCCATCTTCTCTTGAGGCCATCTTCCCTCAGTTTTAACTACTTTGGAGGTGAAGTCCAAGCACGTACGTTCCTCTGTGAAGTTTCATAGTTTCTCTTGACTCCCTTGTCCCCACTTCACTTTTCCTATCTGAGGGCCTCTTTGTATTGGAGGTGAGGTCATAGACAGCAGAGAAAGGTGTGTGAGCAAGACTGCCCTTTGATCATCCTATCACATCACTTTTAAATTCAGTAGGCTATATTTTCCGTCTTTTACTGAGGATTTGAGCATTCCCATTTCCTGTCTACCACCCCCCTCCCTTTTTTTTTTTTTTTTTTTATGATTTCAATGAACCTGAGTGAAAATGAGCTCTTGGAAAATCTGAAACTACCTCATTTATGAATGAGACTATCAACCAGGAAAATATTACTATCCTGAATCCTTAAACCCAGATCCTGAATTTAAAAATCATTATACCAAGCAGAATCCTGTTACTTTTAAAAAGTCACGGAAAACTTTAACCTGTTTTGCTCTATTTATAAGGTTAATAATGTTACTATTAGCAAACATTTATTGAGTACTTTTGATGCGCCAGATACAATTCTAAGTGCTTTAGTAAGTGGTTAATCCTTCTGACAACCCAGTGAGCTAAGCCCAGAGAGGTGAGTAAGCCATGATTTGAACTCAAAGAGTCTGCTTGTCAAGCACACATTCTTAGCCACTATGCTCTGCTCTTTCTCAAATAACCTTTCCAAATACTGAAATGTTTCTTCCACTCCAAAAGGAAAAGGACATCACAGACATAAACAGAGAAGTTTCGTCCACTACACACTGGCGCTCTCCCCAATACAGCAGGGGCTAAGGGAGGGGGTGGATGTACTACCATCCTTCCAGACATTCATCTATTATTTGCTTTATTTTTTTTAATGACTACAATAACAACAATGACAACAATAATTCATTCCTCATACTTTCCTTCCCATGAGTTTAACGTTTTAAAGATTTATAAATAAGACTAATTTAAAAAATCTCTGCAAATGCAATGCACATATTGACCTAAACTAGAAGTTCCATAAATCCCCCACAGAAGCACACATTTTAAGGGCCAACCAGTGAAGGCTCTGTCATGTGGCAAAATGAGAAAGAGGAAGGAAAGAATTAGCTTATGTTGCTTCATATCACTTTTGACGCCTGTTACTATTTTTCTATCTCCACCTCTGACCCAGGATATGTTTGAGGGGGGAGAAGGAGGGGGTGATAACACTTATCTATAGCCTAATCACTAACTATGAACTGCTAAATGTGCCAATCTCCCTTCTTCCTGCCTTCCCACATTTCCCTTGTGGTCTGAATCTGGCCTAACAACAGATCAAGAAGCAAGAGGAAACTGAACTGATCTGAGCAAAGGATTTGATGGACACATAAGCCCTTCTACTAAGGGAAATGAACGTTTTTACATATAAATCTACCTTATTATTAGGTGTGAATATTAATTTCCATTAGCCTACACTGTCCAATTATACTAGTGGGTGCTATATTAGCTTACAAAGGGCAGAAGCATTCAAAGACTGTCCTCACTTGAGTAATTCGGGAAAGGAATTTCCAGGACTGTTTTGGCTCATTTCCATCCCACCTCACCACTCCCACTGCCCTCTAAAAGCACTGTGTATAATTATCTGCTCTTCCACATTCCTCAACCACCTCACCCCAAATAGACATAAGCCTCCCTTGCTCCCTCTTTCCTTCATCTTCTTCCCTTTTGCAAAGGAGACTTAGGAAACATAGGACATCGTGACAAACAATGACATTCCTGTAATGTAATAAGACCCCTGGACGCTGAGTGAAAATGGTGTGTGTATAACATGGCACCCACGTGACCAAAGATAGCTGTGCTCCGCACCATGGCAACCGACTGCCCACCTTTCCCTCGAAGGCAGAACACTGACAATATTTCCTTTAATTTTTAAAAAGGGTCACGAAGACTGCGAACATCCATAACTAGAGATTAGTGTTACACTCTGGTAAAACTTATACCTGGGTAATCAGACAAATACGCGTTTGCATAAACAAGAGTCTACAGGGTGTACAGAATATGTAGTTGCCTTGAGCCAAAAGGATCTCTGGAGATAAAAATTCAAAGTGATGTTGAAAAAAGTGAACCTTGAAATCTTACAATTTCATTGAAAATATGGAAGGAGAATGAAAGCATATTTTGCCGTGTTTTTATCGAAAGACACTGTCAACCACTCGATATGTCAAAACCATGTCAAATATGTCATTCTCCTGTTGTGTAGCAAGATGACATGGAAGCCTGCAGCTTTATACACACAACCTAGGGGATGTGCCTCAACCACAGGTCGTCTTACTGTAAGCTTCGGTGTGCCCGAGATGGCATTCACCTTTGAAGAGGTGAGCAAAGGAGAGGCCACCTATTGAGTGGCCACTGGTGTCCACTGGGGTTTCCCTGTCACACGTCCCTGCACAGCCATTTGTAATTGTCCTCTGTGGTGAGAGGGAAGCAGTTTGGGAAAATGAGTGTGCCTGATGTTACTTCACAAAATCCAACGAGCGTTTCTGGGGTCGGTTCAGCAGAAAAAAAAGGAACTAAGTAAGACTTCTGCTGCCATCTCTGAAATATCTCCCCATTTCGCTGCGTGGCCCCAGGACCATCTCAGCCTGGGATGCCTTCATCTCGCACCTGACCTGCTGTAATATGGGTTATGTTGGTTTTGGTTTTTGATTCAAATTTTCTTAACATTTAAAATCAAAATCAAATCCTTTAGTGAGACCAACAAGGTCCTGCACCGTTTGGCCCCTGGCCACCTCACTGCATCCCTTGTCACTTGAGGGTCCTTTCACTTCCTGGCACCCAATTCCTTGGCTTCCTTCTGTCCATTCACCAGATGCCTGGATGCTTTTCCTCATGACAGGCCCTCTCTCCTCTCCCTCTGCTTACTCCCCTATCCCATAGGGCTTTGCCACTCCTCCATGTAGATCTCTGGGTCCGGAGGGTCCTGCCATGTGGGGTCTCAGGGGTGCCCCGTGGGAGCTTGGCAGGCTCTGGGGAGGAGGCTGCATCAGGGGCAACTCTCTCCTAATTTCAGATGAGCTGGAGCCCCTCATTGTGGCAGGCAACAGCCTTCCTCAGTTTCCTTTGGAGAACGGGGGTCACCCTATCCATTGCTTTCAAGCTGTAACCCAGTCTCTTGTCATTTCCCTGGCAAGGAGTCCTCTCAGCATTTTTGTCCCCATTACTCCTGGGACTTCCCTCCCAGCTGCCTCTGCCTGCAGATGGGCTCGGGACCCTGTACTTGCGGCTTTGGCTTCACTCATCACTCTGGGGCTCTGTTCTGTTTCCAGGTCACACACTAATGTCCATCCTGCTTTTGACACTAAATACATTTTACCTCTCTCTCTTTTTTTTTAAAGATTTTTAATTTATCTATTTGACAGAGACATAGAGAGTGAGTGAGAGCACGAGCAGGGGGCAGTGTCAGAGGGAGAGGGAGAAGCAGGCTCCATGCAGGGAGCCTGATAGGGGGCTCAATCCCGGGACTCCAGGATCATGACTTGAGCCGAGGGCAGATGCTTAACCACTGAGCCACCCAGGCACCCCATTTACTTTGCTCTTTTTGTATTTTCTCTTTTTATATTTTACCAATCACCACTGAGTGGTTGCAGAGGGGGTACCTGTGACTTGCCCTTATAAAGTCACCTTGTGCAAAAGGACAGACTGTTTTGTAAACTGCCTTTTAACTTAACAGAGTCAAGTATAGGGCTTAAGAAACCAGGCTCTGGATGGGGAATGTTGGAGTTGAAAATGAGCTGGGTCCCTAAACTGTGTGCCCTGGGAAGGCTAACCTCTCTATGCTTCAGCTTCTTTTTCAGGAAAATGGGAATTATAACTTCTCAAGGCTGCAGTGAGGTTTAGATGACTAAATATATGTAGAAGTTTTACAAGAGTGGAACTTAGTAAATGTTCAATAAATGTTAGTAATCATTACATCATATAATGGAGATTATACATATATATTTCATTACATTATGTCATTGTATATTATGAATTATAATTTGCACTACTAGAAATCCTGATAGCAAATTATTTGCATGTATTCACGATTAACTTGAGGGTCCCATGCAAACCTCTTTTTGCATTTTTGAGTGTCTATGGATCGAGAAAGTATATAATGGCAAAAAAATTCTATGATTTCAGAATCACTTTTAAGTAGATTTGTATTTTATAATTAAAATCTCTACTTACATTTGGAAAGCAGTAGTACCATATTATGTATCCTGGCTACCTAAAGTGATTAGTGTGTATGTATGAATTTTCTCAGACCTCACCAATAGCTCTGGTCCATAGGTGGGGAATCCTTGCTCTACGCTGAATGATTTAAGGAAAGGATCTCAGCTTAAAACTGTCCATTCAGCCTGGATTTCTACCAATTAGATATACATGGGAGGGGTGGGGGAAATGATCAGATGCTGCTCCTCATTGTGGATTAGTGTTTCCATAACTGTGTCCTTCTAACAACTGGCTTAGCTGAATGTCATAAAGGAAACGGAGTTTGATTGTGGAGTAAATTGTAGGGGTTTGGAGATGACGGCAAGAACAAGAGGTAAATTTGGAGCATGGTATGTATTCTGAGAGAGGGTGAACATGGGTGGGCACTGCAGTGGGTGGTTTGGAGTAAGTGGAAAATATCAAAAGGATGCTGGGCGTCTGAAGGGTGGTGACGGACAGGTAAGGGGTGGACAGGAGAGGGACACAGGGAGGGAGGTTACTGGGGGGATCTGATATAAGGCGGAATGTGGGGATGTTTCTGAGAGATGGGCCTTTGTGCAGCAAAAAGTTTTTGCACAGGCCTTTTTGGGGAGTATATAAAACTCATCGCTTTGAGACTGAATTCCAATGTGGTTTAAAGAATAAGAATGAAAGAAACTGTAGTAAAAGATGGTGCCAAAAAAATGCTCTAGTGCAGCTGAGAAAAAAATGCTCTGCCTTCTAAGAAATTTCATTTTTTATTGGGGTTAAGGTATTATGCGTTGCCACAGCAACTGCCAAGAGAGATCCATTTTAAGAAAGGTGCTCTGCAGCATAGCTGGTGCACTTTGATTCTAAAATACAACGTGAAAATGTAGAAGGAACCATAATTTTCTCAACAATCTTCAAAATGTTCATTTTCCCCTCCTTCTTCAACATGGTTTTATCTTATGGTTCTTTATTCCAACGGGTGTTCCCCCAGACTGAGGTTGCAGCTCACAGGACTCTGGTTCCCTGTGCAGAGGGGCCAGTTTCCACCCTCAGGGAGCAAAGCCTGCTGCAGACTGGACCTGAGCCTCCCAGGAAAGGGGGTGGCTGATTAATGAAGCAGCCACCAGCCCCTGTAGTGTGAGGATAGCATGAACTAATTTCTGGGAAGGGTTATGGTTTAGGAGGAAGGAACAGTTTCCTGCTACTGTGGAGTTAACAGTGGCCTGAGGGTGAAGACAATGGTCTGAACCTAGCACTTTAATTAGGTTTGGATGCTCTAAATCCAGCTCTGGGTAGTCAAAAAGGTTCCTGACGGCAAAAAGAAACATGGGTCTCATAAGTCTATTCATAAGAAACAACATACATAGAAAAGATGGGACGCGGGTATGATAATCATAGGCCAGAAACTTACCAATAAACTGCCCAAACCTGTCCATGAATCAAAGACTTGAATAAATATCTGATAAGAAGACTGAGGTTGGGGCATGAAATAAACATGGGCAAATATTACAATTTTGGAGGACATTTCGCACATAAGTGGTACCCTTTCTCTTCTGTTATAGAAAAAAAATCTGAGACCATATTTTAGAGTTCCTATAAACAAATGTGGCCTTTGGAGGTACTCATTTAGAATTTCACAAGATATATGTAGTGGATATTTGTTTCACCCTCCAGCATTCATTTGAGAGGCTTTGAATATACCTCTCCCCCACACCGTCCCACCCAAGGTCACAGGATGGGGGGGGGTAGGAGGGTGGAGTATGTGATAAGGCCCAGCCAGGCATCATGTCACATTCCCCTTGTGCTGGGATCATTTGGGGCCTGGGTACATGACCCCAGCCTTGGTAACCAGAGTCACCAAGAGTCATGGGACAAACTCTCTCATCCGCTAGACTTCACCCAGGGGACGTCATTCTGGGGTTGTGACAGCCATGTTGCTACCCCCCGAGTGAAAGCTGGACTGAGAGGGGAGCCAATCTGGAGGGAGGAGAGCTGAGAACTGGAGAGACAGACACTGGGCCTCTGTCACGCTGACCCTGAAGCTAGCCCTGATCTTAGATTTTTCAGTTTGGGTTGTGTTTTCCGTTACTTGCAAGCGAAATAGTCCTGATTGAAACAAGGCAGATTATGCAGAATAGTAACTTGTGACATATGTTGCGTGTTTGATCAGGGGCCAGGAAATTTTGCCCTATAGGCCAAATCTGGCCCACTGCCTATTTTTGTGAATAAAGCTTTATTGGAACACAGATAAGCTCATTTGCTCACTTACTATCTGTGGTGCTTTTGCATGAGCCATCTGGACAGAGACCCCAGGGCTCGCAGGTTAAGCCTCAACTATTTTCTGTCTAGCCCTTCACAGAAAGTTGGCTGAGCCCTGCACTAGGCTGAGGACCGCAAGGTAGGGCCGTGCTCGCTCTGCTGACTGAGGCAGCTCCAGCAGTTATCTCGGGGTCTGGCCTATGGCAGCAAGTCACCACATATTTGCCAAGTGAATGAATGAATCAAGCTTCACGGCACAAGGTGTTATTAAGTCAGTCTCTGTCTTAAGACGACAGGGTCTTCAGAACGTCCAGAATAAATGAGTCACCAAACCTTTCCCAAATACAAAGAGCAGATTCTGTCGTTATGGTCCTGCAGTTTTTCGTCAGCACCGTGGCTACGAATAAGCAGGCCAGCCTCGGAGCTGAGGACGAGGGAGGCAAACCCCAACGCCCACCGGGCTGCCAAGATGTGCCCTGAAAGGGGGGGGGGGCTGCTTCATCCATGGTTTGCCTCCTCCTCCGGCTTCTTTCCCCCACCGCACAACCACACTTTTTATAGGGTTGCAACATTAAATGGTAGAAGCCTGAGAGGATCATGATGCCTGCCTGCACCCACTCTGGAGGCGGGGACCGAGAAAGGTTGAATGGGGAGCCTGGGGTGGTGCATGCCAGAGACACGTGGAGGGCCGAGCTTATAGGAGTTAAAGGGAAGCAATATGTCCACCTCGGAAGGTCTGTCTCTGAAAGGGTTTGGAGAGAACAGTTTGGGGAGGGACGGGGTGGTTTCCACTGTCTTCCTCTCAGAGACAGAGTGGGTCTGCCCCTTTGGGGTGGGGCCAGACTTCATGAAAAGGTAGTGTCCATCAACAGAGGACCGAAACCCCAACCAAGGAGGAAGGGGAAAGACTCCTGAGACTTTTAACTGACTTCCTTAATAGAAGACCCAAGAGGACTTACGGAGTGAGCCTGCTACTGGTGAGGCTTTTGGAGTCCATTTGATATTTAACTCTCTGTACACTCAAGTAAGGTTGGAACATCTGGCATATGGTAAATGCTCAGCAAATACTGTTTTAATGAGCTAATGACTGAACAAAGCTATGGCTGAACAGGTAGTTGGGATCTTGAATTTATGGAAGGCAGTAAAAGTCATCCCACTGAATATAACAGAAAATAAACAAATCAACACTTACAAACACCTGACATGTCAGGCACCGTACTAAAGAACTGATACCTAATCTTCCACCTGTTATGAAGACACCATTCAATCCTTCCATTAAATATGGGAGACAGATAATATCACACCCATTTCATAGATGAAGAAACAGGCCCACAGTGAGCAACTGCTAGACCCAGGGCTGAAGCTGAACCCACACTGTGCCCACTTATGGTGGGGCCACTGGGAGATGGGACCCTAGGAGGGAAAATCTGGAGATGTTGTAAAGAAATCTCAGGAGAGGAAGAGCCTGGTGCTTGGGGACAGTGGGAGCAGCTGGAGTGATATAGTTGAGAGAGAGAGAGAGAGAGAGAGAGAGAATGAGAGTGTGCTCTGGTTCAAAGGCAAGGCTGTAGGAAGGTCCTATTACAGATGGTGATGATGAACTGGCTTGTAAAAAATAAAAGTGAGAGGTGAGTTGAATGAGAATTCAGGCCTCAGCCACATGCCCAGAAGAGCAATGTCCCTGGAGAGATGGGGTGATGGGTGGAGGGAGCCTGTGTGTAGGTGGGTGGGAGAGAAGACATGGTCTGGGTTTGTATTCACTTAGCTTGACACACCAGGGAGGTGCTCGGAAATGCCACGGAGCTTATGAGAAAGGCGGGGAATGGATGCCTGAGAGCCCTGGCTGGAGAAGCAAGGTGAAGCCTGGGGACTGGAAGGGCTTCTGAAGGGGGAAGGAGAGATTAAGAATTTCCCAGGAGCAGAGAGTCATCCACAAGGGGCTCCACTATTCAGGGTGTAGGTGAAGTAGAATGAGAGAAAGATCAGGAATGGTGGAAGAGGTGGGCTGAAAGGCAGGGGGTGGGGAGCATGGCCTTGGGTTTCACAGGTTGGGCAGCTGCAGGGGGGCCGAGGACCACGGCCATGGTTCGCCTCCCATGTTGTCACCACATGTGAAACAAAGCCACCTGGACCTCGGATCAGTCCTGGGAGATCTGAGAGCCACTGTGCTTCAAATAAAGAGTTCAGGATGGAATTTGTTTGTTGATAAATATGTTGTTTCCTATTTTAAAGCAAAAATTACAGGAGTATCCACATCTAACCTTTAAAGATCACTCCCAATATCTGATTTAGTCTGAGGTTTCTGACCTGGTTTGAGGGCATTTTTTTTTTCAAAAGAGGCAAGCTATGACTGCTCTTTCTTTTCTGCATATTTAAACTCTTGACAATTATAAATAAGTTAAATCTCTCCCTCAAAGTACCAATTATCTCCTTATGTTTGAGAAGGCATGTCTTGCCAGATATGGCATTCTATACAAAACACAAAATAGGAATACAAAGGCGGTCATTGTCCCCCTGGCGCACCCGGGATTTACTTAGGCAGTTCCAATTAACACTAATGAGGATTTTGTGCATGAATCCCCTTACCTCCCAACTAATGGGAACAGAGACCCCACAACCTCATAGCAGAAAATTTCAAAACACCATTGTAAACAGTCACTGACTAAATTCATGAGTTGTTCACCTTTACACAGCAGAGATAAAAGGAATTTTCATTCAATTAAAAGTTGGGGAACGTGCAGTTATCCAAAGACTCCATTCAGGCTTTCTGAATGACGACGGTCGGGAGCTGTATCCAGCCAACGTTTCCGGGTGATTACTCCGCGTAGCTCTGTGTGGAGTAGCAAATGGTTTTTGTCCTCGGGAAGCTTACACATTTGACATCAGACACGTAAAAAAGGAGCTACATAAAAACATAATTGAAGCATAATAGGCCAAGGACGGGAATCGGAGAGATTGATTACTTCTAAGTGGGATAATGGGAGTCTTCACAGAGGTGATGAGATGGGCCTTGGACTTTGTGGGATGAGTAGGGACTTTCTGAATGCAGGAGAGGGAAGGGCCACAAGCATCCAGGTGGACGTGTGTGGTATGCTTTGGGGCTGCCAAGGGGTGAGGTGTGGGCGGGGGTCGTGCAGTGACCTGGGGATAAAAGGGACAGGGAGAGACTGCTTCCACTTTTTTTTTTCCTTCAACTGCTTATCTACATTGTTGCCTATTTCTCGAAAATGCAGATCTGACCATGTTGGGAGCAATCAGGGGGGTGCGTCAGTGACTTTTTTTTAAAACTGATAGACTAAGGACAGCCTTGTTCGCATGGGTCACCTAAAAACCTTCTCAGCTGATCTTAGCCTAACTTTTTAGGACACTTTATGCTCCCATGAGGACTTGCATCCCCCCTCCCCCCACAACCAAATCACATGCCATTCAGTGCCTCACGCCTTTGCACGTGTTCTGTGCTCTCTCCTCCTCCTGACCAGCTGGAGCACTACTCATTGCTCTCACAGAGACCTTTTCTCTGGGATGCCCTTCCGTAGTGGTCCACTCAGGCCACCTGCTCCCTCCTCTAACAAGCCTCTAAGTCTGAGGCAGCAAATAGTTATGGCTGTTGTGACGGTGGCCAGCTGAGAATTCCTAACTGTCTTCTATGCACTATGCACCATAATGCATCCAACTGCATATATTATATTTTATTTCCTCTCCCTACCAATTCCACGTGGTATCTTTATGGCTATTAAAATCCAAAGAAACAGGCCAAGAGCGGCTCCTCTCTATCCAAAGGCACACAGCTAGTTAGCAAGTGCACTAGGACCCATATCCAGGTCTTTCTACCCCAGAACCTCTGTTTTTCTTCATGGTCACACGACAGTTATTTATGCACTCCTCCCTCATATTAGACTGTGGGTCCCCTGAGGGTAGGTTCTCTGTTTTACTGGAAATCAATGGTATTTGAAAAGAAAAGAAGATTGCATTGTTATTGAGCTGATACTTGAAAACATCCTAAGGATTGTTTTTGCCAACATAAAGGCATTTTTGCCCACCTCTTATGCTGGCTGGAGTTTGCACAAAGCAGAACATACCCGACTGTAAGCATCTGGGCTCCCCGCCTGCTCTAGGTCAGGTGCAGACATGGCTAGAGAGCAGCTCACGTTCAGTCTGAGAGAGACTGGCATTTCTGTTTTTATAAATCAGACAAACTGGGAGGAATAATAACTTGGCTTGGTCTACTGGGACATGTGTGAAAGTAAAATTGCTGTTAGAAACAGTTACATTCAAGTATCTTTTAAAAACTTGGGTACGTTGTTCCTGTCTTCAATAAAACTGGCACAACCCTAAAAAACTGTGGGGAGATTAGCAGTACGTTAGATTGAGCAAGAGGCTTCCTCTTCTAATCTTTTTTTCATTATTATTTTCATTGGTGTGCTTTTCCAGGAATGTCTCGGTGCATTCTTTATAAAACTGTTGCCCAGATCTTTTTTTAAAACACATCAAACCAACAAAGGTCAAGTAAAGAGCAGGAAGATTTTGTTCCTTCAGTTGAAGACATTTCTTTAATATTAAAAATGTACTGAAATCTAGAAACATATTCTGATGATGTCTGAAAAGAATTCACGGCGGAGAGTCAAAACACAAAGGGAAAAAAGCTCTCGACAACCGTTGCTGGCTGAGGGCTCCTCATCAGGACAGCTTTCTTCTTTACTTCAATGACAGAGAAAAATCACTGTTTAAAATTAGAAAAAAATTCCTAAACATTGGTGCTGATATTATGACTAATGTTATTCTTTATGTTTATTGGCCCTCAAGGCAAAATATATTATAGCGGGCATTTCCACTACCTCATTTATATGTGAAAACAAACAGAAAGAGTGTCGTTTCTAATTCTGATTGAATCCGCGAGGTTTTGTTTTTGCTATGTATTTCCAAGCACTGTAGGCCGTTATCAGATCTTTCTGTGGGGCTCCAGTGCCCGAGTGGGTCGCTCAGAACTCCAGAGCCATTTCATTTCCCTCTTTATCTTGTACATATATTTAAAACCAATGGTGGCAGCAGAAAGTCTGAGATTTGGGGGATAAGGATACCATTTATCTTGCATTATGCTAACATTTTTTTTTTCCAGCCTCGAGAAAATCTTTTTGTGATAGATTTTCTTTGAGAAAATTAATCTTGCTTCCTCCTGGCCTTAACATCTTATTTTTTCAAAGAAGACTTTAAATAGCCTGACAGGTGGGCCCAAGGGCCTGTAAAAGTGGCTTATGTGACTGTTGTCAGGTCCAGTGATCCTGGAAAAATAAGGGCTGTTGATCGCAAACTTACGTTAATATATATTTTAAATGTCCCTTAAGGCAGAGCAAATGTTTGGTGGAATGAGAACTTTCAGAAGATTCAGCTGAAATTTTTAATATAATCTACTCATGTAGCTCCACTGTGCCGTTGGTTGGCATGTGGGAACCAGAAGCAGCCTGGGAGAAAGGCAGGTAGCCAGTGTGGCTATAGAAGGATTATGTGTGCAACGTATCAAAGGGAGGCTAGTCTTAGGCACAGGGGCCTTTAAACTACTGTCTCAGGATTTCTGGAGCAACCTTTACATCTTCACTTAAATGATTCCATGCCAATGGGATGTAGGGCCCAGTGGGAGGTCAGGCGGAGATCCACTAGGATGGGAGGAGCCGACTCAAGGAAGTCTGGCCTCCAGTGTGCTCAGGACTGGGGGCTGACATTTCGTGCCAGTGTTCCCTCTTCACCTCTCCTAATCAATGCTGAACCCCTAAATCATTCTCAGTCCTAGCCTATGCTCCAGGAGGAACACAGAGGAGGAATCAAATCCTGTCTCCAATCCTGTCTTCCACTTTTGTTGGGAAACAGAATTAGCCCACAAACATTACACTTTCAGCTACGGGGACCCTGAGTGTAATAGAAGCTTGGAACGAGATCTTTGTGGCGTGGGACAGTTTGGAAGGTCAGAGGGGAGGAGGTGGGTGTTTAGCTATACCCCGAAAGGTGAACAGCAGTTGGATGGGTGGTGATTTGGCAAAAGGACATTGCAGGTGAAGAGAAATACCCTGTGTGCTGTGGCACCAGGAAGCGTGGCTTGTGTGGGAGTGGAGGCCTGCCGGGCGGAGGCCAGCCCATGGGGGCTGGGGGCCTGGACACAAGCCTGGACAAGCCCTCCAGACCACCAGAGCCCTCAGAAGCAGGCAGAGAAGTCTGATACGAGACCGTGAGCCGGTGGTCTCTTCCAGCAGGAGAAAACACAGCAGCAGTGGTATTTAGGGAAGATGAGTCAGAGATGGAGGCAGAGACACCGGCTAGGCAAGAGGCCATTTCCTCCCAACTTGAGTTGATTCGGATTCAAACAAAGGTGACAGCCAGGAGGGTGGGAGGTGGGGAGGGAAGGACAAAGTGGAAGAGAAGTCACACGTGTTGGTGATGAGACACTGTAAGGAGTCACTGACGGAGGAGGAGGAGGAGGAGGAGGAGGAAGAGGCCGAGGCAGCAGCAAGCACAGGCTTCCTCTCAATCCGCTGACGCAGTCCAGGCTCTCTGTCCTCACTGATGGATGATCCTGATTCCTCTGGCCTCTCAGTCCCAGCTGGTCTTCAGTCAGCTGAGGCTACTGTATCAGAATTCCATGGCCCAGGTGGCTTGGACGACAGGCATCTACTCCTCATGGTTCTAGAGGCTGGGAAGTCCAAGACCAGGGCGCCAGCAGCATCAGGATCTGGTGAGAGCCCTCCTGCCGACTCAGGGCCAGTCACCCTCTCGTGGTGTCCTCACACGGTGGACGTGAGCCAGACCTCTCCTGTCTCTTCTTACAGGGGCACTAACCCCATCCCCAACCCAACTACCTTCCACAGGCCCCATCTCCAAATACCATCACACTGGGACTTCAGGCTTCAAACACAAGAATTTGGGGGAGACATAATGCTGTAATGCCACTTCGGGTTTTTTTTTTTCCTTAAGAGAGTGCCAGGGCAAGAGAGAGTGGGGGGACAGCATGGGGGGAGAGAGAGTCTCAAGCAGACTCCATGCCCAGCTCGGAGTCAGATGCAGGGTCCATCTCAGCACCCTGAGATCCTGACCTGAGCTGAAATCAAGACTCAGATGCTTAACTGACTGAGCCACCCAGGTGTCCCAGTACCACCTTACTTTAACGATTTTTTAAATTTAAAAATACCACACTCTGGGTGCTTTTCATCCTCACTCTACTTGAGCCACTGGGCCCTTACACTGGCCTGCTCAGCCCTATGAGCTGCTGGGACAATGCAGGTAAGGACAGGAGACACATTAGTAGCTGAGGCCCAGCAGCCTGTGGACTTAGTAGCCAGTGGCCCCAGGCCGCAGGCCCCAGGCAATGGTGGTTTGCTTCATTAACCCCATTGGTTTGTATGAACTGCCTTTCCCCTCTGCCTTCTGCTCCAGGCCCTGCTAGAATTAGAGCTTGAGGCCAATGAAACTGAGTCCAAGACTCCCGCTGCTGTGGAGGGGAACTTTCTCTTTTCGGCTGATTTGAGCCTAGACACACACGCCCAGAACTGCTAGCAGTTAGCTTGCAACCACGAGAGGGATAACCTGCGGACAATAGGGACGCAGAGCTAACAAATGGAGAGAGAACTGGCTTTTGGTCACATAGTTTGAGTAATTGGATTAAGCCTCCTTTGAAGCCAATACTACTTCTCAGTTACAGGAACCAAAACATTCTTACTGTTTAAACCGGTGTGAGATTCAACCAACTATTTCTAATGGATTATTTGACAGGGGCCGAGATTCTCTGCCAAGGCTCCTGACTTTGCACCGACGAGCTGACCCAACCAATCAGCCAGCAACGATGACATGAGGATGGCCACTATTTAAAAGCCACCACACCCCACTGACCCTACTGGATCCTGGGGCACAGACATCTGCCCCACCCCCTGCACCACCTTCCACACCTCCACGTATCTTACCTCCTGCCCTCCTGTTACCTGCATTCCAACTCTGGTCACCCCAAGCCTCCCTACTTTCCAAATTAGTGGGTTAGTTCCTGCGTGAGCTCTCTTGCCGAATTAAGGTAGGCTTTACATGCTATCATCTGATGTTGTTGGGTGCTCTGGGCCAATCCCCAGCTCTGGGTACTGCCCACCATCTGCTCTCCCCATTCAGAGACTCTCTCTTGCTGCTGCAGAAAGTAAACAACCATAACACACATGCACACACGCACATTATTTTGATAGGGTCAACCACAAAGTCACATTATTCAACTGCAGTGTACCTTCTACTGGCCTCTGTTTTACGTTGTGGTGGGCCCTTTCACACAACTTCTATCTTATAAGAGACCTACATACCCGGCAGCCAACATTGCTGAGGACCTGCCCATGACTGGCCTTGGGGCCCTTCAGGCCCTAATGGCACCTGTGCTCAGTGAAGCTCTTGGTACTACCTTGGGGAGCACCACGGAAAGGAATTATTCAAACACAAGGGGTTTGGTTATTTGCTGTGTGATGCAGACCATCAAAGCAGTGGTTTCAGAGAGCAAGGCAGAAATCGATAAAATAAGTGGAAGTGACTGAGGACAGTGCCACTTTGAAGCAAGTATTGCCCCATCTCCTGAAAACGTAACCAAACTGCCTTACAAGAAAAATTGCTTTCGTTTTTACGAGAAAGCACTAATAACAAGTAATGAGAGGCTCAATTGATAATTAAAGAAAAAGAACACTTCACTCCTGAGCTTTCGTAAGCGAGGCAATCTTTTTTCAAATTATGAGTCTGGCAAAACATACTCAAGGTACTCTGGTTTTTTTGTACTTTTCTCCCCTTTATTTCAGATTTTATATGAATGAAACACGATGAGTAATTCCTTCTCTTTGGATCCTTCAGGATATTATTTAAACACTGGCATCTGGTCTCAGGGAAATTCAATGCTAAGTCAGAGAGGAGTATTTGAAAAATAGTTGACATCTGGTTTTGTACTACCCATCCCTGGAAGTACACAGTGAGAGCAGAGGAAATGAGTGTGCTGCTGGCTTTCTGGGTTCTGGTGCTGGTGGGGCTGGTGCTTTGGTGTAATGCATACCACAGCGTTCCCTTTTATAAAGTGAAGGATTAGTGCCACCTTCTTTGTAGCAATGTCGTGACCTCTATAATGCTTCTTAAATTGAGGACAATGATGGACCCACCAAGCCTCAACACATGATTTAAATCTGATCTGACAGTACTTAAACCCAGAAGTCCAGAAGGCTAATGGTTGAACAAGCTTGGGAAAATGTCCAGGGAACCAAATGTAGAAGCCCAAGGAATTACAGAGAGTAATCACAACTTCAGGGCCATGGGGTAAGGGAATAAAAGGATATTTTTGGAGTTGGTATCTGTTATAGGATTGACTTAAACTGTGGTCCCACTCTGATGTACTAGAAAGAAAAAAGGAAAGCCAACCAAATAAAAACAACGCCAAAAAAATAAAAAAAATAAAAAAAATAAAACACCCCAAAACTCTAAAATCCTATGTTCTTTTCTCTTATGCCTCTATAATTGATTGTATTACTAACATGCATTTTAAAAATATTCCTACTTTCATGCAAAAACAAAAGGCCCATTGAAAGGAGTCCAAGAGAGGCTAAAACTTAGCAGTGGGAATTAGAGTGATAATTAATTTTGGGAACCAGCATATTTTACATTTCATACATTTAAGTAAACAAAAATGGAAGCAACATTAAGGTCAGTTTCTATTATTTGTATGCTGAGAATAAAATTAATTTCTAGAACAACCTCAAGGAACAGAATGCACAACAACTCAGGCAAGGTAGAGTCCATCCTGGCCGGGGGTCACTACCTCCATTGTCTCCCACCGCCTGGGAAGCCTTAGCGCAGGAGCTATTCCCTGCACTTCATGGGGCGCGATGCCTGGGACACCATTCTTAGGGCAGTCACCCCATTTCAACAAAAAAAGACCTTATGACCCCAGTGACTTGTGTTTTAGTGGTTTCCTTTTCATGACTCCGATCCCCCACCTGGAAAATCCTCTGTTTGTGGTTAAGCACTAAAGGTCTATATGATTCATAACCACAAGGGCAGAGAAAACTCTAAAACCACCTGACTACATGTGGCTTTGGGGGCACAGCATTCCTGGGATTATATAAACTGAGCAGGAATGGAAGTGCTCTCTGACAACAATGCAGGGTTAAACCCACTTAGCCCCTGGCTTGGGGTGGAAGAAGAAGGGTTTCCTTTCCTCTCGTTTTGCTACAATTTGAGTGGTTTGTCTTCTTCCAGAGTTCAGCACTACTGATTCACGGAAAGAGTTCATACCACCCTGTTGGCCAAGAACAGGTTCGGAGGGGCCCTTTGTTCTTCTTTTAACTTTTTATCTCAATTCCAGTTAGTTAACATACAGTGCAGTATTAGCTTCGGGTGTACAATATAGGGATTCAAGGCGTGCAGACAGCACCCGGTGCTCATCACAGCAAGTGTGCTCCTTTCCCAACCCATCACCAGAAGGCTCTAATTGACTCCCAAGCCAACACTATGCAAAACTCTCGAGTGACACTTGTCTCCTGGTTTCTCCTTTCTCTGTCCTCCTCCTCCAATCCTGTTCTGGTGCCCAATATGTTCACATTTTCTCACCACTTTTTCCTAGCCAAATGCCTTTTGGTAAGTTGTGATAGGTGACCGGTTCAAGGGATATCTTGCAGTAGGATGTCTCTAATTGGGAAACAGTCAGGCCTCTGATACCTGAAATTGTGCCCCAATAATTTATGTTCAACAAGTTAGGAGAGCAAACATCTTTGGGAAAAGGGCAGTGAATCTTTCCCCCTCTTCACTGAAATCACACTACCAGCTTGACTGCTTGGTTTTAAGACAAACTCTGTTCATATTGCCTATTACTAATGACTCATTTCTCTTTCCTCCTGAAGATGAGGAGGAACTAAGAGTCCCAAATTCTTAGATTGACTCTAAAACCTAGATTTAGCAGCAAGGAGTTCTTTTTCTAAAGACCCTGGCTTTCAACCCAAGAGTCTGATATGCCAGACTAACATGCATGTGTCACTACACAGGTAGAAATAGTTTGAGAAAGAGGTACACCTGTGAATAGAAATTTGGAAGTTACTGAAATAAGTGAGTGTTGAAGCCCCTGGGATAGATGCTATCACTGAGGAAGACAGAATGGATAGTTGTGAGAACTAAGAAGGAAAAGACTAGAAAGCAGAGGTTACCTACAAAAAGGGTAACTCCCAAAGACCAGAAGTCAGTAGAAGAGATTGTGAGGGAGGTGAAAAACAAAGCAGAAAAATCAGATTATGCTGAGTCAACAGGCCAATACAGGCTAACTTCAAGAATCTCTTCTGTGAGGCCATGAGCTCCTTCTGGGAAGTTTCTCCCACTCATCTTATACTCCAGGCTAATAGTGCCTCGCCCATAGTAGGTGTTCAATGAATGTTTGCTGAATGAATAGGCGCCATCTCCCGTTAAAAAATAGCTTGTTTCTCCCATCAGTGAGGCATCTCTTCTTTATTTGGCTTATCGATGGTTGAAAGAGGGCCTAAAACTTTGGTGTTCTGTCATTTTAAAAGTATACTCCAATTATACCGTAATATAGTTGCATCGATATCATAGCTAGATTTCCCTAACAAGCAGGTCAACTCACTATTTGGGTCCTGTTGCTGTGTATTGTTATAACTCAGTTGAAATTTTAAAACTCATAATTTAAATTCTCAGGAAACTTTCTAATTGCTGGCAACATCTTTGTACACACAAATGCAAACACTTTTATCATTGTTTGTCACCTGTTTAAAAACCAAATAGCAAAAAGTGCCAACTTTACAACACATCATGCATACTTCAGGTTTCAACCTAACCTTGCCTTCCTCCAGACTTAGATCCTCCCAAATGTCACAGCTCACAAAGAAGTGGAACTGGCAACAATTAACCAACATCATTTTTACATATGCAAGCTTCACTAAAAAGGTTAATATATGCATAAGCAAAAATCTAGCAGTTTTAAAGATTAATGAAAACCAAGCAGACATTACTTTAGAATCATAAATCTGTCAGCCAACTCAGTCCAAAAACTTATGGAATGTATTATTCACATATTCACTGATCAAGCAGTTGGATACCCATTCTGCACAAAGCGCTGTGTGGAGGCAGGTACCAAGATTAAGACCAATGTATATGATTGGGGAATTAACTCATCTTACGGTCCTTGAAAGAAAAACTTATTATTATAAAGAAATAAAGAAAATATTAGATATAATATATTAACATAAGAAATACAACATAAGCAATGTCTACTACTGTTTCTAAAGGGAAATGCATTTTTCAGATGTTCTTTGAGGTTGTTTGGCCACATGGGGGTGAGTAAAACAAACAGCATGCAGCTGGTTGAAAAGAGAAATACTGTAAGCAGGTGGCAAAAAAGGAAAACAGTAGTCAGTGGGCCAGGAATCTGAAGGTCAGACCACAGGGTGGCTTCACAGATTCCCCCTGACAGTGGCCTAAGGGCTCCAGAAGGGGGGGAGTAGGGAGGGAGCATGGATATGCAGTAAGGGGAGAAGTGCCCTCTGACTCCTACACAGGGGATTCTACACCTTAGAGATGAGGGTCTTACACAGAGACCCCACTGGTATAATAAGAGTGGGCCGAGAAGTCACTCGTGGCTGATGACAGGACAAATCAGAAGGCAGAGGTACTTCTATCTTGCATGTACAGGAGGACTCTGAGGCTTTCTGTATGTCCGTCTAATTGGTGCAAATGTCCTATACCAAGTGGAGATAAACTCTTCTCTGTGCTGAAAGTTGACTATGAGGCAGATATCACACACACACACACACACACACACACACACACACACACGATCTCAGTATATGCATGTATTCCTACTCTAACATACACTTGGCCCTTAAAGGAGTCTTAGCCTAGTGGGAAGGACAAAACATGGACATAATTACAATGAACGTGATGTGTCTCAACCCCACAAACAGTAACTATCAGAAGCTCTCAGAAACCAGAGTACTTGTATGAGACCTAAGAAGCATTCTCATTAAAAACAACTAAAAGACAAGGACAAATTCTATCATTGCTGCTCCTCAGCACTGAACTAGAGGCCTCATCTGGGCAATAAAAAAATCAAATATCGATGAAAGAGGGAAAGGATGACACAAAATTATTATTTATTTTTTTAAAGATTTTACTTCTTTGTTTGACAGAGAGCAAGAGAAAATGAGCACATGAGTGGGGGTAGGGGGATAGGGAGAGAAGGAAGCAAACATCCCACTGAGCAGGGAGCCCAAGGAGGGACTCCATTCCAGGACCCTGAGATCATGACCCGAGCTGAAGGCAGAGGCTTAACTGACTGAGCCACCCAGGTGCCCCAACACAAAATTATTTGTTAAGGAACACTATAATTGCCTACTTAGATAAATTTAAGAAATCAACTGAAAATGTGCTTAAATTTTTAAAGAAATCAACTGAAAATTCAATAGCATTAAGGTTGAGAATAGTTCTGGTTAGCTGGATATATACAAACAAAACATGAACATTTTCCTAAACATGAGTCATGACTGTTTAGAGAATATATGGGGAAAACCCATGGAAAAAATGCCATAATATACCTGGGAATATATTTAATAAGAATTGTACAACGTCTATAAAAAGATAAATTTCAGTTATACTGAAAGACACTAAAGACATAATGAAATGCAAAGAGATGTGAAGTTCCTAATAAGTGAACTCAATATTGCAAAGATGTTAGTTCTTCCCAGACTAACACATGACTTCAATGCAGTTCCAGCCAACCAATCCCATGAATTTTACAAAATGGAAGTTGGCAAGATGATTCTAAGATTCACATGAAAGTGTAAATGCTTGAGAATGACTCAGGCAATTCTAAAAAGAGGTCTTAAGGGGAACCTTTCCCTAGAGATAATAGGTACTATGTACTGATACTTTTCTAAAGTTTCTACTTCTCTATAGTTTCTAAAGATGTTACTTATAATGACTGACCATTCTCACAACTTTACAAGGTGGGTACTATTACCAACCCATTTTCAATATGGGGGAACTGAGACAAAAAAGTAAAGTAACTTGTCTGAAGTCCCAGGGCGAGTAAGTAGAAGTAGCAGAGCTGGGATTTGAACCCAGGCACTGTGGTTCCAGAGTTCATGCTCTTAAGCACCATAAAAATGACTCAATAATAATAAAAAGACTCTTACTGGCATAGGAAATGGATGAATAAGAAAAAATACAAAGTCCCAAACAGATTCATGCATATATGGAAAATTTTATTCTTGACGAAGGTAGCATTTCAAATAAAAGGGGGAAGAATATCTTAGTCAATAAATGTGATCAATAATTGGCTATCTAGGGCAGCCCGGGTGGCGCAGTGGTTTAGCGCTGCCTGCAGCCCAGGGTGTGATCCTGGGGACCTGGGATTGAATCCCACATCAGGCTCCTGCATGGATCCTGCTTCTCCCTCCTCCTGTGTCTCTGCCTCTCTCTCTCTCTATGTCTATCATAAATAAATAAATAAATAAATCTTTAAAAAAATAATAATTGGCTATCTATTTGGAAATAAAACTAAAAAGGTAAGATCCCTGTGTTAGCTTTCTACTGTTGCTCTAACAAATTACCATAAATTTAGCAGCTTGAAACAATGCAAATTCATTATCTTACAGTTCTATAGATCACAAGTCTCAAGAGGCTCACCTGGTTCCTCTGCTCTGGTATCACAAGGCTAAAATCATGGTGTTGGCTAGCCTAGACTCTCATCTGGAGGCTCTGGGAGAGTATTTATTTCTGAGCTCATTCAGGTTTGGGGCACAATTCAAGTTCCTTGCAGCTATAAGGGCTGATGTCGCTACTGTCTTGCTGATGGTTAGCTGGCAGCCTCTCTCAGCCCCTGAAGACCACCTCATATTGCCCTCTCCAATTTTAATCAGCACCAGTGCACTGGATCCTTCTCAAACTTCAAATCTCTCAATCTCTCTGACCTCCTCTCCTGTCACATCCCTTCTGCTTCCAGCCAGAGAAAGTTCGCATGCCCTTAACCCATGCCCAATCATGGGTTTAGATTGGGCCTACTCCCTCTTTTGAAGTCAGTGATTAGTAACTTTAACTACATTTACAAAGAGAATATATTTTATAATATTAGGGTAGGGAAGACCTTCCCAGGCAAACTTAGAAACCATAAAGAAAAAATGAAAAACAATGTTCTCAAAAAAATTAAAATATTGAATACAAAATTAAAGAAGAAGCAACTGAAAGTATTTGCAGTTTACCATACCACTAAGATACAGAATATGTAAGAAAATTAATTTCTATAGGTCAAATTAGAGAAACAAATCAATAGAACAAATTAGCAATGAATGTCATTAAGCAACTCACAGAAATGCAAATACTGGATTTCCACTTCTAGTAATGGACACTTACATAATTCTCTACTAAGTCTGTTTCAAAGTTTAGGGAACTAACAAGGCAGGGAAGAATTATAGGACCAAGATCCTAGAATTATGGCTATCAAGAGAACTTGTAAGTCTGGCATTTGGAATATTTTAATGTAGTGGCCTTTGCCAACTCTGGAGTCATTGGTAAGAGGCTGAGAAGCTGAACAGATCTTTTAACAGCCTCACAAAAAAAAAAAAAAAAAAAAAAAAAGCCATGGAGACACAAATTGCAATCCAGGTCTCACTAAATGGGAGTGCCTGGTAAAAATCCCTTGCTTTGGGTAGATCTCAAAGGGCTAGCCCCTATGAGAAGGAGTAAACTGGAAATAGATAAGCTCTCTCTAAATTTGAGGTCTAGCTTCAAATCATCTCAATCCCTGAAAGTGGATTAAAAGGATTATTCACCATAGCAAGGCCACTACCTGCCTACCTAGAAGCAAATGCAAATTATCTATGGAGGAAATTATCATCATTCTAGGTAGGCCTCAAATTATTTCTATAAAGTTCTATATAAAATATCTGGCACTCAATCAAAAATAGCCGGCTCACAAGAAAGAAAGACAATATGACCAAAAGCCAAGACAAACAAAGGCAATAAAATAAGATCCATGTGAATTCCACATAATGATGATCAGACTTAGACTTTAAAAGAACTGAGATAAATATGTTCCACAAAATAAAAACAGTTGTGAACTTCAGCACAGGGCAGGAAACTAAAAAAAAACTAAGTAAAATTCTAGCTCTGGAAAATATAATAACCAAAATTAAGAACGGGTTTAACAGCAGATTAAACACAGTTAAGGAAAGAATTAGTGAACTAGAAGCTGAAAAAATATCCAGAATAAATACAGAACATATGGAACAAAATTAGAAGGTCTAATATAAATACAATTATCATCTCAAAAAGAGAAGAATCAGGCAGACATTAAAATAGAAAATCTGATACTATAACCACTCAAGAAAGTATATACACAATTAACTGAAAATCTTCCAACAAAGAAAACTCTAAGCCCCAGTGGCTTCATCTACCATTTTAAGGATGAAATAATATCAGTATTAGACAAACTCTTCCAGGAAACAGATAAAGAGAGGATATCCAGCTTGTTTTATGAGGACAGCAAACTTTGATACCAAAGTCTAATATGAACATTATAATAAAAGAAAACCATAGGCTAATCTCAGTCATAAACACAGATGTAAACCCTAAACAAAATATTGGCAAATTGAAATTCATTGAAAGATAAACAGGGATAAGTCATCTTGATCAAAAAGGGCTTATTCTAGGAACACAACACTAATGATTCAACATTAGAAAACTAACCTATGAAGCTCACTATATTAGCAGAATGAAGGGCAAAATTCGTATGACTATCTCAAAGGATGGAAAAAAAAGGCATTTAAGAAACATCCATTTTTAATTTAAAAGTGAAAATTTTTTTTATAAGAATAGAAACTTTCTGGGGATCCCTGGGTGGCTCAGTGGTTTGGCGCCTGACTTTGGCCTAGGGCGCGATCCTGGAGTCCCGGGATTGAGTCCTGCGTTGGGCACCCGGCATGGAGCCTGCTTCTCCCTCCTCCTGTGTCTCTGCCTCTCTCTATGTCTATCATAAATAATAAATAAATAAATATTTAAAAATAAATAAACAAATAAATAAGTCTTTTTTAAAAAAAAGAATAGAAACTTTCTTAATATGACAAAGGGAAACTACACAAAAGTCAACTTTATTTCTATATATCAGGAACCAATGGTGAGAAAATAAAATTTTAAAAGTAATACTATTTCAAACAGCACCATAATATGTAAAGTAAATAGGAATAAACTTAACATAAGATGTGTGAGACATCTTTACATAAAACAATAAAAATGAAAAAAAATTAAAGAATGCTTAAATAAAGCAGAGGAATATACTATGTTCATGGACTGGAAGACTCATTAGAAATTGACAAGTTGAGTTGAAAATTTATATAGAAATGCTAAAGGCTGGGACGCCTGGGTGGCTCAGCAGCTGAGTGTCTGCCTTCGGCTCAGGGCATGATCCTGGGGTTGGGGATAAAGTCCCACATCAGGCTCCTTGCAGGGAGCCTTCTTCTCCCTCTACCTCTGTGTGTCTCTCATGAATAAATAAATAAAATCTTTAAAAAAAAACACAAAAGGCTATGAAGAACCTATCACTAAATGTAAGCTTCCTAAGGGCAAGGGTTTTTCTTTGCTTATTGATGTCTATCAATAAGGCCAATAAAGGACACAATTCATAGTAGGTGCTCAGGAAATATTTGTTGAATTGAATTGAAATGTTGAATGTACTACTTAGGAGTTGTTTTTTTTTTTAATTTTTTTTATTTATTTATGATAGTCACAGAGAGAGAGAGAGAGGCAGAGACATAGGCAGAGGGAGAAGCAGGCTCCATGCACCGGGAGCCCGATGTGGGATTCGATCCCAGGTCTCCAGGATCGCGCCCTGGGCCAAAGGCAGGCGCCAAACCGCTGTGCCACCCAGGGATCCCTACTTAGGAGTTTAAAAAGAAAGTTCACCCTGAGCTTAGTTACCATGGCACATTCTGATTTACCATCTCATTTACCTTCCTCTGTTTACCAACTCAAGCAAAACCTCAAAATCTTCTGAGCCAAATGAAGCATTTGGAATCATTTAGTCTAAGTTGCCAATTTTTTCTTATTCTCTCTGCATGGGCATTCACTCAAGTAAAATCTTAAAGTGGAAGGGTAGAAAACAAAATACACTGCTGTTCTGGATCCGTAGTGGGGTACCAGGCCCGACGCGACACCTATCCGAACCAAGAACCAAGCCTGATGTAAGCCTGACATCTGGGACCTTTCTTCTTTATTGTACCTTGCTACCTACCCGAGCCAGGAAAAGCCCCCCTACATGTCTGTCGTGGCTAACACAGTGCAAACCCTCCCTTACTTTTTTTTTTTTTTAATAAATTTTATTTATTTATTCATGAGAGACACACAGAGAGGCAGAGACACAGGCAGAGGGAGAAACAGGCTCCATGCAGGGAGCCTGACATGGGACTCGGTCCCAGGACCCCAGGATCAGGCCCTCGGCTGAAGGCGGCACTAAACCGCTGAGCCACTGGGGCTGCCTCCTCCCTTACTTCTTAATTAAAATGAGAAAATCTACTGTCAGAGAGCTTTCTACTCCTACTTCTCACCTCCTCTCAATAAACCTGAGTGTAAATCTCACATATGAGACCACAAATGGATCTTTAAATGACATCTTCCTTTATTATAAAAACAGAAGCTCCTAGAAGACAAGATTTCCATGTCAATTCTATATGCTGAGCACTGAGAAGGTATTAGGTTTGTCTGCTTCAAAATAGGTGTCATATTTCATACAATTTATCCATGCCAACGACGCTATATTCACTAGTTCTAATTTCTCCATGTGTTTCAAGAAGTCATTTTTTGCACTTGAACATTTTATGACAATTGGAACTGTCCTTGAGTTCTGTGTAGAAATCCAAAAGGTTACTACCTACATGTAAAATATGTTCAAAGGGCCTTTTAAATTTCTGAAATTTCCAAGGGGCACCTGGGTGGCTCAGTTGGTTAAGTGTCTGTCTTCAGCTCAGGTCATGATCTCAGGGGCCTGGGATTGAGCCCCATGTCAAGCTCCCTGCTCAGTGAGGAGTCTGCTTCTCTCTCTCACTCTGCCCCTCCCCCCTGCTTAGTGCTCTCTCTCTCAAATAAATAAATCTTTAAAAAATATATTTCTGAATTTTCTTTTGTATAAAAATATCACCATTCTTTCCCTATTTCTTTTTTTTTTCTTTCCCTATTTCTAATTTAAACTGATAAACATCTGATGACTCTAAAAAACCTGTGCTCTGTCATTTGTTGGACAATAAACAATTTCAATCACTTCTACCTCAAAATAGCCTCTTTCAACAGGAATGACATATCTTCTGGCTAGAGAGAACAGAAAAGGAATTGTAAGTAAATGACTCAGAATATTTGATAACTTTTCTGAGTGTGACAGGCACAGTAAGTAGTCATCAAACATCTCTCTGTAACCCTGCTGACTCACTCCCACCCTCTTTTACCATCTCTGTGTTTCTCTCTTCTTTTACTTCCTCTTTCCAGCTGTTCCCTCAATTCCATGAATTCAGTGCTTAGCAGCTGCCAGAAAAACAAGGCTTTATATGACACTGCTCAGGGATATATTCTCCTTTCTCTCCTCCTCGGAGACTGTATTCCATTACCTAGGTTAATGATTGTGATAATTCCTCTTGTCCACCAACTTAAAAAGGTAGCATAGAAGAAAACTTGGTTTTAAGCTTTTATTCTTGGGATTTAAGTGCCTCTATAATTTACTGATCTGGAGTAAATCATTTTTGGAATAAAAAGATGATTAAAAAAAAACACTAAAATTCCAAACTACCTGAAAAAAAAATCAAACCGTAAGAAGTCAGAATGTATGATCACATTACTTCATTACACATTACAAGATGAGAGCCAGCCCCAGGCAGACACAGCCAAGCTTTGAAGCCGGCAGCCCCAGGTCAGAGACCTGTGTAGTCCCTTTGTGGCCCTCATCCCCTGTCCCCATCGTCCCCCAGTGTTCGCCACATGGACAAAGAGCCACTTTGACAATGTAGAAAAGGCTTTATGGAAAAACACCTGCAATGATGCAGTGGGTGCTCTGCTGACACTTGGATGTGATATGTCAGCAAAGCACAGGATTAAAAACACGCCTCCTCTCTCCTCCCCCCAGCACAACCAGCCCAGTGAAGTTAAAAACAAAGGGAATCTCAAGAAAGCCATGATGAAATGCAGAGCACATTCATCCCAGAAGAGCTGCTTTAAGTTCTCATTTAACAATGGCGTTGTGATCATCGTGCATAGTTTGGAGTAGACGTTTTGTGTACAAGTGTTGACTTGCTTTGCCACTAAAATCTCTAGAATAACTGATTTGTAAGGAATATTTTGATGAGATGTATATTTTAACAAAAATATTCATGTCCCTGACACTGTGCACCAAATGTTTTTCCGAAAAGAGGCAAGTATTCAAATAAACTCTCATTGAGAATAAGATGTGGCCAAAATTAAATGTGGTTCTATTCCTCATAACAACACAAATTTTAGAATGATGCATCATACCAGCTGTCTGGGAACAAATGTATTTTGTTGGCATGGGAACAAAAGAATTAGTCTGAATTTTGTAAATAAACTGTGGTTATTAAAATTACTCGAAACAAGCCAGAATAATAACCATTAAACATGAAAAGTCAATAAAAGTCTTTGAATTTTATTTCTGTTGCAATTATTATTCCTGTTTTCATAATGTGCTTTCGGATAAAACATAGTTTTGAGCTGTTAGTACTTTTAAATAGATTTCACTGCAGATGAGTTAGCCAACAGCAGCTAAGACTGTGAAGTTTTAAAATCCATTATGGAAAACAGAAATTAAAGGCTTGGAAATCTGCAAAAGACCAATTCTTCCTCTTAACAATTGTCACGATTATTGCTTAATTGATTTTCTGTCTACATAGCAGGGCTATGTAGGGCTGCTTGTGACTCTATGGATTTGTTAGTTACTCTTGATGACTGAGGTAGTTTAAAGACAAGCAGTGCTACCCAACGAAAGCTTTAAATATATTGATGTTGCTTCTAAAATCCATGTTACTCCCCCATAGATCACTAGGCTTTGTGGGAGGCAATTAAATTCTTTGGGAATACAGATGATTGTCATAATGGCGTACCAGGCAGAAGCAGCTAAGGCTCTGCCAGAGACGTGTAGTATGACCCCAAAGTCAGATACTACAGAGATCCAGGTTTATTCTTAAATCCAGGAACCTAGGAAGGAAGCTGCTGAACGCTAAGTTTATCTGTAGAGAAAATAAAGGACTTTGCTGGTATCCTTCCTGCTTTGGCCTTTTGAGGGCATCTTATGGAAAAGATTTGCAAGGAAAATCTGTCCTGGTTTAGAGAGGAGCTGAAAAGTGGGCTGCATGGCATTTGTCACACCATGGATGAACCTAGAGGACAGTAGGCTGAGAGAAATAAACCAGAGAACTCAGAGGATCTCACCCATCTGCAGATTTCTAAAAAGACAGAAAAAAAGGTGAACTCACAGAACCAGAGTGGAATGCTGGCTGCCAGGAGCTGGAGAGTGGGGGAAATGTGGAGACATTGGGTTAAGGGTGAAGTTAAGATAGTTCTGGGTTCTACTGTACAGCATGGTGACTATTACTAATAAGACTGTGTTGTCTCCTTGAAATTGTCAAGAGCGTAGATTTTTTTTTTTAAGAGCGTAGATCTTAAGCATTCTCACCACACACACACACATAACATTAAGTATGGGAAGTGACGGAAGTGTTAATTAACTTAATTGTGGCAATCATTTCACAATGTATACCATGTCATCACATTGTTTTATGTTTGTTTTAAATAGATACAATTTTATTTGTCAATTATACCTCAATAAAGGTGGAAAAATTACTGAGAAAAAAAGAGGAAAGGTGGGCTGTGTGGGTAGGGTGCTGGCATTTTGCTTTCTCCTTGTTTTCCTCAACCTACGAACCCTTCTGAGGGCCCACAGGTAAGTCATGAGAATGCTCAGTAATCCCACTCACCCCAGATGACAATTATAAAATAATTACAATATTTATTCTAACAAAAGCCTAGACAAGAATATGTTCAGAAAGAGTCTACTTAGCATATGTTTAGGGGGTGCAATATAAAAGGATCTGGAGTCATTACCCAAGTCTGGTGGCTTTTCCAACTCTTTTTTTTTTTTTTTTATTTATGATAGTCATACAGAGAGAGAGAGAGAGGCAGAGACACAGGCAGAGGGAGAAGCAGGCTCCATGCACCGGGAGCCCGACATGGGATTCGATCCCGGGTCTCTAGGATCGCGCCCTGGGCCAAAGGCAGGCGCCAAACCGCTGCACCACCCAGGGATCCCTTTTCCAACTCTTCATTCTCCTTGTAGCACACAAGGCTGCTAATCCTCCCTCCCTCCTTCCTGTCTTCCTGCCACAAATTCACCAAGTGCCACATGGGCCCAGCACTGGGTTGAATGCTGAGATACAAGGATGTAGATGACACAGTCCCAGCCCCAAGGCCCACCTTCAAAAGAACATCTACTACGGGGGTTTGATGGGAAAACCTTTAGTAGAGTTTCACAGAAAGTGTTAAAAGAGCACAGATGAAAGAGGGAAATGAAGTGGGCAAGAGAATTCTGAGGATGAGATTCAGGACAGGAGGGGCTTTACTGAGCAATTCAGTGCAGCATTGGTGGGCATCTTGAGGTGATACACAGAGCTGTTACTCTGAAGGACCTTAAAGTCTAGTGGGGAACTCTTGTTGGTTTTCATGACATTAAATTCTTCTGGCCTTCCTCTTCTCTCCCTGACCATTCACTCCTTTAAAATCCTTTATGGGGGGATCCCTGGGTGGCTCAGTGGTTTAGCACCTGCCTTTGGCCCAGGGTGCGATCCTGGAGTCCTGGGATCGAGTCCTGCATCGGGCTCCTGGCGTGGAGCCTGCTTCTCCCTCTGCCTGTGTCTCTGCCTCTCTCTCTCTCATGAATAAATAAAATCTTAAAAAACAAATCCTCTATGTACCCTTCCCTACTTTTTCTTGTCCATGCGTCAGCCCATGGGCCCCTCGTCTCTTCTCTCAGTATCATCCACATCCTGTGGGCATTAATAGATTCCCCCATCAAGAGGATTCAGACATATATACATTCCTTCTTGAGTTCTAGATTCAGATTTTAGACCCCCACCCCTCCTTGTGTTCTAGTTCAGATTGTCAACTACATGTCTCCAAATGAATGTCCTGCTGCTAGTCTCTCAGACTCAACATTCAGGGGACAATACACTATTCATCAGCCTATCAATTCAAAAATGTGGTATTATTTTTTTCTTCTGCCCTCTAAATCTTCGTGTTCTGTGAATTTCAAGTGAGGCTTCATATCTACTCCTTTCTTTCTATTCCCTTTGACAAGATCCAGTTCGAGCCCCCCTGATCTCCTGGGACTCGTGATGTGAATTTTAGTGCTATACCCTCTGAATTTCTCTTTTCATCCCTTGTTCGTCTCATCTTCTGCTGCCAGATTAATCTTTCTAAAGTATAAATGCAATCATATAACACTACCCAGGTAAAGGGCAAAAAGCCTCAATGGCTGGCAACTGCTTTCTGACCAATGCTTGAATTCCTTAGCACTGCATCCAAGATTGGCCACCAATGCTCCTAACACATAGCACGGTGCCTGGTAAAGAAGAGGTAACACAGGTCAGTTCTTTTTTTGAATGGATGAAATTAACATGGCTAACTCTCTGGTCTTATTTTCCTTTTCACTGATAATACCCTCTGACCAAGATATTACCCACTATTCCCTGAACCTTCTGAGCCCGTTCTGCTTCACACCTTCTCTCATTCTGTTCCAAATGTCTTTCCTTCCTGCTGATGCCTAGCTCATATGTCCCCTTGTACTCTATGGATAACTATAATGAAACACACTTCATCTGCATTATGTTTTATATTTTTTGAAGTATTTCTCACACATTATCTTGTTTTGATGTTCAAATCACCTGTGGGAAGGAATTATTACTGACATTTTATGAACTCGATATCCAGAAAGGTTAAGTAACTTGTCCAAGAGCATATGACCAGTAGTGACAAAGATAGACCTAGAACCAGCAGCACTTCTCTGCTGGATCATACTAGTCCTTGAAGGCTCTCCTTTTACTCCTCCTGGTGTCTTGGTAGCGGTCTCTGGGACAGTCTCTCTCCCCACCTCAAATACAATTACCTGTGACTACCTTGTTCACTAGATTCTCTTTTAATTTTAATAGATTTTATTCATTTCTTCACGACAGACACACAGAGGCAGAGACATAGGCATAGGGAGAAGCAGGCTCCCTGCAAGGAGCCTGATGCGGGACTCGACCCTAGGACTCCAGGATCATGACCTGAGCCAAAGGCAGACAGACGCTCAACCACTGAGCCACCCAGGTGCCCCTCTCCTAAATTAACTGATGTGGCTAGACCTTAAATATAAAATGCACTGCTACAAAGCTGTGATTGAAATGTTAAGTGTGACTGGATGTTGTTTATTCAGTTTTTGTACTTTTTAATAATTTTTCAATGTGAATATAATTGACAATGTTCCATTAGTCTCAGGTGTTATGACATAGTGATTTGACAAAATTATACATTATGCTATGCTCACCACAAGTGTAGCTACCATCTGTTACCATAAATGCTATTATAGCATCATTTACTATATTCCTTATGCTAGGCCTTGTAGTCCCATGACTCATTCCATAACTGGAAGCCTATGTCTCCCACTCCCCATCACTCATTTTGCCCATCCCCTCATCCCCCACCTCCCCTCAGGCAACCATCAGTTTGTTCCAATGTTATAGGTCTGATTCTGCTTTTGGTCGTTTATTAGTTTTTTTTTATGAATCCAAATGAGTAAAATCATATGGTATTTGTCTTTCTCAGTCTGAATTACTTCACTCAGCAAAATATCCTCTAGGTCTATCCATGTTGTTGCAAATGGCATGATCTCATCACTTTCTATGGCTGTGTAATATTCCACTGTGTGTGTGTGTGGGGGGGAGAAAGGGATAAATTGGAATATACGTGAGATACGTATAAAATGGGGTATATTCAATGGAATAAATTCTCACACACACACTCTCTCTCTCAATACATATATGTCACATTTTCCTTATCTACCTTTCTAATCATGGGCATTTAGGTTTCACCCCTATCTTGGCTATTGTAAATAATGCTGCAATAAACGGGGTGGCATTTATCTTTTTTTTTTTTTTGGCATTTATCTTTTTGAATTAGTATTTTTGTTTTCTTTGGGTAAATTGTATTTTTAATTTTTTGAGGAACCTCCATACCATTTTCCACAGTGGCTGCATCAATTTATCTTCCCACCAACAGTGCATGAGGATTCCTTTTTCTCCACAACCTCATCACTTGTTATCTCTTGTCTTTTTGCTTCTAGACGTTCTGACAGGTATGAGGCACTGTGGTTTGATTTGCATTTCCCTGGTGATGAGTGATATTCGAGTATCTTTTCATGTGTCTGATGGTCATCTGGATGTCTTCTTTGGAAAAATGTCTATTCAGGTCTTCTGCCCATTTTTTAATCGTATTGCTTGCATTATTTTGGTGTTGAGTTGTAGAAGTTCTTTATATATTTTGAATGTTAGACATTATAGGATATACCAGAGGCTCTCCAGGGACGGCCCCAGGCAACAAGATGAGGCAGGGGCTCAGGTGCTCCACAAGAAGCTGGCAGAAGCACTGGTCCTTTCCTGACCTCTCAGCGAGGATCTGGTTCCCTTGAAGGCCACAGGCTCCTAAACCCACTGCCTGCCTACAGGCTCCAAGCTCTGCCTGGGGAGATGGGCCCTAACCTTTTACCAGCTAAAGATCTTTCCATTCCTTCCCCTTGGGGAAGATATGCAGCAGTATCAATGTGCGTGTTTTTTCTGCATCTCGTGATTGAGTCTCTATGCTGCCATTTAGAAGAAAAAGAACCTCCTTTAAATTCCATGCCCGGCATCCATTTTACACGTATGTTCTCTGCTCTACTCAACTGTAAACTCTTTGAGGACAAGAACTATAACTTAATCATCTTTGTTTCTTCTCAGTACCTATCATTGTCTGGCACAATAAGCCTATCAAAAGAATGAAATATTGTGCAAAAAAAGTATGACCCTGCAAATGAAATACACAGCATTATACTTTATTGAATCTCAAAGGTATTATTTTTTCTAATTCATTTAAAATGATCTTCTGAGAAACTGAGTGATCAATGTAACCAGAGCTACTCAGACTTTCAAAACTTAAGATACTCCATACAAAGGACGAGCTTTGTCACACATATGCTATTATTTGACATTGTTTGGTGCCTTTGTGATAAATATGTGCTCTGTATAGTGTTAAAAATACCATAAGTAAAATGTTAGACTATTTCTTTTCTTCTTTTTTCTATAACTTACCAGACCAAATTATCTTGGCTAGAGCTAGCACATTACTTAGTCTCACTGCAAATACTGAAATATGGTTTGCTCCCAAAAATGAGATTTAGTTTTACATGTATCTGTACCTATGAGATACATGGCATTTATCCATTTTGCATAGTGCCCAACATCATGGGAAATAAATTCCGGGACGCCTGGGTGGCTCAGCAGTTGGGCACCTGCCCCCGGCTCAGGGCGTGATCCGCGGTCTCAGCATCGAGTCCCACATCGGGCTCCCTGCCTGGAGCCTGCTTCTCCCTCTGCCTACATCTCTGCCTTTCTCTTTCATGAATAAATAAATAAAATCTTAAAAAAAAAAAAAAAGAAAAGAAAAGAAATTCTTTTCTGGGAGTGAGCTGCCCACCTAGCGCACAGGTAGGAGCAGTCTTACCCTGGAGCCCACCACTACCATGTTAGGGATTCACCTCCTTTTCTGATGGTTTACTTTCCTTGCATGATGAGGAAGTTCACTCAGAGCTCTGATCCCTCTTTTTTGCTGCAATTATGGGATTCTTGCTTGGATCTAATTTACAATTAGAAATTATTAACCCCTGGAATGGACTCAAATAATGATGATTTTAAAATTAGTTTGTTATTTGTGGATTACAGGAAACCTGCTTCTATATAGCGTTTAGAACATTAGTATTTTCTCATTTTATTTGTATTATCTTGAATGTAAATGAGGAGCAAATTAACCCTTTGTAACTATGGGTGAACAAGCCTTCTTTGCTCGCTGAGGAGCAAAGACTGAGCTACCCAGGGTGAGGGGAGAGGTGATGGCACCCGGGCAAGTGGTGGACAGCGAGAATACCACCCATCAAGACCTGATGAGAAGCAGCTTTTTGTTTTTAATTAAAAACATAACTTTTAAAATGCCTCATTCATTTTTTGTTTTTATAGACTCAAAACACAGGAATTTTTCTTAAATGAAAAACAGAAACAGTTTAAAAAAAAATTTTTTTTTTTTAAGCAAGCAAGTTAAAAAAAGGAAGGCCGGGAAGTTGTCCTTTGTAATCCTGCCAGTCTCAATTTTGATTCTTTGTGCAACGAGTATCAGTATAATAATATTCGGTTGAAAAGAAAGAGAAGAAAGTTCCAAGAAGCTGTTTTGATTATTTGACAGGCTGATGTCAGGCTGGCTACTGGTACTGCAGTTGCTTTGACAGATGCAGAGAAGAAAATCATACACAATAATTTCGACATCTGAAATATCCTAAGTAAGCTCCCTGTATAAGGAGATCCTATACAATGTCCATGGCGATACTCACAGTTACTTTTCACTACTTCCATTAGGGTCGCAAATTGAAAGGGGGCTGCAGATAAAATCAAAGTTAGACGAAAGATAGAGGAACAGAATGTATTACATGCCCGTTATTGGCTCCTCAGTTTTGTTGAAACAATTGGCATTTAATCCTAGCCACACCCTAAGATCTTGCGGAAAGAATTCAACATTTTATGGTTGCAAAGATTACGAAATACTCAGTTTTACCCGTGGGTATTTCCTGACATTTCTTTGGTAAACTGTAGCCATAATAGAAGATATCAGGAATTGGTGCAAGAAATAAGTCTAAAAAGCCATTGTCACTGGAAAGATGAAAGCAACTTTGATGATCAAAAAGAAGTCAATAAAAAAAGATAGAAAATGGTCCCTGGATCCTTCCCTATTGTTCATCTGGGATTTCTTAATTTCCCTACTCTCAATATGTTATGGAATTTTCTGTGTGAAGTTTTGCCATGAATTAAGAGTGATGTCAACAAAGTTTCACCTGAAGTATTTTGTCACAAACTGGAGAAGCCCCGGGGAGGGAGGCCGTTTCCTGCTGTTAGGCAGCCGGAGCCGGGGGTGAGCTCAGCTGACCTCAGGGGCACACGGGCCTGCCCGTGAGGGGCACTGTCATCCGCAGCCACGTCTGCTCGCCTCGGGTTTCCTGGCGCTTGGCCGCGCTCTGCCCACGGAGGCCGGCGGCAGCTGCTACCGCAGCCAGCGCCCGCGACCCCGTCACTCCTGTCAGGGGGGCGGGAAGGGGCTAGAACTCTGATGCACCTGGGCTGGAATCCACCTCTCCTCTTCGCCAGCTGTATGCGCCTGGACGAGCTGCTCCGCCTCCTCGTGAACGGGTGAACCGGCGACAGTCCTGGCCTTACACGGCGGGCATCACGCCCAAGGAGCCAACACGGGCGGTTCTGGGACGGCCTCGGTCGCGGTCGGGCCTTTGATGGAGGGTAGTTATTATTCAATTCTTCATCCTCGTCCTGTCTCAGGTTGGGACACTGCTCACCGACTGCTCACTGGGCTCCACGCGAGTCCCGCACGGCCTCGTACGGGCACCTACGCACGCATTCGTGCATCCCGTGTGTACGCGGCGCGCACGTACCCGGATGTGCGTCAGAGGGCCGGAAGAGCCCTGGGAGACAAGTCACAGCCACGTACGTGCACTTACGCACGTATTCGTGCATCCCCCGTGTGTACGCGGCGCGCACGTACCCGGATGTGCGTCGAGGGCCGCAAGGCGCCCTGCGAGTCGTCACAGCCACGTACATGCACGTACGCACGTATTTGTGCACACCGTGTGTACATGGCGCGCACGTACCCGGATGTGCGTCAGGGGGCCGGAAGAGCCCTGGGAGACAAGTCACAGCCACGTACATGCACGTACAAATGTATACGTGCATCCCGTGTGTACGCGGCGCGCACGTACCCGGATGTGCGTCAGGGGGCCGGAAGAGCCCTGGGAGACAAGTCACAGCCACGTACATGCACATACACATGTATACGTGCATCCCGTGTGTACGCGGCGCGCACGTACCCGGATGTGCATTCTGGGGCTGCAAGGCGCCCTGCGAGTGAAGTCACAGCGACATACGTGCATGTACGAGCGTATTCGTGCATCCTGTGTGTACGTGGCGCGCACGTACCGGATGTGCGTCAGAGGGTAGGAAGGAGCCCTGCGAGTCGTCACAGCCACGTACATGCACGTAGGCACGTATTCGTGCATCCCGTATCCGCGGTGCGCAGGTACCCGGATGTGCGTCAGGGGCCGCAAGGCGCCCTGCGAGTCAAGTCACAGAGTACTAATGGGCAGCGTCTCGCAGATGCGCGCGTCGGCCTGTTGGCGCCCACCCCACCCGGATCCTGGTTGTAAACGCTGCAGACATGAAAGACGTTTCCCTGTCAGCCTTCCTTCAGTGTTTACTGTTCCCACGAGGTCACCATTATCGAACCTCGTGTTTCTACGGGACGAGCGGGGCCCGTAGGCGGCGTCCGTGCAGAAAGGCCGGTGGCGCCTGGGACGATGTCAGCACCCCTATCCTATAGCAGGGGCTGGGGACACGGCAGTTACCAAAGGTTTCGTTAGGCCTCGCGATCTCTATGGATGACGTGGCTGACTTTTTAAACTTTAACTCAGCTTTAACTTTTAAACTTTGAACTCAAAATTACCACAAAGAATACACCACTACAACCGGAAGAACTGGATGAACATAATTCTGTCTTTGAAAATAAAATAGGTCATTAGCTATTGTCATGGCCAGATTATTCTGGTTATAGGAGATTCACTTTACGGAAGTGATCAACTTCAAGATCAACTTCACGGAAAGACGGAGAGTACGAAGGCTCAAAAGAACGCGGGATCTGCGCGGCGAAGGCGGCCCCGCCCACCCAACGCCACCGCCCACCCAACGCCACCGCCCCTTCCCGTCCCAGGCCCTCACCAGCGGGGGATCCTGATTGGTCCAGGCTGCTTGGCGTCACCTGAGCCCTCTGGCCTGGGATTGGACAGGCCAGGCTGACCATGTGACTGGTCCTGGCCAATGGGATGTGCAGGGGAGGCAAGCGCGGGCGGCGCGGCGGGGGTCCGGGAAGGGGCTCCAGACTGCGCAGCAGGACCCCCCGGACGCCGCCTGGGGCTGCGGCAGCCCTCCGAGCAGCGGAGCCTGGCCTCCCCGCAGACTTGCGGCCGTGTGAGTCAGCGGCCCCTAAGCTGTTTATGCCACCGGGGCGGGGGGGGGGGTGTTCTGCGCCTCGGCCCCACCCCCCACCCCCCCAGCAGCCGAGCGGGAGCGGGACACTACCTGTTCCTGGGACTCCAGTTCCCTGTGCTGTAGTTTCTTCTCTGCGCACCGCACCTGGTTAGCGCGGGCTTCTAGTTCGTCTTGTAAAGCCTGAAACGGTGGAAGATAAACACGGAGACGTTAGAAATGACGCTAGAAATGAGACCACCGGAAAGGCCTCGGCTCTAGTCCGCCGTTGCTGCTGTTCCGCAGAGCTCGGGCAAACAGAACCAGGCCTTTAGGGGCACGCCCAGGTGTTTTCTGGTTCAGGAATAGCGAGTCTAACAAATTCCGAAGGTAAGACAGACACTAGCAGGTGTCAGCTCAGTTAATAAAAATGTCTCTGATACCCCCTGCACAGAGACGCAAGCATGCAATGAAGCATAAAGCTGTGGCTAATTACAGCAGCTCTGTGGGTCCACCTGCAAGGTGCGCTGCCCTCGGAGAAGTGTGGTGACAGCCTGGGGACTGTAATGTCGGACCAACACGTCAGTCTTCCAAATTATTCTCCTAGTAACCTTAAAGGAATTTCTTTATTAAGTCATGAAGGATGGTGTGGAATTTGAGGAACCCGTCAGAAGTTTACAGAGAGGAACTCTCTCCGTTGCCAAGTGGCCACTGGAAAAGAATTTTGGTTAATATGGGGAACTCAGAACCCATGAGGTCAATAATTATCATTGCCTCAACTACTATTTTGAGTGAAGAGGTGAATTCGAAAAGATACAATGCATTCAAACACCTTGACATAATTACGGATATGATATGCAGAAAGTTACAGTGAGAAGAAGACAGGCATGGTAACTGTAAAGGTGTCAAATTCTCAAAATAAAATTCAATCAAGACAACAGACTTCCTGCTAGGTGTCAAGAACTGTGATAGCATTCTAAATAGAAGAGTAAAAGAAACCAGACAACAAAAAAATTCCCTCTTCTCATGAAGCTTGTATTACATTGGGGGGTAGACAATAAGCAAATAAGTATAATATTGTCAGTGATAAGTGTAGAGGAGGAATTAAGCAGGGCAGGGGGATATTCTGGAGTGGGGTCAGTGAAGATCTTATAATTCTAAACAGATGGCCCAAGAAGACTTGAGCAAAGACCTGAAGGAAGAGAGAGAGCAAGTCATGGACATCTGCAGGAAGAACCCTCCAAGCAGGGGACACTGTATGTGCAAAGGCCCTGAGGTGGCATGTTCGAGCCAGTGTGGAGAGTGGGCTGCAACCACATCAGAGACATCCTAGATGCCAGGTCCCATCAGGTCACACAAAACCTCAGAGGGCAATTGAGAACTTTAGCTTTTATTTTTTTATTATTATTTTTTAAATGTCTTATTTATTTATTCATGAGACAGAGAGAGAGAGAGGCAGAGAGAGAAGTGGGCTCCTCGCAGGGAGCCTGATGTGGGACTCAATCCCAGACTCCGGGATCATGTCCTGAGCTGAAGGCAGACGCTCAACCACTGAGCCATCCAGGTGTCCTGAGAACTTTAGCTTTTATTCCGAGATAGAAGGAAAGCTACTGGAGGGTGTGGGCAAGTGTTGTTTTGGTTGCCATGAGGAACGGATGGACAAGGGGTAAGGGCAGAAGCAGGGAGGCAGGGCAGAGGCCATTGAAACATACTGGGGAAGGGTGACGGGGAATTGGTGGGCGGTAGCAGGTGGGGGTGAGGGAAGCGTCAGAGCCCTGATATATTTGAAGACAGTGACAGCCCCAAGGGGTGGATGCAGAGCATGAAAATAAGATTCCCAGGATTTTGGCTTGAACAGGTAGAAGGCAGCAGTTAGGGAAGGTTAAGGGAGGGGTCAGCCAAAGATGGGTTGCATTAAGTCTGGAATGTCCAAGCAAAGATACTGGGTTTGCTGCTAGGAGTAAGAGTCTGAGGTTCAGACAGAAATGTCTAAGTCATTAAGAATTCTTCCAATGCAACGCCAGTCTCTTCTACATACAGACCTATACACAGTGGTTCTTAACCTTTCCTGGGGTTCTGGACCCAGCCAGCCAGCATCTGATGAAGGGTATGTGGTTACTCTCCTCATGGAGAAAGTATGCTTATGATTTTGTTTTTGATTTCAGGGAGTCCACATACTGCCTAAAGCCCATCTATGGATGAACCCCAGGCTAAGAGCCTCTAATTTATTTATTTTTAATTTATTTATTTATTCATGAGAGACACAGACAGAGAGAGAGAGAGGCCGAGACATGGGCAGAGAGAGAAGCAGGCTCCGTGCAGGAGCCTGATGTGGGACTCCATCCTGGATCCCGGGATCACTACCTGAGCCAAAGGCAGGCGCCCAACCGCTGAGCCACCCAGGCATCCCAAGAGCTTCTAATTTAAAAAGTTAAATGGGGGGGGGGGGAGTTAAATGGTTTCAGGACGAGGTTAAAAGCTTTAGGGGCTCTTTGATATCATGCTTGATTATAAAATCCACAATTCAACCAAGTCTGCCAACCAGCTTGAAGGTATTGTTTATAATTCTGTTATTGTGGTCTGAGAATGTGACTATTCCTAGGTTTGTTGATCAAGTAGCAATTTCTTTTTTTTTCCTTTTGGTAGCTACCAGTACAGAGGATCTTCTCCGCTTCTCTGGTGGCATCATGGGGGAGAGTAATGATTACTGTCGTGGGAAGAACGTTGGCACGTTTTTTTGTTCCCAGTCTTGCCTGCTCTCCCCTTCCACCCTTATCCTGCTGTCAGAGTGATCTTCTTAACCCGAAATCTAATTATGTCAGTCCCCCACTGAAATGCTTAAACAATACTCCAGCATCCCTGAGATGGCGTTCAAAGTCCTGAGCGTGGCTTTCAGGGACCTCTGTCCTCTGGCTCTGGCCAGGCTGAGCCCCACGAAGCCTCAGTGTCATGCTGCTGCCATGGCCAGGATCAATAATGCCAGGAGATACCACTGACTGCGTGTGTTTTATTTTTAACCCTCACCGCATCCCCGGCAGTAGGTGTTGCTTCATCTATGCTTGAGAGCACATAATTGAGGCTCAGCGAGGTTGAGAAGCCGGCTCAGGTCCCTGTGGCCCGTACTCAGGCACTGGACTGGAATTTTAAAACACTAACTTCAAATTCTGTACATTTTGCTCCTCGTCGTGCTGCCTCTTTCTCCCTCTGTACCTGTTTTCTCTTTTCTCTGCCTGGAAGCTGCCCCACCTGCTCGCTTGATGGTGTCAATCCTGAGAACTCAGAATGGACTCCTCTGGGCTTTTATCCGTCCAGTGCTTAAGAGAATCACAGTCCAGGTCTGTGCGGGGCTGAGCGACAGAAGCTCAGGGCTCTCTCCCCTTCAGGTCTGCAAGCCGAGGGCCAGGCCAGCTCCACGCCAGGCACACACTTGACACTCGACTCATGTTTGTGGAGGGAGCTAATAAATATTTGAACTATACTCCCTGAGGAAATGTACTTCAATCAGCAGAGCTCCCAAACGTCCTTAATACAGCACGTTAAGCTAAAGGTTATTAGATTTCTCAAAATACAGAATATACCACTCTACCTTCCAAATACCTATATGACATTACTGTTTCTTGTGGCGATATGTTGTGTGGTTTCTGCCACATTAAAAACTACAACACTGCCTGTATTTTTTTTTTTTTTAGTTTTTGTTTTATTAAAAAAAAAAAGATTGATTTATTTGAGAGAGGGGAAGCGCGTGGATGTGTGTGCACACATGCGTACCCGCAGGGGGAGGGAGTGGTCGAGGGAGAGGGAGAGAGAAAATCAAGCAGACTCCCTGCGGAGCGTGGAGCCTGGTAGGGGGCTTGACCTCATGACCCGGAGATCATAACCTGAGCTGAAACCAAGAGCCCGAGGCTCAATAAACTGAGCCACCCAGGCACCCTTAGTTTTTATTTCACAGAGAAAAAAATAAAGGAGACGTGTATCTCCCTTGTCTTAAACAAAAAATAAAGGAGACATGTACCTCCCTTGTCTTAAACAAAACATTGTTCCCTGCTTCCTGCCCTCGCCCCTGCCATGCCTCCAGCAGCAGACCCTGGGAGTAGCTACATGCAGTGTCCCCTCTCTGTCTCTGCACCTTCTTAGCATCCCATTGCACCTGCCAGCTGTCCTCACCATGCTCCTGAGTCCATTTTCATCACAGTCACTTGTCACCTCCCAAATGCCAAAGCTTCCAGAAGCCAATTTTCTTCCTCATCCCCTGGCAGTATTTGGCCCTGTTCACATCCCAGTGTTTTGAATTTTGAGGAACTAATTCTGCGGAGTGAAGCCAGGGGTCAAGTAAGGCTGCTGTGAGAGTGCAGCAGCCAGACAGGACGCCAGACAGGACAGGAGGGCTTAAGAGAGGGCTGAGGATGGAAGTGATGGGACCGTGAATGGGGTGTCAAGGGAAAGAGGGACGCAGAGAGACCATAAGGCTTTGATGCTGAACGACCATGGAATATGACACTATGAACTACTAAAGGGCCAAGGAGCAAGCCAGAGCAGTGGGGGTGGGATTTTTTTCTTTTTTAAGATTTTATTTATTTATTCATGAGAGACACAGAGAGAGGCAGAGACATAGGCAGAGGGAGAAGCAGGCTCCCTGTGGGCAGCCCAATGGGAGACTAGATCCCAGGACCCTGGGATCACAACCTGAGCTGAAGGCAAATGCTCAACCACTGAGCCACCCAGGTGCCCCCCAGAAAATGGTTTTTGACCAGATGAGTGTAAGGTGCTGGTGGGACTTGACGGGAGACCAGTGACACTGGGAGAGGGTTCTGAGCAGTGAAGAGGGATCTCAGGCTAAGTACGAATGGGCCACTTCCTTGGGGAAGGAAGTAGAAAGAGAAGAGGTTCACAAACCTGACTCCTGGCTGACATCCCTGTGGAGAAGCAGGCGGAGGGGGAGCATGCCAAGGGGGCCGGTGATAACTTGGGGGTCAAGGTGTGGCTGAGAAGTTAGCATTACAGGGCTCTGGCTGAAAGCCTTTCTCAGAATTAGACCTGATTCTATCTCCACACTCCACACAGTGAAAAGATGAAGTCAACCATATTTTATCAATATTATCAAAACAGAAGTGAAATTACATTTGCTTTTCAAAAAGGTACCACTCTTCAAATTTGCTCGTAGTTTGAAGATGTAAGACATGATCTTTTTAAGGTTAATCAGAGAAAGCAGTGTGTCTAGAAATTACTTTTATTATCTGTTAAATCAGTTTCAAAAATTGAAAAGTAACCAAATAATATGCCACTTTCAAAAAAGTTAAAACGTCCTTAGATGAAAGGAAAATGACAGTTTATATTGGCAGCTGTTCCTAGCCTCGTATTCTAAAATATTATTAGGCCATTAGGGTTCCAACCTCAGAATCTGACATAAGGACTGTGTGAAAGTGACCACAATTACTCAATCAGTACAAGCAGGAACATTCTTTCGAGTTGTGGCTTCTTTATTCAAAAACCTTCAGATCTAACATTCAACACACACAAAAAAATCACAACTTTTAGTTTATTCCTGAGAAAAGCCCATGATAATGAAAGAACAGAATGTCCAACACTAAGTCACCAATATAAAACAGAATCCAACTTGCACCACTGAACTGTTTTTTCTGCAAAATTATTCCCCATCTCTCTGCTCTGCTGTGTTAACTTGCATCATTACTGAAAAGGCAGTTCTTTTCTCCCAATTAAACCTGCCTTTAAATGCCATGGAAGTCATCTTGCTGTAGGAAGCTACATTGTGCCGGCTTCCAGAGTGCTTTGTTGGTGGTTCGGGAACAAAGAATGACACTTTCCAGAGGAAAAATGTAAATGACATAATAAGCTTTGCAAGAACAATGAGGGCATACCACTCTTTAAAAGGGAGCACGTTATAAGAGAATTTGATTTGTTTGTTTAAAATATGAAAATAATTAGGGCAAATTAAAGTCTGAAAGACTATACATGTCAATGGACTTTTGCAGGGTGAGGAGGAGCACTGGTAGCTAGTGTGCCCATTGAATGGCACCTGTGTCAGTACTAGAGCTCTGCTCTTGGTTTGGGGATGGGGAAGAGTACTATAGTCAATATTATTTTCACAAAATTTGTAAACATGATTCAAAGCAAACCACTCAACTTGTAAAACCATGCATTAAGGAATTATTTGTAGTCTTATTAAAAACCAAAGTTTCGGGCAGCCCTGGTGGCTCAGTGGTTTAGCGCCGCCTTCAGCCCAGGGTGTGATCCTGGAGACCCGGGATGGAGTCGCACATCAGGCTTCCTGCATGGAGCCTGCTTCTCCTCTGCCTGTGTCTCTGCCCCTCTCTATCTCTCTCTGTGTGTTTCTCTCATAAATAAATAAAATCTTAAAAAAAAAATAAATAAAAACCAAAGTTTCTCTGGCAGTTCAGGATCAATTAAACAAACATGAAATGATGGCAGATACTTGCCTTTTAATAATGAGTAAGTGAAACAAAATAGTTCATTTCAATTATAAAGTGGTCAACAAGGTATTTACTGAAGGGAAAAAGTCACTGGAAGGGAGGAACACTGTGCTATAGTGATAAAAAAAAGATATAAGGTATCTGGTCGGCTCAGTCAAAAGACCACATGGCTCTTGATCTTGGGGTTGAGTTTGAGCTCCACATAGGGTGGAGAGATTGGATGGATAGATAGATAGATAGATAGATAGATAGATAGATAGATAATCACAATGTTCCCAGTATACAAGGCATATGACAGAGACTTTCAGATTTAGTCTTTTAGTGTGAGCAGAAGTCTTTCTAGAGATCTGACCTTGCCCTTAGCCAACCTCTCAGCCAGCTCCACAGATGGAGGTGGGGGTGGGTGTCCTTTCTGGCTCATGAGAGCTACGACCTTATGAACATTTTTTTTTTTAAGATTTATTTGAAAAAGAGAGAGCACAAGAAGGGGAGGGGTAAAGGAAGAGAGAGGAACAGGCTCCCACTGAGCAGAGAGCCCAAAGCTGGGCTCAATCCCATCATGACCTGAGCGAAAGGCAGATGCTTAACCACTGAGCCACCCAGGCACCCCATAATCTTTTGTCAGTGGGCTGTCTGGACAAGCACATTTGTCCTCATCTCATCCCCTAGAATATCTGTGGTCCAGGTTCTCAAACTCTCGACTTACCCATCTTTAACAAAACCTCCATTGTGAGAAATTTGGGAAACTACTTTCCAATCAAAACAGAATCAACAGGAAAAAGCTACCCTTCTCTTGAGTCACTTCTGGAAACACTGTCAGCAGAGTGAACTCTTACCATTTTGTTACCAAGACTGTAGGAGTATGAGTCCCCGATTTTTGAAACAGTTCTCACTGACTTGAAATTTAATGCATTTTACACTTCTATTCTGCCTCATTCGATGTTGCCAAGTTTTGGCAAAACGCCTACGTCTGACCTTTTCACAAATCATCATGAGGCCTACGGGGACATTTTTTCTGAGCCTGCTGTAAGTACACTGAGGGGCAAAGGGTAAACAGACCCTCTCCTTGGTTCTCTCCCATAGACCATATTCCACATATTCTCTGGGACATGGGAATCTTGAACAGTATAGAGTCCCTTTATTTGAAAAACTGGGTTAAAGCATATGTAGATAAAAAAATCATGGATTAAGTTTTGCCCTGTACAAAGTTGGGGTCCTCAAAGTCATTGATTTTGAAGACTTTGGGTTAGGTCTGTGGTCATGAAATAAGGACGCAGACAAGCCTCTGCTGGGTGAAACGCAGAAGGGGCCTCATTTAGCAGAAAGCTCTGTACAGCCGAGGAGTTTAACAAGCAAAAACAGAGTATTTGTACCAAAGATGCTGTCCAGTCCGCCTGGCAAACTGTTGAAAATTGATGGGTAGATGGGGATTTTGCTTATTATTCTCCCTACTTTTGTGGATGTTTGAAAGTTTCCATAATAAAAAGCTAAAAAAAGTTTTAAGCTTTTCCTACTTAAAAAACATGAAGTCACCATATCCTTCCTTTCATGAGGCTTGAATTTACTATCTTACTTCAGAGAAGACATGAATCATTCATCATTCAAAGGGTAGGAGAGATGTAGGAGGACTTCCCCATGTCTGTCCTGAACATAAAGTTAAGGAAGCAAGGAGTGATGTTCATATTTTGACCTAAGGAGAAGATAACTGGAAAGAGAGAAAGAGAAGGCTTACTTCTATTTTCACTAAGATATAATTTACAGACAATAAAATTCCAGGATTATTTTTTAACAGAAGTGATCTGTTTTCCATTTAAAACACGTAAGATGATTTAAAAGTTTGTGTCATGAAATATCTACTAAGATTATAAAATCTTGATATAAACCATCATCCACTGATTGGTTTATCCATTGCCCGGAAATGACACCTGATCTGTGACTACAGGGAAGAGATACTAATTAGGAAGGAGAAACAGGGATGACTCTCATTTAAACCTTAATTGCCTTTTTAATAACGCCCACACTTGTGGAAGTAGCAGTACTTTAATTCATTTTACAAATGGTGCTGACAATATTTCTGACGAGTAGGTTTTCCTCGACACGTCAACTGACACAGAAAGAGCAGCTGATTTTCTTTCTACTATTGCTAGTGAAAGCTAAGGAAAAATGAAAGAAAAGCAATAAAATTTCACTATTTTGGTTAGATTTATATACTTTTTTTTTTTTTTTTTTTTTTTAGCACAGTTTGAACAATTGGGATACAGCAGGAAGACCAAGCCCTGTCTCCCATATGAGGAGATCTACATCTGGGGGGGAGGGAAGATGACACAATGGCAGAATGACATTTTTACTGGGTGGTCTCACTGGCTATTTACAGAAGCCACTATGGCTTCTGTCTGATTTTATTTTATTTTTTTAATAGGCTAAATCTACTAACAAAAGTAACAAGTCTTCAACTGAAATGCCAGTCAAGGTTTTTGTCAAAGTGATTTCTTCATTTAGACCTACATAGGATGAATAACAAATCATAGACAAGTTTTACTAGTGATTCTACAGTGATGGAGAACGGGTTCATACTATAGATCTAAAGAAAATCAGAACCACAGTCACTGCGGAGGCCACTAATTCACAACACAATATATACTATTCACAACACAATAGTATATATTTTTTTCCTTATGGCTTACATTCAGGTTCTTAATTTTTTTTTTTCACATTCCAAGCAAGCACTTTCTTCTTCTTCTTTTTTTAACCCTCATAATTCAGTCTCTCGTGATATTGGTATGAAGAAAAGGAGATCTTGGGGGTGTTAACCCCATACATATGTTACTCTTCACATCAGGCAAAATTCCTTTCAGGTGGAAAGATTTTTAGTCCTTGTTGCAACAAACCACATGTATGAGAAACTGTACTTGGACATGAGCCATTGCTCTAGTATGTAGTAGGCTACTGATTCAACACCAAAGGCAAAAGTATCGTGGCCAGTATAAAAAACACGAGTAGCGTTTTCGCCAATGCATAAGAAAATTTTTTATTTCTTCTCTTTTCTCTTTTTCTCTATTTTCAGGCTTTTAAAATTCCTAAAGAACTTCCTTTAAAAGTCCTAAAAATGCACTTTTAAAAATGTTGGCATTTCCTGGTCTTAACACACAGGTCCCAGGAACAGAAATCATGTTATTTGGAGACTATGACCCACGTCTCCTCTTAAAGTAGCCAGTATTTTTCTACTCAGGAAATCCAAAGCACAAATTCTTATCTCAAGTGGTAGAGATTGAGGATCAAGTTCAAGAACTGTAGCTAGGATGTTTCAGGATCATGGAAGAGGGGAACAGAGTGAAAAGTGTTGAAGTCTCACAGACCACCCTTTCCTGCACAAGCCTGGGGAAGAGGAAGCACCCATAAGTCATTTATTTCAATTTCGACTTTCTTACAACGGCTAATCATTCACACGCGTGATCCCTTGAGCCTGCAGCATTCATTCCAATGAACCATGAACTTCTCCTCTATTAAAGCTGAAGGAGGGACGTGTCAGCTATGAGAGAAGGTGGTTGAAGGAATGGCTACAAGCCTCCCAGCACAGGTGGCTGGATGTTGTCATTGACCAATGAGTGGAGGTGGGGAGACAAAGCAGAATTAGAGTATCTGGAAAGGAAGAGAGAAAGTAAGTTTCTGTGTGATCCAGATTCAACGGTAATACGATGCCAATGATGATCATGAGCGCACAGTGCAGAGAGAGATCAATCATGCAGGAAGCACTTTGGGGCAGGAAGACTATGAGTTGAGTGCTAGAGTTGGAGCGTGCACCATGTTACCAGTGTTCCCATCCTGCAGGCACTGGTCCCCAGCTCCAGTAAGGGCCTTCCTGCTGATGGCCCTACAGCTCATCTCCATACACATCTCTTATGTTCCCTGGTGTGGCCTCTCCCACCATCTCTTACGTGTGTGCACGGCTGCCTCACCACCATCGCAGACATATCAAATCCAAGACCAAAGTCAGGGTGTCGTCCTGAACCAGCTTCCCCCCCACCATCCTGCCCATCAGCAACACAGCACACTTCTTCGCTGCCACCCAGGTTTAAACTCCCAGGCCTCTGTGGGTCATCCCTCGTTCCCTTTCACTCCCGCTTAGTTGTCCGAGTTCCTTCAATTTCTATTTGAAGCTGCTCTTACTTCGATCTTCATTTCTGCACACTGGGATTCCACAGTTTTCCCAGTTGTGGCCCCCTGCATCCCCTGGCAGACAAATTTTCCCCTGAGACTTTTTAGGCCATTCTCCATCTCCAAAAACATAAATGCCTAACCATCTCTTACCCTGTTGAGGTTAGCGTTCCTCTACCTGGTGCCGAATCCTTCCATAATCCTACTGTGCTCAGCATACGAACTCAAAGCTAACATGTTAGCTCCTAGCTCAGGCGCTGTGCTAGGAGCCTTAAATACTCCACTTCCTTTCACAATACCTCTCTGAGAAGCCTTACTGGGGAGGGAGGCAGCCAAAGCTACTACAGATTGCCCAAGCTTTCCAGCTAGAAAGTCATAAAGACAGGAAATGGCCCCAGGTCAGCTGGACACTGCCTGAGCATCTGTCCCATCTGCCTCTCCACCTGCACTTGCTGCTGCCGAGAGGGCCCCCTCTGCACTGCCCTGGGGCCCTCTGTTCCTTCCTTCAGCTTATCTGGAATGCCTTCTACTGTCCACGTTTTCATTCAAAAGCCGCCCGTCACTTGAAATGTTCTGGGTTTGGTCTTTTTTTTTTTTTTAAAGATTTTATTTATTTATCCATGACAGACACAGAGAGATAGGCAGAGACACAAGCAGAGGGAGAAGCAGGCTCCATGCAGGGAGCCTGACGTGGGACTCAATCCTGGGTCTCCAGGATCAAGCCCTGGGCTGAAGGCGGCGCTAAACCGCTGAGCCACCTGGGCTGCCCTGGGTTTGGTCTTAAGATCTTTAGCCTTTAGCTTATGAATCAAAATGTATGAAAAGAAGAAGGAAAAAGAAGTTTCTGTGTCACAGATTTAATAATAATGATGCCGGTGGTTTGCCTATTATAGTGTCAAAAAAGAAGGGCATCACACGGCATTCTGGGTTGAACTACATGCCCTCAAAAAGACATGTTTAAGTCCTAACCCTCAGAACCTCAAAACATGACCTTATTTGGAAATGGGATCCTTGAAGAGGGAATTAGTTAAGAGGAAGTCACAGTGGATCAGAGTAGGCCCTTCATCCAGTACGACTGGTGTTCTTATAAGACAAGAAACACGGGAAGAGGTTGGCCATGTGACACTGGAGGCAGAGACTGGACAGTGATGTATCTGCAAGCCAAGGACACCAAAGACTGCTGGGAAACACCGGCAGGTAAAAGAAGCAAGGGAAGATTCTTCCCCCGGGGACTTCAGAGGGAGCGTGGCCCTGACAACACCTTGATCCCGTTTAGTCTCCAGAACTGTGAGTCAATCACTTTCCATTGTTTTAAGCCACTCCGTTTTTGGTACTTTGTTATGGCAGCCCTAGGAAACTCACACCAAGGAACTTCCTTGCCTTACATGTTTTCTCTCTGAAACATTTCAGCGTGTGCGCACACACACACACATGCACAAGCACAAACAAGCACAATCCTTTTGTATCACTTAGTTCTAGACTTCATTTTGTCCATGTAAGGACTGACAGCATTCTCATTATGCAACAATCTGGAAACTTGGGAGATTTTCTCCAAAGTTGGCATTTCAAGAGGATGACAATTATATTTACCCATTTGCCTTTCTATCATTTTGTGTCCAAGCTCCTATCAGGTTATAAAGGCAGTTATTCCAGTAAAACACTGACGCGTTCCTAGACCATGAAAGAGGAGATGCCCAAGACACAGAGACAGAGAGCCTAGGTGAGCCTGTTTCTGGCACTCCCACCTTTGCATAGGGGATGGAAACTATATATGCCACATAAAGTATTTTTCTCTCTTTTTTTTTAACCCTAAGATACTGTGATATCTGGAGCCAATACTTCCGAGAAAGAAGTTTAAAATTTTCTGTTTAAACCACTTAGAACGAGAGGATTTACAAAGGTCCTGTTTAATGTTCAGCTGACACATTGTCAAAAACATTTATCATGCAACCTTTTGAAGTTTCTTCCACTCCCTCTTAGTTATTAAAGCTTGGATTGCAGTTAGTTATCAACAACAAAGCACACACGTGATAGTGTTTTTCTAGTCAGTCTTCCAGGCTGATTTCTGAACTAAGCAAAATTAAATTCTCCTGATCAGAAAAAATGATTAGTGACCTAGTTTTCATGCTGAATGCACCACACAATTGATCTCTGCAATTGCTTCTCTGTGGACCTAGAGACAATGGAGGGGACTTGGAAATTTCACTTAAGTGTTTCATAATGCTCCAAATTGTAAGACTCTTCAGATATAACAACGTGCCACTTAAAGTTAGGCTGCAATTTTTTCAGGGACAATTAGGAAACAGTGACCTCCATCACTGAGATTTCTCTGGCAACTTAATCCTAGTATAAATTTCTTCACATTGAAAATAGCTCCAGTTCACATTTTCACAAGAGGAATGAAACCTCTTTCTAAATAATTCCATTGGATAATGTTTTTAGAGTGTACACAATATATTAGATCTCATTGGGAAAGCAAAAGTTGGGTAAGACACGGTCTTACTTTTTAAGAAGCTCACACTATCACAGCAGATATGCAATAAGCACAAAGAGCAGGGGAGCACAAGAAGTGTCTTAAGCATCCAACTGGGAAAACAAAAGAAAAGAGAGAGGACAGACGAAGAAGTTCAAGGACACCATAAAGAAGCAAGCAGATAAATACAGAATGTGGGACATTCTCCAGGGACCACTGACTCGGTTTCTGTAAGAAGTCAATAGTTGGAGTAAAAAGAAAGAAAGGGTCTGCTTTCAACTGAAGAATATATAAGGTAAATAACCATCAAGTGTCACATTTGGATCTTGTTTGGATCCTGATTCAGACAAATCAACTGCAAAGTGGCATTTAAAGCTCAACTGGGGATATCTAGCTTGGAAGTAGGCATTTGGTGATACTAAAAGACAACTGCTAATTTTCTGAGGTATGATAGGGGCACCATGGTTGTGTGAGATAATGTCCGTATTTTCTGGGAAGCATTCTGGAATATCCAGGGTAAAACGACCCAACATCTGCAGTTTGCTTTAAAGTATCTTAGCAAAGAAAACAGGGAGAAAAGATAAAGCACATGTGGCCAGACCTTGATAATCATGGAGTACCAGCCTCTATGCTTTGGGTAGGTTTGCAATTTATAATAAAATTTTAAAATATATGTATACAGTAACATGACTAGATTGGGGAGAAAGCACGGCATCATTAAGTAAATCATCAGGTGGGATGTGGCACTTGGGGGAACTCGTGAATGGTAGTTGCAATTTGGACAGGCAGGTGGGGAAAGGGAAGGACTGACTGCCAAAGAAATAGCCTTTGTGAGGGTAAATAAGGGGAAAATGGGGGTGCAGCTGGCAAAAACCTGCAGTCCAAAGGAGCAGTCCTTGGGAGTGGGGGGTGGTCCTGAAAATGGAGTCAGGTCAGAGCATAGAGGCCTTGAATGTCAGGCTGAGTTTACACTTAATCTGGTGAGGAGATGCGCTTTGGTGCCATGCTTAAACTCAACAGAAGTATACAGAATTACTTCCTAGACACCAATGTCCCAGGCTTAGCACGTACAAAACCGGATGTATTATCAGTTCCCCTGCTTTCCTCCCCTACCCTCCTACACACCCCATCCCTTTGCCTAAACCCATCTCCCTACATATTCAGATCTAGATTAATGGAACCCATATTCCCCTAGTCATCCAAATCAGGAAACTCCAGGACACACTGAAGCTCCTGTTGGGTCACCTACCTGCCTTCTGGATGCTTCTCCTCTCCAGCCTTCAGTCAGTCCCTGAGCTTGCTGGCTCTTATCTGGGCCCTGCACGCACCTGGAGGTCTCTCCAGCTCACCGCCGCCAGAGTAACCACCCAGATCAACCTCTCCCCTAGGGAGCAGCACCAGCGTCACCTGCACAATCCAGCCAATTATCTCCAAGGTAAAACCCCGACGGCTTGCTTCTATTCCACTTACTCCCCTCCCCTAGAGTCCTGTTCGTCCTCACTAAGCCCTGTGGATTCAATCTCTTCAATACCTTTTGATTGGGTCCTCCTGGTGCCATCTCAACGGACGTCCTACTGTCCACAGAGCAGCCAGGTACGACTTCTAAGGCCTATCTAGAAGTTATCATTGAATCCCTCCTTCCCTCACCTCCCCTGCTGCGTGGGATTCATCAGTAAGTGGTGTTGCATCCACCTTATAACGTGCACAGCCACCCCCTTCTCTCCTCGCCGCCTCTGCTTCTACCAGCCCCATCTGAGCCATGGCCATCTTTCAGCTGAACACTCCCACTAGCCTCTCCCTTCAACTCCTTTCATCTCCCTCCTACACGGTAGTCAGATCGACCCACTGGAGGTTTGAATAGCTTTCACCTGCTCAAAACTGTCCAGTGGCTCAGTGTTAGACTTGGAATCCTCTCCCATTTCCCCCGAGGCTGGTGAGGCTCTCATCACCTGGCTGCCACCTGTCCCTAAGGCCTCTTGTGCCAGCTTCTCTCTGGTCCTGCTGGTCCAGCCACACACTGGCTTCCTTTTGTTCTTTGAATATAGCCCCATTTATCGCCACCTTTGAGACCCACACTAGCTCTTCCCCGCCTTCAGGAATATTTTCTCCATGAGCTTCACACGGTCAACTCCTTGTAGCTAGTCATAGACTACACATCACTTCCTTGGGAACACCTTTCCTGATCAGGCAGTTGAAACTGGCCACCTGGTCATACTTTATGACATCCCACCTTAGGTCTTTGCAGAACACTTATTACCATTTGATACTTTTCTTCTTTATTTTCTGTTTCTCTTATTTAGACCCTAGGAGGCCAGGAATGGATCCTGTTCACCACTGGATTTCTGGGGCCTAGAATAGGGCTTGGCATATTAGAAGGTGCCAGCAGTAAATACTTGCTGTAGAGTATCTGATCAAGTCCTCCTCTCTTTAAAATATTCCAAAGGTTCGTGCCTAGTCTTCAGGCACTGCCTCTAGGACTCCTTCCTCCCTGTCTGCTTCTGCCAGGCACCACCCTTGCCCACCCTTCATGCCATACTGGCTCTCTGAGTTGGTTGTGCCAGGCATCTTGCTCCCACCACAGGGTTTTACATATTGCTTTCTTTTTTAAAAAAATATTTTATTTATTCATGAGAGACAGAGAGGCAGGGACATAGGCAGAGGGAGAAGCAGATTCCCTGCAGGGAACCCGATGCAGGACTCGATCCCAGGACCTCAGGATCATGCCCTGAGCCAAAGGCAGACACTCAACTACTGAGCCATTTAGGTGTCCCCACATACTCCTTTCTATCTGGAGCATGATTTTGTCACTTAACAATTATCTCTCTCCACGCATCCTTTAGACCCCAGCTTAAATGTCACTCTTAATAAGAACAACCTCTCCAGTCAGGCCAGCACCAATGGCCTCTCTTTGGTTCAGGATCATCATTTTCACATTCATGTCTGTGATTGTTTTATTTGACTGGCATCTGTTTCTTCTTCTAGCCATATTTCCCATGAGGGCAAGGGTTGGTGTTGACACTGAAGGACTTTAAAGACCACTGTGGGAAACAGCTCTTTCTCCTGGGAAATGAAACTTACTGACAGTGGGGGCAGGGAAGCTGTGAATTATTTCCGAATTCCAATCTCAAAGGACATTAATGAACATGAACATCAATGCTTCTAAATACATAGCAAAAATGACAGTCATGATGAAATTATATGCCATCATTGATCTCGGGGTCATGAGTTCAAGCCCTACATCAGGCATAGAGCTCCCCCCACCAAAATAAAAGATGAACATTTCAGAAGTTTCCAACTGGATTTTTTTCTTTAAGATTGTGTTTTCCTATGTGAGTTAACAGAATGATAAAGATTAAAACTTTTTGTGAATTACTGGATTAACAATTACTATTGTCAGGAACATAAATGTTTTCCCTCAATCACTAGCAGTAGCGCATGATAAATACAAAGAAAAAACCGTAATAGTGTTTCCACAGCTTTCAAATCAGCTTCAGTCAGACAGTGATATGTAAGGTAAGCCACGACTTCATGGACTAGCATGGACCCAGCACACTTAAAGTAGGGATGCAAATAGTTAAAAAAATATTTTTAGGCAAAAAAAAAAAAAAAAAAAAATATATATATATATATATATATATATATATATATATAACACCCCCCCCCCCACAAGGCTGGTTCTTGGCAGAGCTTAGTCAAAATATATTTTTCAACCTTAACTTTTCAGTACATGTGCTGCCGAAGCGAGAGAGCACTCAACCTTAACTTTTCAAAGGCTCCTTTACTAATGAATTCCTGTAACTAAAACTGGAAGGCTAGCCAGGCCCGTTTGAAATGAACCACCACAAACCAAACACCTACAGCTTCAGATGAGTTGTTGTTTTTCTTCAAAATGTACAAGACTCATTTTAGCGCATTATGTGATGAGTATCCTTGAAAAAGATGAGGTCTAGGAAATCCAATGTTTTAAGTTAATTTTTAAGAATTCTATTTCCTCATTGGTTTATTGCTCACATGGCTTGTTAGCCCAACCTCTGAAGAGCCAAGACCTCTCAACCTCTCACTAGTAGATGAAACTTTGCTCTAGGATCTAATATCAATTTAAAAAATTATTTTACTCCCTTTCCCCCAGTTTTTATATCTTCCTTCTGATTGTAAAATAATATGTTGCTACCTGAAGGAAAATTAAAAAAGCATAAAGGGGAAAATAAAATTTCCACACTCCTTGCACTCAGACGTAACCACTACTCACACCACAGCTTTTTCCCTACGTGTATGAAGCTAGCATATTGAACTTGTAGGACTCACTGAGTGTGATCGTGGAGGCTCCTGCTCTCTGTCTCCCACTCTCCTGTAATCTTGTTTAGTGGAGGGAACTTTTCTCCTGTCCCTGGGTGAAAACTCAGAAGGGGCCTTGAAATTGCACACATACTTATTCCATTTGGATTGTTCTGAACAAATTTAAACTGTTCCTAAAAGCAGTTTCATCTAAGGCAAGACATATTTAAGGGACTCCAGAGCACCATTCTATGGCTTAATATGAACGTACTTTTGCTTTCTGTTTGTCTTTGAACCAAGAACCTGAAGCAGCTGGGGGTGGTTCTGGTGGAGCCCTGCACCCCCACATCCCTGAGGACAGCTGAGATCAGACTGGAGACTTGTTATAGTTTACTCTCCCCTGGGAATAGCCCTTTTACATGTGTCTTCACCTTGCCTCCTGGGCTTCTGCTCTTGGCTGCAGTTCTCTTTGTATGTTGATCTTGGCCTGCTGGATGGAGTGGCCCTCTTCATCCCCTCCCTCTTCTGCACAGAGGAGGCACACTGAGTGGGACACTATCACCCCGTGCCCATTTAATGATTATGTATCCAAAGTGCACGGCGCTCAACAAGACAATTCTTGAGATGCTCTAAGTGAGGGAAATCAGGGCATGAAATTAATGATTCTTGCCCTCACAGGGTAATTATACTTTTTCCCATAACTCATGGATAAGACACACAGAAGATGAATAGCAGAACAAAAAATAAACACCTCTTCATCCACCTCTTTTAGATCTCTGAGGAGAACTAAAGTATTCAGCATTTATATGTCAGGTGGAAAGCAGCCTGGAGAAATTGATGCCTAATTTGCTTATACCCCAGGCAGGAAGACTTCCAAAGACTTTTGAAATATGGCATATTACAAATGCTTGGGAAAGTAACATGAAACAGGACAGGGTTATCTGCACCACCATCCTCATTGTGTACTTACGGCCCTCTTCCCTCTGAGTGGCGAAGCCCAGACAAACATATAATTTCTGCTGTGCCATGGGGCTTCAAAAACGGTTTTGAGGAACAAAAAAAGCCTCTGCTTTCTCACCAGCAAATGTAAATAGTGACCAAAATAGTACTAGAAAGTAAGCAGGGTCAGAGCTGTCTGGGCCTGCTCTAATTTTCACTTTTGATGAGCACATGTGAGCAAGTCTCCCCTCTGTGTAGGTGGGTGCTGTGGGTGACATTCGAAAGCAAAGACTGGATGGGGCTCAGAGCTGCGCTGCCACTAACACGGAGCTACAACGGAGCCTGTGGTCATGCCAAAAATCACCCGCACCCAGCTGAGTTAGCTAATGCTGGGCCAGGAAGTAAAAAGCGGGCATAAAAACCAGGGAAGACAGGCTTGAGGCACAAAGGAAATGGGAAAACACATTCACAGTCTTCAGAGTAGAGCACAAGGACAACTCAGACCACACTATAATCCCCACACGGCAATCATGCTCACTTTTCCTGTGTGCTTTTCTAGTTTCTGCACTTTATGGGAAGGCAGGTAGATGATAAATGGCAAGTGAGTATTCTGGTAGCTTTACGGAAATGTGTAATATAAGATGTGAGGAGAGTATGGCTTTGTAGCAGATAGTAGTGGTCTAGGGTGTTACCAGGTATGCAGACAATTAGAACCTGCTGATATAATTAAAATTATTGCATAGCCTTCTGAAATTGCTGTTTTTATTTTAGGGAACTACAAACCCAAATCTGCAAAGGATACAAATTATATTAACTTTAGAAACAAAAACATAAGCAAACCTAAATACAGCCTTTTAAGGAAAACCTATACTATCTAAAGAACAACTTAGAAGGTATTTTAAGAGCTATACCAAATTATCATGCTACCCATTGGTTCCTACAAAACACACTCAGGTGATGCAAAACTCAAATATTTCACAAATACAGTCTATTCCCATCCCTCCAATTCTTTAATAGCTATTATTTCCTTCCACATCAGGTCAGTTTACTCTCCTTTTCCCTTAGTTCCTCTCTGAGGGGCTGAAGAACACTCGATCTACCTCTCCTCTCTCATTTTGGACACTCTTCATTCGTGCGTACCAGCTCTCAACACCCTTCTAAAGGAGTCTTTGAAAGCCAGCTCTTTAAACCTGGAATATGCTCCTCATCTAAATTATGCAAGCATCTTCTAGCTTCTCCTCTTCAGAAAGAATTTGATGTTTCCTGAGAGAATATGTCCCTTTGAGCTCCAAACACAACCTTTCTCTCTCCCTCTCCCTCCAACCCTCCTCCTCTCTTCCTCTCTCTCTCCCCCCCCTCTGGCTCTCTCTCCTTTTGCCCATAATGTAAATGTGTAACATCTTTAAGGTAATGCTGTTTGTTACATTTAATTCACTTTGAGTTGGGATAACCCAACCAATAAAGATGCAAAAAAGTCAACAAACCAGATATTTTACAAAATTCCTTTTTTTCTTCCTCTATAGGATACCCAAAATTTTTACCACTGACTTCATAATTATTGGCCATTTACATAAAGATGAACACCACCTAACAGTACATGTATGTATCTGTTCATTCTTGTCCCATTATCTGTAGATTCAGAATGTGAGCCGGGCCTGGCCTTCCTCTTTCCCAACTATAATTGTAGGACCTTGGGGTCCTCATTAATCAGCCATCGGTGTCCCTAGTTTATCTTCTTGGTGTATATATATATATTCTTATATATATCTTCTTATTTAGAATTGGTGCATCTCTAACATCTTAAATTAAGCAATCCCATATGCCTATCTAGTTAAAGGAACATCATCCAAGATTTTTATACAAGGAAACAGTGGGTGTAGTTAGGCAATAAAAAGTCTGCTCTGGTTGATGCTTAGGGCGCAGATGGAAACAGAAGACAGTAGATGGGCTAGGGGAGCTGTTTATGTCTCATTGGGCGGTGAGGAGCAATTCAAAACTTTTGAGGAGGGGAGTGATATGATTAGGTCTGTTTAGATCTGCAGCTGATCTACTCTAGTGATACATGAAGGAGTCTGATGGGAGGGAGCAAGGAGACCCAGGAAGAGCCCAGGACAGAAGTCACCAGCATAAATCAGATGGAGGGAATGTTAATAGGGAGGAAAGAGTGAATTTAAGGCACAGAAACAACTGGCTCTGTGTAGGAAGCAACGAAGGGAAGAATCAGCTGAGGATCTTGGTACAGTTGAAGTCATGAGCAGTAAGAGTGAGGAGGAGGTATGCTGAGTTCTAGATGCCAAGATCATCCATAAAGAGGTGTCTATTCAGTCTGGAACTTGAGGGAAAATCAGGGTCAGGAGTTCGAAGTTGTGATTCTTCTGCAGAGTCATCAGGGTTGGATTCAGATTGCATTTGCTGAGGAAAATCAAATAAAGGAAAAGAAATCCTAGAGCGTTGGTGCAGAATTTATATTGAGGGCTCCAGAAGAGAAAAGAAGAGCCAGTGAATGTAAAGTCATAGAGGTTAGCATTTTTCTCCTTTTTAAAGATTTATTTATTTGAGAGAGAGCTCAAATAGAAAACATTTTTAAGTATAGCATGGAATCCAGGGAGCCAAGGAAGGAGAGAATTGTAAGGAGGTGGTTAGCAGAACCGAATGTTGTTGAGAGCAGTTGGGGGAGATTCACGACTTCCTATCACCCTCACCATCATCATCGGTACGATCACCTTACAACCCTCACCATCATCATCGGTACGATCACCTTACAACAATTGCCATTTGCTGATGCTAAAAACAGGTGGGAGGAAGTTCGTTTCTAAAAATGTGGTTTTATGGGCTGGTAGATGTAAACACCAAATTCATTTCTTCATTCGACAAAAATGTACTGGGCCTTACTATTTGCCAGAGACTGAACTGGGCACTGGGGCATAAAACAAAGAACAAGAAAGAAGCCTGGTGAGGAAGTGGAGGACGGGCACAGTCCTAGTTGTGTAAGAATGTGAGGCTGTAACAGACTGAGAGGGGAAAGTTGTCCAGGTGGGGGAATGAGTCAGAGTCAAGTCAAAGTTTGGTTTCTTCAGGGAAAGAACTGAATCTGCACAAGATCATTTAGCCTCTACGTGTCTGAAATATTATATTGTGCTAATTGTACTCTGGGACCCTGTCACCATTTATAACAATGTCTCCCTTAGATAATGTGTTCAGAGTTTCCATCTGGAATACAAGGAACATGTCTTGTTATTGTAATCACTTCAAATGTGGGGGTCATGGTGGAAGTGAGAAATAGGATTACAAGATCATGAGGAGAAAACAGAGAACATGATTCCATAAAGGGACACTACAGGGGACAACGTGATTCTGAGGGCCTTGCTGGCAACATGATGGGACTGAAAGGCACAAGAAATGGGAGACCAGGAATCATGTTATGATTACAGGTCTGGACTCTAGAAATTACTGTTGTCATAACCTTTAAGTTAAAAAGCTGCATTTTCTACCTATAGAAGCCAGGAATATCTAAACAATGACACAGAGAAGTCAAGCCTGAAGACATTCTCGACTGCAATAAAATTTATACTTATGTGTCCCACTTTACTTAATTCCTAGAAAAATGCTAACCTTGGGGCGCCTGGGTGGCACAGTCTGTTGAGTATTCCACTCTTGGTTTCGGCTCAGTTTGTGATCTCAGGGTGGTGAAACAGAGACCTGCATTGGCTTCAGCACTTAGCTCGGAGTCTGCTTGAGATTCTCTCCCCCTCTCCTCATTTTTCCCTCTTCCTCACTCTCTCTCTCTCAAATAAATAAATCTTTAAAAAGGAGAAAAATGCTAACCTCTATGACTTGGCTCTCATTAGGAAATATAATTTGCTCAGCTAAATATACATGTATATTTTAGGAGTTCTTACTATATCACACTTAAAAGTTTTTACTATGAATTTACAAATTTGCCTTGCCCCTGGAAACAGTGTTTGAAAGGATGTCATGTGCCTCAGGCAAGCGACCGGATGGGCAGTACACAGCTCACGCACACTCTCTTTAAACTATAATGATCTCACAGATATGAAAACAGGTTAGTCCCAGAAGAGAGAGAATAATTCCAAAAAGAAACCAGGAATAGAACAAAAATCAGGTTTTAAACTTACTTGATGATTTTCATCAAATGGAATAAAATGCCATATTATGACCACTGTACTTAATTTTTATCTATTCTTTTGATTAGTGATTTTTCCTTTTTGCTGTTTGAATACTGGCTCTCCCTCCTGGCTCCAGGGCTTAACCTAAAAGCCGATGTTTGAAAGTATATATTCACATTCTGTGTCCCCCAGCAAAGTAGATAGACTTTAGAGATGCTAGATGATAAATACAAAGCATTGCTTTGAAAATTTCTTTTTCCCAAATACTTTTTTCCTAGATTCTCCTGGCTTTTGAGTTTAATTTTCCTGAACATGATTTCTTGGAAAATTAGCAGCTAGAGAATTTGTACCCAGGTGAAAATGTTGCAAAGGGCCCCTGATTTTTTGACCTGGAAGAAATGAGAGGAATAGAAGCAGTGGAGCCGATTCCTTTTTCATCTACTGATGCTCATTTAGTTGGCAGACCTAATAAGCATTTGTAGAATCTTACCCTAAAAACCAGAGGGAGCATGTGATGTGATGACCACTGGGTGTTATATGTTGGCAAATTGAACTTAAATAAAAACAAACCCCCCCCCCAAAAAAAACAAAAAACCAAAGGGAGCACAACAATTTTTTTTCTGACAAAGTTTCTCTATTAATAGAAAACTTGACTCATCTCTTTAACTCCTAAAACTTGACTAAGTGAAGGTGCTGGAATGTAAAAGTGGTATTATGCTACATTTTAACTGGAAGTTAAAATGGAAGTTTACTGTTTTAATTTCAATAAAATATTTACTATTTTTCCATGGAATAAATTCAATGATTAAATTTTTGCCGAAGGCCTCCTTCAATGCATTCTGGGAGGCAGACGGCCTCCTTCCATAGGCCCCTAGATCTTGGTAGCTCATTATGTACATGGATTCAATCCTACTGATTTTATTTCAGGAAGATGTAGTTTAACTTTTTTTTTTCTTTTTCTTTTTTTTGACATAGTTGTTTATGTTTACTGGTAAAATGAAAGGAATTTTTATGTCATGAACTAATCTAGCTTCAACAAGATGAAACAAAAACTTGGATAAACATCATAAGAGAAAGGGGAGGGAAATCCAACTTTGCAGAATTTCTAGATAGTTTAGGGCTTACGACTGAGAGAGGGCAGACCAGAAAATGTTCTCATCTTGGGGTGAAGCCTGTACATATGACTATTCGAAAAATTCTGTCAAGTGTTTCCACATGAAAAATTCAAAGAAATGCTCTGAATGATTTGCCTCAGTGAAAGGGGAAGAGAGGGAGAGTGGGAGGTAAACCTGAGGCCTTACCCCAAAACACATCATGAAGAGTATAAGTGGTTTTACATGTTGAAGAAGTTGAATTGCTTGTTTTCTCTGCATATGTGTTGCCATACCATTTTAAGAAGAAAGCACTTCCCTGTAGGGAACTATTTTTATTTCTTCATGCAGTCCATGCAGGGGTGGACACTAGGCCATGAACCTTTGGTGAGTCGACAAATGAATGCTGAGTGATCATGTGTCTCAGGCACTGGGCTCGGCTCTGGGGCTGGGGTGAGTGGCCGTGTTCTCCTGGGGCTTAGAAGTCAGGTGGAGGTGTAGACAAGTATAGAGGTCACCACGTCATGTGTGTCCATGTGATGGGAGAATCAGAGGGCAAAAGAGGAGCGAAAGGGATGGAATGCACACCCGTCTTGGGGGGCTGGAGTGGCCAAGAAGGTCTTTCTGGGGACAGAGACATCTAAGATGAGACCTGTGGGATGCTCAGAAGTTGGACACGAGAAGGAGCAAAAGCCGAGGATGAGAGAAGCTCAGTGGAGCTGAAGAGTTTGAGGGTGAGTAATGGTGGGAACGTGGGGCGCTGGGGGACAGGGGACAAGTGGCGGCACAGTCAGGCTGGGCAGTTGTGGGGTCTTGTGAGCCTTGTTAGAACATCAGGGCTGCACCCTCGGGCCCATGGGGACCCAGGGAAGCATAAATCACTCAGCGTGTGGTGTGGAGCAGGGACTACAGGGTTGAGAATCAGGAGAGCACCGGCGGGTCCCCACTCAAGGGGAAGGGCCTTGTGGGTACAGAGAAGAGGGAAAGCCCAAGTGAAGATCAGACGCAGGGGACTGGCTGCCTGTGAGAAGGAAGGACGGGGCCATTAACTGCACTTGGGAACACAGAGCAGAATCAGGTACAAGGGGCTCAGGAAATCATTTCAGCTTTGAACATGGTGAGTTTTCAGGATTCTGAAGGACACATCAAGCTCTGTAGAGATACCTAAGAGGCTTCCAGAAAGATCTGGAATGCAATAAGATCTAAGGGATCTGGGGTAGAGATAGAAAGTTGCAGTTTTCAAAATACAGGTGGCAGTGGACAAGATTGTCTACATGAGATCATTGAGCTTAATTAAAAGAAAAAGCCAAGAATAATCCTTCTGAAGAACAATGGGGTGTGAGGGCAAGAGGAACCCATAAATGTGACTAAGAGGGAGCTGCCTTCCACTGTGTCAGATGCTGCAGGGGAGTCAAGCAGATAAACACAGAGTGTCTGGTGGATTTAGCAACAGGAAGCCACTGGCAACCCAAAGATTGGTTTCTATGGAGTGACAGGGACAGAAGTCATAGTGTAAAGTAACAAAAAATGAGTGGGAATGAAGTAGAGATGGCAGCTGGAAGGGAACTGATCAAGAGAGGCTTGCTTACTATGTGTTACATTTGAGCATACCTCAACTCTTACTGGCTAGGGTCTTTTTTAAAAAAAAAAAATTTAATAGTCATGTAGTAGGACTTTTTAGTAGAAGACACTATTCTCATTTAATTCTCAATTTATTATCCTTTCCATTATTTTGAAATGGGGAAATGGAGGCAGAGAGAGGTTAAGAAGCTTGTTGAGGTCTCATGGTTTCTAAATGGTGGAGCTAAGATTTAAACCTCAGGCAGTCTGGCTCTAGAATGCATGCTATTAAGCCCTACACCTCTCTTTAATGCAAAACATACAGGATAACCTAAGAGGATACTTGGAGCCTTAGAAAAATGACACAGTGGTAATACTCAAAAGATTGGGTTTCATGTAACACTTCAGTTTGGCAAAGGTCAAAATATCACTCAAAGCGATCCTGAGTCTGCCATCTTCATTCCACTGCGCTAGTGGCCTTCTCAAAATCAAGAGACTGGCTGTATTTATTCATTTGATCATTTGACATCACAGAAATAAGATCATCTGAACCAAATGCATTCTCAAAATAATTGCTTTCCTCTTGGAAAACAAATTCCTCGGCCTTCTTGAAAATCAATCTTCGCGTAAGTGTCTTTGCCGAACCCTCCACATCTAGAAGGCTGAAGAGATCATTATTCACCAACATCTCTTCTTTTGGAATGCTCTTTAAATTAGGTAAAGTGTTTAGAAAGTTACTTTTCAAATCATGACCTCTTTTCTAAATTGGCCTTGAACATTCTGTTTCCAAGGACAGCTAAAGATAATTTTTAAAGAATCACAGCAAGCACCAACGCCAACTACTGAAGGGAACATTTCTTAAACAGTCCAGATGAGAAATGGCTCTGCTGGGCCACACTCTAAAACCCAAGGGCAAGTTCTGCTTAGGTCACAAGGGGTCACAGGAGATAGTGAGGAAGACGCCCCATCCATTTTAAAGTAAAAATCTTATTTCCATTTTCTTGTGTGTTTGAATACACGGAGGATGAGGGAAACACCAAAGCCTTGGAAGGCTTGGGGTTCAAATTTGGTGCTGCCAATAGCTGCGTAACCAGGCACTTCCCCTTCGGTGTGCTCAGAATTTTTTTTGTGAAGTGGGGGTTGAGGATGTGGAGAACGGGAGGTCAGCAAGGTCCATGGAGCCAATTCTTCAAGATTCTTTTCCACCTAAAGACGCTAGCAATCAGTGAAATAATATGGGACTATGATTTTCAGTGGGTGTAAGAGGAAACAGTTTCACATGAATCCACTACATTTAATAATCTGCTCATTAAACTTTGTTACAAATACAGGAAGGATGGATGAGGACGTGATGTTTGAGAACAGAGAGATGGTGAGTGGAAACCTGCCATCAAGGAAAAGAGAAATCAGAAGAAAAACTCAGCTAGAGGAAATGTGACACAGGATCTAATAGACAAGACTGGTATTTGATTTGTTGAGAGCTCAGGATCCATGTTAATGAAAGCGCATTAGGCCAAGAAGTGAAACGGTAGATTTGCTAGCCAGGCGGAAACAGAGGCCACAGCAAAGCTGATCCATGGAAAAATATCCATTGTTCAGGCTGGGAGGGATTTTAGGTGAAGCCTCCATCTTTGGCCTCTCCAAAGCATATCCACCTACTATTTAATCTTATGCTACGTACAGTGTGTTCAGAGAAAAATACACGCATGGCCCAAGGTAGACCATATACCATCTTGTGACGTTAATTGTGAACATGTTCCGTATCTAACAGGAGCCCAAACTGTTTCTGCACCCTTCCCGTGGTAGGTAAAAACTTACAACAAGGTGCTGTTTATCAACTCTATCAGAGGGGGAAAAAAAAAAAAAGGCGAAACTCACACTTTGTAAACTTTGCAGATACTATTTAAAAAGAAAGAAGGAAAGAAAAAAAAAACAGATAAGCCAGCTTGAAAAATTGAGAGAAAAAAATCCTCTCTGAGGAGTACTGATATTTGCTAACATTTGACATAGTTTTCAAAGCAACAGTGAAATGCTTCAGACAGAAGTGATTCCCTGCACAAAGCCTGGCAGTCCAGTGGAGGTCCGGTCAGAGCTGCAGAGGAAGACAGCTTTACTGGGGAGGGACCCGGGAGGGACCCCGTCCTCTGGATGAGAAAATGCAGACCAGCATCGTGTTTGCATTTGGAACGAATCTGCCACTAGGAATGGCAAGAATATAAGATGGAAAAAGAGCCACTGGGATAAAAAGAAAAATAATGCTTGTTTCTAAGAATGCTGCTGCTTTGTTTTATGAACTAGTCTATTTGTTTTGGCTGCAACTAAACTCAAGAATGTTTTCTGCATATTTTACAGTGTAGTTTATCGACATCAAAGGAACCATCTCTCCTTTCATCATTATTTACACATAAAAATAATGCAATTTGTGGTGCATGGAAGATGTTACTTCTTAAAAAGCTCTCGAGTCTAATTTATTAATTGCTTGAGATTTAAAGTTAAACAAGGGTGAGATGCAAATCGCATGTTACTCTGAAATACTGTACCACCAAATCTTGTTTTATTAATGAGATGGTGAGCAGCCATATGAATATTTATTGAGGTGGTTAGAGGGCTTTATGAAGAATCCTGGAGCAAGTGACAGAGACATAAAAGCAAAAGGGTTCTGCCTCTCTTGAAGAAAATGGGGGCTGTTGCTTTGTTTTTAATTCCACTTTTTCCTCTGTGCTTCCAACATTAAAGCATTCCTGTAACCCACCAACCACCCCAGATCTCTTTCGCTCCAAATCTTTGGTTTCAGCTGCTACTCCTGTGCCCTGGTAGCAACAGCCTCCTATTGACAAGCCCGAAAATGACATTTTGGTCTGTCCTGATGGCTCGATGGCATCACGTCAGGGTTTTTTGGGTTTTATTCTTATTTTTTCAATTATATGCATTTGGAAAATACAATTCAAATACAAAAACTCGATTTGTTTTGATTCATTTATTTATTTTGATTTAGTTACTTAAAATTCTGTTAAAGCTGTCAATTAACTCTCTAGATTTCTTTCTGCAACAAATTCCCTAAAAATAATACTATACACACACACACACACACACACACACCCTATCTTTTTTGGAAAAGCACATGCACATAACACAAACACAAATACATACACTCACATACATATATACATCCATTCCATTTCCTTTTGTAAAAACCAATAGCTGTCAACACAGACTGATGTAAAATAGAGTCAGAACTACTTATAAGGATAGGCAACAAAGATGAAGCCAAACAAAGTCTGACCAGGCCATGGGGACCCAGGAGCTCCTCCTCCCATCCCTGTCGAGCCTCTTTCCTGTTCACTGTGGCCTACTCTCCCGCCCTCAAAGCTGTCTGCCCAGCTCAGGCCCCTAAGTACTCTGTAGCTCTAGCTCCCACCCTTCCTACTCCAGATACCATTTCCTAGTCCTTCAAATGAGATGATCTCATCTGTTAGGAAGAAAGTCTCTGATTAAACAATTTCACATTAGAGCATGAACGACTTCAAGTGGTTTTAATATGTTAACACATCAAGGATGTCTGCATCTTGAAAGAGGAGTTTGCTGACCCAAAGGCTTAGATAGTTGACTGCAGACGTGTGTATATCCCTACTTCTTTCAACTGCAAGGTTGGTGATGATATGCTACAAGCTGCCTTAAAAAAATACAATAATAGACTTAACACTTAGCATTAAATAATGAGAGATTACACTCTTTAAATCAAGCAAGTCTGTATTTTTGAATGCCCAGGAATACTGGCGCTATGCAGAAACCAGAAGCAATGAAAGAATCACTATAGTGAGAAGCTCTCACTATAAGGAGAGCTTCATGAAAGTAAAAGGTCCCCAGCAAAGGGGCAGTCAGAAAGGCTTCCTGGAGGAGGCATGTAGGAGCTTGAGATGGCATTGCTAATACTTGATAAGTCTGAGGGCTGGAGAAGAGGCTGCAGTGAGGAAGAAGGCACAGCATGAATCCATGAATGGTGGATGGAAGCACTGCTGTGTACTTGCAGGCAGGGAGAAGACCAACTGGCTAGAACAGAATGTACATGTTGAGGAATACTGAGGAATCTGGATGGGCTTTGAAAGCCAGGTTGCATTATAACCTTTGAGGTTCCACTTTCAATCTAATAATGTGACCTTGTGAGAAATTAAAACATTATCAAAATACAGAAAGGAAAAAATGAAATGTCCTACCCCCCCAAAATGGCCAGTTGCCCCACTTTGAAACCCACTCAGGCAAATTTAAATGTATATGACATTCTGTATTCTCTTCACTTACAGCATGTTGGCAGTCTCGTCTTACTTCCCTAGAGGTCTATTTCAGTCTTTCAAAATGGCCTCACAGTACTCCACTGTGCAGATGTGTGCACCACAATTCGTTGTTTCCCCTAGCTTTTTGCTCAGATAATGCTACAAAGAGCCTGCATATCCCAGCAAGTATATCCATGGGATAAATCCCTACCTGTGGAACTGATGAGCCAAAGGCTATGTGCACTGAAAGTGGTAGCAGATGCCTCCACACTGCCCTCCAAAGAGGCTGCAGCCATTTATTCCCCCTGACAACTGGGCATTATTGGGTAGTTCTTCAAATTCAAAATTTATGCCTATTGCATGGCAGCCAGGCCCTTCCAAACTTTGTAGTTTTGATTTACATTTCTTTAATTATGCATGAGAATTAGCATATTTTTCACAGGTTTGCTGGATATTGCTTTTAGTTTGTGAATTCTGTGCTCCTATCCTCTGTTTTTTTTTTTTTTTTTCGTCCACTGGCTTGTTCGTCTTTTCCTATTGATTTTCAAGCACCCTTTGTAAGGCAGGGCAGTCCGTGATTTAAGATTTCTCTGGCAGATTTCTTTATCCTGGACTGAGCTGAGAGACTTTTGGCAGGGATACCAGCTGAGAGGAGGCTGTTTTAAATCAACTGCAAGTTGAGAAGGGCTCTGAATAGGGTCACAAGCAGAGGAATAAGATATATATTCTCGGATTCTGGTGATAGGCTTGAGGTACATTGGGATGAAGGAGAGAAGGGACAAAGAAGAACCCAGAGTTTCTAACAGGAAACAGGAAGCCTGGGGGTAACCCTGATAGACTCAAGGAGGGGCAATTTGGAAGGGAGGATGATAATTCAATATTGTAGTTACTGAGTTTGAAATAGTCATGCCTTCGCCAAATGAAGATGATTTACAGGCAGTGTAAGATACAGGACCCAACTGGGAATCAGGCTGAGGCTTCTGGGAAGCGTCCCTGTAGAAGTGACAGCTGAAGTCATGCAGGAGATGGGCTCATGGTGGAAGAAAAGGGGAAGCGAAGCCCCTGACACAGACTTGAGGAAACCCACAGGGAGGAAGAGAGATCAGTAGAGGAAACAAGTAAGAGACGTACCGGATAAACCAAAGGAGAGTTTCTAGAGCAGGGGTTAGCAAACTGTGGCCAACAGGCCAAATCTGGCACCCAGCTGGTTTTGGTAAATAAAGTTTTATTGGAAGGCAGCCATGCCCACTTGTTGACATACTGTCTAAGGCTGCCTTCCCACCACAGAAGCAGGAGCTGAGTAGCCACCACAGAGATCGTATGGCCCACAGGCCTAAAGTATTTGCTATCTGGTCCTTTACAGAAGACATTTGCCAACCTCTAGAAGGAAAACTGCTGATCAATATAAGTCAAATGCTGCATGGAGTTAGAGGATGACTGAGAGTGGGAAAACACCACTGAATTTAGAGAAGAGGTAATAGGTTACTTTGTAAACTTCCCCTATTCTATTGGGCTTAGAAAATGGACTTTAAGGGGACGTTTGGAAGAGCTGAATCATATAGTACATATCCAAAAAAGCAGAGCTAGTGGTTGCCAGGTAACTAGAAAGAGTAGCAAGAGGGATAACAGAATGCTGTTTATCTACTTGTCCATCCACGTACCCCTTGTTTTGAGAAGGTTGAGCAGCATCATGAACATAGTGACTACAGCTGGAAACTGATTTTTCATCAAGAAAGTAGGAGAAAAGGAACTCTTGTAGCAGCAGTATCCTAGTAAATGTTTAAAAACTGGCTCTCAAAAAATCTCTGTAGCAGTGTGCACGATTTCCACAGTGCACACATTCCACAGGTAGAGTTCCTGATAATGTGACAATCAGCTCACTCAAGCTAGGATGAGCCTGGGCCAGCATGCCAGCGGGGTGTTGCTGACACCCCTAGTGAAGCTGGGGGGAGAGTATAGGAGGGCCACAGCAACATGATGCATTCTTTGGGAAAAAGTCCTGGGAAGCAAGAGACAGTATTATGATCCATAAAAAGGAAGAGGTGTAAATTTCACTGTTGATAAATGGTTAGAGAGAGGTTTATCAAGAGTCACCTGACCTGAGGTTGACCAGAAACCCAGCTTCTGCTAGAGAGAATGGGCAAACAGCCAATTTAATCAAGACATCACAAAATTATTTAATATGTTGAATATATGAAATCATTATCAAGTCTTCTAATAACTAAAATTCTTTATAACTCAGTGCTTCTGAATATACACATGGACATGAATATATAGAACTATGTGTATATACACATATGTGTATAAATAGTAATTATTCGGTAACTTTGGCATACAGTTCTGTATTTCAGTGCTTGTTAGGTTCATTCTACTGACTTTAAAATAGTTTCTGGGATAGTTCAGAACCATTAAAGATTAAAATGTTTCCAAATAGTTATTTTTTATTTTTTTTCAAATATTAAAGAAACTGGTGCATTACATATTCCAATATTTCTTCACTAAAGCCATTCATATTTTGGACCATGGAGTAATAAAATGCACAGAATGGCTTCCAAAGAGTAGAGTTTATACAGCCACTGGTGAAGAAGAAACTGTTTTCACCTGCATTCTTTGAATCACTCTCTGTCACTCACACATTCACTCATCGAACCCTAATTCTGATCTCTTAGTTTATACAAGACAGTGTCCCAGAGGCTGCAAATACTTTTCATAATGCTTAAAGGATTTTGTCCACTGAACAAATAATCTGCGACTAGTCTTTAAAAAAAATAAATTTTTGTCCGAGAAAAGAACTGAAGAAAGGTATGGGGTGAAATGCTTTGGGAGCGAAGAACTGTTCATTTCCTCTCTGCTCATTTATTGTTATTGCTTCTCCTTGCTCTAAGGAAGCGAGGCCATAATTCACTACCACGCTGTACCCGACCTTATCTTCCAGAGTACTCTTCCTGGAAAATGGCACTTAGGGTTTCTGCTAGTATGAATGAATGGCTCTGTCTTCCTTTCTGAGTACACAGGCAAGCCTTCTTGGGTGGGATGGAAAAATACATTTCTATTCTTAGCATTATTAATTCTAATTCAGGAGGGCACAAAGAAAATGCCACTCCCCCCCGCCCCCCGCGCCCTTAGGACGTGCATGCAGGGGAGACAGGAATTAAATAATGAACAGGTCCCAAACAAAGCCATCTGATGCTAGGCACTGAGATTTCTTTCTGTTTCTCAATGCTACTAAAACCCCACAATGAGGTTTGTAATTTTATTCTTTGGGAAATGGATTCCTGTAAGCTTTTAGCACAGTGAGAATTGCCCAATCTTATGAAATATTCTCTTTTCCCCCCTCAAGCCCTTCTGGTAATACAGACCAGATTTCTAGATGTCCTACTGGCAGCCGACCTTTTCTCGTGAACTCCAGTCAGTGGCCAAGGGAGAGAAGCATCAATGCTTTAAAATCTCTTTTCTATGCCTGCAAGCAAAAATTTTACAACATTTCTCCTTGATATGAAATCTCTGCTTGGACATCTGGCTTCACAGTGAGGAACTTTCAATACACTAGCTTCAAAGAAAGGGCTTAGCCCTGGTGGGGCAGTGATGCCAGAAGAATGTTCCACAGTCTTTCTATAGAACTATTTCTAACAATTTCCCCCAGTGAACTTCAGTGAGTGCAGTGGAGAGTGCTAACATTTAGGTAACTTTGCTTCGGTGGACAGCCTTTTGGGAACCTTCCTCTCGAGTAGACCACTTATGCTCTCGGGTAATACATGCATAGTATAAGGTATTTTATTTGAATCTGCCTAATCAGGCAAAGCATATTACTGCTATCATAAGGTCGAAGTTATTTACACCTATCTGCTATACCACCCCCAAATATTTACAAGTTTGCTGCCATCCATAAGATAACATGAGAATAAATGGACACTATTAGTGCTCAGAGCCTGGATTTATGAGGTAGTGTCATTCATTCATTCAGCATATTTCTAGCACCTTCCACTGGACCAAATGTTGCTGCAGGTGCCTGTTCCCAAGAAGCTCAGAGTCTAGTCAGTGAGAAAGGCAATAAATCAAAAGACAGGTTCACAACCTATCTGCAATCCTGAAATTCAAAAACCCTCAGAACAACCACAAATTACTTCTGAAAGGTTGAGGTTAACTCATGAGGCAACAAAACAGGACTGATGACTGTCAGGGTTCGTAGTCTTTATTTTTCCCCTTTGTTACACTGACACATTTCACTGTGCATTTGTGTGTCTGGGTGCAGTGTGCCACCCCGACCCCACTGGGGATAAAGGACAAGTGCTGTACCACCTTCCTGGAATCTGCAGATCAGATCCTGAGTTGTGAAACATATCTAACTTCAAGGTTTTAGATAAGGGGTTTGTGGACGAGGTTACAGTGTAGTGAGAACTTCACCAGAGGTATGACCAAGCTGGCATGCACTTCCCACTCTGCCACTTCATAGAAAAGATGACATTTAAATCTTAAGAAGGAAAGGACCTCTTGCACAGTTCATGGGATCACAGGGAACATGGCATGAATGCTGAGGACTGGTTGTTTGATGAGGTAGACCAAAGGGCAGCATCTAGACAAGCAGTTCTCAAAGTTTTTGGTCTCTGGACCCCTTTGCACTCTTAAAAATTCAGAATCCCAAAGAGGTTTTTGTTGATAAGTGTTGTATCTATTGACATTTACCATAATAGAAATTAAGAAATACTAAAATATTTGTTTTAGAAGAACAGTCACAAATCCATTATGTGTGATCACATATCATATTTTTAATAAAAAATAACTATTTTCTACAGCAAAAAAAAAGTAGTAAGAAGAGTGGCTATATTTTATATTTTTCCAAATCTTTTTCACGTCTGACTTAATAGAAGGTAGCTGGATTCTCCTACCTGCTTCTGCACTCAATCTCTTGCAATGTGTTGCTCTGAATGGAGTACAGGAAAACAATCTAGTCTCCCACAGATAAGTAATTAGAAAAGGAAAGATTATTTTCATAGCCTTTTCAGGAGACTCCTTGGGACAACATCAAAACTTGACAAGGGGAAGTTTCTTAAAAGTTAGCTGCAATACCCAATTTGAAACTTGTATCCGTGAACTTTGCCTACTGCTACATTAAAACCCAGTGTTCTCTTTAATGCTTTGTGCGGATCTTTTACCCACACATGATTTTCTAACACCAGGTATTGGTCATTTGGAAAACACTGGTTCAGTGAGTTACATAAATCTTCCAAATGTTGATACACTACATTATATTCCTCTCCCTCTCTTCCCATTCACATCATTAGTAAGACCACTGATCTCATTCGTAAAGTCTTTAAGTACTGGGAAGCTGTCAAGCTTACAGTGCTGGTACAAGGTTTTCCAAATTTCTGATTTTTGCTTGAAAGCTCAGATTTTTATCATTAGCAACAATATAGTCAGTTGCTGGCCTTGAAGTGTCAGGTTTGCTTCCTTCCTTCTCAAGAACACCTCCGCCAGATAGTCAAATCTGAATAAGCAGAGTTTGCCTGTCAATTGTTCCTTCCAAGTGCCTAGAGTTCAGCACACACTTAAACAGATGCAGAACTGCTTTTCCTAGAGACAACCACCCTACTTCACTATGCAGCAGAAGTGCTTTGTGTGTACTTCCTATTAATATGAAAAAGATGTGTTCTCAAGGGTTGAGATTTAATAGAATTAATATACTTTATAGCTTCAGGTTTTTTTTTTTTTTTAAAGCACAAGTATGTGGTGGTGAAGGAAATAATCTCTACTCAGTTTAGTGATAATGTTGTGTTTTGTGCTAAGACACCAGCAGTTTTATCCACCATGGCTTTTATATTTATATCAGCAGTACAGATGTGAACACTGAAAAAGGCAAATGATGTCTTCATGTTATTATGAAAATAGCTTTGACCTTGTGGAGCTCCCGAAAAGGTATCGGGGACCCACAGGGGTCTAAAGACCCCCCTTGAGAACTGTTGGTTTAGATCACGAAGTGTTCTACATGCCATGCTGGCAAGTTTAGACTTGTAGGCAATGGAAAGCTGTTGATGGATTTTAAGTAGCAAACCACATTCTCATATTTGTTTTAGAAAGGTCACCTTATCAACAGGGATAGGGACAGACTTGGGACAGTTGAATTATTGGCAGTGATTCTACATAAGAGGGGTTGTAATGGACAAGGACAAAGATGATGAAGGGCTGACTAAGAAGGTAGGAACTAGTGATTGCAGAATGGGGTATGGGTTTGCAGATATTTAGGCATTATTTCTAGGAACTGACCTCAGAGAGGTGAGAGAGGGGAAGGGTACTTCCTTCATCCAAGGGTACTTCCAGAATCTGATTTGAGGGACTGGGTCATGGTATTTAACTCAGATCATCAATACAAGAAGAAGAACACATTGAGGATAAGTCAAGAGTGAGAGGAAGATGAAGTTCAGTTTATAAAATGTCTAGTTTGAGCAGCCTAATGGGTCATCCAAGTGACAATATGCAATGGCGGTTAGAAATCTGGATTGAGAGCTCAGAAAAAAGGTCTAGGTGGAGATGAAGACTCAAAATTCATTTGCTTGGAAGCTATATGCATGAAGGAGTAAGATTGTCCAGGATGCATACAAAGAAAACAGAAGAGGTCTTGCTAATGCCAATATCTGAGTGCTAAAAAAAGGACGAAGAGACAGGGAATGGGAGTGGGAGGGAGGGTTTTGGAATGGCAGATGAACTGGGAATGTGTTGCCAAGGAGCTAAGGGAGATGTTAGAGACTGCTTGTGGCCGATTAAATGATTGCTCATAGATGTTCATGGACTAGAGTGGTTCTGTGTTTTCCCTGCCCCATTGATGTGAATTGAAATGAGGCTGAGGCTGCAGAGATGTTTTTCCCTGCCCATGATTTTGTACCCACCATAAGGAGGATACCCCAGGCAGTTGCTAGGTTAGGGAGATTGTGCAGACACATAGAACAGGTTTGAACTCATTTTAAAGTCTGAAGTCAAATGCAGCCAATCAATGGCCTGAATCCAAGCTACAGCAATAATCCATAGATATGTTGCAAAATATTAAATAAATAAATAAACGCTTGTTACTATAAGTCATTAAATTTGGGGGGTTGTTATGCAGCATTATTGTGGCAATAGCTGACTAACACAGGTTCCTTGTTAGATGTTATAAAGGAATCAAACAGGCTTCTAAGATCAAATAGGTTTTGCAACACCAAATGAAGTGAGTAAAAGAGTAAAAACTAGCAAAAATGCATGGAAGCATTGATATAGGGTAGTAAGGTAAATAATACAAAAAAAAAAAAAACTCTCAAAAGCCCATAGTCAAGGAAAGAAACATGATTCTGATGCACAACTGCATCACGACACAACCTCCACATCTGCCAATGTTCCCTAATTCATTATTCTAATTATGAGTCAACAAAATCCCGAGAAATCTCATTATTATCACCAAATGTGGAAAAAAAAAAGCTGTATGAGTGACCTCATCTTTTTCCTCTTCCAACTGTGAGAAGTGGAAATGGATGTGGTGGAAAAACAGGTAAATATCAGGGCTGTCTATCTCATAGAAAACTGAAGGTGTCAGGACTTCAGGGATACATGCCAAATTGAGATAATTCAAACCCCAAAGAGATATCAGATGTCCTCTCCCATTTAGGTAGTTCGAATGCTGAAACACAGAACAGTCGCCCCAACCAGACTACACACACACCTCTATCCCAGCTCTTCCTTTCCCTCCTTCTCAGGTTAGGAAAAATGCAGAGACACCACAAATCAGTTTTACTTACAGTGGGGGGATCACAATGCTTCAGAAACATATATTAAATGTTTAATATGTAGAGGTATTCTGGTTAATTACTGAATTTATCCTGGTTAATCTACTAAACTTAACATAGTAAAGAAAGACTTCTTTAGGAATCCCTCAAAGAAAGCAAATCATTTCCATGGGGGAAAACCTAGCCTCACCCAGCTTTCCCCACAGCAATATCAAATGCTAGGTGGGCAATGTTTATGGTTTTCATGGGAAAACACATGAACAAGAAGTTGGTGCCTACCTAACATGTTGTTCAAACATAAAGGTAAATCGGCAGACATTCTTAAACATGAACAATTCAGGGAAGACAGTACCATGAGTCTTGAAAAAAATGCTTTGACCATGAAATCCAGTCAATTAAGAACCAAATTCGAGTAAAAACTTCAGAAATGGAGTCACTGTGATGAAAGGTCTAGTGGTAAGCCCCACACCCAGTAAGGTCTAGAGGTAAGCACTACGTCTAGCAAGGACAGCATGAATATTAAACTAAAGATTAGGGTTACGGACAAATTGTGACTATCACAAACCTGGACAGTGTAAAAATAATACCACCATCCCAGGCAGGAGAGGGAAAGCAAGGGTTAGGGGAGGCAATGAACGTACAGATGTACTCATTTTCAACCCTAAATCAAATTCTGTCCAAAAGCCCACCAATTCTTTTTGTTTGACTCTAGTTTCTTTTGTCTGTTGAACTGAAGTAAAATTAACTTTGGAAATCTTTCTAAAACAAACAAATACAGATTCTGGAGTATTATCTCATTTTATGAGTCTATTTGACTTTCCTTCTCTTTTTTCTTTATATATACTAGGATATTCGAAATGATGTTCACCACTGATGCTATGATGGTTATTTCTGAGTGATGAGATTTGAGGTGACTTAATATTTTTACCTTCTCCTCTACAATTTGAATCTTTTGTGAAAATATGTGATTATCCATTGTTTACAAAACAACAGAGATTTTCTTTAAAACTATGCCATGATGTTAATTAACACTGTTGATTCTGGGGTGGTAGGAATATAGATTTAGTTATTTTCTTCTTTGTACTATTTCGTTTGGGTGAGGAATTGATGGGAGATGAAAACCAGACCTTTAGCATAGGCTACTGTGTAGATTTAAGACAGCTTCACTATCTCTGCCACTCCTCCCTTCAAGGGGCAGGGGCTAATTCCACTCCCCTTGATTCAGGCTGACCCTGGGACCAATCTCAACCAAGAGAATGCAGTGGAAGTGCCACTGTGAATCCTCCTACAGTAGCCTTAAGAGAAGTGCAGATCTGCCTTCACCTATTTGAATACTCCTCTTAGACGCCAGCTTCCATGTGAAAAGTCTGACCACCCAGATAGCATGTTGCAGCCCCAGCCATACTTCCTGTTGAATGTGACTGCACAATACTACACATGGAGCAGAAAAACCCTCTACCCTATTCCTACCTAAATTTCTGATCCAAAGAATTCTAGGCATATAAAATGGTTGCTGCTTTAAAACATCAAGTTTTGGGGTGGTTTTATTATGCAGGAGAGCTGGGTCTTTTTTAGAACTTGACTTTGAAGGTAAGGAGTGAGCTAAAGTAGTAGATAAGTGATAAAGATCTTTTTTGCTATCGAGATAGGGCATACCACAGTATAAAAGATTTACCTGTATGAATGCATTTGTTTCTATAACTCTTTTTACACTCCAAGAATTCTGTTCTGTGAAAGACCTCCCTTGGTCTGTTGTTTCTTAGACAGCCGGGATCATGCCTGCTACTGGTCTTGACTACCGTGATTAATGTCTACTGGGTTCCTTTAGAATGCTGGCTCCTCCTCTTTTACCAAACAGTTTTTATTGTTTCTTATTGCAAAAGTGATGCTATAATTAAAAATATGGAGCTAAGATAAAAGAAAATGACCAAAAATTTCACCCACCAGAGATGTCCTCCAGTAAAATTTTGATATATGATTCCCATCTTTTTTCTCTTTATATGTTCTTTGATTTACAAACATGACCCATATGTAATTTTGGTAAACTGTATTTTCATTGAAAATTATCTTGTGAACATTTTCACTATCCTTAAATATCTTTCTCCAACACCATTTTCAATAGTGCATAGTTTTTAGTTTATGTACTATGGCAAAAATAAAGAGAATAGAAAATGTTAGTATTGTTGTGCCTAGCATGAACAGGACATTGATAAATAGTTATTGGCTAGATGAATGAATGCTAGAATGAACATTTTTTTGGCTATCTGAAGCTCCGTGCAACCTTTTAACTGTCACCTTTGGGCAAATTCTGGAAATGGGTCAAAAGTTGGGCATGTCTCTCAGGTAATATAGTAATGATAGGTATTGCCAAATTGTTCTCCAGAAATGTTTTAGCAGATTACCCTATACCACACTAGTGGCCTTTAAAGTGGGCTATTGTTGACTATTTTAGATCCTACTAACTTTTCTCTCAAGAATTACTTTAATAAAAAGGTCTATTGATCCACAGAGACATTATTTTAAGCTCTGGCAGGGTGAGTGCCAGGTTACTATCCACCTCATCCTCAACTGCAAGCTTGAGAGCTCAGCTCATCCCCAACCCAGAAAGTAGGACGGAGTGCATTCCACAATTAACACACACACTCTTTATACAGCATGTTCTGATTCTAATATTTCAATATAGTAATGATTAATATCACAAAATATTCGGTAATATTAGCTTATTTTAATATAGATGCAAACAAATCCATTTGATTTCAGAAAGCCAAATACAAGCCTCATGGTAACTGTGCCTCTCTCTGAGTATCTGGATCTATCCATATACCTATATGTACAAAACACTCAAACACAATGAGAGTGTCCAGCTCAAATAGCTGTTGCAGACATGCTAGTATCAGACAGACAGAAAATGAGAGTGAGGTTCTCCGGGTTCATTTGTGCACCTGGCCCATGACTGGCTTTCATGGACAAAATGTAGAGACTGGGGTATGTCCTGAAGTTTATGGCTGAGCCTCTCCGGTCAGGAAGATTGTGACCTGAACCTGGCTGTAACAGTTATTGAGCAATATGACCTTGGACTGGTTATTTAACCTCAGAGCCTCAGTTCTCCCACCTCTAAGATGGGGATGACAGAAATACCATCCTAATGAGGATTACTAGAAGGCCTAAATGACGTTAACGGGACTGGCGATGAATAAAAATGTCTGGCAGAGAGCCTGGTACATAGGAGATGTCAAGTAAGTATGAGCTATTATTGCTTTTATTTTTGATGACATCATCTAGGGTAAAAAATCTAGGCAAAGAGTGCTAATGAATTACTTATATTATGTAGGTTAGTAAAAAAAACCCAGAGATACCATTCACTTTACACATAATCTAATAGTCAATAAAAACTGTACTATGTGTGGTGCATCTGGGTGGCTTAGTCGGTTAACCGTCTGACTCTTGATTTGAGCTCAGGTCATGATCTCAGGGTCGGTCCTGGGATTGAGCCCTGCATCAGGCTTCAAGCTGAGTGAGGAGTCTGCTTGAGATTCTTTTTTTCCTGTCTTTCTGCCCCACCCCCATTCTCTCTCCCCTTCTCTTAAAAAAACACAAAACACAAAAAACTGAACTATATCTTACCTACATTATAATTTTAGTTGCTTGTAAGTATCTGTTTTGGAGGTCATAAATATCATGTAGTAGATACTTTAATATGTATGCACATATTAAGTCTTTGAGATCTGACACTTTTCTGGAAATTAGGATCTGGTTTAGCAGGTAAGTAGATTAAAACTGCAAAAACAATTAAAAATAGGCAATTGTACTAATTATTTTAAGATTTTTTTTTTACAATTTATTTATTTATTTATGATAGACAGAGAGAGAGAGAGAGGCAGAGACACAGGAAAAGAGAGAAGCAGGCTCCATGCCAGGAGCCCGACGTGGGACTCGATCCCGGGACTCCAGGATCGCGCCGTGGGCCAAAGGCAGGCGCCAAACTGCTGAGCCACCCAGAGATCCCCTTAAGATTTTTTTTTTAATCTTAAGAAACAATACTAGAAACTATGCTGTTACAGAGTAAATTTATGTTTTCCCTTTTTGTGTATATTGGGATTCAATTATTTATTTAAAATTGGGAAACTGCCTACTGCATGGTATTTGGACACCAAGTGGAAAAGAAATTCACTTAAAATGAAATTTTTATATAGCTAAAGGAATTTAAACAAAGTATCCAGCTCAGTTCATGCCAAGCAAAACAGTTATACAGATCAATGAGTGAGTACCTCCTGTGCATTTATAAATGAGAAAAGCTTCAAAGATTTTTTTTCAATTACCAGAATATAAAAAAGAAACCTCCTTTTTGGTCTCATATCACACGTAGGGGGAAAAGAAGCTTGCTGATGGCAATGTAGAGGGAAAATCTCATTAAGAACAAAATAAAATAAGTCCTCACCTCTAAAGTGAGGAGGCTGGATGAAATGGCCTCCAAGATTTGTCCATATCTGAAAGTCTTTTATTCCATTCAGTCTTGTCCAGGCTTAAAGAGTATATTTTAAAAAGCAACTGACATTAACACTAGCTTTTCCGTAAATTACTCAGATTGCCTACAATAGGCTATAGAAAAGAAAGACAGAGGGGTTGGGTAGAAAAGGGCAGCGATAAAACTCAAATGTTTCTTTTATTTTTCCTTGCTTTGTCTGATTACTCAACATGCTTTAAGCATTGTTATAACAAAGTAAAATCACTGAAAAATAATCTTTTGCTGGAAATTCTTGAAAAAAATTTTTGTTCTCTTTTAAATCTTATTTATAAAGGTTTCCAGATGCTTATCCTCACAGATTAAACCCAGCATGATGTAGACACTTACAATAATATTCACTGCTATGAAGCCAAGAAAAAAACTACTTTGAGATCGAACTGCCTATCACCTAAAGAATCAGGGTCCAGGGAACTTTTCTGTTGCTATTAAAGGCGTGATTCTCTGAAGCCATTTGGAAACAGCCTAGGTTCTCAGCAGCAACACATCTACCCTGCACTATGTCAAAGCACATCAAATGGTTGGCATTCCAAACCTCAAACAGGTTATTTCTCATTATGTGAATACATAATGAAAGGATGTGGGCAAAGAAGAGAATGTAAATTGGAAGCTGACTTCTGAATTTATTAGCCAGCAGTCCTGAGCTAAAACAGTCATCCTAATTTCAAGAGACAGTTCCAAAGTGGTTCTCAAGAGAAAGGACGGGTATTTTTCAAATATTTGTTCAATGTGAATGGATCAGGCTTGCCAAAAATGACTTTTTATGCTGGCATGTGATCTCTTGGAGGGAAGTCAGCCTGAGTCACTGGATACATCAAAGGTAGAGTCCAGTGAATGGAATTAGAGCAGGCTGCATGAGCAAGCTAGGTACCTGCATTCATCTGCCCACTGCTGGGATTGTAGCCCTCCTTTTAATTACATTAAAGCAGCTGGTACCATTGGTGACTGAAGTCTTCAGATTACCTTGATTGCTCGGTCATTATCTCTAATCAGCTGCTTCTTCTCATCTTCAAACTTCTGTATAACATCCTGGAGCCGCCTTTCTGCAGCAAGCTGCTGCCGGCTGTTCTCCTCTTTCAGAGAGGAAATGGTTGTCTGAAGTTCTGCTATGATCTAAAATGAAAACAGCATGCTATAACTTCAAATTCTTCAGTGAGAGGCATCTATTTTATATGTATTTATGCTTAGCAAAAAAGCGGATTTGGCAAAAGTCTAATCCACAAACTAAATATTTTCAATTAACATATCGCACACTATAACGCATGAAATTCCACGTAATAAAAGACTATAATAAAACTGTGAATGGTGAACAACTGCTGAACCAAACATATTTGGAAGACACTTCCACTATAACATTCCACAATATTTACTCATCAGAAGAAAGAACATCTGTGATCTCAAAAATATGAAACGCGTCAGATTTTATTTCACTGAGAAACAGACATATTAGAATGAAGAAAGCTATTTTGCCTTTCCTAATATTTGGAACTGTAATGACCAAAGAAAATAATGAACAGTGCTCATTCTTTATAGTTACCTAATTCTACACAACGGTTTTTGGGTACTCACTAAGGTTTGTGCACTGTGCTAAGTGTCTTAAGTTCTTACTGTCATTTACAAACATTATTATCACCCATCTTTTATAAATGGAGAAACAGAGGCAGAGAAAGAGGTCCCATATATCCCGTTGTCACAGATGATATCGAACCAAAAAGACAGGCAGGACCTGAACAATGCAGTCAGATCAATCGCCATACTGATTGGATGGATCCTCCAACTAGCCTTTGTTTTTCCCAAATGAGGCTTTGATGTAGAAGAGAACCTTATTGTAACATAGTTCCAAATGGGTTGCCTACTTCCCAACTGATAGATATCCATGAAAGTTTATTTAGAGACCCCTGTAGTATCCTCCAAGTAGAAGAACTGGTTCTCTCCATGAACGGGTATCCTCTAAGAGTTCCCAAGTAATCATGAGCTGAGAACATGTTCTTCCTTGGGGTTGTATACATCCATTACCTTCCTAATTAAAAATCTTTTAAAAAGCAGGAAATACGTTTCTTCTTCCAATAAAAAAAGAAACCAACATCCTTAGTCCTGGTTAGAATAGAATTCCGTTGGTTGTACGGGAGCAGGGCTCATTGGTGAGACACTTGGACAAGTTAGTTATCTTCCTTGAAGCTCAATTTTTCCACCTAATATTGGGTGGCAAAACTAGAGTGCGGTATTGTTAAGACAATAAATAGAAACTGTCTGCAGTTTCACAGATGCCAAGTCTTATAGGAATATTAATTGGTACTATGGACATAAATGATAGCATATTTACAAGAAAATATGGTGTAGATCTGCTTTTAGAAGTGAGCAAACTCACTGTAACAAAGGTTCACATTTAGGATTTGTAAATCATCACATGTTAAGACCATTGTGAAATAAATGGCAAGATACATAATAGCAGTATGTTAATATTTTTAAAAACGAACTTGAATCTTTTGCCATGAGTGGAGGAATCTATTTACTAAGAATAAAGATGTTTTTCATCTGTTTTCTGAATTTTGATTAAATGTTGTTCCCATTCTGGCATCAATTCAATTAATTTTCATAGCACTTCTATGAAACAGGGAAGGTTAAATTCTTATAGTGAATGTCAAAAACCGAGGCACAGAATAATCAACTCACTCGCAGTCACAGAGCAAGAGGAGCCAGAGATAAGAAAGAGCCAAATTTCCTTGGCCCAACATGAAACTTAAGATTGATATTTTTTAAGAGCATCGAGCCAAATAGTGAAAATAACTTACTATTTCAGTGACTATTGGAGCGTTTCAAGTTAAGTAAACTACAACTTTATAGAAATGGTAAGCTTACTTCTGTCATGTGTTCATTGTGTTTGTGTATGTGCGTGTATGTACATGGGTGTGTGCGTGTGTGTTTAGTGCAACAAATTGATATATCCACTACCCAAATCATGTCATATGTTTTTAAGGTAAAAAGTAATTTTGTTTCTTTAAAAAACAGTAAGATTAGATATTTGTGGGTTCTTCAAGTGACCACAAGGGTATGAAACAGGGATCCCTCGTCTTCAGAAGCTTAATGACAAGAGGACATCAAAAAGAAATAAATGCAGGTTTTGGAAGGATCTATGAGCATGTTCTGAGGAGAATATGTGGCTTTTGTGTGGAAAATGAAACCTTACATTCTTGGGGGAGATAATGAGATTCTTTGGGGGAAGTAATGAGATTATCTTTAGCAAGTTATTCTAAAAACTTATGAAGATGATCTACGGGAGAGAAATACTTCAGGTGAAACATGGTAGTAGCTGAGTAGATAAAGTGGTTGATAGACTGATAAGACTAGTTGGATAGAGAGAGGTGGATAAAATGTGGATAATTTTTAAAACCTGAAATGAGATTGAAGATTATGAAATAATCCTAACTAGATTAACATGTTTTAGGTAAAGAACAAAACTCACTTGGTTGTAGACATAGAGTAAAAGACTATAGACTATATTCACCTTAGCACAGTGCCCATAACTAGCCCTTAATATTTAACTAATGGAACTATAATGAGAGCAAATAAAAATAATAATTACCTGACAAATCATATTGAGATAATCTAGCCTTTTTATAGAATGATATGAAAAGTTTCTGAGAGAAATCAGAACTCATCTACACAATCATAAACCCCACCAGTTTTGATTGAATCTTAATTAAAAACCATAAAACAAAATGTCACCACTCAACTGAATGTTTACCCTGCATTCGCTTCAGAGAAAGATGTGGATTCGAACATTTCCATGTGATATTAAAAATATTTTGGGAAGCAAAAGGAGAGCTATTTCGGGCTGATGCTGTAAGCAACCTAACTCATGAAAGCTATAATGGTTAATTATTGCTAAGCAGTTAACACTTGGCAAAAAATGTTAGTGGTCTTATTAAGTCTTAAAATCAGATTCTGAATAGAGAGTTTAGGATTTCATATTTAACTCACTTTGATGTTTTACAGGTTATAGTACAGTTTGAGTTTTTTTTAAGATTTAATTTATTCATTCATGAGACACACACACACACACACACACACACACAGAGGAAGAGACACAGGCAGAGGGAGAAGCAGGCTCCAAGCAGGGAGCCCGACATGGGACTCGATCCCAGGACTCCAGTATACGTTCTGAGCTAAAGGCAGGCACTAAACCGCTGAACCAGCCACACAGGGATCCCTAGTTTGAGATTTTTATAAAACTTTAAAATACAAAAGGGCATACTTGGGAAGATTTGGTGGACACTGAAGATCCTTATAAAATAAGTGAAAGAGTGGCTCCTGAGCACATTTTGCATTCTGGGTTGCCACCCTGGAGAATGATATGAAGGTTGCGGGCATGCCGGACACACGCGATACACCCAGGCATAATCTGCATTAGGTATGTGGGAGTAAGTGGGGGCACTGGGTGGGTGGGGTGGGGGGGCGGGCAGCCAGGCTCTTGGCCGGGGGCAAGCTCTACCTGTATTCCATCTCTTGTCTTGTCCACAACTACCTGTATTCTTGCCACATGACAATATCTTTCTCTGAAAAATGGCCACCAGGTGAGTCAGCTGAATGGGAACAACTGAGCTAACATTGAAAAGGCAAGGTGACCATGTCATATTAAGACAAAAAGAACAAATATATGATTCTGATGGAAATTATATTTGGGAGTGTGCCCAGAGATGATGCACACATTGCCATCAGGATGAACGTTGAGAGACCCAGAAGGGGCACAATTCTAGATATGCCATGGGTTTAGTTTTAATGGTCCATTAGGTCTTAAAAGCTTGATAAAATCTTAAAAGATTAAGTAACTTCCTTTAAGGGAGGAAAATATTTAAAATATTTTCCAAATTCAAGCTGATGATCTAGATACCAATGCATTCATTATGAGTGCATTCATCACATTACTTAAAACAAAAATTTTTAAGAGAAAAAAGAGAGGGATTTCTTTCTTTCTTTTTTTTTTTTAAGATTTTATTTATTCACGACAGAAACAGAGACAGAGTCAGAGACACAGGCAGAGGGAGAAGCAGGCTCCATGCAGGGAGGCCAATGCGGGACTGGAACCCCGGGTCTCCAGGATCACACCCCAGGCTGAAGGCGGCGCTAAACCGCTGGGCCACCAGGGCTGCCCCTCTTTTTTTTTTTTTTTTTTTAAAACCTGAGAGACAGTTAAGCAACTTTGCTTCTGACATTGTCCTCAGCTTAGATACGAGTTAGCGATTCCAGCAAACTATCACTGGAAAACAGAAAAAGTCAGTCTATGGTTCTGTTTGTAATGCTCATTTTCAAATTATCTGTTTCTTTAAACTGACTGGACTGAAGATCAATGTTCCCAAATGTCAGGACACAGATACAAACATAAGCATCTATTTATGTACATGCAAATATTTACATGTATTTAGAGGTGGGGAAACCAAATATTATCAACGTAAGCTTGTCATCCCACCCTTTATGAGGATGGACCATCTTTTATTATGTTATTATACTATTTCAAAGATATTTTTTTCTCTTCTGGTGTTGCACTGTCCTTTGATGTATGAAATGATGGCTATGGGACATGATCGTTGTCACTAATTGGCTTTTCCTCCTCCTCCTCCTGCTTCTTTCACATCTTTACTTGGGAAAATATTTAGCAATTCCCTGCCTCTCAAATTTGGGGAGGGGGGGGAGATTTGATCAGTTGTTGAACACCCAAAAATAAATTAAAAATAATTTCTTGCTCCTTCCATATCTTTTTTTATTCTTTGATCCCTCCTTTCTTGTCTCTATTCCCATTTTAATCCTGCTGCCATGCGAGCTAACAGTTATTAAGCGCTTTGCTGTGTACTAAGCACTCTGTACTAAGCACTTTTTTTGCATTACATTACTTAATACTTAAAACTAGCTTCTGAGGTAAGTACTACTCCTTTATTTTACAAATGAGGAAACTGAATTCCAGAGAGTGCAGGTAACTCGCTCAAGGTCATATAAGTAGTAGGGCTGGTATTCAAATTCTGCTGGACTCCAAAGCTTAGGCTTTCTTCCGCATTAACTTACATTTAATTTGCTTTAATATGAACTAATCAGGCTGCTTCATACATTCCTTTAGATAAACTTAACTACTCCTGTTTACACTCTCATTATTTAAGCATTTTTACTAGCTATCTTCTATCTCACTTTCGGTCTGCCTCCCCCATTTAACATAACGCAAAATAGGCAGGACATAAGGGTATGCCAGTTGGGGATTCTTCACGCCTTAGTTTAAACTGGAACTACTGGAGCAATAATATTTCTTCTGATTATAAGAATCTTCTGCAGTGATTAAAAAAGAATATTTCCCCATGTTCCTTCTTCAAAGGAGGTCTGGAATAATGGCAATCAAGACCTAATCATCATCTTTGAAATAAGTACATGTAAGTCTTCACTCAGACAAAGACATTTGGCTTTCCAAGTGGGATGTACATTACATGGCATATGCACATTTTAGAAATAATTGTATAACCAAAGACATTATATGAGAGTTATCACCAGAGTTCTGCTATATGAAAAACGAGAGGGACTGAGCCAGGCCAGTGGTGTCAGACTGTGAGCTTCTGTTCTCCAATCTGATCCGGGGGGCGGGGGGGGTCCCGGTATAGTCACTTGCTAACCCATGTGACCTCAGCTCTCTGAGTCTCAAGTGTGAGCTCAGTTCCCTAAGCCTCAGTTTCCTCAATGGGAAAATGGAGCCAAGAACAGTTCCTAACTGAGTTATCATGAATGAACACTGAGTCAAAATGGTCCGTGCCCCATAAAATTCCTGATTTTATTACTGTTACGTTGTTGTGTTACTGTTATGACCACTGTGTGGTAACTTATAAAATAGTACATAAATTTCAGTTCATGGCCACATATCGCCGTGTATATGCAAAAATACTGTGAAGTGCTGATTTTAAAAATCATTATATGTGATGCCCACAAAAATGAATGGCTTAACCTCTCCATCTATACAATGAAAATTTGTATTTTTTTATTCTAGAATTACTCCTAAAACGAAGGGATGCTTGGGATTCCCTGAATGATACTTTAGGATATTATTATAACAACTTACACAGAAAAAGTATTTTAAGCATCACATGTCAAGTTGAGACAAGCATTCAATTATTGGCCTTCTACTAAAACTATGATAGCAACAACATGAAGCAAGATATGAATGCAGGGACTTATGATTCTTCTTTTCCCCAAAAGAAGTCAACAGTTCAGTGGCTAATTTAACCCAGGACATTTATCATTTTGAATTTTACTTTTAAGCAGTCCTTAGGTACAACTAAATGGAATATTGCAAAAAAGCACAGATGGTATCAAACTGCTTACATCACAAATGTAGGTGTGTATTTCCCGCCCTTGTGAAATATGTTGCAGCCTGGGCTTGTTCAAGCGCACTGGCTGGTTTTACAACATCTGAGTATGTGTGTGTGGGGATGTGTGTATGTTAGTTCAAATGGTTCAATATGCCTAATTAAAAAAATCTTTTCATAAGACCAAAGTATTAAAAGTATATATTATTTACCCACGTACCCACTGCAAATAGGATAGTAACCCTTAAAGACACTGAAGAGAATGAGGTTTAACTTGAAAGTACAAATGCTTTTTATGTATAGGTTTCTTTTTGGTTTGTTTTGGTTTTGCTTTTTTTTTTTTTTCCTTTCAACATTCTTACCTGTGAAGATTTGGCAAGCTTCTGAGTGTATTCCTTCTCAATCTGCTTCAGCCTGCTGTTGGCCTGAAAAACACACGTACATGAACACACACACACACACAGTGACCTGTGAGCTTGGTATCTCTTCCACATGCCTATCACCAGGCAGCTGGGATGGCTGCCAGCTGCACCGCCCTTCTGGGGCAGCCAGAAAACCACAGGGCTTGTCTTTGATCTAACGCCAACTATTCATCACTTAAAAAGCAAAAGCAAAAAAAAAAAAAAAATCTCTCCTGCCAATTATGAGACAAACACAGACTTCTGTGGAGAGAAAGAGAAATCGAGAAGAAGAGACAGAAATAGACCTAGCAAGAGTGTGAGGGTTCAGAAGGTAAAGTAGGGAATGGCAGAGGAATCAAAGGAGAAGAGAAAGGAAACAAGGGGCAGGGGGGTGGGGGCAGGAGAAACAGGAAAAGGTAAACTTAAACCTCTTCCCCATTGTTGAAAGATGAAAGAACTAGGTGCTCCTGGACAGAGGCAGATAGATTCTGAGACTCACCTAGTGAAGACATGAGCCCCCAGTCTGCCTAACACACAAGAACTATTTTTTTTAAAGTGACAAATGTGTCTACATCAAACCATTTTCATGTCCTGGAAGGAGGGTGGCCTTCCCAGAATCATCCGCATTACTTAGAACTCGACTATCTCTTCTGCCACTCAAGTTCCCATCCTCCGCACATGACCTGCTTTACTGCTCTCCGGAAGCTTCTGGAAGACTCACTGCATCCTGAGTGCTCGGAAATGGCTCTGCGACACGCCTGGACTGGGCCTTTCTTCTCACTGATTGTGCAAGCGCCAAGTAAGCCCTCCGATCTGAGCTGTGCCCTCTGCTTCTAGAAGAGCTTTGGTCATTACTCTCAAAGTCTCCTCTCTCTGTTCCCAGCGCTCACTCATTCTCTCTCTCTCTCTCTCTCTCTCTCTCTCTCTCTCTCGTATGTCCATCTGTCTGTCTCTGCAGCTATGGCCATTGGGCTGCTCAGGTATACCATCTTTTTTTCTCATTATTTCGATTTTCCATTTCTTTGTCTTTTTGATCTTTCACAGTGAGTTCTCAACTTTTAATTTAAACTTTCTATTGGATTAAAAAAATACTGCCCTTCTATTCGTAATTTTGTTGTTGTCATTCTCTGAGTAGCATCATGGATCCCCTTTTTAAGGTGAGGAAATGGAAGCACAGAGAGGTTAAGTAACTCACTCAGCACCACACAGCTAGGAAGCAATGGAGCCACTTTTTTTTTTAATATTTATTTATATGAGAGACACAAGACAGAGAGAGGCAGAGACATATGCAGAGGGAGAAGCAGGCTTCCCGCAGGGAGCCTGATGCAGGACCTCATCCCAGATTCCAGGATCCCACCCTGAGCCAAAGGCAAACACTCAACCACTGAGCCACCCAGGCATCCCTCAATAGAGCCACTTCAATCCCACACAGTGGAGCATGGAGGCTCCACCAGTAGAGCACATTGCAAACCTCTCTCTGCTGAGGTTATTAGATCCATCTGCACTTAAGATGTACCTATATGTCCACACACACACACATACAAACATTGCTCTCTAGAGTGTCTGTGTTGTTTCTGAGTTCCTTGCAAATATTTGCTTTGCCAACCAGTTTTGTCTCTGTTTTTCCCTTTAGCAACTTTCCTCAACTGTCTGGTGATCTTTTGTATTTAAAGGCCTCTAAAACAGGCAGGCTTGGGATGCGTGGACATCCTGTTGCAGGGTGTCTTAGAAGGACCTGGACTTTCCCGTGACTGGACATTTGTCTCAGGCCATTTTGCCCAGAGCTGCATCCTCCAGCACACTTCCTGGCAGCAGAGATCTGGCCATCAGTGTTTACAGAAGGGAGTCTACGTGTTCAGATTGACTCTTGCACAATCCCAATTTCATTTTGCCCCCAGCCACACCTGAGTCCCCTCCCTCATTCCATCTCCCCAGAGAGAGAACCAGGGGTGGGGGCAGAGGCAGACATGGAAACCCTAATCCCAGTGGGATGGAATGTGAGGTGAGGCCTGTGGGGGGTAATTAGGTTATGGGGTGGTATCCCCTCATGGGTGGGATTAGCGCCCTTCTAAAAAGCCTTCTTACAGAGCCTCTACAGAACTTGCCTGCTCCTGCCCTGTGAGGATACAATGGGAAGATGGAGTCTCCAACTCAGAAGAAGGCTTGCACTAGAATTCGATATGCTGGCACCCCAAGCTCAGACTTCCAGCCTCCAGAACTATCAGGGATCAATTTCTGCCTTCGATAAACCTCTCAGGTGATGGCGTTTTGTTATAGAACCTGAGCTAAGACAGTAGCTATGTGTTTTATGGACTTCAGTTCAAAAGCAATTCCTGAGAGTCTATTCCATAAATCTCTCTGCATCTATGGCCCCACTGAATACACTGGGGTAGTTTTGTTTTTTCAGACTAGAGAGGGCATGTGACTATTACTATTGTTTCTCTTAAGCCATCAGACTCTACTCTACCTCTATAATAAAGCACTCTCCATCAGAGAATTAAGGCCACTCTAGACTTCTTGAGGTTTGTCCTGGTTCACATTCCACCAATATTTTCTAAATCACAAAATGCTTGAGAAAGTATTTTTTGCCTATTTAATAAACACCTACAGAGCTCTCACCATGTGCTAGGCACTGCTCTAAGTGCTTTTAAAATATTTACTCACTAGAAAATGTAAAAATTACAGTGCCATAAAAATTAAATTATCTTCCCTAAAAACATTGGAGGCAGAGATGCTAGTTTGTGCAGGACAGCCTGGGTCAGAATCCCACAAACTCATGTAACTGCCTTTGCAAACCATCTAATTCATTCATCCATTCCAGGCCACTGGGACTAGAGCAGTGAATAAAACAGACAAATATCCCTCCCGACCTTTATGGCAATTCTATCCTAGTGAGTAAATGAAATAACTTACAGAAGTGACAATATTATAGATGGTGTAAGTGCTATGGAGAGACTGAAACAGGGAAGAGATGAGAAGTGATGGAAGGTGGGGGTAGTTTACAGTTTTAAGAATGTGGGAGTTAGGGAAAGCCTCATGGAAAGATATGATATGTGAGTCCAGACCTGTAGGAGATGAAGGAGCCATGGTGGCCTCTAGGGAAATAGCACTTTGGGCAGAGAGGGGGCCAGTTATAAAAGCCCCGAGGCAGAGGCATGCCTGGCATGTTCAAGGCACAGTGAGGGGGCCAATGTGGTTGGGTCAGTGAGCAAAGTCTTCCTTGGATAAGGGCTGAGAGAGAATGAGAAGACAGATCCTTCATGGTGTTGTAGGCAACTATACGGAATGTGGCTTTTAGAATGGGTGAAATGGAGAGTCACTGAAGAAGTTTCAGTACAGGAGTGACATGATTTAACTTAAGTAGTCATAGGATTACTCTAGCTCCTGTTTGGGGCAAGAATCCAGCAGAGAAGCCAGTTGGGAGGCTGTCAAAAATAATGCAGGATATAAAAGAGGATGTGGTGAGAAGTGGTCAGATTCTTTGAAAGATTTGAAAGTAGAGCCAACTGGATATGCTGTATGATAAAAAGAGATAAACCAAAGATGACTTCAAGAATTTTCTCCCAAGCAACTAGAAGAGCGGGGTTGTCATTACCTTACATCAGAAAAACTATGGGTGGAACAGGTTTTGGGGGGGAAGATGAAGAGATCGGTTTCAGACACATTAGGCGTGGAGATGCCTATCAGACATCTGTGTTGAGGCGAATATTTGGATATTCAAGTCTGGAGTTCAGGGGAGAGATGTAGGTTCAAAGTATAAATTCAGACATCACCAGTATATAAGTGGTACAGAGAATGAGGCTCCTGGATGAGCTCTCAAGGCACTGAGTGTACATTAAATACTGAGCTCTGAGCCTGCAAATGTCAGGAGGCTGGAGATGAGGAGAGAAGCAAACAGAAGTAATGGCCAGAGAGATAAGAAATCAAGATAATATGCAATCCTGAAGCCAAGTGAAGAAAGTGTTTCAAGGGCTATTCCACCTGTGTCAGATGCTACACAGAGAGAGGTCACATGCAATGAGGGCTGAAAAATAAGTACATGGCTTAGCCTGTGGGGGATGTTGATGATTTGAACACAAGCAGTTGCAGTGTCGTACAGAAGCTCAAGAGAAGGGGAGGTGGTGGAGCAGATACAGACAAGTTGTTCAGAGTTCGGTCACAAGGGGAAGGAGAGGAATGGGCTGGAAGCTGCAGGGGGAAGTGGGTAAAGAAAGGTCTGACTTGTTTTGTTTGGCTTTTTGTACCATGAGAGAACTAACAGCATGCGTGCAGGCTGATGGGAAAGAGTTGGCAGGAGAGAGGAAAAACTCGGTGCTGCCAGAGATTTGGAGAAGACGTGTTCTTGAGTAAAGGAGAGGGAATAGGATCTAGAGCACAGGGGAGAAGAGGGCCTCAGCTAGGAGTGTGGGGAAGTCACAGTACCAGTGGGAGCAAGCTGTGCTCGCTCTCACCTTCCCCAGGAAGCAGGGGGAAAGATTCATAGCAAAGCATGAGGATGGCAGAAGAGACTGGTGGAAGATTCGAGGTGGGAGGGAAGGGTATGGATGGTCAGCTAGGAAAGCAGGAAAGGGAAAGGACCAAGGAATGCAGTATGGGCCTCCAGGAAGCATTGGGACCCACTTCAAATTACTAATGTCAGATTTAAAGTGAGGCCAGCTCAGTCGGTCGAATGGCTAACTCTTGATTTTGGCTCAGGTCATGATCTCAGGGTCCTGAGATTGAGTCCCACATAGGGCTCCAGGCTTGGGGGGAAGTCTGCTTGAGATTCTCTCTGTCCCCTCTGCCCCTCCCCCCCATGTTCTCTCTAAAATAAATAAACAAATAAATAAATAAAAATAAAGTGAGGCCAGCTGGTATATATGCGTACCTTTGGAACTTGCCAATAGCTAAATAGAACAGAATCAATATTGTGGAGAATAATAACAGTGACTAAAAAAATAAAATTAATTTATCAACCTTCGAGGTTTTTATTATGTATTTGAATCTAAGTCATAACTACCTGAATTTCTGAACTTCTCAAATAAACCTAAAAAGCTTTGATTTAGGGGCACTTGGCTTAGTTGGTTAAGTCTCCAGCTCTTCATTTTGGTTCAGGTCAGGATTTCAGGGTCATGAGATTGAGCCCCAAGTCGGGCTCTGTGCTCTGTGTGTGGCCTGCTTCAGTCTCTCTTTCCCTCTGCCTCTCTCCTTCCCTCCTCCACTCACATGCTCTCTTCTTCTCTCCCTCTCTCCCTCTCTCTCTCTCTCTCTCTCAAAAAGAGGAAAAAAAAAAAAGGCTCCGGTCTAGTACAGTTCAAAATTTACAGCTAATTTATCATGCAAACTGTCTCTAAAACATGTCTTGAATAATTTTATTCTCAGGATGGTACTGACTGTACATTTCCATACATTAAATCAAGTTACGGTTATTTTAATCTGAGTCTTATTTTTATAGCTATCATTACTATATAGAAGCAATTTACAAACATCTGCTGCATAGGCAGAATAAATGTAGAATAACATATGAGAGCAAAATCATAATTTTGAAGTGAAAAAGTTGTTTTGTTTTGTCGTGGCTGTTGTTTTAATCTCTGGCTCTTCCTAACTGCTCCCATTATGGCTGGTCATGCCCTCCACCCTCCACCAAGCACTTAGTTCCCCCCTTGCTTTTCTAGGGCCTCTTTTTCAGATCATTCTTCCTTGTTAAAAAGCTGCCAATGTGTTGATTCACTTTCTCTATGTAATTCCCATCAAAATTTTGGGTTCAAACTCTAGTGGAAAGTAATAAATTTTTAGAAAGGCGTCAATGGTGCTTAGTCATCCTAATACACCACTTTCTTCTTGCAGGGTACTTTGCATTATGTCTTCATTCAAAAAAGTCTTTCATTTCTTTATTTTCCATTTCTTATAATTGGTGAAAGTTCAGGCATTTCTATTTCCAGGCAGGTAAATTTAGAGGAAAATTAGGAGACTCCTCTAGAATACTTATATTTAAGGCAAGCTCAGATCTTATAAAGATAAATTTCCTTAAAGTATAACAGCATTAGTTTCTGAATTAAATATTTGTTTTTAGTATTTAAAAAAAAAAAGGATGCTTCCCAGAGTCTTGAAACATAGCCTTAAGCTCAGATTATTATGCAGTACTTCCTACTCAAAAGCTTTGTAGGCATCCATTTGAAGCTTCTTTAAACACTCTGAGTACAGTTATGGCCAGTTGGTGCCAGATGCTAATATATAACTGTGCACTCCCTTAAAAACAAAAAATATTCAGAGAATTCATAGAATATATTTATTTGAACATAATTTAAAATACTTAGAGAACTTTCAAACTTGAAATTGTCTATATTTTACCTCAAAATAAAGGTATAAATTTGTGAAGCATAAGAAAAATTCATGATTTCTACCTGGGCCATGATGAAGTAACTGGGACCATACTTAATCTGCTATTGTCAACAGCTAGAAAACTGGGCAAAATACAGGGGACTATTTTAGGAATATTGAAAAAGAAGAGGTACAGGACTGTGATCCTGTGAAGAAAGGGGAAACAAGTGAGGTTAACCCTTCTAAATCACCCCTGCTCTCTTCCTGGAGGGACATCTCCATCTGAACATAGGCAAGAGAATCAAAGGGCAGCAGAATGGGACTGTGAACTGAGAAGACAAAGACTGGAGTTTGGGAGGCAGTTGGAATTTGTGGGAGCAGAGCACTAGACAGGAGGCAGCTATGGAAAGAATGAGCTCCAGACACTGACATGGGTTCCCTTAGAGTCTGCTGCTGATACTGAGCCACATGTACGTGTATAGGGTAAAGTTCTACAAGGCCAAGTAAAAAGTGACCGGTGAGATTTAAGATAAACAATATCCTAAGTTTATTGAAAGCTGAGGGATATTTGACTTCTGACCTGTCAGAATGAATGGTTCTCATAGAAAATCCAGGAAGGTCATACTTAGTCATGGAGTTAAACTAGCCTTAGAGTCAAGTCAACTTTAAATCTGCTCTAACAAAGTTTAAAAATAAGTTTCAAATGGATCAAACTGGTCATTGACAAGTAACTATTTTCTAAACAAAACCCAATGTTTTTTAAAAGAAGTCAAGAAAATCCAGCATTCAATAATATAAATTTTATAATGCCCAGCATTCAATAAAAGGAGGCATGAGAAGAAGCAGGAATATGGGAGCCATAAGCAGTAGAAAAATTAACAATAGAGTTCATCTCAGAAATGACAGAGATGGTGGAATCAGTAGACAAAGACTACTACTATGTTTTTACAATAACATTAAAAGCATACCTAAATATTTAAACAAAAAACAAGCATAATGAGGAGAGAAATGGAAGATATAAGAAAAAAACTTAAATAGCTTAGGGCCGAGCAATATATTATCTGAAAGGAAAATTTCACTGGATGCGATTATCAATAGATTTGGTACAACGGAGGAAAAGATCAGTGAATGTGAAGAAAAAGTGTTTTAAGTATCCAAGTATCCAAATGACTGCTAGAAAGACAAAAGACCAAATTTAATGAATAATCTCAGTAATGTATGAGACCATATCATATCATCTAACAAATGTCTAATTGTATATCAGAAGGAGAAAGGTTTGTGAAAATATTTGAAAACACAATAGCTACAGATTTTGCATGATGAAGAAAACTGTAAACCCACCAGTGGAAGAAGACCAAGGAACAAAAAAGATAAACACAAAGAAAACCACATCAAGATAAATCATAATCAAATGGCAAGAATAGAACTAAAGATAACATCTTAAAAGCAGCCAGAGAAGGCAGATGCATTTCAAAGATAAGAATGACTGAGGATTTCTCATCTGAAACTATTCTAGTCAGAAGATAACATAAAGAATCTTTAAAGTGATGAAAGAAAAAAAATCTGTCAATCTAGAATTGTGTATTTAGTAAAAATATCCTTTAAAACTGAAGATAAGCTACAGACATCTTCAAACAAAAATCTGTCACCAGCAGACATGAACCACAGGCAAGGAAGTTGTTCAGGCAGAGTGAAAATGGTACCAAATGCAAACCCAGACCAACTTAAAGAATAAAGAACACTGTACATAGAAAATAAGTATGTAAATATCAATTATCTTGTTTTCACCTCTTAAAATTTCCTTGAAAGAAAATGTACTTTGAAAAGCAGAAATAATAAGGGCACCTGGGTGGCTCAGTCAGTTAATCAGCTGACTCTTGATTTTGGCTCAGGTCATGATCTCAGGGTCCTGGGACTGAGCCCCACATCAGGGTCCAAGGTGGGTGTGGAATCTGGTTGAGACTCCCTCTTCCTCTCCCTCTGCCCCTCACCTCACTCATGTGCTCTTTCTATCTCACCAAAATGAATAAATAAATCCTTTTTTTTAAACAAAAAGCAGATATAATAAAAGGATATTTGGGGCTTTATAATATATGTAGAACCAGGATACAAATAGGAAAATGGAGCTACACTGTTATGAAGGCACTTACATTTTATTATAAACTGGCTTAGGAGTATGTGAAAAGACTAATATAATAAAGATCCATATCACAAAAAAAGGAAGAAAGAAAAAGGTACATCTACTAAGCCAATAGTAGAAATAAAATGAAATATTAATAAGTACTCAGTGAATTCAATAAAAGGCATGAAAAGAAAAACAATGGGACAAACAGAAAACAAATAGCAAAGTAGTAGAATAAAACCCAACAATATCAATAATTATATTAAATATAAATAGTTTAAAAATCTTAGCTAAATGACAAAGATTGTCAGACTGGATCTAAAAGAAGATGTAACTACATGGTATTTTCAAAATAAACACTACATACTTAAAACATGTTAAAAGTAAAAGGATGAATAAATATGTACCATTCAAAAAGTAATCCTAAGGGAGGTGGCTATGCTAATATCAAAGTGGATTTGAGAACAAAGAAATTTAGCAGAAAAAAAGAGGAATATTCCAATAATGATAAAAATTTAATTCATAAAAATGAGAGAACAATACTAATGTGTAGTATCTAATTTCAAGAGCTTCAAAACATATGAGGCAAAGACTAACAGCCCTGAAAGGAGAAACAGACAAATCCACAAATTATAAATGAGGAAATTTCAACCCTCTTCTCTCAAGAATTGATTGAAAAAGTAGAGAATTAGTGAGGTAGATGATCTGAAAAATGCTGTCAACCAACCTGACCATTAATCAGGCACCATATTCTGAGTCATACAAAAAATTTCAATAAATTTTTAAAGGATTAAAATCACACACAGTATATTCTCTGACCATAATGAAATTAAATTAGAAATCCATACTAGAAAAAAAAAAAAAAGAAATCCATACTGGATATGTATCTGATATTCTCAAAATATTCACAAAACTAACAATGCACCTAATTTTTATGAGCCAAAGAAGAATTTACAAGGACAATTAGAAAATACTTTAAAACAAATAAAAGTGGAAGCATTGCATTTGTGGAATGCAGCTAAATCAGTGCTTCAGGGAAGTTTTTAGCTTCAAATTATTTTATTAGCAAAGAAGGAAAATCTAAAGTAAGTGATATAAGCTTCCTGTAAAGAAAACTGAAAATGAATAGCAAATTAAAGACAAAATAAGCAAAAGAAAGAAAAAAATAAATGCCAGGGTATAAATCAATGAAATAGGAAATAAAAACCAATAGAGAAAAATCAGTGAAACCAAAAGCTGGCTCCCTGAGATCAAAAAAATTGATAAACTTCTAGTAGACTGATGAAAAACAACTGAGAGAAGATACAAATTAACCAGTATCAGGAAAGAAAGGGGACATCCCTGTCAGATACCACAGACATTAATATAATGGACAATAGGAAACATGAATAACATTGCCAAACTTTTTGATAATTGACACAAAACATGAAAGTCTCTTAAATGATACAAGCTACCAAAAGTAAGGCAAGAATAGAAAACTCAAAGAGTCATATATCCCTCTAACTATTAAACAGGCACATGTACACATCACACACACACACACACACACACACACACACACACACATACTACTGTGTGGCCCAAATGGCTTCACTAGTGAATTCTATCAAACATCTCTGGAAGAAATCATATCAACTTCACATAAACTCTTCCAGAAGATAGAATGGTAACTTAAGGGAGCAACGTTTCTCCACCAAAACATGGATTCCACCTCTTACCACCAATCAGGAGTCTGATACGCCAATCTCCTTCCCTTTCACAACACCAATATTTTCTTCTACATTGACTCATTTCCATGTGATTCTAAAAGGCTAATTTTACACACACACACACACACACACACACACACACACACACCTGCCTGCAATCCTGCTATATCCCTGTGATGGTTTTACAAACATTTACTTTGAGTACCTCCTCTGTGTCAGACACTCTTTGTTTACAATGGTAATGGTAATAATTTAATGCAGTTGAGGAGGAGACAAATAAGTGAGTAAATAAAATACACCACAAATGTCATAGAAGAGCTATGCACAGGGTGTTATTAGGGGAAAACTATGAGATACCTCACATTGGAGAAGGCTTTTGTAAGGAGATGAATATTAAAGGATAATGATGATGAAGATAATGAAGATAATAAGATGATGATAGCAACAACAAAACAACAACCAGTATTTGTTTTGCTCTCACTCTACTGACACATATTGTTTAAATGCTTTACACATATTAACAGATTTAACCCTCCCCAAAACTCTGTGAGGTAGGCACAATTATTATCCTCATTTAGAGACCTCGAAACCCAGAGAGAGAAAGGTAAAAAACCTGCTTGAGGTGATCAGCTCGTAATGAAAATGAATCAACCAATTGGAAAAGAAAGAAGAAAATTCCATGGAAGGAGAAATAGGTGAAAAATCCTGCAGGAGCATGGGAAGTGTCAGGCTTGCTTTTCTTCCATCTCAGCCACATTTGTTGGAAAGGCAATCTCTGTCCTTGGTCCCCATTTTCATTCATTAGTTCAGATATATTTACTGAACAGCTTGGTGACTCCTCATTCTTTATCTTTGGCCTGAATTTGATCCCCTCCCTTCCACTCAACTCAGCAATGACCTTCTTATTGTAAAAAAGAGGCCATTTTAATAAACATCCAAATTTTTTTATTATAAAAATAAATACAGAGTGTGGTGATAATTGTACAATTCTGTACATTTAAAAATGTGCATTTAAAAAAATGACATAGGCAGAGGAGAGGGAGAAGCAGGCTTCCCACTGAGCAGGGAGCCCAACTCGGGGCTCAATCCTAGGACCCCAGATCATGACCTGAACTGAAGGCAGATGCTTAAATGACTGAGCCGCCCAGGTGCCCCAATAACGCTGTTTTTAAAAAGTAAATACAGGGATGCCTGCGTGGTTCAGTGGTTGAGCATCAGCCTTTGGCTCAGGTTGAGATCCTGGGGTCCTGGGATTGAGTCCTGTATCGGGCTCCCTGCAGGGAACCTTCTCCCTCTGCCTATGTCTCTGCCTCTCTCTCTGTGTCTCTCAGAAATAAATAAATAAAATCTTTTAAAAAAAAGCAAATACACAGTGTAGAATATATAAATCTTCTCTATGTAAATACATAAAAATTATCTAGAATATATTCTGTATATGAATGTATAAAAATTATATATAAAATACATAAATATATTTCAAGTTATATTTTTAATATATTTAAAAATACATATTAATATATAATGTACAGTACATATTTAATAATATATTTTAATAATGTACATATTAATATTTTAACATTTAGTAATATATTTTGAATAACAGTTCTAATATGTGAGCTATATATGTATATAACATACATATAAGATTTCCTGTAACCTATCATCCAGAGTAACAGTGTTGACATCTTAGTGATTTTTACATAGGACATACTTGCAGGTACTAGGATATTTCTGAAGTCCTAAACCTGGTATTCTCTTCCATTCCCCAACACATCCCAGTTTGGCATCCTACCTTTACTACCTCCCAGGAAGGATGACACAGCAGAAGTAGAGAAAAAACAAAGGAGGCAGTTTTTGGCTTTTGACTCTAACCTGGACCAGTGGCACTCAACTTGGGGCACAGAAGTCTGTCGGTCACAGTGGGTTTTACTCAGTCTGCTTCCCCTACTGCTTCTCTACTCCAAACTAAAAATGATTCTGTAGCCTGGGAGCAGGAGACACGGTATGAAGTGAAGGGGAGTCTGTTCTTGAGGAAAGGCCTTGTTTCGTGTCCTATACAACCCCACCCCCACCCCCAAAAGAGACAGGGCTACTCTAATTGCAGAGGGGACTCTGCTTGCATGCCAGATAGAGGCCAGAGCTAAAGGACCTTGAGTTCTCAGCCACACTGGCGCATATACTGGAGCCATAGCAGAACTGGGCTGTGTGGCATGTGTGTCTACGCAGGCCAGCAAGACTGCTGTGCTGTTTCCTCTCCCTGACACAAGGCAGGGTGGATATAAAACCTCCTGGGTATCTGAGATGGGTTGTAGCAAGGAGAATGCAAGGCCTGAGGGGCTTTCAAAGAGGAAGGAGGAGTTACAGAGAAGTGACCCAAATCATCTGACTACCAAAGATCCATGGGGGCAGCAGATATATCAGCAAATGTCTATGTGGACAGGTCATACTGGGACCAGAGGGCCCTGTGCCTCATCCACCACACCATAGCATGATGGAGCCCTTGCGCTCACATGTTATCCTGGGCAAGGAGGAGAACGAGATCTAAGGCAACTAAGGACAAGTACCAACCATTGGCCATTCAGCCACATGATGACTCAAAACAGAGACTGAGATTACATCAAAATAGGCACATCTGAGTTCATGACCTGAGATTTATGTCCATTTCAGGTATATGACTATTAAGGGCTGGGATGAGATTTTGGTGGCATCTGGCTCAGATCCTCTTTGCCATCATGCCTCCTCTCTAGGAAGGAGATGTCCATGAGAGGAATGGTAGTAATTCAAGAGATAGAGGACAACCTGGTTCTGTGCCTGATACCGCTAAGGTGGTGAGAGTGTCAGAGTGTGAGGCCTAGACCCCCTCCTTCCAAGCTTGAATTAACATTTGACCTGCAGATTTCAATGCTCCATACTTAGTGACTCTTCAGTCATAATTCCTTTCTTAAAAACTGATAAAATCATTTTATGCAGTTGTTTTACCCAGAACCAGAATCAAGTAATTAGGAACTTCAAGTGTTTTGTTTTTGTCACTGCCTAACTATTTTGTAAGAATTCCAGGGAGAAGCCACATCCTCTATAAAGGAAGAAAGAAACCAGACAGTTTTGGAAAAGGACTGTGGTATCATTATCAATATTACCATATCTTGAGTTCTTAGTAAATATCGGCAGATCCATTCTCAAAAAAGTGCCCATATTCCTGAATCTGGCTCTAATTCTGAACATGCCCGATTAGTATTGAATACATTTTCTGTCTACGTTAAATAATGTGCATTTAATGACAGATAACCTATAGAATAACATGGGACAGTTGATTTTCTGCCGTCACTGTAATTCAGAAGGACTAATTTTCTTGCCATTGCAACATAGGTATTTATGTGGCTAACACCCATAAATGATCACATAAGATTTACATGAATTTCCACCCCACTCACTGAATAAGAAAGCAAACTGTGAAACAAGCTTATGGAAATAGTTAAAGAATTAAGATCTAATCATATTTCAAAAGCTCACCCTCAGAGGAATGCTCTGAAGCAGAGGCCACAGAAACTGAAACTCATTTATTACTTGGGCAGAAACACAAACTTTAAGAGAATGAAGGAGAAAAAAAAACTTTACTTTGCTCTAGGGAAGAAGCAACTATTCTCTGATGTGCAAAAAAGAATTTATCATCAAAGACCAAATGTAAATGGGGCCAATTAATTTTTTTAAGAATCTCTACCTTCTATATTTTTATGCCTTTGTTACTGTTATGCTTTATACCGAAATCTAAGGTTGCATGATTTGACAAAAGTTAAAGAAAAATGACTATTATATATAACAAATTTTAACATACATAATATATATTTTAAATTCACTTAATATATTTACATATGAGTGGCACATTTGTTGGTATAGTACTTTTAGGAAGCAGAATGAAGATCTATCTCAAATATATGACTTTAGACATTGAAACATGGTGATATCGTCCAATGACTAAATGATGTTAATTGAATTGTTGGTCAAGTAATAAATTATTTCAAATAAGCTTTGAATCTGGGAGTTAGAAGTCCTGATTTGTCATACTCATAAATCCCATTATTATTTTGCTTATTGTTTTGGAAATTTTTCTACTTTTTGGCTCATTTGTATAAGAAAAAAAGAATGTAATGGATATTAATTGGAAAGCTTATGAAATACACTTACAGGAAGTTGCTATGTTAGATTCACAGGCAGTTCAATATAAATCACAATACTTAACAAAATCTCTATTTTCTTTACCGGATAATTTGGAAGTTTGGAATAGATGTTCAAGAACGTTCTTAAATGTGGTCATTGGATCTTCCTAATTAAAGATGAGTTAGAGCTTATCCAGCTTTCCAGGGTTATCTATATTGAGATAGAATTACCATACCACTTTATTTTGAACATTATTTTTAAATAAATTGGTTATTTATGGTAAAAATTGGTAAAAATTTATGGTAATTCTATCTCAATATAGTTGACAACAATGAGTATGGTGCCTATATAAAACATGTCCCGGGGCTCCTGGATGGCTCAGTTGGTTAAGCTAAGTATCTGCCGTCAACTGAGGTCATGATCTCAGGGTCCTGGCTCTTCACTCAGCAAGGAGTCTGCTTCTTCCTCCCCCTCTGTCCCTCCCCTCACTCATGCTCTTTCTCCCTTTCTCTCTCAAATAAAATCTTAAAAAAACCCCAAACATGTCTTATCCTCCACTCCGTCTGCACACATAAGGTCTTTAGTTGGTTTTGTTGCTGTGTAGGTGAATCACCCAGACCCTCAAAGCTACTTCAAAAACCATCTTTTTCATCAACTCAAGTTACTTTGATTGACTATTCCAACAACTGTTGCCAAACAGTAAGCAGTAGAGCATGGTGGTTAAGAGCACAAGCTTTGAAGTGAAACCAACTGGGGTGGTGTGACCATGGGCAAATTATTGAACTTTCCTGGGCATTATTTTATAATGTTCAGATAAAGTGGACAATAAAGATTAAACAGGACTGAGGTTTAGCAACATAGGAATGGTGGAAGTTCAAGATGGCAAGGGATCAGAGAGTGGTGAGTAAGCACTGGAATGAGGATAAAGACCAGGTTCTTTATGCGTGAGGGAACGGGAAAAATAAAAGGTAAAGCAACAGTGATCAAAAGGAGAACCTGATGGGCTGAGATCTTGGAGGTGAACTAGTTGAGTAATGTTGAGGTCTAATGCATGTCTGAATTTTTTGATGGATAAAGTGGAAACAAGACAGAAGTTACTTTATGAGAGAGCTGAGCATACAAAACTGTAGGATCAGGCTATTGGAAAAGTCAGCTGTCAAAATCAGTCTTTTGCAGTCAATTCTTGCTACTCTTGCTCATTCTTTTACTTTGGGTCCTTGAAAATAACTGCTTGTTTCAGATTCTTTACTGGGGAAGCAATTTTTTTCCTGACATGTCCTAAAAAATGGGGTGCTTTGCTGCTTTTGACACTGCTGATAATTTTTATTTGTAACTCTTTAAATTTTATAATTGACAAATACAAAAGAATATTCTGCACATTTATGAAAGATGATAAAGAACCCTCCTAAAACAACCATACCACTTAACATCTAGCTTTTGCAAACACCAGTGATTCCTCCCACCCTACTGTATCCTCTAAATTCCTCCCAAGAATTAACCACTACCCTAAATTTTATTTATTGCCTTGCTTTAAAATACTATATATGGAAGTATCTCTAACATAATGGTCTTACTATTTTTTTGCCTTTTACAAACATAATCATGCTTTGTGTAATTTCCTGAAACTTGCTGTTTCTCACGTGTTTTTCTTTTAAATTCATTCATGATGTTTCATTTGAAGCTGTATTTCCTTCATGGTCACTGCTTTAGAATATTCAATTGTGTGAACAGATCAAAATCATTCTTTCTTGGTAACAGGCATGTGCGCTTTTTGTTTTTTTCTTCCATGAACTATGCTGATATGAGCATTCCTGTACATGTCTTCTGGTGCATATTTGTGAGTTCCTAAGGCATATGCTAAGGAGCTGAATTGATGGTTCATAAATCAAATGTTCAACTTTAAAGGATAATGCCATCAACATTTTAGTCTCACCACAGTATATAAGTGTTCTTTTTGTTCCACACTTTCAACCCTACTTAGCATTGTCAGACTTCCTATGTTTAATAGCAGATTTAGTAAGACATAATTCATATATCATAAAGTTCACACTTCTAATCTATACAATTTGTGGGTTTTAGTATATTCAGAGAGCTGTATATCTAAGACCATTATCAACTTCCAGAACATTTTTGTAACCTCAAAAAGAAACCTCACACCAGGGGTGCCTGGGTGGCTCAGTCAGTTGAGCATCCAACTCTTGATTTCAGCTCAGGTCATGATCAGTGGAGTCCTGGGATTGAGCCCCACCTTGGGAATCTCCACTCAGCAGGGAGTCTGCTTATCTAACCTCTGCCTCTGCTTCTTCCTCAGCTTTCCTCTTTCCTCCTTTCTCCCCAAAATACATAAATCTGAAAGAAAGAAAGAAAGAAAGAAAGAAAGAAAGAAAGAAAGAAAGAAAGAAAGAAAGAAAGAAAGAAAGAAAGAAAACCTCATACCCTTTAGCAGTTACTTCTCATTTTCCCCTCTCCCAAGTCACTGACAACTAGTAACCTCTTTTCTGTCTCTACGGATTTTCCTATTGTGGATATTTATATAAAAGGCATCAAACAACATGTGCCCTTTGTGGCTGGCTTCTTTCACATAGTACGTCTTCAAGGTTTATCTATGTTGCAGCACAGATCAGTACTTCATTCCTTTTCACTGTCAAATAATGTTCCATTGTATGGATACACCATATTTTTGTTTATCCATCCATCAGTTGATAAACATTTGAGTTGTTTCCACTTCTTGGCTATTGTAAATAACCAATGGATAAAGTGGAAACAAGACAGAAGTTACTTTACAAGGAAGCTGAGCATACAAAACTCTAGGTCCTTGCTGTAAACATTTCATCATGTATTTTTGGAGGGGAAATATATTTTCAAAGATCTTCAAGAGAAGATCATGGAGATTCTAATTGCAGGTCTCAAGCTCCTAGGTAGGAGTGGGATTGCTATGTCATATGGTAACTAGGTTACACTTTTTAAGGAACTGCCAAACTATCTTCCTAACTTTCATTCACACCAGCAAAGTATGAGGGTTCTAATTTCTCCACATCCTTGATAAAATTTGCTATTCTTTTTTTTTTTTATTGTAGCCATCCTAGTGGATATGAAGTAGTACCATTGGCTCCTTTGATCCCTTGCACAGAAGTAGTAGCAAGCAGGCAGCCCAGGTGGCTCAGCGGTTTACCGCTGCCTTCAGCCCAGGGTGATCCTGGAAACCCGAGATCGAGTCCAACGTCGGGCTGCCACGTTGGGCTCCATGCGTGGAGCCTACTTCTCCCTTTGCCTGTGTGTGTGTGTGTGTGTGTGTGTGTGTGTGTGTGTGTGTCACAAATAAATAAAATATTTTTTAAAAAAAAGGTAGTAGCAAGCATATGGGATCAGATCTTTCTCTGAAAGCTCTACTTGACTTTGGTTTTTCATGGAGATGCTCTAAAATAGTGGTGCCAACCTGAGAGCATTAGACTTACGGGGCATTACAGCACCATCAGAAGACATGAGGAAAAGTGTGTTAGAAGAGTCTGAGGCCTGTTAGGTAAAATCTCCACGATCTAGTGTTGAAGGGTGTCCCTCCATCCTTTTACAGATACTGAGTTCTTCAAATTGTTCAGTTTCTTCCAACTAGGCCTTTGTAGCACCACTGCTAAGTCTTCCTTCTTAGTTGAACGCTCTCTTGGGGAGAGATATCTGATGCACGCACTCATCAACTGGCTTTTTTTTCCTTTGGACAAAAATCAGAACCACAAGCCATCCTGTCTATATTCCAATTACACTTTATTCTGTTACCATTCGGAATGGAGAGATCTTAATCCTCATATGACCCTTTGGGGATGATCTGTTTACATCAGATGTCAGACCGATTTATTATAGCATTAGGGAAAATCTTCTAGATTTTGTAAAAGGAAAATTAATTAAATCTAATTAATAAAATTAATAAAAATGAATTCAATTTAATGAATAAAATCAATTAAAATTAGTAAAAGGATGATGACAGACTAAAAACAAAGAACCAAAATCTTGAGAAATAATTTTGCATAGCTTACATATCTGTAAATAGGTTAGAGCTTTGAAAAATATTTCCCCAAATAGGATTACAACAAAGGAGAAAGTAAGAGAAATGATATCAGAGAGGAGAAAATGTTATTTGAGATCCTAAACATACTGAATCAGAATCTCCAGGATCCTGTGGCCCAGGAATCTATATTAAAGACTCTCCCATTGCTTCTGATAATCAGCCAAGTTGGGGAACCAGTACTCCAGCTAATTGAGGATTTGACTGACAGTCCTTTCCTAAATAAAAAACAATAATTTATAAAGCATATAATTTCTGCTTATACTTCTGCATATTATCTCATTTCTACTGTAACCCTTCTGTGAAAAGCACCCAACAAGTTGAGGCTGGTTGTTTTAAATAAATGAATATCTTCAACTTTGATAACCCCCAAAGAGTTGCTATGGTAACACAGAACAAAGATAATAACCATCAAGATCTAAATAATCAAGGTTGCTCAGTGATCTTAAGCTGGCTTACTTTTAATGGCTTTAAATGTAGTGAAAAGCAAATAGTTCCAAGGAGTCAGACGGTATTACTACGAGAGCATTTAACTAATTGCATCGTCCCCTAACACCCCAAATAAAAAAAGAGAGGAGTACACTGTTTGGTCATGAAAGCAATTAAAATACATAAATACCAGTTTTCACAGTCTTCCCCTCTCAGCTCATATTTATCTAATTCAAGTCACGCAGCTAGGTGTTAGCATTAACTTCTCTGAACTAAATACAAAAACTCAAAGTCATTTTGGGATTTGATCCTCATTCATTTTCAACCAAATATCCAAATTCATTTCGAATTCACACAAGGACCGCAACAGCTTCACCTAAATCAGTTTCCTACAAGTTAAACATCCCTCCTACACTCAGATGTGATTGTGGAACTACTTTGATCTTTATTCCCAAATTTATTGCTCTGTGTAATCCATGACAAAATATAATGTGATTTACTATATCTCTATATGACAGCCCAGCAGCTGACAGAACTTAATAATTCAGCATAAGAAAAAAAAAAAAAACCTTCTGGCACCCAAATATACAGATCATAATGGGGACTCTTTAGTATCAGTTTACAATGAAGCTGATACAAGCTGATCATAAGAACTTCAAAACAATTCTTTTTTCTTCCTCGCGTATTTAATGAAGGAAATTTTTATTCCCTCAACGTGCTTTGTAGCTGCAAGAAACTAATTTTGGAACACTCTGCTTTTGTTCTCATTAAAACAACGCAGGACTAGTCACTACTGATGTTTCTTTCTCAAAGAAAAGGACTAAATTTCTCTACTGAATTTGAAATAAGTGAATAAACACATACGTGGGAAAGTAGGAGACTCTTAAAAAAAGTAAATTTGTATTTGGTTATAATATTGAACAAGCACAGATTAGCTAATTAGGCACTGTATACATAATTATTGAAATGAAGACTTGTGTTTGAAATTGTGAGGGCTGAAGCTTCTCTAAGATTCCCTCTCCCCGAACATAAGTGTGCCTCCAGGGATGGTAATGTCAGACCAGACAGCTCTTAGGTCTCTTTCAACTCAAAATTTCCAGGATTTTTTAGACTGCTTTGTAGAGGGTCATGGTAGTTCCTATTTTGGGGTGGTGATGGGTCTGAGGGTCTCTCATTTTCCTGGCCAAAGAGGGATAAGTGGGAGATGCTTACAGCTCACTTGTCTAGCTCCCTTGGAGACAACCTGGTGGTGTGTGAATATGGAGTCTCTGCAATGGGGTCTGGCTGGGTTGGCAGAGCTCCAAGGTCCCTCTGACTGGTTTTCCAGCATTGTGGTTCTCAACAAAATGCCCCCAGACTCCTACACCTCTTGGATCTTTATGTATTTGTCAGCCTATGACCCAATCAGTGGAGACTCACCTCCTTATCACCTCTCCAGGACATTTAGTTATAAAAGGTAAATTATATATTACATACTCAAATTTGTTTTTTTTTTTAATTTTTTTTTATTTATTTATGATAGTCACAGACAGAGAGAGAGAGAGAGAGAGAGAGAGGCAGAGACATAGGCAGAGGGAGAAACAGGCTCCATGCACCGGGAGCCTGACGTGGGATTCGATCCCGGGTCTCCAGGATTGCGCCCTGGGCCAAAGGCAGGCGCTAAACCGCTGCGCCACCCAGGGATCCCACATACTCAAATTTGAAACTTACTGTCTTCTTACAGACATTTGGATGAAATATTCTTATCTAGATTGGTCTATTGCTTGGAAAGGCTGGCTGGTCAGCTAACTCCCAAGAGTACTTAACCACTTCTTGTGAAACCATCCACGAGGTGCATCTAACTTGTTGAAATCCACTGTGGATCACAATCTGATTTTCCACTTTGTACGTACAAAAACTCAATGTTGTTCCTGTGTAGGCTACAGACCCGGGTTCTAAAGGGCATCTGATGTTAGCCTATATTCTATTAAATTTCATTTAGATTTGCATATAACCTTGTTTACGCTCTAAACCAGCTTCTCGACATGCTTAATACTGGTGGGTTGTCATAACACTCAACTCTCCAGTACTATAATCTCAGAACAGAACTTGGAAAAATTCCAGGTAGTTTTACTGTCTCTTGTTTGGAAAAGCTGAAGTTAATTGATTCAGAATCTAAAGCCACTAAAATCTTGAAGTGCTTTTTCTAATGAACTACATGACTATGGATTTCAATTCACCTAAAAATAAAGACCAAATAAAACTCTATGCACAAATATATCATGAACTAGACTGTTCTGGACTGCTTTAGCGGGCTCTTAATTTTTTTAAATGGCCACAAGCCTTCAGAGTATTTTTAAAGCAAAACAAAACAAAACAAAAACAAAATATGTGAACTAAATAATTTACTAGCTGAACAGGTGGAAACTAAATTTTTAAATTTCCTTCACTGATCAAAGGTATAATACAAATGTTTTCACGTGACACAGACACAAAAGATGTGCCCTTCCACTTGTTTTTCAAAGTTTAAATTTAAAAGTGTAGTATTTAATTCTCCAGTGTTACTTCCCTTTTGTTTTGAGGTGAAATAAAGAAGAAATGTTTTCTATGCATAATCTCCTAAGAAAAGTTTGTTTTCTTCTGTTGTTTACATTTAAAATAAAACCTGTGGCTGTCAACAGAAGATCTTTAGAAATTTCTACCAAAAGAAACACTATGTAAAAAAAAAAAAAAAGAAAGAAACACTATGTCCTTGACAGTTTAGACAAAAAGTTCCTAATACCCCTGATTTAATTTCTTAATATGCTAACCCCCCCCCACCCCCTCCCCCCTGCTTCACTCAGTCATACTTATTATTGGTTGTATTTATTCTCTTGTTTGTCTCCCACTCAATTCTGACTTCAGAGCCAAAAATTCAGGGTTTGGGCCAAATCAAGGCATCTGAGGCCAAGGAATTTGGATTTTATTCTGGATCCAGTGGGATACATTAAAGGTTTGTGAGCAGTGAGTGAAATTAGTAAAGTAACATTGAGAGTATGGCTCGCTTGGGACCATGGAGAATGAACCAGAAAAGCAGAGCAGATAACTGCAGCAATAGTCAAAGAGAGCTGCTGCCAATGGGTGAGGGCTTTTGTTCAAAGTTCTAAGGAGATGACAATAACTGGGGAGACAAAGGAAATGAAACATGGCTCTCCTAGCCTTGTGCTGCTTTCTGAAGGAGAAAGCTGCATTAGGGAAAATAAAAAAATTAAACAAAAGGAAATAATAGCATTCTCAACTCTTTGCACTTCTCTACCATCCATCTTTCATCCAAATACTGACACATTCACAAATGGATTTTCCTATAGTAATTCCTTATTTAAGGATGTTTAATTTTGGCATATTTTTCAGAATGCAGCTGGAACAAATGAAAGATGTATTGTGAGATCTAACTGTGGGTGAATCATAAATAATTCCTCAGAACCTGGGGATGAGAAATTTATCTGTGGGTGGATGTGAAACCAATTTCCCATCCCTTGAGTTCTCCCACCTCTTGACAGATTCCTTTCTCAATATTATTGATTGCCTTTTTTTTCATAATCCACTTTTTAAAATTGATATATAATTCATTTACTATTATATTCATCCTTCTAAAGTGTATATAGTTCAGCAGTTCTTAGTATATTCACAAAGTTGTATAATCATCTATCTAATTCCAGAATATTATACTGCCAAAAGGAAACCCTGTATATTAGCTCTCATTCTCCATTTCCTCCTCCTCTCAGGCCCTGGAAATCTCCAGTCTATTTTCTGTCTCCATGGATTTATCTATTCTGAACACCTCATATAAATGGAATCATATAATGTGTAGCCTTTTGTGTTTGGCTTCTTTCACTTGTATAGTATTTTCAAGGTTTATCCGTGTTGCAGCCTGAATCAGTACTTCATTCCTTTTTATGGCCAAATAATATTCCATTGTTTGTATATACCACTTTTGTTTATTTATCATCATTAATGAGCATCTGGGTTGTTCCCACTTTTTGACAATTATGAATAATGCTACTATGAACATTTATGTGCACATTTTTACATGGACCTATTTTCAATTCTTTTGGGAGATGTCTAAAAGTTCTTCAAACTGGCTGCCATTTTACATTCCCACCAGCAAAATAGGAGGGTTTTCATCTGTCCACATCTTTTTTTTTTTTTTTTTTGGTCTTTATTTTATTTTTTTGGTCAGATTTTTTTTTTATTGGAGTTCAATTTGCCAACATATAGCATAACACCCAGTGCTCATCCCATCAAGTGCCCCCCTCAGTGCCTGTCACCCAGTCACCTCCACCCCCCGTCCACCTCCCTTTCCACCACCCCTTGTTCATTTCCCAGAGTTAGGAGTCTCTCATGTTCTCCCTTTCTGATATTTCCCACTCATTTTTTCTCCTTTCCCCTTTATTCCCTTTCACTATTTTTTATATTCCCCAAATGAATGAGACCATATAATGTTTGTCCTTCTCCGATTGACTTATTTCACTCGGCATAATACCCTCCAGTTCCATCCACGTCGAAGTAAATGGTGGGTATTTGACATTTCTAATGGCTGAGTAATATTCCATTGTATACATAGACCACAGCTTCTTTATCCATTCATCTTTCGATGGACACCAAGGCTCCTTTCACAGTTTGGCTATTGTGGACATTGCTGCTATAAACATCGGGGTGCCATTCTCTTACACCATACACAAAGATAAACTCAAAATGGATGAAAGATCTAAATGTAAGACAAGATTCCATCAAAATCCTAGAGGAGAACACAGGCAACACCCTTTTTGAACTTGGCCACAGTAATTTCTTGCAAGATACATCCATGAAGGCAAGAGAAACAAAAGCAAAAATGAACTATTGAGACTTCATCAAGATAAGAAGCTTTTGCACAGCAAAAGAAACAGTCAACAAAACTAAAAGACAACCTACAGAATGGGAGAAGATATTTGCAAATGGCTCATCAGATAAAGGACTAGTATCCAAGATCTATAAGGAACTTATTAAACTCAACAGCAAAGAAACAAACAATCGAATCATTAAAAGACATGAACAGAAATTTCAGCAAAGAGACATACACATGGCCAACAAGCACATGAGAAAATGCTCCGCATCATGGCCATCAGGGAAATACAAATCAAAACCACAATGAGATACCACCTCACACCAGTGAGAATGGGGAAAATTAACAAGGCAGGAAACAACTAATGTTGGAGAGGATGCGGAGAAAAGGCAACCGTCTTACTGTTGGTGGAAATGTGAACTGGGTGCGGCCACTCTGGAAAACTGTGTGGAGGTTCCTCAAAGAGTTAAAAATAGATCTGCCCTACGACCTAGCAATTGCACTGCTGGCAATTTACCCCAAAGATACAGATGCAGTGAAACGCTGGGACATTTGTCCACATCTTTGACACTTCTTATCATCTGCCTTTTTGATTGCAGCCACCTTAGTGGGTGTGAAATAGTATCTCATTGTGGGTTTGATTTGCATTTCTGAAATAATGTTGAGCATCTTTTCAATGTGGTTATCGGCCACTTACAGATCTTCTTTGGAAAAATATTCAAACCCTCTGCTCATCTTAAAATTGGATTCTCTGTCTTTTCATTGTTGGGTTATAAAAGTTCTTTATACACGCTTCTAGACCCTTATCAGATGATTTGCAAATATTTTATCCCATTCTGTGGACTGTCTTTTTGATCTTTGGTGGTTATGCTCCTGGAAGCACAAAAGTTTTTACTTTTGATGAAGTCCAATTTATATATTTTCTCTTTTGTTGCTTTTGCATTTGTTGTCATAGCTACAAAACCACTGCCTCACCCAAAGCCACAAAGACGGATGGTATGTTTTCTTTTAGGAGTTTCAAAACTTTAGCTTGTATATTTGGTCTAGCAGGGTTGCTATCAACAGATTTTCTCAGTTTTTGCTTACCTGTGAATCTTATTTACCCTTTCTTTCTGAAAAATGATTTTACCTGAAAGTCTTCTCCCTTCAGGACTTTGGATGTTTCATTTCTTTTGACCTTCATGGCTTCTGATGAGAAATCAGCTGTTGGTCTTCCCATTAGTTCTTTATACATAGTTTCCTTATTTCTTTGAACATACCTCAAATAGTTGATTTAAAGTTTTTATCTATTATGTCCAATATCTGGGCTTCCTCAGGCACAGTCTCTATTGATTTTGTTTTTCCCTGCATATAGGTTATACTTTTTCTCTGCATGTCTCATAATTCTTTTGCTGAAAATTGTACATTTTGGATATTATAATTTGGTAATTATGGAAAACATATCTCTCCCTTTTCCAAAAGTTTTTGCTGTTGCTAGGGTTTACTGTTGATGTTATTTTTAGTGACTTATCTGAACTAATTTTGCAAAGTAGGTATTCTGTCATAAATGGTCACTGAAGTCTCTATTTGATTAGTAGTCTGCTAATTATTGGGCAGAGGTTTCTTCAAATATCTGGAACCAATAACTCTTCTGGTTTTTGTCAAGGGCATTTATGTACATGTTGGTGAGCATCTTCCACACTAGGCTGGCATATTACAACTCTGCCTTAGTCTTCTCTTCCTGTTTTTGTCCAGAGCTTCAAGAAGCTTCTCTTCTTATTTGTGCAGGCCAGAAGTGAGAGTTTAGAACCTCAGATCTTTCTGGGGTATGCATATGGCACGTGGCCATACAAATGTGCATGGCATTGGACAGCTCGTTTCCCAGTTTTACATTTAAGCTTTTAGGTTAGCCTATTGTTTACCCCAGCTGTTATATACCACATCAGGCAGCCATGATCTTAAACAAGTATCTCTAATTGTTTTTGAAAAGTACTCCTAGAGAAAAAGGTTTTCATACTGGATGAGCAACAACTCAGGACAAAAAAGACAACCTTCTGAGTGAGGTCTCTCTGGGATCCATTAGACAGGCCAAATAACAATAGTTCTCAGGAAATGGGCTTTGAAGGAGCTACCTGTTTTTCCCTTCCTGGTAGTTTCCATGCTACTAATTTTCTCCATGATTGTTGGCTATTAGTTTTCAATGCAACTGCAGAGATGGGAAGAAACGTTAGCTAGGAATAGCATAAGTCAAAAAATCACAAAGCTTGCTCTTCTTACTGTTTCAGCTGGGTTTTGTTTTTGTTTTTTATTGAATGTTCCCTAGATTCTAAAGCTTCTGATTAATTTCCACAGTTCTGAAAAGGTTGATTATGTCGTTTTTGCCTGTTTTCTCATTGCTTTCATGGAGAAAAGAATTTCTAGAGGTCCTTACTCTGACATTTACCCTGATATCTTCCCCAGGACATTAATTGAGTGTTATTTTCTACAAGGTTACATCACTTCCCCTATTCTCTTATTATTCCACAAAATTTCCTTGGGAAATATTATCCATGTAGATTTTCAGATTCTACTCAAAAGTCAATATCTCTCAAATCTACATCTTCAACACAAACGTTTTCTCTGAAAGTCTTATTGATGACCAGTGGCCATATCTATGTGGATATTTTATAGGTGTCTCCAGCCCAACATGTTTTAAAACCTTCATCCACTTGACTACCCAAACCAGGAAACTGCAAGACATTCTAGATTACTCACTTCATCTTCAGTCTTCATTAAACACCTCCTCCATCAAACCTGCCAACATCCCACCTTCCACAAAGCTAATATTCTTTTACCTTATTATACCTATCCCCTTGTATAAAATTTATTTACATGGCTATTCCCATTACTAGACTACAGTATCACACAAACAGGAATTGTATACCATTCACCTTCTTATTCCCAGAACTCATCATATTGCCTAACACATTATACTTAGTCATAGATTTTATCAGTGCAGCAGACTATATTTTCCAAAGATGCTCACACATCAATATACCCATTCCCACATGGTTCTGCTCACAATATAGTGTTCATATTCCTGCATCAAGATATGAGGTCAAAGATCTCTCTTCTTGAAATTAGAAAAAACTTTGTAGCTGCTTTGACCAAAATAATGTGGTAGAAATGACACTATTTGATTTCTGAGTGTAGGTCAAAAGGGTGATATGGATTCCACTTGGTTCTCTGTCTCAGGACATGAACCTCAGAAGTCCTAACCCAACATGTGAGAAGTCTAGCTACTCTAGGTATCTTGTTGTATGCATGATATCCCCCTTTGCTTTCTTTACCATGCATCATTTTTAAATGGAAAAAAGTGGTAAAAACGTGATTAAAAGAAAAATATCTCATACTTGTGTCAAAATTTTTCAAAATGTAATTTATACAGATGCAAAGTTGACTTGTATCTGGCAAAGAAATACTTAGGGATTGCATTATTTTCTCAAAATATATTTGATTGCATTATTTGACCCAGACCCATATGGTATCCTGAAAACTCTATCCTCCACTCACTCCAAATAGTTTTATAGAGATAATCTTTAGTTAATAAAGATAACTTCTGGGCCATTTCTATTACAAGTTGATAGCATTATATCTAAATGTGTCATGTTTCATGCATTGACTCTTTGCAGGCAAATTTTTGCTAAATTACATGTCTTAAAAATCAATGTGTTTTAGTAGTTTTTCTAATCAAAAGAGTTCTTCTGAGTCATTGAACACTTCTGTTAATTCTGAATTTTCACATATTTAGTGAAAATAAATTTAAAGGTTTATATTCATGAATTATTAAATATATTCTAGATGTAGACAAATCCACAATGACAGAAATGATTCTGTTTTTAATGCATGTTTAACCTGAAGCTAATAGCTGTTAATATCTTGAGATTATATTTCTTTAGAACAGATGCTTTCCTAACACAGATTTAAAAAAAAGTTAAATAATAAACAAGGCCTCATCTAAAGGAATTTGCCACCTTGCCATAACCTCTTAGCATGTCTTAAAAGAGTTGTGATTAATACCTGTAGTTTCTAAAAATGTGTTTTCCCTGGTTTATGTAAGCAAACTTACTACTAATTTAAGTAAACACAAAAGCTTTGCATTTTGATTTACAAATACAAAATATATTTTCTCTCTATTGTTAAAATTAGATGTGCAATCTATGTCCATGACATTGTTCTTTATTCTAAGTCTATAAAGCTTTTTTTAGAAAACAAATTTTAGATATTTTTACTCTTAAAATGTAGGTAAATAAATCTAATTACTCACTCAACAGATATGTTGGGAGTACTATATAAACTGTCAAAATTTCCCCTGCAAGAGATCTATGCTTTACAGTCACCAGGAAAAATTTCCTCAATTCACATTTCTTTTTACTTAGTACATTGAGCATAATTTTTCACTAAGTATATTTTTCTAAAAAAGATTTATTTATTTATTTGAGAGAGAGAGAGCAGGTTTGTGCATACAAGCATGATGTGGGGGGGCGGGAGGGGCCAAGGGAGAGAGAGAAAGAGAGAAACTCAAGCAGACTCTGCACTGAGCCCAATGTGGGGCTTGATTCTCAAGATCCTAAGCAGAAACCAAGAGTTAAACTCTTGATTGTGCCACCAGGCACCCTTCACTAAGTATATTTCTGATGTCATCACTTAAAAAATCCCATCTATGAGTTTTATTACCCAATTTCAGGTCACTACATTCTGGACTGAATGAAAAAAATTAATAGTACTTTGTGAGTTATTTAAAATGCTACTTATGTAAAAGGGTGAATATAATTTATTGTCTAGATTGGATGACACTTGAGAGTGAATGGAGTGTTAAGAATTACACTGAGAAAAAAGGACTAGAACCTATGATCATCCTAAACATGAATTATATCTTCGATATGCTATTAACAGGATAACATTAAATACCACTATGCTAGGTCAAGTTCATAGTCCATTTAGCCAGAAGAGATTGTGTATAACTAATCTTTATAGACACAGGAAGAGTAATAAAGGTCCTCCTTAACACCATCATTTTATTTTTTTTAGATTATTTTACCATTTCTACTACCACCATAATACCTCACTTGCCCAGAGATCAGAATTCTGGCATCAATCGTGTATGTTATTTAGGAACTGCCCTGAAGCCCTTGCCCATGCCACTGGGTGTAGAAAATAAGCCAAGAGATAGAAAGCGGCTGCCTTCAAAACAAAGTGACATTCGGAGATGCAGACTTAGAACTGTAAAAGGAGATAGCCAGAATGATGACAGGGCATGCTGGTTATAAGCCATTTTCTGTATGGCATCATAATGTCCACAGGGACAACTGAGCTGTCAGGAGGGTTGCTGATGTCCTATGTCATCAGCATTTCTGTTTAAAAGAGTTGGGGGGTATGTTAGAGAAATAGCATTCAAAATGTCAGTTTGGGCACATATGTAGGGAATATATTTTAGTTATTTGGAAATTGACACCTGGAATGTTTTATTACTGGACAGTATCTGATGAATGAGGCATTCCTATACTTCCTTTTATTTGTCTTGAAACTATCTCTTTCAAATTTTTCTAAGCAATGCTTTGTTGAAAAAATAATCTGAATTAACCCAATCATGGTATTAGAAGATCAGAGAATCTGATCAAAAAAATCTCTCAATCTTCTGCCTAAAATGAAAATTAAAAAAAAAAAATCTTCACGTGGAAGCTGCTTCATTCCCTTTAAAACTTAGCTGCTGCTCTGTTTCAAATGTTTACCAGTTCTATATTATTTTCATAATTTTAAGCTTTATTATGGACACATTCAAATCATATTTGATATGATAGCAGCAAAAATGTTTTGACCTATTCTGTTTCTAGAGAGCTAGAGTGAGCCAATTTTACTAGTTGGTGAAATTAAAGCCCAAGAATTATTCTTTATGAAATCTTCTCAGTCTAATTGAAAAAACAATAATCATCCATCTGTCCACCTATCTATTCAATAAATTTTTACTGGATGTTCACTATGTCCCAAGCATTGTTCTAGGCCCAGGAAAAACACTGAATAATAAACAAGTAAACAATAGTAAATTATAAGAAGTGAGCAGTGTGGGTACAATAATAGAAAGTGGTAGGGGCATTTAATACTTAGCAGGGACCAGTTGGTCATTAGGAGATATGAGATCTGAAAGAGAAATGGAAAAAGTAAGTGTGAAGGCCTTATATAGGAACAAGCTTGGCACATTTATAAAAAAGAAAGCTGCATGCTGGATCTGCCTAATTGTGGGAGGGAGGAGCAGGAGGTAAATTGGACAGACAGGCAGGGGCTGGATCATACAGCAACCATAAGGGCAAAGCTAAGGAGTTTTCATTTTGTTCTAATAATGATAAGCCCCTGGAGGGTTTTGAGCAGAGGAATATACACTCTGATTTATTTCTAGAAAGATCTAACTGTTGTTATGTGGAGAACAGATTGTTAGAGCAAACATGAAAACCAGGAGACCAGGTGCTTGTGGACCAGGGTGGTAGTGGCAGAGTGCTGAGAGTGGTCTGATGTGGGATACTTTTTGAAGATAAAATCAGCAGGACTTCTGATAGGAAGACTGTGGGTGTGGAAGGATGAAATGAGTCAAGAGTAATTCTGAGTCCTATTCGCCGGGTTAGAGAAGATGCGGGGAGAATCAAGAGTTCCATTTTGGAAATGGCAAGTATGGGATTCCTATTAGAATTTCAGGGCAGATGTCTAGGAAAAGGTTAAATACCCAAGTTTGGAGCTCAAGGCAGAGACCGGGACAAAAGATACAAAGCAGAAGTCTTCAGCACCTAGATGGCATGTGAAGCGGTGGGACTGGACAAAATCAGTCAGGAACTGGGTAGAGAAACACTAAGAGCTCTGAAGATGAGCTGGGGCAAGTAAGAGAGGTAGAGTAGGAGCAGCTAGCCAGTTAGGGGAGACCCCTGGAAAGGGTGATGTTCCTCCTAACTGATCATGTGATGAAAGTCTACAGAATGGGCAGCCCCAGTGGCCCAGTGGTTTAGCACCGCCTTCGGCCCGGGGTGTGATCCTGGAGACCTGGGATAGAGTCCTGCGTCAGGCTCCCTGTGTAGAGCCTGCTTCTCCCTCTGCCTCTCTCTCTCTCTCTGTGTGTGTGTGTGTGTGTGTGTGTGTGTGTCTGTCATGAATAAATACATAAAATCTAGAAAGAAAGAAAGAAAGAAAGAAAGAAAGAAAGAAAGAAAGAAAGAAAGAAAGAAAGAAAGAAAGAAAGAGGAAGGAAGGAAGGAAGGAAGGAAGGAAGGAAGGAAGGAAGGAAGGAAGAATTCTACAGAAGAGGGAATGATGGCCGATGTCAGAACTTCTGAGAAATCACTGGGGATGCAGATGGAGGAATGAGCACTGCATTCAGTGCAGAGGTCATGTGTTGATTGGACAAAGTTTTCAGTGTATTGGAGTGGCTGAGAGCCCCACTGACATGGCCACTGGAAAATAATGAGAAATGCAGCAAGTATGCAAACAACTCTTTTTGGATAGTTTGGTTATGAAGAAAGGTAGAGAAAAGGCAGAGTGTTTGAAGGGGGGTTTGGATTGCAGCGAGCCTTCACTTGTTAAATATCCGGATCTCCTCCCCAGAATCCCCCACCTCCATTCCCCAGTCCCCTCCAGCTAGGTTGGCAGGCCTCTGTCTAATTCTGGCTGAAGGGCTGATAATAGACTATGTGTCACTTCCCAACCAAAGCACAAAGAATCAGGTAGGAGTTCTTCATGCCCCTTTTTCTCTGGCCACACATGACTACTGATATTCAAGATAGTGGAGTCTGCCTGTCAAACAATATTGGACTCACAGTCTGGGAAAGTATTAATTAGTCACATGAGATTATCGATATCAAACCATTTTCGCCCTATAAGAGTAGCACTTTCTTATGGTTTAACTTAACAATATACCTTTGTTAAAACCCTGAGATTTGGGGGTCAGTTTGTTAACATAGCATAACATATAATTTGGTAGAGGTGGTCAAAGAATTCTTTAAAATATTACAGTCTGGGGGCCCCTGGGTGGCACAGTAGAGATAAGGAGTACAGGGCCCCAGCAAAGGCCTTTGGAAGAGGCCTTGGGTAAGGTACCATGCACTCTAAGGGAGGGAAGGCACATGGATATGGATGCAGCTGGATGGTGGACATGGAGAACCATTGATGAGATGGTTTTCTTTTGTTGCTGCTAGTTTTCTAGTGAAATAAAGGTCTAGTGAAATAAAGTGAGAGAGTGAGGTTTGAGAGGAAGAGAAAGGCAGGAAAATTTCTTAGAGGGTGGGAAAGAAATTAACCACTACCATGTGTAAGGCTCACTTAAGCTTCCTGGCCTTAAGCTGAAGTAAGACCAGTTAAGCGTAAGTGTCTCTGCTCTTGAACACAGTGAGATACAAAAGTAAGGTATGTGAGTGTTTGGTTCAACCAGGGTGGAGGATTTGTGAGTGAGGAAGGTAGAGGACAAGAGAGACAAAGAAATTGAGGGTAGTCCAAGGGAGGGATTACATTGATAGACTCTAACACCAGCTGGAAAATGAAGAAATAAGGAAGTTGATGGAAAGTGTACAATGGAGGGGCTAATGGCTCAGAAGTCCCTGCTGGGCAATGATTCGGGTTAGGACATGCTTTGTTCTGTCTGTACCAGCTTAATTACATACAAGTTTTAGCTGTGAATGTCAACCTCTATGAGATAATGTTATCTAATTAAATAAAAGTTTGAAAAATTTTGCTTTCCTTAACTTTATCAATCTATTTAGAACTGAAAGCTAAACGGAGAGCCATACATCTGCAACAACGGAATGCCTCATTTTTGGTCTACCACTCTACATTGAAGTGGCATGTAACTATTAAAATATATGTAAAACCATTCTTGGGGCTTTTAGTCTTCCATTAACATAATTTTTTTCATTGCTGTTTTCCAGTCATCATCATGTATATTGAAAATATATTTTTCTTATTGAAAAATATCCTACTCTCCCTTAATTTCATTTTCTTGCTTTCCAGGATACTTACATGAAGAATAGCTTTTCCTCCTTGCAGATGATTCATAGTTAAGGAAAGAATAGAAATATTTTTTATACTCCGACACAGACCCTAAGAGCCCAGAGAAATTCTTCCACATTGATCAAAAGCAGCAGTCTCAATGCAGCTGACAAGGACACCGAAAGCCATCCAACAACAGCTAGCCTATTTATAATTGAAGGCTTTTTATTGAACTATTTTGGGTTCCTGTTATATATTATCTCCACAAAAACCAATCAGATTAAAATGAAATATCACAACGGAACAACAAAACTTGTTTTATTTAGAAAAAAAAGGCAACCTTCCAAACAAACATCCTAATCTCTTAAAGACAATGATAAGGCAATCTGGCAGCTTTCAAAAGTCAAAGTGACTTTTAAGCACTGTTACTTACATGAGCAGAATTTTCTACAGATGTCAATGCAAAATTAAAAAAAAAAAAAAAGAGCTACCACTTTGAAAAATAAATGTGTAAAACTTTAGAGTTCATACAGGATAAAAAGCTTGTTTTAAACATTTTTAAGATTGAAAGCAAAATCAGACACTGCTTTTTGGAAGTATTTTTAACAAAAAAAAATAAAAGTAAAAATCAAATAAAGTGCAAATTCAAACACAAAGCAAAAATCAGAAGATTAATTTGGGTAAATCAGATACTGCATGGGTAAACATTTCCTCTGATACCAAAGAACCCAGATGACTAGCTGGACATTATAGGACAACCACTTCAGGTTGTTCTACACAGAAGCAGCAGGGAAAGGTCTGATGTTTGTCTAGGGAAATAGACTAATAAGTCTACTAGAAAAGACACATTAAGAGAATTCCATGAAGTCAAATGGATCTGAGGTCAAGTCCAAAGTGATCAAATAAGAGCTGAAAGATGAGTCAGCTACCAAATATTCAAGGAGATCAATCAAGATTGAAGTCAGAAATATAGATAAGGAGGTTTGTGAACCCAAAGGTGCAGGTAATGAGGAGGTGGGAACCCAAATCAGAGTCTAGTTGGGAATGAGGAAGGTAGGAATAGGCATGAATTGGTTCAAAAAGCTTAATCATCTTGCAAAGAGGAGCTGCTTCTACCTTTTGTTCATGATGACCCATCTGAGCCAGCACATGGCTGGATTAGCTGGGTCATGACGTGGAAAGTAAATAACTCCTTGTGTGGGTTTGGAGAAAAAAACTGGAATTCGAATCTTGGTTCTGCAACTTATGTCCCTGTAATGCTGAGCAAGCTACTTAACTCTTCCAAGCCCTAGTATCTCCAACTATCCTAAGGGAATATGACCTCAAAAGAATTAAAGCAGATTCATGTGGCAATTAAGGTAGATAACATATGTCCAGGTGCCTGATACATGATACAGATACAATAAGTATCTTCTTCCATTAGGCCAATACATACTGAACATGCTTTGCAATTATTTTAACTTACATCAATTATTTTTAAGAACTTCTTTGAGCACAAGTAAGTGCAAAGCAGAGGATCTGTGTTTTCTAGCCTTACAAAAAATAGAGAAGATAGTTGATTTGTTTTATGACATTGAAAATGTGAACTTTTAACAAGAATGATTCTATAAAAAATCTTGTATTGCCTGATCAAACTGTTGGGGTGGAAATGAGACAGGACAGAGGGTAGTAAACAAAATAAGTAATTATTGCAAACATAGTTAACCTCACATCAAAATCCTTTGTCCATCAAAGGTGCCCATTTCTCCTAACAGAAAAAAGAAAGCATTAAGATATGAAGTTTATTATATTGTACACTTGAAACTAATACAACATATGTTAATTGCACCTGAATAAAAGATAAAAATAAATTTTAAAAATCTAATCAGAAAAAAACCTAAAAAAAAAATTTTAATTGAAGCTTGAAAAAACAACCTTGTGGGTGAAGGACAGATTCGTGTTCAGAGAGGTCACTGGTCTAAAGGCTGCTATCTAGTCACTAACAGGAGCCTGGCTAAAACCCACATCTCTCCCTGCATGTGTATCTAACATTCACTCATCAAAGGAGCAGCATCAGCATTATTTCTTCAGGGAAGTCTTTCTGAGACCAAAGACTAACTTGTCAGCTCTGGTATATTCTCATATCTCCCTTATTTCTCTTCTCATTATAGTCATCAAACTTATTGTTACCATGTGTACAATAAGAGCAGTGCAGAACATGGGTTCTGGATTCAAACTGAGTTTGCATCTCATCTCTCCAAATTACTGAACCTATCTAAACCTCCGCAAAGGGAATAGCAGTCCTTACTTCAATGAGACAGGACAATGAAATAAGCCTTTACAACAACGCCAGGTGCAAGAAATATCGACCATTTTTATTTCCAGTCAGTAAGAGTAATTAATTAGGGCAAGGAGTGTTTAATACCAGATGTTTCATACACACATAGTATGGTGCTCCCCAAAATAACACTGGGTGTCTGTACCTTATTGGACACTTAAAATCGAAAATCCAGAAAATTCATATACTTTGAAGGTAGTTGTGATTCTGTTTCTTAAATATAGGCAGTCCTTGCTGCACAGAGTTCCAATTTGCATAGCTTTTTATGGTTTAATTAGATAAGCTCAGTGCCCCAACAAAACAGTTAAAATTTCAGTTAGTATAGTATATCTTCTGTGGTGAAGAAAAATTATTTTCCTTATTTTTAAAAGTATATTGTCTTCTTATTAAGTTATAATAATTTTTATATGTGTTTGATAGCAATATTTTATTTAAAAAATCCGTTAGAAGATACATATTTTGCAGATATTTTTCCTCCCAGTCTGTGGCCTTTTTGTTTTCTTAAGAGTATCCCTCAGGGTTCCTGGCTGGCTCAGTGGGTAGAGCATGTGACTCTTAATCTCAGGGTCGTGAGTTTGAGTCCCCTGCTGAGTATAGAGATTACTTAAAAATGAAATCTTTTTCACACTACATCTGAAAGGAGGTATGTACTTTGTGTTGGCTAGTTGGATTTAAATACAAAAAAGTATTTTAAGAAATAAAATCTTTAAAAAAGTATCTCTTGAAGAGCAAGAATTTTAAGTCCAACTTACCAATTTTTTTCTTCCATAGTTTATACTTTTTGAGTCCAAAGAGAATTTTGCCTAAATTGACATCACTAAGATTTTCTCTTAGTGTTTTATACTTTCCTCATTATGTGTAGGTCCACGATCCATTTCACACTACTTTTGTGTAAACATTGAAGTAAAAGTCAAGGCACTTTTTCCCCCGACATGGATATCCGATTGTTCCAGAACTATTTGCAGAAAGTTTCTTCATTCTCCTTTCTTCATTATCTGAGCACCGTTTTTTGCCAAAATTCAACTGGTTATAAATTTATAGGTCTATTTCAGGATTCTTTATATTGATCCACTGATTATGACAGATTTATCCTTGTGCCAATACCACCTTCTCTTAGTTGGTGTAGGTATATTATAGTCATGAAATTGAGCAGTGTGCATCCTCCAACTTTATTCTTTTTCAAAATTGATTTGGCAGTGCTTTGCATCGTCAAACCAAATTCAGAGTCAACCCGTCAATTTCAACACAGAACACTGCTGAGATTTTTTAATTTGGACTACACTTAACGTAAGGATCAATTTGGGAGTAGTGACATTCTAACAATTTTGCATCTTCTCTCTCATGGGTTTGATATTTATCTCCCCTTATTTAGGTCTTCTTCAATTTATATCACCAATGTTTTTAATTGTCAGTGTATAGATCTTGCACATATTTTGTTAAAACTTGAAGTATTTTGTCTTTGTGTTGCCATTTTTAAATGGTATCGATTTTTGAAATTTCAAATCATTATTACAGGATACACTACTAGTACACAGAAATACAACTGATCTTGCATATTGACCTGGTACCTTGGGATCTACTCAATTTACCTATTAGTTCTAGGAGGGTTTTTCATTTGTTTTTTGCAGATTCTTTTTGATTACTTCAGGTAGATGACATGTTATCTGAGAATAAAGACAGTTTTACTTCTTTCTTCCTGATTTATATGCTTTTTTTTTTCATTTTTAATTGCCCAGGAGCATTAGTATAAAGAAGAATTATAAGTGAGAATGGACATCCTTTTCTTTCCAATCTTAAGGAAAAATCATACAATCTGTCACCATTAAGTACACTTTTAGCTATAGATTTTTCTTTTTCTAATATTTGCTTTTGATCCTATTTTTCTGAGTTATCCAAAGATGGATGTTAAACCTTGTCAAATGCTTTTTCTGCATCTACTGAGATAATATCATGGTTTTCTTTTTTTAGTTTTTTAATATGGTAAATTATATTGATTTTTTTTTCTTTTTTTTTTCTTTTTTTTTGAGAGGGAGAGAGTGAGCATGAGTGGCAGGAGAGGCAGAGGGAAAGGGAAAGAGAATCTTAAGTAGGCTCCACACTGAGCCTGGAGTCCATGGGGCCCGATCTCACGACCTGGAGATCATGACCTGAGCTGAAATCAAGAGTCACACACTTAGCTGACTGAGCCATCCAGGTGCCCCTACATTGATTTTTGAATGTTGAACCAACTTTGCATTCCTTGGATAAGTCCTACTTGGCCATGATGTGTTATTCTTTTTATATATATTTTGATGAGGAACTTTTTCCGTCTATAATTTTCTTCCCATAAATTGTTCAGTTTGGGCATCAAGGTCCTGATAAGTTTATATGCTGAGAAGTGATTCTCTTCTTCTATTTTTTGAAAGAGTTCATGTATTGAATGGTATTATTTCTTCCTAAAATGTTTGATAGAATTCACTAGTGTAGTCATCTGGTCTAAAGTGTACTTGTTTATTCATTTGTTATTTCTGGGCTAATTCCATAAAAAGGTTCTACAAGCAGTTGTTTATGATTCTTCTTTCCAGGGAAACTGGCATAGAGATTGCCAAATACATATTTATGAAAGCAAAAAATAAAATGTTACCTGGCTTATTTTTTTAATTCACTTAAAAATATTTTGCGTGTGATCAGAAAATATAGGTGGTAACTTATATATGTATATATAATATATAATATATAATTAATTTGGATATCAGATCATATTAAAGACTATTTTATAAATACTAACATTATAAAAAGGATTGGTATACGTTAATTATGTACAGTTAAGTGTAAATATTCAGCACATTGACAAATGTTCTTCATTTAATTAGGTGATTAGTGAGACAACCTAAGTTATGAGAACAAATCAAAATATTATCTAATTACAAATATTCAAAACAGTGGCTGAAATACTTGATGGGAAGATGTGTGAAGCTAAAAAGAACAAAAGTTATTTAACTGAAAAAGATTACAAAATGTTTTCCCAAGTAACTTTCTCCTTTCCTTCTTGAAAGATCTGATCAAAGCCAACATCAGACTCCTTTCATGCTCCTGCAAATCTCTGCTCATGTGATTTTTAAAAATCTAAGATTTCCCCAAGAATTGTCTATCAAAAGTTGTGCTATTTCTAGTTTCTGAGTGGTAAGGACTGGGTCTCTAGCATTGGCCAATTTTGACTTGGTTTTATTCCCAAGGTCTTACAGAGTATTTAAAAAAAACAAACAAACACTGATCTTCACATCTGGATTTTTGATTAAAATGCTGTCTAATTCCTTAGCCATATAAGGCACATTTTAAAAAGATGGCACAGGGCAGTTAAAAATCATGCCAAAACACTCTAACTGGAAACTTTTATAGTATTTTATTTTCAGTTTATAACCTAATAAATGCAGATAACATGGAACTTCTAAAGATCCTGCCAAATATAGTCCACTGACCCTGGGTGAGCTCTTTATCTAATTTGAGCTGATACTATGTTGGGGCTATTTTATTCTCAGTTAAATTGTACAGGAAATAGACTAACCTGTAATTTTTTTAAAAATCTATGTTAAAATACATTGTGACTCTTTAGGTCTTAGTCAACAATGTTATCTTTTCTTTGTATCCTTGTATTTAATACATTTCTAGTGCACAGTTAACTTGAATATGAAGTTCAACTGAATTATACTAGTGATATGGCAATTTTCAAAATAATCCAGAGATTCAGATCCTAATGTGATATACAATGAAAGAATTACACATTTAGTTTTCCTTCACTAAACGTTGTTCTAAATGTACACATGCATTTACTTTGCATAAATCAGTCATTTAAATCCTGTTTAAGCTTTTTTGTTAAAATTAGCCAACACTTCATTGCAGATCAAAAGTCACATATTTGAAGGCAATGTCAAAAATCTTAAACAGTTTCAGCTCTTTAGAAATAGAAAATGAACGAGAGAGAAGCTAAGTAGCATGTGCATACTCACTCTTCTTCTTCCTTGCTACTTTTCTAACATCCTTTCTCGGTGTTCAGTTCCAAGGGATAAAATTATCATCAGAAGTAAAACTTAAAAATCTCTCAGGAAGTACAACAAATAAGGCAAATGCTTAGCAAATCTCAATTTTGTTAACTGTCTCCCCAAAGTTAATACTGTGGGACTATTTTATAACAAGACTATTCTGGGACATCCCTATTTAATCTTTATATGGTTTGAGACTGAATGATTCCTACTCCAGAGAAAATACTGTTGCAATAAGGTTTTGGTTATTTAGCACAGTAGCAGTGGACTAGCAGGGATTCAATTTTTGTTCATGTAAATACTATCTGGTTGGTAATTTGCTTGATCCCAAAATAACTTCATGAACCTTCTAAGGACTTCTGGAGATCAGATTGACTTCTTATAACGTTATATCTCATGGTAACAGTTTCTCCATTTTTAGAAAAGTTGAAATCAATATAATACCTACTACTCACCCCCTCCATTTTAAGAAAATACTGAATAAAAATGTCATGTTCCATGAGATTGTTGTTGAGGATGTTAACCACATCATATACTGATTTCTTTGTGAGAGCCTCTAGGAAATTTTTCTCCAAAGATTTCAATTCCGGGATCCCTGGGTGGCGCAGCGGTTTAGCGCCTGCCTTTGGCCCAGGGCATGATCCTGGAGACCCGGGATCGAATCCCACGTCGGGCTCCCGGTGCATGGAGCCTGTTTCTCTCTCTGCCTGTGTCTCTGCCTCTCTCCCTCTCTCTGTGTGGCTATCATAAATAAATAAACTTAAAAAAAAAAAAAGTTCTCTCCTTTCTTTAAAAAAAAAAAAAAAGATTTCAATTCCAGGAATTTGAACTAATTATTTTTTAGAAGATTTTTTTATTTAATATTTGACAGAAAGAGAAAGACAGAGTACAAGCAGGCAGAGCAGAAGGCAGAGGAAGAGGGAGAAGCAGTCTCCCCGATGAGCAGGGAGCCCGACATGGGATCAACTTGAGCAGAAGGCAGACGCTTCACTGACTGAGCCACCCAGGTGCCCCAGAACTTGAACTAATTAATTTTTAAAGTCTGGTTGCACCGAATCTTGTTCTAATTATGATGCTCTCTTTTCCATTTGTTCTTGGAAAATGCAGAGTCAAATTGAGGTCATTCTCTAGGTATATAAACCCTTGTACCATGCATTGTTTTTTCACAAGCCTTACCTCTGCTTTCATCTTATTTTTTTCTTTTATTTTCCTCTAAAGTTGATTCCTTACTCTAAAAAAACTTACATTTAAAAAGTCACCTTGAGGGATCCCTGGGTGGCGCAGTGGTTTAGCGCCTGCCTTTGGCCCAGGGCGTGATCCTGGAGACCCGGGATCGAATCCCACGTCGGGCTCCCAGTGCATGGAGCCTGCTTCTCCCTCTGCCTATGTCTCTGCCTCTCTCTCTCACTGTGTGCCTATCATAAATAAATAAAATAAAATAATTTAAAAAAAAATAAAAAATAAAAAGTCACCTTGACTTCCAGTATTTTCTCTCCTAAAGATATGAAAAACTAAAAATTAAAAAAAAACCCACCCTCTGCTTAAGTTAAAGCCAGAAAATGCCACAACTTCAAAGGAACTGAGTAAAAAAAGATAATAATAGTGTTGCAGGCAAGATTACCAATAGATGACAAAATTAGTGGATGCAAGTCTGAGGAGAAGCAGAATATTTTCATAGTCTCAAAGTATCTCAAGATATTTTTACATATTACAAAGGAGAAAAGATGACTTTACAGCAGAGAAACCTGACAGATACCACCTTCACCAAGTGATCAATGTCAATGTCACCAGTAATAAGACATTTCGGTATCATGCACCCCTTGATATAATGCATTTGAGAAAGGCACACCATTTCCGTAGCATTCTTGCCAAAAACGCATTACGTTAGCGTAATCACAAAAAAGCATCAGACAAACCCAAAGTGAGGAACAGTCTACAAGATAACTAATACTCTTCAAAAATGTCAAGGTCAAGAAAGAAAAGGGAAGATTGAGGAACTGTCATAGACTGGAGAGGACTAAAAGTTGAGCAAGTAAATGTGGTGGGAGATCCCAGAACAACAAAAAAGGAGCATTAGTGAAAAAACTGGTGTAATTCAAATAAGGCCTACAGTTATTTACCAAAATAAATGCAGGTTGCCAATGTTAAAAAGTTATTTTATTAATGTGAATCTCCTCATTTTATTGGTTGCAATGTAGATAAATAACATGTTGACATGGGGGAAGCCGGGTGAAGAGTGCATGGGAATTCTCTGCACTATTTTTGCAACTTTTCAGTAAGTGTAAATAAAAAGTTTTAATATGGAAAAGTTTCAAAAAGTCACCGTCCATCTTTTTTATAAGTAAGCTTTTCCTAATTACTGTTTGACATTCTCTCAATTCATTCTAAACTCATGGCTTCCCATTTTATCCCCTTGGACTGCCTCAGAAAATTCTTCATATCTAGTGCCAATCCAAATATTGTACTTCAAGGGCCACCTCCTCCATAAAACATCCTCTGAATACGACAGACCTTCTCAGATTTCCCAGCATTGTACCCTAATCTAGAATTTATTATACAGAGTTATATAGTTTTAAAAGCTCTTTCGTGCTTGTATTTCTCATTATCACTATAACAATAAAAGCTTCCAGAAAGCAGGGACACAGTTACATTCCTTTTTGGGACTTAGCACTGAGCTAAGTATATAGTAAATGCTTGTTAATATATGTTGACTCATTTACCCACAAGTTAATAAGGAAACTAGAGATTTGGAAGTTCATATCACCCATTTACTCCCTCTTTGTGCTATTTGACACCAAATATAGGACAAAAAGGACCATCCGTTATAAACTATGTATGGCAATTCTAATAATTTCTTGGTCTCAGGAAGTCTCTAAAATGGATGATACTTCTTTCAATCTAACAAAATAGTCTGGGTTGAATAAACGCCATCATCCATGTTAGAATTGCAATAATTAATAGAATTATAGGCCTGAATTATAACTCTTTAAAAGCTCATTTAAAGACTCGTTAAAATCCCTCATTCAATAATAACACGAAATGTATAGTAACATAAGCAACTGTCACAAATATGATTCAAAGATATTGATGTTTTATGAGATATTTTCCATGACCCAGGGTTGCTTCCTTAGAGTATCCCTAGGATGTCTACTGATCTGTTAAATTCATGCAGTGGGAACAAATGTCCATTTTCTTTGCCAAGTAAATACCATAGATGAATATTAAAAATACTTCTGTTAGCCAAAACTCACATCTGCACACACTTAAAAATGTAGCTTTTCTTTTTTCAATAACAATGTGTAATACATTCTGGAAAATACAAAAAATATTATATAATACTCTACACCTGGCTGGTTAACTAGCATTTTAGTCATAAGTGCAATGATACATACAGCCTATATTATTATTGGAGTCAATTTGTGTATTTTTAATTCTGGACCCATGTATATGTATGTTACCCATTAGTAACTTTTTTGGGCATATATCTCAGGTATATCTATAAAGAGAAGGCTCTCTCATTCTTCCTATCTGTTAACATATCTATATATGTATGAGATACACACACACACACACACACACACACACGTATGAGATATATATCCCAAAAAGTTACTTGTGAGTTGGTTGTAAATCAAAACATAAAGTTCAAAATACACTCTAATGATGTAATGAACCAGTTAAAAATGTTTTTAAGGGGAAAAAAGAAAAAAAATATTTTTAAGGGGAATGCAATTTCAAACATGGAAGTTAAAGAGATTCCACATCCTACATGCATTTTCTCATTGGTGTGATCTCATTTGATTCTTAAGATAGGTTTGTTTCGAGAAGCCATTTTCCAAAATTCACCAGTCAAGTAAAATAATTGTGCTAGTTAGAGTACTGAGAAATAAAACATCTTGATGGCTTCATTAAAAAAAATTCTCACAAGTAAAACTATTAAATAATAGGTACTTACCTGAGTATATAGAAATCCCAAAGAATCGATAAAAAGAGAGGCTAGAACTAGTAGTTTAGAAAGGTCACAGGATACAAGATTAATATAGAAAAGTCTATTTGTATTTCTAACATTAGCAACAAATAATTGGGTATTCAAGTTAAAAACATTAAATGATTAGATGTAAGTCTAACAAAATAAATGCCACATCTATATGCTAAGAACTATAAAGACTGATGAAAGAAATGAAAGAAAACCTAAATAAACAGCAAAGATGTTCTATGGTCGGGCAGCCTGGGTGGCTCAGCGGTTTAGCACCACCTTCAGCCCAGGGCATGATCCTGGAGACCTGGGATCAAGTCCCGCATTGGGCTCCCTGCGTGGAGCCTGCTTCTCCCTCTGCCTGTGTCTCTGCCTCTCTCTGTCTCTGTGTCTCTCATGAATGAATAAATAAAATCTTTAAAAAAAAATGTTCTATGGTCATGGATTGGAAGACTCATTATAATTAAGATTCCATTTCTTTCCAAACTGAGAAATAGATACTACACAGTTTTTTAAAAATCCCAGCAGGATTTTGTATAGACATTACTATGCTGATTCTAAGAAAAGCAAAGGAACTACTGCAGGCAAAACAATTTTGAAAAAGAACAAAGTCGGACAACTCATACCACCTGTCTCCTAGACTGACTAGAAGACTACAATCATTAAGACACTGTGTGGGGCACCTGTGAGGTGAGGGGCTCAGTCAGTTCAGCATCTGATTCTTGGTTTCAGCTCAGGTTATGATTTCAGAGTCCTGAGATCCAGTCCTGCATCGGGCTCCATGCTCAGCATGGATTCTGCTTGAGAGTCTTTCCCCCTCCCTCTCCCTCCCCCTCTGCTACTTCTCTGCCCTGCTCGCGAGCCCTCTCTCTAAAACAAACAAACAAACAAATAAAATATTTTTAAAAAACCCACTGTGGCATTATTAGATGAGAACAGTTACGTATAGTATATAAATTGTACAAAATTAGAAAGTCCAGTAGCACACTACATATTTATGGTCAACTGATTTTCAAAAAGCGGCAAATGCCATTTAACAGAGATAGTTTTTTAAATAAATAATGCTGAAACAACTGAATCTCAATCTGTACCTTGTACCATTCATAAAATCTGACTCAAAATGGACGACAGATCTAAATATAAAACTTAAAACTTCTAGAAGAAAACAGGAGAACATCTTTGTGACTTTAGGCTAAGCACAGATTTCTTAGCTATGACACCAAAAGCATGATCTATAAAAGAACAAACTGATAAATTGGACTTCATAAAAAATTAGGAATCCCTACTCTCTGAAAGACATTGCTAAAAGATGAGAAGTTAAGCCACTGACTGTGAAAAGTGTTTGCAAATCATATCTTTTATAAAGGATTTGTATCCAGATTATAAAAAGAACTATCAAAATTCAATAAAAAGAAAAAAACAAAAAAAAACAAAACTGGGGCAGCCTGAGTGGCTCAGCGGTTTAGCGCCACCTTCAGCCCAGGACCTGGAGACCCAGGATCGAGTCCCATGTCCGGCTTCCTGCATGGAGCCTGCTTCTTCCTCTGCCTGTCTCTCTCTCTCTCTCTCTCTCTCTCTCTCTGTCTCTCATGAATAAATAAAATCTTTAAAAAAGAAAAAACTGGATACAAAATTGGATAAACATTCAGATAGTTTACCAAGAAAGATACTCAAATGATACATACATGAAAAGATGTTCAACATTATTAGTTATTATAGGGAAATACACATGCAATGAGATACACCTGTTAGGAAGGCTAAAATGATGTCACAAATTCAACAGTTATCAGGTGCTGGTGAGGATACAGAGCAACTAGAACTTATATGTATTTTTGATAGAAATGCAAAATGATATAGCCAATTTGGAAAACAGTTTGGAGTTTCTAAAGCTTAAAGATAGAGTACATACAATCCCACTCTTTGTTATTTACCCAAGTGGAATGAAAAATTTATGTTCACACAAAACCCTTATCTGAATGTTTAACCACCCAAATATTTCTCCATGGAGAATGGACAAACTTTGGTACATCCATCCAATGGAACATTATTGATAATAAAAAAGAAAGGACTATTGCTACACATAAGAACATGAATGAATCTCAAATGCATTACACTAAAGGGAAAGAAACCAGATTGAAAAGGCTACATACTGAATGATTCATTTATATGATATTCCAGAAAAGGCAAATCTAATAGTCACGGAAAATAGTGGTTTCCAGGAATCAGAGTAAGAGGAAGTGGGATTGACACAAAGGGCCTAGAGGAGTATTTGAGGTGATGGAATAGTTGTTTATCTTGATTGTGGTGATGGCTTGTCAATGTTGCATAACTGATCATCGTTTGTATGAAAATTATATCTTGATTAAAAATGTTTTAAAAAGAAGATTTCTGATAAAAGAAAGAGCCTGATTCCTTCTGGAGTTGGTGTAAGAAGGAATAAGGCAAGGGCAGGTAACATTTTTGAATGAGGATGATGAGTTCCCCAGGTCTTCCAGGCAGAGAGAAAAAACACATGTAAAACCATGAAAGGAGAATGCTTACAGCCTATCTGGGGGAAAAGGGAGTCTTCTGGGGTGAGCACAGCACAGATTGTGTCTGTGGTGGGGGTGACAGTTAAGAAAGGTAGAAGATGATACCGCTTCATACTCATTATGATGGCAATCATAAAGAGAAAACAAACAAACCAAAATCAAGTGTTGGCAATGATGTGGAGAAATTGGAACCCTTGTGTACTGCTGGTGGGAATGTAAATTGTGCACCAGATATGATAAATAGCATGGAGAATTCCTCAAAAAAGTAAAAATAGAATTACCATATAGTCCAGCAATTCCATACTAGATATTATACCCAAAATAACTGAAGGCAGAAGCTCAGATTGATATTTGCACACCCATATTCAAAGGAGAATTAGTCACAATAGCCAAAAAGTAGAAGCAACCCAACTGTCCATGGGGGAGATGAATAGATAAAATGTGGTGTATACAAACAATGGAATATATTCAGCCTTTTTTAAAAAAAGGAAACTCTGACACAGGCTACAACATGGATAAACGTTGAAGACATGATGCTAAGTGAAATATGGCAGTCACGAAAAGATAAATACTGTTTGATTCCAGTCACATGAGGTACCTAGAGCCATCAAATACATAGAAACAATGTAGAACCCTGGTTGCCAGGGGCCAGGGTTGGGGAGAGAAATAAGGAGTTAGTGTTTCATGGGGACAGTTCAGGTTTTACAAGATGAAAGAATTCTGGAGATGGTGGTGATGGTTTCACAACAATTTAAATGTACTTAATGGCACTGAACTGTACATTGAAAAATTATATTAATTAAAATAAATGAGAAGAAAAAAAGGGGAAAGGTAGGAGAGGAGAAATGCAATTATGCACATCCCTGGCCAGGAAGCTCAGGAGCTGTGGCAACTTCACTTTGCTGTGGGTAATGACACTTTGCAGGCTTGTAAACAAGAGAGGGAAATGCCATTAGCTCACACTTTACCTTTCCACAAGGTCCTGCCCGGTCCCTACCCTTCCACCCAGACTTCTTGGGAGTTTTTCAAGGCGTGCTGGCCAACAGATCCAGACAATGGCTCTGATTTCAGTTCACTGTAATCACAGGGTCCTTTGTCCCATTATCCTTGCCCCCATTAGAGGGTATCTCTCTGAAGGGAGAGGCTGTTTTTATACTGCCAGTGCCTAAACCAGCCCAGCCACAAGATTTTTTTTTCCCTTTTTAAAAAGTAAGCTGTGCTGCCCAACATGGAACTCAACTGAGCTCACAACCCTGAGATCAGGAGTTGCATGCTCTACCCACTGAGCCAGCTCAGCGCCCCTGAGATCTGTGTTTTTTAGAAAGATCCCTGTCTCAGGCAGAGAGTGTCTCAATCTTACCTTCTTCTCTTTGAGGCCAGATGGTCCTGTGTCCCTCAGGGGCCTCAGACTACCAGCCTGCTCTGCCTCGGGGCCACTATGAGCTTCTCCTTTCCTCCCTATCAGACCCTGAGCTGGGCTTTTCTGGGAGGCGAGTGATCTGAAATCAGGGAAGCCCACATTTCCTTCGGCATTCATTAAGGTTGCAGAAGCAAAAATGAGAGCCCTATGAGCAGGCTGACGTCAGGCAGGCAAAATTTCTGCTTTTTTCTGAAGCTAATGAGGGCACAGCTTCCCTGCCCTGATAGGAAGATGACCTGGGCCAGGGGCAGGAGCATCAGAGAACATCCCAACCTCACCGGCATGGCTGAGGAGGGGCTGGTGACATCACAATCACACTGTTTGGTTTCTGACAGCAGCTAATGTAATACTAGGCCTGAAGGGTTAGGACATTATTTTCTTTGTGACTCTGGTCTCTCAGGGCAGAATGGGGAAGCAGGTTGAAGATGTCCTAGGGCTCGGGGCAGGGCAACAATATAACCAGGGGGTGATTTGTATGTCCCTGTTAGGACTACGACATGGTTAGAACAGAGAACATTTAGAAAAACTGAACAATACAATTTAAAAATCACTTATAATCCCATTCCACAGAGAAATGAACTAGCATATTTGCATTTTTCCGGTGTGTAAATGTATCTATGACTTCCTTTTTTCTTGGTCTCACATCCCAAATCAAATTTGTCAAGAAGCTGTGTTGGCTCCATCTTTAAAATATATTCAGAATCTGACCACCTCCACTGGCGCCACTCTGCTCCAGGCCCCCATAATCTCTCCCTTGGAGTACCACAGCGCCCTTCTAATGGGTTTCCCACCTTTGTCCTCACGCTGCCAGAATGATCTTTTCAAGTCTAAGTTGGATCATATCACTCCTTGGCACAATGCCCTGATGTTCTTCCATTACTCTGAGTTAAAGTCCTTACAACTGCCTCAAAAGCCCTATGTGCTCAGGACCCTTGGGATTCCTCAAAATTCATTTCCTACTCTCTCTCCCTATCTACTTTCTTCTCCCCATGCTGGCTTTCCTGCTGGTCCTTAACCATGCCAGCCATGCTCTTGTTTGGTCTTTGCACTGGCTGTTCACTCCATTAGAAATGTTTTCCTCCAGATAATCCACATGGCTGATTCAACTCCTTTGCTGACCTCAACGAGGCCAACTCTGATCACACCATTTAAATGGCCCCAACTCTGGTACTCCAGTCTCCTTTACTCTTTTCTATCATTTCTCTTTCAGTAGCACTTAGACACTTTTTAAAAATTCTATGTACATTAATTATGTGGCATGTTAACTGCTTGTTATTTGTCTCTCTTGCTAGAATGTGAACTCTGAGGAGGCAGGAATATCTGCCTACACCAAGTGTCTAGGACTGCTATACACGAAATTGGCACCAAATGCTGAAAGTGTTAAGAGTGTGCCATTGTCTGCTAACTGTCCCTCAGCATCCATTCTTCTTCTATTTCTTTGTTTATTGACTTCTTTATTAATTTTAATTCCAGTGTCATTAACATAGTGTTGTATTAATTTTAGGTGTACAGTAGACTTATTCAACACTTCCATACTGCCCAGTGTTCATCATGACAAGTGCATTCCTTAATCTCCATGTTTTACCCATCCCCCTATTCCTGTCCCCTCTGGTAACCATCAATTTGTTCTCTATAGTTGAGTCTGTTTCTTGGTTTCTCTCTCTTATTCTAACTTTGCTTGTTTTGTTTCTTAAAGTCCACATTTTAGTGAAATAATATGGTATTTGTGTTTCTCTCACTGACTTTTTTTTTTCTATAGCTCCATCCATATTGTTGCAAATGGCAAGATTTCATTTTTTTTTTAAAGATTTTATTTACTTATGCATGAGACACAGAGAGAGAGAGGCAGAGACACAGGCAGAGGGAGAAGCAGGCTCCATGCAGGGAGCCTGATGAGGGATCTGATTCCGGGACTCCAGGATCATGCCCTGAGCTGAAGGCAGATGCCCAACCACTGAGCCATCCAGGCATGCCTGATTTCCATTCTTTTTATGGCTGAATAATATTCCATTGTATATATACCACATCTTCTTTCTTCATTCATCTATTGATGGATACTTGGACTGCTTCCATATCTTGGCAATTGTAATAATGCTGCTATAAACACAGGAGTGCATGTATTCCCTTGAATTCATGTTTTTGTATTTTGGGATGAAATACCAGATAGTATGACTACTGGATCATAGGGTAGTCCTATTTTTAACTTTCTGAGTACCCACCATACTGTCTTCCACAGTGGCTGCACCAGTTTGCATTCCCACCAATAGTGCACCAGGGTTCCCCTTTATCCACATCCTCACCAACACCTGTTTCTTGTGTATTTTATTTTAGCAGGTGGGATTTTGACAGGTGGGAGATGCCTGTGCTCTTTTCTAGGATTTTTATGCTTTCAGGTCAATCTATTTTTTAAAAAGATTTTATTTATTCATTTGAGAGAGAGAGAGAGAGAGAGAGAGAGAGCACGTGTGAGCTGGGGGAGGGGCAGAGGGAATCTTAAGTGGAATCTCCAGTAGACTCCACGCTGAACAAAGAGCCCAATGCAGGACTCAATATCATGACCCTGAGATCATGACCTAAGCTGAAATCATGAGTCAATGCTTAACTGACTGAATCACCCAGGTGCTCCTCAGGTCAATTCATTTTGAGTTTATTTTCGTGTATGGTGTAAGAAAGCGATCCAATTTCTTCTTTTGCATATAGCTGACCAGTTTTCCCAACACTGGGAAGAGACTGTCTTTTTCCCATTTGATATTCTTTCCTCCTTTGTTGAAGATTAATTAACCATATGATTGTGAGTTTATTTCTGGGTTTTTTATTCTGTTCTTTTGATCCATGTGTCCATTTCTGTGTTAGTACTATACTGTTTTGATTAGTATAGATTTGTAATATAACTTGAAGTCTGGAACTGTGATACCTCCAGCTTTGCTCTTCTTTTTCAAAACTGCTTTGGCTATTCAGGCCTTTTGTGGTTTCATATAAACTTCAGGGTTTTTTGTTCTAGTTCTGCGGAAAATGCTGTTATTTGGTAAGGATTGCATTAAATCTGTAGATTGCTTTGGGAAGTATAGACATTTTAATGATATTTGGTCTTCCAATCTATGAACATGGAATGTCTTTCCATTTCTTTGTGTCATCTTCAATTTTTTTCATCAGTGTTCTATAGTTTTCTGAGCAGAGGTATTTCACTTTTTTGGTTAGGCTTATTCCTAGGTATCTTATTTTTGGTCCAGTTGTAAATGGGATTAAATTCTTAATTTCTCTTCCTGCTGCTTCATTATTAATATATAGAAATGTAACAGATTTCTGAGATTAAACTGTTCTCAGAGGGATACCTTTTTTGGGTTTTGGTATTTATGTTATGCTAACCAAGAATAGACTACCACATCAAAAGAGATGAATATTTTAGAAGTCCACAATATAGATAACTAAAGGCTTTCAGGCAGGTTGTACCAATTTATGTTCTAACTAATAATATTTTGGAGTATCTATTCATTACACCTTTGGTATTTGGTATTATTAATTAAAAGTGATGCCAGTATCATTTAAAATAATTTGTTTATTCAATACATGAAAAATAGTATCTTATCTTAATTAGTATTTCCCTTGATTGCTTGTGAGGATAAAGAGGTATATTTAAACCAACTGTAGTTTTTCTGGTCATATACTTTATTTTTACTGGGTCCCATAATGTATTCAATTTAGTAAATTAATTGACCATTTTCAATTATTATTATTTTTTAAAATTTACTTATTTGAGAGAGAGAAAGAGAAAGAGAAAGAGAGAGAGAGTACACGGGAGCAGGGAGCAAAGGCAGAGGAAGAGGGAGAAGCAAACTCCCCGCTGAATAGGGAGCCTGACTCTGGCCCTTCCTGGGATCATGACCTGTGCCAAAGGCAGCTGCTTAACTGACTGAGCCACCCAGGTGCTCCATTCGATTATTAATTTAATCCTCACAATATTGAATTAGGAAACCCCATACCACAGGGAATAATTGCCTCCCTTCCATTATGAACAATGATTAGACTGACACTTGACTCTCAGCCCAGAGCTCTTCCAATGTGCCATGCCCTCTGACCCCTCTGTGACATCAGACACTCTGTGCCTAACACCGAATGCCCATCAATCAGCTCACCCTCTGCCCTCCCTTCCTAGAAAATCTCTAAACAAAACAGGCAGGAATATGGACAGTGAGGCTCTGCTTCTTTATTCCAATCTAAGTCTGCTAACAAATGGAAAATACTTTCATTCTAAGTTCATCAAATGCTACTGAAATGTTGGCATGGTATAGAAAAAAATATCAGATGAAGGCTAGTCCGGATATTAAAATAATTAGAGTCTAGTTACATATAATCTAAGTTCAGTATTACTTTCAAAAAGGCACTCATTTAAAATATATGTAGTCAGCATTATGATGTTCAATAATTAAATTATAGGATATATAAAAGAGAAAGGATACCTCCTTTACATAAAAAGCACATAGGGTGATCACAGAGCTTAACATGCAAGTTAGGACATGTTTAAGAGTGGAAGAGGTGGGGAATGTTAAATCACTCAGGATCCTGGAACAACAGGTGCAAACTGGGACCTTCCCAGGCAAGTTGGGACGTATAGGCCCCCCACTTCTGGTAAACCATTGAGACAGTGCCATAAAATATTCTTTCTGTTCTTATTTGTAATCACTTCATCATTGTTGAAGATACTAATGGAATACATATTTATTTTATTTTATTTTCTTCCATGTTATGAAAAAATGATTCACTGCCAATAAGACTCCTATAGGTTTGGCTATGAAGCCGAAAAGGATTGAAAGCTTTGTACAATTATCACTGCTAATCTGAAACACACACATGAATGCACACACACAACACATACCAAAGAAACTCACAAAAACCAAAATGAACACACATACAAGTGTGTGTACCTTTGGGCACAAATACCTGCTTATTTTACTCTCAATTCTCTCAGTTGGGATATCAATCTCTGAAGAAGCCAAATAAATTGTTCGTTTTCAACAGCTTCTCAAGTCAAAATACCATCTTTTGCTACCCTGACCTAAGATAACTTCCCTTTATTCTAGGTAGAAATTTTTTCCCTTAAGAAAACCCTAAAGGATAAAACCAACAACTTCTGGTGAATGGCAGGACTTACATTTATAATGATGCCATTAGAATATTAGAAAGTTAGGTCAGAGAAAGGCAAGGGAGGGCTGACCTTATAAATTGTAAATATTTACTTTAAAAATAAATTTACACTTCTAGATTTTATTATGAAATAGCCTTAACATAGACTATACTGCTTTAAATTTTCTGTAAGTAAAACATAGCTATCTAAGCCTAGGAAACTCAACTTTGAAGTTAAGCTATTGATCTGCTCTCCCAGATTGCCAGGAAATAAAAGTGCTTTTTAATATGCAGCAAAGAGGCAGAGGGAGAATCAGCAAAAGATTCTCTGGGAAACAGCGAGAGCTGCATTCAGTAGGGAGTGCCCATTGCTCTCTGCATTGAGCTCCGCAGCCCTGCATTCAGGTCGGGATGGTAAAAGCTTGACAATGTAAATATCCAATAGTGGCTCTTTTTGTTTAATAAACAGACACCCCAGACATTATTCCAGCATTTATTTAGTAGAATCATTGTGAAACAGGTGCCTCACATCAGAACCACAAAAAGTAGGAGAGAGCTGGGGATAGATGCAAAACTGTGTCTCTAAGAAACACACAATTCCTCCTGTTACATAGGAGATACATAAACTGATTTAACTAAAATATTTGGTTTGAGGGGGATTCCTGGGTGGCTCAGCAGTTTAGCTCCTGCCTCAGCCCAGGGCATGGTCCTGGAGTCCCGGGATCAAGTCGCACATCGGGCTCCCTGCATGGAGCCTGCTTTTCCCTCTGCCTGTGTCTCTGCCTCTCTCTATGTGTCTCTCATAAATAAACAAATAAAATCTTTAAAATAAATAAAATAAAATAAAATAAAATATTTGGTTTTGACTGCTTTGTAGATATTGTCAAAATGACAAAAAAAGTCTTAGCTTTGGTATGAAACAAGGCCATAGCCGCTTTCACCACTCCAAGAAGGTTTACAGTGGAGGTACTCTGAAGACACTTTAAAATTCTAAACCTTGATATAAATGAACACCAGTTCATCACATTCAAATTATGTACACACTCATGGTTTTCCAAATTGTCATTTGTGCATGTTTTTCTTTTGTGAATCAATTTACTGTTATTTTGAGATGTATCACTGTGGTCCATTCTATCAAGCTGCAGTCACAGGCAAATGCCAACTAGAAATTCATCAACATTTGTGAAATTATATAAAAATGAGATGGATGTTGTTTGTCAATCAATTTTTGTAAGTCTGAACTGTTTGAGGATAATATTTAATTTAAAATTTTAAGGATATAAAACTTCATATTTTTAGCAAAGGAAAAAGTCAGGGAAAAGATCAAAGCAAAGGGAACAGAATTGAGATTAGAAATCCATTTTAAGCCAAAATGACAATGTCTTCATAAGTTAATATTAATCCTTTAATTATAAATTTCAAAGGTTTAAGTAGTTTCTATGACCTTAGCTTTGAATAATTATGCCATATGGAGCTTTTCTTAAATTTGAAAAAGATGCTGAATTGTTGCTCAAAGCCTTTTAATGACTTCAGGTTGGCACAATTCCAGTATAATCCTTCAGACACTATTAAAATTACAGACCAGGAACCCAAGCTGGTAAATGCTATGTCAGTTTCACAAGTGCTTTCTACTCAGTAGAGTACGGTGTGGAAAATGTTTGATGTGCTCCTATATTTTTAAATATTTAATTTTTAATATGTTTTCAAATTTTGTGAAGCTTACAATAACTACTTATAGTAGAGAATTCACAAAGGAAATGATGGATGAATTTACACTAAACACAAATAAGATCTTTTGTGTATCATAAAGTTAAATGATAATAAAAGGCAAGCACCAAAAATATCTGCCACAAAGGTAAGAATTTTTTCATCCTGTAAGGCGATAAGAAAAACATTAGAACACTAACAGAAGAGGGATCCCTGGGTGGCGCAGCGGTTTGGCGCCTGCCTTTGGCCCAGGGCGCGATCCTGGAGACCCGGGATCGAATCCCACATCGGGCTCCCAGTGCATGGAGTCTGCTTCTCCCTCTGCCTGTGTCTCTGCCTCTCTCTCTCTCTCTCTCTGTGACTATCATAAATAAATAAAAAATTAAAAAAAATATTAAAACGTAAATTAAGAACAACAAATTATTTTTAACAAAAAAATACCAAAAATTAAAGAAAAGTATTAGTGGTAAGGATTGGCTAGATAAAATGGATATTCTGTTGTGGAAAATATAAAATAGTACAACTTTTCGGAAAAGCGATCTGACCCTCTAATTCTATTGGGATCTTAACCTAAGACAAAAACAATGGAAATGTTGACAAAAATATACATATGAAGATGTTCATCTCTGCATCAATGTAGGCAATTTTTTAAAAGCTAAATGTTTAAAAATAAGAGAATACTCCAATACACTATGCTGCATCCATAAAATGGAATATCATGAAACAACGAACACTATATTTTCAAAGAATCTCCAATGACATTGGAATATTCTTTGTATGACTTTTCAAAAAAGCAAAACACTGCACTGTTTATTTAGTGTGATCTCAGTCCGCTAAACTCACATAGCAATTTTACACATACATTAAATTATCACTATTGGTTATCTCTAGTTGGTGGTAGTAACAGGAAATTTTACACTTCTCTGTTTCCCATATTTTCTAAAATAGCTTCTTATTTCAAGAAAGGTTATTTAAAAAATAACTGAGTAGATTTCTGAAACAATGGTAAATTATAAATACCAAAGTTTTAATCAAACTTCTGAAAATGACCCACTACCATCACCTAGTAACAGTCTAATT